>NC_139529.1:0-1200000 GCF_947247035.1 Vipera ursinii | reverse complement strand
GGTTTCAGAGTTACAGCACAGTGCTTTTCCCCTCTGCAGCCTCAAGAAGAGCCCCCCCTATTTTAGTAGAGGCCTGCCCTTTCATTCGGGAGGGGGGCTTCAGACTCTTGATGGCGCTCCCCATCATTGGATCCTCACCTACAGCTGGGACTGCTCCAGTCCAGGGCCTGGAACTGGGTGCTGTTTCTCCCTCGCCTCCCTGGGAGAGCTGCCTTCCCAGTGGGGGGCAGAGGGGTCTGTTCCCCAGGAATTTGGCTCCAATAGAAAAGAGAATGGGGGGTGGGGGTCATGGGTAGGCTAGAGCACTGACCTCTGAAAATGCCCAGAAGCTCTCATGTCTCTCCCCCCCCCCCCCCCCCGTTGCCTGGTCCTTCCTCTGCCCAGCTGAGCAAAGGACTCTGATCTTCCTGGCAGAGTCGTGGCATTTCCCAGGAATGAGAGGGAAGCTTCTACATCCTTCAGAACCTTCTGCCAGTCACTTTCTCTGAGCCCAGCCTACCTCACAGGGTGGTTGTGGAGGAGGAAGGAGCATTAGGTATGTTCCCTGCTTGAGCTGACATGTCAGACCACCAATCACTAATTGGCACCTAACAAATGGCGGATGAGATGATGGCTGCCCTGTGGGGTGAGCCCTCCATTTCTCCACCCCGTCCCCTCCCTTGGGGCGGAGGATTTAAGCCGTCTGGGGATTTGTGGCAAATCTGCAACTGCCGCTGAATGCAATCTGCGCCTGGCAGTTGTGAGTCTTCAGCTTGCCAGGGTATTAGGGATCAGGAAGCAAACAAAGCCATGCGGTGAACTTCATTAACATCCTTTTATCAGGCTCCACATTGGTTTTGCCCTCTTGAGGGTAGCAATGCAGTGGAAGACACTTTTCCCCAGGGCTGGATGATCTTAATGTTTAATTAAACTGACATGGCAGCCGCTCCCGCTCACTGTCCGTGCCACTCTGCCACATTTCCCCCCATCATCAACTCGGAGGCCTTGGGCGGCAATACCCGCTGGGGCATTCCTCGGTTGGAGGGAGAGGGACTGGCCCAGGGACCCCCTGGCGCATTGGGTGGCAGGGCTGAGACTCCCTCACCTGGGGGGGGGCAGGTCCAGCTGCTAGAGGCTCTGGAGGGGGGGAATGGCTGACTTGCCCCTCCATGGGAGGGAGGGCAGAGCAGAGGCTTTGGTGGCTGAGCAGCTGGGATTTGGTGCAGATTGCAAGATTTTTGTGCTCTTGACTCCCTGAATCTTTTCTGACGGGTGGGGTGGGGGGGAGGAAGCTTATGCATTGTTGAGTTATTTAGAAATGGGGGCGGCAGGAAAAGTGCCTGGTGAGGAGTCACAAATTCTAGAGAGAAAATACTTCATGTGTCTGTGTAACTGGGACGCTGATTTCGCTCTTCACCAAGCATTGGGGCTTCAAATGGCGCTTCTTCCCCAAAGGGCTGATTTTGGAGGGAAAATGCTGCAGTATTTTTCCTGGCTGGGACTCAAGGCCCGGGTGTGAGAAGCCTGTTGGGAGAGCTGGTCCAGGCTTCAGCTGATTCCACCCCCCACCCCGTCAGTTACTTCGAGCAGCCCTGCTTTGGGAAGCAGGATCAGTGGGCGGTGGCGGCGGTGGCTTCCTCCTTGCGTCTGCCTCTCTGCCTTTTGGGAGCCCTCTCTGGCTTGGCGCAGTGGCTGCTTCGATGCTTCCATCCGTGCTTTACTCTGTTTGCCTTGAATTTGCTTTGCATTCTTTCCATTGAGTAAAGAGTTACGGGAGCTGCGTCATGAGGAAGCAAACCCAGCTTACAGTATGGCTGTGATGAACCGGGAGCAGAGACCTGGTGGGGAGCTTCGGGTCAGTGTCGGCTCCTGGCCAGAGCCTGCACGAGTCCTGGCAATCTTCTTGCAAGCTTTTTCAGAACCCATTAAGTCTTTCCTGGGGCTCTGAGGGAGAGACTGGCCCAAGGTCAGACTGCTGGCTTCCTGCCTCTGGCAGGACTAGAACTCGGGTTTTCCCAGTTTCTAGCCTGATAAATTTACAGATGACTGAATGAATGCAGCCATTTTTCATTTCCAAGATTGTCTCTTAGTCCTGCTTAGGGCCTCAGGTGTCCGCTGGGAGAGAAAGAAGGTGAGGCAGCAGCCGGGGCGGGTGTGTTTATGTGTGTTTGGGTGAAGAAGGGTCTGTGGGAGCAGAGATATTGGCTCAGCTTCTGGAATTGGGTGGCTGGGCTCGCCATCTTGTTGCCAGGCGTTTCCCCCGCCTCGCCATAATCCTGCCATGGTTCTCGTGGTGGTGAGTTCCACAACTGACGTAGGGTGGTATTTGTGGCTTAGAGAGCTAATCAATCTGTCTTTGTTTTGGTTTTCAGTTGTCCCCGCAAAGAAGTCTCACTCTTGGCACTGCCCTTTTCCGGCCGGCTACGGCCTCCCGTTGGCAGAGGCGTTGGGGGGTGGGGGGCAGAGGAAGGCGGCCGAGTGGCCACCCTCCTTCGCCAGGCAGGTTTCCCGGAGGTGGCCGGTGCAGGAGGAGCCCCCAGCGGGCCTGCCTTGCCAGAGGAGGGAGGGTCTCTCTGGCCAGCTTTCTTCACAGATGCCTGCGTAGGCAACCCATCAGTGGGTGGGCCCGATCCCCTGGGGAAGAGCTCTCCTCATGGGGGGGGGGGAGGCCCAAGCAAAATCTAATTCCTGTCATTGGGGTTTGATTTATTTTCTGCCCGGCCTTCTGGATCAGCTGAGTCTTCAGACAAGAGAGGATCGGTCCCCCCCAATCGCCTCTCCTCCAGGCCAAGCACACTCCAGGCCTCCAGCAACCCCCCCCCCTCCAGGGCTGTCCACTCTTTTACTCCTGCTGCAGTTGTGTTGGTCATGAGGGGGGGCAGCCTCTTAAGGGACCCGAATGACCTGACCAGGAGGTGGGCTGCTGGCCAGGTTGCCCCCCCCAACCATGAGTGTCAGTGCTGCTTTGTGTGAGTCCGGCTTGGCAATGAAAGGGAAAGGCTGAAGGCGGCCAGTCCCTAGGAAGCGGGGGCTGCCCTGAGTGTTGGGGAAGGGGCAGCAGAGTGAGGAGGGATGGGCGTTGGGGAATGGGCAGGCTGGGGAATGGGCAGGCTCTCCCAGGCTTGGGAAGCAGGATTTCAGCGGTGTTGGCTTTTCAAAGATGCTCCTCTTTTTGTGAAATGTTCAGAGACTTTTGCTCACCCGCTGTGGGGAACAGCCTGTCTCTGTCTTTCGTGGGGGGGGGCTCTCTTCTGGGTGGGGCGGCTTCCAGTGTGCAAAGGCCCCTTGAAGAGCGGCCTCCTCTCCTGCAAGGAAAAGAGAGCCATTCAGAGGAGAAGCACACATGCCGATTTTGCAGAGCAGGACCAACAGGCAGTGTGTGTGTGTGTGTGGGGGGAGAGGCCTGTCTCTGGGGCTTTTGGGCGAGGGGGGGCAAGTATCAGCTTGGCCTCCACCCTTTACTTTGCCTCCCACCCCCACAGCTGCAGCAGCCATTCCTGCATTGCCCCCCCCCTTCATAGAAGCATTTTTCTTTAGCCCAGTGACATCTTGGCTGTGCTTGCAGCAAGAGAAGCAGCGGCCCAGCCCTGCCTCGCAGCCAGAAAGCACTCAAGGGAGGGTCTTCCTGCATCCATCGCTGCCTCTCTTGCCCAGAAAAGGCCTGTGGCATCTCAGGACCCCCGGCTTTGGCAATGGGCCACCTGGCTCTGACCTGAGGGCCAGAGACCATGCTGCTATGCCTGGGGGTAGCCCACAGAGGGTCTCCCCAACTCTGAACCAGAGCTCTGAGGAGACCCTGGCCCGTTGGCTTCCCCACTGCCCCTTCTTGTTCTGTGTTTGGAGGGCTGAAGGCTCCCTCGCAGGGTCCAAAGGCAGTAAAGAAAGAAAGCCCCCCCATCCCTCTCTGCAGCTGTAGGGCGGGGGGGGGCAGTGAAGGAGGCTCATCTGACACTATGCAGAACTGCCCTCCCCGGCCCCAGCGGGATCCTGCTTGTACTGGAGGGTGGCAGTGCCTTGTCCAGGGGCAACAGAGCTTCTCCAGCTTCCCCCACCCCATCCTGGACATCTGTGCTCTACCAAATTCAATATTTCAGCTAAAAAAAATACAAAAATCCAGGTCCTGATTTTTTAATAATCTTGTTTAATAACCCCTTTGCAGGGTTGTTGCTTCTGGCTCCACCAAAAGCTGCGAAGTGACTAGTCCTCAGAACATACGGGGATTTGAGCAGAATGGTGTGGGTATGTGTGTGGGTATACACATGCAAAAATGGAGTGGCCAATGGGGAAGTTGGAGCTCACTCTGGTCTGTCTGACAAGACCACAAAGACCTCATCTCAGCACCCCGGCCGCCAAGTCTGGGTGAGGGGGGTGGGCAGGGATCTCCTCTGGCTCTCCTTTCGGCACCGAGCCTGCCGCAGACCAGCCAGTGAAGCCCTAGGCTGAGGGGGCTGTGTGAACCCAGGATGTCCACCCGGGTTGAGGGTGTTGTGTGGCTGCTGTCTTCCATGTCCGAGAGACTCCCCTCCCCCGGGAATAGCGTTAGGGATGAGGCCGCAGGGGGAGCGAACTGTGCGGACGGAGTGGTGTTTGTCATTTCAGAACCCACACACACGCACACCCCCCCATGGTGGGTCTCTGTGGGAAAAGCTCTCAAGGGCTCCCCTTTTCTTGCAGTTCCTTTGCCTGAAGAACATCCGGACGTTCCTCAAAGTGTGTCACGACAAGTTCGGCCTCCGGAACAGCGAACTCTTCGACCCCTTCGACCTCTTTGACGTGCGGGACTTCGGAAAAGTAGGTGGGGCTTTGGGGGGAGGGGCGGGCAAGCGTGAAGTGGCTTTTTTCCAGTTTCTAAAGCCCCCCCCCGAGGAAAATGCCTCTGAAGAGGGGCTGCAGATGTGAGGAGAAGCACCTTTTGCAGCTGCCCGGAAGACCCTCGAGGGCTTGGCAGCCCCTTTAGGCAGCCATTGGCAACGCTGGGCCCAAGCGGGCCTCAGGAGAGGCGTCTCCACGTTAGGTGCAGCGCTGGGGGGCTCTCGCTCAGAGCAGAAGTCTCCCCCCCTCCACTGCTGCCGATGCTTGGACAGGGGTCTGGTCACAGGGAAGCCTCCGTGTCCTGCCAGAGGCCACTGGTGTTGCTTGGAGAGATCCTGTTGACCCAGGTTGAAGCTGTTACGTTGCCTTCACCTTTCAAGACAAAACTCACAGAAAGCTGCATTGCTGAGTGAATGGAATTCTTTTTGTAATTCATAGAACAACTGCAATTATTCTACACGTTGAGAAGGTCGGGCACAGTGAGGGGAAAAACTACCATGCTGCCTAAATCCTCCAAATATCAACCGGCCGGTAGTTTTTTTCATTAAGTACCTTCCAAAATCACAACTATATCATGTAGGGAAGAAATCCTTGTTGTGGAGGGGAGGGTTGAAATGAAATGCAGCTGCTTGGAAAGGTTGCTTCCCTCTCTCGCCCGTTGTGCTCCCAATTTTAGTGTGCGGCATTTTGGCTCAAGCTCTTTCCCCAAAGGGTAGCATTAAAGCTGGTGCATTGCAGGCCTTTACATTTCAGGGGGAGGGGCGTAGGGGAAATATCTGTGCCGCGCTGGGCTCCTTGGGGGGTGAAAGAAGAAGAGAAGCTGAGCCTCGGTCCGTCTTTTCTTGTTGGAAGGGGTCCTCGCAGAGCCCCCCCTTGCCTCTCTTCAGCCTGACTCCAGGTCTGAACTTGCCAGGAGCTGTTTCATGGGAAGCAGATGGGCGACCCGGCAGTTGCAAGCGATGCGTGTGGACAGTCACGTGGACTCGGGAGAAGAATTAAGGGGTTCACTGACTGCAGAGCGATCGGTCTGTGTGGCTGTGGCTTTGCCGCTTCCAGCTCTGTAATGATGCTTTGAATGCTTTTTCTTTGCATTTATCTCTTGATTTCTACGTGCCAATGATGCGTAGATTGAGTTCCCTGAACCACAAACCTACTATTTCACATTAGCCGGCCCGAGCACGTTGCACAACACAGTCACTCTGTCCCCAAAGCACTTGGAGTTCCCTGTTTTTTTAAAAGAGAATTATATTTATTTTTACTAGCTTCATGCCTGGACCAGAGAGTGTAGGTATGGATGTGGGCAATGGCGCTGCGTTCATAATTCCTCAGAAATCTGAGAGTTCACTAAGCAAGAAAGCACATTTCAGTTTCTAGACCTTTAATATTGGGTCTTAAGCCACTGTGCAGCTGGCTGCAGTTTTCCAGGGCTGCACCCGTTTGGCGTATCTGCTTGTGCCCGGCATGCCTGCCAGCGGTCAGCTGAACAGGGTCCTGTCGCTGACCACTGTGGAGAGGAGTCCTGGCCTGCTCTTGGGCACGCGCAGGGTGCACACAATGCTGCATCACTGGCTGGAACTCGGTGTCAAGTACTCCATGGTTGCACATTCAGCAGCTGATCCAGGGTTTGAGGTCAGAGGCTGGGAGGCTGGACAAAAACCACATCAGAGTTTCCGGCGAGTGAACACACAGGAGCCCCACCTGTAGGCAGGAGTAAAAGGGCCCTTGTCTGCTAGCTGGTGGGCATCCAAAAAGGACCAGGTTAGGTCCTGCAGATAAGGGAAGGCCCAGATTCCCATGCAGAGGTGGCACTTTCGAGAAGATGGTCTCCTTAGACTGGGAGGCTTGTGCCCCGCACAGTTGCACCAGGCAAGGGCCCTGATGCTGAAGGCTCCTGTTTGGCCATATCTAACACCCTTTCATTCAACAGCCCCCATTTTGACTTTAATGACTGGGATAGAGTTGCTCTGAATTAGAATGGGGGCGAGGCTTCACTCCCATGGCCAGCTGCAGAAGTCCCGTTGCTTTCTCTAGAAGTGAGTGTCACTGAAAATGAAGGGAGGCCAAGCAGAGAATAATTCTATTGGATTTGTCTGCCACCCTAAACTGCTCTGGGGGGCTCTCACAGAGGGCCCCCAGCCGTGATTAAGTCCTGAGACAAGAAGGATCCTGCTTGGAGGGGCCTTTGGCTGGGGCTGACCCACCTTGGACTCTTGGCAGCTTTTGATATGCTTGACCCTGATGTCCACGAAGGTTCTCAGTCATCCAGGTCATGACTGTCACGACTGTTCTTTTCAGAGAAAAAGTCCAGTTGCCTCTTAAAAAAACACCTTTAGGACCTTGACCCCGATGTCCTCCTGCCCCTCAGGGGGTCAGGGGTGCAAGGCCCTGTGCTACGGCCAGGGCGGTCTTCCTTCTCAGCGGTCGGTCATAGGCAGTGTTCAAGCCTGAGACTCAGCTGTAGGGGCTGCCCTTTTCCTGCCCCCATGGTGGTGAAGCTTCGGGGGGTGGGAAACCGCCCACTGACACGTGGTGAGACGCGATCAGGTGCTGAGGGTGGCCATGGTTGTGCCTCTCTCCGGCTCCGCCATCCAGGCCCTTCCCAGCCTCTGGCATGGGGCTCTGGTGGGGCCAAGTGGCTGGGGGATCCTCCTGGAGCCCAGGACTTGCCATTTTTACCCCTGGGAGGGAGAAAGGGGCTGCATCTGTGTCCCCTGGTGCTTGCAGCTCCTGCTCGATGGGCCGGGCACAAATCCCCTGAGGCACCATTCACCCAGTCGCTCTGCCTCAGCTGGAGGGAAAATTGCAGTGGGGGAGTGGCGCCTTGGAGCCAGAAAGGCCTTCCCTTGGGTGGGGCTGAAATTGGGAGCCCCTCACTGAGTGGGCTGGCCTGGGAATCCCCCTGTGGGAACCCCCTGGCTGTCGCTCTGAGGAGTCCCCCAGGCTACAAGTGCCACAAAACGGCCCCCTCCCCACCCCCTCCCCGCGGCACGGAGGAAGCCTGGCCTGGCCTGGGGCAAAACGTCTGCAGAAGGCCGGAGGGGCCTGGCCTGCAGGGAGGCAGCTGGGGCAGGAGCAGAGCAGGGAGGCCCCCTGAGGCAGCTCTCCACTCTTGCACGGTCGAGCAAGCAGGGAATCTGAACTGGTTCTTGCTTCTCGGAGGGGATTTTGTTCCTCTGAAAATGGAAACATCTGCTCGGAAACTCTTGCACCTGCTGGCGGTTGGTTTGGCCAAATTTGGCTGCTCAAAATGGAGACCGAAAGACACCCGGCGTCCCCGGCCTCCCTGTGTCCCCTTTCAAGGCTATAATTTAACGGTTGGATACTTCCTGACCGTAACGTTTGCCAGACAATGTCAGTTGCTGCCCTGCTGGTGGCCAAGCTGGATCGAGGAAGCGAAGAAGGAAAAGAGGAAAGCAAAGACCTTTTTCCCCCTTGAGCGGGAGGGAGACCCTCAGGCTGCCCAATGGTCAGTCTGCCCTCCCAAGCTCCGGTCCTTCGTGCTCCACTGGAGGGCAAAAGACAGGTGGATGGGGAGGGCTGATCCCCCTCTTTGAGGAGCAAGGCAGCGAGGGCCAGAGCAAAGGCAGAGGCGGGGGTGGCAGCCGTGGCAGCTGGGGAAGGCTGCGGGCCTTGGGGTCTGCATCGCCACCAGTCCTGCGGAGCTGACCGGGTGACTCTGTGAAGCTGGGGCAGCTGTGTGAGGAGGACCAGTGGCGGCTGGGCAGGAGGGTCTCTGTATCTGCAACAGGCGGACCCTCCCCTTGGTGGCACTTCTTCCTTGTCTGCATTGGAGCGACTCATCTAGCAGCTTCTGCGGATCTTCTGCTGAGATCTGGTTCCCACGGCCACAGTTGAGTTTCTGGAAGAAAGAAGAAGGGGAGTGGACACCTGGGCCAGCCCCCAAGCTGGACCCAAAGGCAGAGCTGCCCTTGTGCAAGAGAGTCGGAAAGATGAGCAGACTCTGGGGCCCCTCCGCAGTGACCAGCGGCCATTGTTGGCTGCTGGCAGAATTATTGATGTGTTTATTGGTTGGGGGTGGGGCGGTGCATGGCTCCAGCTGCCACCTTGTATTTATCAGCACAGCCTTGATTTTGCCCCCGGTAAAGGCTCAGCTTGGCTCAGGGCCTGGGGGGGGGGGCTGTGAAGAGGTGAGGTTGTGGGGCTGTCCCTTCCCCTGGCATCTTGTGGGGTGGGGTTGGATGCCTTGGAGGAAGGGTGGGCCTTCCAGAGACGTCCCTCAAAGCAGAGGTGGAGAATTGGAGGGGGGGGCTGCACTTCTCTGAGTGCCTTGAGCCCTCTGAGGGGTTGAGAGTCCGCTTCTCTAGTCCCATCAACAGGGCGTTGTGGGGAGGAGGGCAGCTGACCAGAGACTGTGTCGTCCTTGGTGTTCTTTAATTGCAGTTGGGTTCTCACAACAGCCTTGAGAGGTAGGCCAGGTGGAGGGAGAGCCACGGAGAGGGTGAGTTTCCAGCTGAGTGAATCTCTGAGCCAGGGTAGCCACCGGTTTGTGGCCTAACTTCATACACGCATTCACATGGACAGTCGGGAAGAGAGAGAACCAGACTGGCTGTGGATGATTGTCCAGGTAATCCTTTGCCCGAGTGGTCCTGGGGCGACTGGCATGGCCAGGCGGGCCTTTCGATCATGGACATTCCCAGAGTTAAATTGCTATTTCGCGGCCCTGAAAGGGAATATTTGGACAATGGATGGATGGTTTCTCTTGGGTACGTTCATTCTTTCCTCTGCACTTCCACTTCAGGGCCTGAGCGCTCGGTTGATTTTATGGCTTTGCGTATAATCTTTTCCCTGCAGGAGGGTCTCTGGGAGGATTAAGCCCACAAGAGTCTAGCAATTTCCGTCTGTGGGAGGTCTACCGCAGGAGTCACAGGTTAAACAATGGGGGCTTGGAGGCTCCTGGTTGGGGAGGGGGCATCCTAGCAGCTGGGGGGGGCAGTTGGCATCCAGATAGCATCCAGTGGCTAGAAACCATGTTCCCAGGTGGAAGGGGGTTGAGAGGAGTGTGGAGGGGCTGGCACGCTGCCAATGAGCCCCAGTGCTGCAGCAACAGACTGCCCCCCTCCCACCCCCACCCCCGCTTCCACTGCTCTGTTCAAGAACGTCTTCCCCAGCGTGGCTCCAGAGAAGCCGAGGAGGATGGGCTGACGGTGGGCATTTTCCTTGCAAGGATCCTGAGCCATCTTGGGGGGCTTGAGAGGGTTAGGGCTGCAAGTGGGAGGTCTGGCATCATTGGGGCTCTCCTGCGTCTCTGAACTCTTTCCCTTCCCCAGCAAATTTCTGGCCAAAGGCTCTCGGCTTTCTCAATTACCGCTTGAGACAAGGGTTACTCGTCCTGGTCAGCCTCTCACTAGCGGGCTTCTCCTGAACTCAAGACCTTCACACCCACACACCCATGCTACACAACTGCACAGGGCTTGGCTCAACCCTCCACGCTGCACAGACACTGAATGCAGCTGAATCAGCCGTCGGCAAAGATGTCTTGCACAGGCTTCCTTGGGCTTGTCTGGCCGAGCCAGGCCTTCCACCTGTGCAGCGTCTCCAGCATGTGGACAGTTCCCCACCCGTGGATCATCTGGGGGGGCATTCAGGAGAATGGAGGGTAGAGGTGAGCCCTCTGCAATTGCACAGTGTGGGTGTGCGGGTGTGAAGGTCTTGAATGCTCTTCCCTACCATAGCAAGTGCCATGTCCACTTAGGGAGGAGCTGAACCACTTGAAATGGTGCCTGCCAGTTTCACAGATTGTCCAGCATACCTGCCTGAACATTCTCCCCCCCCCCCCTCCGGGAACCACCAACATCCCTCGTCCATCAGCGCAAGCAGTGCTGTTTCCATGTGAGACCAGCTCTGATTCCTGGTCAGCCCTGGCAACTGGGATCCACGGTAGCTGAAGGCCTCCTCCCCATTTCCAAAATCTTCGCTGAAAAAGGAAGTTGGGAGGTTGGGTAGCTCCACCAAGAGCTGCTCGGTCGTTCCCTTGTATTAAACAGAAAAGGCCTTAGAACAGTTTTTCTCCTGGGGATCCAGCCAGAAATGCCCGTCTTGCTTTTTCTCGGCCTGGGAGCGTCTCGGAACTGAGCCAGGCCAACATTGTTGGACCGGGAAGAAGCAAGGAAGCCTAATGACCCGTGGCCAGGAGGAAGCCGCACCTTGACTGACTTCATTTCTTTACATTTTTTATCCATTAAAGAGAGAGAAAGGAGGCTTGACTGAAGGGGGTTTCTCCTCGGGGACCCCAACCAT
The DNA here is from genome assembly GCF_947247035.1 of Vipera ursinii. Lineage (NCBI taxonomy): Eukaryota > Metazoa > Chordata > Lepidosauria > Squamata > Viperidae > Vipera > Vipera ursinii. Next base: position 1,188,951 of record NC_139529.1, on the reverse strand, counting down.
TTGGGGACCCTCTTCCAGGACGTGTATCTAGTTCTGCTGACCCTAGAGAAAGGGGGTGGAGGACCAAAGCCCCCTCCCAGTCTTAGCATTTTCTGTGTAAAAGCCCCACCCTGCACAACTGGGGAGTGTCTGCTGGAGCACTCTTGAAGGGGGCTGTTGCCAAAACACACCTGATGACCCCCCTCACTGCCCCCGCGGAGGCAGCCATGCCATTGTTCTCTCTGAGCAGCCCCTCTGTTTATACAACAGGAGGGTCACGTTGGTGGCAGGCAGACCTTGTGCCCATCAAAGTTGGGAGCAGCTGGCTGGCCAGGTCCTCCAGCAGGGCTCTCTCCGGAGCTGGAAAGGACCAGCTCCCCCCCCTTTCATTTTGTGGCTGAGGTTGGAGCTCTCTGGGCACCCTGTAAAAACAAGGTTGGTGCCTGAGGAAGAAGAGATGCCAGCAGAATATCCACGGTTGGGAGAGTGAATAGATGAAGGATCTGTGCTTCGGGCTTCACCCACCCTCCAGTTCCTCAAGGACATGTTCTGCTTCTCCTTGGAGGCAACTGGCAGCCGTTCACGTGAATGCCTTGGTGCTTCCTCTGGAAGCGAGGCGAGGCCGTTGGCTGCTAAAAGAAGCTGGGCTCCAGGAAATCTCCCTCCTCCACGTGGGGAACAGCCTGGAGGCCAGAGGGGGGAGCCTCCTCCCCTCTCTCAGATCCCCCCCCCCGTCTTTGCACACTCCCCAGGTGTCCTCCTGCAAGCCTGAGCAGCCCTCTTGCATGACGGTGACCCACCCTGGTGTTTGAACAGCTTTTCCTAGGTCTTCGTGGCTGCTCTGCCGTGTCGTTCTTGAGCGTTGGTGCCTGATCCGGAAAGGCAGCTGCTGGCCACCGCTGTCAATTCTTTTGCTAGCAGTTATTTTATTAAATGCTGCAATTAAAATATAAATACTACTATAAATCTTAAAAAGGAAAAAATAGAAAAGGAAGAAAAGAAAGTAGAAAAACAGAAAAGAAAAAAAGAATATAGTAAATTGAAAGAGATAAATAAATGTATCCGAGCCACTTTGATCTAGTGCAGGGGAAGGAAACCTCGGCTCTTTTATGACTCGTGGACTTCAACTCCCAGAATTCCTGAGTCAGCTCTCAGGAATTCTGGGAGTTGAAGTCCACGAGTCATAAAAGAGCCGAGGTTGCCTTCCCCTGGTCTAGTGGTTAAGGCACTGGGCTAGAAAGCAGAGAAACCATAAGTTCAAGTCCTGCCAACCGTGAAAGATGTCTGGATGACTTTGGGCCAGTTGCACTCTCTCTCTCTCAGCCCAGCCCCACCTTTGTTTTTGTTGTTGGGAAAATAGAAGGAGGGGGTGTGGGGTGGATATACAGGCCACCTTGAGTTATTTGTAAAGGTGATGAAGGTGGGGCACAAATAAAAAGCAAAATAAAAAAAGAAACAACTTTCTCCTTCATCACAATCACAACAAGTATTGTATCCATTGTCCTTTTCTTAAACCAGCTTGAACATTTGGCATCTCTTTCCATGTGGGACTCTTTAATCTGAGTTGGATGATCTTAATCATTATTTTGCTAACATGTTAAATAAAGGATATTGAACCATAGTTTGTATGTTAAGTCTCCTTTTTTTGGAACTGGGATATTGACGGGCCTTTCCCGTCCTCTGAACTTCTTGGCAGAGCTGGTCAAATCCTTCTAGTGCCGCTTTTGCATTCCACAAGTCCCCACTCCATGCACTGCTGCCTTCCATGGGCCCCTGCAGCCTTTTAACTTGCTGGCGTCGAGAGTCCTGATTTAACTTCTGGCACCGGAGGGAATTTCTTCTAAGACTTCTTCGATGTAGGCACCTCTGTTGTACAGTATTTCAGTCTGCTGTGTCCCCTTGGCTTGATCTCCTCCTCCTGCAGCTGCCGAAAAATCCAACGCATCAACAGAGGGACGGTATCCAGGTCACTGCTTTATACTGCTTTGAGAGGCCACACCTGGAATATTGCATCCACTTTTGATCACATGATGCAAAAACGTGTTGAGGCCCTAGAAAGAATACAGAAATGATCAGGGGACTGGAGGCTAAAATGAATGAATGAACCTTTATTGTCAAAGTACAACCATGTATACATTGAGATTGGCTGAGCCTCCCTTCGTGCACCCACCCCCACAGTGACAACAAACCCACCATCTTTGTTACACCATGTGAGCTAATTGCACAACACACTGGGCTCGCAAGTCAGTCATTAAAATTATTTCCCGTTCAAGAGCCTAACAGCCCATGGATAAAAGCTGTTCTTCAGCCTGTTGGTATGGCTGGCTATACACCTGTATCTCCTACCCGATGGTAGGACAGTAAAGAGGTACCGACCAGGATGTGAATCATCCCTGAGAATTTTCCTCACTCTTCCAAGGCAGCGAGCCCTGGCGAGGTCATCCAGTGGTGTCAGGGGACAGCCCACAATGTCTTGTGCTGTGCTCACCACCCTCTGTAATACTTTCCTATCCGTGGCTGTCAGGCCAGCAAAACAAACCACAATACAGTGTGAGAGGATGCTCTCTATAGTAGACCAGTAAAAGAGGTAAAACATATGAACAGTTGCAGAAACTGGCTATGTCTAGGTCCAACCAAGAAAAGGACTAGGGGGGGACACGATAGCAGTCTTCCAGTATTTAAGAGGCTGTCGCAGGGAAGAAGGGGCCAAAGCATCTGAGGGCAGGACAAGAAGCGACAGATGGAAGGTCATCAAAGAGAGGTCCAACCTAGAACTAAGGGGAAACTTCTGACAGTGAGAACAATTGGTGGAACGGCTTCCCTCCAGAAGTTGTGGATGCCCCAACACTGGAGGTCTTGGACAGCCATTTGTCTAGCAGGAGGTTGGACTAGAAGACCCCCGAGGTCCCTTCCAACACTCTTATTCTGCAAGAATAAGATCTAGGAAATTGGTTTCATCTAGGAATGCTTGATTTTTCTGCTCCCGTATTTGCTGGAAATGATAAATGGAATACCTATAATTGGAAATAAGGAGTTATAATTTGGAGAAGGCGGGCACATTGCTATCCCTTCAAGGCATCTTTCCCAGTGTGGAGGGAGGCATTAATTATTGTCATTGGCCTCTCTCTTAATTGATCCCTCCTGGGCAGTGTTAGTCCAAAGGGAGCTGGTTTTAGATTATTGGGAGAGCCCCAGCTTATACCGGCAACCTGTTTGCAGCTCCAGGGAAACAAGTGGAAACTGATCAAGAAACTGTATAATAAGCTGCTATGCTGGCCTCTTCTTGCCTAGTGTGCTAAAAGAGTCATTAGTCTGGAAATGGATTTGAGGAACATATCTGAAAAACCACAAAGTCTTCACAATTCACCACAAATGAGTCAAGGAAGCCTTCTGCAACCCTGTTGGTCTGGAGCAGCTCTTGCATCAGCCAAGGCATCTCCCTCAAGCGAGTTCCAGCAAGTTCAAGGGAGGCAGGGACTCCCCCCCCTTTTTTTCTTCCACTGTCACAGCAAAAGATTCCCAATAAACTTAAGCTGTGCTCCGTCGTGTTTGCTGCTTAGTTTCTGCTCCTGTCACTCCAGACATCTGCTAAGATCCTGAATTGCCTGCAGTTCCTTGGTAACCAAGGACAGGTGTAGGTAGCTGAGCAGGTGGAGGCCCTCCTGAGCTAACCAGGTGAGGGCCTGGGAAAGCCTGTAATTCTAGTTTGTCTCTGGGGTGATTTGGCTCCTTCGTTAAAATGAGCACAAGGTGCCCTCAACACTGGCCTGGGAGCCCTGAGGCAGTAGCTGTAGCCCCTCCTGCCCTGGATCCTAGCAGCCCTCAGGAGAACTTCTGCGTCTTTCTTGGTGTGCTGGCACCCTTTGTGCATGCACAGAAACCCCCCTTTCAGTGAGACCAAGGCCTCATGGGAAAGCCTTCCTTTACCAATGAAGTGTTTATGTAGCAGTTTTTATTCTGTAAAACCTAGCAAGACTGTTCTGTACCAGCCTGCTACCGGCCCTGCAGAAAAGGCAGGGTCAACCCCTTTACAAACGGCAAGAGGCTGGAATTACGCCTGCCAAATTTATAGCTACAAAAACAAACAAGACACGAACCAAGAAACAGGAGCTTTAAGAAACATGAACCATCCGAGCGGTTGCCTTCAGCAAACCAGCCCTCCCAGACATTCCCCTTATATAGAGTTCAGGGCGTGGCTTCTCTCTGCCTCCTTCCGAGAAGCCCCATTGCCTTCCTCTGTTTATTCCTAATTGACTGCCTCCTGCGTCGGGCGTCCTTGAACAGGGCCAGCTGTGGGTCATCTTCATCCACGCTGTCAGGCTCACACAGCTGGGTCTCCGTGGTGACCAAGTGGGAGGAGCCTGGCTGAGGGCTATCATCAGCAAGATCTTCAACCCCCTCAGCAAGGTCTTCAACACCCCCCTCCTCCTCTGAGTCGTCCGACCCAACTGCCGAACCCACAGGCTGACCCTGAATCACAACACTGACTATGGACATCCTGTGTCCCCTGACCTTGCAAGAAAGCAGCTACGCAGCCTCCAAGCATGATGGTCACATCTTGGGATGTGAGGGGTGGCCAGTTGATGGCTCCCCACAAGTATTTCCGGAATTGGCATCGATTCTGCTCTTGCATGGACATGAGCTCCTTCCAGGACTTTTTCTTATTGTTGTTAGCTGCGAAGTTGTGTCCGACCCATCGTGACCCCATGGACAATGTTCCTCCAGGCCTTCCTGTCCTCTACTATCTTCTGGAGTCCATTTAAGCTCACACCTACTGCTTCAGTGACTCCATCCAGCCACCTCATTCTCTGTCGTCCCCTTCTTCTATTGGCCTCAATCTTTCCCAGCATTAGGCTCTTCTCCAGTGAGTCCTTCCTTCTCATTAGGTGGCCAAAGTATTTGGGTTTCAACTTCAGGATCTGGCCTTCTGAAGAGCAGTCAGGGGTGATCTCCTCTAGGACTGACCGGTTTGATCGCCTTGCAGTCCAAGGGACTCACAGGAGTCTTCTCCAGCACCAGAGTTCAAAGGCCTCAATTCTTTGGTGCTCAGCCTTTTTTATGGTCCAACTTTCACTGCTATACATTGCAACTGGGAAGACCATAGCCTTGACTATACACACTTTTGTTGACAGGGTGATGTCTCTGCTTTTTAGTGTGCTGTCTAGTTTTGCCATGGCTTTCCTCCCGAGGAGCAAGCGTCTTTTAATTTCTTGGCTGCAGTCCCCATCTGCGGTGATCTTGGAGCCCAGGAAAATAAAATCTGTCACTACCTCCATTTCTCCCCCATCTATTTGCCAGGAATTGAGAGGGCCGGATGCCATGATCTTGTTTCTTAAGGACTTCTTTAAGAGCTGACTATTTGAGCCCCTCTTCCTGATCAGGATGGGAAGCCCTCCAATTCTGGTAATGCTTAGGTAAAGTCAGGGCAGTGAGGTGTGTGTGTGTGTGTGTGTGTGTGTGTGTGTGTGTGTGTGTGTGTGATTGGAAGCTTGCACATTGCTTTAAATAGGTGTGCTGTCTCCTGCATTTCTTGCTCAGGTGATACACATGTCAACACTGCTAACATTGAATGTTCTTGCTTTGACAAAAGATGAAGCAGCTATTTCATATTTAAACTTATGTGTTACTTTAAGAGCTATAATCAGTTATTGCTGGGAGGAGGAGGAAGAATGTGTCTCAAGGCTGTTTTGAAATAAGAGAAGAGAAGAATTTGGCTGGTTGTCTAACAGAAGGGAAAACTGACCCTTCAAACTAGTGTAATTGGAGAATGTGATTTATGACAGCAATGAAAAGGAGAATTGTGTTTAACATATTGTGCTAAGGGGAGGGGAATTCAGATTCCAGCTTCTCCTAGCAAGCTTTGCCGATGTTATAGGACTCTAATAAAAGACTTTTAAGGTAAGTGATGCCTCAGAGTCATTTGAGCTCATCCGTCGGAAACTTGACAACACGTTTGTCTGCCTGCCTGGATTTGAGCATCACCCGTCATCTACCATTAACGAATCCCAAAACATGGCGCTGATGTACCTGATCTTCCTCCTGCCCAGCATAAGCCGCTCATGCAAACTTCTGAATGTGCCCCGTTCCAAAGGCCTCGACAGAGGAAGTCACAACATTGGGATTCAAGGCACATGCAACGCCCATTTAAGGCAAGAGTTTGAAAAAGGGCTGAAGAACGGTTGACTGCTTATTGCAGTCCCTTTAGGAGGCCTCAGGGCTTTGAGTCCCCACTCTGCCCTCACCTTTCCAGGTTTCAGAGGCTTCAGTGGAAATTTTTCAGTCCATAGGCTTTGCATGCTGGCTGGGATATTCTATAAACCGTCATCTAGATGGTGATAACATGAGCTAACCCTGCAGAGATGTTACAGGTATGACCAACTGAAGCATCGTAGAACCTGAAAGATTAACCCTGGTTGTCCCAAACCACTTCCAAGCCCTCCCGCCTGCCTGGAAGGGGTCAGGAGTCTTGTTCTCTGGAGGAGAAGCCTTCTGTTCTTCCTCTTCTCCATGGGTTGCCATGGTCTCAGGTGGGCCCTGCAGGTGCCAAAACTGCCAGTCCAAGAGATGTGGGAGAGTGCAGAGTCCTCCTTGTGCTCCCTGGCAGGCCAGGCCAGCTATTGTGGTTGTGTTCTCTTCCAAGGTAAAGGCGGCTTTTTGCTCTATAAAGTCAAACTATGAAAGGGCTTGGAGACATCTGGGACATCTCTGTTTTCTGATGGAGCTTTGCAGCATGCATGAAAGCGAATGCTCACCTCTTCCCCAAGTACAACAATTAGATTCCCACAGCCTCTTTTAACTGTAATACGTGAAATCTTCTCCATTGCCAGTGACTCAAGGGTCTGGACCCTGAGGCTGACGGATGGACTTAGGGCATGGTTTCCATATTTGGCAGCAGGCCAGTATTCTCTCTGTGTGTGAGTGTGTGCACACGTGCACGTGTATGATAGCTTCCCCTCCCCCCCCCAAATGACCTTATTTGAAAAGCTCTTGAAATTGCTGCTGCTGCTGTCATGATTGCAAGGTTGAGTTTCTGGGGCAGCAGAAAATTAGTTGACCCTGGCTTGAGGTCTGAGGCCAACATCCTTTTCTTCCCAGAAGCCCCCCTGGGATGAAGAACTTCCTTGCTCCCTGAAGGTCCTTGAGATAATTCTCAGCCTTTCCAGTGTGAAGCCCTGGGGTGCCGTTGCTCTGGGTGCGCTTGGTGGTGCCCTGTGATGTCGTCCCCTCCTGAAATTGTGCCAGGTGGCCAGATGGGCTCAGCTCTGTGCCTTTCTCTAGTCAGCAGACTGAACAGCCCCCTGCATGCCCCGTTGGGCATTTGGTCAGCTTTTAAGAGGTCCTTGGTGTAAAGCTCTATGTATTATGGAGGCCATGATGAAGAACTGCTTGCCGTTCCTGGCATGTTAATCTATCAATTCATTGTTGTTGTTGTTGTTAGCTGCGAAGTCATGTCCGACCCATTGCGACCCTATGGACAGCGTTCCTCCAGGCCTTCCTGTCCTCTACCATCTTCTGGAGTCCATTTAAGCTCACACCTACTGCTTCAGTGACTCCATCCAGCCACCTCATTCTCTGTTGTCCCCTTCTTCTATTGCCCTCAACCTTTCCCAGCATTAGGCTCTTCTCCAGTGAGTCCTTCCTTCTCATTAGGTGGCCAAAGGATTTGAGTCTTAGCTTCAGGATCTGGCCTTCTAAAGAGCAGTCAGGATTGATCTCCTCTAGGACTGACCGGTTTGATCGCCTTGCAGTCCAAGGGATTCGCCGGAGTCTTCTCCAGCACCAGAGTTCAAAGGCCTCAATTCTTTGGCGACCAGCCTTTCTTATGGTCCAACTTTCATACAAGTAACTCAACCCAGCAAACATACCTAATACTTTAGTTTTCCACAGAACAACAATCCTGGGAGTTGGGATGGGCTGAAAGAGATAACTGGTCCAAAGTCCTCCAGCCGGCTTTCATGCCTAAGGCAGGACTAGAACTCACTGTCTCCTGATTTCTTCACCACCACACCAAAGTGGATCTCCCTGAGACCCTTCTATCTCCTCCTCCTCCTCAGATGTTTTGCAAAGAATGGAGGTGTGGTCTCAGCTGACACCCAGACCATTGTTTGGAACTTAGACCGTCCCAGCTGTCACCCAGAGTGAAATGGGAGCACGGAGGGGTGGGGATGACCTCATACAGAAGGATCAATGGCTGGCAACATTCCTGATCCTTTGGGAACCGTTGAAATGCTCTCTAGATCCATCATGACTTATTCTGGAACGAGTAAGAGGAGGAGGAGGAGACTTCTCTCCCCCAAACTTCAGACAAGGCTGCTGTCTGTGGTGGCTGGCTGGCAGAAATTCCTCTTGTGAAGGGTTTACTCAAAGCCAGGAAAAAGAGAGGAAGCTGGACTGACTCAGCCATTGCCCTCTGTTACCTCTTGGTCTTGGCTTAAGGATTCCAGCCCCACAGCTGGGACTTGGCCAGTTCCAGGAACCAGACGTACTCCGGCTGGACGCTGCTCTTCCTGCCAGCTGTTGGCTTCCTAGTGAGGAACGGTCACGTTGCTCTCTTTGTTGTAGGAGGCAGAAAGTGAGATCTTCTCCATGCCCACCGCCCTCCCTGCTCCAGAGCCACCTTAAGACGCTGCCGTTTGGATTTGCCTCCAAGCGCTCTGATTTCTCTGCAGTTGTCATTTTTGTGACTTCCAGGAGAGTTGGTTCAAAACTCATTATGCTTTGGCATTTATTTAGCAAGGCTGAAAGCAGCCGGAGCTGGCTGCAGATAAATGAAAATCGATCTTTAGGGAGCGGGAGGGGCCTGAGTCTAGAAAAATCTCAGTTTTTTTTCTCCCAGAGTCTATTAACTCGTTGTGATTCCAAACAAACCTGCATGCTGGTTTTTAAAATAAAACAAGGCAAATAGACCTGCCGGAGATTTAAACTGTAAGGAGCCAAGGGAAGTCAGACTCTCTTTGAGTGGTCTGGAATTGCAGAACAAAGCGGGGGGGGCACTGACTGGAAGGACGCGTGTCTCGCTCGAATGTCCATTCCTGGACGGAGAAGGTGAACTCCACTGCCGAGCTGGTTCTTTCCAGGTGGGCGGTGCCTGATGGGCACAGGGGACTGACTGACTGGGGGCAGGCTGCCTCGGAGAGCCCTTGCTCCGGAGGGGGGACCCCCTTTGAAGGTGGGTCCCCAGCCTGCTCTTAAGGGGAAGGGCTGGCAAGGGGCACCGCCTGGAGGCTCCTTGGGGCGAGGCCCAGAGGGGACCGCTACCCGCCGGCCTTGCAGCGGCCTCTTGTTCCCCGGGCCAGAGACCCTGCGGAGCTTGTTTCCGATACTAGTATTTCATGGCAGTTGGTTTTGCTTCATTCTTTGGTTGGATGCTGCTCCTTCTCGATATATGTTCCCCCCACCCAGCATTTTAGAAATCTCTTCAGCTTGTGGTTGCACCTTATTTCACAGGGTTCCTCGGCCTTCCTACCCCCTCTCTTTCAGAATTTGATGCCAATGGAGGATCTGGCCTACCTTCCCTCTGTGTTGATTAAAATATGCTCTTCTGTTCCTCCAGGATTCTTTTTTCTGGCTCTTCTCCTTCCCTTGACAGCACTTACTTATCTTCCGGTGGGCTTGGGGCCAGGGAAGCAGGCCCCCTCCTCCGCCTCCTCCCACCTCCCAACAAATAACCTTGTCAGCAAGACAGGAGAGGAGCTGGTTGGGCCTGGCAGCGGATGTCAGGGGCGCTGGAATCTCTCACAAGCATGACTTGCGAAAACACGACAAGGTTGTCACAAGGATCAGCTGTAACACACTTTGGGATAGTCGGTGGGAAGCGATGCGTGTCCCGCTTGGACCTGCTTTCCTGCCACTCGCCCTCCTGCCTGCCAGCCTGCCTGTCCAAAGGCATCGGTGTCTTGCGTAGAAAAGGCCTGGGTCCAAGGAAGGCGACTTTGGCGGGAAGCGAGGCCAGCGGGAAGGGACACATGTTGAAAGCGTAAAACCCGGCAGGCTGCCAGGCACCTCGTGTGGGGTGCCTTTTGTTGGGGAGGCAACGGGGGGGGGGGAGAGCCCAACTCCCACAATGTTTTCCTGGGCTCTTGGGCAGACGGCGGGGATGGTTTCATTTCTTTCTTTAGATGTTGCACAACTGCTCCAGGCCGAGGAGGTTGTGTCTGTAATGAGTGCTGCCTCTTCCGCTTACACAGCAGGTTGGCACCTGTCACATTGGCCTACTTCGGCCCCTTTGCTGCTTGGCTGTGGGGAAGAGCTGGGCGGGTGCAGGTGAGCGGGCCCTTCTGGTCAGCGGGTGTTGGGTGGCCCCGATGGCTGAGCCGTCCTTGGCTGCAATGGCCAGTCAGTGGGAGATGCTGCTTTTCTTCCAGTCTAATGCGGGACCAGTTTAGGAAAGTGACTGGGAGGTTCAGTGGCTTCGTCCTCCCCTCCCCCCTGCTGTGGCTTGCCATCAGGAAAGGCAGCCACGTGTCTTCCTCCTGATCGCGAGGAGGGTTGGGCTGCGTGAGGCCCTGCTGTGAAGACCCTGATGGGCTCTTTCTCCTCTTTGAAGGATGCTAGCCCAGATTTGAAGGGGGGGCGGGCCACAGGGGGGGTCTGTCCGTGATCATGACGGGCTTGGCATCTGGAGTAGCTGCTGGAGGAGGCAAAATGGCGCCTTGGAAGGATCAGTGGCAGCTTCTGAGTGGGCAGCCTCCTAGAATTAAAGTACTGTTTTTTCCTTTCATTTATTTTTCTATCAGTTTAGAGCCTAAAATTTGGGACAACCCCATTACTTTTTACCTAGTTTATGAGTGCACAATTCCCACCTATGTTTGAACATGTTAACAATTGTTCATGAAAGCCCAGTTTGATTCATCAGCATCTTTTGATATGAATTATGCCCTTTGGGGTAGCTTTTGCTTCTTTTTTTAAATGTGCTGTCGCTTGGCTCCAGGTTTAGCTGTGCAGCATTGCCAGGGAGTTCCCCCTTCTGCCCTTCAGCTGCTTGAATGAATCCAGAGCTTCCCCACACCAAGGTTTAGAATAGATTAGAGCTGGAAGGGACCTTGGAGGTCTTCTAGTCCAGCCCCCTGCTCAAGCAGGAGAACCTACACCATCTCAGACAAGTGGCTGTCCAGTCTCCTCTTAAAAACCTCCAGTGATGGAGCGCCCACAATTTCTGGAGGCAAGCTGTTCCACTGGTGGATGGTCCATGGTGTAATGTATTGGGCTTGCTTTGTTAAGGGAACACCACGTGAGTTAATTGCTGGAAGGTTGCTTGAGCAGGGAAGCTGGCTAACGGCTCCCAGCACCTCAGACAACCCGTCTCCAGTGCCGCTATTGGTTGCCTCTAGGGCGGCAATAGGTTGCTTTAAACCTATTGGCTGCCGCCTAGAGGCCAGGGTATAAATTGCTGCATTTGCAGCCCTGTTTCTCAGTTCAGTTCAGTTCCTGCAAGCAAATGAACAATGATCTTTGCTGAACTCACTCACCTCATCTTCGTCATTAAGCAACGAACCCAGTACATAACACTTACTGTTAGGAAGTTTCTCCTTAATCCAGGTTGCTTCTCTCTTTGGTCAGTTTCCAGCCATTGTTTCTTGTCCTGCCCTCTGGTGCTTTGGAGAATAACGTGACCCTCTCTTCTTTGTGAAACGCTTGCTTGCTAAGTGCTTGCTTAGTTGGGATCTGGCAAGGAGCAGGAGAAGATCGGCTCCTGTCCTGCAGGTGGGGAGATCTTCATGGCCCCCCAGAGTTTCTGAGTGGGGAAAGGGGCAGTAGGTGGGGCAGCTGTGTCTAGCATTGTGCAGTGAGCAGGGAAATGGATGGGGACACTTACAGTATAACGTTTGGACTGGAGCTCTGCAAAGCCCTAATTCTCTGCCCTTAAAAGGGACAAATGTTCATGGCCACCCTCTCTATGCTCGGGCTGCCATCCCCTGCTTGTGACAGAATCCTGAAGGGACTCCCGGGCCTGCCGAGCGTGCAGCCTGCAGGGTCCGGATCTTCCCACAAAAACCCACAGACAAAATCTTGGCTGGCGTCTTTGCCCCGAGTGCCTAATCTTTTTTTGCTCCTGGCGAATTAGGAGGGGGGTGAGGATGCTTTTCTCCCAAGGGGCTAAGTATACGGGCACAGCCCCTGGCACTCCAGCAGAGCACCCTGTGCCATCACTTCAGGCCTCGGCAGTAGCGAAGAAGGCTTTCAAGGCCTGGGAAGACCTGGGAAGCGTTCAGAGAGACCAGGGATTCCCAGACATGTGGGCGTTGCTTCTCGTTGAGGGCACCTTAGAGGCCATTGGGAGCAAGTGTGGACCATCTGATCTGGCCAGAGTCTCCTAGCATATTATTCCTTCCTAGGAATATTATTGTCCTTTTCCTGTTTCCCCATAAAGAGACAGTGCTGGTTCAATTCAGGTGGGCTTTCCTTGTCTGAGTCTGAGTCAGCTGGTCTTCCGCAGCCTTTGCCAAGTGGAGGGCAAGCCGAAATATGCCTCTGTGAAAGACTCCTGCCTCCCCCCAAGTCACCCCAGCCCTCAGTGTGCAGCATCAGCTGGATCCAGAGGTGGGTGTGGGAGTCCCAGGTGACGTGCATGAATCCATCGGAGGCTGGGGAAGGCCTGCTGGGCGCGTCCACTTCTCTTTCCAGCCACTGAAAGCCTCCAGTCAGATGGCCAGGAAATGAGGTCATCTGCTGGGCTGGTCATTTCAACCAAAGGGATGCTTGGGGGGAGGGATTGTTGGCAGAGGAAGCAGGCCTGCAAACTCCGTGAAATTGGGCTGTTTTAGCCAGTCTTGCTAACCGATCCCTGGAAGGGCTTATGGCCAGATGGGAGGAGGCAATGCCCCGTATCTTCACTCTGGTCAGGGGGATTTCTTGGCCCCCTCCCCTTTTCGTTGCCTTCTTAAATCCCCTCTCAACCATCCTCTGCATTGCAAAAACAGAACCATCTGCTTGCCCTGCCTGGGTCCCCCAGGGGCAATCTGGCCTGTCCCTGTGCTGGCAGAGAGGAAGGCCAAGCCACTGCGCCACACGCCAGGAGTTCCGGATGAAGCTGCCGTAGCAGAAGCCCCTCCTCGTGCCGTGTGTGTGTTTGTGTGTGTGTGTGTGTGTGTGTGTGTGTGTGAGTGACTTGGACCTTTCACCACACTGGAGGTGACACGTTTTCCACCCCTCCTTGAAAGGACAGGAGGAAGGAGGTTCCTCCTGCTTCCCCTTCCTTGTTCGGACTTCTTGCTGAATGTGTGTGTGTGTGTGTCTACAACACAAGATAAGCATAATCCGCCTGCCCCCCTCCTCCTGCAGGGGAAATGCCCACTGGTCACTGTCCCTGGCAGGCGACAGCAGGACCTGTTCCCTCCTTTGCTGCCCCTTCTGCCCCCACCCAGGCCTGGCCCGCGTGCATTTTGAAAGGAGCCCCACAGGAGCCCTCTCTTGCTCCCCTGTCTCCATGGAGGCCCCCCCTGCTTTGCTGGGAGGCAGGGGCCAGGACTGGGGCTCCAATGTCCCCTGTTGGGCCGCTTCAGCCTCCCACACCATTTCATGCTGTTGCTGCTCCGGCCTTGTGCCAAACAGGAAGGGCCAAAGGGCAGCGTAGCGCAGCCAGACTCCTGGCACGAGGCTCTATGGGAGACGCAGGACAAGGGCAGCCTTGGTGGGGCAGCCGTGCCAGCAGCCATCTGGAACAGCCCCCTTCCAAGCCCTCCCACTGCGGGCTGTTTGCTGGGCTTGACTCTGTGAGGATGGGTCGTAACAGACCCACCTCCTTCATGGTGTCAGCCATTGGTGCTGATGGCCTCGGGGGGAAGCTGCATCTTAAGGCCGAGCGGAGCCCAGCTCTTTGGTCAGCCTTTGCAAGATCAGGAGGGGAGGCCAAAGGGCGCCATTGTGGTAGTCATTGCCAAGGGCAGTTTTATTTACCCCTTTTGGAGAGGCAGATGTATCTTTAAAACCATATTGCGCCTAGTTTAGGAGTTACACTAAATGCTTGTTGTGCACATTTCAAAACATTGGGAAAAGATACTGTTGATCTATGAAAGTGGCTGGAAGGACTTTGGCTATTTTGTCAAAGTAGGCTAAGAGGTTCCTTTGCAGCATGTGGGCCTTGTCTCCTCCATCCTTCGGGGGGAGTCATGGTTTCCTCATGCTGGTTGAGGGTCCCTACCCAGGTCTTGCTTGTGGTCTCGAGAGGAGCACCAGTCGGGTGCCTGGGGGCTTCGTTCAGGTCTTTAGGAGGGCTGAGTAGGAGTGGCTTGTAACTTGGAGGTCCTTCTGGACTTGAGGCTACTGCTGGATCTACAGGTGGGGCTTGTAGCTACAACAGCCTTTGTCCAGCTTCAGCTGGTGCACCAGTTGGGTGCTTTTCTTGAAGCTAGACTGCTACAGTGCTTTTAGATGGAGCTACCTTTGAAGACAACTCAGAAGTTGCCTTGATGTGGCTAGCAGGTTCTGATTCTGCAGGCAGTTCCTGGCTTGCAAGAAGCTTTGAGGTTGAGGTTGTCTGTGTGGCTTCTCTGCATGGATCTCCCCTGCCGTTTCCTTCAAGAAGCGACCTGCTCATTCACTCCTCCGGCTGGGAGAGGCTCCAGGACGGAGGCAGCGGTTTCTTGGTGGTGGCTCCATGCTATTGTTTAGGGAAAACAGTTTAGCCTGGTGGGACCAAAAGTGCAAATTTTTGCATGTTTTTCCCCTTTTTAATGAAATTAGAATCTGTGAGGATTTTTTTAATTGTCACAAATGGCAGGAAGTTGCTTGGGAATGCAGCAGTGTAAACATAAATAAATGGATGAGGAAATGGGCTGTGTCGTTTTGAATAAGTTGCAGAGGTTTAGCCCAGAGAGACCACCAAGGCAGGCTGGGTCTGCCTCCTTCAGTCATAAATGGGTGATGCCAGCAAGACAGGACTGGGTGGATTGAACGCCTGCAAGTAGGGCTGGAGGTTGTCACCATTTAAAAATGACTCTCCTTGGCTTCTATTTATGGTGCATTAAGTAGTGAGCGCCTGTTACTCATCTCAGCTTCTGCCAACCTAGCAATTCGAAAGCACGTAAAAATGCAAGTAGAAAAATAGGGACCACTACGGTGGGAAGGTAACAGCGTTCCGTGCGCCTCTGGCATCTAGTCATGCCGGCCACATGACCACAGAGACGTCCTTGGACAAGCGCTGGCTCTTCGGCTTTGAAACGGAGATGAGCACCGGCCCCGAGAGTTGGAAACGACTAGCATGTGTGTGCGGGGGAAACTTTACCTTTACCTTTAAGTAAATCTGAATTTCTTGTCTCCTTGAGGTTGTTTTCTTGCTTGTTCAGTTACAGAAGTAAATACATAAATTGCAGAATATGCTTCATAGACTTGACCCAGCTCACAAGGTGACTCGAGTTGCAAGGATGACACAGACTTCTTAAACAAACTGAATACATTTTTTGGTAGATTTGAGGCATCAAATAGCACTCCTGCTAGGAAAGCTGTGCCCCATCCTGATGAGCAAGTGCTAAGCTTTGATGTCACCTCTGTCCAGAAGACACTGCAGAAAGTTAACATTCGGAAAGCAGCAGGCCCAGGCAACATCCCTAGACATGTCCTTAGGGAACGCGCAGATGAGCTGGCTTGTGTTCTCACAGATATTTTCAACCTCTCATTGCAGCAGGCAATGGTCCCAGCATGCTTTAAGATGGCCATCATCTTGCCAGTGCCAAAAAAGTCCACAATTACAGGTGATTACCGTCCAGTTGCACTGACATCCACCATCATGAAATGCTTTGAGAAGCTAATAAAGGACATTATTGTGTCTAGCCTGCCGTCAGCATTTGACCTGCTTCAGTTTGCCTACTGACCAAATCGCTCTACGGAGGATGCTATTTCTTCTGTTCTTCATCTGAGCTTGAAGCACTTAGAGTAAAGTGCACTCATGTGCATTTGTTGTTTGTCAACTTCAGTTCAGCGTTTAACACAATCATTCCCCAGCATCTAGTAGACAAACTGGGCCTTTTAGGCTTAAACACCCCTCTGTGCAACTGGATTGTTGATTTTTTTTACCAACAGGCCCTAATATGTGCGAGTTGGAACAAATACCTCTAATACCATTTTCTTGAGCACAAGTTCTCCTCAGGGCTGCGTCCTAAGTCTGCTGCTGTTCACCCTGTTGACCCATGACTGTTGTGCTTAGGTTTGCCACCAACCATATTGTGAAGTTTGCAGATAATACAACAGTAGTGGGCCTTATTCATGATGACAATGTGGAAGCTTACCGCAAGGAGGTTGAGGCATTGGTGAACTGGTGTAAGGAAAACAGCCTAGTTTTAAATACCAGAAAAACCAAAGATATCATTGTCGATTTCAGAAAAGGCAGGCACAGCCACACCTCTCTGTGCATTAATGATTCACCTGTGGAGATGGTTACCAGCATCAAATTCCTGGGTGTGCATCTAACCGAGTAGTCTGGCTTGGTCACTCAACAGCGAGACCCTGGTGAAGCGGGCACAGCAGCGCCTGCATTTTCTGCGTCGCATGAGAAAAGCTCATCTTCCTTCCCCTGTCCTGACCACTTTCTACAGAGGGACGATAGGAGAGCATCCTGTCATACAGAATCACAGTCTGGTTTGGAAGCATCCCTGCTTCAAACAGGAAGGCGGTGCAGAGTGGTGAGGATGGCTGAAAAGATCATGGCAGTTCCCTCCCTCCCATCCAGGACATAGCACAGAAGTGTTGTTTGAACAGGGTCCAGAAGATTCTCTGGGACACGACACACCCTCTTCACAACCTGTTTTCCTTGTTACCTTCTGGGAGGAGGGGGCTTCGTGGTATAATTTCCGTACATGCCTGAATTTGGGCCGAGCAGTGATTTGTTGATATCCAGATATAATAATAATAAGTTGGAAGGGACCTTGGAGGTTATCTAGTCCAACCCCCTGCTCAGGCAGGAAACCCTATACGAAGCAGAACATCCAGATTCAACCATAGTTTCATTCCACACAGCATTAACCTTGTGAACTCTCAGGCTTCCTCCTTCCGTTATATATTCAAGATGGACAGTATTTAATATTGATTTGTTATGTATATGTAGGAGCGTGGGTCTATACGTATGTTGTACATAGTATGTTTAGATGTGTGTCATGTATGTGTTTCACTTTGAGAGTGGGTAACTAAATTTCATTTTTGATGTGTGCCGTTGTGCCCACAGTAAAAAAATGACAATAAAGGTTATCTTATCTTAATTTGGCAAAATAAAAAGATTTAAATAAAATTAATACATAAAATATCTATGGTTACGCAACTTTACAAATAGTGATTTTAAATTTATTTATTCTCTTCCCTGTCGAGATGGGCCTCTTTTAAGAATCCTGGTTAACGTTTTCAGATATCTGGCCAAGATCCAGCTTACCTTGGTCTCAGAGACCTTGCAGGTCTTCTAGTCCAACCCCCTGCTCAAGCAGGAGACCCTGGACCAGGCATGTCAAACTCGCGATGTCACGTGACGTCGCGCAACGTATCGGAACTTTTTCCCATTGCCGAAAATGGGATGGGCGTGGTTTCTTCGTGATGCTCCGGCCCGCAGGCCGGCAGTTTGACACCCCTGCCCTAGACCATTCTGGACAAATGGCTCTCCAGTCTCTTCTTGAAAACCTCCCGTGATGGAGCATTCACAGCTTCTGGAGGGAAACCATTCACTGGTTAATTGTTCTCACTGTCAGGAAGTTTCTCCTTAGTTCCAGGTTGCTTCTCTCCTCGATAATTCTTTCACCCCTTACTTCTTCTCCTGCCCTCAGGGGCTTTGGCGAATAGGTGGAGGACCTCTTCTCTGTGACAGCCCATTAGATGGTCCTTCTCTTCGTTAGACTGGACATACCTAGTTCCCTCCATTGTTCATCATATGGTTTAGACTGCAACCCCCCCCCCTTTATCATCTTTGTTGCTTTTCTCTGCATTCTTTCTAGGGTCTCAATAATGTCAATATTGTGATCTTGACATTATCCCTCTGTGAATGCAGCCCAGGACCGCATTAGCATTTTTGGCAGCTGTAGCACACCTGGAGCTTCCTCACCTTGCAGCAGAGGCCAAATCAGCCAGAAGATGTTTCTTTCCTGAACCAGCCATGCAGTCACCCCAAGGATCCAGCCCGGACGGAGGGTCTGTTCTAAGGGAAAATGCCCTGAGAAAAGAACTTCCCCAAAAGATGGCATGTCTTCTAGGTTGGGGGGGAGGTTAGGCAAAGGTGGAGAACCACTGGATGGGGGTGGTTGTCCTCCATAGTTTGGGAGCTGGACTAGAAAGATTGCAGCCAAGTCTAGAGTTTTATAATTACGCAAAAGCTCAAAGCTATGCCAGAAAATGAGAGAAATCTCAAGGCTCGCTGTGCAGTTGAAGAAATCTCAGCAATGTTCTTGGCTTATCTGATTGTTTTCAAGGGCAGGACAAGGTGGGCGATGATAGCTTGGCCCTGATTGCTGAATTCTTGTGCTTTCTGCCTTCCTGGTTTTGCCTTCAATAACTTTCTGGCCACAGCACGAAGCAGGCTCTGATGGCCAGGCTGAGAGGGAGGGAGTGGACCTGTCTTCCTGGCAAGACTTCAGACATGGCTGAGCTGCTCTTGGCCTTGGAGGGGAGGAAAGGGCGATTGAGCGAGAGGGAGGGGCTAGGTGGAGCCCTGTCTCTAGAGGTCATGCAAGGTTGTGTTACCAGAGCAAAAGCTTTAAAAGGAGGGAGGGAGGGAGATGATTTATCCCTCTGGAATCCGGAGACGCTCCTCTCCCTCCCGGTGCAAGTGCCCCACCTTGGAAAGGGGTCTTGCCTCAACACGGTTGTGTGTCTCTGCAGAGAGCAAGAGAGAGAAGAGTCCACTGGGCTCAGTGGGAGCGTGAGGGCCAAAGTAGTGGCCTCTGGGACTCCAAAGCAGAGCCTCTCTGTGAAAGAGCAGCCCAGCCTCCATTTCCAGAAATTGGGCATGGGGAGCCCCCGTTTCTCTGGGTGGGTCACTGACTCCTCTGTCCCGCTGTCTCCGCTGTTTCCCTAAAGCCCATCAGCATCTGCCTTCTGGTCGGGTAAATCCAGAATTCTAGAAGAGAGTTTTTGACTCCTGATGTTCTTTCTGGGGTTGGGAGACGGTGATCATCTGCCCGTCTCAGCTGCCTTCAAAGGATGCAGCCTCCAGTTGCGTCCCCGGTTGACCCTCCTTGCCTTCAAGCACATACTTTGCCCCTTGATGGAGTCATGATTGTTTAATAGATTTTTTTACCCAGCCATTATTATTTTTATAAATAACTCAAAGCAGCTCACGTGCCTAATGTTCCACCTAGTTCCTCGCAACAACAACCCTGTGAAGTGAACTGGGCTGAGAGAAAATGCAGACCCCAAATTCCAGGCACCTTTCGTGCTTATTAAGGTGGGACTAGAACTCCCCGTCTCCTGGTTTCCAGACTGGGACCTTAAACACTACTAGACCAAAGTAGTATGTCTTTCAGACCAAGTCCCTTTCAAGTCCACACATTTGTGAATCGGACAGATTTAGTGGGCTGAATTTGAAATATTTTTAAAGTTTTCACTAATATTTGAATTTTTATTCTCATTTCTCTGAAGATACATTTCTGTTGACAATCTTGCTTTATGTACATAATTTTGTAAATAATGTTTTAAATATAATGCTTATCATTTTCATTCATATATTTCTTTTTCATCAGCCTTTTCTCAACTACTCACACACTGGCAAACTGAGTTGCAAATGTGGACAACTGAGAATTTTGAACAATGACATTCCTTCTGCATATGGCTTCATTTGTTTATTGTTCCAAAAATGCAAAATTAGGCACTTTCTCATTCAAAAGGTTGCGCTGGGCCCCAGTGTCCGGTTTGATTCCAAGGGGAAGGAAGTATAATCAATCTTTGGTTTGGTGACTTAAGCAAATTGAAAGCAACTCAGCGGAATGCTCTGAAAGTTGAAAGGGGCAAAGGGATCCTTGGGAAGAATTTAAATTGATTGATCAGTTCTTGGGGGGAGACATTCCCCACCCCCCTCACCCATCTCGTTTCCCCTCTGCCAGCTGGGCACAGTGCACATTCTTCTGCCAGGCTTGGAAGTGGCATTGTTTAAAATCTGGAATTGTCTCCTCCTCCTCCTCCAGATTGATGGGTTTATTTTGTAGGCTTATTGAAGTCACATTTAGGAAACCAAAACCAGAAAACTAAAAAAAAAGTGCAGTGCTGATTCTACAGGCATTTTTAATATGGAAAATGTTTTCTGATAATCAAAAGCACTAAAACTGGGATAGTGGAATAGGGTAAAAAGGAATGTGGAACTTCTCGTGTGATTTCTGACCAAGCAGGCTTTCTCGAAATAATGATCCAAGGATGCTTCTTGAGGACTGAGGAGGTCCTGGAGATGAAGCGAAAAAATGGCACCTAGAAAACCAGTCTTGGAAAATGAGGTTAGTTAGCCAGGTGCAGGTAGAGGCCCAGGGTTGGGCCCTCACTAGTAGCCTGAGTGGGGAAGGGCAGCGCTTCCCAGCTCTCTCTCACCCGGTCAGGAGAAGGTCATCTGGTTCTGGTGCTGGTTGGGGGACCCGTTTTCTGCTAGGGGAAGGTCTCTGCCATGGGCGGATCTGAAGGAGTAACAGGGTCATCATCTTGGGCTACAATCTGGGGTGCACTTGAACTTGTAGAGGTAGGTAGGTGCAGATACAGTTTTCTGCAATGAGATCTTTGCAAGCTGTGAGTTAGACCCATGGCCTTTAGGCCTTTAGGTTCCTTTAGGTTGTCAGGAAAACTCTGGCTTTCTGGATCCATGAGACATTTACTGAGACAAAGGACAGTGCCCACTTCTTTGAAAGACGCTGGGGCACATTTCCTCCTGGAGAAGCTATCTCTGGATCTGTCCGATTTGGACACCTTCTGCCCAGTGGCCAAAGAGGAAGATTTTGGAGACGGTTACAGGGAATCAGTTACAGAGAATTCCAGATAAAGCGGATTTATTTATTATTTTATTTTAATTCCATTTATATCCCGCCCTTCTCCGAAGACTCAGGGCGGCTTACAAGCTTAGCAGTAGCCTTCATTCTATGTATATGCCTGCTTATTAGGGCTTTCACACACACCCCAAGCGGCATTATTACAAAGTCAGCTTAATTGCCCCCAACAATCTGGGTCCTCATTTTACCTCCCTCAGAAGGATGGAAGGCTGAGTCAACCTTGAGCCTGGTGGGACTCGAACCTGCACTAATTGCAGGCAGCTGGGGTTACTTAAGGAGGCATTAGCCCACTGCTCCACCGCTCCCTTCCAGACTGGTACCAGAGTATGAGCCCAGACCAATTTGGCTTTGATTACTTTAGTGAATTATCTTTGTTGGCGCTTGAAGCCATCAATCATGGTGTGGGCCTGCAAAAGATTGGGGTGGACTGTCTTAAGTGGTTCTGCTCCTTCATGAGTGAGAGGCTCAAATTGATGGTCAAGAGCAGTTGAGCCCTTCGTCCTCTCCTACGTGTGGCCCTCCCCCTGGTGTTCAATTAACATCAACACCTACATCTATTTTTGGATGATTTGGCCAACACGGTCACCACACCTGAGACTCTCTTGATGTTCTCATTTCGTATTCTTGATTAATCCTAATTTTTAAGTATCCCAAAACAAATATATTTTATTGTTTTCCATCTGGAGTCCCAGAATTGCCACTGCTTTTGCTCAGAGCCCAGCCAAGTCTCAGCCTTCCCCAAGACCAGGATGTGAATGCAAATACTCAGAGGCAGAGATTGGGGCGGGGTGGGGGGCTTCTGGATCAGCCAGGCCCACCATAATTAAGCAGAAAACTGGCACCAATAAGCCTAAAACAAATCTATGAATAACAGTTTTAAAGTTTATATTTTATGCCCTTTTCGCTCCTGTGCAAACCTTATGATAATATTCAAGAGCCAGATGTTTCCCAGTGGGGAAACCACTTGACATCTGGGCCTTGTTGTTACGAAGGATTTGTTTGCTCTCAGGCTCTTTGATCACACAAACTGACCCTTCTCAGTTTTTCCCTTAGTTTAAGGAACAAAAGGCAATGAATGAAATAATGCATGGATGTGCTGGAGGAGGAGGAGGACGGGCTGCGTGATGTGCAGGGGGCAGAGAACAGCGGGATGAAATTGAAATTCAGGTGGATTTGTTCTCTTTTTTCCTGGGCCCTTTGAGTTCTGTGGGTAGCTCTTTTTTCAAATTTTTCTGCACTTGGCATAAAATTGCCTGATGATGGATATGAATGGATGACAAATTAGCTTGTGGGGTGGGTTCATCCAACCAACTAGCACTTGTTCATGGGGGTTTCCACAATACCCTCAGAGCATAAACGATACAATACGATACGATAATTATTGTCATTGTCTCATACAGAACAACGAAATTGAAAAATCCACATCAACCCCACAAAACCCAACAAAAACAACATAATACCATAATACATACCACCCACCCCACATATACACATTTAACCCCTAAAAACACTAACACTCTAAAAACTAAATACAGAAGTTCTCTCAGAAACTGCATTCTGCTGCATTCAAAGCCAAAACCGCTTTTGGATAAAAACTATTTCTCAAGCGGCTAGTCCTGGTCTTTATGACCCTATTTTTTATTTTAATTCCATTTATATCCCGCCCTTCTCCGAAGACTCAGGGCGGCTTACAAGCTTAGCAGTAGCCTTCATTCTATGCATATGCCTGCTTATTAGGGCTTTCACACACACCCCAAGCGGCATTATTACAAAGTCAGCTTAATTGCCCCCCACAATCTGGGTCCTCATTTTACCTACCTGGGAAGGATGGAAGGCTGAGTCAACCTTGAGCCTGGTGGGACTCGAACCTGCACGAATTGCAGGCAGCTGGTGTTGCTTAAGGAGGCATTAGCCCACTGCTCCACCAAGGCTCTTATATGTGCTCCTATACCTCCTTCTAGAAGGCAGAAGCTGAAAGAGATCATTTCCGGGGTGCACACACTTCAGCCTGGCCGTGAAGGTTTAGGTTTGGTGGGCTGGGTGGACGTGAGGTGGACCTGAGGCTAAATAGGGCTCAGGGTCACCATTGCCCGGCAAGAGAGCCTCCTAAGCCAAAAACAAAACAAAACAGGCTCTACCTCAGGAAGTTCCACAGGATTATATGGTGAAGGGAAAGAATGGATTAGATGGGTTAGAATTGATAAATGGGGTGACCAAAGAACTTTGGACTAAAATTTGTGACATTGCTGAAGATTAAATAAACAAAAAAACAACAACTATGGAAAATTAAGTTCTGGTGAATTAAAGTAGCTGAAGAGAAGCAAAACACTAAAGGCAAGAGAGCGAGCAGTGGCCAAAGGGTCAGAAAAGACACATTTACAATTCAGTGCCCAAAAGGCCAGTGCGAAAGATCCTGGAGCTGCCCAACAAAACTCTTGCCTGACACGTGCGGAAGAGAAAGGCCATGATCCGGCCAGGCTGAGCCCAGTAGGAGGGGCTCGGAGCCTGGCAGTCATGGGCTTTTATGCACTGCAGAGATGATTTAGGGTGCAAATTGGGGTTTGGGTATGATGGTTTTTATTGTTTTCTTAAGGATCTTATCATTGTTGCTAGGAGCCAACCAGAATTAAGGCTCATGAGATGGGCAACTATATAAGACACATCCTGTACATACATGCATGCTTGCATACATATATACACACATGCATAATCTTACCTTACTGACTCTCTCTCTCTCTCTCTCTCCCCTCTCTGTCTGTATGTGTATGTGTATGTGTAATGCATTAGAAGAAAGAGAAGATTCAGAAAGTTCTAGATGGAGGAGAGCGGTGGATGGGCTGAAAGGAACAAGATAGATTTTGCCAGGTAGAAATGTCAACTTATGCTCTGTGTGGGACAAACCTAATACTCAATAGGTTGGGTGAGATTGTTTGGCAGCAGCATGTGTGAAGGGGATTTGGGTGTCCTTGTCAGCCACAAGTTAAATGTGTGCCAGTGATGCCATGAAGCTGCTAAAAATGAATGATTCGAAATATGAATCTTAAAATATCTGAGGTGTTGTTACACCCCAAAGAGAGCAGACATATTCTCTGTTTGCCTGGACATCATCTGGGACTCTTCTGAGGTTTCTAACTTTGAGGACACGGTTTAGGATTATTGACCGGTTGAATTCTACCCTCTGTGGGTCCAATGCGTACCCTCCGGGATCCTTTGGGCAGCCAAAGGCAGAGGGGAGGAAATGGTGGAGGCTTGGGATGGAGGGAGCGAGAGACAATTGCCACCTTTAAGAAGTAGTAGTTGAAGAGCCATCTCTGGACTCCAGAGTTGTAGAAGACTTCACCCAATCTCCAGGAGGATCTTGGAGACCTACAACTACAAAGGATCCTGCATGGAGCTGATTATGTGGGTCCCCTTCAGTTAGGATTCAGACCAGGGGGCGGGTCAGGAATGACATGGTCACTCTTACAGGTAAACGTTTAGGGTTTGTAAGCCGCCCCGAGTTATCCTGGGTGGGTGGCCAATAAATTTGATTCTTTGATAAATTTATGTATTTATTTGGAAAGTGGGAGTGCAGCGGTCTCTGCCCCTCTCAGATCGGTCAGATCTTCTGGCACAATTGAGCATGGCATTCTCCTGTGGAAATTGGGAGTTTGGCTGCGATGGGCACAATGGCTCTCCTCCCCGCTATTGGTCAGAGATTTGATATTGATGTGGGATGCTCTCCTACACACTATTATCATCTCTAGTGACAGGTGCGGTAATGTCAGAATCTTATACAGCACCATCCAGAGGTGGATAGGAGATGCGGTGGAAGCCCTTATCAATACCTGGAGGCTGCAAGGGCCAGGATGGGACACAAGCTTACCTGAATTCTGGCAGGAGGAGAGGCTGTTCATCCCAAGGACCATGTGACTCTGGAAAGGGGTCACTAGCTGTTCTTCTCCTTGCAGAGAAAAAAATGCAGAATCTCCCCACTGGCCACAAGGGGGGTGTTCTGTCTTGGCCCTCAACAATGACCTCATGGAGAAGATGAAGATAGGTCGGCCGATGCCCCAAGAGATAAAGGCGCTGAGCAGAGCCACGCCTGCCTCTTTGTCCAGCTATGGGGTGCTGAGAAGAGGTCCCTTGCTCACCAGGGCCTTTTTCTTCCATTCCTCCCTTGGCTTCTGGGGAGGCGGGCTAGCACAAGGCTTCCCAGAAAGCCTCCCTCACACCCAGCACTCTTTATATTGGGAGATGTATTATTCATTGGAAATAATTAATACTCCGCTGTGCCAAAAACAATTGGAGCTCACTGACGACAAATAACGTAATCGGCAACAAATGTTCATTAGAATTTCTTTGTCCAGAATTTTATTGTTTTTGTACTTAACAGATGTAAAATCATGTGTAATTTTTATCACCGCATTTGGGAATTAATGAGAAGGGGAAAGCAGTGCTGAGCAGCGTATTCCAAAAGTTTGTGGAAGTAGAATTGGGTGTTTGCTTTCTGAATGAGCCGTTCTGAATGGCGGCATCGGGGTTTCCTTCCTTTGTGGCCATGCGGTGCAGGAGGCTCGGGGCGTCTCAGACTCCTGCAGAAAGGGGGGCACGCTCATCCGGCCGTGCCCTTGGTGCCTCTCCTGGAGAGGAAGGCCGCTTTCAAGAGCGAGGGCAGCTGAAAAGGAGAAGGGGACCCCACTCTTCCCTTGGGTGTCCCGGGGGGCTCTGGGATTGTTGCCCCAAAGTGCCAGATCTCTGACCATCATTCAAAGCCCCTCACACCCAGCCCACCTTGTGCTTCTGCTGGGATCTGCTCCCGACCCTGGGTCCATCTTCGGCCTTGCATGGTTATGGCCGCCCAGTTTACCAGCATTTACCCTAGCTCTGAGCAGCTCAGTGACAAAAGAGAAAAACATTTGAATAAAATGTAAGTCGCCTGATTCCCAGCCCTCTAGGCTAGCATTCACATGGGCACTCGCCGTCCCTGGGCAGCCCACCCACCCCAAGGCTTGGAGAAGAGCCAGCCTGGAAGGCCTTCCCGAAGGCAGATGGAGCTTAAGGAGAGGACCTCCACCGCCCAGGTCCCACTGGCCCGGTGCCTGAGAGCCTGGGGGAGCAGCGGGGGCCCTGGCGGAGGGGGGCGGGAGGCTGTATCTGCATCCTTGCAACTGCCTCCCCCTCCCGCCCCGTCCCCAGCTCCAGCAAAGCGGGCAAGAGGATGCAGAGACCTCCTTCCTGGGGCCGGAGCTGCCCCATCTGCCAGGCTGGCCCTTGGCCAGTGAGCTGGATGCTGCCGGGCAGCGATGGCACCTGTGATCCGTACTTGGGAGGGGGCTCCTTTTGGTCTTCTGAGGAGCAAAAAGAGCTTCAGTAAGCAAAATAACTGCCAGTGGGGAAGAGTCGGGACGGGGCACGGGGCAGTGCCTGAGAGAAGCCGGGGGCCATGCAGAGCTCCTAGCCTCCATGGATCCTGATTGAGCTGAGACAGGCAAGGGGTGCCTGGAAGTCCCCCCATGTGAGGCCAGGAGATGGGGGGGCTTTAAAGGTGTAGAGGCTGCTGGGCCAATGTGAGTGTAAGTGCTCTTTGCTCCAGCACTGAGAATTAATAATTAACATGCCCGCTGTGCCTCTGGGTCCTTTAAAGCGGCAGGAGAAACGGGCCAACTCCTCGTGCCGGGCTTCATCAGCTCAATCTTCCTAATGGCTGCCACCTTTGATCTGCCAATTAAAATGTCAAGCAATAGGCAGGAGAGCCTGGAGGTTCCTGGCCTGTAAAAACCACTAATGGATGGAGAGAAGCCAAATTAATTTCATAGGTGTGCTTCTATAAAATACAATTGTACTTGCTGCTTTGCAGTTACTATTTTGTGACCTGAAATTACCGTTATTTGGTCTTTGGCCTTTGGCAGGAAAAGAGAAGTGAGCATTTCCTTTGCTTAAGGCCACATAAATAAGATCTTGCTCCCTCTGGGTGTCTCTGGAGACCCCACCTGGATTGCCTGAAAGAGGGTTTCTGCAAGCGCAGCAGAACTGAGGTCGTGGGGAGCATTTGGGGGACCCCAGAGGGAGTGGGGAAGGGGGCAGAGCAGCTGTCCCTGATAAGAGGCCTGTCAGGAACCTCCCCCCCTTAATAAAAGGACCAGCTTTCAACTCCAGCTGAGGAGATATGCCCCCCCCAGACCTTCCCCCTCTTGTCCTTGCGGGATCTCTGACTGCCCCCTCCCCACCTCCAGGGCTCCATTTCGCCAGTGGGGCCTCCTGGTGCAGCCAGCCTGCCGGTCCTCAGGGCGGTCTTTTCGCCTCCCTTTGGAGCCCAGAAACAGCCGCTTCCCCTCCCCCCATCTTCTTTTGCAGAGAAAGGAGGGGGCAGCACGGTCCATGACAGTAGACAGCCAGAGCCTGGCTGTTGCTGAAGTGGCCGCCCCTCCCTCTCCGGCCGTATCCCCAACTGGCTGGAGGGGTTGCCTCTTGCAGCTGTGACTTAATCAGTGGAGCAATTAGCCAGTGGAACAGAAGTTGTCTCCAGAGGTGGTGGGCGCTCCGTCACTGGAGGTTTCCAAGAAGAGACTGGACAGCCACTTGTCTGAGATGGCTATACGGACTCTTGCTTGAGCAGGGGGCTGGACTAGAAGACCTCCAAGGTCCCTTCTGACTCTGGTGTTCTGTTACTGCTGAGGCTCTGCCAAAGCAGGATTGGATCCCTTGGCCACCCCTCTCTTTCCTGGGTCGGGGTGGCAATTCAGCTGGAGAGAGGGGCCCTCCAACAGTGAAACGGTCCTCAAAGCAGTGTGGAAAGTGGGGGCTTCTTCCTCACCCCCCGGAGCTGAATTCCTGCTGGAGCTTGGAGCTTGGCCGGGAGAGGGGGCTCTCCGGAAAAACCACTCCCAGGACCCCCACGAGGGCCTCTCCTTGCGGCAGTGGCTGCTGCTTCTGAAAGTGGCTGTGCCTTCTCTGAAGCCCCCACCCCACCCCTGTGGGTGGATCCGCCTGTTTGCCAGTCACCCCGGGAGACAGGAGGGACGTTGTTCCCCATCTCTGCCTTGGGGGCCCTGGGGGGGGAGAGGGTGCAGGCAGGGGGCGCGTGGCCTGGCCCAGCAGAGCTTCTTGGCTCTCATAATTCTGCACAGGGAACCTTAAAGCTTCTGGGTTCTTCTTTGCCACCCATCAAGCATTTATACCTGATCTGTTTATCCCTCTGTATGGACCAATGGTGGGAGACACCTGGAGTTACCGGTCTCTGCAGCTGCAAAAAGGTTGTTTTCGCTCTGCACAGTGTCAGTATACGTGACCTTAGGGCCAAAATCCCGGCCCTGGGCCTGAAAACCTCTTCCCACTGGTTGGCTGGGCCTCCCCCCTCCCCCAGCTCATCTGTGACCTCGGCTGCCCTTCTGCTCCCCACTCCCAAAGCCCCTGTATGGCTCTCTTTGGTCTGAAGTCCAGCTATCTGGCCTGCCCTTCCCCACCCCTGTGCTGGAAACTTGGTTCACAGCTGACCTTTGTCAAAACCAAGTACTTATTACAGAGACACATCTATTTTAGCAGATTTCTTTCTTTGCCAAAAGAAACTTCTCTTTTCCCGTTTTGTAACTGCCTCATGAATCAGGGCAACGGCTTGTTCAGTGTGCATTTGTGTGACCGGCTCATGCTTCGGCCAAGTCCTGCCCACGCCTGTGGCAGACCTTTGCTTGCTGCTGCTTGCCATTATTTCTGTGCAATCAGCTGGGTGTTATCCTTCCCCGATACCTTGATCTAGAGTTGCTTGGAAGATTGAGGGGGCTTATTAATTGAACGAATACCAGTCAGGGGCTGTACGGACAGCATTTTAAAGTTTTCCGATGTTTGCTGAGCCAGAGAGCTCTTTTTGGGGAATCTCCAGCCTTGTGCAGGCGGAGAAGCTGGCTAGTCTTGGGCACTTGGACATCCTGTTAATCCAGAGGCGGCTCCGGTGAAGGCGCCTTGGCCCGTTGCTCCTGCTGATGCCAGCGGCTGACTAAGCTTCAGATGGTCCTCTGGCTCAGTTCACCGGATGGGCAAACCACCAAATCAGGCTTGTCTTCTTCAGAAGCCACACTTGGGAACCAGGACATACTAAACAAACCCCAGAAGGGGTTGGGATTTTGTTTTTTTTACCTAGGAGTTGATTGAGGGAACCTGTTTTTAATGATCTTGAAAACCATCTCAGAACCTAGTGGAAAGCTGTTTCCTAGCCATGTATGCCACCCAGACCCAGGGCAGGAAGGCCGAGGGTTACGCTTGGCTGCTGAGCAGAGGCTGAGAGCCTCGCTTCCAAAAAAAGAGATTCAGTTTGGTTTCATGTAATTTAAATCTAAGCATAATCACCATGAAATGTAATTTGCTAAGAGGAATTTCTACCATTATTCCCTGCATATGGAACGTGTCTTTCCTGTCCCATTAACAATTCTGGGGATTTGGGGGGCTCTTCCGCTTGGCATCTCTGCCAGAGAAGAGCCCTGATTGTCCAGGAATGTTTGTTGTCAGGGCAGCAGAGGGCGAAGCGATCAGTCGTGGAGCAGGCTTTAAGCAAGCCTTTTTCTAGACAGCCTTATTTCTCACCAAAATGACTAACTTTCAACCTGAGAAGGATTGATTGTGCCCGAAGCTGCACAGAATATGTCTGGGAGTTGCCTCTGACAGCATCACTACCCCCCCCCCCGCTTTTTTTTTTTCCTTGGGCACTTTTTGTCTTCCGTGTAATGGAAAGTCTAGCCCACCTGGGGAAGCTGGTGGAGGAGCTGAGCCATGACGGAAAAGATGCCCTAGTCGAGCGGAGGGATTCAGAGGGTCTCGGGTATCTGTGGGTCCAAAGGCTTAGGCAGATGGGAACAGTTGGGCAATGTTACCCATTCTGGGGGTCCAGTTGGTTTTGTTCCCTGAACCGGCCCACCTTCATCCTCAGCTGCCCTTAATGTCCCTGTGAAGGCCGCGGTGGGACCAGTCCTGTTTCTGGCCTTTTGAAAGGGCTGTAGGCCAACTTGAGGGCTCTCCTTCCAACTGAGCATCCAGACTGGTTTGTGGTGCTGACATTCTGTCCTATGCCTTGTCATTTCAAAATTGTGCCATCTGATAAATAGCTTGTTTTTCGGAGACTATGCAGGCACTAGATCCACTTGGGACTTTCTAGCAGTCCCACTTGATGCAGGTACCTTATTTCGCTCCAAGAGTCGTATTTGTTCCGTGGGTGACCGAGAGATCGCATTTCCGGTTCAGTCACCATGTGGGCAATGTGGCGGTAGAAAGTACACCAAAGGGGGACAGTTGAAGGGGGATGTTGTGTCCTCAATCCCCAAGCGGCGCTCCAAGGCCTGCTTAGCAGTAGCTGAAGGCAGAGGTGCCTATGCTCTCCATGCAGAGCTCCTGGGGGGGAGCTGCATGGGGGCCTTGGGGTGCGCCGTTCCGATAATGTGGAGTCAGGGCTGATCATAGCGCTCGCTCTCCATATCCATCCAAGCCTGCTGTGAAAATGAAGGAGGATTGTCCTACTGAACAAGAAGCGTCTGTTCACAAAGGCCCGAACTCTTCGGCTGAATCTTTCCTACCACGGAGGCATGTCCCACCATACAAAGCAGGCTGTGTGTCCCAGAAAGCTTTCTTCTGAGAGAAACTGAGGACTGGATCGGGGGGGGGGGGGCTCCCCTGGCATCTGAGCGGATGGGGAGTGTCCCAGCATCCCATCAAGGCTATATTAATTCCTTCCCGTTTCAGGAATCTTTTCCAGGCTGCTGAAAAAGCAACTCTTTTGGGGTCTTTTCTGCCCAGCAGCTAATTTTGGGATTGAGTCCACCCTTCATCTGTAGCTTCAGTTCGTCCTTTATTTTATTTTTGATGTACTTGCGCCTCGTGTTAATGCAGCCAGGACATGCTCCAGGTCTTCTGCTTAGAGAAATGGATGCTCAGACTCCTGCCGCTGAGCACTTGGCTGAGCTGAGCCCAGGACAGCAGGAGTGGCCAAACCTCGCTCTGCATCGTGGGTCACCCCTCAGACCATTTTAGGGGAAACGATTCTGCTGGGGTAGACTGGTCACTCAATTCCCCTCCAGGCCGGATATGAGTTGGACATCTTGAGCAAGTTTGGGATTAGTGCTGCTGTCTGGGATTCTTTTGAGATAGTTAAATAATAATAATAATAATAATAATAATAATAATAATAATAATAATAATAATAATAATAATAATAATAATATAAAGTTGGAAGGGACCTTGGAGGTCATCTAGTCCAACCCCCTGCTCAGGCAGGAAACCCTATACCATTTCAGGCAAATGGCTGTCCAGTCTCTTCTTAAAAACCTCCAGTGTTGGAGCATTCACCACCTCTGGAGGCAGGTTGTTCCACTGGTTAATTGTTCTAACTGTCAGGAAGTTTCTGAGGAAGGAGTAGGGGCACAAGGTTTGAGTGGCTGGATTAGCAAAATTTCTTTGAAGCTGTTGTCTGCTTTAAAGTTGTGAGTTGTGAGTCCTTGATTGAAGATGATCTCCCTGGATCCAGCTTGCTTTTGCCCTTTTGGGGAAGGGGGTTGGGAAAGTGGTGGTGGTGGGGGGACTGCAGAGAACCATAGAAGAAACGGGTTCTCTAGATTTCCTGCCAGCTGTGATTCAGATCACCATGGGGTTGGCCATCCTGCCCGAGGACCTTCATTGGGGCCTGCATTGGGGACCCGTTCAGACTCTGCGACCTTCAAAGCCCTCAACTGACTGGGCAGTTCCTGGCTGTCATCACGGGGGTGGCAGCGCTTGAGTTACTCCAGTGTGTGGTGCCCCCCATCCCGGTTGCTTGACATACACATGGAGCCTTTAACAAGTCAGCTGCCGCTCTCTTGCCCCAGTCCCTTGTGGATCCTCAGCTGCTCTTTGCCACCAATGCTGGGTCAGGAGCGCTGCGGCAAGCTTGAACCAACTGCTGGAGGCTGCTGCGGTTTAAATGGGGCTCTAGACTCAGAGGAGAGGCCTTCCAGGCTGAGCTACTCTGCTTCCAGATCCCCTGGCTTAGGCGTGGTAGCAGCTGAGGAAACTCAGAAGGTCCCAGAGGCTGAATGAAAATCAGTGGCTGCAGGATGGGGAAAGAGGGAAGACACTGACAAGGAGGATGCCGTTGCTCATCCTGAGGCTTATTATTTATTTATTCCTGCTAAGAGCTGCAAATGCCAATTTCCATCAAGACCTTCCCACCCCAAAATGTGGAAAGTGCTGGGGAAGTGCAGCATGGTGATGTGTGTGGGAACCCAGCATCCCCTGCCCTCAGGTGGCCCTTTCACCACTTCGCAAAGGAAGCAGCTGCAAACTAGTGGTTCTCTTCTCAGAGACATGGCAAAGGGGTGGGTGGCCTTGGATGGCAGGCCATGGGACAGCGTGGTTTGGCGCTGTTCCCTTTAATTTCTGCAGCTGCAGTTGTGCTGGACTGAAGCAAGTCTCATTGCTGAATTGCAGTGTGTGGTTTGGTGGGCTGGACATGTCAACTCATGTCAGGCAGTGGGAAGCCATTTGAGCCGACAGAAATAGTGCTTGCAAGGATCAATTCCACGCATTCTCCATTTCCCCTGCTGTAGCCTTATAATCTTTGCATGTTAAATGGCTACGGGGGGGGGGGGCTCTGCAGGCCACCCCAATGGGAGCTATATACAGCCCTGGCCTAAGGCTGTAGACCTTAGGTTGATGCTTGAAGACCATCCCCCCTTCTCTTAGTCTCAGTAGTGGGAAGAGAAATGCTGGCATCAGATGCACAACCTGTTATTCAAAGATCTGCTTGGGACCTGGTGAACTTGTGCTCTTCTGTGATCCGTGTGGGATCTGACCAGGCAGAACCAAGTTGAAGCTGGAATCATCTCCTCCAACCGTCTGCAGGGGACAGGAAAGCCAGGGGGACCATCCAGGCACAGTGGCTGTCCAGCCTCTTCTTAAAGGCC
Source organism: Vipera ursinii (assembly GCF_947247035.1). NCBI lineage: Eukaryota > Metazoa > Chordata > Lepidosauria > Squamata > Viperidae > Vipera > Vipera ursinii. The sequence goes on along the minus strand of NC_139529.1, from coordinate 1,156,139 downwards.
CCCAAAGACTCAGAAAGCACAGCCGCTGTGGACACCCTCTTCTGTCCATTGCTCAGATGGATCACCTTGTCAAGGAAAGCAATGAGATTTGTGCCACCTGATCTGTTGTTGGCACTGCTGTTGTCTTCCTGATGCTTACAAATGCTTATCATAAACAATTCATTTCTGAGATTTGGACATTATGCTTCAAGTCCTACAGCCTAAAATTGAATTTGCCTGTTTTACATCCGCATTGAAACGATTCATCTTGGTTCATCTTCGGTCTGCAGTCAGTCTGCAGCTCCAAATTCTGTTTTACAAATATTGTTACCAGTTTCCCTCCCTCATCCAGTATCGGTGCATTTTATTTTCATTTACTTACTTAAGACTGTTGCATTTGCCTCTCTTGAGATTCATTCTGTTACTTTCGGCCATTTCTCTTATACAATATCGTTTGAATATTCTTTCTCTAGTCTAGAGTAGGCTGTCTCACCTAATTTTACATCATCTGTAAATTTGACACAAAGTCCTTCCACTTGCTCATCTAAAACAGGGCTTTTCAACCTTTTCACAGATTGCACCACTTTTAGGACATGACAATATTTGAGTACCACCAGTGCTTAGCAAAGTGTCAAAAACTTGATGACTAAAAAAAAGGGGTTTTTTATTTATTAAATTCATTTGTTGTTATAGAAATGGCTGGTTTATAATACGGAAAAGTAAAAAAATGAGGTTTGATGTTAATACTCCCTTCTACTGCAACAGAGTAAGTCTGTTCTTTTTCCCTTCTCCCCCTCACTTTCACCCCTTTTTCCTCCCCACTGTGTCCCACTATTTGCTTTTGTATTTTATTCTATAGTCTAATAAAATATTACAAACTGTAAAAAAAAAAGGAAACGTACCGATTTTAATTTCTTCGGTGAGGCAGTTGCTTTGCTGAATCACCTTCCCTTTCACTGACAAATGTATGATGAATTTATTCATATTTATTAATATGCACCACTACCAGCTGGCTGGTCGTCCAGTCTCCCTCTCCTCTCCTTCCACAGTGTAGTAAGAATGCACCCCCCAGTCCCCTTCCTGTACTCCTAAAAATATAGGAATCAAGCACAAAGCAAGAAAGACTCTCAAAATCCTCCCAGAATAAAGAAATACAAACTCTGTTTCCCCCCCCCCCTTCAAACTGCCTCAGGCGTGTCTCAGTTTAAACATTGTAGCAACTGGAGCCTGAAAGACTCAGCAAAAAGCAATAACCTTAAATTAAGCCTGTTTACTTTCAAAGAAAACTTGCTAAAAGCCATAGACAGACTCAAGATAAAGGGGTAAAAATAATTACATTTGTTTAAAAGGATTAAACCTATGGAAGCCAACACTTTGGACTCATTGGTAGCCTTTGTGAAACAGACTAAAATATTTCAATAACCAAAGCACACAAACTGAGCCTCTGAATTAGAAAAGGCTGTAAAAACTGTATAAAAATCCTTATGGTAACCCAATCAAGTTGCCAGCTGACCCAGAACCCACTGACTTCCAAAATAAACCAACCTCCTTTCTGACATGCTCATCTCCCGGCTTTTCATTTCATCAGTGCTGATTGCATTCTCCTAGCTGGAGAAAACAAACCAGGGGACCTTTTCTTCCAGCAGCAGCTTCTTCTTTTTCCCTGTCTCTTTTTCCTCGCTGCCTGCTGAGCTCTCCTTCCACAGCTTCTTCTCCATCCCTTTTCCCAGCAAAACCACCTCCTTTTATATCCTTTCCTCTCTTCCCTCCTTTTCTCTTCAGTTCACTCCAGCTACGTGCTGTTTCTGGATATGCCAATCAGCTGGATCCCTGTGGCGATCCTGGGGCTTCTGCCGAGCCCGACAGTCCTGCAGCTCCAGCTGCCTCTCCCTCAGGCTTGGGTCATTTCAGCTCATTCCTCTCCCCCACTATACTTCTCTAGGAGGGTCACGTACCACCTGCCAGGTGCCAAAGTACCACTGGTGGTACGCATACCACTGGTTGAAAAGCCCTGATCTAAAGCATTACCAAAAATGTTGAACCGTAGACATCTTGGGATGGAGCCTTGTACACCCCCCCCAGGAACCCCCGGTGCCTCTTCCAATTTGATGAGGAACTCTTGAGAAGGCTTCTCCATCTAATTTTTGAGGCAACTGGATTTCCTTTAATTGTCACCCAGCTCACAGCTGATCAACCATGCGACAAATGTTTATTACAGTCAAGATTATTTATTTATTTAGATCAGGAGTCCCCAATCTCAAGAAGCAAGGGATGAAAACTAATCAAAGAGAAAAGCAGCCTAAAACTAAGGAGAAATTTTCAGACAGTTAGAACAATTAATCAGTGGAACTACCTGCCACCAGAAGCTGTGAATGCTCTAGCACTGGAAGTTTTTAAGAAGAGTCTGGACAGCCATTTGTCTGAAATGGTATAGGGTTTCCTGCCTGAGCAGGGGATTGGACTAGGTGACCTCCAAGGTTCCTTCCAACATTATTGTTATTGTTATCATCAACATCATCATCAACATCATCTCTGGGTATTTGGAACTGGGCTACAGAAGCAGTGGGCGAGCGCGCATCTCCACTTGCGCATGCATAAACAGTCTGCATGAGTGGTGAGCATGTGAAATGGAGCTTCACGCACGCTTGCCAGCTGCTCGCTCAGAATTATCCCATCTCCTCCCCCTCTCCCCCCGGCTGGTCTGCAAACTCTGATGCCTTTGTGCCACACCAGTTTTAAAAAAGCCACCTTTGTATACAATTAACTTATTTTAATAAATCAACAAATAATAAAATCTCACAACAACAGTAATGTTAGGAGTACCTCTGTCTTCCATATAAGTTCCATTATATCACATACGCAGCATTCCCAAGCTCCTGATCAGCTGGATCAGATTTATTTACTGTACCCTGGAAGTGCTGAGTCCATGAAAGGATGGGGATTTGGGATTCAAAGCTGGTCTCTTACTCCAAGAGGTGGCCCCCAGGGGGCTCTCTCAGGATGGCCCCAGTGAACCTTTGAACTGCAGCCATCAGGCCCATCAAAATCCTGGAGCCTTTGGTTCCCTGAAAATCTTCTTGGTCTTGGCCAACCTTTCCAAATCTCCTGTTAGAGGCCAGACCTGGTGGTGGCCTGCCTGAGGCAGATCCAGGAAGGAGGGATCTGGTCCCACTCTCGTTCCTTCTCAGCAGGAGAGGTCCATGCTGGATGGTGCTTACACATTAAACAGGTGATGTGGAATGGTAAAAATTTATAAATGAGTGCAGTAAAATACCAGATGTCAGGGTCAGGGTCACTGGTTGGTCTGGCTGGAGAAAAAGTGTGAGAGAAATCTAAGGCTGTTGATTTTTCTTAAAAAGAAGAAAAGGCAAGAGACAGGACAGAACACAGAGAGAAAAAGAAGATGTTAGTAATGATTTAAAATCATACTCATTGCTGGAGAGTCTTTGCTTTTTTAATCTGGAAGGAATTAACACAGATTTTGGTTACTGTAATGTGGAGATCAAGAAGCAATAAAGCCGGAGTGCAAAGGAACAAATGTAGAAATGCACCATACAGTCACACCTTTGCACAATTGGCAATCTGTCAGCAGCCTGTGCCAGTCACGTGCAACCCTGTGAAGAAGCAGGAAAAGATTTGCCCATCTCAGGTGGTCCCCTCTCCATTTTCTCCTTGCACAACAGGACATTTCCATCCAGAAAATGTTCTGCAGGCAATCCAGTCCTGTTAAAGAGGCTGACCTTATCCTGATGAGAAGCACCGGGCTTGTTCCCAGAGCTTGGCACTCCCGAACGGCCTGACCTCCCTTGGAGAGACTTAAATTGGGGGGGGGAGACTTTTTTTAAAAAATCAATTTAGCTTTTCCTCTTAGGTTAAAGTCTGGGCCCATTTTCAAGCAGTCTTCTCTCTGTGTCTCCCTCTCCCTCCCTCTCTATCCAAATTAGTTTAAAAGGGGAAGGGGGGCTCTCAGGGCACCAGCCCACCCCACAGCTGCTCTCCCCTCTGGACTCCCCAGGCCAGCCCCCTTTTGTGGAAGGCCAGGAGGAGGGGGCATCTCACCTGGAGTGTTCCACAGGGCAGGGGCAAAGGAGGCTCTCTTCCGAGGGAGAAAAAAGTTTAATTCCATCTGAAAAAGGCAGGATCATCCTCATGACTGATCCTCCAGTAGATTAAGGGGAATTGCTTTCATCCAGTGGCGGAGGCCCCAGGCTAGAAAGTGGAGACCACAGTTCTAGTCTTGTCTGAGGCCCTGGACAGCCCCTCCCTCTGAAGCCCAGGAAGCTGCAAGGGGGTAGGGTGGGGGCTGGTCCAGCAATCCAGAGGTGCCTGGAAGGCAATTAAAGAGACAAAGCTGGGCTCCCCTCTTCCCACCCACCCAAACCACAGGGAACAGCAGAGAAAGGGGGAGCAGGGGAACAAAAGGGGCATTGTTCTTGTAAAGGGGAGCTCCAAGGAGATCACCTCAGTGTGTGTGGGGGGGGGGACATCCTGCACCTTTTCTGATGAAGTGATTTCTTCTGAACTTACCCTGAATTATTTTTGGGGATACTCCATTGTTCTGGCTCCCAGAACTAAAATGCTTTGTAGTTCCAGATTCCAGACAGTTTAACTCAACGAAAATAATTTTAAAACAAATATTTATTGTCCAGGAACTTTAAGCAAAGACTTACATTTTGCAGTAAAGACATCTGGTCGTGGAAACATATTCAGGTTACATATTTGTTCATTCTCGTAGTGTAAAAAAGGAGTGGTTTTTCTCCATCTCAGCTAAGCATTGCTGAGCATTGTTATGGACACTATTCGAAGCCTGCACGATGGTTAATTACAATAAAGGCTTTACAACCTGGCACATAGCCAGGATGTCCTCCCACTGACTACATAAGATATAGATCAGGATTAACTAACAACTAAACTACATTACCCAGAAACCATCTCTTAAGGAAACATTAACCCTTTAAATGCTAAATGTTCTTACATACAGTTCTATTAAGGACACAGCATTAACCCTGTAAATGCTAAATACTCTAACACAGTTCTTAATTCCTAAGCTAGCTACAATAATGGTCCAGATGGTTATACACTGGTTCAGCACATCCATAATTTCTCCTCTGGGAGTAGCTTGCTGGGTTCAGGAATGTCTTCCTTTTGGGGGGAGGCTACAGAAATCTTATGCAAGATCATATCCTCCAAAATACATCTGAAGGTCACTTAAAAATACTGCTTATCTGACTTGCCCCCCCCTCCAAAGTAGACTAGATGGAATTGATTGAGTTGTGGAGGCAGTTAAGCTGCCTCCTGACCTTCGCTCCTTCCGCTGTGACCTAAAAACTTACTTATTTGAACAAGCTGGCCTGGTCTGATGGGTTTGGGGTATTTTAATATTAATTTTATTATTTTTACTGTAATTGGGCTACAATGTTTAATTCTTTTTTAACTTTTGTACATTGTATTTTTATTGTATTTATTGCCCTGTACACCGCCCTGAGTCCTTCGGGAGAAGGGCGGTATAGAAATTAAATTATTATTATTATTATTATTATTATTATTATTATTATTATTATTATTATTATTATTATTATTATTATTATTATTATTATTATTATTATTATTATTTTATTATTATTATTTATTTATTTTCTCCAGCCCTTTTCTGCCTCCATGATCCAAAGCAATTCAGTTAGAAGCATCCAGGGGAGGAAGCGGGGTGGGGGTGGGGATTGTGGTTAATAGCCCTGCCCTGCCAGGTTCATCTCTTTGCCAGGCTCTCGGGGTCTGCCTAAAACCATGGCTCTCACAGAGTATGTTTTTAGCAAGATTTATGGGGGAGAAAGGCAAGGGGGGTCACAGGAATTCCAGCAGATGAACTATTTCCAATCTGCAAGTCAGTATAAACCCAAAATCTGTTCTGTGGACCCTCCTTTTTTCTTCCTTGGTGAAGTATATCGAGACTTGTAAATCTTGATCAGCCTGAGAATGAGCTATGCAGCAGCATCACACCCCCACCCCCAGACTCTGCAGAACATCTGCAGCTGGTGGGGACCCCCGGGGTTGCCCCATGCAGGAAGAAGAAGGGGGGCAGCAAAGGAAGAAGATGGAGCTGCTTGTTCTGGACGTCTGCTTAGCACAATGGCTACCTTTGCACATCCTTTTCGGAAGAGATGGTTGGTTATCTAAGCGGAGAAGGCTGCTCCAAAGGCAGCCTCGGGTTGTGTATGGCTTCCTTTTGGCGGTTTCACCTATTGACTCTGTTGTGGAGGAGACTTAGGGATTTGTGAAGACGTACCAGTAGTTTGCAAACTAACAAGGTGGTGAGATGCTTTTATGGTTGCAAGTACATTGATAGGCAAGGTTAGAAGGACTTGTCTCCATGAATTATGCAGCTGCCCAAAGAGCCTGTTTTTTTCTGTCTTTCGAACAAGCTTCCATCTATAGGAAGCTCTTCTGGAAGATTGTTTAGACTGTGCAAAGGATGTCCTATTATTCATTCAACGAATACTAATAATTTAATGATACAATGTCATAGGAGAGATTTTGTAGCTTGTTGCTTTGCCTAGAAGTGAAGGAAGCACCTGTATCCTTGTGGGAGGCCCAGAATTGCAAAGGAATAACCCAGGTGGGTTAGGGCACCTTCAGCTCATCTTCCCCGGCTCCTTCAGTTCAGATTGCCTTCCTAGCTGCCCCACAGCCCCAGCCTTCAAAGGGCCCTCCTTCCTGGCTCACACAAGGTCCCTGGTCATAAGCAGGACCAGGCCAGGTGCCCAGCACCATTGTCAGAACCCATTCTTATTTCATTTCTATCTATTCCCTCTGACCCAAAATCAAACCTTTCCAAGGGGGAGGGGGGATGTGCCGGGGGTGGGGTGGGTGGTTTAATTGCCTCTGCTTCCTCTATCCGCTACAATGTAACCTTTTGCTTTTGTTTATTGCCTTTGCTTCCTCTATCTGCTACAATGTAACCTTTTGCTTTTGTTTATTGCCTTTGCTTCCTCTATCCGCTACAATGTAACATCTTGCTCCCCTGCACTATATCTCTCTCTGAACTTATCTCCCTAAACTGTCAGTAAGAACAAGAGAAGGAATAAAGAATGTAACCTAGGTGCCTGGTTTATTTCTATGCTCCCAGAGGAAGGTGTGAAGAGCCGTCAACCATCACTGTGTGATCTGGAGATGGACTGATGTTATCTCCCCTTTTCCCAAGATGGTGTTAACCTGGGGATTGGTCGTCCCACACTGGCCGGGCGGACTATGGGGTGGGGTCTTGCTTGGGGATACCTTAACCTAACGTTCTGCGTGGGAAGTCTCAGATCCTGTCTATTATGCCTGCTATCAACTACTCTTAGTAAAAGTTCCTGTTGGAAGAATTCACTTCCAAGAGTTCTGCTTTCTTAAGATGTGGGTTTGAAGTGAGTCCTGACAGCCATCCATGACCAACAGCGTTGTTTTCCTGTTGATGCAACAGCCTGGCTGTCGAGGGAGGGGGGAATTGATTGTCTCTCAGTAGTTGGCTTAGGGCTTCCAAGCACTCTTTATTTGACAAGGGCGCAAGTCAGATAATCTGACTACTTGGAAAATAGAAACCAGAAACACATCCTTTCTCAGTATCACTTTAAAGAAATAAAGGTAAAGCAATTATTAATAGAATGTTCAAACTATCGCACCATTGCACTCATTTCTCATGCTAGTAAAGTTATGCTTAAAATCCTACAAGCTAGACTCCAGCAGTATGTGGATCGAGAACTACCAGAAGTACAGGCAGGATTTCGAAGAGGCAGAGGAACTAGAGATCAAATTGCCAACATACACTGGATCATGGAAAAAGCTAGAGAGTTCCAGAAAAACATCTACTTCTGCTTCATTGACTATGCTAAAGCCTTTGATTGTGTGGATCATAACAAACTGTGGCAAGTTCTTAAAGAGATGGGCGTACCAGACCATCTTATTTGTCTCTTGAGAGACCTATATGCAGGCCAAGAAGCAACAGTGAGAACTGGACACGGAACCACTGATTGGTTCAAAATTGGGAAAGGAGTCCGGCAAGCCTGTATACTGTCGCCCTGCCTATTTAACTTATATGCAGAGCACATCATGAGAAAGGCAGGGCTAGATGAATCAAAAGTTGGAATTAAGATTGCCGGAAGAAACATCAACAACCTAAGATATGCAGATGATACCACTCTAATGGCAGAAAGTGAAGAAGAACTAAAGAGCCTCTTGTTGCGAGTGAAGAAGGAGTGTGCAAAACTTGGGTTGAAACTAAACATTAAGAAAACCAAGATCATGGCATTTGGCCCTCTCAATTCCTGGCAAATAGATGGGGAAGAAATGGAGGTAGTGACAGATTTTATTTTCCTGGGCTCCAAGATCACTGTAGATGGGGACTGTAGCCAAGAAATTAAAAGACACTTGCTCCTCGGGAGGAAAGCCATGGCAAATCTAGACAGCACACTAAAAAGCAGAGACATCACCCTGTCAACAAAAGTGCGTATAGTCAAGGTTGCGTATAGTTGCAATGTATGGCAGTGAAAGCTGGACCATAAAAAAGGCTGAGTGCCAAAGAATTTTTTTTTATTGAAAAGTTTTAAAATACATTTTATCTTTAACAATCCCCCCTCCCCCACCCCTACCTATCCCTCCCTACCCCTCCCCCCCTTCCCCCCTCCCCCCCCCCGACTTCCCAGAGCTAAATACAGGGTATAAAAACAAAGAACAATCATAAACATCCATATGCTACCAACAATAAATTCTTAAATCTATCGCTCTCTAGCTCATATAAGATAACTACAAGCAATACTAATATTTCATATAAAAAAAAGAAAATAGAAAGGAAGACTTATACAAATGCTAAATGAAACTTTTTAGTCCCATATTTGTTCTGGATATATTCAATCCACTTTTTCCACTCCATAATATAACGTTCTTGCGAATGATCTTTCAAATAAGCCGAGATCTTTGCCATTTCCGCCAGGTCAGAAACCTTTAAAGTCCATTCTTCTATAGTCGGCAGTTCCTCCTTCTTCCAATATTGACCTATTAAAAGTCTTGCTGCTGTAATTAAATTCAACATCAACTTAGTGTCCACAACAGTAACATCTGTAATTATACCCAACAAAAAGAATTGCGGACAAAACTTTATCCTTTGCTTGAAGATCTTCTGCATATTCCACCAAATTTTTATCCAAAAAGCCTTAACCTTTTTACAGGTCCACCATATGTGAAAATATGTTGCATCTTCGCCACCACACCTCCAGCATTTTGGCTGATAATTCGGATACATACTTGCAAGCTTTTTAGGATCTAAATGCCATCTATAAAACATTTTATAAAAGTTCTCTCTTAGGTTTTGAGCTTGTGTAAATTTTACGTTCTTCACCCAGATCTTTTCCCACGTGTCCATTGTAATAACTTCTTGGATGTTCTGGGCCCATTTTATCATACAATCTTTAACAAGTTCTGTTTCTGAGTCAATTTCTATCAATGCAAGATATATCTGTTTGATATGTGCTGGACCCTGATTTCTAATTTGCTTTATCAAATTTTCATCAGTCATTGCAAAACCAGTTTTCTGATCTTCTTTCCACCTGGCCCGTAACTGAGTATATTGAAACCAAGTTTGAACAATCTTCTCATCTCGCAAGAGGTTGTACGATTTTAAACACCATACACTTCTTTCCAAGCTTAAAATCTCCTTATACGTAGTCACATCATGTTTAAAACCAACATTTATGTTTTCTATTGCGTGTTTTGGAATTGCCCACAATGGCATCTTACAGTCTAACTTATGTGTATACTTCTTCCAAACTCTCAACAATGCCTGTCTTAAAATATGCACTTTAAACACATTATCTACCTTCTTATCATACAACAAATATGCATGCCAGCCAAATAACAAGTCGTGGCCCTCAAGATTTAATAATCTCTCTTGTGTCAAATTAATCCAATCACTTATTCCTGCTAACGCAGCAGCTTCATAATATAATTTAAGATTGGGCATTTTGAGACCACCTCTTTCACGAGTATCCCGCATAATCTTAAGTTTAACTCATGGCCTTTTCCCTGTCCAAACAAATTTATTGATACCCCGTTGCCATTCTTCCAAATTAGAATCTTTCTTAAGAACCGGTATCATTTGAAATAAGAATAAAAATTTAGGCAGGACATTCATTTTCACTGCTGCAATTCTTCCCAACAAAGACAATTGCAATTTTTCCCAACTCTATATTTCTTTTTGAATTTTCCCCATAATTTTTCATAGTTATTTTTATTGTATTAGAGGGTGACAAAAACACCCCCAAATATTTGACCCTTTTAGCAATCTCAAATCCAGTTAATCCTTCTAAAAGAGCCTTTTGCGATACTGTCATATTTTTGGCCAAAATTTTAGTTTTTTGTGCATTAACTTTAAATCCAGAAACCTTCCCATATCGCATTATTATCTCCATCAGGTCCACAACAGAGTTCTCCGGCTGGGTCACCGTAACAACCAGATCATCTGCGAACGCTCTCAATCTATAATCCTGATCTCTAATTTGTATACCCTTAATTCTTTCTGAATTCCGTATTTTTACCAGTAATATCTCCAATGTTAACACAAATAATAAAGGCGATAACGGACACCCTTGCCTTGTGCCCTTCTCAATATTACATGCTTCAGTCAAACTATTGTTAACTATTATTTGGGCAGTTTGTTTTTGATATAATGCCCTAATTGGTTGCAAAAATTTATCCCCAAAATTCATTTTATCTAAAACTTTCATCAAAAATTGCCAATTCAATTGATCAAAAGCTTTTTCAGCATCTAAAAAGATTAGCGCCGCAGGGATTTGGTTGTTCCTTTCCAAAAACTCTATCACATCAACTATATGCCTCACATTATTTTTCATTTGCCTACCACTAATAAACCCAGTTTGATCCCCATGCAGAATCCTCATCAATCTGTTAGCCATCACCTTAGCAAATATCTTGTAATCTGTATTTAAAAGTGATATCGGTCTATAGTTTTTTACTTGAGTAACATCTTGATCTTCCTTCGGAATCAAAGAGATAAAAGCAGTTCTCCAAGACGGAGGCACCTTTCCCCCTCTCTGAATTGTCTGGAACAGTTCCTTTAACGGCTTTATCAACTCCAATTGTAAATTTTTGTAGTAAGCCGCAGTCAAACCATCCATACCTGGCGCTTTATCCACTTTCAATTCCTTAATTGCTATAAGAATTTCTTCTTCTGTTATCAATTGGTTAATCTCCTCTTTTTGTGCTTGCGTAAGAACCGGGATGCTAGCGTTCTCCAAATATACATCAATGTCTTTTTCATTAATCTTCTCCTTAGCATATAATTTAGAATAAAAATCCACAAAGGCTTCCTTAATAAGATCCTGTTGAAACACAACCTTTCCCTTATGTTCAATTTTGTCTATATTAGAAGCCCTTTGCTTTTTCCTTAGTCTGTAAGCTACCATCTACCTGGCTTACTAGCATTGCAAAAAGTATTATGCCTGGCAAACCTCAAATTGGTTGCCACTTGATCAGCCATCAATTTATCAAATTGTCCTCTTAATAGCTTAATAACCTCCTTAGTCTTCACATCCAATGGATTCAAAATTAAGGCCTTTTCTTTTTCCCTAATTTCATTCTCCAATTCTTTCCTTCTGGCTTCCAAAGTACGTCTGTATTTATTATTCATATATATCAACACCCCTCTCATGTAGGCCTTGCTAGCATCCCAAACCATGTCCATAGAGGTATCCTTATTCATATTAATTTCAAAAAAATCCTTCATTTGCTGTTTACATTCTTCCACATTTCTCTGATTTCTAAACAAATTCTCATTTACACGCCACGAGCGCCTATCCCTATTGTCCTTATTGATCTCTAACCAAACTGGACTATGGTCAGAAATAGTTCTTGCACAGATCTTTACCTTCTTAATCCTAGGAAAAAAAATCATTAGTCAACAAAATAAAATCAATCCTGGAAAAAGATTGATGTCTGTCAGAAAAAAAAGTATAATCCTTTTCATGTAGGTGTGTGTCACGCCAGATATCTCGCAGTTCCAAATCGTCCTTCATTTCAAAAAAAGATTTAGGCAATCTGGCATGACTCGGAACACGCTTAAAAGAACCAGCCTTATCCATCTGCACGTCCAAAACACCATTCCAGTCCCCCATAAAAATAAACGATTTATAATCCAATTGAGTAAGCTTTGTATGAAGTAAACTAAAAAAATCAGCTTGTTGTTGATTAGGAGCATACAGTCCAACTAGAAGCGTTTTTTTACCTTCTAACAGCAAATCTATCATAACATATCTTCCTTGCTTATCTGCTTCAATTAGTTCCGCTGTTAGAGTACTTTTAACGTAGACAACCACTCCATTTTTCTTATTCATCGCAGAGGCAACAAATTGCGTGCCCAACCTTGAGTTTGATAAATACTTTTGGTCCATAACCCTAATATGCGTTTCTTGCAAACATATAACATCAATCTTAAATTGTTTTAAATATTGAAAAACTTTCTTTCTCTTCTGTGGTGAGTTTAATCCATTAACATTCCAGGTTAGAAATTTAGTCCCCATGCTTGGCGCCCCGAAGCTTTTGGAGCACATCTTCAATGGCCCCTGTAACTTCTTTGGGCCGCGCTCCTCCCACAGCTTCACTGTAAGTACGCTTTGAGAGTTCCATAAACTTCTGCTGGTCTTGCTCTTGTACTTGTCTTGCTCGTCTTAAAGCAGCACGGGTCAACCTCTGCTCTCCAGCAGCCGCCGATGAAGCTATAGTTTGATCCCCTCCAGCACCATTCTCCTCTGTCTGTCCACCTTCAGCCTCTTGAGGTTTTCCCTCTCCAAATCCCTTTGCAGCTTCCAGGAGTGATAGAGGGGTTGCTTTTAAAACATTGCTGTAGAAATCACGCGCCTGAGTCACAGTAACCAGACGATATCTTTTACCTTCGTGCATCACCACCAATCCGACTGGAATCTCCCATCTGAACTTAATATCACGTTGCTTAAGTTCCTGTACAAGAAATGCAAAATCTTTCCTTCTCCTTAAAATCTTTGGAGGAATATCTTTTAGAACCAGGACTTCTTGCTCAGCAACCACAACTTTAGTATCATAAGCAGCTTGAATAACTTCATCTCTAGTTGCTCTCTTTGTAAAATAGACCACCACATCTCTAGGTAGCTTCCTCTGCCTTGCAATCCATGAGTTTACACGAAAAATTTTATCCATGCATCCCTCTATTTCAGATGCTGGCTGGCCCAATACTGCTTCCAAAGCCTCAGAAATCAGCTGCTTTAAGTCTTCTTTAGGATTCTCTTTTAAGCCCCTGATTCTAATAGCATACTGCATCTGATGGTACTGGACAAGACTCAATACTTCGTCCATTTTATCCCTTAAATTTTCATTCTCCAGTACCTTTACTTCTAATATAGAGTTCTTTTGACTAAGATCCTCCACTTTTTCATCCAAACGTTGCACACATTCAGCCACGCTTTCAACTGTAGACAAAATGTCTACCCTCATTACATTAAACTTCTCTTCCATCCTCTCCTCCAGTTTCTCCAGTTTCTCCTCCAGCTTTGCCATCTTATCATCCATCATTTCTGACATTACCTGGGATTGCTTTGCAAAGGCATCTTGTAAGTCCTTAAGCGTCAATGCCACAGGAGGTGCAGGAGGAAGCAAAGCTTGCAACGATGTCTGTTGCACTGGGGAAGTTCCCGCACTCCAAAGAACTTTAGAGGAAGATTTAGCCGCCATCTTTCCCCACTTTCACTTGTTGCGTACTTTCACTTTAAAGCTATAAAGTCCATTGAGCTAGGGAGTAAAAATAAAAATCCACTTCGCCTTGACCTCCTGTACTGCTCTGCCTGCTCCTTATTACTCCAAAGTCTTTCCTTCTGGCAGGGGTGGTCGCTAACGCCTGGCTCTGCTCCAAAAATCCCGGAGCAGAGACGCTGAGCAGCTTGGAGCAACCCAGGCTTCGGGGGGGCTCAATCCTTCAGCCGCCCAAGCTTTCAGCTCAGGCGGCCCCGGAGAGCTCAACCCCTACCTGGGGCCTCACCCCCTCCTCTTCTCCCGAGGAGGGGGCTTCAAATCCACCTAAACAGCTGATCGGCGCTGTTTTCGGTGGAAAAACACAGCTGCGAAGCGGGCAGCCCGAAACGGCTGTCTTCGGCGCCGCGCCGCCACCGGAAGTCTGAGTGCCAAAGAATTGAAGCCTTTGAACTATGGTGCTGGAGAAGACTCCTGCGAGTTCCTTGGACTGCAAGGTGATCAAACCGGTCAGTCCTAGAGGAGATCAACCCTGACTGCTCTTTAGAAGGCCAGATCCTGAAGCTCAAACTCAAATCCCTTGGCCACCTAATGAGAAGGAAGGACTCCCTGGAGAAGAGCCTAATGCTGGGAAAGATTGAGGGCAAGAGAAGAAGGGGACGACAGAGAATGAGGTGGCTGGATGGAGTCACTGAAGCAGTAGGCGTGAGCTTCAATGGACTCCAGAAGATGGTAGAGGACAGGAAGGCCTGGAGGAATGTTGTCCATAGGGTCGCGATGGGTCGGACACGACTTCGCAGCTAACAACAACATGTTGTGCCTGGGTGGTGGTGCCCTGGGTATCATCTTCTTCCTCCTCCTCCTCCTCCTCCTCCTCCTCCTCCTCCTCCTCCTCCTCCTCCTCCTCCCATTGTATATTTGCCAGCATCTATGTATTTTTCAGCCAAGATATAGGTCTCCTTCTAGCACTGTTGCCCTTGGACTTTTCTTTACGTAAGTCATTGAAGTACTTAATATTTCTCATTACTTACAACTTACCCTAATTTCCCAATTTCATTTTCTTGAAATGCCTGTTCCTTGAAAGGCAGTGCCATTTTCTGCACAGTCAGCCCATGGTATTCTTAAGTCATCCTGTGTAAATCTGCGTTTCAAAGCCTTCTGGTCTCCTGATTGTCACTGGGGCCTTTGTCTGTCTGCTCTTCTGCTCCTTGCAAAGATCTGGCAAGACGTAAGAGCAAAGGATCCACCAGTGAAGTCCCAATGAAACTTGGCAGCAAAGAAGTTTCCTTATATTTTGAAAAAGTTTTGTAATGGTTTCAGAATATATATCATTGTGAAATCACAGCCTTGTTGCATTCATCATAATATTAGAAATGATTTTGTTGTTTTTCCTCCTCCTTTAACAGCTGCTGTTTGCTTCAGCAGAAATTCATAAACATGATACGTCTCTGTCCCCCAGCTCAGTGGTTTGCAGTATAGAGCACCTTGCAAAGCTTTCTGGATCAAATGCTTTTCCTAAACTTGCATAAATATCCACCTCCCTCAACTCAATTGCCCTCGGATTTGGTCTATGAAAAAAAGCAACTCTAACATATGAATCCAAATTAGATTCAAAACAGCTCCACTCTTCTGAGCTGTCTTTGGGGTACTATTTTAAGATTTACTGGAACCTATTCAGGGCACTTTTTGCTTTAGTTTTAGATGAGGTAATAAACATTGATGTCAGCCCAACCCTTGGAATAATCCTTGCATTATATATTATATTGGACAATGTTTGTTCAATGCCAGCTTTGTCCATTAGTTTTAATAATTCTGCAGAGATGCTGTGAATTCCCAGCATTCTTTGATTGTTCTATATTTTAAAGTTTCGCTTTTTTTTGTTTTTCATTGACAGCATTTTTCTACTAGCTCTAAAATTTTGTCTTGCATTGATTTCAGTTTGAGTTTTTTCTTCTGGGAACTTGTACCACTGATTCACTAACCATTTTCTGGCTTTCATACGTATCATTTATCCACTGGTTTGATTTTCCTTCTGTGGTCATTCTTGGATTATCCTTCAGCTTGTTCTTATTGGTTCCAGTCTTTCTGTTTGGTGTCTGAATCTGCATCTTATGTCGGCTATCTCAGGATCGTGGCTAGAACCTAGAAGAACCAAAGGAAGGTAGAACCAGGCTCACGAGTTTGTCTTCATCCCCCACATATGATTCCTAACATTTATGTCAGTAAAAATATATTTGATTTCTGACAATGCATTCTAACATACCTGCAGGTGATGCCCAGGAACTGTCTCCTTGAGATGCTACACAGGGCATTGTGACATCATGATGTGATCCCATTTATGCATTTTTTTCATACTGATTATTTTCTTACATTATACTCCCTTATGATTTTTTTTCTTCCTACTGTTTTTCCACAAGTTCAGTCTCAGCTTTTTTTTTTCCGGATCAACCAAATTGTCAGGACCCACCTCAATCCACATCTTAGGAAATAAGAACTCTTGGATGCAAGTTTAGTCCAAAAGGAAAATGTTTACTAGGAGGGAATCGATTGTGGCAATATAAGACGGAATCTAACAAAGTTACATTTCAATCCTATATAAAGCATTCCCATTTCAGCCCTTCCCCTCATCCATTTGGTCAGGCTCTCATCATTTGCTTAGGTGTCAGGCCCTTCCATGGGAAAGGGAACTCTCCTTGGTTTTATGGTTATTGCTTTCCTTTTTAGTTGTAAATGAAGATGCAATCCAGATCTGTCTCTCCCCCTCCCTCCCCCAGTTCAAACGTTCCCTGTTGTTTGAAGATCGCTTTAAGTAACCATCCTCTCCCCCCCCCCCTCAGAGAGATGGCAGAATCCCCAGAATAAGCACATTGTTCTACCTATACATTTATGAAATGTGATATAAATGGATTCTGACACAAATGTTGATTTATTGGCTGCGTTAGAAATTGACTGACTTCTTTGTTGGCTGACTCTGACATTCTGGACTGAGAGACAACAGCTGGCCCAAAGTCACCAGCTTTCATGCCAAGGCAGGACTAGAATTCACAGTCTCCTGGTTTCTAGCTTGGTGCCTTAACCATTAGACTAAATTGGCTCTCATCGATTGTGTGACTGTTATTTCTATATTCTTTCCTTTATTGTATCAGATCGGTAGTGCTATCCAGTACATTTCCCTTATTCCTAGGACGTCATTTTTTCCATCTGCCTTGCCCACCTCTACAGACTGTCCTACAATCCCTACAGACTCAGGGGTTCTTTGCCCCCTCTGACCACCTCTGCCTGCATCAACGCAGCCATTTTATTAATGTACCAATAATATTCCGGAGACGCCTTCTGACCCAAAAGTCTCCCATCAGAGAAATCCACCCCTCTTGAAAAATCTGTTTGGGGAGGAAAGTGAAATGGGAAGAGGCTGCAGAGGAAAGTGAAATGGGTGCCTGCAGAGGCCACCCAGATGCCCCACAGTTAGAGTCCCAAGTAACAAAAGGTGAAGGGAGCAAGGTCCCCACCAGTTTTCCTTCCCAGTAGTGGATTCTCAAGACAGCCAACGAGGCTATCCTGAGAGGTAGCTGGGCAAAGGACCCTGGCTCCTCTTGCACCCATTTCTGGGGGCCACTGATAAATCCTTTGCTCTCAAGGATGCCCTTCAAACATTGGAGGGTGTATGAAATCCTTCCTTCCACGTGTCCCGGATCTCCTCTCACCTCAAACCCCAGAGGTGGGATTCCGATTGTAGGGATCCTCCTGGAGAAGCCACTAGAGGAAGAACTTGGCTGGAGAAGAACTGGGATGGGCAATGCACGTAAGGGTTTGGCCAGTGGACAGAAGGCCCAGTGGAGCCCAGGAGAAGCAGGTCACTTGAAGGTCTCAGGGCCCAAGAGAGCCTTCCTTTTCTTTCTGGAACTTGCTAGGTCATTTGAAAAGGACGAGAGCAAAAATGCAGTTTTCACTATGCTCTGTGTATGAAGCGCTTTCCTTGACTGGATGGCTCAGAGGTGGTGACCCCCCCAACGGGAGCTGCTCTTCGGCTCTGAATGGGGCTCCACCAGGGTCCTCCTCAGGCCAAGCCACAGCCTTGAACTATTTCATGCGTACTTGACATTCTCACATGCTTTTCTGGCTCTATCAACTCAGTGAGCCTTGCTGGAAGCTGCTGTGCGCTGAGCTTTGTCAGCCATGCATGGCCAGGCCTCCAGCTGCCCTGAGAAGCTGCCAGGCAGGCAGTGGCTTCTGTGGCCGGGTGCCAAATGCAGATCAGCCTCCTGCGTGTGGGGAGGGGGAAAGCTCCCCGGCACTTCCTCCATGGAGGCCGCCGAGCTTTGAAATCCCTTCCTTCCTTCCTTCCTTCCTTCCTTCCTTCCTTCCTTCCTTCCTTCCTTCCTTCCTTCCTTCCTTCTCATAAATGTCTCTCAGAAAAAGGCTTTTAGGATGGATGGAAACTCTTGAGAGAGAAACCAGGTTTGGAGATACAGATTCTCCCCTCCGACGCTTTAACAATATGCCTGCTCTCTCCTCCCCGCCACATTATTTTTGGCCTCAGTGTCCGCAATCATTCCTTCTGCCCATCTCATCCATCCCTCTGCTTGAACCTCTCCCAGCAACTCCCCCTTTCACCTGGGGAGGGGGCTGGAGCCAGTGAGAGTTGTGCCCCCATTGAAGTAGGGACAGTTGGATTTCCTTAAAGGAAACAAGGTGTCCCCCCCCCGTCCGCCGCCCAGGATCAGGGTCATCCTGCTGTGGGACACACAACAGCTTGGTGAGGCAAGCCGTGGTTCTCTGGGTGATGCTAATGATGGGGATTGTAGTCCACGTTCAGTGCCACTTTTTAGCCAGATATCTGCCGGGTGTTTGTGGGCCCTGTTAGATGTTTAGTGCCAGCCATTGGCAGTTCCCCAAAAGGGTCATCAGATGGAGGCAAAGAGGCTTCTTTGCTTCCACTGATGAGCCAAGGGTCTCGGACCCACAGCCCCATTGGTGAGAGTGTTTTATGGTCAAGGAGGGGCCAAGACCCCCCATAAATACCTCTGCACGAGGGGCTTAGCTTGTTTTATTTTATTTCTCTCTTACATGCAGGCATGAATGCTTTCATGCCAAGTATTTCTTTCTCTTTGATCTATCATGAATAAAGATAATATGATTGCATCTCTGCATGATGCCTTTGCTTGGAAGCACCTTTAACGATTCATTGTGAGAACACCTCACAGGCCCAGGCCCTGTTCTTGGCATGAAAGCCACAGCACTGTTGGCAGGAGCAGCCTCAGGCCAGAAGGCTGTCCAAGCAAGGGACGCTGGTCACGTCCTTCATGGGTGAAACAAAGCATTCCAGGCCTCACCTGAGGCGCCTCTTGATAAAGAGCAGGTGGTAAATTCTGACCATGAACTTTCTCTTTTTCTTTTTTCAATCAGGTCATCTCGGCCGTTTCCAGACTTTCTCACCACAGCATCGCTCAGAACAAGGGCATCAGGTAAAACACACCGACCTCTCACTCCACTTCCAGAGTCCTTTTTAATAAAAAGCTACTTTTCTTTGCAATAGATAAATTAATACTTTGCTTTAAGCAGAGGCTTATTTGAGGATTGCAAATATCTCCTTCAAAATGTGTAACCATTGAATGAAAATCATGAAGTTGCTGGAGTCAGAAGCAGAGAGACCAAGGGTGGTTTTGGTGATTTTGGTCCGCCCCCCTCCTCTCAGCCCTATATAGGAGACAAAAAAACATTTATGACCCAACCCATGCTGGACCACCATGGAAAATTACAGCCCATTCCTGCATGGATCAGGATTTGGGATAACAAAACCATTAATATGTCATTATTAATAATTCAGTTAATGCATTTCATTTAGACAGATGTTACAAAATCAACTTTCCATTGTATGCCTCAATTCCTGGGTGACCTATGACTTCCTTAACCCACAGCTCCCATTTCATTACGTGGTTCCTCTCTGCTGCTCTGTTCGGGATCTCTGGTCTGCAGATCCCCACGAGGCACCCAGAGTTTCCTGCTCACCTTTGCTCCCTTCTAAGGGCTTGTCGGCTTTTGGGGCAGCTCAACTTTGCAAGCCTTGGCATAGATTCACTTCTAGCAGTGAATTGTGAGCGTAGGCAGAGTCTGAGTGAGGCCACTGAGAAATAGGAGGCAGACACGCTCAGAGAAATCTCGGGGAGTTGCAGGAATGGAAACTTCCTAATGGGAAAAAGAAATGTCGCCACGCAAGGCTGAGCAGTGCAGAGACTTCCTGGCAAGGGACTACTCGGTTGGCTGCCTCTGAGGAGCATGAAAGGGACTGAAGAACGGGGCTGTGGAGCCCAAAGCAGGTGTGGCAGTGCCTTCTGGTCCTTGAAGAGGGGGGTGGGTTACTCTCTGTGGGGCCTGAGAGGAGGAGGAGAGAGAAGGAGTATAGATACAGTGAAAGGGGAAATGGATGAGCAACACCAAAATGTATGTGTATGTATAAATACATACATCATCATCATCATCATCATCATTATTATTATTATTATTATTATTATTATTATTATTATTATTATTATGGTATATTTGTTGATAATGTATGGGGAGAGTTGGGAAAAATAAAAATAAAAAAAACTTTAAATAAAAAAAAGAAGCAGGGAAAAGCTGCTTGTTGTTGGAAGCTGGAACAGGATCTGCACGTTTTTACATCTTTATTTGTCCTCATTGGCATGGAAGGAAGGTGCGTCTTTGCGCGAGCAGGACGGAAGCGGAACCCACATCCGGAGGCATCTTCAGCACTTGCGCCATCGTCTCTGGGGGGTGGGTGGGAGGGGAGGGTGGATGCCTCTTTGCAGGGACCTGGCTTGGTTGGCTGGCTGGCTGCCTATTAAGCGCCTACGTCCAGGCAGGGAGGGGCCAGTGCGCCAAGGGTGAAAGCCAAATAGGTCAGGGACACAATCTGCCAAATGAAGCCCCCCTCCCCCGCGACTGGCTCACTGCTCCTCTTTCCTCCAGGCCCTTTCCTTCAGAGGAGACCACCGACAACGAGGATGATGTCTACCGCAGTTTGGAAGAACTGGCGGAGTAAGTCTCCTTGCGAGAGTGACTGACCGGGCCAAGCTGGCTGCTGCACCAGCCGTGTCCCCAGCCGGGTTAGGGACTTGGCCCCAGGCGTCCTTTTGCAAAGTGGTTGCGTTTTCTCACCGAGATCAGCCCCTCTCCTGGGGGGGGCCCTCTCGGGCTCTGTGGCAGTCCTCAGAGGTCCTGGGGGGGTGTCCTCTGACGGTCCCGGGCAGCACAGAGCGGGGCAGAGAGGCTGCCATGGCCCCTCCCTTCCCAGGTCAGCTCGCCTCTTGGTCGGCGGCTGGAAAAGCTGCCGGGCGAGTGGAGCTGAGCAGTGGACACCAGCGGCCTCGGGTGGGGGGCGTTGCTTGGTCAGCAGCTGGGGCTGTTTTTAGTGGCTGCGCTGTGATGTCCATCTGAAAGACTAAACTTCAATATTATAAAAGGTACATTATATAAAAGGATATATGCATAATTTATCAGTGAGATTTTATTTAAGATTTAGATTCTGCTACTTCTGTACCTCAGGGAGATTTATTTCGCATCAGTATTCATTAGGGGTCAACCCCTCCATCCTTTAAAAAATTAGTGCAAATTACTTTGAGGTGACCACCCCGTTTGTCATGCAGCCACTGGACTTTGCCACACCCTTTTTCTGCCCAAAAGATACGTTTGAGATTTGCATTTTGGTAATCTTTCATTGCCACAGATACACATTTAAAAATGGTTTGTTATCTTTCTTTGTTGTTCTAGTGAGAGAATGGCCATAAATCAAGACGGCACCAAGGAAGGAAAATCACTCTAATATCTATTAAATATTAATGACAAATTAATGACAAATCATAGAAAAACAGCAGAAACATAATAGCTGAAGAACATAAGTTTAAACTACAATAAGAGTGCTGAGTAAAAGATCAGGAACTAGTCAAGGCGTAATCAGTGCTAAAAGCAGGCAGATTAATTCTTAAATTACATCTTTCCCATCATAAGAAACTCTAACTTTCTAAATGTTAACCCTAAAGGGGAATAAGACGGAACCTGCTGCCTTGGTCCCAGGTTTGCATTAAAGTCTCAGGATTGTAGAAAACGGACAGGAGAATCCCAGGAGCAACGAGCCTCTTTCTCTCAGCCAAGGGGGTTGCACAGCCCAAGCCAGAGGTGGACAGAGGCCTTGAGGGCCTGACTGGAGCAGCTCCTGTCTGAGATCCCATCAGGGCCAGAGCCCAGGAGCTAAGGGGCTCCCCACACACACACACTGGCTCAGACACTGAAGCCTCTGCCTTTCATTCTAGTGAGCATGATTTGGGAGAGGACATTTACGATTGTGTCCCATGTGAAGATGAAGGAGACGACATCTATGAAGACATCATCAAGGTGGAGGTGCAGCAGCCCATGGTGAGGAGGGAAGAGTCAGATTCCTTCAGCCCCTCCCTTTTGGAGACGGCCCCCTTTGGAAGTTGGGAGGGGCTGGGTGGGGTGGGGAGGTGGTCCTTGGACCTTCTTCAGTCTTGACTCCCCATCCAAGAGCTCCATTGGTTATCAGAGTTCCAGCTCGGTGCCCTCTCCGCATCTTCTGATCAATCGTTATTGCTGAAGGCGCCTCCGAAGAGGAGGAATCACTGTGGCAGAGAGAAAAATGTCCTAAGAAGCTGAATTTGTGAAGAATGCATCAAACAGGAAGCAGATCACAGGCTGCTGCCTTGATGCATTGTCCCTTTGCCTTCCAGGAGTGGAGGACACGGGGACAATCAGTGCCTAAGCTAACCAAATTATTTGCAAGAGGAGTAAGATTCGTTTGTTTCGTACCCCTGGGGTCTCAGATCTGCCAAGAATTGAAGAGATCTAAAGCTCTTGTTGCAAAACTATCTAAAACGGGGCAGGAATGAAGTTTCTTGTCTTCAGGGCTCTGGAATAAGCATGAGAATCAGCAGGAAAGGGCTGAGAGCATTGAAAGCCAAAGCTGCCTCTCGGCTCCTTCGGGCCACTGTAGGGAATTTGTGCACTGAAAGTTGGGGGAGAAACAGACCCACCATGTCAGATGAACTCAGACGGTGCTCCCTGTCACTGCTGGATGGATTGCTTCTCTTTCTGAGCAGCTGGGGGGGTTTCCTCTCTCGTTCATCTGAAGGGCAGGTGGGCCCAAAAGCGGAATGGAACGGAAAAGGCGGGTGGGGAACCAGGTCTTTGATTCTCATTCTCCACAACCGCTTCAGAGGAGGGCTGCAGGGGGTCCTCAGAGGGGCAGAATCTCCAAGATACTTCTAGCTGGCAGGGGTAGAGTAGCACTCGGTTCCTGGGAGGTGTGCAGGGAAAGCGGCTTAATGAGCGAGAGCAGGGAGATTCTCTTGCATTTCACAAAGATATTTCTTTTAGTTTTGAAAAAAGAGGAAGGTAAGCAGGCAGTTTGTTGTGCCAAACGTAACCATGCTTCACTTTGCTTGTTATCTATACATGCTTCAGATCAGGTATATGCAGGTAAGTTTCTCACTGTAAGTGAAGAGGGGTCCTTCTCCCTTTCCCGGGTCTTTGGATGCTAGAAAAGGCCCCCCTTGCTAGCTCCGTGCCCAACATTAATGCAGCCCCACGAATCCAGTGAGCTCCTGCCTCAAGAATTAAGGGTGCTGCAGGCGCAAGGGTGTCACCTTCCCCCTCTTGAAAGGATTGTTTGAAATCCTTCTCCACTCGCCTCCTAGATGTTATTGGTAGCTGCCCCGAGAACCATTCCTGATGTGCAGAATTGGACTCGGCCCCTATTCTGTCCGTTCTCCCCCTTCGCACGACATCATGGTTATATGCTGCAGAGAGACAAGGCAAGGAGCAGAAGCTCTGGCCTCTGCTGAAGATCTTGGAGCATTGCTTTGTTCATTGATAAATTTGCCTGTTCTCCAAGGTCCCTCTCCATCTTTCAACAGCTGGCCTGCAAGAATTTGGGAAATAACACGCGTGGGGGGCGGTGGGGAGAGAATCACCATTCTGGTAGAAGGTGCTGAAAGCACACCTTGCTCTGTGGTGGGTAAATAAAGACCTGATTCCCCCCTCCCTCCTGACAGTGGAGGATGGATCTCAGCTGATCTTTCTCGCCCTCCTTGGCGTTTCATGGTGGCACCCTCAAGTCTTGGGTGCCTTTGCAGAGTTCAGCCCCAGGCAGACGGTCCAGCTTTGGTCCTTGCTGAGGAGGACAACATAGGTTGGCCTTCTCATAGGTGCCTCCCCCGTCCTGAAGGCCACAGACACAGCAGGAAGTCAAGCAGGCAGGTGGGGTCTCTCAGGCCCCAGACTTGGGGGGTGGGGAGCAGCCCTTCCCCAGCCTGGCCTCAGGCTGTCCAACCCTCTTTCCGTCTTGGGGAATCCATCCATCTTTCAGTAGAAAGTAATTTGGCAGCAGCCTCTCTCTTCTAACGGATCTCTGTGAGCTTCCTGGAGGTTCATTCATCTAGATCCATGGTGGCGAACCTATGGCACGCGTGCCACAGGTGGCACGCAGAGCCGTCATCCCAGTCCTAGGCCTTCAGCTGGGTTTTATAAAACCTTTTCACTTTAGGCCTCCGCCGCCGTGTGCAAAAAAAAAAGGTTCAATCAATCAATTTCCACTTCTCGCGGGGAAAAAAAGATCTCGCAAAGTTGGAACTTTTTAGTCCCACCCAGTCTGCCGTGACCACCACAGCCATGCCCACCCTATTGGCCATGCCCACCCAATGGGCCACGCCCACCCGGCACACTACAATACATGGGTTTGGGGTTGCAGTTTGGGCACTCGGTCTCTAAAACGTTGGCCATCACTGGTCTAGATCTTCCTTGCCTTGCTGGGTCTTGCGGCTTTAGAAGATGCAGCCCAAGGTTCAGGGAGATCCTTCAACTTGATACCTGGCCCAGCATCACTGCCAGCCCCCCACGAGTGTTCCAGGGATGCAGATGGGGACCACTGGACGTCCATGTGGAGGTCCCTCTCTCCATCCCAGGGCCGTGTCTGCAGGCAGGGTGGGGACAGTCCCAGAGCCAGTTCAGAGCTGGGCTCCTTAGAGGAAAAGGCTTTGATCAGAAGGTTGGCCCCTCCCGCCCTGAGCGTTGGGGCGCCAATTTTTTATGCTGCTTCCTATAGAAAATGGGCATGACAGAAGATGACAAGAGGAACTGCTGCTTGTTAGAGATCCAAGAAACAGAAGCCAAGTACTACAAGACGTTGGAGGAGATTGAGAAGGTGAGTGAGGGTCTCTCTGAAAGGTCAGCCTTCCCGGGCAGAACTGGGTCAGCCTCTGGGCTCCTCTGTCTCTGGAGGGAAGATTTGCACAGGCTCCCGGCTGACTCTTGGAGTGGAGTTGCTTTCTGAGAGTGCAAAGGTCACACTTTGTAAACAGAAGGTGTTAGTTACCATGTTCTGCTTTGCTTTTGCAGAACTACATGAATCCATTAAGGCTGATCTTGACTCCACAAGACATGGAAGCCATATTCATCAACCTGGAGGTAACGTCCCTGGGGTTCTCTTCGGCTTTACTATCAAGGCTCTGGGCACTGCAGGCCAGCAGCTTCTGGTTTACAGCAAGCCTTGGGAACCAGCCGTATTTCCGAATGCTTCCCCCAGCAAATTGGGTTTTTTTGAACCCTGGTCAGTAATGACAAACCGTAATTTCTTTTTAAAGTATGTTTCAGATGTAAAATATGTTCCCAATGTTTTCTTTGTTTCAGGACCTTATTAAAGTGCACTTCAACTTTCTCAGATCCATTGATGTCTCCATGATGTCTGGTGGAAGCACCTTGGCCAAAGTTTTTCTTGAATTTAAAGAAAGGTAAGAGGGGAATTGAGGGGATCTGGGCTGGGAGGGGTGAGCCCCAGGTGCTCCTAGTGGCGAGGGTCCTGGGAGACCGTTCCCAAGATGGAGGTATGATGGAGGTATGACACCATGTTGTAGTTCTGAAGGAAACCAGAAGACCCCGGACGAGGGACACAAAGCAGAAAGCTCCAGTCTGCCAATGTGGTGATGGAACTGTGAGAGGTTTACATCTCAGTGTTAAACTTCGATGGGCCAGCATTTGTTCTTGATTCGGAAATTAATAGCCTGAATGCTAGCTAGTGCATTTACGGGGCTCTCCTTTTTGGCCAGGAAGTGGCTTTTAAATAGAGATGGCAGAGCTAGGGAGAGAAAAATTTGAAATGCCTTCATCTCTCGTAAACTGCCTTGGAGAAACCCTATTTTGAAAATGAGGGATGCCATTTTCCAAGAGTTTTTACTGAACCACACGTTCCAGTTTTTCTCTCAAGAAATAGAACGCCTTCAATGCTAAAAAGGTCCTTTCAATCTGCTGTTATTCTTTGCTCATTTAGTGTCCAGCTGTTGCTTCTGTTTCAGTAGAAACTGTTAAGAGCCACGAGAGCCTTCAGTTGGTCTTATGGCCAGCTGCAGACATGCACGTAGAATGGAAGCCTTGAACATTCCGTGTGGGATCCACTTCCCAGGGAGAAAATGAGCACAAGAATTGTACTTGTGGAAAAGACATGACATTCCTAAAGTTTGGAAAAAGGCCACGCCATGCATCTCAGCTGCATTGCAGAGGCTGCAGCAGCAGGAACACACATTTCAGATTTTTAGAAACGGTCGTTCCTGTTTATTCTGCGTGGAATCTTAAGTCCACCTTAAGTCCGAGGAGGCATTTCAGGAAAGATCCAGAGCAGCCCAAAGAGCACCTGGAGTGGGCTTGGCCTTGAGGGGCCGAAAGACGTGGAAACCAGTCTGGGCCAGGAGCCCAGTTCAAGTTCAGTTGCAAGGAGGGAGATGAAGTTCTTGATGGAAAGAGCCATAGGGTGGCACCCACGACCCGGCAGCTTTGCCAGGCAGCCGGCCGGTCTTGCCGAAACAACTGAAACAAAAGTGCTGCAACCTTGCACTTCCAACTCTCCTCCTTTGGGCCACGTGTGGGATGTTGCAGTGCATGTAGAAAGTGGGGGGAGAGGGGCTTGCCTTGTTAAGCCCCCGGTGTCATATAGGCACCCACAGCACTCACACACACACACACCCCATGCAGATGCCACTGGGGCTTCCTGTCCGCGAAGATATTTGAGCCCTCGACTCCTGCCCTGAGCAGCGCCGTGCTCGACGGCCTCAGCGACGCATGGCGGCTGCAGGGCTGCAGGGCTTGGGAAGAGGCACAACGGCCCCTCTCGCTCTGCTTCTTTGTAGGCTTTTGATCTATGGCGAGTACTGCAGCCGGATGGAGCACGCACAGAGCACCCTGAACCTCCTCATGGCCAGCCGAGAGGACGTCCGGCAGAAAGTTGAGGTAAGTGAGGGCTAGAAAGCAGAACCATAGGGCACTTTTTTTCCTTTCTGATATTTCATTCTTTCTGTAAAACTGCCCAGGCTCTCTAAATTATTATTATTAGTAGTATTTACTAAATTTATATGCCTCCCATCTTCCCTGAGCAGTGAGTCTTCTCTGTTTTTCCTCTGTCTCATGGCTGCTTAACCAATGAAGAAAACCCATCAAAATAATAAGTTTATGAAAAGTAATTTATTAAAGGAATGTGCCTTCCAACTCCCAGCAACTCTGGGTGGTTTACAGTTGTGAGATCATTTAAAAAGGAAAACAATTTTAAAAATGGAAACAAAAAACAAAATAATGGCAAGGAAATAAACCCGGGGGGGGGAAAGAAAGAAAGAAAGAAAGAAAGAAAGAAAGAGAAAGAAAGAAAGAAAGAAAGAAAGAAGAAGAAAGAAAGAAAGAAAGAAAGAAAGAAAGAAAGAAAGAAAGAAAGAAAGAAAGAAAGAAAGAAAGAAAGAGGGAGGCACCTAGTGAAGAAATAGCAGAATGAAGGCACTCCATGAAAAGTGAAGTCAACCACTATGGTGGACTGAAAATCCGGTGAGTAGACCTGCTCCCTGGGTCAGTCGGAGTTCTCCCGCTCTCTTTGGGGGTGAACTCTACAACTTCCACTCCCTTCAGGATAGTTTCACAGGCTCACCGTGGTGGTTTTGCTGGTTTGGGGGCAGGACCCTGAGTCGCCTTCTGGGCTGGCAGCTCAGTGCCCTTCCTTCCCACACCTGAAGCAGCCAGTGGATCATCAGCGTGGGCTCTGCTCACGTGGCCCCAGTTTGGGGGCCTCTTTCTTTTCAGGGGGGATCTTCACATATTCAAGGCTCGGCCGGTATCTGGATCAAGCCAGGTTGATTTCCACTTCCTCTGCCAGGACATACTAGCCATGGAGGTTGTGTGTGGGGGGGGGGGCACCTCTGGAAAGGCAGGTGTTGTAGACCTCATCGCTTAGCCCGTCTCAGAAACATCCAATCAAGATGTCTTCTGCCACTCAGTCAGTCGGCAGGCCAGGTTACAAAACTGCTGTGTGTACTTGCCCCCCTTCCGCCTGATGGCTTTTATGCGATCTCTGGCTTTGTGATTGGCTAGAGCCGTGCGGGCGAATCTGTGGCACACAGAGGCTTCTCTGTGGGCACACGCGCCATTGCCCCAGTCCTAGGCCTTCAGCTGGGTTTTATAAAACCTTTTCACTTTAGGCCGCCGTTGTGTGTGCAAAAAAAAAAGTTCAATCAATCAATTTCAACTTCTCATGGGAAAAAAAGATCTTGCAGAGTTGGGATTGATTGAACTTTTTAGTCCCACCCAGTCTGCCATTACTGCTGCAGCCACACCCACCCAATGGGCCACGCCCACCCAATGGGCCACGCCCACCTGGCACCCGACGATACATAAGTGGGTTTTGGGTTGCAGTTTGGGCACTCGGTCTCTGAAAGGTTTGCCATCACTGGGCTAGAGGGTCTTCAAAATGCTTCCAAAGTTCAGCCATGAGACGGTTGAGGTTTCCCAGCTCCAAGGCGTCATCGTTGTGGAGGGTGACCAACCATTCAGCTGCGGCCCCCTCTAATGCCATGGTCACACACCGCCCCTCAGCCCCTTCGGTGGGTATTTCTGGATCATACTCTTGCTTGTATGTCCAACACTTGTGCCGGGAAGAACTCCAGTTGCTTTGCGTCTCCACTGAACTTTACTCCCAGAGCTGGTGTCCTGCATCCTCTGCCTTGCTGGTGCTGCTCCTGCAGCCGGGGCAGTCTGGGCTGTGGGGCCGGGCGCTGGGAGCGTGGCAATTGCCAAAGGTCTCTGCATTGCGGTGGCAGAAGTAGTTGCCCCCTCGCTTGCCATGGCTGGAGTTGGCTGGTCAGCAGGATGTTCTAGCCGGGCGAGGGCTTCATGAGCTTTCAGACTACCAAAAGCCCCCTCGGGAACTTTATGGCTTGCTCCGGCATCGAGTCCTCTCGCTCTGGCTCACCTGTGCTCGATTTTTTCTCCAGCTCCTCCAGCTCCAGTCGGGTCTCTCACCAGCAGCCCCCCCCCCCCGAGTGAATGTCAGTCCCATGGGTTTCTCTTCACGTTCCTTTTTCCAGACTCCGAGGGACCGTTGGGGTCTTGGTGGGTTGTCCTCTTCCAGCCATCTGGATAGATCTAGCCCTCCAGGAGGGGGTTTCGAGGATGCTTCCCCCAGCCATTGATCTCTTCCTAGTTGCTCCCTTCGGCCGACATCGTTTCCACAATTCCCACGGTAGAGGCAGTTTCCTCTCTGGCTTGGCCACAACTGCACAGCTGGCTTAATGTCAGACCTGCCCCAGTCCGACCCCTTAGGAAAGAGAAGCCTTCGACTCCATTTGGTGAAAGCAAAGGTTTTTTTCACTAAGATCTTGGTTTTAGTAAAGTCAAGCCAGGTCTGAAGTCCATGCTTGCTGGATACAAAAATAAGGTGTAGGTTTGCCCCCCTAGCCCATCCCTTCCCCCGTGACCAGTCCATTTCCAGCCAACTGGAGCTCATCAAGACACATTTGGGGGTAATCCGCTTATTTCTCAGGGTGCCTGGCCCTGGGATGCTGCTCTAGTCCTTCTCACCTGCCATTCCCCCCTCCCAATTTCCTCTCACAAAGCTTTATTGCCCTTTCATCATTCCTCCCCCTTCTTCCCCTTTTCTTCATCCTGCCCCTTCTTCATTTGATGGCAGGATGCCTGTGAGGCGTCAAGCCGAACCAGGCAGAGTTGACAGAACTTTATGCAAAGCACAGAAGAAAGAGCAGAAGAAATTAAAGGCAAAAAAGAGGAAAGGAAATGGAGCTAAAACTACTTTTCACCAGAACCATATTCCACAATGTTTTTTCTACCGCACGGAGAATCCGCTTCTTGTATTGTCTTCTCTTCAGGATCTCCCAACTCATCATTCCCACCATGACTTTGCCACTCTTCTCCTTCCTCTTGGCCCGTTCGTCTTCCTTCCTGTGTCCTCAGATGTGACATGTTTAGCCTCTTTAGGGCAGAAGGATACAGAGGTTTTCTCATCCCAGTGCCCAGAAATGAAACTCAGATATCAGTCAGTGCTCCCAGATTTAAATTCTAGCCTTTTTCTTCTGTCCTGAGTCAACAGACGCTCAGCCATTCCCTTCGTGGCCTTGAAAAGCACTTGATTGGTGCTGACCTAATGGAACCGTCTTGCTTGCGACTGGTTCCTACCCGCTGCCCTCCTCCTTTCTGCTGCCCACGCTGGCTGAGGCGCCCCTGGTGCTCTCCGAGCTTGGTGGTTTTTACAGATGTTTCATCACCCAAACTGGGTAACATCAGCAATGCAGCCAAGCTCAGAGAGCCCCAAGGAGCCCTCGTCTCAACACTGAGCTACAAACATTCTCCTCCAACACTACTTTCTAAGCAGTCCATTCCCACTCCACTCAGCCTCTGTTCTTCCTGACAGTTCCCTCTACTTCCGCTTGGCGGAGTCACTTGATTGGCAGATGGGCGGCTATTTCAAAGGGACAGATCAATGCACAGGCAGAAGCGCCCTCTTCCCCCATTGGTGCAGTCAGTGACGCTGACCTATCAACTTGCCCCAGGCCAGCCGGGCCCTCCCACTGCTTTGCCATTTGCCTGCTTTCAAATGGCTTTTCCCACAAGGCCATAGGCGCCATAGTTGCGTGTTATTATAACTCGGGCTGACCAATGCCATTGTGGGCCCTGGATTGCGAGGCCAGCAGCCCCCTCCCAGTAGCCTTCTGTCTTCTCTCCTAAACTTACGGAGAAAAGGGGGATCTCTAGGCTCTCTCCCCCACCCCTGAAATTCTGGACCAGCAAGCCCCAAAGACAGGTGTGGCAAAGGGGATCAGGTCAGCGGAGTCAGGGCAAAGTCTTTGCATCTCTCCCAGGGCCGGGGTGGGGGGTGGGGTGGGCGTTCTCCAGCAAAACAAAAGAAGCAGGCTGAGCCTTTGCAGGCTGGTGAGTGACCCTGAAGACCCTTCTGGGCTCACCATAGGTAAGCATCTCTGCAGCTCGGCCTCTTTCAAAATTTTATTAAGATTTGCGTTGTTAATCTTTGAGTAATTAAAGCTCGTGACACAGTTTGCCTTAATCCCATTCAGGTGCCTTTTATTTGATCGCTTTTTCCTACTAAAAGCCATAATTTTTGTTTTATGTCATAATTGATGCTCAGCTGCTGCTTGAAAACTGCCAAGTAAATGCTGCAATCACCTCTGCAAATCAATTTGCACGCAAGGAATTAGAAATGGATAATTAGAGCATAATTACAATGTAGCATGTCAGTTTTCTTGGACAATGGAAACCACATGCTCTTTTAGGATGCTGCTCAGAGATAGGAAATAGTATAAGCATCCCTGCCTTCTCGAAAGGGCCCCCCCATTGGTCTTCAGGCTTAAAAATGGCCTCTGCCTCTGACTAATTTCCACTCCAGCCTGCCACTTAATTTATTTCGTGCCCAGATCAAACCTTAAACTGCCGAAGTGAGCTTGCCTTTTTGGCTTTATCGTTGGCCAGAAATAAATCACTTTTGGTGCATCCTACTGGTAGTAATGGACAGGCCAACACATTGGCCAGACTGCGTTTCTCCACATTCACACAGCAGCCTCTACTTGAGCATATTGGACTTACACTTAGGCACGCCCACAGGGGAGATTGGATCCCTCTGGCGGGCTCTCTTCTGGGATTACGAGGACCTGCCACTGCTTTGCATTCTCTGCCGCTCTCCTTTTGAAGGGCCTTAAAGGGACTTAACAGACTTTAACAGAGTGAGCGCCTGTTACTCGTCCCAGCTTCTGCCAACCTAGCAGTTCGAAAGCACGTAAAAATGCAAGTAGAAAAATAGGGACCACTACGGTGGGAAGGTAACAGCGTTCCGTGCGCCTTTGGCGTCTAGTCATGCCGGCCACATGACCACGGAGACGTCCTTGGACAAACGCTGGCTCTTCGGCTTTGAAATGGAGATGAGCACCGGCCCCTAGAGTTGGAAATGACTAGCACGCATGTGTGGGGGAACCTTTACCTTTTTTATTAAATGGAAAAGCTTGTCTCACTGAGTTGTGGGCACTCCATCACTGGAGGTTTTTAGAAGAGACTGGACAGTCACTTGTCTGAGATGGTATAGGTTCTCCTGCTTGAGCGGGGGGCTGGACTAGAAGACCTCCAAGGTCCCTTCCAGCCCTGTGACTTATTCCACCAGCAAAGTTCCTGGTGGATAGAGGTGATCTCAATAATGGTGCTGAGTTCAGGCAGCAAGAAAGAAACAGTTTGGAGGAGAACGTGTGGCTCAAAAGCCAGGAGCAGGGGGAGAATCTGATCTGTTATTTGCCACCATGTCTATGGTGTCAGTCGTCTGATGGCTGACATTTTGTAATCAGTGCCTAATGTCTGCAATGCGTATTTTGCTTTTCCAGAGGTTGGACAATTTTGCTTTTGGTCTCTTCAATCTGGACTGGGATGTATTTACACAGCATATTGATGGTGCTAAAGACAGAATTACAGAATTCAGGTTCTTACCACCAGTGTTATTGGATAAATTTATGAAAGTCCAAAATCCTTAGAACAGAGATTAATCAATCTTAAAGAACAATAAAAGGTAAAGGTAAAGTTTCCCCCGCACATGCGTGCTAGTCGTTTCCGACTCTAGGGGCCGGTGCTCATCTCCGTTTCAAAGCCGAAGAGCCAGCGTTTGTCCGAGGACGTCTCCGTGGTCATGTGGCCGGCATGACTAGACGCCAAAGGCGCACGGAACGCTGTTACCTTCCCACCGTAGTGGTCCCTATTTTTCTACTTGCATTTTTACGTGCTTTCGAACTGCTAGGTTGGCAGAAGCTGGGACGAGTAACAGGCGCTCACTCTGTTACGCAGCACTCGGGATTCGACCTGCCAAACTGCCAACCTTCTGATCGACAAGCTCAGCATCCTAACCCACTGAGCCACCGCGTCCCTACCCAAACACCATATTGCTTCACAAATACATGTATATACCCCAACCTCTACCTTTAACCTTTCCTCTACCCTATTCCAAGTCCCCTTTTCCCTACCTTCTTTGCTAACCCTATAAAACCAATTAAAAAAATTTCAAAACAAGAAAGAAAACCAAGATCATGGCATCCGGCCCTCTCAATTCCTGGCAAATAGACGGGGAAGAAATGGAGGTAGTGACAGATTTTATTTTCCTGGGCTCCAAGATGGGGACTGTAGCCAAGAAATTAAAAGACGCTTGCTCCTCGGGAGGAAAGCCATGGCAAATCTAGCCATCACACTAAAAAGCAGAGACATCACCCTGTCAACAAAAGTGCGTATAGTCAAGGCTATGTTCTTCCCATTTGCAATGTATGGCTGTGAAAGCTGGACCATAAAAAAGGCTGAGCACCAAAGAATTGAGGCCTTTGAACTCTGGTGCTGGAGAAGACTCCTGCGAGTCCCTTGGACTGCAAGGCGATCAAACCGGTCAGTCCTAGAGGAGATCACCCCTGACTGCTCTTCAGAAGGCCAGATCCTGAAGTTGAAACCCAAATACTTTGGCCACCTAATGAGAAGGAAGGACTCACTGGAGAAGAGCCTAATGCTGGGAAAGATTGAGGGCAATAGAAGAAGGGGACGACAGAGAATGAGGTGGCTGGATGGAGTCACTGAAGCAGTAGGCGTGAGCTTAGATGGACTCCAGAAGATGGTAGAGGACAGGAAGGCCTGGAGGAACATTGTCCATAGGGTCGCGATGGGTCGGACACGACTTCGCAACTAACAACAACAACAACAACAACACGGTGGGAAGGTAACAGCGTTCCGAGTGCCTTTGGTGTCTAGTCATGCCGGTCACCTGGCCACGGAGACGTCCTCGGACAAGCGCTGGCTCTTCGGCTTTGAAACGGAGATGAGCACCGGCCCCTAGAGTTGGAAACGACTAGCACGCATGTGCAGGGGAACCTTTACCTTTACCTTTAAAGGGACTTGATTTACTTCTTTGTAATCCCTGGTCAGATTGCTCTGGCCCTTCTTTCCAAAAGCCTATCACAGTTGGGGAAGGGGGCACTGTCAGGTAAATATAATTCAATGTGAAATTAAATCTCCCTCTTTTGGGAGATATTTTTGGGCACCTTCCTTGGTGCCATGTCAAAAAAGGTGTCAAATCTTACCAAAAATATTGGTGGTAGAATCCTGCAACTCCTGTCTGTAAAAGACGCTTCCTTCCCAGTGTCAGGAGAGGAATTATGTCTTCGGTCTAAATGTCAGAAGTGTGTCTCCTGAGTTCCCAGGTGCTGCTTTTCCTGGCCCGGCAACCAAAATGGCAAAGTGAATTCGGGGGGGAATTCGGGAGCAATTCGGGGGGGGAGGGGTCCGAGTACCTTGCAGGGAGAGCTGTGGGTGGCAGATGGTGGGACTGATCCCAGCTGCTCCGGGTTCATCCTATTTCCACCTTTCTTTGAGCACCAGAGATCTGCTCTTCTCTGGCCCTGAATAAATCCTGCTCCTACTTTGCTCCTTCAACAGGCCTGTCCTTCCTTCCTTCCTTAGACTTGGAGTCAGGGTGACGCACCTGGTTGAAATTAGTCGATTAGACTAGTCCCTTTGCCCAAGTTGGGATTCACAAGCTTCTCTGATGCTTGTTGCTTCCCACACTGGATGCGCTCTGATGATTTGCAGACCACAACCTGTTCGCCAGAGATATGGCGCTGCCAGAAATTGCTCCTGGACACAGTCTCCATTCTTTGACAGCGCAAACAGGAGTGGACAGCAACTGGACTGTGCTGGTTCCAGATAAATCTGGCCCAGAATAGAACTGCAGCTGAGAGCCCTGTTTAGACTGCAGTTTGATACCTGGATACCTGGATCCTAAATTTGGGCTTCTTTCTACAGAAAGCCTTAAAGTTTCAGTTCATTAAAGGTAAAGGTAAAGGTTCCCCCGCACATGCGTGCTAGTCGTTTCCGACTCTAGGGCCTGGTGCTCATCTCCGTTTCCAAGCCGAAGAGCAAGTGCTTGTCCGAGGACGTCTCCGTGGTCATGTGGCCGGCATGACTAGACGCCAAAGGCGCTCGGAATGCTGTTACCTTCCCACCGGAGTGGTCCCTATTTTTCTACTTGCATTTTTACGTGCTTTCGAACTGCTAGGTTGGCAGAAGCTGGGACGAGTAACAGGTGCTCACTCTGCTACACGGCACTCAGGATTTGACCCGCCAAACTGCCGACCTTCTGATCGACAAGCTCAGTGTCCTAACCCACTGAGCCACCGCGTTCATTAGGACTTCTTAAATTAGAACAGACTTCTAACAGTATGGAGAGAATTTATCACAGTTTTAATTTCATTTTGTGATTCAAATTGTACCATCTGCTGCTCCTCATACTTGTATTCTGCCTAGAATTGAAGAGCTATTTTTAGGGGGGTTTATATGCAATATAAAAATACATGCATATCTGCAATCACTTAATGAAATAGTGAAAATCCAAAATCATGAAAACCCCTTAAAACCTCCTCTTTAATCACCCGATCCTATTTTTTTCTACTGTTTTATCCTTCTTGGGGTTTTTTTCTCTTTTCTTTTTATATCTTTTCTCTTACAATGTTCAACAAAATATATTTTTGGAACTCAGCCAAAGGTAAAGAAAGAGAAAAGGCCAGTCCATTTCTTAGGAATTGTGGCCTGCCAGGGCCTGGGTGGGACCTCAGCAGGCAAACAGTGCAGGTCTGGGGGGGACACAGGGGGCCCCTCCCTGCTGCAAGGCCAGATCCAGGAGCCCTCTGAGTTGGCTGGGTCCTGGGGCAGGTTGGCCACCTGGGCCGCTTGGCTGCTTGGCCTCGGACAGTCTGTCTTTAGCCACCAGAGATGGCTGCTGCTCTTGGTCCAGGTATGCCAGCAGCATTGCTGCTCCCACAGACGGACCTTCATTGGAGACGAGGGGGGCGAGGCGAAGGTGGGCTTCACGGCTCTTTTGTTGCTCTCCTTTCAAGGAATGTACTCTGAAGGTCCAGGAGGGGAAGTTCAAGCTCCAGGACCTGCTGGTGGTGCCGATGCAGAGAGTCCTGAAATATCATCTTCTGCTCAAAGTGAGTCGTTCTCCAACTTGCAGAGGGATGGAAACCCAGATGCATTCTGCAGTGGGCAGGTGGGCTTCAGTTGCTCTCAGTGCAGAGCATCCCAGGTGAGAATTACAGAATTGGAAGGGATCTTGGAGGTCTTCTAGTCCACCCCTCTGCTCGAACATGAAACCTTATACCATTCTGGACAAATGGCTCTTCAGTCTTTGATTGAGCACCCACAACTTCTGGAGGGGAGCCATTCCATTGATTAAGTTCTAGATTGGATCTCTACTTGATCAGTTTCTACCCATTGCTTCTTGTCCTGCCTTCAGATGCTTTGGGAAATAGGTTGACCCCTTCCTCTCTGTGACAGCCCCTCAAATGCCATCATGTCACCCTCGTCCTTCATTAGACTAGACGTACACAGTTCCTACAACTTTTCATTGTACACCTGACCCTCTGGTCCCCTAATCATCTTTGTTGCTCTTCTTTGCACTCTAGTTTCTAGTCTCTCAACATCTTTTTTATATCATGGTGCCAAAATTGGATGCAGCTGTCAGAAGCCACTCCAATCCACATCTTAGGAAAGAAAAACTCTTGGAGACAAGATTGTCCAAGCAGGAACTTTTACTAAGACATAGATGACAGAGGATATAATAGACAGGATCTGAAAACTGTCTCACAGATCGATATTTTTAAAGTGTCCTCGCGCAAAAACGCCACCCCTAAGTCTATTTGGTCAGTTCCTGATCAGTCAAGTCTCAGGTGTCCAAATCCTTGTGGGAAAGGGAGAACCATCAGTCCATTCACAACACAATTACTTCCTCCCCTTCACATTCCATCCGGAGATACAAGCCAGAATTCCCCCACCCCCTTTCTTAGTTGTTCGTAGTTCAGAGGGAGAGGGTTTCTTCCACTCAACAGGCAGGCTGAATAAACAAAAAGTTACATCTAAGGGAAAGAGATGGGACAATAAACTCCCTTGTCTTCTCTTTCCTCCTTGGGAATGGCAGAATCCAGAAAGGAGGGGTGAGATTTGGGTTTGCACAGAGAGGGAGTTAGAAATGAAATATAAATGGATTCTGACAGCAGCATTCCAAGTGTGGTCTTATCAAGGCATTATAAAGTGATAAAGTAACACTTCACATGACTTTGGTACTTTCTCTTTGTTGATGCAGCCTAGGATTGCATTGATTTTTTTGGCAGCAGCCTAGATCTCTCTCACAGTTAACTATTGTTGAGCCAGGTACCACCTATTCTGTACTTGTGCATTTGATTTCTCTTGCCTAAGTATAAACCTTACTTTTCTCACTTCTGAAATCCATTTTGTTGGATAGGGCCCAGTGTTCAAGTCTGTCAAGATCCTTCTGTGCTTTGAGCCTGTCTTCTGGAGTGTTGGCTATTCCTGCTAGCTTGGTGTCGTCTGCAGATTTGATGAGTTCCCTTTTTATCCTCTGATCTAAATTATTTATGAAGGTATTGAAGAGTCTGGGCCTAAGGCAGAACCTTGGCTACCCCACTGCTTACTTCTCTCCACATAGAAGTAGCTCCATGAAGGACTACACGCTGAATGCGGTTGGTCAGCCAGTTGCGAATCCATCTGGTGCTGATGCTTTCTATCCCACAGTTTTCTCTCTTGCCAAGAAGGCTGTCTTCTGCTTTGTCAAAGGCCTCACTGATGTCCAAGTAAATTATGTAAACAGCATTTTGCTGTTTACTTAGTCACTTTCTCAATGAATGCACTAATGTCTGGCATGATCTGGCTTCGGCTTCTACAGCACAGATTGGGGCATCTCCTTAATGCCGATTCCAGTTGGATTGGTAGAGCCAAAGAGATGCAGAACAGTCAGCCCCACGCTGCCCACATGGCCCTTGGAGCCCAGATGAGATCCTGAGCCTGGGCCTCCTCTGGCTCCACTTGTGCCCCCCTTGCCCAGGATTCTCCCCAGGGCAAATGCTTTTGATTCCACCCAGAAATTAATAATGCAGTTATTCTCAGAAACCTTGATTAATTCTGGCTCGTTCACTTAAGCTTGCACCAAAACATCTGATGCTGCTTGGCCACCCCCAACGGCCATTATCCTTGGGACAAGCAACTCCAACACTTCTTTCTTAGCAGGGCCTCTCCTGCCACCTACTCCAGAGGTCTTGAACCGCTCGCACGGTGAGGTGGAGTAGGAAGCAGGCAGGCAGGCAGGCAGTGGCTATGGTAACCCAGGATGGTGGTTTGTCTTCTAGGAGCTGCTCAGCCACTCATCCGACCGGCCAGAGAAGCAGCAGCTGAAGGAAGCATTGGAGGCCATGCAGGTGGGGTCTTTTTGGGATCACTGAACAGAGGCATGGCCCGGTCTCTGGCAAAGGACTGCTCTCCAAAGCCCCTCCCCCCAGTTTTTCTCAGCCTGGCATGGCTGTGCTCCACTTCTGCCCTGGGGGGTGGGGGGGCTGGGAATTGAACAGGCGCCCTGATGCTGCTGGGCAAGGGAGGCTGAATGCAGAAGCAGGCCTGTCTTTCTGCTCTCGGAGCGGATCCCTGCCTGGCGCTTTCTGCTTGCGGTGCCACTGATGAGCCACTTCAACCAAAAAAAGCCTGCTGTTCATTTTTCAGGACTTGGCCATGTTCATCAATGAAGTCAAACGGGACAAAGAAACACTGAAGAAAATAAGTGAATTTCAGAGTTCCATAGAAAACCTGGTAAGATCAAAGGAGTAGCCTTTGGCTCTTGGTGACCAGCGGCAGAGAGGCCTTCCCAGTCTCCTCTCGGCTCTGGACGTGCTGCGTTTCTGGCCGTCCTGAAGGCCAACAGGCTCCTCGTTCAGGAGATTGGCATCCCATAATGGCTGTTGCGAGGCAGTGATTGCGAATTGGCTCAGCCAGCCGAAGGGCACAGATGACGTCAACCAGAGCAGGGTCCAGGGTAGGACCCAAATCTCCGCGGCTAACTCGCCATGGGCCAACTTGCCATGGGACAATTCACTGCGGAACAATTTAACAATTCTATTTATTTTTTTAAAAAAAATATTTTAATTTTTGTCAATCTCATTTCATTCTTTCCCTCCTTTTCCATTGTTTAATTTAATTGTTTAAATTAATTGTTTAATTGTTCTATTGTTTAATTGTTCTATTCCACCATTTCTTTGTTATTAATATAGCTGTTGTCTGGCAACAAGTTGGCCATGGCAAGTTATCCCGCAGCGAGCCGGCCAGGGCGAGTTGGCCGTGGCAAATTGTCCTAGGCCACCCTCCCCCTGCGTTCTGCTCTTGCCCAGAAGTTAGCTTACCTGCTCACAGGTCTGCAGAGCTGGATTGCCCAGCACCCCCGAAGAGGCTTCGCTGCCCTCTAACCCCAGAAGTGCCCTGTGCCCCCCTCCTCTTTGACAGCTGAGGTGCCACTTGGAGCCCTAGTGGGTAGCTTTGCGCTTTTAACCTGTCGCCTTTCCCACAGCCGGTGAAGCTGGAAGAATACGGGCGGCCCAAGATTGATGGGGAACTGAAGGTCCGGTCCATCATCAACCACACAAAGCAAGATCGGTGAGTGAGCAAAGCAGTGAAGAAGGAAAAGCCTCTTCCGGGGGTCCTGGCTGAACTGAGGCCCTGAGAGCAACGTTGGTGCAGCTGGCTGAGTTCCCATGACATGTAGGCTTGAGTGGGTTGACTTCCAGAGGCAGGAACCCCACCCACAGCACTCCGTGTAGCAAACCAGGGATGGCCAGCATGTTGTATGAATGAAGGCAGCTCCCTCCCTCCCTGGCCCACCTCAGTCCTGGAAGCAAATTCCACTTTTGTGCATTTGCCCCCTCAGCTCAGACCCTGCTCCCCTTGTGCCAGGCCCACCTGTCCCCTCCTTCCCCAGGACCCCCTTTCCCTGCTAGAGAGCAGCAGCAGATGCAAGAGAGCTGACAGAGGTCCTACCTGCCACCCCTGCTCTGCCAGATGGGTTGAGCCCACCTGGCGGCCTCTTCAGCAGCTGAACTCTGGAAGTGGGTTCAAAGAGACGGACCTTTTGCCTCCCCTTCCTAGCATTAAGAGGGAAGACCCCTGCCTTGACTCATCTCCCCACCCCCCGCCAAAGCTGGACTGAAGCAAAAGGCGTCTGCTGCCTGTTCTTCTTGGGGCCACTCGGAGGGTGATGGCTTGCCCTGGGCCACCAGCCATGTGCCGAGGCCCCCAGGTGCTCCTGGCCCTGCGCTGAGCCCCATGGCAGGCCAGAGGAGGTGGCTTTTAAAGGGGGCCCAGGAAGAGAGGAGCAGGAGGGCTTGTGGGGGGAGATCTGGCTGGGTCTGTTGGAGATGCAGAATCTCAGGGGAGGAACTTCCCTTGGCTGGGACTGGCAGGCAGCCACCTGCAACTTCTTGGGGCCAGAAGTTGGGCACTCTGGCCAGAGATGACAAACCCCCTTGACCAAGCCTCCAGGTGGGACATCTAGGCACAAGCTGCCCCCTTTGGCTGGCATGGTTCTCCCGGTCCCTGGAGGAGGGGAGCCCTTTCCCCAAGGCCCCGGGGGAGAGGGAATGTGCAGACACGGTTGTTGAGTCCCGGTTTCCTCTTCTGATTCTGGGACAGGTATTTGTTTTTGTTTGATAAAGTGGTGATTGTCTGCAAGAGAAAAGGCTACAGCTACGAGCAAAAAGATATCCTTGAGCTGCTCTGTTACAAGATGACCGATGACCCCACCAACAACAAAGATATCAAGAAGGTGGGTGAGGCAGGCGATCCCTTCTTTTTTCTCGCTTCATGGCCAACACTGGGCACTGCAAGGGGGGGAGAGCTGCAGCCGCTGGAAGCACCCTTGGCACCTCCTCTTGTCCCCCCGGGGGCAGCCTAGCCCGAGTGTGCGCAAAAGAGCTGGGCTGCTCAGGCTGTCCAGGGGCTGGAAGCCGTTGACCTCATCATTCTCCACTGGCCTGGGGGTATCCTTGTGCTTCTTGGCCCCTTTAGAGAAATCACAGTTCCATCACTGGGGGGTGGGGGTGGGGTTACCAGGATGCCTGTGTCCTCTGGCAAGCTGGCAACTGCCCGTCTCGCACCATGTTCACCACGAGGAGAAGCCCCTTTCTGGTCAACAAGGGTTCCCACGTGGGCAGTTTTTGCTTGAAGCAACGAAACCCAGTCCCTCTTTCATGCCAGTTTTTCCCCTGCATGACGGAACCCCTGTTCTTCTAGGGGCCTTAGCAGGAGGAAATTCCTCCAGCTCCCCACGCTCTGGAGGGTGCAGATGCAGAAAGAGGCCTCCCCATTCGTTCTCCAAAGAAATAAACATCTGGGCCACCTGGGACTGGGGGCCATGGGGAGGGGGGGAAAGGGGGGCTTGTTTTAGAGTCTGAACAGGTGGGATTTGGAGCTTGTTGTAACCAACTGTGTCTCCTCTTCGCTTCCTTCTGCTTCTCAGTCGCATGGAAAAATGGTAAGCCGTCTCTACCAATTCCGGCCCTTTTGTCTTTTGCTGCTGCTGTAATAATCCTAGACAG
This sequence comes from Vipera ursinii, assembly GCF_947247035.1. Taxonomy (NCBI): domain Eukaryota; kingdom Metazoa; phylum Chordata; class Lepidosauria; order Squamata; family Viperidae; genus Vipera; species Vipera ursinii. The sequence goes on along the minus strand of NC_139529.1, from coordinate 1,114,611 downwards.
GGCTGATTGGGCATCGTCGGGTGGGCTGCACGAGGCCTGCAGTTTACTGCAGGAAGCCTTACAAGCAGCCCTGTGAGGTAGGCTTGCCCGAGGAGGGTGAGTGGAGCAGATGGGACTAAAGCATCTTTGAAGGAGAGGCAGCCTCTTTGTGCTGCTGGCGAGACAGGCGTGCTGGCAAAGAGAAGGAAGGTGAGCCCTCCCGGAACTGGCCAGGAAATAAATAAATAAAATAAAATAAATAAAAATAAAATAAAATAAAACCCTTCTGGCCAGGAATGGAGGGCCATTGGCCAAGCTTGCTGCCTCGGGGGCTGCAATTCGGCCACCCAAGGGGGCCTCCTAAGGGCAGCTTCAGGGTGGCGCCATGGCTCCCCCCAGCCCTGCTGGCGTCTGGCTTCATCCAATCCCCCTCTCTTTCCCCACAGTGGTCTTATGGCTTCTACCTCACTCACCTTCAAGGCAAACAGGGATTCCAGTTTTTCTGCAAGACGGAAGAGATGAAACGGAAGTGGATGGAACAGTTTGAAATGGCCATGTGAGTGTCCGGGAGCTGGGTCCTGGCCGGGCCCAGATCAGAAGGCTGAATGCTCAAGACACAAGCAGGCCTGGCTGGCTCTTGCAGGCGGTCTTGACACAGGTGTTGGTACATGTACTAAGTGGTGCCGCCTGGCCTGGCCCTGACCCAGAGTGCAGGGCTGAGCACCAGAGGCCCTCAGTGCACAGCGGACCCTCTTCACAATGTCTCCAAAGAGGAGCTGCGACCTGCTTTGCCTGGCCTGAGCTGAGTGGCGCTCCTTTGCTTTGCCCAGATCCAACATTAAGCCCGAGAAAGCCACGGCAAACAACCACCAGTTCCAGATGTTCACCTTCGACAAGACCACCAACTGCAAAGCCTGCAAGATGTTTTTAAGGTGAATGTTTCTCCTTCTCCAGGTACACACAGACTCCTCAATCGCTGCTGCTGGTTTTACTGTAAAGTTTTACTGTAAAGTTGCATCATTACAAAAGGTCTTGCAGCTGCCGTGCAACAGGCAGCCTTGGAGCCGTACAGCTCTGGGGCTGCTTGCCACACGGAGGCTTCTTGGCACATCAGAGCAGGGGAGTTCTTGCTCCAAGCAGCCCCCGAGCTGCAGTGTGGCAAAAAGCACCTGCTTCAGAGTCCACCCCTTCCGGTGCCCCCCCATCAGCAGCTTACTGTGTTGCTGGGCAGGGTCCCTCCTGGCCACGGCTCTGCCACCTTCCAAGAGCCACGCCTGTGTGTGCTGCCAAGGAAGCGGTACTTGGTCCCCCAGATTGAGCAGAGAATCTTTGCCTGGACTCTCCTCCATCCCCTCCACCCTGGAAGTCTGGTGGGCCTCTCATGAGCACAGGTTCGAGGGGCTTTTGTCGCACCCTGGCCTGAGGTCACCAGCCTGTTTGCATGGCCGGAATGCTAAGCCCAGGGAACGGGATGCAGGCGAAGACCACAAGGAAAGTCAGCCGGGGGGGGCAGCAGGAGGGGCAGTAGTAAATGTGGCCGAGCTCAGTTTTTATCACGGGACTGACCTCGGAGTCTGAGCAGAAGGGTTTCCCTGCATCTGAGGAGAGGCCTGGGGAGCCCACAGGGGCCTCCAGGTATCGGGGCGTCTTCCCTGCTCCTACTCCAAAGGGTGCAGTCTCTCGGGTGCAGCTCCAGGCAGGCCTGCTGGGCTAGCAGCATCTCTCTCCTTCTGCAGGGGCACCTTCTACCAAGGCTACCAGTGCCTGAAGTGCAAGGCAGGCGCCCACAAGGAGTGCCTGGAGGTCATCCCGCCCTGCCAATTCAGTAAGTGGTCCAAGCACACGGTGCTGGGGTGGCTGAAAAGCCTCTTGCGGCCAGCCAGCCCAGAAAACAGAGCAGTGCTGTGTCTGCTGCCAGTTGTCTTAGTGTCCCCAGCTGAAGCAGAGAGCCTGGGCTGTCCACTCCACTACCCCAGGAAAGTCTGGTGGGCCACCCGTGGGGACAGGTTTGGGCAGTGCTCTCCAAATCAACACGCTTTCCTGCAATAAAAGGGACGATTTGCTCCAATGGCTGCCTGTTGATCCTGGTAGAGTGGCTGAGCCCCCCCCCCGGGCAGCTTCCTCCTGGGGGGTCCCTGTCAACCTCTCGCCCGTCCCAGAAGGGCAGAGCAGCTGCAGAGACACATCCATTCTGCAGCTGTTTAGAGGATTTTGCATGTCACAAATCGCTTTGAAAAATACATTTTGTCCTCCTGCAACATCACCGTCACTTAACAAACATATTTGTATGTGAAAGGGCACCCTAAATTTTGAAGGTGAGGAAAGGGGGAGAAGGAAGAATTTGGAATGGCAAGAGGGGGATTCAGGTGGTCATGAGATCTGTACGCAGAAAGTGATGGGACTGAGCTGTTCCTCTTAGGTGCTTTCTCCACTAACCAGCCACTTCTTCATGTTGCTTTCCAGGTTCTCCTGCTGAGCAGGTAAGCAGTGCGGCTGTCCTTCCCTTCCCTCTGAGAAATGAGGCAGGGAGCAAGGTGCCCGAGGAGGACATGGGGGTCACCTTTCCCCCACCCCTTTCTGAGAAGCGAGGGCGAGTCCTTGGTTGGTCTTGAGATGGGGTTTCTCCCCCTTTTTTGCCCCAATTTGAATGCAAGGGAGGGGGTGGGGCCAGCAGCTCAGAATCCAAACTGTCGCATCTCTGTAAGACCTTTGCTGTCGGAGGGGCTGGGGGGGGTCAGTTCTAAGAGCAAGACTAGCTCCTGGTGTGGACAAAAGCGCTCCAGGAGATCTGAAACTTCTTTCTTTTTATTTCTGGACAGGAAACACTGAATCTAGGTAAGTCATCCCCTCCTCCCCTGCCTTCTCCTCCTCCTCCTCAGCCTCCTCCTTTACCACAACCTCCACCTCCTCCTCTGCCTGCTCATCCACCACTTCCATCTCTGTCTCCTCCTCCTCCTCCTCCTCCACCACCACAACCTCCTTCTGGGGGTCTGCAACCATCCTTTGCTGCCAACCCCTGCTGAGAGATCCGTCAAGGCCCTTGCTGTTCCTGGCTTCTTTCCAGGTCCTAAAATGGTGGCCCTCCAGAATTACCATGGCAACCCAGCTCCACCAGGGAAACCCGTGTTAACTTTCCAAATGGGCGAAGTGATTGAGCTGCTCCGAGGAGAACCCGACTCTCAGTGGTGGGAGGTGAGTGGATCCTCCAGGAATGTGCAGGAAAGACGAAACCTTCCTCGGCTGGTTATCCCTGGAATTCAGCTTTGGACATGCCAGGCATTTTAACGAGAGCCTGAAATCCTTCAGCTGCAACCAGGAGAGAAGGAGATGCTGGCTAGGACAGGACCCTCCCTCCCTCTCTCCCTCTGCTGGGTTTATCCAATAGCACCAGCATTGGGGGCAGGGAGTTATCCTGCCCTGTGGGGCCCAGCCCCCTTGGCCAATCTAGGATCCTGCTCTGCCATCCGCCCGGGGTGAACTCAAGTAGCCCTGCATCCTGGCTTGCTGGTCCAGCGGAGCCTCAAGTCTCTCGGATCCCCCATTGGGTGCTGCTGCACCAAACAGGAGGAAGCCCAGGCTAAGCCCCTTCCCCATAGAATCGGGTCACCTCTGGGTGGCTTGCAAGACACGTTGGTTGAAGAGGTTCCACACCCCAGGCTGTAGCTTACCAGGTTGCAAAGCAGAGTTGGAAACCAGGTTGAAAAGCAAAGCAAGGTTGTGAGAACTCAGGCCTTAGGACATTTGCTGAGTCAGCCTATCACATTAGCATGTTCCCATGACAGAGACCCCATTGTTGCCTCTTGTTGACTTGTGCTGAGGGTTGAGAGAGTGAAAACCTCCTCATTTGGGAGAGAACAAAGAAACCTAAACTCAGAGTGGACAAAGGGAGTCCATGGTGCTGGTTCTTCCTTTAGACCCCTGCCTGGCTTTCCGCCCCACCCTTGCAAGGGACTCTTCTCTTTCTTCCAGGGGAGACTCGTCGTGTCCAAGAAATCTGGCTATTTCCCCAGCTCGTTGGTCAAGCCTTGCCCAGTGGACGCCCGGGTAAGGGTCCTCGAGGCAGGGAGCTGCAGGAACCACATTCAAAGCTATGACCCCCCCCCTCACCCCCCCCCAATGATCGAGTGCCTGGATTAACAGCTGCCGCATTCAGCGGCTAACCCCTTTCTTTTAGTTCAAGGACCGGTTCCCTCCTCCTGGCACTGGGGGTCTTCTGTCCCACTGCCCACAGCTCAGACCACCCCTGCATGGGTTGCCTTTGGGAAGACTGGCGTTCATTAGGGTCCCCCCCACCCCAAATCACAACTTTGTTCTCTGCTGCAGCCTCCCAACAGCCGCCCTCCTTCACGAGAGATGGACTATTCCATATACCCCTGGTGAGTTGGCTGGGCTCCTGATTTGGAATCTCCTCACTGGTGAAGGTTGGGGGGAATTCAAAGTGAGTGGGATGCGGGGGACAATTTCTTGCTCTCCGTTCAACATCGTTCTTTGAAATAACTAGCACTCCAGCTGTGAGGAATAAAATGGAGACCGTCAGCGTGAATAGTCTCTCTCCAAGCCCCATTGTCAATGTTCCTTGGAAGAGCTCCCCAAATTTGGAGAGTCATATTTGTGGAATCCTTCCTTGGTTTTCTAAAACTTTCCCAGTTGCACCTATGAAAAGGAAAAAAAGCTTCTGAAAAAAATCCCTCTCTGTCCTGTTCCACAATGTCTCTGGGGGTGGGGGGTTCTGTGCAAGCGGCCGGCAAGCCTGTGCGCGCAACGCCCTTTATGCAAGCAGCTTGTAGGTGCACCTGCCCCTCACGCAAATGGAGCACGCTTGTGCTCGCCGGCCATTTCCACGGCCCAGTTGCAAACCCCTCATGGCCCACAGATTGTAGGGCTTTTTTCCCCCAAGTCTTGTTCAAAAAGAATAAAATAGCTTTTTCCCTCAAAGGATGCTGGAAAGGCTTCCTTTGCGTCAGAGCCTCTTGTAACTTTTGATGTGCTGTTGCCTCTTCATCCAAAGGGGGGGGGCGGGGAGGGATTATTGCTGTGAGGTACATGACAGCAGAGGACAGAAGAATCCTGAACTTGAAGTGGCTTCCTCGTCGTTTTGGGGTTGAACCACTTCTGGAAGTTGTTGCTTGAAGCCACAATCTGGTGTTGCCTGAAGTCACAACCTGGAGCCATAGGACAGGCTGTCACTGCTCCCCAAATTTGTAGAGGTGCACGATTTCAGATTGAGGGGAGCTGGAGAAGAACAAGTGGCTGAGGGGATTGGAGTAGCGGGAGCTGTGACGGGGAAGACTGAGGGCTCCGGGGGGATTCTGGCACGAGACGCAGCTCCTCCCAAGGACGTCCCTTGTTGGTTCCTCACCACTTCCAAGGAGATTACCAGCGGAGGCGAGGTTCAGCCTGGGCCTTCCCTTCATGATCGGATGCATGATTCTGATCATACCATTTGTAGCTGATTCAGAACGGAAATAAAATTTTAATTGATTTTGCTAGCTTAAAGAATGGCTGAAATTAAGAGGATATAATTTAACAGAGATGGATACCAAATTACTAGCTAGGAAAGAAAAATTAAATGGAGAAATATTGGATGTAGTTGGTTCAATATGTTATTGATGAAACAATCCTGGAATGATAGTTTATTGAAAATTAAATATGAGCCAACTGTGTGATGTGGCTGTAAAAAAAAAAGAAAAAAAAGGCAAACCCAGTGCTGGGCTCCATCTGTAGCACTACGGATCCCATGAAGGAGTAACTCCAGAGTTGCTTCTTGGTCAGATCTCCGCTCATTGGTGCTACCCAGTTCTGTGTGCTGAGCTTCAAAAAGTATTCAGAGAACTTAGAGTCAGAGAAGGGCATTAAGTAGGCATCATGTGGGGAGGTTGAGCCTTGAGAAGAGAGAAATTAAGGGATGGGGGGAACGGAGCTTCTGAAATACGTCACACTGGAGGAAAAAAACTGGTTCTCTCTGGTCACAGAGTGCAGGCAGTGATAGGAGAATCTCCTAAGACCAGCTGGACAGTAAATTCAGTGATTTGGAGGGATGGGGGGGGCTGTCCCCTGAAGGAGGGACTGAATTACTGCATGAATTATGGGTTGGATTCAGGCCTTCCATTCCAACTCTGGGGGTTTGTGAGCAAGGCAGGGCTGAGATACGGAGCCCTATAACGAAGGGTCATCGATGGAAGAGAATTTCTGCAGCTCAGGGTTGATCTGGGCACCCTGAGCTGGCTAGCAGACCTTTCCCGACCTGATGAGGAAAGACATCGGTGCCTCCAAGGGCTCCGCCATGCCAGACCTTATTTTGGAGCCATCCCCAAAGCCCTGCGGGGCCAGGGATACCCGGCTGCTGAGGGGGGGAGGCGGCTGCTTCTGCCTCTGAGGCTGAGCCCACCTTCCCAACTCCTCTCTCTGCATCAGGGGCCTCCCTGCAGGCTGCTGCAGCTTCAGAACATCCAAGGGACATCTGAGGGATCTAAGGGGGAATCTTTCCTAACCCAGAGGGTGGATTTTAGGTTTGCAGGCAACATGGAGAGGCAGCAGACAGACAACCTCCTGAAGCAGCATGTCAGTGGGACCTACCTGATCCGGGAGAGGCCAGCAGAGGCCGAGCGTTTTGCCATCAGCATCAAGTCAGTGGCTGGCTAAGGGCAGTTTCTCCCATCCCTGGGGGGGGGGCACACAGGATCTCTTCCAAAGAACAGGAGATGGGTTCACACAGCCCTGCTGGACCCCAGCTAGCTTCCAGACCTTTCCTGTCTTCATATTCCAAAGAGTTTCCCATAGCTTAAGGGGTGGTCCTGGGACAAGCACCCCTTTCCAACTGGCCTGGCATGCCTTGCAAACCTCTTTCATTTGGACTTGCTGAAGGAGAGTTCTTGTTTTTAGAGTTTAGCAGAGATAACTTTTCTGCTTCCAATAACTGGTCCAAAATTAGTCTGCATCGCGGTCCTCCTTGGGAGGCACATTCACATCTTAAGCCCCCAAGGGGTGGGGGGTGCTTGGCCCCCAGGTGGAGGAAGCCTTCAATTGGGCCTCCAGCATTTCAGCATATGGGGCACCCACACCAGATGGGACCTTTGGCTATTAAAGTCCGGCCAGTTTAGGCCCAACTCTTTGCCAGCCTCTCCCCACGGGGCAAATCTGGAGGGTGATGGTGGGCTGGGCTTTTCGGTAGGAAACAACCCTGCAATGATCTGAAGCCTCTGCCCTCTCCCTTGCAGGTTTAATGATGAAGTCAAGCATATTAAAGTTGTTGAGAAAGATAACTGGATCCACATCACAGAAGCAAAAAAATTTGAAAGCCTCTTGGTATGGTATTCTGGGAAAAATAAGTCTTGCCTTGAACCTGACCTTCCTGGGGGCTTCAAGGGGCTCATTGGCTTTGACTTGTCTTCTGCAGGAATTGGTGGACTACTACCAAGGCCATTCTCTGAAGGAGAGCTTCAAACAGCTGGACACAACCTTAAAGTATCCGTACAAATCCCGGGAACGCTCTGCCTTGAGAACCTTAGTTCGATCACCGGGTAAGGGCTGTCTCTGCCTGCTGGGGGTCACAGAACAGGTGGAGAGCTTGCAAAAGGAGCCCCCCCCTTTGCTTGCACAATCCCCACGAGCTGGTTGCTCTCCGGTTGGCCTGAGATCTGGCTGCCAGCCAAGAAGCCCCACAGTGGAAAGACTCTTGCTATGGGGATGGGACTCCCAGGCCCCCCAACCTTTCAAAGCCTCCCCCAGGGCCCCATGCCTTTTCACCCAGAGCGGCCGCCATTGTGGCTCAGCCCAGTAGGGCAATGGGTCCAGTCTAACCAGGATTGGCTTTTTGATCAATGGGTTGGAGGGATGTATTTCCAACAAACCTCTTCCTTTCCACCCCCCAGCAGACCCCCCCCCCAGCCAGGAGGGGCTGAGAAAGAGACAGCAATGCCCCCACATTCCTCTTGGGAAGCTTATCTGCAGAAATGCCAAAGAAATTCTAAAACTGTCCTGAGGCTGAAACAAAACAATTTAACGAATCGGACTTTATGAAAAAAACATTGGAGTTGCTTGGGAAGGGGGTGGGGTTTTGCCAGATATCTGAGCCGTGCTTGGGAGAAAGTAAATAGCTCCCCCACCCAGGAGAAAGCAGGAATTCCCCCTCCTCCATTGTGCTCTCATGCAAGCACCAAATTTGTGCAGGCTCCCCAACTGACCACAAAGGCCTCCCCCTTCCCTGGGTGAGGGGTGAGTGATGAAGGGGCCGGTCTGAGTGTGGACAAGCAAGTGGCCTCTGCATGACCGAATGAACCAGTTTTTTATGACTCGGGCCAGGATTGCTGGGTGGTCCTGTGTGATTCTCCAAAGCTTATTTTGATGAGGAGGAGAAAGTCTGTGGCTGACACCGATCCTGCATCCGGGCTTTCTGGGCAGGGGGGCTTCCAAACATCCTCGGTGGTTCTTTCAGATGCTGCCCACTTGCCCTGAGCCACGCTCCACGGTCCAGCTGGCACTTGCCTGGGCAGCTGCCTCTGAAAGCAACCCGCCATTTGGTGCTTTAAGGAAAAGGGCAAAATCCTTCCTGCGTGCTGAGTCTGCTGGGCCTGCTCCTCTGGCGCCTTCCCTGGCCCTGTAGGGGCCCCCCAGGATGATGTTTTGCTTACTCCCGTCCGAACAGGAGAGAGCCTGGCTCCCTCTGCGAACGTCAGGCCACAGTGGGGTCTTTGCCTGGGCAGGCGGTGGTGGGAGAGACTGCCCGGGGGCACAGGGGGTCGAGTGGCTGGCTGGCCAGCCACGCAGACCAGCTCTGTCTGCCCATTAGGTCAAAGAGTGAAGAGCCATGTGGTTTGCGGGGGGCCTTTGCCCTGCCTTGCTGATTTCTCCCGTTTCATCAATGTCCCCCTTTAATAATGTCTTCCCCCTCCCCTTTCTCCTGCTGCCTCCATTTCCCTCTAACTTCTTTTCTGCAGCTGCCTGTGCTTCCTACAATTTTTCCTTTCTCAGTCCTCAGGGCCACCACTTCACTTCTCAGAATCCCTCCACTCCTTTTTGGTCAGGTAGATATAGTTCTCTCTCTGTCTCTCCATATAATATATACAGTAGATGAATCATATCTATGTGCATGCAAAGGCTCCCATCCGTTTGCTGAAGGACAGCGACACCTGCTGGTCGTCTAAGAAAGGACCTGGCAGATCATCCGCCAGCTCCTAGTCCAACCTTGGCAGGGCAGCTTAAGGGCAGCTGAGAAAGGCTCCTTGCGGCCAGAAAGGCTAAAGAGGTGCCCAGGTAGAACTTGGACCACCACATTTTAGCCAGAAAGAAAAAAAGGCTGGAAGTCGCGGAACGTCCCGACGTTGCTCTTGCCTGACTTGGGACATGGACAGGTCATGCCACGGGAAGCTTTTTCACTCTTCTTCCTTTTTATCTCCCCCCCTCCCCCCAGTCTTCACTCCTCGGGCCATCGGGACTGCAGTGGCGAGGTACAACTTTGCTGCCCGGGACATGCGGGAGCTTTCCCTGCAGGAAGGGGACGTGGTGAAGATCTACAGCCGGATCGGCGGGGATCAAGGCTGGTGGAAGGGAGAGGCCAATGGCCGAGTAAGTGGCCCCTGGAAGGTGCACGGCCGGTCACTTTACTTTCTGAATTGGGGAGGGGGCATCCAGACAAGGAGTGGCGATGCATCCAGCTGAGCACCAGGCCAGTGCCGGGCCTGCTCTCTCAAGCCCCCTCAGTCATAGAAGCCCCCCTGGCCTGGTCCCGTACTCCATCCGGGCTGCCCCTCCATCCTCACGTTCTGTCGTGATTTCTTGCAGATCGGCTGGTTCCCTTCGACCTATGTGGAGGAGGAGGGGGTGCAGTGATGCCCACACTGGCAGGAGCTTCTGTCCCTGAGGGCAGCCCCGGCCCGTCTCTGGGCCTCCAAGGGAAACAAGACTGTTCTTCATCCAGCACCGAGAAGAGCGCCTCTGTGGCCCACTCCCCAGTCCATGGGGCAGAGTGCATGAGGGGCACACGGTGGGGAAGGCACAGCTGCTTCTCTCACCTGTTCCCTGACACGGAAGAGCCGAACGCTGGATATTGAGGCACGTTTGCAGGAAACCACGAAGCCTCTGGGGAAGGCAGGCAGGACCCAATGGCATGGCCAGAAGTGGCTACACTACCAAGCCTTCTGAGGTGTGGAAGATGGGCTTGGTGGTGTCTGATCCTTGGGTAGGATACGAGAAGAGATGGTGGGGTTTGGGAGGCACAGGAGGACATTGCAAGGGGAGCCCTTGGCTTAGGAACTTTGGGGGGGGGCTTCTGCAAGTCCCAGCGTCCACCATGGCGGTGGGTTGTGGACCAACAGAAGTTGTCCTAAATGTGAGTGGGCCCCTTTATGACCCAGAGGAAAGAGCCCACCTGGTGACCGTGTGAGCATCCCCAGGCCTGCTGGGGTTCTTCCTGAGCCTGTTGTGAAGCTGGGACTGGAGAGAGGTGGGCTGCACCCCACGGGCCCCACTGCTGCCTCTCCCTCTGTTGTGTGACTCTCTCCTCCATCGGTCCTGGGAGCCTGTCTGAGCTGGCTGCCAGAATGGGCCCTGTGGCTCCCAGGAGCCTCTGCTAGTCACACACCCAGCCTGGCCCAGCAAAGGTTGGCTTCCTCAGGCCCTGCCGGTTCCTGGTGCTGCTGCCGCCCTCCGAGCTAACCCAAAGCCTTTGCATTATGGCTCATCCTGCTGGCAAAAGGGTTTCCATCCACCCTGTGGCCCTCAGAGCTGGAAGAGCTTCTGCTCGGAGAAGAGGCTGCTAGAGAGGGTTAGTGTCAAATAGAACAGAGGCCGTCCGCATGGATGCCACAGATGTGCACAGAGCCCCGGCAAGGATCTCTCCAGCATTTAGCTTCCTCCCAAGCTCTGGGGAGTTGCCACAAAGGAGGAATCTCTCTGCCTTTCAGACTTTGGGGAGATCCACGGGCCACGTCTAGGCCACGAGGCCGCTTTCCCTTCCAAGCATACTTCAGGGAGCCTTCTTCAGCACTGAGCCACATCTGGTTTCCTCAGATCGTCTGCAAAAGGTGCCAAGGGGCTGCATGTGGGGCAGGAGCCTGGCCTTTCCAGGGGGCAGAGGTCAAGGTCTCCTGGAAGCTGCTCCAAAGCTCCCTGAGATTGGCACAGCAGCCCCTCCGCCTGCCTGCCTGCCTGCTCCCAGCAGATCTGCATTTGAGTGCCCAGGTGGGTCTGGGCCCCACAGTGGATTTGCCTCCATTTTACAGAGAGCCCGGCCTGAAATCATCCTTGACTTTAATTCTCTTGGCTCCTCCAGGCTGCTTCTGCCCTTTCACCCATTGCAGACAGCCTGGCAAGCTAACATTCCCTGATGTGGATGCCCCTTCAGAAATGGGGCGGGCCCGAGAGCAGAGAGGCCTTCCAATCGTTCCTCTTTTCAAGTACGGAAATACCTGTGTGTGGCGGAGAGGCAGAAAGTCACCCCCACGGCTGATCAGCAGCTGGGTGGATCCCTTTGGGTCATCAGGCAAGTCTCTCCCTAAGTGAGGGAGCTCAGCTGCCTAACGCCTCCCCCCTTAGACTGAGGCAACTGGGGGGTAGGTAGGTAGAAAGGAAGTCAGTCTGGCCTGCAAAAATCCCAGTGACCATTAGATGGCAGAAGAGGGAGTTTCTGTGTTCTCTGCTGCTCTCTAGGAGGCTGCGTAGGATTTAGCGCTCCGAGCTGGGGCTGAGAGAGGTGCTTTGCAAAATCAGAACAGAAAAATAAGCTGCTCGTATCTCCCAGACCACTTGCCAGTTCCTCCTGAAGTCAAGAGAGAATTAGAGGCATACAGGCATCAGGGAGGGCCCACCGTAACACCCAGTGACAGAAGGGAATACACACAGTAACTTCCTACCCAGGCCTGATCAGCTGGTCCCTTTTCCATCTTGAAGATCGCCTTTGCTGTGCTACAGATGGGGCAGAGGCCGCCAGGAGCAGTCTAGGCTTGAGGCACCGGCTATCCACCTGCTGCATCTTTTCCCTCTTCCTGGATCCCTCCAGAATCTGCCCCCCCCAGTGGATGCAGTAGTGGAAGGTGCAGGAGGAATAGAAGGGGATTGTGACCTTGTCCGTGGAGCAGTAGAGAACAAAAGACAGCTAACCACTCAGTCACCGTACTTGTATTTTCTGTAAACTAAGTGAGGGGTGAGCTGGCCTGGTGGAGTAGCTAGAGTGAGGGAAGCGCTGGGCCAGGACCGGGAGGCCGAGCGGGAAGCCCTCGCTGAGGGAACTCTGGGAGACGAGGCCACCCACATGCCCGTGCAGGGTTGTTGTGGAGAAATGGTGCTGTGGGCGTGGCCCACAGGAAGGGCTGCCTCTGTTGCAGACACTACTTGTCTGAGCACGTGCAGAAGTCCAGCCCTTACAAAACTCCATCGAAGTTTGGAAAACAAGGTTAGGCAAGAGGAAAACAGAAAAGAGGAATTTCTTCTCAAAAACAAGGGATCACAGTGCAATTGTACTATAAGATGGTCCTGAGGAAAATCAAAATACTTCTCGACTGGAAAAAGGAAGGCTGTTTTTTGTTTGCTGATGTAACATTTCTTTTCCCCCCAGGAGGTGCTTGGTTTGTAATTAATTACTCTCCCTAGCCACTCTCCTATTTGTGAATAAGAAAAGGATTTTTTTTATTAAGAGGGCAAATATTGTACATATATTTTGATTTTGCAAAAACATTTTTAAAAGAAATGTAATAATGGAAAATTAATTATGGACAACATTCTCTGAGGTATTGGTCTCTCTTTTTTGCACTGCCCTAAATTGGGGCCAGGAAGGAAGAGATGAAAAATTGTAATATATTTAGATACACAATATCCTTAATTCCCAATACTTTTTCTTAGAGAAGTTCTCTTAATTTCTCTAGCAAACACTTTTTCCTTTGTTGAGAATTTCCTCTCCTTTTACATGGTTTCCTGGGGCATCTGACATCTGAATGCAGCAGATTTGTTACCTATTTCTTATTGTGTGCCATTAAGTCATTTTGACTCCTTAGAGACAGATTTTGTCCATGGTCTCCCACAGGGGCCCTGCTGCCAGTGAAGTCTCATCTGTTGGTCCACCTCAAAATACTTCTGCTGCTGCAGTTGGAGGCATCTTTGAAAGGAACCAGCTGCAAAGATAAAATATTAAATATGGAATGAGTAACATTGATTAAAAACAATACGTTTTAAATAAATGCTTTTATGTTTCTCTGGACAAGGCCAGCTTTCATTTTTACGTAACCAAGTGAGCACCCTTGGTTTCACCCTTTTGGAAGACCACATTTTTTTTTGCTAGTGTCTTCCTTTCTTCAATTATATTCACCAATTTCCCATCTTTATAAGCAGGAAAGTGCAAAGATTCCTTGGGTTGATGTTTCACTGCAGCTCGGGGCTCAAGTTAATAACGGCTTTCTTCGTTTTTCCTATTCTAGTGTAACAAACTTGGTCTGCCTTGCATTAATTTCACACCTGCACTGCAACTGTTTAAGAGCTGCTGCAACTGCGAGCGTAGCATCAGCGCTGGCCGGTGATGGTCAAGCTCGAACGCGTCACGTGACGCACCGCGACGGTTTTTGCCATTGCGGAGCCGGGGTGGGCGTGGCCTGCGCGTGACGCCTCCCCCCGCCGCCCTTCGGCCTCCGCTCCCCCCAGCTGCAGAGACCGCGCTCTCCTCTTCCGCCGTTGCGCTGGGATGCGGCGCTTCTCCCGCCAAGCGAGCTTCCCGATCCCGCTCCGACGGGCCTCGCTGGCGGCCCAGGCAGAAGCGCTCGCCGAGGGCCGGCTGGCGGCGTTGCGGGGGCGAGCAAAGGTCGCATTAGTGCCCCCCCCCCGCTCCGCTCCTCGGCGACGGGAACGCCTGGAGGAGGGAGCCCAACGACATGGCAACGTATTTGCAGAATACCACCAAATAGCCCAAATCTGCAACAACGAAGCCAGGAAAGCCAAGGCCTTGCAACAAGTGTCAAAAATAACTTAAATGTTCAAAAAAAGGGGGGGGGGAACCACGAACCAATCAGCTCGACATCAATATCTGGAAGATCCTAGAAAAGGCAATCAAGCAACTGATCTGCGAACACCTAAAAGCAAACAAAGTTATAACCAGAAGCCAACATGGATTTGTCAAAGACAGATCATGCCAAACCAATCTTATTTTGTCCTTTGACACAATGACTAGTGATTATTGGCCAGTGAAATGCTGTGGACACAATATACTTAAGATTTCAGTAAGGCGTTTTGACCAAGTAGACCACAACCTTCATGGTAAGATAGACAAATGTAGGATACACAGCATTACCATTTGTAACTGGCTGACCAACCACACTCAATGGATAGTCCTCAGTAGCGCTACTACACCTACACAGAGGGAAGCATGCAGACGGGAATCTCAAGATTCTGTCTTAGGCCCAGTACTTTGTAACATTTTCATAAATGATTTGGATGAAGGAATAGAATGGAAACTCATCAAATTTGTGGGTGACACTAAGCTGGTGGGAATAGCTAACCCTTCAGAAAATGAGACACAAGATACAGAAAGATCTTGACAGACCTGAACACTTGAATGCCTTATCCAAAAAAATGAAATTCAGTGGAGAGAAAAGTCCTACACTTAGGCAGGAAAAAACAAAATGCAGAGGTGTAGAACAGTGGCACCTGGCTAAACAATAGTAATTGGGAGAGGGATTGAGGAGTCCTAGTGGACGGCCACTAGGTAGGAGCCAGCAGTGTGCCGCAGCTTCCAAAAAAGCCAGCACAGTCCTAAGCTGCATGAACAGAAATATAGCATCAGGAATATGAGAAGTGATAATACTGCTGAGGAATTCTGGGAGTGTCAGAACCCTAACCCAATCCACCTCTTAGGAAAGAAGAACTCTTGGAGACAAGATTGTCCAAGCAGGAACTTTTACTAAAACATAAGATGACAGTGGATAATCTAGACAGGATCTGAAAACTGTCTCACAGATTGATACTTTTAAAGTTTTCCCGAGTAAAAACCCCTCCCCTCAGTCCATTTGGTCAGTCCTGGATCAATTAAGTTTCAGGTGTCAAAACATTTGCAACATTATTCCATTTGGAGATACAAACCAGAATCTCCCCCCTTTCTTTGTTCTTTCTAGTTCAGAGGGTTCCTTCCCTGGTCTTTGGTGATGGCCTCCAGGTGGGCTGAATAAACAAACATTGCATCTAAGGGATAGAGATGGCTCTTAACAACCCTGTCTTCTCTTTCCCTCCTTGGGAATGGCAGAATCCAGTAAAGGGGGGGGGTGAGATTTGGGTTTTGCACAGAGAGGGAGTTAGAAATGAGATAAAAATGGTTTCTGACAGGGAGTTGAAGTCCACAAGTCATAAAAGGGCAAAGTTTGAAGACCCCTGGCCTGGCCTATCAAAGGAAGGACATGATAACTGTTTTCCTGTCACAGAGAATACAGGCTCAACTATTCTCCAAAGCACCTGAGGGCAGGATATGAAGCAATGGATGGAAAGTGTCTGTGGAGATTCTCAGTCATCCAGATCACGGTTGCCCTGTTTCCAAAACTGAAGAAGCTTCTTAGATTAGAAGCAAAACATCTTTAAGGGAAAAACAAAGTCTAGTTGCCTTTTGAAAAAGCACCTTTGGGATAACAGATGGAAACTTACCAAAGAAAGATCCTATCTAGAACTAAGGAGAAATTTTCTGACCACCAGAACGATGTGGGTTCAGGGTGCTCCCTCATTGGAGGTCTTCAAGAAAAGGGTAGACGGCCATTTGACTGGGCTGGGGGGGCTGTTGGAGGAAGACCGAGGTTCCTTCCAACTCGGCCGCTCGGTGACTGTCGGAGCCGAGGCCTTTGGCGGGCTGGCAGGCGAAGCCTTGGGAGCGAGACTTCGGCGGCCTTGAAACCGGGGCTGGCAACGGCCCACCGGGCAGAGCCAGCAGCAGCTGCCACGGGCGAGCGCGGGCCGCCTCCGCAGGGTCCCGCCCGCCCTCCCGGCCAATGAGCGAGCGCCCGAGCGCCGCGCCTCCTGCCCGGCCCGCCGAGGGGGCGGAGGGGCGCTTGCGGGGGGCTCCTTTGCTCCTCGACTTCGCCAGGCCGCCCCCCTCCGTCCCGCCCCCCCTTTGCCAGCGCCTCATCCGGGGCGGCTCTGCCCGCCCGCCGTCCCGCCCCTGCCAGCCGGGGCTTTCGGCGCGGGAGCTGCTCGCCAACTTCGCCGGGCTCCTCCTGCTCGGCGGCTCCGGGCGCTTCTGACCGGCGGCCGCGGGGCATAGGTGGGCGCGGAGGAAAAGTTGCCCGAGGCGGCGGCGGCGACCTGACCGGAGAGGTACCCGACCGGCGGGAAGGCCCTTCTGGCGCCCGAGGTCCGCCCCGGGCGGGGGCTCCAGGCGCGCCCCAAGCCCGTCCGTCGTCGCGGGCGGCGGCGGGCGGCTCGTTTCCCGGCTGCGGGGCGGGCCAAAGGCGGATCCGCTCCGGCCGCTCTTCGGCGCGGCCACCTGCTCGAAGCCTGCAACGTGGCTCCGGCGCTGCCCGCGTTCTTGCCAAGCGACTGAACCGGGCCCGGAACCTTCGCGGAGAGAGTCCGAAGGCGCCCGGGAAGGGGCCTCCGGGGCTCTGCGAGGCTTCGGAGGGGCCGCCGGGTGGCCTTTCCGAGCCGCCAAGCGGCGCTTCCCCGGAGCTGGCCAGGGGTCGGAGCTGCCCGGGAGCCGTTGCGGGGGCCTCTTTGCCCTCCCTCCGCCCGGGCAGACGGAGCCAATCTGAGCGGCTTCGGCTGCTCCTCCTGCTTCTATAGCGGGAGTGACGGATAGGCTGGAGTGGCTCGTGCTGCGTCTCTTCCTTGGGCGCGCAGGCAGGGCCGCCCCTTCTCAGTTCCAGGGAGCGGCGAGGGAGGGGGGGGGTCGAGCAGCTCTGCTCCCCAGAAGTCCGCAGGTAGATCCAGGTCTCCCCCTGCGGCTTCTTCTGCTTTCCCGGGGCAGCCTTTTCACTTGAAGGAGAAGCCTCAGCTTGGGAAGCCCCCCCTTCTCCCCCCCCCGCTTTGTGAAGGCCCCGAGGCCGAAGGGCACAGCAGCATTTTGGCAGCTTCTCAGCAGCTGCACCCAGGGCTGTAATTGCCACATACAACTCATGGGTGCTGGTATGTGTGCATCAACTCTGTGAATAATTAGAATAATTACAATTTTATGAAAAATCATATAGAATAGAATAGAGCTGGAAGGGATCTTGGAGGTCTTCTAGTCCCCCTATATGGACCTATACCATCTCAGACAAGTGGCTGTCTAGTCTCTTCTTAAAAATCTCCAGTGATGGAGCACCCACGATGTCTGAAGGCAAGCTGTTCCACTGGTTCACTGACCTCATTGTTAGGAAGTTTCTCCTTAATTCCAGGTTGCTCCTCTCCTTGACTAATTTCCATTCGTTGTTTCTCGTCCTGCTTCCTGGTGCTTTGGTGAATAAGGTGACCTCCTCTCTTCTTTGTGGCAGCCCCTCAAATACTGGAACTCTGCTATCATGTCTCCCCTATTTCTTCTTTTTTTAGACTAGCCAAACCCAAGTCCTGCAGCCATGCTTCGTATGTTTTATTCTCCAGGCCTTTGATCATCTTAGTTGATGGAGCATCCATGATTTCTAAAGGCAAAAATTTCTGTTCCACTGGTTAATTGTCCTCACTGTTAGGAAGTTTCTCCTTAATTCCAGGTTGCTTCTCTCCTTGGTTAGCTTCCATGTATTGTTTCTTGTCTTGCCTTCTAGTGCTCTGGAAAATAAGTCGATCCCCCTCTTCTTTATGGCAGCCCCCCAAATACTGGAATACTGCTATCATGTCATCCCTAGTCTTTCTTTTCTGTAGACTGGCCATTCCCAAATCCTGCAACCGGTTTTCATATGTTTTTCCCCAAGTCATCTTAGTTGTTGTTCTTTGCACTTTTCCCAAAGTCTCAACATCTTTTTTGTAATGTGACCAAAACCGGATGTAGGATTCCAGGTATGGCCTTTCTAAGGATTTATAAACTGGTACTAATACTTCATGTGATTTTGATTCTATGCCTCTGTTTATACAACGAAGGATTGTAGCTTGTTTGGCTGCTGCCGCACACTACTGACTCATATTAAATGATCATCCACTAGGACTCCAAGGTCCCTCTCACAGTTGCTGTTTTTGAGCCAGGTTTCGCCTAATCTGTACTTGTACCTTTGGTTTTTCCTACCCAGGTGTCAAACCTTGCTTTTATCCACGTTGAATTTCATTTTGTTGGATATGGCCCATTGTTCAAGTCTGTCAACATCTTTTTGGATCCTAAGCTTGTTGACGTTTCCTGCCAGCTTAGTGTTATCTGCAGATTTTGTGAGTTCCCCTTCTATTCCCTCATCTAAGTCATTTATGAAGATATGGAAGAGTACTTTTAACTGTATTTTTAACTGGGGTTTTTAATTCTAGGGATGATTTAATCTTTTTTTAAATTTGTTTTTAACTTTTGTATTGGTTGTTTTAAATGTCCTGTAAACCGCTCTGAGTCCTTCGGGAAAGGGCGGTATATAAATTTAATAAAATAAAATAAATAAATAATACTGGGCCTAAGACAGAGCCTTGTGGTTCCCCACTGCTTATTTTCCTCCATGTAGATAAAGAACCATTAAGGACTACTTGTTGAATATGGTTTGTCAGTCAGTTACAAATCCATCTGGTGGTGATGCTGTCTATCCCACATTTTTCTAGTTTACCAAGAAATAGGTTGTGATCTACTTTGTCAAATGCCTTGCTGAAGTCTAAGTATAACATGTCACAGCATTTCACTTGTCTACTAATTTACTGACTCTGTCAAAGAATGAAGTAAGGTTGGTTTGGCATGATCTGCTTTTAACAAACCCATGCTGGGTACTAGTTATAACTTTATTTGTTTCTAGATGTTCACAGATCTGTTTTTTTTTATTATTTTTCCAGTATCTTCCCAGGTATTGATGTTAGACTCATTGTTCTGTAGTTTCCTGGCTCTGTTTGCCCCCCACTTTTTTTTTAAGATGGGAACCCCATCAGCTCTTTCCCAATCCTCTGGTAGATCCCCAAAGTTCCAGGATTCTTGAAAGGTATGGTACAGTGGTTCTCAGATGACATTTGCCAACTCCTTCAGAACTCATCTGTCAGGTCCCAGGGATTTATATTCAGCAAGGTCAGACAGTTGTTCTCTTACCATTTTCTTGTTTATTTTTATTTTTATTTTGAGTCTGTCTTTTACAGTTATGTTTTTGATAGTAGTTGGCAGTAGTTTCTTTTTAACATAAAGAATGATGCAAAGAAGGAATTAAGCAGGTCTGCTTTCTCTCTTTACTTCCTTGCCATCTTCTCTCTTTAGTGGACCAACTGTTTCCTTGACTTTTTTCTTGTTATTTATATGTTGAAAGAAACTTTTTAAAAATTATCTTTGACTTTTGTTGCAAGTCTTTTTTCATTCTGAGCCTTGGCTTTCCTGACTTCCTCTTTGCAGATTCGGGCTATCTGCTGATATTCTGCCTTAGTTATATGTCCTCTTTCCATTTTTTATACTTATCCTTTTTGTCTTTCACTTTATCAGAGAGATCTTTGTGCAAACATGCTGGTTTCTTCTTGGATTTCTTGCTTTATTTTTCAGTGGTATTGTGTTGGACTTGGCTTTTATGATCATATTTTTCAGTTTCCCAAGCTTCTTGTTTTCCCATTTATTTATTTATTTATTTATTTATTTATTTATTTATTTATTTATTTATTTATTTATTTATTTATTTATTTTTATAAACCGCCCTTCTCCCGAGGGACTCAGGGCGGTGTACAGAGTAAGGTAGGTATACAGATTGAACAATAGTGAAAAACAATAGTAAAAACAACTGAGACCCCAAGAGCTATCTGGCCAGGCCGGACTGCTGGAACAGGTAAGTTTTTAAATCGCGCCGGAAGGTGCGGAGGTCGGGGGCCATCCGGATTTCGGTTGGCAAACAGTTCCAGAGGGCTGGCGCACCTACTGAGAATGCCCTCCCCCTGGGGGCCACCAGCCGACATTCCTTGAGCGGTGGCACCCTGAGGAGGCCCTCTCTGTGGGAGCGCACAGGACGGAGGGGTGTTGACGTTGGCAGAAGGTACTCCCGTAGGTAGTCTGGACCCATGCCATGTAGGGCTTTGTATGTCATTGTTAGCACCATGAATTTCACTCGGAAGGCAACCGGAAGCCAGTGCAGCTCACGGAGGAGAGGTGTGATATGGGAGTATCGGGAGGCCCCCAAAAGTGTCCGTGCCGCTGCACTTTGCACCAGTTGAAGCTTCCGAGTGGATCTCAAGGGCAGCCCCATGTAGAGAGCGTTACAGTAGTCTAGGCGAGAGGTCACAAGGGCATGGGTGACTGTACGTAAGGCATCCAGGTCCAGATAAGGTCGTAGTTGGCGCACCAGTCGAACCCGGGAGAAGGCCCCCTTGGTCACAGCTCCTATGTGATCTTCCAGGGATAGCTGCGAGTCTAGGAGGACACCCAGGTTGCGGGCCCTATCAACAGGGGGTAATAACTCATCCCCGATGTTAAGGGGTGGAATGATCTGAGTATCCTGGCTTGCCGGTACGTACAGCCATTCAGTCTTGTCCGGGTTGAGTTGAAGCCTGTTCCTCCCCATCCATTCCCGGACCGCTTTCAGGCAGCAGGACATCACGTCGAGGGCATCACTGATGCTGTTTGGAGTTGAGATGAAAATCTGGGTGTCATCAGCATACTGATGGTACCCTACTCCAAAGCTACGAATGAGCTCACCCAGCGGTTTCATGTAGATGTTGAACAGGAGAGGCGAGAGGACCGACCCCTGAGGGACTCCGCAAACGAGAGGCCTCTGGGTCGACCTCTGTCCCCCCGCCAGCACCGACTGCGAGCGACCCTGGAGAAAGGAGGAGAACCACCACAGAACCGTGCCTCCCACTCCCAGTCCCCTGAGGCGCCGCAGCAAGATACCATGGTCGATGGTATCGAAAGCCGCCGAAAGGTCTAATAAGACTAGGACAGAGGAATGGCCCCTGTCCTGGGCTCTCCAGAGATCATTCATCAGAGCGACCAATGCCGTCTCCGTGCTGTAGCCCAGCCTGAAGCCCGATTGGCACGGGTCTAGATAAACCGCTTCATCCAGGACCTGAGGAAGTTGATGCGCCACCACGCTCTCAACAACCTTCGCAAGGAAGCGAAGATTTGAGACTGGACGAAAGTTATTCAATGAGGTTGGGTCCAAGGTGGGCTTCTTGAGGAGAGGTCTCACCACTGCCTCCTTCAAGGTGGTGGGGAAGTGACCCTCACTCAGAGAAGCAGAGATGACCGCCAGAAACCAGCCTCGTGTCCCCTCTTGAGCTGCATAAGCTAGCCAGGAAGGGCACGGGTCCAGTAAGCATGTGGAGGAGCTCAACCTCCTCATAATCCTGTCCACTTCCTTCGGAGTCACAGGATCAAATTCCTCCCAGATGACGTCGACAAGACTGTCCATGTCCTGTTCCTCCAACTCTGCCCAGTTGGAGTCCAGGCCAGTTCGAATCCGAGCAATTTTATCCAACAGATATTGACCGAATTCCTCGGCTCGACCTTGCAAGGGTTCCTCCCTCACCTCTTGGTTCAGTAGGGAGCGAGTCACTCTGAACAAGGCAGCCGGGCGATTATCTGCGGACGCGATGAGGGTGGAAAAGTAGTTGGATTTTGCCACCCTTATCGCTGCGAGATAAGACCTGGTGAGGATTCTTAGTCGCAATCGGTCGGATTCGGATCGACTGGATCTCCAATGGCTCTCTAGGCCCCGTCTCCGACGCTTCATCTCCCGGAGCTCCGCGGTGAACCATGGGGCTCGCTGGGATCTGCGCCGGGTCAGGGGCCGCAGGGGTACAACTCGGTCCAGAGCCTCCGTGGCTGCCCTTTCCCAGGCTTCCACTATGGCTTCTACTAGGATTTTTATGCATGGAATTTTTTCTTAGTCTCTCTGAGTTTGTTAAAATCAGCTCTTTTAAAGATTAAGACACTGGTTGGATTATATTCTATTGCTTGTGATGGCATTATATTGAATTTAATATGACGTGGTCACTCTCGCCCAAGGTTCAACTCCTTCTATACCTTGTTCTCTATTAGTATTAGCAGTTTCACTTTCCTCTTGCGATCCTTCACCATTTTGCCATCTTCTCCCATTAGTGGGAGATTGTACCCTTGACTTAGTTCTTGTTTGTTACCTATTGAAAGAAACCTTTTCTGTTATTTTGGTCATTTGTTGCAGGTCTTAGTCCATTCTGAGCCTTAGATTTTCTGACTCTGTCCTTGCAGACTCATGCTATTTGCTGGGATTCTTCCTTAATTATGTCCCCCTTTTTCCATTTTGTATACTTCTTTTTATCCCTCAGTTTGTCAAAGAGCTTGTTGCACAAACATTCTTCTTGGTCTCTTGTTTTTCTTTCTCTGTGTCAGTGTGTTTGATTGGGCTTTTATAATTTCATTTTTCAGTGTCTACCAAGCATCTTGAATTGTTTCTCCCTTTAGGATTTCTATCTATGGAATCCTTCCTAATCTTTCTCTTAGTATGTTGAAGTCCCTCAAAGCTCCTCAACTTCAATCCTTTCTATCATTTCATCCCTATTAGTAAGAATAGCTCATCCTCTAGTTTCCTCCTCTACTTTTGGGGTGACAAATTTGTCTTTTGGGCACACCAGGAACTTCTTTGATCTCCCTCTAGCTGCAAAGTTTGATGTCAGGATCTCCCATTGCTACAGGGGTGTGTTTCCTGCACATCCCACTTTATTGATTAACAGAAAGTTCATTTATTTCCTCTGCTTGGTTGGGCATAGGCATATGCATATGCAATGTCATTCCTTTTTCCTCTAATATTCACCCAAATGCATTCTGGAAGGCTTTCATCCATGTTATTGGGTATTTTTATAGAGGTGTAGTGATTTCTTGCATACAATGCAACTCCTCCGCCTCCTCTTTTGTTGGGTCTGTGTCTTTTGAACAATTTATGTCCTACCAGTATGTTCTGATTGTGGGTTCCATCCCACCAAGTTTCAGTAATGGCAACCATGTGGTACCTGCCCTCATGTATCAGGACTTCAAGTTCTCCCTCTTTCTTCCCCAAACTCTGAGCATGGGGGTATAGGTATCTCAGCTTTTTATGGCTGCATTTGCTTCCTGCATCTCCTGATTTATATACCCAGTTCCCCTTCCTTCTCACCATTGCCTTCTTCATTGCCTGATTTGTTGTCCTGAGGTTTATGCTTGGGATTTGGTCTTAAATATTAGTCACCCTCTCCTTCCCTTTCTCATTTAAAGCCCTTCAGATGAGCTGAGGAAGTTATTTCCAAACATCACCACCACCTCCTCCTCCTCCTCTTGCCTTGTGCTGTTGTTTCTGCCCCCACTTTCTCAGGCTGAGGCAGAGAGGTCCTGCTTTGCTAACTTGGATTATGTGGGGAAGAAGATTTCTTCTGGGTGCCTGTCACCAGTGTCCTCCTCTCTCTTCAGATAGCCATGGCCCACCTGAGGTGTGTGTTCCAAGCGGCAGCAGGTCTACAATTACACCACTCTAAACGAAGGCTACAGTTCTTCAGTAGCAGTGCTGGCCTGACTACGGAGAAGAACGTCCCATATCAGAAGACACTGAAGGAAGAGGGCCACTCCTCCCGTGAAGGGCCCACAAAGCCCCTTCCCACCTCTGCAGATGTGGTGGTGGTAGGTGGGGGTAGCCTTGGATGCCAGACGATCTACCACCTTGCCAAGAAAGGCATGACCAATGTGGTCTTGCTTGAAAGGGATCGTTTGACGTCAGGGACCACCTGGCATACTGCAGGTAAAGAAGGGAGCTGCTGGCGGGAAGGTCCTCTTTGGGTGATTCTGTTGGTGGCCGTCATGGTGTGTTCACCACCACTTGTGTAATCCAAGCTATTGGTCAGGATGGAGTCAGGAAGCAGGCTCCTCTTCTCTCAGCAGTTGATCAGATCCTCAAACCTTAAATGTTTTCCTTACAGTGATTAAACTGGTGGTTCATCCCTGCAGCTGCTGCCTTTGATCTGGCATCTATGTAAAAAGGCCGGCAGTTTACAAAATTGCCAGGCCAGAGAATGTTCCCATCAGAAATAAAGTCATGGTTCACCAGAGGGACCCACACCTGTGTTCTCAAAGAGAAAATTCAATAAATGTTTTACTGCTTTAAAAAACATTGTTAAATATTATGAAATCCATTTCAATGGGACCTTGTGTTGTAAAATACAGCCTTTTCAAAAATGGATAAATGGTACGTTTCTTAAACGGACCTTGATGTCCAGAGCAGTACTACAGTTCCAATTTTTCTGCATTTGTCAGGGCCCACTTCAAAACCTCATCCCAAGAAAGCAGGACTCTTGGAAGTTTCATCCCAAAAGGAACTTTTATTAGGAGAAGCTGACAGCAGCCATAGAAGGCAGGATCTGAGGGTTTCCCACTCAGATCAATAGGTTAAAAGAGTCCCAAGCAAACCCCACCTCAGTAGTCCATCTGGTCAGTTTGAATGAGCCAACTCCCAGGTGTTAAGTCTGATGTGGGAACAGAGCTGATAACGGGGTCAGTTCCCATGCTTGTGAAGATGTTGTTGGGTCTTCACACTTTCCCTTCTGCAACGAGAGATAAGCCAGATGTCTGGAGGCACATTCCTTTCTCACCCCAGGTTGACATCAAGGGAGAGACAGTTCTAAGAGTAAGTATATAGAAACAATGGAAAGGATTCATTGTAGCAAAGCAGAAACATATCACAGAGCCTTCCCCCTCCCCCCTCAGGAGAACCTACAGAAAGAAATGGGAAGAATTGAAATAGATCCCCCCCAGGAGAGGAATGGGTTCTGACATCCTGCCCCCCTTTGGAAAAAGAGAGAGCCACCTGTAGAAAATAAACAGAAAAAAGGGGAGACAAAGATTAGTCTGGTTTATCTAGATATGCAATGTGTCCATGGATATTTCTTTCCATGGGGTTGAGGGATTCATCACTGGTTGTAGCAGTCCAGGCGATTTCCCTTGCAACCTCTTAGCAGCTGCGCAATTTGGGCAGATGACCTCGAAGCTTTCTATGTCCTTTTTCATGGATGGTCACCAAAATGGTCTTTTGATTAAATGTAGTGTTTTTACACAGGGACGTGGTGGCTCAGTGGGTTAGGATGCTGAGCTTGTCAATCAGAAGGTCAGCAGTTTGGCGGGTCGAATCCCGAGTGCCGCGTAGCAGAGTGAGCGCCTGTTACTCGTCCCAGCTTCTGCCAACCTAGCAGTTCGAAAGCACGTAAAAATGCAAGTAGAAAAATAGGGACCACGACGGTGGGAAGGGAACAGCGTTCCGTGCGGCTTTGGCATCTAGTCATGCTGGCCACATGACCACAGAGATGTCCTCGGACAAGCGCTGGCTCTTCAGCTTTGAAACAGAGATGAGCACCGGCCCCTACAGTTGGAAACGACTAGCACGCATGTGCGGGGGAACCTTTATCTTTACCTTTTTAGTGTTTTTACAAATCCAAAGTGCTGATTTTGTATCATGGCAAGCTGCATGAAAGTGACTCTCTGGGTGGTTGGTATATATAACTTCTCCCCCACCCATGGCAGTCTGTCTTTAAGCATGCACACGTGTTTATTCTTCCGGAACTATTCATCTGTTTCTAAGGTTTTCCGGAATTCGATTCTGGTTTGGCTATCCAGTTGCAGCATTACCTTAACTTGGGTCCTGGTGGTTACTGGTGCTGCTAATTGTGGTTTGGGCATAAGTGGTTTAGAACTGGTGGCTCGTGTGCTGTTATATTGGGGCATGTGAGTCAGGGCATCTGCCAGGAAGTCTCCCCCGGCAAGTGTTTGAGCATAAAGCGGAATTGGTGAAAGTGCTGGGACCAGCGGGCTTGCTTAGGGGTGAGTTTCCTGGGTGTTTTTAGTGCTTCCAAATTTTTGTGATCTGTTCAGACCTGAAAAGAGATTTTGTTCTTTTCAAGGAAGTGGTGCCATGTGAGCAACGACCATTTCACAGCATATGCTTCTTTTTCCCACACCGCCCAGCATTGCTCCATTTCAGAGAGTTTTCTGGATGTGTACGCGCATGGTCGCAGTGCCCCTTCGTCATTTTCTTGTAATAGTACAGCCCAGATAGTCTATTTTTTCCTGGTGGAATTTGCATTTCGATAGTTTGGCATATAGGCGGGCAGCTTGCAACTTCTTTAAAACTACGCTGACCAGTTTGACATGCTCCTCTTTTGATTCAGTGAAGATAAGGATGTCATCTAAATAAACCAGAACCCCCTTGAATAGGTGCTCGCTTAGTACCTCATTGATTAATTGCATAAATACAGCAGGAGGCCCTTGCAGTGCAAACCGCAAAACTCTGAATTGGTAGCATCCCATCAGGTAATTAAATGCAGTTTTAATCATAACGTGGTAGTATGCTTTCCTTAGGTCTAGTTTGGTGAAAATTCTCCCTTTCGATAGGTGGGATAACATGTCCTTCATGAGGGGTTAGGGCAGGGGTCAGCAACCTGAAACAGTGAAAGAGCCACTCGGAACCGGTTCCCTCACAAAAGGAAAACCTGGAGTCTCAAAAAATGTGTGCGCATGCGCACTCATGCGCTCATGCGCAGAACAGAGTTTGACTGAAGAGTGGAGTCTAAGGTGAGACATGCACCCGCCCTGCCCCCTCCGCTCTCATTCACTCACATTTTATTTGCAAAAGCTTCTCTCTCGCTCTCTCATTCACTCACACTTTGCTCAAAAAAGCTTCCCTCTCCCTCTATTCACTCACACTTCGCTTGAAAATGCTTTTCTCTCGCTCTCGTTCACTTGAAAGGCCAGCCATGGCACCTCCATTGACTTCCATGGGGACACTTGGCAATGAAGGGGACGATTGAAACCGCTCCCGGTTGCTGTTTGGTTCCAATGAAACCGGAGAACCCCCGGATGTCACTGCTGGAGGTGGAGGAGGCTCCCTGGGTTTGGCTGTAGCGGAAGCTGATGACTGTAGCGGTGGAGGCGGCAGTCAGAGAGATGCTGGAGGTCTGCCGCATCTCTGTCAGCCTGCACCTCCCCGCAGAAACAAATTCCCGTGCTGGCCCCAATGGCAGCAGCGGGCCTCAAGGGCCGGGCAATTGCTCCGCTGGCAGCAGCTGCTGTTGGAGCAGCCCTAGTGCGCTCACTGAGAGACACTGGAGGTGCTCCAGGCCCTACGTGGAGCGCCACGCTCACCGTCTTTGACTATGCCAGCACCGCCTGCCTGCCGGGCGTAAGCAAAAGGAAAGTGGCGGCGGGGACGGCTGCTGTTGCAGCAACCTTGTGCACTCGGCAAGAGATGCTGGAGGTGCTTCAGCTGTAGCAGAAGCTGACGACAAGCAGTGGAGGCGCCAGCGAGAGAGACGCTGGAGGTCTGCCACATCTCTGTCAGCCTCCGCCTCCCCTGCAGAAACAAATTCCCATGATGGCCCCCATGGCAGCAGCGGGCCTCAACGGCTGGGCAATCGCTCCGCCAGCAGCAGCTGCTGTTGGGGCAGTCCTAGTGCGCTCATTGAGAGATGCTGGAGGTGCTCCAGGCCTGGTGTGGTAGCCGCTGCGCTCGCCGTCTTTGGTGGCTCTGGCAGCACTGGCTGCCTGCTGGGTGTAAGCAACAGGAAAGTGGTGGCAATGGTGACAGCTGTTGCAGCAGCCTAGTGTGCTCACCAAGAGATGCTGGAGGTGCCCCCTTTTTGTTCGTTGCTTTCATGGCAGATTCTCATGGCTTGGCTGGGGACTTTCCTGATTTTCTAGCCGGTGATCGATCTGGGTTGTGTTGAGGGGCTTTCGAGTGGCACTCTACGGCGTGATGCCCCTCTCTCCCACATTTGAAACAGCCTGTTGGCTTCTTGGCCATGGCCGGTGGTTTTGCTGGTTCGCGCAATGCTTTAGGGGTGAGCGGCCCCATGGTTTTCCTCGGCGGTGCCTCTTCAGTAGGTCGATCTCTGCTTCCTCCGCAGAATGTACCATTCGTGTAGTCGGCGTGGGTCCCCTCGGGGCAGGCATCATACAGGTCATAGTTTAGGCTGTCCTTGAAGTGGCTAAGGAGGATGTCTTCCGGCCAGTTCTGTTTGCTGGTGATGGCCCAGAATTCTTGCGTATATTCGGCTACCGGGTGTTCTGAACCAGCCCTCTTCTGGCCTTGTAGTAAGGCAAACCCCTATTCAGAAAGAAGAGACTGGAGAGCGTCCAAGGCTAAAAGGCATCTGCCAAGATTTAATTACGCAGTTAACAAAAACACTAGAGCTTGTCTTCTCAAGCGGAAAAGTTGCTTTCAGCAACCAGCCCCTCCCCAAACACTCCTTTTATAGAGAGCTCAGGGCGTGGTCTCCCTGTGCCTCCTCCCGAGGAGTCCCACAGCCTTTCTTTGTTTGTTCCTGCTCGACTGCCTCCTGCGTCGGGCGTCCTTGAACAGGGCCAGCTGTGGGTCATCTTCCTCCGCACTCTCGGGCTCACGCAGCTGAGAAGAGGTCCCCGGCTGAGGGCTCTGCAAAGCCTCCGAACCATCATCAGCCGGTTCGTTTCCCTCCTCCCCCTCGTCTGAGTCATCCGATACATCGGACCCGGCTGTCGGACCCACAGGCTGGCCCTGAGTCACAACACCGGGCATCTGCCTTGCTTTACCGTTATGATTCTCTCGTGGGCTTTTCGGTCAGCCAGGGGGTCCTTGAATTGCCTTCTCAGTGAAGACATGAAGTGATTGAAGTTGTGGAGTTCTGAGGCATTGGAATCATGCAGATCCACCATCCAGTCTCCGGCCACCCCGTCCAGAGCAGATTGCACAATCCAGATATGGGCTTTGTTGTTGGGGATGTCTGTATTCTTCCATGTAGCTGAGGACTTGGGTTAGGAAGAACCCCAAGTGTCAAAATTCTCCCCCGAATTTTGCATCCAGCGGCAGGAATTTTTGGATAGATCGATGCCTTTGTTGTTGTTGGTGATGTCTCCCATCTCGATCGGCAGCTTCTGGCAGTGGGGAGTGGGGGCTGCCGAACTGGTAGCTGCTGTCTGGGTGGTCTCGGCGGACATCCCCGGGACATCAGCTTCGGATTCCCCCTCAGTGTCTCTCTGGCTGCAGCCCAAGGTAGTGGGGTTAAGGTTTCTCATCCCCAAGAGAGCTGAGGGTTCTCTTCATCCGGTCAATAGCTTTCTCCAAAATCCAGTTTGAGTGCTCCGTGTGATCTCCTTCCTCTTCGGTAAGGTGAAGGGATGTCTCCATTTCTTGCTTCCATCCGAGTTTGTGGCTGCCTCATCTCAGGGTTACCTTTCTCGACCTCTTCTCCCACTCGTCTTTCTTTCCAGTGCCCATCAACCACTGAGGTTTGTGGCTGTGCGTCTAAACCACTTCTTCCAAGGAGTAGGACGTCCCAGATCCCAACAGCTGGTAGGGTCCCGGCTGGAGGGAGGACTCCCCCTTCGCGGCGGGTTCTTCCTTCCCTGCCCCGTTGTCCGACATTGTGGATTTTGCAAAGTCCCCCAGTAAGGATCTTCCTTCCAGGTTGACTATTACTGCAGATCCTGTCTAATGTCAGGACCCACTTCATGCCCACATCTTAAGAAAGCAGAACTCTTGGAAACAATTTCTTCCAACAGGAACATTTATTAAGAGTAGTAGATAGCAGGAATAATAGGCAAGATCTGAGATTTCCCATGCAGAGTGATAGGTTAAGGTATCTCCAAGCAAGATCCTACCCCATAGTTCGTCCAGCCAGTGTGGGACAGCCAATCCCCAGGTGTTAGGTCCATCAGGGGAAAAGGGGAGATAACATCGGCCCGTCTCCGGTTCACACAGCAATGGTCGGGCGGCTCTTCACACGTTCCTCCGAGAGCATAGAAATAAACCAGGCACAGAGGTTACATTCCTTATTCCCTCCCTTGTTCTAACTGACAGTTTAGGGAGAGAAAGTTCAGAGAGAAATGTAACGCAGGACAGCAAAATGTTAGGCCCTTCAAGGTCAGCACTCTCCTTTCACATAAATACAACAGATCAAATAAGTCTGATTGTTGTTGGTGCCACCAGATCTGAAGGGAATGGTCCTCAGGTTGGATGTGGGAATAACTAGGTCAGATGGCTGGCAGACAAGTCAAGCAAACAAACAAAAAATACATAAATAAACCTGAAGGTGCTCCTTTCCTGGCTCAGGTGTGGAAACGGTGGTCAGGAGAGCAGGTGCAGATGTAGAAGGCAGAGAAGGCATTCTTTGCAATTCTTTCTACCCGCTGCTGAATCCACCAATCAGTTGGATTTTATAGCACCTGGCTGTATGTTTTGTGTTTTCAGTGTTTACATTTTGGGAGTTGTTTTAAGTTAGTAAGTGTAAACTTTAACATGAATCTTTTCACTGGGCCCATAAAGTGTCCGTCATTCCCTTAGGACATCCACTTTATGGACTCAGTGAAAAGAAAATTTTGCTCTAGGGAGGGAGCCATGCCTGGTTTCGCTCTCGGTCCCACTTGGTGTTTCCCAAATTCCTCCCTTAGTCCCCGGGAGCAACAAATGGAGGCAAATGAATTGCAAGGAATGCTCCTCTCTTGGGACCTCCTCAGAAATCTCTGCAGGCTGTGTGGCCCAGTGGTGTCCTCATGGCCTCCCATCCTTGCCTTCCCCTTTCCCAGGCCTCTTGTGGCAGTTGCGCCCGAGTGACGTGGAGGTGGAGCTCTTGGCTCACACCCGTAACGTGGTCAGCTGGGAGCTGGAGGAAGAGACGGGCCTTCACACGGGCTGGATCCAAAATGGAGGACTCTTCATTGCTTCCAACAAGCCAAGACTGGATGAGTACAAGAGGCTCATGTCAGTAAGTACGAAGCTGCCAGCCTCTGCTTGTGTTGGCATCATCTCTCTGGTCCTTTCTGGAGATCTTTCTCAGCAGCAGCCTTTTCCTTGCATGTTGGCCTTCCTTAAACCCTTTGCCCTTCTGCCCATGTGCTTCTTTCTGACTCTTACCAGCTCTGTGCTTTTCGCCTTTGTGTCCCTCTTAAAATAGGTTTTGGAGAGCAGATGAATGCGCTCTCTGAGGTTCAGGCCACCAGTTCACCTCCGAACTCTATGGAATGCATATCTTGGTCATGGGGATTTGGAGAAAGTAATAGGATTCAGATCCCCTGGGCTAACTAGGAGGGTCCCACTTCTGAAGGCACACAGGCTCGGTAAGGGGTGAGGTAGGGCTGGCTTATATAAGAGGGACCAGAACTGTGCTTACCGAAAGGGAATAGTGCAATTCCAATAATTTTTTCTAGTACGTATCAGACTTACTAGGCAAAAAGTCCAAGAATCAACTCCACAGTAAGGCTAAAACTCTGGCAAACTAGTTTGTGATGTGCTAATGTACTCCCCCAACCCTTCTTAAGGAGAAATTTCCTGACAGCGGGAACAATTAACCAGTGAACAGCTTCCCTCCAGAAGTTGTGGGTGCTCCATCACTGGAGGTTTTTAAGAAGAAACTGGACATCCGTTTGTCCAGAATGGTATAGGATTTCCTCTGGTGGGATTCAATTACCTGAACATCTAGTTCTTTGTGTGGATGAAGGCCTGGGCCTCTGAGGCCTAGAAAGAACTTCCAGAAGTGACACCCATGCACTTCCTGTGGCTGTTCTAGGCCTGGGAGGACTCCTCCAGGCCTCCGAGGCCTAGAACGGACTTCCGGAAGTGACATCCACACACTTCTGGTGGGCCGTCCTAGGTCTGAGAGACCTCCTCCAAGCCTCCCAGGCCTAGAACAAACTTCCAGAAGCAGCATGGGTTCAGCTGGTTCTCTGAACTCAAACAAAATTTAGCTACTGGTTGTACTGAACCAGTGCGAACTGGCTGAATCCCACCACTGGATCGCCTGCTTGTGCAGGAGGTTGGACAGGAAGACCTCCAAGGTCCCTTTCAACTCTGTTGGTTTGACTGTTTTTGAATAGCGTTGGGATGTTCTGGAATTAAAACCTGTTTGAGCCCCTTTTGCCTAGGGAAGAGTTCCTTTGTGTCTCATATTGAGGTCACCTGGTTACTCTCTGTGGTGTGTCTGGCCATCAGATTCTGGATCCTTTTGCAAGAGCTGGCTGAGATGTTCCCAGAGCATCTTGCTTTGTCAGGGCCCACTTCAAAACCTCATCCTAAGAAAGCAGAATTCGTGGAAGCAGTTTCTTCCAAAAGGAACTTTTATTAGGAGAAGCTGATAGCAGGCATAATAGACAGGATCTGAGGGTTTCCCGCTCAGATCAACAGGTTAAAAGAGTCCCAAGCCAACCCCACCCCATAGTTCATCCAGTCAGTTCAAATAGGCCAATCCCCAGGTGTTAAGTCTGTTGTGGGAAAGAGGAGATAACTCCAGGCTGTCTCAGGGCTGCAGCGATGTTTTGTCGGCTCTTCGCGCCTTCCCTTGCAAACGCAGAGATAAACCATTTGCCAGAGGCACATTCCTTTCTTCTCCCCCCCACACTTCTAGCTGACATCAAGGGGAGAGATAGTTCACAGAGGAAGTATGCGGAAGCAGCAAAGTGTTACAATGTAGCGATAGAGGAAACCAAGGCAATAACCTGCAATGCTTTCCCCCCTTCCCCTCCAGGAGTATGGCAGAACCCAGAAATGAAAAGAGAATAGAGTTTGAATTAAAGGAAGCAAAGAGATCCCTTCTGACATGCTTACTCTGTCCAGTGCTGACTCCTCTACAAATAGGCCCAGCTGACATGCCATCAGATTTGTGCTTAGATTGCCTTGAGTCTTCGGAGAAGGGTGGGATATAAATGGGATTAAAATAAAAAAATAAAATAATTCTGCATCCAATTTTTCCAGCAGCAGGGTCCCATCCAGCTCATCTTTCATTGATGGATAGCCAGGCACATTTGGAAGTTCCTACAGGAAGGAGCCAATATGTAGCCTGTGATTCCAGGATGGCCTGATCCCCTGTGCCCCGTGTGTCAACTGGCTTCTTTGCCTGGCAGGAAATTCCAGTGTTTGCTTCTGAGGAGTGTAGATACACCCCCCCCATTTCTCTTCTCTTTCTGGGAAAGGAGCTATTGCCAGCTTGGTTGACCTGCTTGGCACCTCTTGCAGCTTGCAGCTCCCTTGCCATTCTCAGCCAGGACAGGCCATCTCTGAGTCAGCTGGGATGGGAGATGGCAACCCCAGAGAGGAGTTGATGCTGCCCCATTTTTACCAAGGCCTTCCCTCCTGGCTGGGAAACTTTGCCTGCAGCCAGTAATAGACCATCCAGCTGTGCACCATTGAAGCAGACGTTATCCCGAAGGGCTTTCAGGGTTGCCTGCCCTGGGCTGGGCAAGGCCTCTGTAGCTTTCCTATGAGGGTTCTTTGATCATTCCCTTTGGAAATTCTGGCTCTTCTTTTGCAGCTGGGCAAAGTTTTTGGCATCGAATCGCACGTCCTGTCTCCGGCGGAAACCAAAGAGCTGTACCCCTTGATGAATGTGGATGACCTCTACGGCACCCTCTATGTCCCGGAGGATGGCACAATGGATCCTGCGGGGACCTGCACCTGCCTCGCTCGGGCAGCCAGCAACCGAGGAGCTCTGGTAGGATCCTTGAGCTATTTAAAAGATTTAAATGGCCGTAGAGAAAGAGTGGAAATAAAGCCACTTGCCTGATACTGGTCAGATCGCCTGAGTTCCTTAAGGAGAGAATCGAGCATGATGATACGAGAAGGTCCTCTTCTGCCCTTTTGCAAACTGACCTCATTGTGGGGACATCCCTGGGGGGGCTCTCAAGCATAACTAAACTACGTGTCAAGTTTCCGACGTCTGGGCTTTTCAAGTGACTCTGAGGCATCGTTTACCTTAAAAGTCCTTTATTCAGCCTAATACACCGGCAAATGCTTGCTCGAAGGAAGCTGGAATCTGAAATCTCTGCCCCCTTGCACAATATATTAAAACACAATTCTCCACCTTTCTAACTTTGTCATTAATCATATTCTCCAATTAATTTAAAGAATCAGTTTCCCTTCCGTTAGAAAACTCGCCAAGGCCTTATCTTCTTTAGTTTCAGATGGCCTTGAAGGTACAATCCTCCTCTTCCCCCCTCCCAACCTTAATCCATCTCTTAAAGCAATACACAAGAAATGGCTACTTCTTCATCTCTTGTCAAGCAAGAACATTCGATGTTAGCAGCGTTGACACTATGAGCTCCTGCAGGTGTAGCCTTTCTAGGAAGAACCTGGGAGTGCTGAAGGGGACCTTATTTGGGCAGCAAAACATTTGGAGAAGGAGCAGATGGCAGCAATGACAGACAGCCACTCCCCTCCCCCTGTGGTTGTTCCGTTTTCTCCAACATGAGCCGGGCAGACAGAGCTTGGGCTAGCCACCCATGAAGTTGAACAAGCAGTGATGGCTGTTATTGCCCAAGGACAGAAATAAGTGTGGTGGCGGGGGGTGGGATTTCATTGTTGCCCTTCCAGGTGATTCACGTGTTCTGCAAAGTCTGGCTTCACAGATCCCCATGCCCCTCCCCCCCAGGTCCTCTCCACCTGTCTTCTGAATTTCTGCTTCTTGCCCCTTCTGCACCTTTTGGGAAGATCTGCTTTTCCCCTGCAGAACAATACAGATCCTTTGCTTAGTCCTTGACTTATGACCATAATTGAGTCCAGAAATATGGTTATGCTGGTCGTTAAGTGGCTCACCATGAGACCATGCCCAGTTTTATGACCTTTTTGCAGTGGTTACTAAGCAAATGTTATGGTCGTTAAGTAAGCATATTGTACCAATGAGCGATTTTTAGTGGAAACTAAGTAAAACACTGGTTTTCAGTAAAAAAAAAAAGGCATTTGTGGGCAAGTGACCCTTTGGGCCACTTGCCAACAACCCTAAATGCATTTTTTAATATTTTTTATGCATATATATTTTTTTTTATTGAAAAGTTTTATCATACATTTTATCTTTAACAATCCCCCCTAACCCTCCCCTATCCCTCCCTCCCTACCCCTCCCCCCCTCCCCCCCCCCCCGACTTCCCAGAGCTAAGTACAAGGTATAAAGAACAAAAAAAAAAACCAATCGTAAACATTCATATGCTAACAACCATAAACTCTGAAATCCATCTCTCTCTAGCTCATATAGGGTAATTACAAACACTATTAATATAAGATATATAAAAAAAAGGAAAAGAGAAAAAAAGAGGAGAAAAGAAAGGAAGACTTATTCAAATGCTACATGAAACTTCTTAGTCCCATATTTGTTCTGGATATACTCAATCCATTTTCTCCACTCCATAACATAACGTTCTTGCGAGTGATCTTTCAAATAAGCCGAGATCTTTGCCATCTCTGCCAGGTCAGAAACCTTTAAAGTCCATTCTTCTATAGTCGGCAGTTCCTCCTTCTTCCAGTATTGACCTACTAAGAGTCTTGCTGCCGTAATTAAATTCAACATCAGCTTAGTGTCCACAACCGTAGCATCTGTAATTATACCCAACAAAAAAAGTTGCGGACAAAACTTTATCCTTTGCTTGAAAATCTTCTGCATGTTCCACCAAATTTTTATCCAAAAGGCCTTAACCTTTTTACAAGTCCACCATATATGAAAATATGTTGCATCTTCTTCACCACACCTCCAGCATTTAGGCTGATAGTTCGGATACATACTTGCCAGCTTTTTAGGATCTAAATGCCATCTGTAAAACATTTTATAAAAATTTTCTCTTAAATTTTGAGCTTGTGTAAATTTTACGTTCCTCACCCAAATCCTTTCCCATGTGTCCATTGTGATAACTTCTTGGATATTTTGGGCCCATTTAATCATACAATCCTTAACGAGTTCTGTTACTGAGTCAATTTCTATCAAGGCAAGATATATCCGTTTAATATGTGCTGGACCCTGGTTTCTAATTTGCTTTATCAGATTTTCATCAGTCATTGTAAAACCATTTTTCTGATCTTCTTTCCACCTGGCCCGTAGCTGAATATATTGAAACCAAGTCTGAACAATCTTCTCATCTCGCAAGAGACTATATGGTTTCAAACACCAGACATTTCTTTCCAAGCTTAGAATCTCCTTGTACGTAGTCACATCATGTTTGAAAACAGCATGTATATTTTCTATTGCGTGTTTTGGGATTGCCCAATCTAATTTATGTCTGTACTTCTTCCAAACCCTCAACAATGCCTGTCTTAAAATATGCACCCTAAAAACATTATCTACCTTCTTATCATACAACAAATATGCATGCCAGCCAAACAACAAGTCATGGCCCTCAAGATTTAATAATCTCTCTTGTGTCAAATTAATCCAATCACTTATTCCTGCTAAAGCAGCAGCTTCATAATATAATTTAAAATTAGGCATTTTAAGACCACCTCTTTCATGAGTATCCTGTATTATCTTTAGTTTAACTCGTGGCCTTTTAATATATTTTTGTATACTGTGTTCTTATTGCTTGTAAGCCATCTAGACTTGCTGGGGCTTCCCTCCAAAAGTTGTGGGTGTCTCACCCCTGGAGGTTTTCAAGAAGAGATTGGACAGCCATTTGACCAGGATGGCATTGTCAACAATCCGACTAGCGGACACAGCGAAAGAATTCCTCAAGGCAATTGAGTCCCATGAGGTAAAATCTTATTGGATACACCATCTCGGAACTGAAGAAGCCAAACCAGCTCTGAGTTTTCCCATGCAAAAGCTTCCTTATTTAAAGAACAAATTCTCCTGGCCCCCGCCCATCTAGGGCGGGGGCCACATTCACATTGTCCAATTGTAATATTTCTTTTTGTTATGGGAGCAGTTTACTTCTCTATCGAGCAACTGCGCTAATGACCCTGGTGTTCTTGCAGACTCTCACGGTTGGTGAATGGCTTCTTGGAATTTCGTTTCCTCCCTGCACATTTTACTCCTCCCCCCTTCTCTGTGGCAAGTTGATTAGCGATAGAAGCCACAGGCATCATAGCGATTCAGTCTTGACAGGTGTTGGACTGAAGGAGCTCCAGGGTCCCTTCCTATGATCCTATGTTCTACCATGATATTTATCCAGATTTAGAAAACTAAATCCTCCGTCATTAAGTGATAATAGCATTTTCTATAAAGATGCTCTCAGAATCAAAGAACACCATAGAAATTTTCTAAAAATTTATTTTCTGAAAATATTTTCTAGTATATGAACTGGAATTCCTCTCAAATTCCTCTAAATCAGGGGTGTCAAGCTCAATTTCATTGAGGGCCGCATCAGCATTGCAGTTGCCCTCAGGGGGCCGGGTGGGTATGGCCAGGGTGGGTGTGGCGTACTGGGTGGGCGTGGCCAGCTCTACATCGTTCGCCTCAAGGGTGCCTATGGGGGCCTGGGCAGGAGTGGGACAGATCTGAGGGTCTCTGGCAGAAGGAGGGTCTCTGGGCCAGGGCCAAGGCAGTGGCGGCCGTTCCTTCACTGTTTCCAGGATGGCTTCGTGGGCCGCATGAAACCACTTCGCGGGCCGGATCTGGCCCCCGGGCCTTGTGTTTGACATGTCTGCTCTAAATTAATCTGGGAATAATATTCATTTTGAAACCGTTCACTTTTCCTCAAGGGGTTTTATGACTCAGATCACTATCTCAAGAAACCTCTCTATTTTATTTATATTACATATTACTGAGTTATCTCTTTTGGTGTATATAACATATCTAAATATTTAATGGTTTCAATACAAATATGGACTTGATATTCTTTAAATGAATGAGTAACCCAAATTTCACCCACTGGCATTTATTTTTTTGCACCAGTGCCGAGAGATTAGTATGAGGTTTAGAAATAAACCAAAGAATGATGTCTGTCAATAAAGCCACTTGTGTTCAACTGACCTGAACAGTTCATTGGGACAAGGTGATTCCAAACAGGGGTTCTTGGCTGTGCCAGGTCAGGGGTGCTCCTCACCTTTCCCCATCAAGGCTGAGGCATCTCTTGTGCCCTTTCAGCCCTTGGACCTCCTCAGTAAGCCTGGGTGCTCTGGGAGATCTGCAACCACCCAGCGTCCACGTGGGCGCAATCTGGTCCAAGGCCCTGCCGCACATGCAGTCCAAGCTGCCACAAATCCTGTGCCAGATCTTTGGGGGAAAACCCAGATTCCCTCTCAACCATGCAGGGATCATCACTGAATAGGCACCACCTGGTTACTTGTTTTGAAATTGACTCAAGATAAGGCGAGCAGGACTGTTTATGGCTCTTCTTTATGGTTGTTTTTCTAGATCATTGAAAACTGCCCCGTGACTGGCATTGAAGTCAGAACGGATGACTTTGGGGTCCCGCGGGTGGCAGCTGTGCTGACGAAAGAAGGAGCCATCCAGACGCCCTGTGTGGTGAACTGCTGTGGTAAGGAACGCACCCAGTTGGCTCCCCCGAAAGGAGGGCTGGGACTTCTGTGGTCGTCTGAATGCAACTTTAACCAGCTTAGAACTGGGATAGGTTGGGCTCCAGGTCAGAAGAAGGTAATGGGAAAAGGAGTTCCTAGATATAGCTGCACATCTCACAGAAAAGTGATGTGTGGCAGAACAATTGTAAATCCAAAATATTAAAAAAGTAGTTTAAAAACCCAACAATAATATTAATAGCAAGACAGTGGAAAAAGACTGATGCTAAACACAATGAAGCCATCTTTGTAGGTCACCATCTTTGTCACATTTTGAGAGTCTTCTGGAAGGATATCAAAGACAGGGCCAATCTCACCTGGTCGGAGGGCATGTTCTACAGAGGGGTGCCATGGCAGAAAAGATCCGTCTCCTGTGTGCCATCAATGAAATTCTTTTGCAGTCAGGACTCACAACACGTCTTCTCTGCCAGACCTCATGGGGGATGGGCAGAAGTAATTGGTGAAGATGGCCCCACAAATAATCTGGCTCCATGAAGGCCAAAACCAGCCCCTTGAATTGGACCTAGGCACAGCCAGTGCAACTTGCAGAACAACAACAAAATGTGTGACATTTCAGAGCTTGCCCCACTGCATTTTGCAGCTGAAGCTTCCAGACACTCTTCAAACAGTCTTCCAAAACTTGAGGGGCTGCCACAAAGGAAAGGGGGGTCAACTCTGAGTTCCTTATCAAAAAATGTGAGAACTTTTGGATTTCTGCATGGAAGCCTGGATCTGTGAAGAACCAGGTAGAATCTGTGGTGGAGACTGAGCTAATCACTGTTGTCTTTAGATTTGTACAACATGAAAAAGGAGAGAAAGAAGATTCACAGTTGTTTGGTGAAGATGGCAAGATGCCAAGAAGTTGTAAAGAACATACTGAAAATAAGACCTATCCTAATTTTGGGGGATGGGTATAATATAAGCCCTACCCCATAAATAAGCCCTAGTTAGGACCTCACCCACTTGGTCCCACCCCTCTGCCACAAGGGGACAGAAGAACACGTCTTGCGCTGCTGCCGCCACAACGAGGTGAGGCAGGTGGGGGTGGAGCTGCCCCATGTGCCCCACACCCGCTTGCTTCAGGGACCCCCTCCCCCCCAGCCAGGCCATTCTTTGCTCTGCGACTTTCCCTTTCACTCCCCTCCCTAGCCAGACTGCCATGCTAGAGAGGATGGGCAGGATAGGCCCAGTCCCCCTCTGCCATTTCAGAGCCAGGGGGGAGTGACGCAAAAGGTTCCACTGCTTCTGTGTGCCGCTGGAGGGGCTTTCTTCACGCTTTGCCCCACAGATCGCCAACTCTCCCATGGCTTGGGCCATGACTGGGCAGCGCAAGCCTCCCCTGCCACCTCCCTCTGCCAGCCCTGGAGAGAACGGAGGACGGGGAGGAGAGCGGCTCCATGCAGCGATGCAGAGCAGAGAAGAGCACTTGCTTGCCGCCCTGCATCGCCCCATGTCTCCCTTCTCCATTCTGGAAGTGGCAGCCCCATTTTCTGCCCTTTCTCCCCCGTGGAGTTTGGCGCACCGCTGCCCAGCTCCTCTCTCTTCCTGAAAGCATTTCTTCACTAACCTGCTCTCCAGCTCTGTTGCGTTTCTCTCCTGCCGCAGGGAAACGGAAGTTTGTGGGACTAAACCTTCCGAACTTCTAGCGGGGAAAAAAAGATCTTGTGAAGTTGGAACGTCTGACTGAACCGCTTCCCTCCCCATTCTCCGGAGGCAGGCGGCGTGGAGGCTTGCGCCGCCCAGTCACATCCCAAGCCACGGAGAGTTGGTGGAGGAGAAGAAGGCGGCTGCTGCTGCCAGGCAGGTGATCTGTGGGGCGAAGTGCAAAGAAATCCCCTCCAGCGGCACACAGTGGCAGCACAGCCTTGCCGTCACTCCCCCCTGGCTCTGAAATGGCGGAGGGGGACTGGGCCTACCCTGCTCATCCTCCGTAGCATGGCAGTCTGGTTCAGGAGGGGAGTGAAAAGGAAGGTCGCCGAGCAAGGAATGGCCTGGCTGGGGGCGGCCCCTGAAGTAAGCAGGTGCAGGGCGTGTGGGGCACCTCCCCCCTCCCCCACCAGCCTTGCCTCATTGTGATAGCAGCAGCATGATGTGCCACGTGGTCTCCTGCTGGACGGGGCTGTTGGTGCCACCACCACGAGGCAAAGCAGGTGTCACAAAAAATATAAGACATCCCCGAAAATAAGGCCTAATGCCTCTTTTGGAGGCAAAAATAATATAAGACCGGGTCTTATTTTGTGAAAAACAGGGTTGGAAGGGCCCTTGGAGGTCTTCACCCCCTGGACAAATGGCTGTCCAGTCTCTTCTTGAAAACCCCCAGTGATGGAGCAGCCACCACTTCTAAGGCAAGCCATTCCACTGATTAATGGCTCTCACTGACAGGAAATTTCTCCGTAGTTTTAGGTTGGATCTCTCTTTAATAATCTTTCACCTGCTACTTCTTGTCTTGTCCTCAGGTCCTTTGGAGAATAGGTCAACCCCCTTTTTTCTCTGACAGCCCCTCAAGTACTGGAAGATTGCTATCATGTCACCTCTAGCGCTTCTTTTGGTTAGAGTAGACAGATCCAGTTGCTGCAACTGTTCATTGTATGCTTTAACCTCCACCCTCCTGGTCACCTTTGTTCTCTTTTCTCGGTTCTCTTTGCACAGTCTCAGCGTCTTTTTTGTGCTGTGACCAGAACTGGATGTGTTTTATTCGCGGCGGGTTCCAGTAAGAAGGAGGACAGCAGGCTTAAAGTTCAAACAGCTCTTTTTATTTGCCTCACAGGAACGAACAACAAGGGGACAATCTCCCCCTTATATAGGGATGTCAGCCAATCCCTGTCTTAGAATACTTCCCGCCATTTCAGCTCCTTCCAATCCGCGCGGACCGTGTGTGCAGCTGTCAACTGTAGCTGCGTTAAACAGTATTGATAATCACATATAATACATCCCTTCCCCCCCATAAGTAACCATTTAACTTATTTACATTATAATGGCTGTGTGTAGATGTTCATTTGGCCTACCCCTGGGGTTTCAGCCAAATGTAGTCTCGTAGGTATGCAGGCGGCTTTCTTTCTCGGTTGGAGCGTCGGGAGAGGTTGGTACGACGCTTCCTCCCTGGGGAGGGAGATAGTCTCTGCTGGCTCGGCTGCCAGGCTTGCCGGGGTGCTTGGCGTTTCTTCGGGGTCTGGGCGGCTCCTGTTCCTTTCGGGCGGTGTTGATTCTGCGGTGTTGGGGGTGATGTAAACGGGGTCTGCTGCGACTGGATCTGCCGCCGGTTCAGGGTTGCTCAGTCCTCGTTTTCTAAGCTGGTCGAGGTGTCTCCTCATTTGTCGGCCCCCTTACCCCTCAACCAAATAAGAAATTGGTCCCGTGCGCAGAATAACTGTCCCAGGCAGCCATTTGTCCCCTTGGCCGAAATTCCTAGCCCAGATAAGATCACCTGGGTTAAATTGTCGTGGTAGGGGTGGTAGCTCGGGTGCAGTAGTTACCCTGTCGGGGTGGAATCTGTCCAGCTTGGTTGTTAGTCGACGCCCCCAGCGTAATTCTGCCAGGCTTTTGCCAGTAGTTGTGCAGGGGGTTGAGTGCTGTGCGAGCAGGAATTGTGCAAGCCGCTGGTGCCAGTCTCCTGAGATGATCCGCCGCAAAGAGTCTTTGGTGGTCCGTACCATAATTTCTGCCAGGCCATTAGTCGCTGGCCGGAAGGGAGCCGTGGTGACGTGCTTAATTAAGTTGGATTTGCTGAAGATCTGGAAAGTAGCAGAAGTGAATTGCGGGCCATTGTCAGATACTATAACGTCTGGGAGACCGTGCGTAGCGAAGAGCCCCCTAAGCACTTGTATTGTGCTGGCTGAGGTGAGAGTCCTAACGGGGACAACCTCTAGCCACCTGGAATAGCTGTCCACTACTATGAGGAACAGCTGTCCTTGGAAGGGTCCGGCATAATCTATATGGATTCTTGCCCAGGGTCTCTGCGAGGGCTCCCACTTGTGCAGTGGTGCATGGGGGGGTCCTGGTCTGGATTGCTGGCATGGGTAACAGCCTGCAACATAATTCTCAATGTCCCTGTCTATACCCACCATAAATAGCTTCTGGCCAAGGCTTTCATTTTAACTATGCCAGGATGACCTTCATGTAATGTTAAGAGAGTTTTGGTTCTAAATTTTTCAGGAATTACTACCCTGCTTCCCCATAACACACATCCCTGGTGTGTTGAAAGTTCAGTCCTTCTATTGTAAAATGCTTGGAAATCGGTGCCTGGGCACTGGTTTTGCCAGCCCGAAGTTACCCATGCTAAGACTCTGCTCAGAATTTTTTCAGAGGCTGTAGCTGATGCTATGTCTTTAACCTGAAGAGGGCAATCTGGTAGGTCGTTGATGGCTAGGATTTGTCCCCCCGGAGCGGGGTCTGGGTCGTAATCAGGAATGGGAAGCCTACTTAACTCGTCTGCGTGACACATTTCCCTAGCCGGTTTGTGTATTAATTTGAAGGTATAAGCTGACAGGAAAGTGGACCAGCGTAGGACTCTCGGGGACAGGATCTGGGGGGTTTGCTTGTCAACTATAAAAAGTCCTAATAGAGGCTTGTGGTCTGTGAAAATCGTAAATTCTCGACCATATAAATAATCATGAAATTTTTTAACCCCAGCGACAATAGCGAGTGCTTCCTTGTCGATCTGGGCGTAATTTCTCTCTGCTTTAGTTAGGGTTCTGGAATAGAATGCTATGGGTTTCTGGTTTCCCCCTCCTCTAAATAATACGGCGCCAACCCCATATGGTGAGGCATCGCACGCTAAGCATAGGGGCTTATGCTCATTGTAATGGGTTATTGTTGAATTACTGGACAGTAATTCTTTTAGTTCCTTGAAGCACGCTTCATGGAAAGAGGTCCATTGCCACGGTGTGTTTTTATCTAACAGTCTGTGCAAGGGCTCTGCTTTGGCTGCTTTGTGATGAAGGAATGAATGATAAAAATTTAAGAGCCCTAAAAAGGCTTGCAATTCCGCTTTGTTCTGGGGTGCTGGTGCTTGTTTAATTGCCCTAACCTTTGATTCAGTGGGGTGAATTCCATGAGCATCTATGCGAAATCCAAGAAACTCTGTGGATTTCACTTCGATAGAGCACTTTTCTTTTTTTAATTTTAACCCTGCGGCTCGGAATCTGTCTAAAACGGTTTCCAATCGTCCTGCTAGTTCTGCCTCGTTTTCCCCGGCTATTAAGATGTCGTTGAAATACGGGCACACCC
This sequence comes from Vipera ursinii, assembly GCF_947247035.1. NCBI lineage: Eukaryota > Metazoa > Chordata > Lepidosauria > Squamata > Viperidae > Vipera > Vipera ursinii. The sequence goes on along the minus strand of NC_139529.1, from coordinate 1,071,164 downwards.
CCGGGATGGCTTTCAGGGTGCGCTCCATGATTTCTTGAAAAATCCCTGGTGCGACTGAAATGCCAAATTGAAGTCTGTGAACTTTGAATGCCCCGCGGTGGGTAACTATTGTCTGCGCATCTGTGGTCTCGCTGGTGACGGAGTTGCAAGTAAGCATGCACGAGATCCAGCTTACAGAAGATGGCGCCAGACTGAATGGCCGAGAGGACATGCTTTACCGCAGGAAGAGGGTAAGCATGGGGGTTCAGGGCCCGGTTCAGGGTGGATTTATAATCAACCATTAGGTTTAAGGGGGGTGACAATAGGGGTCTCCCAAGTTCCTCCCTCTACAGGTTCCAATACCCCTAGTTTAGTTAGGCGTTCCAGTTCGTCCTCGATTTTCTTTTTGAGGGCGAATGGAACCCTTCGGGTTTTAATGCGGATGGGCAGGACTTCGGGTTTGAGTTTAAGGGATATCAGGGGCCCTTGGTATTTACCTAATGTGCCATCGAAGACGTCTGCAAACTTTTTGCAGACGGATGCGAGGCATTGGGGCTGGCTTTTGGGCCTAGTGTTGTGGACTCCTCCTATCCAAATTCCTAGGGCCTGGAACCAATTTAGGCCAATTAGGCTAGCCCCACTGCCCCGGGCCACCAGGACTTGTAGGGGTCCCTGGAAATTTTTATATTGCACATATAGTGTGGCGATTTCGTTAATTTTTATCGGGGCCTGCTGAAAATCCGCCAGCTGCATGGAGCACAATTAAGCACAATTCTCCTTTTGCTGAGTCTCCGAATTTTTTGAAAGGTGTTCATCGAAATTATTGAGACGGAGGACCCAGAGTCCACTTCCATCTCACATGGAATACCTTGTAATTGGACCTTGATTCTAATTTTGGGCCTTAGTAGGTGGTGGATTTTTAACCGGTTATCTGGTTTCCCCAGCCAATTTGTGGTTTGCACTAAGGGCTTTGGGGGCTCTGCGTCCCGGGAGGGGAATTTGGTCCTACCTGGCAGAGAGGAGTCCAGGTCACTGATGTTGGCACGGTTCTTGCTGCGGCAGACGGTACGGATGTGGCCCGTTTCCCCGCATTCGTGGCACTGGGCGTTCCTGAATTTGCAGGATGCCCGTGGGTGAGATGCCCCGCAGCTTGCACATCGTTGTCCTGAGCTTGGCGTGCGGGGAGTTGGTGGCTTGTTAGGGCCCCGTCTATCGAATCGTTGTGTCTGTTGCTTTGTATTTTGTTGTTGGAGTATATTGATTTCATTGTCGGCTGCCGTGATTTCTTCATCGCTGTCAGTGTGCAGGCAGTGATGTACAGAATTGTTGGCCCCATTGGTAGGGCATTCTTGATGCTCATCGCGGGTGGCCTCGTAAGCTTGGATCTCGCTGAGTACCTCAGCGAGGCTTAAGGTTGGCTTAGCGACTATCTTCCTCTGGAGTCTCCTGTCCGAGAGTCCGAGGACGATCTGGTCCCGGATCCTGTCTTCTAGGTCCGGGAAGTGGCACCAGCGTGCGGCGTGTCGGACGGCTGCAATGAAATCTTTGGCCGCTTCATTGGGCCTCTGAGTGCGTTGGGTGAATCGGAGACGCCAGTAGAGCTCTGACCGGGTCAGCACGAAATGCTTATTCAGCTTGTCCGTTAGTTCGGCATATGGCACGGCACGGTCAGGATTGCAGAGGCCAGCCGTGACATCGTACACGGGTGTGCCACTGAGGCAAAGTAGGGCCGCAGCTTTCATGCGGTCATCTGTTATTCTGTTGAACAGCAGGTACCCTTCGACTTGACCCAGGTGTGTCTCCCATCGTTCTGGGTATTTTAGGTCAAACTCTTTGATTTGACCGACTGCTGCCATGCTGTCCCGGTCTTAACTGCTTCACGATAGTACGGGAATTAACTTCCCTTAGTGACTTCGCTCAGTGACTAGTCAGCTCGTGACTTCGCTCTATTGTCGTGAAGCAGCACCACCTTCGTCGCCAGTTGTTTTATTCCCGGCGGGTTCCAGTAAGAAGGAGGACAGCAGGCTTAAATTTCAAACAGCTCTTTTTATTTGCCTCACAGCAGGGGTGTCAAACTCAATTTCATTGAGGGCCACATCAGCATTGTGGTTGCCCTGGGGGGGCCAGGTAGGTATGGCCAGGGTGGGCACGGCCTACTGGATGGGCACAACTGGAGTGCGTATGGCCTACTGGGTGGGCATGGCCAGCTCTACATCATTGGCATCAAGGGTGCCTATGGGGGCCTGAGCAGGAGTGGGACAGATCTGGGGGTCTCTGGGCCAGGGCCAAGGCAATGGGGACCGTTCCCTCACTGTTTCCAGGATGGCTTTGGGGGCCACATGAAACCACTTTGCGGGCCGGATCTGGCCCCCGGGCCTTGTGTTTGACATGTCTGCCTCACAGGAACGAACAACAAGGGGACAATCTCCCCCTTATATAGGGATGTCAGCAAGAGACTAGCCAATCCGTCTTAGAATACTTCCCGCCATTTCAGCTCCTTCCAATCCGCGCGGACCGTGTGTGCAGCTGTCAAACTCAGCTGTCAACTGTAGCTGCGTGTGGAGCTGTCAACGAAAACCGTGTGTGCATCTGTCAGCTGTCAAACAGGGCTGACTCGCGAATCTTTGTTAAACAGTATTGATAATCACATATAATACAGGATGCATTACTGTATTCCAAGTGTGGTCTTAGCAGTGCAGTATAAAGTGTTACTCCGCCTGGCCACCTCTTCTGTCCGGGCAATTTTTTTCTTCCCTGAGGCTTTTCAGTGGAGCAACCCTTTTCTCAAGTCCCTTTATTTTCCCTTCCAATTAGGAGTTGAGTTTCTACCTGCAGCAGGTGTAAAAACCTTGATTTGCTCCCCTTGTTTACTGCCTGGGTGTTGATGTGGCAGGACAGAGAGAGGGCTCTCTTCAGCTTCCATCCCATGGCCTAGTCAGCAGAGGAGAGAAGATGGCTGGCTTGACCTAAGTACTTTTTTCTGCAAGGGTTACCCGGCCAAGTTCGTTCTCTGGCTTCCCCTTCCCTGCTTCCTCTTCAAAGCCAAGCCCCCCCCCCCGACCTTTGGATGATGGCAGTTGTTTTCCTTCTCCACAGGTGTGTGGGCCCAAGCCCTGGGGGAAATGGCTGGCGTCCAGGTGCCCCTGGTGGCCATGCACCATGCCTATGTGGTGACAGAGAAGATCGAGGGGATCCAGGTCAGTCTGGCGGGAGGGGGGACTCTTGGGGGAGCTTCTGTCCTGGTGGGCAGATACAAATGTTAGTAGCCAGAGGTGCTGTGAGTGATTCGGGTGTCTTCCCTTGATCCTACGCATCTTTGCCTAGTGGGAGAGCACACCCTTCGTCACACTCATTGCACATGCAGCTCAGAGGGTCCCCCCTCCTTCTCAGTGTAGGATTGCCATCTCTCCCTGAACTATAAATGTGACTCCATGATGGGGGACAAAAGAGAATTTTCCTGCCTATTCATCTGGCTTCCTGTCTGCTTCCCGCTATTGACTGGGCAGGAAGAAGTTTTCGTACTTAACCTTGCTTGCAGCAATACTTTTTTTCAAATGTAACACATACCATAGCTTTAACGTTTACCCAGAAATTTGGAAGCATAGAAAATCAGAAAGTATTCTACGAAAACTCTATGAAATCCAGTTTCTATGAAACTGGATGCAGTATTCCAGGTGTGGTCTTATTAAAATTTTATAAAGCACTACTAATTCTTCATGTGATCTTGACTCTGTTGAAATGGCATAGGGTCTCCTGCCTGAGCAGGGGATTGGACTAGAAGACCTGCAAGATCCCTTCCAACTCTTAAGATTCTGTATTCTGAGACCCTTACGTCTTTTTATTCCACGCTCTTTTATCATTTGGGTTGTTTTCCTCTGGACACACGTCAGTTCCTTAGCATCAAACCCTAAAATGATGTGGTATAAGCAACATAGAAGACAGAGGTTTGATGATTGCTCTTGATTTCGATGTTTTACTTCAGCCAAAGGTCAACTTTACCTTTTTTCAACTTGTAATCCACCAAGACATCCAGATGCTTTTCATGTGCTCTGTTCCCCAGCAGGGTCTCCCAATCCTCTTCTGGATTTTTTCCATCTAATTGAAGGATGGGGGGAATAGAAGACAATGGCAGATTCAGGAGGATTCCAGCCAGCTAGAACAATGGCAGATGGCAGATAGGATTAACGTCCAGGGACATTGCAAACACCTGCATGGGGTGAGGAAAACCAATGTCTTCATCACACTGAAGGTGGACAAAAAGGGGCAATGGCTCTCCTAACTGGCATCTTTAGAAATACAGCCTCAGAATCAAGAGAGCTCCTCCTCCTCCTGAACCAGGGATGTAGTACTAAGCATCACAGAATTACAAAAGGCAATAAAATGAAAACACTTCACAGTTTTGGATATGAAATCACTGTTCAAAAAACAAAAATAATCACAAGATATTTAATGCAGGGAAAAATGACTCTTGCACAAAGAATCTGACTATCAGCTCACTCATCAAAATATACTGGTCTGCTTCTGACAGGATATCTATGAAGAATTGTATCAAAATGACTGTTCAATTATGGCAAGAAATTAAAAAAAAACATGGAAAGGTGGAGGTATCTAAAGCCGTCTTGGGTAGAATTAGTCGCATTATCTAAATGAATGAATGAGTGAGGGGTCCACGGTGCTCTGAGCTTCGTTGTTTTCTTGCAGCAGCTTCAGTAACCAAACTAGGTAACACCGTCATGTTGGATAATGTCTTCAAGGAAACCATCAAGCTCAGAGACATTTCAGCCCTGAGCTCTGTCCATACTGAGATAAATTTTACCATTGGCTCCAAAAGGTGCCAATCAAAATCTCAGAAAGAGTCATAAGAAAGGCAGAAACAACAAGAAGCACTCAGCAAATTCTTATGGAATGGGAAAAGACTCAGTTAAAGATTCCAAAGAGAGAGGTGGTCTTGTCTTTCCAAACTTTAAATTGCACGATAAAGCAAGTTGCTGGTCATGGAGAACAGAGTGCATAAAATTCCCAAAGAGCATGGAAAAACTGGAAGGAGCTGGCTTAGCCAATGGACCTCACAGATACAGGGGGATTAAAAAGGACATATTACTAGACAACGTTTAGTCAACAATTTCATCTTTAGCTTCTCCTATAAATGCTTTCCCTGCTGGAGATAATTACAGAAAGAACAATGTAATTACATATGGAGACATGGTTCATTCAGAGTCACTGAATAGATTAAATAGATTAATATTCTGAGGACCAGAATATACCATGGTTGTTGTATTGACAAATTACTGGAAGGATACAATCATTCATTAAGACTGAAAAAAGGACATTAAGACAAAATGACAGAATTTGAAATGTTTGCACAAAACCAATACCATTTATTAGGGCACATATATTTACTCAGATATGATGCAGAGATTTTTTAAGTATATAAAACAGATGAAAAATAAAAAATAGTACAACAATGGGAACATTTGTGAACAAAATCTATAAAATTTACTTTAAGCTACAACTTAGAAGAAAATTGGTGTAAAATGTTTTGGAGATGGTGTGCAACTCAATGATATCCAGATAGGAACATTTTACCACATTGGGTACACACGTAAAGACAACATATTATACAGCATGCAAAATATGCAGCTTAGTTTCTAAGGGTGCCTAAATTTTTGTTAATATTATGAATTAGCACAAAAGCAAAAAGAGGGACTTAGAAGAGCTTCTTCCCCTCTTACTTTTTTCTTTTTAGTCAGTTGTCAGATTTGCTTTATTTTTCTTCAACGTGCACCAGTAATAAGTAGGGATATCGTTAATTAACACAGAAACCCTTGTTGGCATCAAAATAATTTGATGTCATACACAACAGTTTTCTAATGTTATATGGATGAAAAAGCAAAATAATCTTACGTCTATTAACTTTGGCATTTTAAATCATTAATATTGATATGCCTTTTTCTGTGTTCAGTGATCTAAGTTATCAGAATATTAGTGTATACTGTGCAAACACCAATATTAAAATACGGAATGTATAATGCATGTTTCAGAAGAATATAGTAAGAATATTTGAAAAAATCCTTAGAGGAAACAGTTTTGAAGAGGCATGATGGCCCTGAAGAGGGCTGCCTGCGGGAGATCCAGACTCTGCCACTAGAGGGCACTCCAAGGCTGCTCAAGGGTCTCCACAAAAGGGTGGGGAGGGCGGAGATGGGCGAGCATCCCAGACCCTGCAGAGCTTCAGCTTGTAGCCTCAGAGGATGGGCAGGGCACCCACCTGGGACTGGGAGAGCCTCCCCTGGGGAAGCTCTGCAAGGCCCACAGCCCAACTTCCAGACTTGGAGGATTACGTGAAGGAGAGTTTCCCTGGAATGAGGACTGTGTTCAGTGCAAGAAAAACCCAATGCACAGGAACACAATAGGTGGTACCTGGTTCAATAGTAGTAACTGTGAGCGGGACCTCAATCACTTAAATATCAGCCAGAATGTGCTGTAGCCACAAAAAAGCCAATGCAGTCCTAGGCTGCATTAACCGAGGGATCGGATAAAGATCATGCCAAGTGCTTTATGCTGCGCTGGTAAGACCACACTTGAAATACTGCATTCAGTTTTCGTTGCTGCAATATAGATTCTGGAAAGAGTGCAGAGAAGAGCATCAAAGATAATAAAGGGGCTGGAGACTAAAATATACGAAGAACAGTTGCAGGAATTGGGTATGTCTACTAGGGATGACGTGATAGCAGTGTTCTAATATTTGAGGAGCTGCCACAAAGAAGAGCGGGGTGGGGGTGGGGTGTCAACCTATTTTCCAAAGCACCAGAAGGCAGGAGAAGAAGCAACAGATGGACACGTATCAAGGCGAGAACAAACCTACAACTAAGGAGGAATTTCCTGACAGTAAGAACAATTAACCAGTGGCATGGCTTGCCTCCAGAGGTTGTGGGTGCTCCAACACTGGAGACTTTTAAGATGAGATTGGATAGCCATTTATCTGAAATGGTGTAGAGTTTCCTGCTTGAGCAGGGGGTTGGACTAGAAGACCTCCAAGGTCTCTTCCAACTCTGTTATTCAGTAATCTATTGTTCTTGTCCATTCTCATCCATCAGGGCTCACCTCCTGCCGGCAACCTCAGGTAGATGCATCCTAAAGCATCCTCCATCACCCCTGGCAGCACCCGTGAGGGATAAAAGTTGGCACGATTGGCCTTCCTCATTACCTGAGGTTGCATTGCCAAGGCAGGACTCACTTGGGCTGCTGTTTAAACTCACCAGTCCTAATTTGGGAGCTGCGCATTCCTTGGAGATCTTGCCCAGTGCTGAAAAAAGGGGGACCCAGAAAGGTTCTCAGCTGAAGCTCAGGAGTGAATGCCAACCTGGAGGCTCTGGAGGGCTCTGTAGCGCCTTTCCCTGCCTGGCCCTTCAGGGTTGCCCTGTAGCTCCCAGACTGCCCAGGTGGAAGGGACAGGATCCTGGCAGCCACCCTGAGGAGAGAGGGGCTCTCTCGGTGGTCCCAGAGGAGGGGATCCTCTTGGCCTTAGGATCAGCTGGTCTTCAGCAGGGGATCCTTTGGAAGGCAGCAGCAGCAGCAGCATTGGTGCGTGAAGAGAGAGGCCCAGGACCCTTTGCCCTTCTTTCCCAGCCATTCCGGAGGGGAGGACAGAGAGGAAGGAGCCCCAGCGTGCTCCTCCCTCAGTGGAAGCCACAGGATGGGAGACTGTAGGCAAAACTCCAAAGGGATCCTCTGCGTGGCCTGAGATTAGTGGGTCTCTCGGTCTGCAGCCGGCAAGGGGCCCGCCCTTCACCTCCTTGGCTCTCTTGGTGTGAGGTGGGACCGGAGGCAGCCGAGAGAGCTCCCCTCCCAGTGAAAATGCTGACCCGGAGCCTTTTTGAGGCTGAGCACTGATTTTCTTTGGGTATTTTTAGAACATGCCGAATGTTCGAGACCACGATGCCTCTGTTTATTTGCGTCTCCAAGGTGATGCCCTTTCTGTGGGTGGCTATGAGTCAAACCCCGTCTTCTGTGAGGAGGTGAGTTGTGTTTGTAAGGAATCACAAGGAGGAAGTGCTAATGATGCAGAAGCTGGGTGGGGGTCTGTGTTGCTGGGGCTGGGTGCTAAGCCAGGTGTTCAGGAGGAGATTTTGAGGCACGTAAAAAAAATCACATCCGCAAAGACATTCCAGATTTACCCCTTGGTTTCGAAAGCTTCGCTCCCTGGCAAGCATAGGAGAGGATGCTGGGGAAAGGGAGGGTCTCACTGGGCAGTTGCTGTGTGCAGCCCTCGGCCCTCTTTGCCTCTCACGTTGGCTTTTTATTTATTAATTTGCAGTATATACAATTACAACAGCGACAGCACTTAGATTTATATACTGCTTCATAGTGCTTTACAGCCTTCTCTAAGCGGTTTACAGAGCATATTGACCCCAACAATCTGGGTCCCCATTTTACCGACCTCAGAAGGATGGAAGGCTGAGTCAACCTTTAATTCTAACAATGTTAGAATTAAAATTTCAAAATTATACTCTTTTAGAGGGAGGCAAAAATAATTAAGCCCTGTTAAAAATCAAAAGGCAAAGGGAGGGCTTTCAGGGGGCTAACAAGCCCCAAGGCCACCTGCTCGTCTGCCCACACCAAGCAAGGCCGCAGAGCCAGGCTGTCACCCCTTTCCTGAAGACTAGCAGAGGGGGTGGTCCAGCTCACCTCCGGGGGGGGGGGATATTCCACAAGATGGAGATAATGGCAGAGAAGGCTCTCTCCCTGGACCTCCTTAACATCCCTTCCCTGCCTGACCACGTGGAATGGGCCGATGTAGTGGGAGGAAGCCGGTTCCATGGTAGAGCTTTATAGGTAATAACCAGCACCTGGAATTGGACCCTCAAACAGACCGGCACCCAGTGCAGCTCATACAAGAGGTGCTACATGTGCCTTCTTTAGATGCCAAAAATTGCTCTCCTGCCCCCCTTTTTTACCAGCTGAAACTTCTGGATACTTTTTAAGGGAAGCCCCATGTTGAGCATGTTGCAGTAGTCCAAATGGGAGAAGGCCAGAGCAGAAGTGACCGGACAGGCCTTTTTATCCAGGAAAGGGGGTAACTGGCACACAAGGCAGATGCTTTGCTCCTCTACTTCCTCCTCTTCCCCCAAAGGTTTGGAAGAGCTCAGGTTGGGGAACATGGGATGGATTGGACCTGGGGACAGAGAGCCACATTTCTAGTAGCCAGTGTCCCGTCTATCGTGCGTATCAGGGTGGCTCCCTGTGTGTTCCTGTTATATGCCAGATAGAATATGGGTTGCACAACAACCCACCTTTGCTTGCAGGCCTGGCCCACCTTTCCTGCCCCCCTTCCTCGAGGTGAAGAGCAGTCTTGGCCCCCGGCCTGCCATTCGGTGGGAATCAAGTGCTGTGACGTGGCACTGATTTGCAGAAGATGCAGGATGGCCAGATGGCTTCTTGCATGAATATTAATGGTGAACGGTTGATTTAATCACAGATTAGCAGGCCATTGCTTTATCTGACTGATCAGAGAGGCCAGGTTTAAGCAGGGAAGCAGAGGCTCAAGCGTCCTTTCCTTTCCTGAAGCTCCGGGCTGATGCCTGAGGGCAAAGGCTCCCTTTGAGGGCAAACTCTTCAGGCAGCTGACCAGGGCAAAGGCAAAGCAAATGAGGGCAGCTGCATTTGTTGCTCTCTGTGCAGAGCCTTTTCCCAATCCAGGAAACGCACCTCGATTCCAAGGTTCTTGGTCTCCAATGAGTCTGGGAGAATGGTGGACATTCAGGATACTAGGAAGAGCTGACCTGGGGCCACACTTGGAATACTATTGCGTCCAGGTCTGGTGACCATGATGCTGAGAGCCTGGAGAGCCTGCAGAGAAGAGCAACGAGGATGATTAAGGGGCTGGAGGCTAAATCGGATGATGAATAGTTGAGGGAACTAGGCATGTCTAGCATATTGAAGAGAAGGATTGGGGGGGCATGATAACTGTCTTCCAATATTGAGGGGATGAGGAGGCTGACTTGTTCTCCAAAGCCCCTGAGGGCAGGGCAAGAAATAATGGTGGAAGCTTGTTAAAGAGAGATCCAACCTAGAAGGAAGGAAAAAATTTCTGACATTGAGACCAATTATTAAATGGAACAGGGACGTGGTGGCTGAGCTTGGGTTAGGACGCTGAGCTTGTCGATCAGAAGGTTGGCAGTTTGGCGGGTTGAATCCTGAGTGTCGTGTAACAGAGTGAGTGCCTGTTACTCGTCCCAGCTTCTGCCAACCTAGCAGTTCGAAAGCACATAAAAATGCAAGTAGAAAAATAGGGATCACTACGGTGGGAAGGTAACAGCGTTCCGTGCGCCTTTGGCGTCTAGTCATGCCGGCCACATGACCACGGAGACGTCCTTGGACAAACGCTGGCTCTTCGGCTTTGAAATGGAGATGAGCACCGGCCCCTAGAGTTGGAAATGACTAGCACGCATGTGTGGGGGAACCTTTACCTTTTTTATTAAATGGAAAAGCTTGTCTCACTGAGTTGTGGGCACTCCATCACTGGAGGTTTTTAGAAGAGACTGGACAGTCACTTGTCTGAGATGGTATAGGTTCTCCTGCTTGAGCGGGGGGCTGGACTAGAAGACCTCCAAGGTCCCTTCCAGCCCTGTGACTTATTCCACCAGCAAAGTTCCTGGTGGATAGAGGTGATCTCAATAATGGTGCTGAGTTCAGGCAGCAAGAAAGAAACAGTTTGGAGGAGAACGTGTGGCTCAAAAGCCAGGAGCAGGGGGAGAATCTGATCTGTTATTTGCCACCATGTCTATGGTGTCAGTCGTCTGATGGCTGACATTTTGTAATCAGTGCCTAATGTCTGCAATGCGTATTTTGCTTTTCCAGAGGTTGGACAATTTTGCTTTTGGTCTCTTCAATCTGGACTGGGATGTATTTACACAGCATATTGATGGTGCTATCAACCGAGTCCCAGTCCTGGAGAAAACTGGAATTAAATCAACTGTCTGTGGACCAGGTAAGGACCCCCAGACATCTCCTTCAACGTGATTTTTTAAATCTTCACAGTCACATTTATGGGTGGTGGCTTTGGTAAACACTGGTGGGTTATTTTGTAATTCTTCACCACTGTCACAAAGTTATGGAATTAAGCTGCACAGAAGGTTGGGTACTTCATCTTTCGGCTTGAGTAGCCCCCCCCCCCCTTTTTTTAGGAAACCATCTACTTGCTGATGTTGCTGGGAGACTTTTCAGTTCTTTTTTATATAAAGATATTTTATTAATTTTTTATAGTTGCAAATCTTTAGTGCTTAATAAACAACATGTTGACTGGGTTCACATATTCAACATTAATAGTAATACAACTTCCATTTCTATACTCTATTTCATTTTTTAGCCATTTATAAAAATTATCCCATGTTTGAAAATATTCTGTATCGTCTTTCGCTTTCATATTCAATGTAAGCCTGTCCATTTCCACACAATCCAAAATTTTCCTAATTATATCTTCTTCTGATGGTGTTTTTTCATTTTAAAATACTGTGCAAATGTAATTCTCACTGCTGTTAATACATGTGATACTAAAGATATACATTTTTATCATAGTTCTCTGTAATTATACCTAGAAGAAATAGTTCTGGCTTAAAATCTACATGTTTTCTTAATATTTTCTGTAACCACATGTGTATTTTTGACCAAATTTTTTTTGCTTTAGGACATGTCCACCAAAGGTGATAGTACATGCATGGCTTTTTCCTACATTTAAAACAATTACTAGACATGTTTTTAAACATTTTTGCTAATCTTGCAGGTGGTAAATGCCATCTATAAAACATTTTATATACTTTTTCTTTATAAGTAGCTGCCCTTGTTATTTTATAGTTTCTTTTCCACAAATTTTGCCATTTTTCTAATTCTACATTGTGCCCAAATATTTTTGCCCAAGTTCATCTTGTTCATTTATTTATTTTATTCAGATTTATCCATCTTCAGATTTAACAAAAAAATTTCATCTGATGACAATAGTATCTGGTCAAACACTTTGATTTTTATAAAAAACATACGTTTTAGCATCTTTTTTGTATCTCATTTGCATTTGTAGGTGTGGCCACCATGATAGCTCAATGTCCTGTTCTTCTAGTCCTTGTTTGTAATTTCCCGTCAGTATTCAAAATGTCTGTATGTCACAAGTTTCTAATAGTTGATTAAATTTGGGTGCTCAAACGCTTCCATTGTCAAGATCCACCCTGGTATTTTCATATACATTTTCATTTTTATCCTTTCCCATGTCAGAAGTAAGGCATTTTTATATAGTGATTTTGAAAGTATTTATGGATTTTGTTCTTCCCATACCATAGAAAAGCATGCCATCCAAGTTGTAGGTCATGTCTCTTTAGATATGCGTAGTAGTCTTTTGTGTCTAAGGGTTATCCACTCTTTTAACCATGTTAACACAGCTGCTTGATAGTATAGAAGCCAGTCTGGTAGCCCAAATCCTCCATTTTCTTTCGCTTCTTGTAGTAATTTCAATTTTTATTCTGGCTTTTTTCGCTTGCCAGATAAATTTCAAAATCAATGCATTTAGCTCATAAATTCCCCCCCCCCTGTAATTTATAGGTATTGTTTGGAATAGGAAAAGTAGTTTTGGTAGAATATTCACCGTTGCTATTCTTCCCAAGTTTGATAATTGTTAATTTTTCCATCTTTCCAAATTTGATTTTATTTATTTTAGTAGTTTAAAATAGTTAAGTATATCCCCAGATATTTAACTTTCTTAACTATCTGGAGATCTGTTTTTTCTGACAGTTGATTTTTTGGTAATGTTTTTAACTATCCCTTTTTTAACTATCTCTGTTTATTTTCAATCCTGCTACTTCTCCAAATTCTTCAATCTTTGTCAATAATTTAGGGCTTGTCTCCAAGGGATCTTCTAATGTAAATACCAAATCATCAGCGAATGCTTGTAATTTATACTTTTCATCTTTTATCTCCATATCTTTAATTTCTGGGTCCTGTCTGACATTTCTATTCAGCACTTTTAGAATTAAAATAAATAATAATGGAGATAGTGGACATCCTTGTCTTGTGCCTTTTTTAATATTACAATTCTCTGTAAAATCTCCATTTACAATTATTTTAGCCATTTGTCTAATGGTAAATTGTTTTAATTACATTTATAAAGTTTTCTCCAAAGTCCATATAGCTTAATTGTACCATAAATTGCCAGCTGACATTATCAAAAGCTTTCTGCGCATCTAAAAAGAGGATTTTAGAGGATTACCTGTAACTTACATGGCAAAAAAGAACAAGGGAAAAAAAGAAGAAATGAAGCTAAAGGAAGAATTGACGAAATTAGAATTAGAACTACAAAGAGACACTTAAAAAACAAATGGAGATAATAAAACACAAATTAAATTTAATAGACATTGAATAAATGGCCCAACAAATTAAAAGAGCAAAACAAAACTTTTTTGAAAATGCTAATAAGCCAGGTAGATGATTGGCCTCTAAACTGAAAAAAGAAAGAGACAAAAAACAGATAAATAAATTGCAAGATGTGAAAGGCAATCTTCAATACCAAGATGATATGATAAAAAAATAATTTAAGAATTTTATGAAATACTTTATGATAAAAAAGAAATTACCTAGGGAAAAACAAGACAATATAGAGTATAGAAAATGCTAATCTATGAAAGATTTCACAGAATTTTAAAAACATGTTAAATGAGAAAATAACAATGATGGAGCTAACAGAAGCTATAAAAAGACAAAAAAATGACACCTGGCATTTGTTTTGGGACTAGGAAAGAAGCCCACACTGCCATAAAGTAGCACTGGAGAGGCAGAGGCCCAATGCCTTGACTTCAGGAAGGAAGGGCGGGGCATAGGAGAGACAAGGATGAGCCCATTCATGGGAAGCCCCCTCCTCCCCCCGCAGCTCTGCCTTTGCAGTGCTTGCATTTTCTGTGGAGCAACTGGCGATGTCTGCATCAAGCCACTGAGTTTTATTATTTATTTATTTTATTTTAATTCCATTTATATCCCGCAGGAACCCCCCTTGTGCTGGTAGAACAAGTAGCTATTCTAGGATTAAGAAATGTCCCCCTAAGGGATAGCCTTCTGGGAAATGTAGTTTTTAGTTACTTGGTCACATCTGTGTTTTGGATTGGCCACTAGGAGGGACTTCCATTTGGGGATACCTGGGTTTCCTGCATACATGTAGGGCTGCATGTCTTGTAATGAATTCCAGCCACAAAGCCACGGGGCTTTTCCGCTCCATCTAACATGGGAGAATTAACCTCTTTTTTCCTGTGTGATGGGATAGATTATGAAATGTATTTCAGAAGAATCTCTGCAATAACTGTGAGTTAATGTTTAGAATGCCTGATGAATTAAATAATCTCTATAAATCCATCTGTGGAGTTTATCTGTCTGAATCATAGCAAAAGCAGCTGTGTAAGTCAGAACAATAAAAAGTGGCTATACTTTCCCAGTAAAAAGAGGGATAAATCACCTTCCCAGAGAAAAAAATCGCCTTTCCAACTGAAAACAAGTAATTATGCTCAAAGTAAAGAGAGCTAATTGCCTTCCCAGCGAAAAGAGATTGTATCTTTGCACAAAGTGAAAGAATTCTGCTTGCCTTGACTAAGAGATTACCCCAGACTCTTGTTTATTTGCATGACAGCTAGCCAGACCACTCTGCATGTAAAAAACCCGAGAGAAATTCCAGAAATGGAGAGTCAGCCTGGCAATCCTCATCAGAGGGGAAACGGCAGCAGCCATTGTTTCTAAGTGTAGACTAGGTGCAGTGCCCTCTGGTGGCTAATCTGCAAACAACAGGCTTGTATTTATGCTACCAGCATACAGCGCACCCTGGTGTTCAAAGAGTGAATTTTACTGAAGTCTTTATCTGCATACAGCACACCCTGGTGGTCAAAGACTGAATTTTAGTGAAGTCTTTAATGCAAACAGCGCACCCTGGTGGTCAATGAGTAAAATTTACTGAAGTCCTTTAAAATGTCCAGGAAATCCTCTAACTCTCCCCTAATGGCAGAGCCCTCTAATGTGCCAGAAGAGCTGGTCCATCTAACTAACCTCAACTTGTGTGCAGAACCTGATGTCCAAAATTTAGAAAAGGCAGAAACATCTCAGAAACCTTATGACTGAGGCATCAAAGAAAGCCTACTGAAACCATGCGCTTGAGCCTGATGGAGAATTGAGATACGGTAGGTTCCATCAATGTCATGAAAAATCCTGGGAGAAGTTGCAGAAACTCTGCGAAGTGTCCAAAGATGAGCCTTTCCCCAAGCGCATTCGCTCATTGGAAGAGGATATGGAGGAGGATATGGACATACAATGGACAGATTGGGAACACTGCCTCATAGACATCCAGTCGCAGCTAGGAGATGCAACACTCAAAGAGGAAATACGATACCTCAAGCTGATAAACAAGGAGCATCAGAAGTTCCTTCAAAGTAGTAAATACCTCCCCCACGCCGATCTTCAGGCGAAGGGCATACCAATCGAGAGGGCCGAGTCCGAGGTGACCCATCATTCACATGTGCCATCCCAGCGGTCACATGTAGCTTCCTCTCACTCCTCTAAGAAAGCCTCGTCCTTTCATCCCAAGTCACAATGGTCTGAGGCGTGTACCAGCGTGTCACAGCAATCTTCTGTCTCAGCTCCTCCCATACTTCAAAGCATCTGCTCATCATAGCCATTTGTCCTGAGTCTCAAGGGCAGAGAGCTTTGCCACTCAAGCTGCAAAAGCATGAATTGATGCTGCGGCAGCCAAAGCAGCTCTACGTGTGGCAAAAGCAGAGCAACTATAAAAGGAAGAAATGGCCAAACTGGAGGCCAAAGCAGCTCTATGTGTGGCCAAACAAAGGGAAGAAATGGCCAAAGCTCAGGCCAGCCTTGAGTTTTTACAGCGCAAACGTGAGGCAGCAGAGATAGCAGCAAGAGCTGAAGCTTTACAGGCACAATCTGGAAGGGCCAGAAAGTGTAAGCTGATACAGCACAAGAATACCATTTGCGACGAAGGGTTGCAGCCAGCCGAAGAGCTCGGATATATGATAGTATGGCTTGGACCAGGATCTGCAGAAGTAGTACAGAACATTTACTCATCCCAACTAGGTAACCCAGACACTTCCCTTCAACGAGCCTGGGATAGGCTCGATCAGCAGTATGGCGCACCTACATTGATGGAGTCTTCGTTCTTGGATTGTACCTACAAATTCCCTGACATCAGTATCAGTGAACTTTGCAAGCTGTGGGAATTTTCTGATGACCTTACACAGCTGCAGACAGCAAAAGAAGATACCACCTTGCCAGGACCTATCTGTCTCGACCAGTTCAGGATGCAAAAGCCTATCATTCAGAAACTACCACAGCAGTTAAAAGATCCGCTGTGGGGTTAGTCTTGGCAGAGGCTTCTCTCCAGCACTCAGCTTCCTCTTGGTCGCTGCCTTGTGTCGACATTCCTTGCACGGTCCCCACGGTAGAGGTGGGTGCCTTTCCAGGTTGACCACTATTGCAGATTCTGCTTAATGTAAGGACCTGCCCCAGCTTTCCCTCTCAGGAAAGTACAACTCTTGGTGCCATGTGGTTAAACAAAAGAACTTTTACTGAGAAACAGTGGTTGCAGTAAAGTTGAGTGGAATCTGACATTGTAGTGCAAAGTACCATGCTATTCTTCCCACTTTGAGACCCAACCCCCCTGACCAGTCCACTGGCTGCCAATGCAATGCTGCAATGTTGTTTTGAGAACACTGAAGCACAGAATAGATAACAGTTCATCTTTGGGGCACAGCGACCTTGGAGTCAGGCTGGAACCAGCTGGGAGGGAGTCCGTTCTGTCTCCGAAGATGACCCCTCTCCTTAATTCTCAGGCAGCTACAGCATTACAGCAAAAACGAAAGTATGCAAAGAATGCGTCCCCAAAGCGTCCTTCTCCCCCCTCCACCAGAATGGCAGGGCACCTGAAAAAGTGTACCTCACATGCTGCCATCCCAAAAGAGAGGGATTAAACCTGCAAAAAAACAGGGGAGAAAAGAAAGCGAATTATAACAATCTAACAAAATGAAATTCAATTGTGAAAAAAGTAAGGTTCTACATTTAGGCAGGAAAAATCAAATGCACAGGTATAGTATAGGTGGTACCTTGCTCAATAGTAGCAACTGTGAGAGAGATCTCGGAGTCCTAGTGGACAATCACTTAAATATGAGCCAGCAGTGTGCTGCAGCTGCCAAAAAAGCCAACACAGTGCTAGGCTGCATTAACAGAATCAAGATCGCGTGAAGTACTAATACCACTTGGTAAGGCCACACCTGGAATACTGCATCCAGTTTTGGTCACCACGATGTAAAAAAGATGTCGGGACTCTAGAAAGAGTACAAAGAAGAGCAACAAAGATGATTAGGGGACTGGAGGCTAAAATATATAAGGGAATGGTTGCTGGAATTGGGTATGTGTAGTTTAATGAAGAGAATGGTGAGGGGTGACATGATAGCAGTGTTCCAATATCTCAGGGGCTACCACAAAGAAGAGGGAGTCAAGCTATTCTCCAAAGCACCTGAAAGGACAAGAAGCAACGGATGGAAACTAGTCAAGGAGAGAAGCAACCTAGAACTAAGGAGAAACTTCCTGACAGTCAGAACAATTAACCTTTGGAACAACCTGCCTCCAGAAGTTGTGAATGCTCCAACACTGGAAGTTTTTAAGAAGAGACTGGCCAGCCACTTGTCTGAAATGGTATAGGGTTTCCTGCCTGAGCAGTGGGTTGGACTAGATGACCTCCAAGGTCCCTTCCAACTTATTATTATTATTATTATCAGGGCTTTTTTTCTCATAGAATGCTCAGAACGGAGTTCCGGCACCTTTTTTGGATGGAACCTTGTAGGGTAGGCAAAGCGGGTTGTATGACATGTGCGAGTTCCGGCACCTTTTTCTTTTACAAAAAAGCACTGATTATTATTATTAAAATGTTTCACTAATCTAGGCCTCTCATATTTAACTACTGGTGGGCATGTGTGGGGAAAATTGGCTTTTTCCAGACTCTCTGGGAAGAAGGACCAGAGATCAGGACTCTGGGATTTTGGAGGATTAATGAGCAGTCTTAGGAGGGCAAAGGGCCTGGCAACCTGGGCCCTTCAGGATGAAAGGTCTGGACTACTTTGAGCATTTGGGGCAAAACTGCTGCCCAATCTAATCCTGTCCCAGTTCACACTTGTCTTAACTATCATCCGTCTTTCAGGAAAGCTATCTAAGGGCATGAAAAGGCAGGAGAAATCTCTTAACAGCGGCAGTAGGTCCAAGCAGGCACATAGACTGCAATTATTTCCCCTGCTCCATCTTCACGTTTAGGTTTCTTGCTGGAGACTGAGTTGGTGTGGCCACCTGACTGGGACCAGGACTTGTGGGTGTTGGGTTGTTAATTACATTACTGTAGGCAGGAATTTCAGATGCATTCAGTACAGGCTTTCCTGCTGTTACACTCTTACCTGCTAGGTAGCTTATATAAAGAAACTGAAACTTTCTTGTACATGACAACTGCAGAGAGATTATTGCAACAAAGGTGGAAAGATTTGGCACTGCCCACAATGGAGGGATGGTGAGGATGCAACTTGCTGAGATGGCTACGTTGACTTTTTTGATTAGAGAAAATAGCAGAAAAGAGACGGCATCATTCTACATATCTTGGGCCATTCAGCAGCTGCAATCTCAGTCGTCCAGACCACTCATTTTCACACCAACCTGCTTGTAGGAATAGCCCCCTCCATTCAATTTCTCCTGAAACTGACAAAGGGCGAGTCTTCCCTGGGTTTCTGCCTCGCATGGAAGAATTCTTATAGCAGTAGCTGAACTTAAACACTGTCACCAAAGGAACCATCAATTCTCTCTTCTTAATGAATTCCTCAAGACTGGTGGCCACTATCCAGATGTGAACTTCCCTTCTGACCCTCTCCATCAGGGGCTCTTGGTCCAGCCCATCAGGGATGGTGAGCGCCTGGAAGTGTGTGGATGAACAGGGCCTCCTGGATCGGTTTCCACAGCCAGTCTCTTCTGGACTTATCCAGGGTGGTGATACCCAAACTTGCAGAGTGGCACAAAATCCGGGCCTTAGGCCACCAATCTCCATCATTCTGGTTCCCTCCCAGGTCCAGGCCCCCTTACTCGGCCTCACTGCAGCTGGGGATTCAGGACAAGGCTGCCCAGCCCTGGAGGACAGCAGCCAGCCAGCCGAGGGGAGAGGAGCCACCGTCAACTGAAGAGAGGCGAGCTTTGCAGGAGCAGAACAGCAGCCACAGATGGAGGAGAGTTTGGCTGTATTGGGGGGCAGAATTCAGGGAAGGGCTGCATGTCTGGCATGGCTCTAATGCTGGCAAAGGTGGAAGGACAGAGATGAGGAGGATGGCCTGCATGCAAAGGGAGGTGAACTGTTGGAAGACAGGAGAGGCCAGGCTGAGGACAAACTGTCACGGAGGAAATCTGCGTGGTTGCTAAGAGCTGACAGGATGGCGTGTTCCGATCACCTCCAGCCTCCCCTCCTCTTCATCAGGGTTTGGCTGACTTGCTGGCTGACTTGCCTTGAAGCCCAAAACCATTGCCTCTCCTTGGCCTGCCCCCCACTTTCTGCCTTCTGCCAGGGTGGGCTTATGTCTCAGAGCCTGGTAGTGTTTGCAGCAAGGGGTGGCTTATCTGGGCTTGGGTGCCTGGACAGATTGTGGCAGATGGTCACTGTCGGTAGTTGTGACCATATCCTTGACGGTCCTGAGTACTTGGGCACTGTCCTACTTAGACTAAGCAGGTGGTGAAGCTGCTGGTGATGCACCTTGTGCCCCACACCTGGGAAACCTGCACGTGGATTCTCTCACCCCTCAGCTCCAGTGGAAAGATCTGGTCCACTGGTCCTTCTGCTCTTGCCTTGCAGGGCCCTTGTGGTCCCATTCCATCAGGCCGATGCTTCCTCATGGCCTCCGATGCCCATTTAGAGATTGGGGCCTTCTGCATGGCAGTTGTGTATCCAGCTTTGCTGAGCACTCCCTGATCCTGACTCCCATCACAAGAGCCAAGGCAGCTTTTGCCCAATCATCCCTGCTAAGCTTAGCCTGCCATTTTCATCCAGCACTACTGGGTGGATCATCACTGCCCAAGAGGATGGTCCTGTTCTGTCCCAGCCTACGTACATCTTTGTTACTTCACAAAGAGAAACCCCTCTTTTAACAAGTAGACTGGAAAACCAACCCCTTTTATTTGAGTTACAGACCTGATAATTGTCCCAAAAGCAAAATGGAGCACGTCAAACAGGAAATAGTTCACAGCCAAAGCAAACAAAACACAAGCCCTTGAAACTGGACTCCTTTGCAAACGGTTGCCTTCAGCAATCAGTACCGCCTACACCTTCCCTTTTTATTATGCAGCCCCAAGACATGGCTTCTCAATGCCTTCTCCTCCTCCCCTGAAGCCACCCCATTGCCTCCCTCTGTCCTGCTCTTGTAACCTGTCAGCGTTTGTGAGCATCTATGTCTTCCAGCTGTGCATCCTCAAAGTCTGACTCAGCTTCCCAGCACATCTGACTCTCATCCTGAGCACGAGTGGAGGGGCCAGGTTCTTCATCAGATTGTAAGTCTGGGGGCTCATCAGAACCTTCTTCTGACTCTGATGGCTCCCCAGGCCCTCCTCCTCCTCCTCTGATTTCCTGGACTCAGCTGCCGGGATCACAGACCGGCATGGAATCACAACAGGTCCTGCACTCCTTGGTCACCTGATGTCAGGACCCACCCCAATCCACATCTTAGGAAAGAAGAACTCTTGGAGACAGGATTGTCCAAACAGGAACTTTTACTAAAACATGGTTGACAGTGGATAATCTAGACAGGATCTGGAAACTGTCGCAGATTGATACTTTTAAAGTGTCCCCGAGTAAAAACCCCTCCCCTCAGTCCATTTGGTCAGTCCCAGATCAATTGTTTCATGTGTCAAAACCCTTCGTGGGAAAAGGAATCTTCTATGTATTTACAACATTTGCTTCCTCCCCTTCAAATTCCAATCGGAGATACAAACCAGAATCCCCCCTCTTTCTTTGTTCTCAGTTCAAAGGTTCTTTCCTTGGTCTTTGATGATGGCCCCCAGGCAGGCTGAATAAACAACCTTGGGTCTAATGGATAGGGATGGCCAATTAACATCTTCTCTTCCCCTCCTTGGGAATGGCAGAATCCAGTAACGGGGTGAGATTTAGGTTTGCACAGATAGGGAGTTAGGAATGGAATATAAATGGATTCTGACACCTGATGGGGATGAGGCCATTCTCTGGTCAATGGTATTCCTGGGGAGGGACTCCCCCCCCAAGCTGTTCTAGAAGGTTCTGAAGGGAGGTATGAAATCCACACGTGAAGACCTTTCCCAGATATTCTCTGGAGGGGTGCAGGGGTCTCCAACCCCCAGTCCATGGCATGCCAGCAACCGGTCTGTACAAACAAGCAAAGCCCCATCCGTGAGATGCAAGCAGCACACAAAACAACACACTCTCCGGTCCATGGAAAAGCCTTTCTCTACGGAGTCAGTCCCTGATGCCCCAAAATTCGGGGGTCTCTGTTCTAGTGCATCAGGCACCAAGTGGCAGCCAGGAGCTTCCTGCCCTTCCTTTCCCTGGCAAAGCGGAGGAGAAGCAAAACATGGCTGGAAGTTGCTAAAGAACAGGGGGGAATCAGCCAGGGAGATGGGGGCTGAAGACAGAAGAGGGTGACCTTCCTCTCTGCCCCCTGGGCCCTGGGGAGAGGGTCGAGGCGGGGTTGTTTTCCCATGGTGGAAAGTGGTCCCCAACGGGAGGGAGGAAGGAAGGTCTGGGAAGGCTGCCCCCCTATCCGGGTTCATGCGCCGTCTCCCCATTGCCTGCTTCTTCCAAATGCTGCTTTTTGTAACCTGACAGCTGCCCTTCCAGGCGTCAGCAAGAAGGAAGAAAGTCTTCTGAGCTGAACTGAGCTGAGTTTCTGAAGTCAAAGTAGTTAGAATATTTATAGCTCACCTTTTCTCATAGTTCAATCCCCAAATTAATAGACTTTACCAGCAGAAACTGAATCAGCTTTTTTAAGCCTCTTACCTTCCTCTATTAGTCATAATGAAAGAAATACTAAGCTGAAGAAAAATGCAAAACGGTACTTTCTTGGAATGTGTGGGTTACGTAAGGAAAAGATGACTGTTTTGGAGACAGTTTTTAAAAATATGAACAACTCCATAAAGTATTTTCAGCTCAATTAGGGGAGGTTTTGCCAAGGATTCTTAAGGAGAATTTTTTGAGCTCTAAAAAAATAAGACTTGACCTAAGGAAGAGGCAGAGACAAGACATTTGGGATGGATGAAGTTCCTTTATCTGCAGCCCCTGGGCCAGCAGTGGGGTTTGCCAGTGGGCTGGTGCTTCTCTCTCTCCCTCCCTCCCTCCCTCCCTCCCTCCCTCCCTCCCTCCTCTCTCTCTCTCTCTCTCTCTCTCTCTCTCTCTCTCATAAACACACACACACACACATACACACACACCTTCCCCAGCCCCTTACTATTTCCTATTCTCTACTTCCTTTGTGCACTGGTCTCTGGTGTTCCAAGCCTGATCTTTCCACAGAGAAATCCATGTTTTCTTTCCCAGGAATTAGAGAACTCTGCAGTTTTGACGTGGGTCTGACTCTTGGTGTGCATACCCTATCTAAAGTTGCAGCATTAGTGCACAGGATTAAAGCTGGAATTGCTGCACTGCATTTAATCCTCTCTTGCTTTCTCCCTGCCCCAGAATCCTTCACTGCAGACCACAAGCCTCTCCTAGGAGAAGCGCCAGAAGTCCGTGGATTTTTCCTGGGATGTGGCTTTAACAGTGCCGGTAAGGAGCAATCCGCCTTGGCTCCTAAAGTAACCTTTGCAGCCTTCCCAGGCAGGATGGTTGGGGAAATGCGCGCCTGCCTGGCTCCTGGTGTGGAAAGCGCTCAGCCCAAGTCCGTAGGAAGAGGGTGCTGGCCAGTGGTTGCCCTTGGGCCAAGCCGTGGGCCCAGGACACTGTTGCAGAAAGAGAGCAGGGAGGTGGGGGAGGCAATGTTTCAGAGGCTCCCCAAAAGCACCCCCACCGCTTTGATCCCGGGGAGAGCTGTTCAGTCCTAGTGAGTTGCTTGGGGGCTGTTTTTGGAGAGGAGGTGGAGGAGTCTTTTGCTGGTGGTTTTCACATCCCAGAAGAGCATGGAAGAGCACCATAAATATGGCAGCAGAGAAACACCCTATTTAAATAAATGCACTTGGTATAGATTCAAGATTTAGTGAGAGGAGCCCCGTTGGTCACCCCACCCCTCTCCACTGCCTGGTGGGTGACCCAGGGCTGCTCCTGATGCAAAACCCTCACTCAGCCCAGCACCCTCAGCCTGCCAGAGGACTTGGGAGACCAAAGGCCAGGCTGCTCCTACCAATCATTGCTTCCTACCCCACAGTGGGTGAAGCCCTTATTTGAGCTTCTGGTTTAATTTTATCTCCTGCAGTTTCTAGTTCTTGAGAACACCATGTAGCCTTGAGTGAAAAGCTGCCACCTTTTAAAGGTCACATTTAAATAAATTTGCCAGCTGGAAGGGCCATTCTGAGCTAATAAGTGAGTGAGACCCTGCAAGATTTGTCAAAAAATAGCTTTCTTCCATGTGTAGGAAAGCAGAAATCCGGTTGTCTATGGCTCCCAAGTTGTCCAGCAAAAGAAGCAGCCCAGAATTGGTAGAGGATACATTTTATAAAGGAGCATCTTTGTACGCCCTCTGATTTCTGCCCCCCCCTTTCCACAGGAATGATGCTTGGAGGAGGCTGTGGGAAGGAACTGGCCCACTGGATTGTCCACGGACATCCAGAGAAAGACATGTTCAGCTATGACATTAGGTGAGCAGCAGCTTCTCGCTGTTGTCCTGCCAAGCAGACCCTAATCCAGTGGAGCATGGGATAAATGCTCTTGCTGCAGAGTGTGTTTGTGTGTGTTCCTTTCAGTTTGTGTGCAGCCCCCTCCCAGCCCTGCCCCAGCAGTGCGTGGGAGAAAGCACCGTTCCTGCCCTTAATTAGGCCAGTTGCAGGGGGGGGAGCTGAGATGGGCATTCTGCATGTGTCCAGTTGTGGAAATCACAGAGTGCCGCCCTGAGGGGTTCAGTGCCTGTAATCTGACCTTCTGAACACGGGTCTGCTGGTCTTCTGGGAGATTAGTTGGCAGGACAATCCCCAAGTGGGTCCTGCTCTGTTTCTTCTTGGAGATGCAGAAAAAGCCAAAGTTCACCAAGAGGGTGGTGGGAGCTGAGCATCTGGTTTTCCAAGTGCAACCAGATTTCACAGAGCTGCTTAGCCTCTCCGAAGCCGTTTCCAGTGCTGGGGAGAAACGAGAGATGGGGATCCTGGCCTAGTGGGGTCTTCCTTGTTTCCAGTTCCTTTTGCTGTGGTAGCAGCTGTTAGTTCTTCCAGCTCAGCAGGGGCAGATAATAGACAGATTCCAGACCTCTGGCCCCTGATAACCCCCCACCCTCCACAGGGGTCCTGCTGCCAGAGGGTCCCCTGTCATGGATCTGTGGATGTTATTCTTGGTCCCAAGGTATCCGCCAGCCCCCGGGGGTCTTGTCCAGCTGCTTCCCCTAGAGATGCAGGTTGTCCCATGCCTCCCACCCCATGGTGATGAGGTCCACCTCACTTTTCAGGAGGTTTCACCGCTTCCTCTCGGGGAACAGCCGCTGGATTCGAGAGCGGAGCCATGAGTCCTACGCCAAGAACTACTCCATCGTGTTCCCGTATGATGAGCCTCTGGCCGGGCGTAACTTGAGGAAGGACCCTCTGCATGAGGTGAGGGCAGAGCTGCTGGGTGCATTGCAGACCCTTTGCCCCCCCCCCCACGTGCCTCAGGCAAAGATGCAGTGGCCAGTTGGCTTAATATCACTGCTAGCCACCAAACCCTGAGGCACTCTTTCCATGCTTGACGGGCAGCCCAGGCTCTTAGGCCCCTTCCCCCCACCGGCCCTGGTGTTTAATCTGGATTAATTGAGGCCAAGTAGCATTGGGGGGAAGGCTCAGTTTCTGCGATGCCACAGCAAAATGTGGGGCAGCAAAAGAATGCAGAGCTCTTCTGGATAAGATTAGCTGAGCCACAGCAAGGAAGACTCCCCCCCCCAATAAGCATTTCTACCCCTCCCAATAGAATGGTCCTTCCCTTGCCCCACCCTTTGACAGCTGCTCCTGGCTTTTTGCAAAAGGGGGAAGCTGGCGCTACCCCAGGTGCCCCCACAGGACTTGGCATTTGGATCCCCCTCCATGATGCCCCCTGCATCCCAAGTTTATTTTCTTTACCCCAAAACAACCTGTTCCTGCCCCTTCGCTTCTCTTGCACATCCCTCAAGGCACAAGCTTTGCAGAAAATGTCCAAAGTTCGGTCTCCCTTGTCTATGGCTCAGTTCTGGGCAGAAGACTTGGACATTTCTGCCTCTGCTAGCCTCGGAGGGCCAAGCAGAGGGAGCCATTTTGGTTCTGTCGGGGAGACACTGTGTAGCCTCATCTTTCCCAGCCAGGTGCCTGGCCCGCTGTACCTGGTGCATCTCTAGATGCAGCCCTTGGGTTTCCCAGGGAAGAGAGCGGCAAAGAGACGGGGGACAGTAAGGGGTTGGCATGGAGAGACCCACATGGCCCACTGCCTGGCCCTCCTCGTGTAGCCTGACTTACGTGGGCAATTGAGGCCTGGGAGTGCTCTGTGTGGGTAGCCTTGGGTGCGAGAGGCAGCCTGGCGGTTTCTTCACAGAGATCCTCCCTGCAGAGTGGGGTATCCAGTGGCCAAGACCAAGGATCACCCCCCACAAGGGCTGGAGGGATGGGGGAGCAAAGCCACCCCAATTCCTAGAGAATCCTCCTTCAGAGAAGAAGTCCCTGGCTCTGTCTGGGCCAGATCGCCAACCAGCTGCAAGAAAAGTGTGGGACGCAGCAGAGGATTTTGCCCAGGGTCGATCGATGGTAGAGGCTTGTCCAATAAGAGGCTTCAGGCATGAATTTTCATCCAGGAGGACTTTTTCCAGCTTTTCTTGGAGGAAAAGTGTGGGTGCTTCCCAAGGTGCTCACTGCTTTTCTTCCTGCTCACCATGTCTGTGCCCACAGGAGCTGCTGCTTCAGGGCTGCGTCTTCCAGGAGCGACACGGGTGGGAGAGGCCAGGCTGGTTCAACCCGCTGGGCCAAGCACCGGTAAGCCTCGGGCGAGACTCTTCCAAGGCTGGGCAGGGAACCTGCTTTCCCATCAGAGTCATTCAAGGCCTTCAGAAGCCTCCGTTCAAGTCTCCCCCTGAATGGCCCAAGGATGGAGAAGGTGGTTCTGTTTTGGCCAAGCGGTGGGGAGGCGGCCGCAGCAGCGATGCAGCAACCAGGCATGGCCTAGTCTGCTCCCACCCTTCTGGGTCACCCAGCCAGGCAGCTGTTCTCTTCTGTACTGGACTTTGTTGTACCGTTTCGAATAAACCAGCCCAGCAATTGGCAGCCCTGCTTCCCAAGCACCTGGGGTGCCATATATACCTGTCTGTTCCAGAGGAAGAAAGGGCCGTGTCTGCTCCAATCGAGATGACATTCTTTCATCACAGCCAGTGAGGGCACCTTAGCCAACCTCTGTACACCCGAGCTGAGCCAGAACTTAGATGGGAGACCACACGGAAATCCCAGGATTGCAGGCTAGAAGGGAAGCCATGCGGTCAGGCTAAATCCCACCCAGGACATCCACTCTAAGTGCACTCAGCATGTACTCCTCCCTCCCTCCCTCCCTCCCTCCCTCCACGGCTCGGTCAGGCCGAGCCCCCCCGCTGGATTCCCCTGCAACCCCAGCCGCAGCACAACATCCGGCTTTCAGCTCTGAGTCCCTGCCCCACAGGGCGTCTCTGCAGGCGTCTCTGCAGACCCTCGTCTGAGGCCTGCTGTTCCTGTACCAATCCAGGTGCTGGACTACAACTATTATGGAGCTTACGGCCACCCGCCCCGTGAGGAGGATGCCTACCGCCAGCTGCTCTCCCAGGAGTACACCTTTGACTTCCCTCCTCATCATAGCAGTGTGAGTAGAAAGAGGCCGAAGAGCTCAGGGCAGCTCAGGGTCAGGGCTAGGGATTCACCTGGTGGGCAAGGCAGCCCCTCCGCGGCCTTCCCCTTCCCAGGAGGGCAGTCGGGGTCCCGGTCGACCGCTGCGTGTCTGCCAAATAGAGGCTCCTCTCCGGGCCCTGCAGGCCCTCTCCCCTTGCCTGGCAGTTTTCATGCTTGGGCTGGACGTGGCTTCCTTTTTTTGGGGGGGGGAATTTTTTATTAGTTTTTATAGGGTTAAAAAGGAAGTTAGGGAAATGGGGATTTGGGATAGGGTAGAGGAAAGGTTAAGGGTTAGGGTTGGGTTTCCCCCAATAACATTCAATATTTGGCAAACAGCATGTTGTCTGGGTAAATATATATAAATAAAGATAATGAGGCTAACAATAACACAGATATCATAAATTATCAAAAACAATACTAAATTTTCAATGTAGTCAAATAAATTCAAAATTGCATCTCACATTCCTTTCTCTCTAACTCGTTTATCTAGCCATTAATAAAATTTATTCGAAGTTCTGTAATAAACTAAAATGCTCTTTCTCTTTAATCTCTAAAGTTAATCTATCCATTTCCCCACAATCCAATATTTTCTTAATTAATACTTCTTCAGTCGGTGACTTTTCATTTTTCCAATATTGGGCATGCATAATTCTCGCTGCTGTCAATACATGTAACATTAAGTATCCGCCTGGAGGAACGTTGTCCATAGGGGTGGGTCGGACACGACTTCGCATCTAACAACAACTCCTCCTTATCATAGTTAGGGCCTGTCATTTCTAAGAGGAACAATTCTGGTTTAAATTCTATTTGTTTTTTAATCATCTTCTCTAACCATAAATGTATCTTAAGCCAAAACCTTTTTGCTTTAGGACATGCCGGGCATGGCTTCCTGTGGAGGGGGTTAACGGGAGCAGTTCTGCCAAATGTGGGCTCAGGGAGGGGTGCAGAGCAGAGACGTCTTGGGCGAGATTGCCAGAGGATATCAGAGTTTTGAATGGAAGCAGAAGTGGGGGGATCTTTGTTTGGCCCCTCACCCACCCTGGCCGTGTCTGCATTTTTAGATCAGGAAGGAATGCCTGAGCTGCCGAAATGCTCTCGCTCTCTTTGATATGTCTTACTTTGGCAAATTCTACCTGGTGGGTCCTGATGCCCGGAAGGCAGCCGACTGGCTCTTCACCGCTGATGTTCACAAGTCCCCAGGTAGGCCCTCTTCCTCCCTGGGCCCCGAAACCAATGCCTTGGGCTGGGTCTACCGTGGTAGAGGCTCCTTGTTCCTGTCCTGTAAAGCCTTCTTGGGGCCACCCTCACCTCTCCATGCAGGAGGCCAGCCCCCATCCACCCCACCCCACCCCGGCTACTCTGTAGGAGTCCAGCGCAAGTCTCCCCGACACCTCTCTGCATCCTTTGGCCTCGACCTGAGCTCAGATGCCAGGGGATGCCAGCAAGTCCCTTGAGCTGCCCGGTTTTGAAGAGGCCCTGAACGCAGACCAAGGATTGTCTGGGCCAGCTGGGTCGGCCTGCCCAGTTCTGGAGGTGCAGTTTGGCCTCTAAGCCAGTGCTGCTCCTTCAGTCCACCAAGCCTCTGCAAAATCTTTTACAGTAGGAAGAAGCTTTGGTACTCTCCGGTGGACTTGAACCTGGCCCTTTTTGGTCCCAGGGTGACACCTTTGCCGTGACACACCTGGGCCTCACCCTCTTGGGTTGCAGCTTTTCACTAGGGGCACCTTCACAGGTGTTTCCAGCAGGTTGGCACAATTTTGAAAGAGGGCCAGGCCCTGCTGAACAGACAAAAGGGTTTGGCGTGTGAAGGGGGGTCCTTGACTTCAGGAGAGGATGGTTTTTCACAGCCTGGCCCCTCCTTGGTGGGGTGAGGATGGGATGACCCCAGAGGCTGGTGCCACAGACCTGAGAAGGCAGCCTGCGTGCCTCTGGGGGCACGTAACTGTACCCCTGTTGGGGCCCTTGGCAAGGGAGGACAGATTTCATGGACCTTGAGATTGCCATTGGTTGCTGCTGGTTGGAAGAGGGGGCAGGACTGTAATCCTGGCAAGAGTGACTTAAATGCTGGGAATCTGGTGACACCAGTGTCACGGAACGGGCATTGGGAGGTTGCAGCCTGATGGGGTGTAAGTGCAGAAGGGCTGAGGATCCGGGCTGGTTTTTTCCTCTCCTCTCCATCCATCCCTGAGGCTTGATAGCGGCCTGATTCTCTTTCCCCAGGAGCCACTGTTTACACGTGCATGCTGAACAAAGACGGAGGGGTGGAAAGTGATTTGACAGTCAGTCCGATCGACCCGGGACCACGAGACTCAGCCCTGGCACCTGCCTTTGAAGGTGATGGACCCTCCCCATTTCTGTTGAACTGGTTTATTTCCTGGGCCAACAGAATTTATAGAATGGACAGGGAGATGCCTTGGTTGTGATCAGAAGCTGGATTTCCTCCTCTGATGAAGTTTCTGGGGTGGGCGTTGACCTCAGGTCGCTTTCTGCCATGTGGGCTTGGCATCTTGGGGTCAGAATCCTTGCTGGTCTGGTAGCGATTTCATTTATCTTCCCACAGTCAGACCCCCCCCGACCAGATGCTCCCATCCATACAGACACTTGGAATAAGAGAAACACGGTGGCTCAGTGGGTTAGGACGCTGAGCTTGTCGATCAGAAGGTTGGCAGTTTGGCAGGTCGAATCCCGAGTGCCGCGTAACAGAGTGAGCGCCTGTTACTCGTCCCAGCTTCTGCCAACCTAGCAGTTCGAAAGCACGTAAAAATGCAAGTAGACAAATAGGGACCACTACGGTGGGAAGGTAACAGCGTTCCGTGCGCCTTTGGCGTCTAGTCATGCCGGCCACGTGACCACGGAGACGTCCTCGGACAAGCGCTGGCTCTTTGTCTTTGAAACGGAGATGAGCACCGGCCCCTAGAGTCGGAAACGACTAGCACGCGTGTGCGGGGGAACCTTTACCTTTACCTTTTAGTAGCAGGAAAGGAAAAAATAGTTAAGAGAAGCCACAAAATTACCGTCCCGCTTCAGCTGGGCAAAAGGGCGTTCTGCTATTTTGAGGGATCAACTTGTTGTGGACCTTTGAAGCTGCTAAAAATGCTTTCTGATGCGCTGGGCTTATGATAGAGCAGGCATGTCAAACTCGCGACATCACGTGATGTTGTGTGACGTATTGCGACTTTCCCCCATTGCCGGCAATGGGGAGGGCGCGGTTTCCTCGTGATGCATCTGGCAGTTTGGCATGCCTGTGACAGAGCGTGGAGATGTGGAAGGGAGCAGTGAGCCCTGGCTGGAAAAGCAGCGGAGTCGCCTGGTGGGCAAGCCTGCTGCTGCTCGATGCGAGTCGAAAGATTCCAGAGAGGCTCTCTCAAGATCCGGTCACAGTTTCTGTTGCACTGTAAAGCGCTTTCCCAGGCTCCTAGAGACCCCTGACCTTGCAGGGCTGACAGCCCCCAATTTGAGGGAAAGTTCTCCCTGAGCCTCGGAGGAGAGAATTGGAGGCTGCTGTCCTGGGGCAGGTGGACAAGGGAGATTGCAGGTCGGAAGAAGAAGGAATGTCCTCTTGTCCTTTTCCCCAGACCCCCCCCCCCCCAGTCTGCCCTGTCCCTTGACAGAGACTTCTAGCCGTTTTCTTCCTTCGTCAGCTTCTGGCTGTTCTGCTGCTAGCAAGTTCTGCAAGGTTTGAACCAGGGAACCTGACAATCTTGACAATCTCTGCCTGAGATTGATGGGTCTAAAAAAGAGAGCTGAGCCAGATCCTGCCAAGCCATTATTTTGGGTGCGGGAGCTGCCAGCCCAGAGAGGCTTCCACTTGACAGGCAATTAGAACAGCATCTATGATTTCGGCTCCTGGAGCCACCTGAGTTTTATTAGTGCCAATTAGCAGGTGAAGCACAAGAGAAAATATGCTTGCTGAGTTCCCTCCTCCCAGCATTTCTGGTGGGGGGCAGGTGAGAAGCAGCATTTGGGCCATCAACTGATGCTGGGATCCGAGGAAGAGGAGGAGAGGGCAGGCCCCAAGCTGCCTTCAGGGCACCGGTCTGTGTTTCCCACTTGTGTCCGTGCTGAGAGAGCTCCTCCAGGGAGGGAGGGAGGGGCCTCATTCTTGGGCTCCTCTCCCCATAACATCTGGTCTCCACTTCTGATTTTGTGGGCAATATGTATGATTGGAAAATAAGGGGCTGGCAGCTACTTATTTTTTTTTCAATTAAATTGATATAGTCACCAGAGACAACTCTGGGTGGTGAACAAGAATCAGTAACATCAGTGGGTAGAAACAGTGTAAAAACTTTCTGAACAAATATCACAAAAGCAAAAATGCAAACCATAGGAGAGGGAGGATAGAAATGGCCCCTCAACAAGGTCACCTGGCCTGACGACATAGCCAGAACATGATGGATACCTAGTCTGATTTTGGAGGAAAGAATGTTCCACGCAGCGAGCAGGGACCCTCAAGTGAAGGCATGATGGCTGATGGCATCTGCGGCAGACCCACTCTGCCCGATCCAGCAGGTGGGCTAATGGGACCAGGCAGAGGCAGTGAAAAGCTGTAAAGGTCAAACCAGCGCCTTAAATTGCACCGGAAGCAAGCCAGCAACCAATGCAGCTTGTGGGGCAAGGTGTAACATGCACTGCTCTAGGAGTGCATATAACTGCTTGCACCACTGTATTCTGAACCAGCTAAAGTTTTGACACAGATGGCCTCTTTGACCCCACTTTCAAACTAGCGGTCTCCTCTGTCCAAAATGAGGACTTTGCTGTCTTCAAAAGAGTGGCCTTGGTCTTTTAAATGCAGATGGACTGCTGAATGTTATCCTGATGGGTTTGCATGTGACCCTGAGGACACAGATAAACCTCCAGGTGGCCTCAACAACTCTCTAAAAGAATGCAAAAGACCAACTGGCTGCAAGGAATATAAATCCTTTTATTCCCCACCATCCAGTCAGAGCTGAAGAAGCTTCTTGGATGAAAAGTGAAACGTCTTCAAAGAAAAACAAAGTCCAGTTGCCTCTTGAAAAAGCACCTTTGGCACACCAGATGAAAACTGCAGAGGCCTACCTAGCCATGACTGCCCCTGCACCTCCAGCATGAGTCTAACCCCCCCCCCATATTGCAACCCCATCCAGCACCAAAGATGGCAAGGTCCTGGAATGGGTGGGCCCCAACAGGTCAAAGCCACTCAGCTGAAGCTTGATGTTCTCCACCCAGACCCTCACAGCCTCCAGACCCCAGGATGCCCACAGCGTCACTTAATTCAGTGGGGCAGAGACAATGGTGGATGAGCTCCGCCAGAAACCTTATGAAGATGCTAAAAAGGAGGCAAGAAAACCCCGAAGCCTGAGGTTGGGACTTCTCTTCCCCTAGATGCCCAGCGGTGCAGGATAAGTTGGAAGAAGGTGAATCATCATAATTGGAAGCGACCTTGGAGGTCTTCTGGTCCAATCCCCTTCTCAAGTAGGAGACCCCATATCATTTCAGAAAAATGGTTGTCCAGTCTCTCTTTGAAAGCCTCCAGTGATGGAGTAACCAGAACTTCTGAAGGGAAGTCATTCCACTGATGTTCTCACTGTTAGGAAGTTTCTCCTTAGCTGGTTAGTTTCCATCTGTTGCTTCTTGCCTTGTCTTCTGATGCTTTGGAAAATAAATTGGCCCCCTCTTCTTTGTGCTATCTCCTCAAATACTGGAAGACTGCTATCATGTCCCCCCCTACTACTCCTTTTCTCTAGGCTAGATGTACCCAATTCCTGCAACCGATCTTCGCATATTAGGGGCCTCCAGCCCCTTAATCATCTTTGTTATTCTCTGCACTCTTTCCAGAGTCTCTTTTTTATATTGTGACCAAAACTGGACACAGTATTCCAAGTGTGCTCTTACCAAGGCCTTATGAAGTAGTACTAACACTTCACATAATCTTGATTCCATCCCTCTGTAAATGCAGCCTAGGACTGCATTGGCCTTTTTGGCAGCTGCAGCCCACTGCTGGATCATATTTAAGTGGTGATCCTCTAGGAGTCTTAGATCCCTCTTGCAATTACTGCTATTAAGCCAGATTCCACCTATTCCATACCTGTGCATTTGGGTTTTTCTTTCCTAAGTGTAAAACCTTACTTTTCTCACCACTGAATTTCACTTTGTTAGATATGGCGCAGCGTTCAAATCTGTCAAGATCCTTCTATATCTTGAGTCCGTCTTCAAAGGTGTTGGCTATTTCCCCCAGCTTAGTGTCTGCAAATTTGATGAGTTCTCCTTCTATCCCCTCATCTAAATCGTTTATGAAGATATTGAAGCATACTGGGCCTAAGACAGAACCCTGAGGTACCCTCCATGGAAATGGAAATGGAAATTGAGTGTGGTTGGTCAGCCAGTTACAAATCCAATGGTTAGTTGAGGTCAATCATTTCTGGCAGTGACAAGAAAATGGCAGGTGGAAGGTCAGCAGGTTGCCATTAGGGGACTGGAGGCTAAAATATATAGGGAATGGCTGCTGGAATTGGGTATGTCTAGTTTAATGAAGAGAAGGGCAAGGGGTGATAGCAGCCTTCCAGTATCTCAGGGGCTGCCCCAAAGAAGAGGGAGTCAAGCTATTCTCCAAAGCATCTGAAGGAAGGCAAGAAGCAACGGATGGAAACTAACCAAAGAGAGAAGCAACCTAGAACTAAGGAGAAATTTCCTGACAGTTAGAACAATTAATCAGTGGAACAACCTGCCTCCAGAAGCTGTGAATGCTCCAACACTGGAAGTTTTTAAGAAGAGACTGGATAGCCATTTGTCTGAAATAGAATAGAACAGAACAGAACAGGAAGGGACCTTGGAGGTCTTGTAGTCCAGCCCCCTAATCAAGCAGGAGAACCTATACCATCTTGCCTGAGCAGGGGTTTGGACTAGATGACCTCCAAGGTCCCTTCCAACTACTACTACTACTACTACTACTACTACTACTACTACTACTACTACTTATTATTATTATTATTATTATTATTATTATTATTATTATTATTATTATTATTATTATTATAAAACTTTTATTCATTAAACATGAACTTCAGTCAACTGAACATTCAAACTGACTGGCGCTGATGGTTGACACGGGTTGCTGCCAGCATCCTAGGTATCAACCAGGTATCTCCTTAAAATGTAAGATGTTCTGAGTAGCACAGTTTTTTGTAGCTTTGCTGGAGTTATTGCAGGAAGCTGCAGTTTCTTGATGTATTTGGATTATTATTGTTATTATTATTATTACTATTATTACTATCATCATCATCATCATCATAATCTTGGTCAAAGGACTTTATTTATAATGTCATTAAATGCAAAATTTGGATTGTCTGGTCCCAGGAAAGGGTTTGTTATACTTTTGGTGGGGATTCAGCTCTGCTTTTGGGGTCTCAGGACACCTGGATGCAGCAGAGGGTCTGCCTGGCCCTCAGTCTAAACTTAGGCAGCCAAGATTTAAGGCTGTTGGCAGCTGTCAACAGAGCATCAGTTCACTTGTAAACTGTGGGGATGAATTCAGGCAATCCATCCATCTATCAGCCATGCCCGCAGGGCTCTGTGAGCCAGCCTTTCCCTTTGGCTAGCTGGCTCCACAACCCACAACTTCAGGGGAGCTGCTACACCTGCCAAATTGACTCTCATCTTTTTTAGGGGATGGCTATTATCTGGCTATTGGGGGCGCTGCTGCCCAGTACAACTGGTCACACATCAGGACGGTGCTGCAAGAGAAGCACTTTCAGTGCCAGTTGATCGACCAGTCGGAACAGCTGGGCATGATCAGCATTCAAGGCCCTGCCAGGTCAGTCTCAGAGTTTGATCCAATGCAGAAGTGGTGACCTTCCCCCCACCGCCAAGAGCTCAATCTCTCTGTTTTAGTAGTATCAAGGGCCACGGTGCCAAGTCTTACCTCCTCCTCCCTGGCCACTTAGCAGAGTGCCTAGGCTGGCCATGCCAGTATGAGCAACTGAAGGACCAAATTATTTACGAAAGAAGCCAGCCAAGATAGCAGCTTTCTTCTTCTGCCAGTTGACCTCCAGTCTGCCCCAGATAGGCCCAGCTGTGATGAGCAGGGAAGCCGGTCCAGGCCTCAGCTCCTTCCGAGTCCAGATTGGACTGGGCTGGTGGACTCTGTGGCCTTGAAAGCTGCCCTTGGAGGCTCCCATTTGCTTGTCAACCTGGAGGGGATTTGCACAGCTGCCTCCCAGATCATTGGTGTGCAGTGCTTCTTGTGCAGAAGGGAAGAGCCGGATGTGCTCACCAACTTGCCAGGCTTGTGTCTTTGCACGTGGGATGCTGGGGTATCTGAGCCCAGGGAACACAAGCTCAGGTCAGGCCTACAGCAAATCACCAGCTGCTCATCCTTTCTGTGCTGGCCAGTTCATAACATCAAATATTTTGCTTTCACAGCCACCTTAAACTTATGTAGAATGTCAACATATCCCCAAGAAAATCATAGCTAACAGTCTATCCATGTTCATCTTCTGCTGTTTGCTACACATTTATTAGAAGTGTGGGAGGCTTTGAAATGTAATGTGTGATTGTCAAATCAGCTGTCCACCCCAAACTGTAGATATTCTGGGCATATTTTGTTGGGGTAGGGGTGGAGAAGGAGAGCTGAGATTTTTAGGAATCTGCCCAAAACTGGAATGTTCAGCCTAAGACTTTCCTCCTAAGGCCAACCTTGTGTAAGATCTGACAGCTACTTCAGGAGGTCATTTTCACTTTAAAAAAAATAAAGACATTAGTCGTTTGGAGATTAATAGATTGTTCAAAGTTTGTAGCAATGCATGTACAAAGGCTGAAAGGACACAATTTCAAAGACAAATATTGAAAGACCTTATGCAGTTGGGGTACGTGACTTGCCCAGCTTGAAATTAAGGTTTCTTGATACCAAATTGGGATCCAGAATATCTGTTTTCAGACGCTTGTGCTTTTGCCTGCAGTTGTTTCTGACAACTGTGCCCAACCTTGTATAAAATTTGTTAGTGATTTAACCTTCTACCAAACCTGAAGCGGGGCGAGAGGACCACGCTCCTTATGCCTAAACCCAAAGGCCCAGGTCTGGGGGCTGTGGCTGGGGTGCCCTGGCGTGTGGATTGTCTGTGGCTGGCTGAGCTGAGCTGACCCAACGCTTTGCGGGACTAAGGGGGCCGTGGGTGCTGGCGCCGCTGCTGCCTTGGCAACGGGGTCTTGGTGCCTGGCCAAGGGGGGTGGGCTCTGGCACGGGACAGCTGCGATGCTCTTTGTCTCTGGAAGAGCCAGGCCCTCTTTGGGGGCTTGGGGCTGGCAGTGAGGGTGGGGGTCTTTCATCGGGATGTTCTCCTCTGTGCAGCCGGACCGTCCTGCAAGAAGTGCTTGATGTGGACCTGAGCAACGAAGCCTTCCCATTCTCCACCCATCAGCTGGCCAAGGCTGCTGGCTGCACGGTAGGACCTCCACCTGGCTTCCCGGGGCTGGGGCAGGGCATGGGGCGAGGAGGTGCTTTCCTTGGGGCTCCTCCTGGGTGGGGTGGAGGGCAGGGCAGGAAAGGTGAAAGTAAGAAAGCGCCGTATCTCTTTTCTTATCCTCTGCTGGGGGATCAAGGAGGCTGCAAAACCTGGACTCCTTTCGCTGGACTTTGGCCTGTGAGGAACGAGGGAAGGAGCTGCCTTTGCTCCTGAGGAGGCAGGTCAGGAAAGGAACGAAATAAGGATGTGCTTCTCCTCTGCAAGTCAGGACTGCCATTAAGTCACACGGCCCAAAGGAATAAAAACCAGAGTAAAATCACTGGTTGGCAGGAGCAGTGGAGAAGTACAGGAATATGTGTGTGTGTGTGTGTGTGTGTGTGTGTGTGTGTGTGTGTAATTCAACGCAAGGGTGGGAATGAAGCTGCTGCCACCCCAACCTCCTCTGAGGTTTCTGGCTGCCGTCCCACTCACTCTTCTCGGCAAAAGGTTTCAGGATGGGCAAGGGGCAGAGGAGGCCAGTCTCCATGGCGGTTAACCCTCATGGCACACTGCGGGCAGGTCAGCTGAGATGTGGCCATCGCTCGTGCAATTGACCAGCCCCAAATGCTGGTGTGCAAGAGATGGAAAGCTCACCCGGGGTGGGGGAAGATGCAGAGACCCCGAAAAGCCGGAGGCAGTCCAGGGTGAGAAGCAGAGGCCTCGGGGAAGTTGGTGGCCAGGAGAGGGGAAAGGGTTCGGGAGAGCTGGTCTTGGAGGACCCCTGTCACTTCAGGGTGGGCGGCTGAAGCAGAGGCCATGTCGGTCTGACAGGCTTCCAGAAAAGGACGCCCCATCAGCTTCCTGAAGTAGAGCAGAAAAGGTCAGACAGATCCTAAATGTGGAGAGAAGAAAAGCAGATTCACCCTGCTCCGTGGGGTGGGGGGGAGGAGGAGGGGGAACGCACTGTGCACGCTGAAGTCCTCCAGAAAGCCCAAGGAAGCTGAGGATCATCAGGATGAATTGGAGCAGACCAGAAAGAAGAGAGAAGAGCCGAGAGGGAGACAGGATCTGGCCACTACTCTGCTCCTCCTCTTAGGCCCTGCCCAAAATGCTGTTTATTGCTGCCATTCAGAAAGGGGAGATCAGGGCTTTGGGCTTTGGTTTCTGGTGGGTCCAAAAGCCCTTTCCTCAGCTTCTTAGGCATCTAAGTATTGCGTTTTCCTGCTTTGTGGATTGGTGTGGATGTTCCTGGCTGGGATGAAATGCTGCTTGGCGCTCACTTCAGTTGGTACCATCTGCAAGCCAAAAAGGCAGAGCTGCTGTCTGCTGGGAGGTGTGTTGCACAGCAGCGGTTCTGGATCTGCACAGTAGGTCTGCCCCGGCTCACTCAAGGCCCTGCAACCTGCCTCCCTCCCAGGCCTCCTTCCTGGGAGGGAGGCAGGTTGCAGGGCCTTGAGTGAGCCGGGGCAGACCTATGGCATGCACCACTGAGATGTTTCTGTACCAGGAGCGAGAGCAGCTGAGATGGTCAGGGCAGGTGTTCTGTCCAAAGGTGCTCCTGGCACCCAGAGACAGGGGTATATCTTGATGGGCCCTCCCAGTCTTCATCTTTCTTCCTCCAGAGGGAAGCGCCTCCCCCGAGAGGTGGGGGGAAGGCCTCAGTTCAGGAAGCCCTCACCAACAAGGCCTCCACCTTGCCATGTTCAGTTTATTGGCTCTCATTGGCCCAACATGGTTCAGCCTAGTGTCCAGGTTGGAGGTGAGGGAGAAGTCTTGTT
Organism: Vipera ursinii; assembly: GCF_947247035.1. Taxonomy (NCBI): domain Eukaryota; kingdom Metazoa; phylum Chordata; class Lepidosauria; order Squamata; family Viperidae; genus Vipera; species Vipera ursinii. The sequence continues at coordinate 1,032,934 of NC_139529.1, read as the reverse complement.
TCTCTTGCATCTCCTGAAGGTTGACAGGACTCTCCAGAGGCAGGTGAAATGGGGAGCCTGTGGGGCTCTGTGAAACGTACAGGTAATTCTGTCAGGAGGGAGCCATCTCGTCTGTCGATGAATATCTGGGCCCTGCCCACTTGGCTGAGACATGGCACGTGTGGTCCCTGGTCGAAAACAAGGTTTATTAACCCCTTATCGAAGGCAATTAAAGGAGGGCTATTTTTGAGCCTGCCAAGTAGGTCACGTACTGTTGGGCAATCCTGCCGGCCTTCTGTTGGCTTCCGAGCATCAGCAGAGGGGCCCAATCAGGAGTGGGGCTGCTGGGGGCCGATCCGTCTGCCATGAGGACATGCTGGAGCTTCTGGGAGACTGAGGATTGATTGATGCCGCTGGGCAAGAAGCCCCCCTGAGAATTGCCAGGGATGGGTGGGTGGGTGGCAGGAAGCCGAGCCGTCCCAGGAGTCTGCAGAAGAAGAGAATCCCTTGGCCGGAGCTTTTTAAAGATTTCTTTCTTGGGTGGGCAACGTTCATGCCGCCCCTTCTCTGCCAGTGGTCTGGAAGGCAAATGATTCCCCTCCCCCACCAAAGGCCCTGGAAAGGGAGCCTCCACCTCTTTTGTTTCTGCCAGGGGTGGGTGGGGTGGGGTCTGGGTTTTCAGGGGGTGTATGGATGGATTGTGGTGTGTGTGTGTGTGTGTGTGTGTCTGTTTAAAACAGGCTGGGAGAGTCCCGTCCGTCTCCTACAGCTGAAGTGGGCGATGAGGCCAAAGGTAAAAAGAGTCCAGTTGCCTCCCTTCCCTTCCGTCTGGGGTGTTAGGACTGTGTTGGAGAAAGGAATTTGGTTTGGCCAAGCCAGGACTGGCACAGCCAGGGTGAGGGGTCTTCTCTCAGAGTGCTCTGCCACCTTGTGGGCACCAGGTTGGCCATTGGGGGTTTCTCTGGAGGCCTCACTTCAGAGGCTGAGCTCAGGCTATCCCAGGCTCTCTCCAAAGGCTCCCCTCCAGCATCTTTGCTGGTGCTGTAACAGGGCATGGCCTGCAATGGCCGTGGCTGAGAGTGGCTAAGAGGCTTCCTCCCATCCCAGCTTGCTTTTCCAGAGTTGCTCCTTGAAGAGGCTCCCGAGGCAGCCGGGGAGGGGAAGGAGGACAGGTGCCAAGGGTTTATTTTGGGTTTCTGACAATGGAGGCAGGCGCGGCGGCTGTCGCCCTCCTGGCAGCCTTGATGAGAGAGCTGGGGGTGCCGAACGCCTTGTGCAAGAAGCTGCTTTCAGCCCTTCCCAGAGAAAAAGGATGGGGCCGGCACAGCCCAGAGCATGCCCAGGCCGTAGCCTTCCCAGCCCTCCCCTCGCCTCTCCCCCTCCCCCCCGAATCTGCCTGGACCAGCCCCGGTCCGGTTGGAGAGCAGAGTGGGTTCCTCTCTTTGCCTCCCCCCCCCCCACAGCTAGCAAGGCTGGACTAAGACACCAGACACTTTGCACAAGATGCCGAGGTGGGGGGGTCATTCTGAGCAGGGCTGAGCAGCTCTCTGCAAGTGAGGAAGGGGCTTGCTTTGAAGAAAGGGGGAAAGGGGAAGAACGGGGTCTCTTTGCTATGGATAAAACAGGTTTCTCGAAGTGGTGGCAGGTGGGGAAGGGCAGGAGGCAGCTTGCCCGAGGCTCCGCCTGCTGCCCTCCTCTGACCGCCTCTTCCCCATGGCAGGTGCGGGCCATGAGGCTGTCCTTCGTGGGCGAGATGGGCTGGGAGCTGCACGTGCCCCGCGAGCATTGCCTGAAAGTCTACCGGGCTGTCATGGAAGCCGGGGCCAAGCATGGCATTGCAAACGCCGGATACAGAGCCATCGACTCCCTCAGCATCGAGAAAGGTTTGGGGAAGAACGTCAGAATTGCCCCCCTCCCCTGCACGAGGGTCCCTGTGCACAAGCAGTGGGGCCCGGGCTCTCCAAGGGGTCCAGGCCGATGAGGAACCCCACCCGCCCCGCCCCACGTGCTTGGGGCAGAGCCAGTTCTCTCCCACCAGTCACGCAGCCATCCAGACCAGCCTGTTTAGGTCCAGTGAGGAAGAGGAGCCCTTGGCCAGCCCTTGCTTCCGTAGCCTTCCTCCCCGGAGATCTCTCTTCTAGCCTTGACGGCGCACAAACAGTGGCCCCAGCAAGACCCGCAGGTTAGGCTGTGGCTTTGGGCCAGTCAGAGGCTGTGCGTGAAGGCAGCCTCGGTCTGCAGGCCAGGTGAGGCAGTAGTGGGGAAAAGTCTCTTTATGAGAGCTGGCAGATCAAACCTCTTAAAGTTTCGGTGTATTCTTTTCAAAAGATATTTTAATTTTTAGACAATTTTTAAAGTTCTGCTTGCATTTCTCTCTCCTGCCTGTATATTTCCTAATTGTGCTTTCCTTCGGATCCACTAAGCTGTCTTAATAAATCCATTCCAACTGGACCACAAATCCCAGCAGTCTGCAATTAGGCTACCAATTAGCAATGCAAGAAAAAGGATAAAAACTGCCCACGTTGCTGATTTAATTTGTTGTCATGGTTTTGTTCCATTAATAGAGGAGAGAGCAAGGCAGACCCTTGAGGCAATCTCTCTGGCCTCCTTTCGCTTCACGGCCTGAATTGTAGACCTTCCTTCCTTCCTTCCTTCCTTCCTTCCTTCCTTCCTTCCTTCCTTCCTTCCTTCCTTCCTTCCTTCCTTCCTTCCTTCCTCCCTCCCTCCCTCCCTCCTTCCTTTCTTTCTTTCTTCCTTCCTTCCTTCCTTCCTTCCAACTGCCAAGGCTTTCAGTAAATAATACTATTTTCTGTGAGGGGGGGGCAGGGGAATCAGCTCCATTTGCAAGGCCCCCTCCTTCTTTGGCTCCTTTCTGCCTGCTGCTCTTTTAGCCAGGTCAAAGGGGCTGGGCAGGGGGGCCATGGCGCTTTGGTTGGAGCCAAAAGCCCTCTTGGCCCGGAGGCCTGGGTGGGGCACGTGATGAGCTTGTGGCTGGGGACTCCTGAGTAGTGACCCCCCTCGATTTGTTTCCTTTGAGCTGTCCCCCAAAAGTTCCCCGATGAATCCTGATATTTGCCTCGGGGCTTCCCAGATGGGCGGTGGGTATTTTGAGTCCCCCTCAGAACGGAGCCTCTCTGCCCCCCCCCTCCAGGTTATCGGCACTGGCACGCAGATCTCCGCTCGGATGACAGTCCCCTGGAAGCTGGCCTGGCCTTCACCTGCAAGCTGAAGTCGGACGTGGCTTTCCTGGGACGGGAGGCAATTGAGGCCCAGAGAGGTGCCGGTCTCTTCCGCCGCCTGGCCTGCTTCACCATTGACGCGTGAGTAGTTGGCGGCAGGCATGGTCGCCAGCCCCAGTCTGTCCAGGGAGAGAAGAGCCCCTCTCTGGAGGGTTTCACAACTTGACACTCAGAGGTACCTGCTCTTTCATGATGGATTGTATTTAAAGTTTGCTGAGCTGTAGCATTTACGATAATGTTCAGTGCTGATTCTGCAGTATGATTCACACCCCCTTCTAGAATCCTGGGGTTGGAAGCACCTTGGAAGTCTTCTGGTTGCACCCTGCCAATAAGCAAGTCTATCACATCTGTCCTGAAGATGTTTAGATTCAAGTAAGGTTAAAATTGTCCTGAAAATTAGAAGAATTGAATCAGGTAATGTGGTTCTAGGTCATGAGCAAGCATTGGCTGCAGCGGCTAAAATGGCAACCAGTTCTGTGTGGCAATGTTCCCCTTGCGCTCTGCTCTGGTTAGATGCCATCTGGAATTGGTGTCATGTTGTGGGAATAGACTTTTAAAAGTCCTGGAGAAGCTTGAGTGGACTCAGAGTGGAGCTGCAGGTAGTCCTTGATTTACAATCACAATTGGGAGCGGAATTTCTGCTGCTGAGCAATGTGATTGCAAAGCCAGGCGTCACATGACTGCATTGCTTAACTATGGCAATCCTGGCTCTCCCTATTGCCATCGTGAAGCAAATTAGCCAAGGACCCACCCAAAGCTGAGCTCCTCTGGGCTGGTCCCTCCCCATTCTGAGCCTCAGTAAAGGGCTGCCCTTTTGGCTGCCTGCACCTGTCGCTTGCCCCACCAGGAAGCCTCAGAGGCCCCAACCCAGGCCCAGCCGTGGTTGCCTTCATCACTCTGCATTCTACCCTAGCTGACCTTGGCTGCTGCCTTGCTCCTGCTGCTGACCAGGCGTGTCCGGCCTGGCTGCTGGACTCAGCTTCGTCATGCCAAAGAAACAGACTTTGGGGTCTTTGTTTTCCCTGTGCAAAGCCCAGCCTGACCCAGCATGCCTGGTCAGCAGTGGGAGCAAGAAGATGGGGGAAGTCAGCTGGGTGGCAGAGCGCAGGGTGCAAGGGGAGTTGAGGCACTAATGAATGCTGACTCTCTGACAGCAGGGGCTGCATGGCAGCTGTCACTTTGGGGCCAGGTTGAGAATTCTGTGCCAGAATCAGTTTCTTGAAAAACAGTTCAAGAAACTGGACGTTTTATCTTGCAGAATAGGAGGCTGGTGTGAAAGCAGTCTGTAAGTATCTAAAAGACTCTTACCTGCCTTGTTCTCAGTTGAAGCCAAAGGCAGGAAAAGACCCATAGGCTGAAACTGAAGCAAAGCTGAAGGTTAGAAGGCAGACTGTGACCCTTCGGCCCGTGGAGAAAGGCCCCACTTTGTCTGAAACACAAGTGGAGACTCCTTTCCGTGGGGCTGTCCCAGCTGCATTGGACCACCCAAAAGGGCCAGTAAGACTGGAGCAGTTTATGCTAAATTCAGACTGGCTTCCCAGTCTGAGCAGTATCGGAATTTGCAGTGACTGGTCCATGATGTGGTGCAGCCTCTCCTTGGCCTCTCTTGAGCAGGGGCTCACTCTGTGTTGCAGGAAAGTCCCCCTCTTTGGCCTGGAGGCCATTTGGCGCAACAACCGGGTTGTGGGGCACATCCGAAGGGCAGACTTTGGACACGCCATCAACAAAACGATTGCCTACGGCTACATCCGAGATCCCGATGGAGGGCTGGTAAGTAGCATGACCCTTGTCTGCTTCTGGGGGGCACTGCGCAGGGGCCACCCCCAAGGCTGCTGTAGGTGCAGTCCTGCTGATGGCTCCTTTCTTGATCTGGATTGACAAAGATGAGCTGCCGAGGAACAGAGGGTTGGACCTTTCGCGTTTCCTTTGCCTAGATAGGCAATGCCGCCATTGGCAGAGTCCAACCCCCCCCCCGCACAAATCCAGAGGTTCTCCCAGAGACCTCGGACTGGGCTCTGTCCAGGGGGATGACACCAGTCTCAATCCAGTTTGGGGTGTGGGGACAGCAATGTCCTGCTTCTGTGTGCCCACCCTTGACCCTCCGAGGGAGAGAGCAGCAGCTGGTCTGTCTGTGCACACACACCTGATCACCAGGCAGCCCCAGGGAAGGGCCAGCCCTTTGCCTGCATTCTGCTTTTTGGGTAGCCCCAGTTTTAGATACAGTTTGCCCTGCTATGGTGGGTGTTTGTGGCTCTTTGGGTGCCCATCGCTCTCCTTTCTCCCATCTGGAAGGAGAGCCAGCAAGATGCAGTTGGCAGCTTCAGGGCCTCAGACCCTCCGTGGACTGGAACATTCTTCCACCTTGTCAGCTAGGTGCTCTCTCCCCCCCACCTCAGACACACCTAGCAGGCACACCTGGCACTTGCTGAAGCTCCTCCGGGTCTCTCTGCATGCTTAGAAGCCCCTCAAAAAAACACTGTGCCCCCTTCCCAGGAAAGAGCCAGCTCTGAATCTGGGCATGGTGCCTCCCCCCCCCCCCCCCATTTGCAACTTGCAATGTCCCTGTTTGAAACTGGCTGTTTTGAAAGTGAGACCCCTGCAGTTGAGCAAATCCCTCAAAAGCCCCCACCCCTGTTGAGGCCAAATCCGTTAAGCTCAGTAAGGGGATCATTGATGTGCAGTTGAAAGATTGCCATAGGACTTGAGGCAGCTTTGTGAGTCCCAGGTCCGGAATGCCCTGGCAGCTAATCTGGAAGCTGCCGCCTCCTCTGTTTGGTTTCCAAGGAGCAGCCTCCAAGCAGCCTCCCCCCTCCTCCGATTTCTGATACCCCACAAAATTCACCCTGACAATGATCTGCCAGGAGGGGTCCTGCCCCCAGAGACCTATTCAAGTATCTGCCCCAATTAAAGCTGTCACGAGTGGCACCATGCTGGAGCCGTTTGTTCAGAAGGCAGTGCTCCCCCCCCAAACAGCAACCATGGTGCTTTTCTGCCTCCCCCAGGAGCTCCAGTGGGCCCGGCAGAAACACAAAGTCCACACGGCGGAGTTCTGTGTGTGGGTTGCCACTTGCACTAATTGCAGTCGTGGAACAATGAGGAGATGGGGGGGGCTTCAGGAAGGCTGCTGAATATTTACGAGAGTTGTTGAGAAGGAGACTCTGAGAGGGGAAGAGGAGAGAACAGCCAAGCAGACGGCGGGGTGAGGCGAAGGCTTGTACTTCGGGACCTCTTTGGAGCCAGCAGAAGAACCTGGGCTCCTGGCCATCCTCTGAGTGGCTGATAGAGCAGTGCCCCCCTTGTGGGTCTCCTGGGAAAGAAGACGAAGCCCCCCAAGTGGAGAACCCCTTTTTTTGGCCGCCTCAACTTTTTGCCTCATGCAGGAAATGTACAACATACATTCTGCAATTGGAATAAATAACATGACATTTTCACAGCTCATTTTTCTTTGACATAAAAGATTCAGAGTTTGTAAGAGACAGAATTTTGCCTGTAGGATCCTTTCCTCCCCCCTTTTCTCCTCCATTGTTCCTGCAGGATGGCTTTCCCAGTGGAGTGATTTAGTAGCTAGATGCCTTTTAGGCGTGACAGAGGCTTTCTTTCTCTTTTCTCACAGAAGTAGGACAAAAGCAAGAGTGACAGGCCAGGTTTGCCTTGTTTCCCCCTCAGGTCTCCCCCGAGTTTATAAAAAGTGGCAACTACATCTTGGAGAGGATGGGAGTTCCTTTTCCAGCCAAAGTCCACACCAGATCGCCTTTTGATCCAGAGAACAAGAGAGTCAGGGGGATCTACTGAATTTGCTGAACATGGACCTAGCTCACTGGCAGGAGGGGACAATTAAATGAAATGGAACATGGAAAGTTCAAGGCAATCTTCATGGTTCAACAGACTCCACGCCCACCTCAAAAAAAGTCCTGACGCTGAGTGGAGAGAAAGGTGAAATTCCTCCTTTGGACATTTAACCAGGCCCAGCTCAGGATGGCCAGCTGTGTTTTTCCAGCAGGCGCCCAAAGACGGAGGCTTTTTTTTAGCCAGCTTGGAGGTCACCTCACTCATTGATTCTACAGACAGCCTAGTATCCCTTTCAGATTTTCCCCATTTTTGGTCGGTTGGTCTTTCTGACATAATTATAATAAAAAGGACAATTGTATCCCATTTTTTAATTTAGAAATTGATTGTTAGCGTCTAGCTTTAAATAAAATAAATATTTCCCATAATAATATGGTTTTTTAAATTGATTGTATTGTCATAATCTAGTAGAGCAAGACTTAGCTTTCTTCAGAGTTCATATTGGCACTTTCCGTAAGCATCTTATCAAAGGTAAGTTTTCTGTCCAGGTCACATGTCCACTTCATGGTAGGTTCCTCAACAAGATGACATGTTGTTACCTCCTTGGTATTTCCTGGCATCTCCCTCTCTAGTGCCTGTAGCTGTCCCAGCCAGGAGAAGGTCAGCGAAACATCTTCAAGATCTCCCCAAAGCTTCTGACTGATGGGCAGATCTGATCTGAACCTTTCTGCCAATCTGAACCTTTTCCAAAATCCACCCATGATTTACTTGCTATGAATGTTTCAGTAATACTGAATTCAGTAATTCAGTAAAGGCATTTTATGGTCCAGACCCTCAAAACACAGCAGACAAACCTGCTTTTCCATTCAGATTTTTGCCCTTCCGCCCTGCCTTAGTTCCAGGGTGGGAGTCTTCTTTGGGTCAACCCACAAGCCCAGCTAATTCCAGGGGCAAAAATGAAGGCTGGTGTGGAAGCAGCACATGTTGCGAAAGAGGAAGGGGACTTGGGTGGCAGGAGCAGAGGAGGGGTTGAGCTTCAGTTTACCCAATCAAAAATGTCTTTTAAAAGGATAAGTTTTAAAAGAGGTTAAAAAAAAGTTAAATTGGGAAAATTGATTTGTCCAAAACATTCTGATTATTAAGGTCACTGACCAGCAAATTAAAAAATGAACACCTTAAAAGAATAAAAAAATGAAGTGCGGAAAGTCATAATATAGAAAGGATAGATATAATCTAGAAATAACAATAAAATACATTAAGACCCAAACATGCATCAGGATAATTGGTTGTTAAACAACAAAATCATCATCTTTATTCTACATAATGGAAAAACTCTTGATAGCTGGAACGACGCTAAGATAACATTAATACCTGAAAAGGTACACAATTTTTTTTCCAGAAATAAAAATGTAAATGAGCTGCATGAGCTGCTCTTAGATGCACAGAAGTTAAAAATTAAAGGACTTTAACATATTAGCAGGTTTCAAGATTAATAATCAGAAGATAAAAAAATTAAAAAAATATGAAACTGGAAGATCAAATAGAATTGATGCAGAAAACTGGTTTTAAGACTGAGAACAAAGTAAAATACTTGGGTGTTACTATCACAAATATGAACTGTATGTATTTTAAAATAATTGTGTTAAGACATGGACTGAAATTTAAAAGGACATGTTAAGATGGGAAAAATTAAAATTGTCACTGTTGGGGAGAATTTCAGTGATAAAAATGAATGTTTTGCCTAAACCGATGCTTTTGTTTCAGACAGTATGTCATGGCGGACTCACTACGCACCCTGCTTGCAACCAGACAACAGAAACAGGGACGGGGGAGGGAAAGTATTGGAATGCAAGGGAGCTTGGGAGGGAACTGAGCAATGCAAGGGAGCTGACGCAGCCTGGGACACTCCCAAGGTCAAACACGGGGAAAACTCCAAGGTGCTCAGAATGTTCCCGGCTGCAGGATTTGGGTTTGGCTGGTCAAAAGAAAAGAAGAAATAGGGGAGAGATGATAGCAGCGTTCCAGTATCTAAGGGGCTGCCCCAAAGAAGAGGGGGTCACGTTGTTCACCAAAGCACCAGAGGGAAGGATGAGAAACAATGGTTGGAAACTGACCAAAGAGAGAAGCAACCTGCTTGCCCTGAGAGATTCCCCCCTCTCTCAGATGTGGCCATCCAATCTGTGCCACCATTTCCTTAATGACGGGTCTTGGAGCCCCGAGAGGTGGCATGGCGCAAAAAGGAGGCTTTTGGGTTTTTTATTTAAATTTCTTAATGGGTTAGGGAGGGGGGAGGGGTATCAGGCCCGACAGAATGAGGGGGGGGGGGTTCTGCCGGACCTATTCCAGCCTAGGTTGGCTGATGGTCGCGGCGATAAGGGGGCCAGAGAGAATCTTGGGGCCCGGGGGGATGGGGTGGGGATAGCGATCCCCACGGTGATTGGGAATGGCGGCAGATGGATGAACAGAGGGCCATATCGTAATCTGGGATCGCGCCCCCGCTATTTTCAAGCTGTGGCACGCTCCGACCCTCTGGTTTCCACCTGTTTTCCCAGGGGAGGGGGAGGGCAGATACCTGAGCTCAGGCTGATTTATTTGAATGCCAGGTCTGTTATGAATAAAGCTCCCGTCATCTGTGATTTGATCAAGGAGGAAGATGCAGACCTGGCATGCATTACAGAAACTTGGTTGGGCTCGGAGGGAGGAGTCCCCCTGAATGACTTATGCCCTCCAGGTTTCCGTGTGCTGCATCAGCCTCCGGCTCAGGGTAGGGGCGGTGGGGTGGCGGTTTTTGTTAAGGAGGCCCTTTGTCCGTGGGAGGCTACTGCCCCTCAGATAGGCGGATGTGAGTCCCTCCTCTTAAGGTGGGGCCCCGGTGGTCAGTTGGGCCTGTTGCTCACGTACCTCTCTCCCAGCTGCGTGGCAACGGCTCTGCCCGGGCTACTCGACGCTCTCTCGGGGTTGGCGATGGAATTCCCCAGATTTTTGGTGCTGGGGGATTTTAACCTACCTTCCCTGGGGGGGATGCCGGGGGTGGCCCGAGAGTTCATGGCTTCCATGATGGCCCTGGACCTGACCCAGATTATTCAGGGCCCGACCCATGAGGGGGGAAACATGCCCGACCTTATTTTTATCTCCGGGCAGTGGCTTAATGATCTGGGTGGGGTTTCTCCATCTGTACTGCCCCTTTCATGGACAGATCATCATCTCCTGCGGCTACGCCTCCATCATACCACTTCCCGCCGCTGGGAGGTGGAACCGACCAGGTGGTTCCGCCGCAGGCGCCTGATTGACCTGGAAAGGTTTCAGACGGCGCTTGGTTTGATTCGTGCCTCCCTCTCCCACAGCCCAGTCGAGACCTTGGTTGACACCTGGCAACAGGTTGCTTCTGAGGCTCTTGACCGCGTTGTTCCTTTGCGGCCTCTGACCCGGCGCAGGTCCCGGTTGGCTCCATGGTTCTCCATGGACCTACGGAGATGAAGCGCCGGAGGAGGGGCCTAGAGAGCATTTGGAGATCCAGTCGGCCTGAATCTGACCAAGCATAGTTAAGATCTTTCACTAGATCTTATCTTGTGGAAATGGAGGCAGCGAAGCGTACTTACTTTGCCGCCCTCATTTCGTCCGCAGATAATTGCCTGGTTTAGGGTAATCCGCTCCCTTTTAAATCAAGGGACAGGGGAAGATCCCTTGCAGGGACGGGCCGAGGAGTTTAGTCAGCATCTGCTGGACAAGATCGCTCAGATTCGGACTGGTCTGGACTCCGATTGGGCAGTATCTGACGAAGGGGAAGCGACAGATCTGGCCAATATTATCTGGGAGGAGTTTGACCCTGTGACTCTGGATGAAGTGGACAGGATCATGGGTAGATTAAATGCTGCCATGTGTTTATTGGACCCATGTCCCTCCTGGCTGGTTTATGCGGCTCGGGAGTTTACACGAGGCTGGCTCCAGGCAGTGATCTTTGAGTGAGGGGTGCTTCCTTGCCACCTTGAAGGAGGCGGTGGTGAGGCACGAAGAAACCTGCTTTGGACCCAGCTATTTTAAATAATTTTCTTCCTGTCTCCAACCTTCGCTTTGTTGCGAAGGTTGTTGAGAGCATGGTGGCACGGCAGCTCCCGTTGGTCCTGGAGGAAACTGAGTATCTGGATCCATACCAATCGGGTTTTAGGCCCGGGTACAGCACGGAGACGGCATTGGTTGCGCTGGTGGATGATCTCTGGCGGGCTCGGGATAGGGGTTATTCCTCTATTCTGGTCCTATTAAATCTCTCAGTGGCTTTTGATACCATCGACCATGGTATCTTGCTGCGACGTCTCCGGGGGTTGGGAGTGGGAGGCACTGTTTTACGGTGGTTCTCCTCCTACCTCTTGGGCCATTCGCAGACGGTGTTGGCAGGAGGTCAGAGGTCAACCCCGAAGTCCCTTGATTGTGGGGTGCCTCAGGGGTTGGTCCTCTCTCCCCTCCTGTTCAACATCTACATGAAGCCACTGGGTGAGATCATATCCACTGGTGAGGACCCAGATTGTTGGGGGCAATTAAGCTGACTTTGTAATAATGCCGCTTGGGTGTGTGTGTGTGAAAGCCCTAATAAGCAGGCATATGCATAGAATGAAGGCTACTGCTAAGTTTGTAAAGCCGCCCTGAGTCTTCGGAGAAGGGCGGGATATAAATGGAATTAAAATAAATAAATAAAATAAATATGCGGTTTCGGAGTGAGGTATCATCAATATGCTAATGATACCCAGCTTTTCATCTCCACTCCGAACCAACCCAGTGATGCCCTTGATGTGATGTCCCGTTGCCTGGAAGCAGTACAAATCTGGATGGGGAAGAACAGGCTCCAACTCAACCCAGCCAAGACTGAGTGGCTCTACATGTCGGCATCTCGTGTTGTCCAAGATTTACCATCTGTGGTTATGGGGGGAGAGGTGTTGCCTCCCGTTGATAGGGCATGCAACTTAGGCATCCTCCTGGATGCACGACTCAATTTAGAAGATCATATAGGAGTCGTGGCCAGGGGGGCATTTGCCCAGGTACGCCTGGTGCACCAGTTGCGCCCCTATTCGGATCGAGATGCCTCATGTACTCGTAACTGCAACGCTCTTTACATGGGGCTGCCCTTGAAGACCACCCGGACGCTTCAGCTGGTGCAGAATGCAGCTGCGCGGGTTGTGATGGGAGCATCTCAGCAGGTGTAAGATGGCAGCAGGTGTAAGATCAGAGGGCCGTACCGACCTCTGGGAGGGCATCTCCGCTATTTACAAGCGGTGAGGCGCTCCGACCCTCTGTCTTCGACCCGAGGTCCCGGGAGCGGGGATGTGCAGCCACCTGAGCTCCGGCTGGTGTACCTGAATGCCAGGTCCGTCGCTAATAAGGCTCCTCTTGTCCGGGATCTGGTCGAGGGTGAGCATGCGGACCTGGCCTGCATCACGGAGACCTGGTTGGGCCCAGAGGGTGGTATCCCCCTGGTTGATCTTTGCCCACCAGGCTTCCAGGTGCTACACCGGCCTTGGACTCAGGGTAGGGGTGGGGGAGTGGCTGTGGTTATAAGGGAGACCTTATGTCCGCAGGAGGCCACCGTTCTTCAGATAGTCGGGTGTGAATCTCTCTTATTGAGGTTTGGTCCTAGGGCACAGCTGGGCTTGCTGCTGGTGTACCTTTCGCCTAGTTGCACAGCAGCAGCCCTGCCTGAGCTTCTCAATATCCTCTCAGGGCTGGTGATTGAGTTCCCCAAACTTATGGTTTTGGGAGACTTCAATCTACCATCCCTGGGAGGAGCATCTGAGTTAGCTCGGGAGTTCATGGCTTCCATGACGGCCATGGACCTGATGCAAGTAATTCATGGACCGACTCATGAGGGAGGCCACACCCTTGACTTGGTTTTCTTATCTGGATGATCTTGGTGGGGGCTCCCCAATTGTTATGCCACTGTCATGGACCGATCATCATCTCCTGCGGCTGGTCTTCCGTTTTGCCACTCCCCACCAAGAGCCAACTAGATGGTTCCTCCCCAGGTGCTTAATGGACCCTGAGAGGTTCCAGGCAGCACTGGGGTCCCCACCTGTCTCCTCTGCTCACAGCTCGGCAGATGCCTTAGTGGAAGCCTGGGAAAGGGCGGCCACGGAGGCACTTGACCGAGTTGTACCCTTGCGGCCCCTGACCCGGCGCAGATCCCAATGGGCTCCATGGTTCTCCGCGGAGCTCCGGGAGATGAAGCTTCGGAGATGGGGCCTAGAGAGCGGTTGGAGGTCCAGCCGATCTGAATCTGACCGATTGCGACTAAGAACCCATATTAGGTCTTATCTCGCAGCGATGAGGGTGGCGAGGTCTAACTACTTCGCTGCCCTCATCGCGTCCGCAGATAATCGCCCGGCCGCCCTGTTTAGGGTGACCCGGTCCCTCCTTAATCAGGAGGTGAGTGAGGAACCCCTGCAGGGGCGTGCCGAGGAGTTTAGTCAACATCTGTCGGACAAAATCGCTCGGATTCGGACCGGTCTGGACTCCGACTGGGCAGCGTCGGACAATCAGGACACGAGCGGTCTTGTCAATGTTACCTGGGAGGAGTTCGATCCTGTAACTCCGGAGGAAGCTCTACCACATGTTTATTGGACCCGTGCCCTTCCTGGCTGGTTTATGCAGCTCGGGAGGGGACACGAGACTGGTTCCAGGCGGTTATATCTGCCTCTTTGAGTGAGGGTAGTTTCCCCGCCGCCTTGAAAGAGGCGGTGGTAAGACCTCTCCTCAAGAAGCCTGCCTTGGACCCGGCTGTGTTAAATAACTTTCGTCCGGTCTCCAACCTTTGCTTTCTTGTGAAGGTTGTTGAGAGTGTGGTGGCGCATCAGCTCCCTCTGGTCCTGGATGAAGCGGATTATCTAGACCCGTACCAATCGGACTTCAGGCCCGGGTACAGCACGGAGACGGCATTGGTCGTGCTGGTGAATGATGTCTGGAGGGCTCGGGACAGGGGATATTCCTCTGTCCTAGTCCTATTAGACCTCTCAGCGGCTTTCGATACCATCGACCATGGTATCCTGCCTCAGGGGATTGGGAGTGGGAGGCACAGTTCTTCAGTGGTTCTCCTATCTCCTGGGACGCTCGCAGTCGGTGTTGGCAGGGGGGCAGAGGTCAACCGCGAGGCCTCTCGTTTGTGGAGTTCCTCAGGGGTCGGTCCTCTCGCCTCTCCTGTTCAACATCTACATGAAACCGCTGGGTGAGATCATTCGTGGCTTTGGAGTTGGGTATCATCAGTATGCTGATGATACCCAGCTTTTCATTTCGACCCCAAACCACCCCAGTGATGCTCTTGACGTGATGTCCCGATGCCTGGAGGCGGTCCGGGTCTGGATGGGGAGGAACAGGCTTTGACTCAACCCTGACAAGACTGAGTGGCTGTGCGTACCGGCATCTCGGGATATTCAGGATATCCCACCCCTCACTATGGGGGGTGAGCTATTACCCCCTGTAGATAGGGCTTGCAACTTGGGAGTCCTCCTAGACTCACAGCTTTCCTTAGAAGACCATATAGTAGCTGTGAGTAGGTGGGGCTTCGCCCAGGTTCACCTGGTGCGCCAGTTGCGGCCCTATCTAGACCGGGATGCCTTACGTACGGTCACTCATGCGCTCGTGACCTCTCGTCTTGACTATTGCAACGCTCTCTACATGGGACTACCCTTGAAGACCACTCGGAGGCTCCAACTGGTACAGAATGCAGCCGCGAGAGTTGTGTTGGGAGTTTCCCGACACTCCCATTTATTTATTTATTTATTTATTTATTTATTTATTTATTCGTTTTATATACCGCCCGTCTCCCGGAGGACTCAGAGCAAAGTAAGTATACAATAAACCAACAATAAAACAAATAAAACCCCAGATCTACAAATAAAACCCCAAATCTATCAGGCCAGGCCGGCTTGCTGGAATAGATAGGTTTTTAAATCTCGCCGAAAGGTGCGAAGGTCGGGGGAAATCCGGATTTCGGCTGGTAAGCGGTTCCAGAGGATTGGCGCACCCACCGAGAATGCTCTCCCCCTGGGGGTCACCAGCCGGCATTCTCTGACCGGTGGCACCCTGAGGAGACCCTCTCTGTGGGAGCGCACAGGATGGACGGGTGTTGACGCTGGCAGTAGGTGCTCCCATAGGTATTCCGGACCCATGCCATGTAGGGCTTTGTATGTCATCACTAGCACCTTGAATTTCACCCGGAAGGCAACTGGAAGCCAGTGCAGCTCATGAAGCAGAGGTGTAATATGGGAGTATCGGGGAGCCCCCAAAAGCGTCCGTGCAGATGCACTCTGTACCAGCTGAAGCTTCCGAATGATTCTCAAGGGCAGCTTTGCTTTGCAGTAGTCAAGACGAGAGGTCACAAGTGCATGGGTGACTGTACGTAAGGCATCCAGGTCCAGATAGGGTCGTAGCTGGCGCATCAGACGAACCTGAGTGAAAGCCCCCCTAGTCACAGCTCCTATGTGATCTTCTAAGGAGAGCTGTGAATCTAGGAGGACACCCAGGTTGCGAGCCCTATCTACGGGGGGCAGTAACTCGCCCCCAATATTAAGGGATGGAATACTCTGAATATCCTGACATGCCGGTATGTACAGCCATTCAGTCTTGTCCGGGTTGAGTTGAAGCCTGTTCCTCCCCATCCATTCCCGGACCGCTTCCAGGCAATGGGACATCACGTCAAGGGCATCACTGATGTGGTTTGGGGTTGAGATGAAAAGCTGGGTGTCATCAGCATACTGATGATAACCCACTCCAAAACCATGGATGATCTCACCTAGCGGCTTCATATAGATGTTAAACAGGAGAGGTGAGAGGACTGACCCCTGAGGAACTCCATAAATAAGAGGCCTCGGGGTCGATCTCTGGTCACCCGCCAACACCCACTGTGAACGTTCCAGAAGGTAGGAGGAGAACCACTGAAGAACAGTGCCTCCCACTCCCAATCTCCTGAGACGCCGAAGTAAGATACCATGGTCGATGGTATCAAAAGCCGCAGAGAGGTCTAATAGGACCAGGACAGAGGAATGACCCCTGTCCCGAGCCCGCCAGAGATCATTCATCAGAGCGATCAATGCCGTCTCCGTGCTGTGTCCGGGCCTGAAACCCGATTGGTACGGGTCTAGATAATCAGTATCTTCTAGGAACAGAGGAAGCTGATGCGCCACTACGCTCTCAACAACCTTCGCAAGAAAGCGAAGGTTGGAGACCGGGCGAAAGTTGTTTAAAACAGCTGGGTCCAGGGAAGGCTTTTTGAGGAGGGGTCTCACCACCGCTTCTTTCAAGGCTGTGGGGAAACTGCCGTCTTTCAATGAAGCAGTTACCACTCCATGGATCCAGCCTTGTGTCCCATCCCGAGCCGAATAAACCAGCCAGGAGGGTCACACCTTTGCTCCGCGAGCTGCATTGGCTTCCAGTTGTCTTCCGGGTGAGGTTCAAGGTGTTAGTAATGACCTACAAAGCCCTACATGGCATGGGTCCGGAATACCTTGGGGAGCACCTGCGGCCGGCGTCAACTTCCCTCCGCCCAGTACGCTCCCACAGAGAGGGCCTCCTCAGGGTGCCACCGGTCAAAGAATGCCGACTGGTGGCCCCCAGGGGGAGGGCGTTCTCTGTGGGTGCACCGGATCTATGGAACCATCTTCCAGTCGAGCTCCGGATGGCGCCCGATCTCTGCTCCTTCCGGCGCGATCTTAAAACCCATCTCTTTGAACAAGCTGGCCTGGCCTGATGGGACGGGGTTGGATTTTATAAATGGATTTTAACTTTTAATCTGTATTAATTTATTACGGGCACTGTTGTTTAATTACTTTTTAATAATTTTTAATTTTTGTATCTTGTTTTTATGTATTGCCCTGTTCACCGCCCTGAGTCCTTTGGGAGAAGGGCGGTATACAAATTAAATTAAATTAATAATAATAATAATAATAATAATAATAATAATAATAATAATAATAATAATAATAATAATAATCTTGATGGGAACATCCTGCATGGGCTGCATTGGTTGCCGGTTGCCCTCCAGGTGAGGTTCAAGGTGCTGGTCCTTACCTATAAAGCCCTACATGGCTTAGGCCCGGGATATTTACAGGACCGTCTGCTGCCAGGAACGACTTCCCATCGCCCTGTGTGCTCACACAGGGAGGGTCTCCTCAGGGCCAGACAATGTTGGCTGGCGACTCCCAGGGGGAGAGCCTTCTCTGTCGGGGCGCCTACCCTTTGGAATCAGCTCTCCTGAGAACTTCGGATGGCCCCAGATCTCCGGTCCTTTCGTCGCGACCTAAAGACACACCTTTTCCAACTGGTCGACCTGGACTGACGACAGGGGTTTTAATTTTGTTTTAATTTTTATTGGTTTTTAGTGGGGCTTTGTAAAATTTAATCTCTTTTAATGTTTGTATTTATTGTTTTTATTGTTGTTTTATTGTTGTTAGCCGCCCTGAGTCCTTCGGGAGATAGGGTGGCATACAAGTCCCATAATTAAATTAAATTAAATTAAAACCTGGAATTAAGGAGAAACTTTCTGGCAGTGGACAGAGGACAGTCAACCAGTGGAACAGCTTACCCACAGAAATCATGGGCGCTCCATCACTGAAGATCTTCAAGAAGAAACTAGACATTCACCTGTCTGAGACAGTATAGGTCCGTGGTGGTGAACCTATGGCATGTGTTCCACTGGTGGCACACAAAGCCCTCTCTGTGGGCACGAGTGCTGTCGCCCCAGTCCTAGGCCTTCAGCTGGGTTTTATAAAACCTTTTTGCTTTAGGCCTCCAGCACTGTCTGCAAAACAGAAAAAAAAGGTTCAATCAATCAATTTCAACTTGCGGGGAAAAAAGAGATCTTGCAAAGTTGGAATTGATTGATTGAACTTCTAGTCCTACCCAGCCACACCCACCCAAATGGCCACGCCACTCGATGATACATAAGCGGATTTTGGGTTGCAATTTGGGCACTCGGTCTCTAAAAGGTTCGCTATCACTGGTATAGGTTCTCCTGCTTGAGCAGGGGGCTGGACTAGAAGACCTCCAAGGTCCCTTCCAGCTCTATTCTATTCTATTCTATTCTATTCTATTCTATTCTATTCTATTCTATTCTATTCTATTCTATTCTATTCTATTCTATTCTATTCTATTCTATTCTATTCTATTCTATTCTATTCTATATTGAAACACTACTAACCCTTAGTTCTTCTTGTCCTTAGACTAGACATATTCAGTTCCCTCAACTCTTCATTGTACCGTTTATCCCCCAAATGCTTAATCATCTTTGTTGCTCTTCTGTTCAGTATTTTAGTATTCTAGTAGTATTCTAGTAGTATTCAAGTATTCTGAACTACTGCCGAATCTGGTCCTTGGTGAATCTGTTAGAGGACGTTGTAGCAGTAGAAGTGCTGGCAAAATGAGGAACATGGGATGAATGGAAGGAATTGCTTTCCATCCCTTCACTTGTGGTGAAGGGATGGAAAGCAATCATCAATATGGAGAAAATCTGGGTGTAGCTCCATGTCTGGGAGACACTGATGAAGCGGGCACAGCAGCAGCTGCCTTTTCTGCATTGCATGAGAAAAGCACACCTTCCTTCTCCTGTCCTGACCACTTTCCATAGAGGGACGGTCGAGAGCATCCTGTCGTATTGGAAGCATCCCTGCTTGAGAGAATGGTGACGATGGCAGAAAAGATCATTGGCAGTTCTCTCCCTTCTATCCAGGACATGGCATTATATGGTGATGCTTAAGCAGGGTCTGCAGGATTGTCTGGGATGCTACACATCCTCTTCATGACCAGTTTTCCTGGTTACCTTATGGGAGGAGGGGGCATATATATATTTAGGAAACAGGGTGGTTTGTTTGCTGATCATAACAACCTCCCAAACACCAGCCGGTTAGTTCACATGTAGAAGTAGCTGATTTCTAAGTTTTGCTGGGGGCGCATGTGATAACAGCAAGTCCTCCCCCCGCCCCATCCCCCTCTGTTGGAAGGGGAGGAGATAGAGCAAAGGCTGGGGAGGAGGCTCAGCTTCCAGCATCCCTCCCTTCTTTCTGCATAACCAACCAAGCTTTCTCTGAGAAAAAGGCAAGGAGGGTGGATGTTTGAGGCAGAGGCTTTGCTGTTTCTCCCAACAGCTTCACTGAGCCTAGTGCAAAATTGCAGGTGAGGTGGGTCCCGTAGGCAGGGGAGACAAATGGGTAGGTAGGTTTTTATTTACGGATGGATTGTATTTATAGCTCACTTTTCCCTCACTGAGAACCAATTTGGCATAATAATTGAAGGCCTCAGACCAGGAGCCAGCAGACCAGGGCTTGGGTCCTGCCTGAGGCATGCAGTCAGCCGGGGAGCCCTGGCCAGCCCCTTCCCCAGCCCGGGGAGAAGTAGGCAGGGCAAAGTATCCCAAAATTTTCCTAAGAAAACTCCAGGGATTGGACTCAACAGACTCAGCCAACCAACCAAACCAGATATCCTCCAAAGCTACAGCATATACAACACTCCCTTTTTCCCACCCCCCCAATCCCCATGAAGGGAGGGGCCTGGACCTGTGGCAGCCCCACAGCGAGGGGGGGGGGCGGCAGGCCAGGTCACCAACTCCTTGGGAAGGCAAGAACTCCTTGGATCTAGATGGGCACTGTCAGAACCCATTTCCTTATTGGAGGGTTGATTCTGTCCCTTTCTTTCTATGGGTTTTGTCATTCTTCCGAGGGGGAGGGGTTTCCTATGGGATGTTTATTTCTCCTTTTGCTTAGCTACAATGTATCCTCTCTGCCTTTTCTATCTGCTTGCTCTTTGAACTGGTTCCCCTTGATGTCAACCTGGGGTGAGAAAGGAATGTGCCTCCGGCCCTCTGGCTTATCTCTCGCTATGGATGGTAAAGGTGTGAAGACTCAACAATGTCTTCACAGGCATGGGAATGAATGCCGTTATCAGTTTTGTTCCCACAGTGGACTTAGCGATTGGCTCGTTTGAACTGACCGGATAAACTATTGGGGTGGGGTTTTGCTTGATGGTTTGCTATTGATCTGAGTGGGAAACCTTCAGATCCTGCCTTTTATGCCTGCTGTCAGCTTCTCCTAATAAAAGTTCCTTTTGGGATGCAAGTGTTCCAAGAGTCCTGCTTTCTTGGGATGAAGTTTTGAAGCGGGTCCTTACAGGTGCTCAAAATAAAGCTCTGAGACTCCGCCCCTCTTTATGCCTCTGCCTTAGCTGCTTCCGAAACAGTGTTTTGTTTTGCTTATTTGCCTTATATAGAGGCAGCCATCTGATTTATGTGGGGTTTTGATTATCTCCCTTCTGGGCTTAAAAGAGGCTTCGGTCCCTCTTACTCTGGTCTATTTCCCCCTGGCCCTCTGCACCCCATGACTTGAACTGGGGTGCCCCAGCTGCTTATCTTCACTATTGTGCCACTTGTCAAATTGCTCTGGAGATGGTGCTCATTTTTCCTTCACAGTAGCAGGCATGTTCCACAACTGGAGGTGAGGAGGGAGGAGAAAGGCTGCATGCCTGCATGTCACCCAATGCGTGTGTGTACACATTGAGGTGCAATTATCACAATGTGAGCAGGTGTGACTTTCTGCCAGAGCACAAGTGAGATCTCTTGTGCTTGTGCAGAATCAGGTACCACAGTGACACTGCTGACCCAGCCCCCCCACCCCACCCCAGAGAAGCCAGGCCAGACATGCCGCTACACAAATCTTGGCTAGCCCCAACTTCCCCTTTATTTGGAAGCGGCTATTAAAGCTTCAGGATAGAGACTGGTGGCGGGAAGGACCAGCCACGGCAGAGTGAGAGTCGTGGCTAGCCAGGGGCCTCTGGAGGGTGAGAGGAAGGGTGGTCCAAAGCCACGACTCTTACCAGGGGGCCACATTTGAAATTTCCTTGCTTTCAAAGATGCTTGCCAGTTTGCAATTGGTTTCCGTTATCCAGATTATTAAAACAATGGACAGTTAACAGTCGAAGGCCCTTTTATCACTACCTTTATTGGGATGTGCTTCTAGAGTCCATTGTGAGGGGAAAGCAAAGTGTCAGAGGAACAGGGAAGGAGAAGACAGCCTGGGCAAGGCACCCGCAGGGGCGTGAAGGAATTTCAGCAAGCAGGAATGGGGGGTGGGGGGGGGAAGAACATACTCCATCACAGAGCCACAGATGGGAATGCCTGAGAATATCGTTCCTGGGCTTGGAGGGAAAGATGCCGTGTGCCCATCTGCAGCATCTTCCCACTCCATCTAAGGTGCTGCAGGCCTCCCAAAGGATTTCCAGCAGCAGCAGCAGCAGCAGCCTCCAGGCAAAATCCAGCTGACTGCAGATCAGAGCCCTTCCTCAGAGAGCAGAGACGCTGGCACTTCCTCTCCTCCCCAAGCAAAGCCTTCAAGGTCTGGAGTACCAGCAGAGTAGAGCTAGGGATGGATGAAAGAGGCCCAAGGCTCCATCTCACTGAGCCTTTGCTAACTTGACTTGGATCGGGGCCAGGGGCTGACGGTCTTCGCAGTGAGCAGGAGCTGCCGTGGGCAATACTTGGGTGATTTTTGGTAAAGGCTGCTTTTCCCATTCACCCTAGAGAGAAAAAAGAGATTATAAGGGTCTGGAAGGGCAGACTGTAAGACCAGCCTGGCAATATGGCCCACCTTACTTGGAAAGTTTTTTTCTTCATTAGACTACTAGTACAGTCATGTGGCTTGTCAATGGTAGGGGTGTGATTGTCTCTTTGGTAGTTCCTTGGTTAGGGCAGGGCTTTTCAACCAGTGGTACGGGTACCACCACCTGTGGTACGCGACCATCCTAGAAAAGTGGTAGCGGGGGTAGGGGAATGAGCTGAACCAGTGGCAGCACCACACAAGCCTCAGTGAGAGACGGCTGGAGCTACAGGGCTGTCAGGGCTCAGCGGAAGCACCAGGATCAGTGCTGCTATCCAGCTGATCAGCGCTTCTTCGGGGCTGTCAGGGCTCAGCGGAAGCACCAGGATCAGTGCTGCTATCCAGCTGATCAGCGCTTCTTCGGGGCTGTCAGGGCTCAGTGGAAGTGCCAGGATCAGCGCCAGGCTCCAGCTGGTGCTTGGCACTGAACCTGGTGCTTCTGCTGAACCCTGAAGAAGCACCAATCAGCAGCACTGATCCTGGCGCTTCTGCTGAGCTCAGAAGAAGCGCCGATCAGCTGGAATGTTGCAGCATCTCCAGGGCCTTGTGATTTACATTCAGATGCTTGGCAACTGATTCATATTTATGACGGTCACAGTGTCCCAGGGTCACCAGATTGTTGGGGGCAATTAAGCTGACTTTGTAATAATGCCGCTTGGGGGGGGGGGCGAAAGCAGGCATATACATAGAATGAAGGCTACTGCTAAGCTTGTAAGCCGCCCTGAGTCTTCGGAGAAGGGCGGGATATAAATGGAATAAAAAAATAAATAAATAAAAAATAAATAAATAAATGTGGAGTGACCAAAACCTGCTGCAACCACCCAGCAGATGGGGGGAATAAAAACCAAACATCCCCCCCACCCCACGCCCACTGCCAATCCTCAACAAAAATGCTCACAACAATGAAAACCTCGGACAGGAGGGTGGGCAGGTGTCTTGCTCGGCTGTGGCTTGGGGGCCACTTTTTTCAGTGCCATTGTAACTTCGAACAGTCACTAAGTGAACTGTTGTAAGTCAAGGACTACCTGTACTTCATCACATTTTTCCTTTTTTGGGGGGGTGTCATCAAGTTTTTTACACCTTGCTAGGTGACTGGTGGTACTCGGATGTTGCCATATCCTAAAGATGGTACGATGAAAAGTTTGAAAATCTCTGGGTTAGGGCATTGTTTTTTGCCTGATTGTTTGGTGCCAATCCCTGCTTATCTGGGTAGAGGCTGCTGGAGACAACTTGTTCTGATCTTTTTGTTTCCCTCTTAGCTTTTTCATTGTCTCTTTTGAATGGCTTGTAAATATGGTGGTCTATATGGCTGATTTGTCTGAATGCCAAGTTTCTAGAGAGGCCCTAGTGGGTTTGGTCTTAGCTTGGTCTAGGATTCTCACAAGTTTCCAGTGGAAACTGTCTCTCACACAGACAGGAACACAATTTCTTTTGCTCGGAGTGACAAGAATTCTAAAAATTCCAGATTTAAAGGAGTCTCATTTCAATCTTCTGAAAATTCTCCTTTCAGCCCTGAGCAGCCTCCACCTCTCACAAGCTTGAGAGACACCCAGTTTGTGGGCAGTCAAGAGCCCATATGGTACCAGCCCCATCCCAATCAAAAGAGTCCATGAGAGGCCAGATTCAGCCCAGACCAAGTGATTAGCAGAGCCCTCCAGCACCAGCCAAGCTCGCCCAAGGATGTCCCAAGTTTCCCCAGAGGGTCTTCCTACCGGAAACCGGGTAGCCGAGGATTTATTGCAGTGCATGGAAATTGGAGCAGAGTCGTAAAGGGCTCTCAGGACCTGTCTGCTGAAGGAGTTCCAAGAGACAGAAGAGAACTGCCTTGTGACTGAGGCCTCTGGGCATGTGCAGATGTCTTCATCATTGAATCTACCAGAAGAGAAATGCTGTGCATCAGGAACGGGGAAATGGAGTGGGGGGAGGGCAGAGGTTTCCAACTGCAAGAGCAAAGAATACAGGAGCCTCTTTAAAAGGCTCTGCAGTTTTTAGTGTGTTTTGGTCTTGTGTTTCTCAAGGGTATGGGAGAGATAAGGAACCATCTTTCAAAGGACCCATTTATGAAATTCCCTGTAACATGCAAAGAAGATGAGGGGGAGGAAGAGGTACATCCTTAATTAAAGGCAGAGTAAACTAATCCCAGAGTTACGTGGCATCCTCATTCGTCTACAGGGAGTTTTCAAGTAATCCTCCTCTGGCTGTCATTTCCAGTGCAATCATTGTGCAGATTTTCCCCCGGCACCACTGGGCCACAGCTGGAAGCACTGGGACTCCTTCCTCCCCCCCCCCCAGGCCCGTGTCTGGCAGAGCCAGAGGGGCAGAGGAAGGTGGGCTGCAAAAGAGGCCACCCTCTCCTGGGTTCTCCAGACAAGCAATCACGCATCGTCCGTCCTCTGGTGCTCGAGAAGGGAGCCACACAGGTTGGGGACCAAGCAGAAGACCTGCCACCCTTTGCCCTGCCCGGCTCCTCCGTTGTCAGGACAGCATCTACTAGTTTGTAACCAGCCCTGCTTTTAATGGTATTCATATTTGTATGATTATAGATCACAAAGAGGGTCTCATAATGCCGAGATCCAACAGTCTCTGCCCCAACGGGGCTCAGAATTTCCCAGTGAGCCTCTCTGCAGCCATGGCCACCTCCAGCAGGAGAGAACCGGCCAAACCAGCTGCCAGAGGGACGAGGACGGTCCCCAGCCTGTATGCAGCCCCCCCACTTCTAGCCCCGTTCCAGACCAGCTGCTCCTCGAGGCAGCCCTCACTCCCTCCTCGGTCTGCGGCCAGAGACATCCTTAGGAACCCCCAACAGAAGTTCTTTCCTTGGCAAAAGCCGCAGTGGCAGCAGCATCTTAAAAGCATTATTATCCCCTGCCTGGGATGTCCGAGTGCTGCTGCTGCTGCCCCTGAAGTGGATTTAGGGGCAACAAGGAAGCCGCTGTCAGTCCCTGCATCACGTTACCTGTCCAGAAGCTGAAAATAGCGGTGCAGGTATCCTGGGTCAATAGCACTTTTGCACAGCTCCAGCTCTGTCTGGGGGTAGTAATGGACGTAGTTCACACACATCTCTTCCATGATTCCAAATCCTCCCTTCATAAAAGGGAAGTGAAGCTCCTCAGCATTTCCCCCACACACAGAAAGTCCCCCCCAAGGTCCCCCCCATTCATCCCCTTTGCCTCCATTTTGCCTGCTCCATCTTTCAGCCCACAGCTGGGACTATGGGTGCAAATCAATGCTGGACTGTGATTGGCTGATGCAAATTCCCTGCTTGCAGAGTGATTTATTTTCCTAGTTTGGCCAGCAATGGGGGAAAGCATTGGCCAACTGGGGAATGGAAGCCCATTCCCAATCTCTGGCAGTGCTGCCTTCCCCTTGACTCTAAGCTGCCAGGCTCCTTCCATCCGTTCCCAGAAAAGCACCCAAGTTTGGCAGATGGCAGCAGACACAGAGGTGGCTGTGTCTGAGGGATCTTGGACAAAAGGACTCCCCTGCCAGCATCAAAACTGCCTCCTGTCTCTCTATGGGCATGGGGATTTCTGGTTTTTTTTGGGGGGGGGGGGTTCTGCCATTCTTCTGGGGGAAGGGGAGCTTGGGGTTGCTACAGCTTGGGGTTGCTTGTTTCCTTGCTCTATTCTCTTTGATGTTTCTTCCTCGGGTGAGAATGGAATGTGCCTCCGGCCATCTACCTTGTCTCTGGGCGTGGAAGAAGAGGTGCGGAAACCTAACAGCCTTGGAAACAGTGCCTTATTGCTCCGTTCCCCCCAAATTTTCACACCTGTGGATTGGCATATTTGAGCCATCCAGATGGACAATTGGGTGGGGTTTCCATTGACACTTTTGACTATTGATTTGCATGGGAAACCCTCAGATCCTGCCTTCTACTACTGCTGTCAACACCTTCCAATAAAAGTTCCTTTCGAAATGATGCTCATTTGAAGAGTTCTGCTTTCTTAGGAGGCTTAATTGAGGCAGGTCCTTATACTCCTGCAAACTCCAGGGGCACATCAGGCGTTGATCTGGCTGCTGACCCCCAGAACTCCTTTATCTGCTCTGCTGCGCCTGACAAGAGGGTAAGAAAGGAGCCGAGGGTGGCTGGGTGCAGAGGAGACCCTCAGGGACTCTTTTCCAGGCCCTCTTCAGCCTTGGCTTGTCAGGAGGCTTCCTTGGACCGGCTGGGGGTATGGTATTTCCTATGTGGTGTTGTGGAGCTAATGCAAAGGGAGTGTTTCCTATGCTGCTTCAATCTAACAACATTCTAATATGAGCTAACACCGTGAGGGGGCTACCAAAGAGCCAATGCAATTTGAGGTACTATTCCTGAATTCTGCTTTATGCCTGCATAAGTCCAGTTCTGGGCACCTTATTTTACAAAGCATAAAATGTAAGGGTTGGAAAGGATTCTGGGGATCATCTGTTCCAACATCACCCTGCTGAGAAAGAGAGCCCAGGGGCCGCCTGAATACCAGAAGGACTCAAATTAATTCATGGATGTCCAGATAAGGATCGTGAGAGGAGCAGAAAGCCCAAAGGCATAGAGAAGAGGAGAGAGGAAGGAAAGGAATATAAGCAATCCTTGCTTAATAATGCTAAGTGGGACTGGAAACTGTCACTAAGTGATGCAATCATAAGTTGAAAACCCTGTGACTGTCATCAAGCGAGAACTGCACGAGTTATTAAGCAGGGACGTTGTGTAACCACGACTAGTGACACACTGCCAGCTTTTCCATTGACTTTGCCAGGTGGAATCCAGCAGGGAAGATTACAATCACTCAGAATGTCCTAACTGTGAGCTGGGTCGCAATCAAGTGACCGTGGGGGAATCTGCCATGGCACAAGGGCTGGTTTTAACTTCCACTATTGTCAGGCTGAACGGTTGCTGAGCGAGTGGCCATTAAGCTAGGACCCTCTGTAATGATCATTCTGGAGTCGTGACTTGGAATAACGCTTTTAAGGGCTCTGGAGGCTAACAGGAAGGTCAGCTGGGGAGTGGGGGGGCCTCTAGTGGACCAGATGACCATCCTTCTGAGCTCCTGCAGATGAACATAAAGGCTTCTCTCAGTCGCTGGTTTCTGACTTTAGTCTCGGGACAGCATTTCAGAAGTAGCCCAGCACAAAATTCATGAAAGCTGATTGCTGGAAGGGAGTTCCATAGCCTCTGATCGGAAAATTACCTTCCAGGGCAAATAAGCATTTGAGAATCCTCCAGCCTCCAGCCCAACTCACCACTGTCGTCTCATTCCTGTCTTCAGTGTTGTACATGCAGGTGGTCCTCAGCACATCGCCCTGTGACAGCAAGCAGGCAGGCAGGCTCAGATACAGGAAAGCAGGGCCTCCCTTCTGCACTAGCAGATGTGTGTTGTTGTTGTTGCTAATGTTGTTGTTGTTGTTGCTAATGGCGCCACCCTTGTGGGTCTTCTCCAGGGGTTCCCTGTGCAGAAGCTCTGTATATTGGCTGCTGGAGCTCAGAGCATAGAGGAAGGGCCAGCCTGCAAGAGCCCAGGCCCTGCGCTTGGCGCACTCACCTCACCTCAACAGGGCCCAATGCAGGCGTTAGGAGGGCTGGGAGGAAGAGAGGGCACCTAGAGCTGCTCTGGCCAATGCCCCCCTTCCTCGCAACTGCACTCCTCTGCACCAGCCCAGGGCCGGAGGAGAGGGCCACGGGCCTTGAAGACCGAGAGAGCCCTGGGGAGAACCCCGAGAATGCAAACTCTGGGCAAAGGAGCCCCGGGAGAGCCTCCGGACCCAGATAGCCCCACTCCTGTCGGCTGGCCTGGCATCCCCCGCTGCCACCCAGCGCCTCCCTCCCCACATCCAGGCCCCTGCCCATTATCCAGGCGGAGGGAGCCCTCCTGCCCAGGGACGGCTCAGCTTCACGTCAGCATAAGAAGGGAGCTCTGAAAAGGAGCCATTTTGCTTTCCAGTTAGGCTACTTTTTCTCCGGGAAAGAAGGGCAATTCCGAGGGTCCTTTTCCAAAGCGGAGAAGCACTTGCTTACCGGGTAGACAGAGACCACCTTCTTCAGCATGCGGATCTCCTGAAGAAAGGGGGGGAGGAAAGGTTGGTGGGGGGCATCGGCAAAGAAGGGGCAGCGGGGAGAACAGGAGATAAGACGCTGTTGCCTTCAAATGTAGTTAGTTGTTAGTTCTCGATGCATTAATCAGATTGGTATCCCGTCACAATCCTGAAAGATGCTCAACAGTTGACAAGCACCAATCAAACAAGCTGTTCTCCTGATACAGGACATTGGACCCCCCAATGCTTCCTCTCTTTCTTTCACTGGAGGTGCAATGTCGCGCGGTCGCACAGAGAGACGGACACTTGAGCTGGGTAGTACTTCTTTATTTGATCAGGAATGAAGCTGAAGCTAAGGGGTTACCTGGCGTCTCTTTATACCTGCCCAGGTGAATCGCAGTCAATAGATTCAAACCTGGGCTTCCCGCCAGTGCAGGTGGCCAATGGATTTAAACCCTGGCTTCCCGCCAGAGCTGACCATGCCCTGGGGCTGTCAACGACTCGCTCTATTCAGGCTTTCCCGCCAAAAGCGGTTATAGCCTGGAGCTGTCCAGCCCCCTGCTGTGCTGACATTTCCGTGTATGCTTTAAGAACATACACTACACCAGGCCAGATCACACTGGAGGTGGGGGGGGCGCCATTCCACAGTACTGTCTCCCCCCATGGAAAAATGCTTCTGGCTGGGAGGCAGCAAGACCCTCACAGCCCCCCAACGCAGCTCCAGCCTCAGCCCAAAGCGTCTGCTCCTGAGGCATCAGGCCAACCTCCTGCCCCAAGCCCAGAGCAATGGAGAAGGCTTCGCTTTGGAGAAAGACCCCGACCTAGCATGGGGGGGGGGGTGGCAGATCTGCTCGCCTCTGAAGGACCTTGCAGCGGGTCATGGGATTTTGGCATCGGTACGGCCAGCATGGAGGTCCTGGCACAAGAGGGGGCTCCCACTTATCAGGAACTGCTTGCAAAGCAGCTTCAAAAATGGCCTTCAGCTTTTGATGTTCCTTTACAATTTCAATTTATAACAAATATCAGTGGGGAGGGGGCTTCCCCGTGGCTGTCCTGAGGCAATCTACATTTCTTTCTGCAGCCCTCCTTTGGCTGCTCAGCCTGCTGCCTTTGCCCCCCAGGCCCTCCTCGGTCCCTCCTGCGTCTCTTTCTTCCTTCTCGGCTCAGAAGCTGTTTGGAAGGATGAGGGACGGGCTTCCTCCCGCTGAGGGAGGAAAGAAAGAGGAAGCGCTTCAGAAAAGCCGCAACCGTCCTCCGACCATGTCCTCGCCCCGAGGAAAGAGGGACGACTCCCTGGGGGGCTCTCTGGCTGCCTGTCGTGCTCAGAGCCCCAGGATGGAGGGAGGGGCATTTGTCCAGCAGAATGGCTGCTTTTTGGGGGGTGGCTGGCCTTCCCACTGCTACTTTCAGGAGGGGAGTGAGTTTCTCTTCTGCCTCCACTGAGAGGGAAGGCCACGATGCTTTCTTGGTGCCCCCCCTTTACCTGGAAGTGGGGGCTGTAGTGCCTGTCCCTGCTGACAATTTCCCAGTCCCTCCCTTCGCGGGACAGCACGGTCACCACGCTCCTCCCGGCCAGGTGGGTGTGGAGCTGAGAAGCAAAGATGTGAATCCCAGCAGGTGGCAAAGCCTGCGGAGAGGAGGAGGAAGTGAGACACTGCCCGGGGTGGGGGTGGGGGAATGGGCAGGAAGCCAACCCTGGGACCCTCTGAGAAAGGGACACTGAAGGTGGGGACGCTGATGATGCCAGAACTGGCAGGCCAAGGAAGGAAGGAAGGAAGGAAGGAAGGAAGGAAGGAAGGAGGGAGGGAGGTGGAGAAGAGCTGCAGGCCACGTCTCCCCCCCCAATCCCCCCCCAGTAGCTTTTCCACTTTAAAAGAGAAGAGAAGGGATCTCTAGGTGAGGAAAGCAGCCTAAGAGTGGCAGAGGCCTCACCAGCTGGGTGCACTTGTCCGAGCAGTAGCCGGTGAGGGAGAAATGGCTTTCGCTGGGGGGAATCGCCATCACCGGCGTGTACACCAGGCCCAGCTCCATGATTCCCGCATCATACTGTCGGAGGGAGGCCGTGTAATGGAGTCGGATCCCAGAGGAGTCATGGCGGCCTGGCAAGAGGCAAAGGGGGGGTGTTGTGCAAAGTCCTTTTCTGCTCAAGAATGGGCACCCCCTTCATCACAAGGAAGGCCCCGGAGAATCCAGCAGGGTCCAAGTTACGCTAGGGGCACAATCCTGAGCGTCCCCCCCCAGCCTATTGCTGATGCTCAGCAGGACGGCATGGACAGCTGCTGAAGACCTTCCCCCAAAGAAGCAAACTACTCATAAATGATCCTAAAGATGCCACGCGACCTTGGCATATGTGCCCTAACCACTCCAGGGTGAGCAGGGTACAAGAAGTAGAAAGTAGAGGGAAAGATACCCCCCGCCACCGCAGGTTGTCAGAATCCATTTATATTTCATTTCTAACTCTCTTTTCTGTGCAAACCCAAATCTCACACCACCCCCCCCCCTTTGGATTCTGCCATTCCCAAGGAGGAATAAACATGGGGGTTTATTTCTTCCACTTCCTTTCCTTAGATGTAACTTTTTGTTTATCTAGCCTGCCTGTTACCCATCAATAAGATCGATGAGAGGCATTCTCCCTCTCATCTTACGGGCAGCTAAGAAAGGGGGTGGGGGAATCTGGTTTGTTTCTCCGGATGGAATGTGAAGGGGAGGGATTGATTCTGCTACGAATGGACTGATGTTTCTCCTTTTCCCACGAGGGGCTTGACACCTGGAACTCGGCTGATCCGGAACTGACCGAATGAACTGAGGGGTGGAGTTTGCTCGGGGACACTTTAAAAATATCGATCTGTGAGGGGATTCTTCAGATCCCTCTATCATCTATGTCTTAGTAAAAGTTCCTGCTTGGATAATCTTGTCTCCAAGAGTCTTTCTTTCTTAAGATGTGGATTGGCGTGGGTTCTAACACAGGGTCTGCCCTGAAAGAGCAGCTGGATTCTGCAACGAGACAGCCAGCAGTCCCTTCAGATCAGAGGAGGGAGCACCTGGGTCCGGTTCCAGGATGGGCCTTTGGCAGGGAGAGCTCCACGAGGACCCCAAGTCCTCCTCACCGTGGCTATCCTACTGCCATCCAGGTGGCAGAGAGGATGCATCTGCGTCACCCCTTGCCTGCTTGCCAGAGGTGGGCAGTCAGAAGTGGTGAGCGGAAGGTGAGTTCCGATGAGGCTGATGGAAACTGCCAGATCCGATCAGCAGCTCAGCCTTCCAGAGCCACATCGGTTTCTTTCATCTCCCACACAGGAGAGCAGCACTCCTCTGCATCCAGCCAAAACAGGGAGTTCAGATCACTTGGGGCTTTCACCCCAGATTTCCCCATAAGAGGAAAGGGTAGAAGACCATCAACAAGTGGAATCAACTACCTCAAGATGCACTGCTTTGGTTTCAAGGCGTGTGTGTGGGGAGGGAGCTTCCAGTTCTGATCCAGGCAGCCGCCCGTGATCTGCGGGGGGGAATCCGCTGGGAGCTCTCCCACCACTAGCCTTAGAAGCAGCCAGCTGTGGGGAGATTTCGTGGCACCCAAAGGAGAGGGTTGCTATGGCCAGGCAAGCAAACCTTGATTTGGAGGCTGCTGTCCTCTTCTACTGGCCACATTGCTGGTGGCTATCAGAGCAGCACTATCTTCCCAGGAGGCCCTGGGGCTGCAGCCAGAGAGAGCTCCTGGCCGGCTTCTTCTTCTGAAGCCTCCCTCCTGGGCTGCCCTTTGGCACATCACTGTCCAAGCATGACAGAGGACCTTATGGATGGAAAGGAAAGCCCCCATTCCCCAAAACTGGCTTGCCTCCCAGCCCTTGGTGTGAAATACGACTGACACGCAGATGCTTGTCTAAAATTACCCTTGAAGAGCCAAGGAACAGAACTCTGAGTTTATGTAAATGCGGCCCCTCCTGGCTTCCTTTTTTAAACCTGCCAGCTGTCAAAACAAGGCAGTGCAAACACGGGAAAGGGTGCTGAGTTAGCTGGGGGGCCCTCCTTCCTGGGCCAGTGAAAGGCGGCAGGGATGGGGGAGCTTTCTCAAGGGGGAGAGGGGAGCACGGGCCCTCTGGAGGTCTGGACTCATCTGCAGAATGACTGTCCCTGCTGACAATTTCCCAGGCACCTTTCTCAGCTGCAAGCTTGCCAGATGTTGCTTTCGTTCTCTTTGGGGGAGGGGGCGATCTTGGCTTAATTCAGGCAGGGGAAGAGGCAGCCCAAAACATGAATGGTGAGAAGGCTGCCTTGTTCCTCCTGGTCAAGGCCAGTCCCAAAGAAAGCCTCTGTTGCTCCTCTCCAAGACTCTGTTGCTCCTCCCTGCCTCCCTCCCCTCCATTCTCTTTCTGATCCCAAAGCCTCAGGATCAGACTCCAGAGGCCAGCCCACGTCTGCTGCGTCTCGCTCACCTTCGAACTGCAGGGGGTTATGGTAGTGGACTTCCAGGCGCAAATATTTGGAGGAGCCAGGACCCCCAAAGGCTAGCCCTGCGTCTTCAGGATAGTAAAAGGCCTGGATGAAGAGAGAGGAAGGTATCGCGGTTATCCTTGGTGAAAACTGGTCCTCTTCATCAGCTCAGCCCGGTCCTTCTCTGGGTACATCACACCAAGGGTCCCCCGATATTTCTAGCCAGGCTTTTATCAAAGGGTGGGATGGTTTGCAACAACACTTTGGGGTTCAAGCCTCTGCCCCCCCCCCATGAGCTGCTGCTTTATCACCTCGCTCAGACCCTCCAAACCTCCAGAATCTGAGGAGCTCAGAAGAGGCTGTTTTAGAACGGAGACCCAATGGCCCCATTGCAAGAGCCTCCTGCCCTGAAAGTCAGCTAGGATATTTTGAAATAGGACTCTGCCAATGCTTGGGCTGCTCTCCATTGCTCCAAACCCCACAGAACCCCCCTGGGACAAGCAAGGGAGTCCTGGTGACTCCTGGTGGGAGAGGCAGGTCATGACTTCTTAATTCAAAATGTTCCTGGAGGCCAGGATGGTTGATTTGGGGCAAAAAACAGCCCTGACATCACCTGAAGCATTGTCTGAGAACAGAGGAACCAGGGAGGCTTCCCACCCAGATCCTTCTCCATATGCCCCACCAGCTCTCCATTAAGGCCCCTGTCTATCATGATGGGGGGGAGGTTACGAGGCTCACCTGTGCACCCATCGCCCAGGCAGCCAAGACATGTCGACAGAAATCCAGGTGCTGAGGCTTCATCTTGGAATGGCAGGGGCCGCTGTAGTGTGGGAAGGCCGGGAAGCGGGGGCTGCATTGGAAGACCTCCATGTGGTGGACCAGGGCTTCATTCCCGCCTGTGACCACCGGTTCATACTGAGGGGGAAGGGAAGAGGTGGTGACCCCCAAGCCCTGCGGCTCTGCATCCGCTATTGATGGAAGAAGCAAATTCTCCACTTTGTCTCTTTAAAGGCTGGGATGGATAAAAACCCCCTCACCATACTGGAGGTCCCCATTGGGGTCCTCTGCAAAGAGGATTCTCCTTGATTCTCAAACTGAAGCAGGTGGAGTGTTAGTATTGCTCTCTTGTTCTGAAAATTCACAAAAATGGAAAATGGTCTTCCACTGACTGTGATGAAGGGACTTTCAAACTGAACCTGCTCCTCCCTCCAGCTGGATGTGAAGAAATACCTCAGTTGACTGAGTTAGGCCTGCCTCCCGAGTTCACACAACATGCTAGCTAGATTCTTAGAACCCCCAGTCAGAAGTAAACTCAGGCAAAATCCTCTGTTCCCATGATATGTGAGGCCCAAACTAAAGAGGTCCAGCTCACTCGGCATGCTGGGACAATGCAGAATCCCAGCTGGGGGAGATGCCCCCCCTGCAGAGGCAGAATGCCCCTCCCCCTCCTCTTCTGAGAGGCAGAAGGAACAGAGGGACAGAAGAATGATTTTGGAGCTAAGGAAGAAAAGGGGGAGGTGGGGGCCAGTCCTTCTACTCACCATGACAATATGATGCTTTTCAAAGCCATCTGGAAGTTCAGTCATGAAACACCAGTACGTGGTCTCCTGGCGGGGAATGGTCACATCTGGGACCCGGATCTCCATGGTCTTTAGGTCCCCAGGCAGTGGGGGAACTTTGATCTTGGGCTTCAGAAGCTGCACCCGCTGCACTCCCTTCTGGAGCAGAGCAGAGACATTGATGGCTTGAAGAGACGGAGATGGTTTCTCCAAAATGCCGTAAATGAGATGCACAGTTCCGTCCTGGAAGGGAAGTCACCAAGCACTTTATCTCTGAGCCACCAAGGATAAGGGTGGCTGCCTTGAATTAGGTGGGCTTCATTGCTGACCAGGAGAAGCTCAGAAAGTAAGCAGTGGGCACCACGTGTGGGGGTTTGAAGTGGCTTCCTTGGGTTAGAGGATGATCAAGTCTGACGGAAGGGCTAATTTAAAAAGGGAGCAGCATCCTCTGTAAGAGCACAGCACTGAAAATAATTCCCAGCAGAGTCTAGACCAGGGGTAGGCAACCTCGGCTCTTTTATGACTCATGGACTTCAACTCCCAGAATTCCTGAGTCAGCATAGCATAGAGGTTGCCTACCCCTGGTCTAGACAGACACTTTAAGACTGCATCCTACAACAGGCAACGTGAGATAGTAGCTGCCAATTAAGCCACAGCACAGACCATCGGTCTGCTTTTGACCACACAGCTCCATAAGGATGAATCTCTTAAACAACAGATTTCCATTATTACTCTAACGGTATGTTTGCCATAGAATACCCTTAAATTTGAGTCCAACAGTTTCTCTTAACTGAAATTAAAATACTGAAGCCATATGAGCACATAGAAATTACAACTTAAATTGTAAACTTTCAACAGTGTTTTTATCTTTAAAGAAAATTTTAGCAGCATTGCTCTTCAGGTTTTGATTTCCATTTTCAAAACATAAAATTAGATTGTGCAAAACAAAGCATTTTCAGGATATTCTGCTTC
The DNA here is from genome assembly GCF_947247035.1 of Vipera ursinii. Classification (NCBI taxonomy): domain Eukaryota; kingdom Metazoa; phylum Chordata; class Lepidosauria; order Squamata; family Viperidae; genus Vipera; species Vipera ursinii. The sequence continues at coordinate 998,344 of NC_139529.1, read as the reverse complement.
CCTCCCTATATTATTCTCTTCAGATTTCTCAAAATTCTTTCTGAAGCAGAAGATTCTACCTCAATCACATAATCCTTTGGATCACAGGTGACAAAGGGCCTCTTGAAGAGGAGGGACAGCCCCCCGCCAATTCTCCGCGCCCCCAGAAGCTGGTAGTTCTGCTGGGCATCCATGTGCAGCTGTGTGTCTTGGTCGCTCCAGGTGTCCTACAGGTGAAGCAAAACAACGTTGGCACTTCAGAGAACCGAGATCGAAGAGGGCATTGTGGCCCAGCTAAAGCATCCAGCCTTGGATTTACACTTGGTAAGGCCCTAAGCTAAAGAAAGCTTGGAGTGCCCTTGTTAAAAATTTCAAAATTAAGAATATAAATAACAATGAACTTGTTTGCAAAATTGGAATATGGATATTCTGAAATTTTGTGAGGCCCTAAGTTGTAGCTTCTTTAGCCCTTAATTGAGATTTAGCCCTAAATCCAGGGCTGAATATTGCTTTGGGTGAGCAGGTTTTGCCCTCTCTACTTAGCTTGGAATTGCCTCATTCCTTTCTGGGGTATTAACAAGAGGAGCAAAATATGTCTTTGGGGTGTCTCTATACACACAATGAACACATTTCATACAGAATGCCAATTCCAAGGACTTTGATTGTGCTTAGAGTCAGCCGCCCTGACTCTTCGGAGAAGGGCGGGATATAAATGGGATTTTTTTAAAAAAAAGGACAGGCTCAAGTAAATACCTGAGCCAAGCTTCTGGCCCTTGGGCTGGCTGGCCCTGGACCAGGCTCGCTTAGCATTTCTTGGGCTGTGGGTGCAATGTTGTGGGTTCAGGAAACAGTCGACGCCAGGCAGATAGTTCAGCTCTTTATTAGGAGGTAGATTCAACAGGGGAATAGGGTTACCTGTGCCCTTTTTATACCTGGCCAGGTGTGTTGCCAGCCAATCAATTCAAACTGGACTTTTCCGCCGAAACCAAACCCAGCCTGCGGCAGTTGCGTTACAGTGGCACCTGGTGGTCTCTGTCGATCTGCGTTCTATACGCTGTAACTCCAATACATTAGCACCCCTTCCCCCTTAAGCATGAACAACATTTCTTTTTTATACATGCATAACTATATACATTTTTTAATTGACTGACACATCCGTTTCCCTATGGTCACACATAGTCTTTGAGATAGGCCGGAGTCCTATGGGTCCTAACTGACTGTCTCTGCGGTCCAGCCCTGTCCTGAGCAGCTGAGTTAGTTGGTAGCCTGCTTCATCCCTTCCCAGTGAACCTGCCCCACTGTCTGATCTTGTAACTGGTTCATTGTGACTACCTTGGGCCAGTGCCCCAGTGTCTGATCTTGTAACCGGTTCATTGTGACCACCTTGGGCCAGTTGTTGGCTGGGTTGAACAGGCTTTTCTGACAGCAGGTCCGGGTCCTCCTCTGCATCAGTTTGGTGGTCCCACAGGCTTGTGGGTACTGAAGGCTGTTCCCCTTGTTGATTGCTGGGCGGTGATCTTTCAGGAGCTCGCCTCCTGACCTGATCAATGTGTCTCCGGATCTGTCGACCCCCTTCCACCCCAATAATGTATGACAAGGGTCCTGTCCGGTCAACCAGCACCCCTGGAATCCATACATGTCCAGACCCATAATTCCTGGCCCAAACCCAGTCGCCAGTGTGAAGTTCTGTTGGGGGGTTGGTTTGTTCCTTTTCCGCAGCCACTCTGTCGGGGTGAAGTCTGTCCAGCTTAGTGATAAGCCTTCTGCCCCAACGAAGTTCCGCTGGGCTCTTCCCAGCGGAAGAGCATGGTGTGGTGTGTTGGTTTAGTAGGAATTGGGCTAACCTTTTTTGCCAGTCTCCACAGATGATGCGTTTCAATGCGTCCTTTGTTGTGCACACCATGCATTCTGCCAATCTGTTGGTGGCTGGGTGGAAGGGCGCTGACTTGTCTAATCGTGTAGGTCCTCATAAAAGCCTAGAATTCAGCGGATGTGAATTGAGGGCCATTATCCGATACCAACACATCCGGGAAGCCATGTATGGTGAAAAGTCCCCTGAGCACCTGGATTGTCCTTGGTGTGGTCATGCTAGTTACTGGGACCACCTCCAGCCATTTGGAATGGCTATCTACTACCACTAAGAATAACTGTCCCTGGAATGGCCCCGTGTAATCAATATGGATGCAGGACCATGGTATGTGTGTGGCCTCCCACTTGTGAACAGGTGCATGGGGCATCTCTGGTCTGGACCTTTGGCAGACATAGCACCCATTCACCTGCTCCTCAATGGCCTTGTCTAAATCCGGCCACCAGAGGTAGCTCCTCGTTAGGGCCTTCATCCTTACTATTCCCAGGTGTCCTTCGTGTAGTGATTGTATGACCCTGTCCCTTTGCTTCTCCGGAATGACTACCCTGCTACCCCACAATAAACAACCCCTGTGCGTGGATAGTTCATTCCTGTGTGTGAAATAGGCCTGGAATTCTGGGCCTGGGCTTTTCCCTTGCCACCTGGTTTCTACCCAAGTTTGCACTCTGCTCAGGATTTTGTCTGCAGTAGTTCCTGCAGCAATATCCTTAGCATTTAGTGGGCATTCTGGCAGGTCCTGGATGGCCAGTATTTGAGCTGCCGGTGCAGGGTCCGGCTCCACCTGAGTTAGTGGCAGCCTACTTAATCCAACTGCATGGCTCATATCCCTCCCTGGCCTGTGTACCAGTTTACAGTTATAGGCCGATAGGAAAATGGACCACCTGAGCATCCTTAGGGATAGAATCTGAGCAGTTTGCCTGTCCGTTGTGAACAATCCCAGCAGTGGCTTATGGTCGGTGAATATGGTGAATTCCCAGCCATACAGATAATCCTGAAACTTTTTTACTCCCGCCACTATTGTCAGGGCCTCCTTATCTATTTGAGCATAATTCCTTTCCACCCCTGACAGTGTCCTGGAGTAATAGGTGATGGGTCTTTGGGTCCCGTCCCCTTCCAAGTGACTCAGGACTGCACCCACTCCATATGGGGACGCATCACACGCGATGCAAATGGGTTTGGATTCTATAAAGTGAGTCACAGTGGACTCACTTGACAGTAATTTTTTTTAAATTCCTGAAAATCCTGTCATGACTCTGGTTCCAGCTCCACACTGCCTGCAGCAGTGTGTGAAGTGTCCAGCAGTCTGTGAAGTGGCTCAGCAATTGCTGCTTTGTTTGGGAGAAATGAATGATAGAAATTCAGTAGTCCCAGGAATGCCTGTAGCTCTGTCTTATTCTTGGGGATGGGGGCCATCTTGATGGCCCTTACCTTGGACTCTGCAGGGTGGATGCCCTTGGCATCAATCCTGAATCCCAGGAATTCTGTGGCCTTAACGCCTATGCTGCATTTGTCCTTTTTTAATTTAAATCCTGCAGCATGAAATCTTCCTAACACTGCCTGCAATCTGTCAGCTAATAACTCTTCTGTGTCTCCAGCGATGAGGACATCATCAAAGTATGGACACACTCCTGGGATTCCCTTCAGAGTTCTCTCCATTATTTCCTGAAAAAATTCCTGGAGCCACAGTCACACCGAACTGCAATTGGTTGACCCTAAAAGCCCCTCTGTGAGTTACAATAGTTTGCGCATCAGCTGTCTCCCGGGTAACGGGGAGCTGCTGATACGTCTGTGCCAAATCGAGCTTAGCAAAAATGGCGCTGCCTTGGAGTGCAGCAAGAACGTGGCTGACGGTTGGAACCAGGTAAGCATGCGGATTAAGTGCTCGATTAATCATGCACTTAAAATCTGCGCAAATTCTAACCTCCCCATTTGAATTGAGGGGGTTAACTATTGGGGTTTCCCACTCTCCCCCCTCTACAGGCTCTAATACTCCTTGTTCCACTAATTTATCCAGTTTGCTCTCAATCTTCAGCTTGAGAGCGAAGGGAACTCTCTGGGGCTTTAATCTAATGGGCCTAACGTTGGGGTCTAATTTAAATGAAATGGGTGGCCCCGTGTATTTTCCTAATCGGTCATCGAACACGTCTGCAAACATTTTGCAGATACCTTCGATGCTGTTGGCCTGGGTTTTGTGAATTCCTGAGATACCGATGCCCAGGGCCTTGAACCAATCCAACCCCACTAAACTAGTCCTCCAGCCTTCAAGCACAAGGACATCCAAATGCCCATGGGACCCCCTGAACCCCACAGACAATGTGGCCTCCCCCTTGATTTTAACTGGGGTGTGTTGAAAATCGGTCAATTTGATATCGGATTTTAACTGGGGTGTGTTGAAAATCGGTCAATTTGACCCACCTTTGGCTCCGGTTGCACACGTGTTTAAAAGTCTCATGTGAAATCACTGAGACCGCTGAACCGGAGTCCAGTTCCATCTGGTAGGGAATTCCCTGCAGACGGATGTCCAATTTAATTTTGGGGACAAGTAACTGGTGAACCCCGGTGTTACAAATTTTAAAATAGTCTATGACAGAGTGTTGGGGGTGCCCAGTACCTGATAATGCTTCGTCCTTGGACTGGATCTCATGTAGGCTGTCTCTGGAGCAATTCCTGCAGACTGCGGTGATGTGGCCAGTTTTTCCGCAGGCCCAACACTTGGCCGTGTGGAATTTGCAGGCCACTGTGGCGTGATTTTCCCTGCAGCTTGCACACATGGGCTGGGCTGTGCCGCCTCTGCAGCTGGAGCACTTGTGTTGCGTCGTTGGTGTTGTTGGCCTCTTCTGGGTTCCCTTGCTGTTGTTGCGCCTCGACCGTTGTTGTGGAACTTGGGTCCGGTGAACTGCGTCAATGTCGGTGGACTCTTCCATGAGCCCGCTCCCGCCGTACGCAGCGTTCGCGTGGTGCATGCTCTCTCCTATGCTGCTGGGTCGGGGTTCGCTTGGGTCCACTCCGTCGTCCATGTCTCTGGCTAAGACCTCATCCTGGACCTCCTGGAAGGTCAGGTTCGGCCTCGCACAAAGCTTCTGCCGCAACTGTTTGTTGCGGAGGCCAAAGATGATCCGGTCGTGAAGCCTCTCATTTAAATTTGTGAATTTGCAAAGGCGGGCGGCCTGTCACATGCCTGCTATGAAATCTGCCATCGATTCGCGTGGCCGCTGATCCCTTTTTTTGATATGGAATCACCAGGTCAGCTCAGACATTTTCCGGTTGAAGTGTTTGTTCAGCTTTTCCACGAGGTCGTTGTATGTAATGGCTCCAATGGCTGTCGGTGCGCACAAGCCGATGGCCAGATCATGAACGGCAGGGCCACTTGTGCACACTAGAGCCGCGACCTTCATACCGTCCTCTGTGATCCGATTTACCCGTAGGTAAAATTCGACCTGGCTCAGGTGTGACTCCCAATGCTCGGGGCACCTGGGGTCGAAAGGCTGGATCTGGCCGATCTGTGCCATGCTAAGTCTGATTCTGCCAGTCCTGCTTCGTGTAGACCTCTAGCGCAGTGGCTAGCCAGTTGATGTAGAAAGGAGAGAGGTGAAAAGATGCCTCTTTCCACCCAGCGAACGATGCTGTCCCTTCGTGATTTCAGCTCTTTTGGAAGCAGGATCCCATCCTCATCGCCAGTGCAATGTTGTGGGTTCAGGAAACAGTCGACGCTAGGCAGATAGTTCAGCTCTTTATTAGGAGGTAGATTCAACAGGGGAATAGGGTTACCTGTGCCCTTTTTATACCTGGCCAGGTGTGCTGCCAGCCAATCAATTCAAACTGGACTTTCCCGCCAAAACTAAACCCAGCCTGCGGCAGTCGCGTTACAGTGCCATCTGGTGGTCTCTGTCGATCTGCGTTCTATACGCTGTAACTCCAATACATAGCAGTGGGGCCAGCTGGAATCCCATGGAGGTTTTCCTTGTAAGCACCAAGTTAGAAGCGACAACAGCTAGCAGCTAGAGAGGAGCTATGCTCCTCAGTGTTCGAATGGGGAGATCATCCGGAATTTTACAGCTTGAGTCATCACTCTGTTTTTCTGCAAGAATTCTGAAGCATTTCTTTACATACACCAGCTTGGGGTTGAGGCTGAAGCCAAAGAAGGCAGGTATGGAATCTGTTCTGAGATCAGGCCTGTTAGGATATTTATGAGATATGACAATTCATCCAGTAGAGTCAGGCATGAGGGAGAGACGCAAAAAAGACCAGCAAACTACCTCAATTGCATCACCAGAGCTCAAACATGGCTGAACAATCTCTAAGCATCCCTGCTTGCAATCTGGAGCTTCTACATGCCTCATGACTTAAGGTGAAAGTCTCCAGGATGAACAGATGCCTCTACTGCTGCTGGTGTGAATCACTCCCCCCCCGCCTTTATTGCTAATGACAGGTGTAATGTCGTGGGTCCAACGCAAGGAAGAGATGCCAGCCGGAGTACGTGTTCAGCTCTTTATTGGGGGGGTTAGCATACTGGAGAATGAGGGTTACCTGGCCTCCTTAAATACCTAGCCATGTAGGCGGACAGCCAATGGGGTTGGCCCTAGGTTTCCCGCTGAAACTAGGTTTCCTGCCAAAACCGTTCAGGCCAACGCCCCCTGGTGGCTGTTGCCAACACCCCCTGGTGCCTACATACATAACACCCCTCCCCCCTTAGAGAAGAACCACATAACAACTATAGAACAATATTATAACTATTATAACTATAACACTGTGTGTTAATAGAATGCAACTGTGGGGTGGTCACATAGCACACATAGTCTGCTAAATAGGCAGGTGTCCTGTGGGGCCTGGTGGACCATCTGGGTGTGGCTTGGCCCTGGACTTGGACAGCCGGCTCGTGAAGCCTCTGTGCTGGGTTGAGCAGAGCTGGTTGCAGGAGGCCCTCCTCCTCTGGTTCTGGTTCTGAGTTGTTTCCGGTTGGGCTGACCTCCCCTGGGGTGTGGCTATCCTGTTGGGCGTGTGTGGTGCACTCAGGGACCCTTCCTCTGAGCTGGTCGATGTGTCGCCTTATGTGTCTGTCCCCCTCCACCCCCACAATGTAAGAGAGGGGTCCAGTTTTCTCAACCATTGTCCCCAGAATCCATGGATGCCCTGCCCCATAGTTCCTTGCCCAGACCAGGTCCCCCACATTGAGAACCCTGTGTGCTGCTGCTGCTGCTGATGGTGGCCTATCCGTCTCTGCTGCTACTCCGTCCGGGTGTAAACGGTCTAGCTTGGTGATGAGACGTCGTCCCCATCGAAGTTCTGCTGGGCTCTTTCCGGTAGCAACGCATGGTGTAGTGTGTTGGGCAAGTAGAAATTTCGCCAGTCTGTGATGCCAGTCCCCGCTGATGATGCGCCGGAGTGCGTCCTTGGTCGTCCTTACCATCCGTTCAGCTTGCCTGTTAGTCGATGGATGAAAGGGCGCGGAGGTGGCGTGCCTAATCCAATTCGCCTTCAAGAACGCCTGGAAATCGGGCTTCCGGTGGCGGCGCGGCGCCGGAGACAGCCTTTTCGGGCTGCCCGCGGCTCAGCTGTGTTGTTTTCACCCGAAACAGCGCCGATCAGCTGTTCGGGTGGATTGGAAGCCCCCTCCTCGGGAGAAGAGGAGAGGGTGAGGCCCCAGGTAGGGGTTGAGTTCTCCGGGGCCGCCTGAGCTTAAAGCTTGGGTGGCTGAAGGATTGAACTCCCCCGTAGCCTGGGTTGCTCCCAGCTGTTCAGCGTCTCTGCTCCGTGATTTCTGGAGTGGAGCCAGGCGTTTGCGACCACCCCTGCCAGAAGGAAAGACCATGGAATAAAAGGAGCAGGCAGAGCGGTACAGGAGGATAAGGTGAAGAGGACTTTTATTTTTACTCTCTAGCTTAATGGACTTTATAAACTTAAAGTGAAAGTGCGTAACAAGTGAAAGTAAAAAGATGGCGGCTAAACCTCCCCCAAAAACTCTTCGGAGTGCTGGAACTTTTCCGGTGCAACAGACATCGTTGCAAGCTTTGCTTCCTCCTGCTGCATTGACATCGAAGGATTTACAAGATGCTCTTGAAAAACAAGCCCAGGTAATTTTGGAATCAATGGGTGATAAATTGGCAAAGATGGAGGAGAAATTGGAGAAATTGGAGGAGAGAATAGAAGAGAGGATGGAAGAGAAGTTCAGTGCGATGAGGGTAGACATTTTGTCTACAGTGCACAGTGTGGCTGAATGTGTGCAAGATCTGGATGAAAAAGTGGAAGACCTGACTCAAAAGAATGCCATATTAGAAGTAAAGGTACTGAAGAATGAAGATTTAAGAGACAAAATGGACAGAGAATTGAGTCTTGTTCAGTATTATCAGATGCAGTATGCTGTTAGAATCAGAGGCTTAAAAGAAAATATTAAGGAAGACCTAAAGCAGCTGATTTCTGAGGCTCTGGAAGCAGTACTGAAATAAAGGGATGCATGGATAAAGTGTTTTGTGTAAATTCATGGATTGCTAGACAGAGAAAGCTACCTAGAGATGTGGTGGTTTATTTTGCAAAGAGGGAAACTAGAGATGAAGTTATTCAAGCTGCCTATGATACTAAAGTTGTGATTGCTGACCAAGAAGTTTTGGTTTTAAAAGAAATTCCTCCAAAGATTTTAAGGAGAAGGAAGGATTTTGCATTTCTTGTGCAGGAGCTCAAACAACGTGATATAAGGTTCAGATGGGAGATTCCAGTTGGATTGGTGGCGATGCATGAAGGCAAAAGGTACCGTCTGGTCACTGTGACACAGGGGCGTGGTTTTTATAATAATGTTTTAAAAGCAACCCCACTACCACTTCTGGAAGCTGCAAAGGGATCTGGAGAAGGAAAACTTCAAGAGGCTGAAGCTGGACAGACAGAGGAGAATGGTGCTGGAGGAGATCAAGCTACAACTTTTTTGGCTGATCCTGGAGAGCAGAGCGTGCTGCTTTAAAACGAGCAAAAAAAAATAAAAGAACAAGATCAGCAGAAGTCTATGGAACTTTCAAAACGTACTTACAGCCAAGCAGTGGGAGGAGCACGGCCTAAAGGAGATAGTGGGCCTATTAAAGATGTGCTCCAACAGCTTTGGGATGACATGCATGGCGACTAAATTTTTAACTTGGAACGTTAATGGACTAAATTCACCACAGAAGAGGAAGAAAGTTTTTCAATATTTAAAACAATTCAAGATAGATGTTATATGTTTGCAAGAAACGCATATTAGGGCTATGGACCAAAAGTATTTATCGAACTTAAGGTTGGGCACGCAATTCGTTGCTTCTGCAATGAATAAGAAAAATGGAGTGGTTGTTTATGTTAAAAGTGCTTTAACAGCGGACTTAATTGAAGCAGATAAGCATGGAAGATACGTTATGATAGAGTTGCTGTTAGAAGGTAAAAAGACGCTTTTAGTTGGATTATATGCTCCTAATCAACAACAAGCTGATTTTTTTAGTTTACTTCACACAAAGCTTACCCAGTTGGATTATAAATCGTTTATTTTTATGGGGGACTGGAATGGTGTTTTGGATGTACAGATGGACAAGGCTGGTTCTTTTAAGCGCGTTCCAAGTCATGCTAGACTGCCTAAATCCTTTTTTGAAATGAAGGATGATTTGGAACTGCGAGATTTGGCGTGATATACATTTGCATGAAAAGGATTATACTTTTTTTCCGACAGACATCAATCTTTTTCCAGGATCGATTTTATTTTGTTGACTAATGACTTTTTTTCAAGGATTAAGAAGGTGAAGATATGTGCAAGAACTATTTCTGATCACAGCCCAGTCTGGCTAGAGATTAATAAGGAGAATAGAAATAGGCGCTCGTGGCGCGTAAATGAGAATTTGTTTAGAAATCAGAGAAATGTGGAAGAATGTAAACAGCGGATGAAGGATTTTTTTGAAATTAATATGAATAAGGACACTTCTATGGACATGGTTTGGGATGCTAGCAAGGCCTATATGAGAGGGGTGTTGATATATATGAACAATAAACACAGACGTACTTTGGAAGCCAGGAGGAAAGAATTGGAGAATGAAATTAAGGAAAAAGAAAAGGCTTTGAGTTTGAATCCAGCGGATGTGAAGATTAAGGAGGTTATTAAGCTATTAAGAGGACAATTTGATAAATTAATGGCTGACCAAGTGGCAACCAGTTTGCGGTTTGCCAGGCACAACACCTTTTGCAATGCTAATAAACCAGGTAGATGGCTAGCTTATAGACTGAGGAAAAAGCAAAGGGCTTCTAATATAGATAAAATTGAGCATAAGGGAAGGGTTGTGTTTCAACAGGATCTTACTAAGGATGCTTTTGTGGATTTTTATTCTAAATTATATGCTAAGGAGAAGATTAATGAAAAAGACATTGATGTATATTTGGAGAATGCTAGCATTCCGGTTCTTACGCAAGCACAAAAAGAGGGGATTAATCAATTGATAACAGAAGAAGAAATTCTTATAGCAATTAAGGAACTGAAGGTGGATAAAGCGCCAGGTACGGATGGTTTGACTGCGGCTTATTACAAAAATCTACAATTAGAGATGATAAAACCGTTAAAGGAACTGTTCCAGACAATTCAGAGGGGGGGAAAGGTGCCTCCATCTTGGAGAACTGCTTTTATTTCTTTGATTCCGAAGGAAGACCAAGATGCTACTCAAGTTAAAAATTATAGACCGATATCACTTTTAAATACAGACTACAAGATATTTGCTAAGGTGTTGGCTAATAGACTGATGAGGGTTCTGCAACAGGTGATTCATGGGGACCAAACGGGGTTTATTAGTGGTAGGCAAATGAAAAATAATGTGAGGCATATAGTTGATGTGTTAGAGTTTTTGGAAAGGAACAACCAGATCCCTGCGGCGCTAATTTTTTTAGATGTTGAAAAAGCTTTTGATCAATTGAATTGGCAATTTTTGATGAAAGTTTTAGATAAAATGAATTTTGGGGATAATTTTTTGCAACCAATTAGGGCATTATATCAAAAACAAACTGCCCGAATAATAGTTAATAATAGTCTGACAGAAGCATGTAATATTGAGAAGGGCACAAGGCAAGGGTGTCCGTTATTGCCCTTGTTATTTGTATTAACATTGGAGATATTGTTGGTTAAAATACGGAATTCGGAAAAAATTAAGGGTATACAAATTAGAGATCAGGATTATAGATTGAGAGCGTTCGCAGACGATCTGGTTGTTACAGTGACCCAGCTGGAGAACTCTGTTGTGGACCTGATGGAGATAATAATACAATATGGGAAGGTTTCTGGATTTAAAGTTAATACACAAAAAACTAAAATTCTGGCCAAAAATATGACAGCTTCGCAAAAGGCTCTCTTAGAAGGATTAACTGGATTTGAGATTGTTAAAAGGGTTAAATATTTGGGGGTGCTTTTGTCGCCCTCTAATACAAAGTTATATAAAAATAACTATGAAAAATTATGGGGGAAAATTCAAAAAGAAATGGAGAGCTGGGAAAAATTGCAATTGTCTTTGTTGGGGCGAATCGCACCAGTGAAAATGAATGTCCTGCCTAAATTCTTATTTTTATTTCAAATGATACCGGTTCTTAAGAAAGATTCTAATTTGGAGGAATGGCAGCGAGGTATCAATAAATTTGTTTGGGCAGGGAAAAGGCCACGAGTTAAACTTAAGATTATACAGGATACTCGTGAAAGAGGTGGTCTTAAAATGCCTAATTTTAAATTATATTATGAAGCTGCTGCGTTAGCAGGAATAAGTGATTGGATCAATTTGACACAAGAGAGATTATTAAATCTTGAGGGCCACGACTTGTTGTTTGGCTGGCATGCATATTTGTTGTATGATAAGAAGGTAGATAATGTATTTAGAGTGCATATTTTAAGACAGGCATTGTTGAGAGTTTGGAAGAAGTACAGACATAAGCTAGATTGTAAGATACCATTGTGGGCAATCCCAAAACACGCAATAGAAAATATAAATGTTGGTTTTAAACATGATGTGACTACATACAAGGAGATTTTAAGCTTGGAAAGAAATGTCTGGTGTTTGAAACCATATAGCTTCTTGCGAGATGAGAAGATTGTTCAGACTTGGTTTCAATATACTCAGCTACGGGCCAGGTGGAAAGAAGATCAGAAAAATGGTTTTACAATGACTGATGAAAATCTGATAAAGCAAATCAGAAATCAGGGTCCAGCACATATCAAACGGATATATCTTGCTTTGATAGAAATTGACTCAGAAACAGAACTTGTTAAGGATTGTATGATTAAATGGGCCCAAAATATACAAGAAGTTATTACAATGGACACATGGGAAAGGATTTGGGTGAGGAACGTAAAATTCACACAAGCTCAAAATCTAAGAGAAAATTTTTATAAAATGTTTTACAGATGGCATTTAGATCCTAAAAAGCTGGCAAGTATGTATCCGAACTATCAACCTAAATGCTGGAGGTGTGGTGAAGAAGATGCAACATATTTTCATATATGGTGGACTTGTAAAAAGGTTAAGGCTTTTTGGATAAAAATTTGGTGGAATATGCAGAAGATTTTTAAGCAAAGGATAAAGTTTTGTCCGCAAGTTTTTTTGTTGGGAATAATTACAGATGCTAAGGTTGTGGACACTAAGTTGATGTTGAATTTAATTACGGCAGCAAGACTCTTAGTAGGTCAATACTGGAAGAAGGAGGAATTGCCGACTATAGAAGAATGGACTTTAAAGGTTTCTGACCTGGCAGAGATGGCAAAGATCTCGGCTTATTTGAAAGATCATTCGCAAGAACGTTATGTTATGGAGTGGAGAAAATGGATTGAGTATATCCAGAACAAATATGGGACTAAGAAGTTTCATGTAGCATTTGAATAAGTCTTCCTTTTTTTTCCCTCCTTTTTTTTCTTTTCTCTTTTTTATATATCTTATATTAATAGTGTTTGTAGTTATCCTATATAAGCTAGAGAGAGATAGATCTCAGAGTTTATGGTTGTTAGCATATGGATGTTTATGATTGGGTTTTTTTTGGTTTTTTATACCTTGTACTTAGCTCTGGGAAGTCGGGGGGGGAGGGGAGGGGGGGAGGGGTAGGGAGGGAGAGATAGGGGAGGGGTAGGGGGGATTGTTAAAGATAAAATGTATGATAAAACTTTTCAATAAAAAAAAGAACGCCTGGAAATCAGTAGCGGTAAACTGAGGCCCGTTATCTGATACAAGGACGTCGGGGAGGCCGTTTGTGGCAAAGAGAGCTCTGAGCACCTGGATTGTCCTACCTGAGGTCATGTTGGGAACAGGGACTACCTCCAGCCACTTGGAGTGGCTGTCCACTACCACTAAGAACAGTTGGCCCTGAAATGGCCCTGCATAGTCAATGTGGATGCGGGACCAGGGTGTGTGTGTGGCCTCCCACCTGTGTGCGTGGGGCATTTCTGGCCTGGATCTCTGGCACATGTAACAGGCCTTGACCCGTTCCTCAGTGTCCTTGTCCAGCCCTGGCCACCAGAGTAGCTTCTGGCCAGTGCCTTCATCCTGACCACCCCCGGATGTCCCTTGTGTAAGGATTCCAATACTCTGTCCCTGACTGCAGTGGGAATGATGACCCTGCTTCCCCAAAGTAGGCAACCCCGGTGCATGGAGAGTTCGTGTCGCCTGGTGAAATCAGGCCCCAGAGACTTGTCCTGCCACCCCGTGCAAACCCATGAGAATTGTCAGTTGCTCATGAGTTGCTCATGATGTTGTCAGCAGCTGTGCTGGTTGCAATGTCCTTGACATGTACTGGGCATTCTGATAGTTCCTGCAGTGCTAGGATTTGTGTTGCTGGTGCTGGGTCTGGCTCAGTAGTGTTTATGGGTAGCCTACTTAGACCGTCTGCGTGGCCCATCTCCTTCCCTGGCTTGTGCACCAGCTTGCAATTGTAAGCTGCAAGGAAGATGGACCACCGGAGCATTCTGGGGGACAGTATTTGGGGGGTCTGCTTGTCCGTGGTGAATAGGCCTAACAGGGGCTTGTGATCTGTGTAGACAGTGAACTCCCTGCCATACAGATAATCGTGGAACTTCTTGATTACGGCCACGATTGCCAGGGCTTCCCTGTCAATTTGGGCATAGTTCCTCTCTGCTCCAGACAGCGTCCTGGAATAGTAGGCTATGGGGATTTGAGCCCCATTAGGCTCGAGGTGACTGAGTACTGCACCCACACCATAAGGGGATGCATCGCATTCGATGCATATGGGCTTTGTCTCGATGAAATGGGTTACTGTGGACTTATCCGACAGTAGTGCTTTTAATGCCCTAAAGCTTTGCTCATGGACGGAAGTCCAGGCCCATGCTGCCTTTTTATCCAGTAACTTGTGAAGTGGCTCTGCAATGGCTGCCTTGTGTGGGAGGAATGTATGATAGAAATTTAGCAGGCCCAGGAATGCCTGTAGCTCTGCCTTGTTCTTGGGTGTGGGTGCCAGTTTGATTGCCCTCACCTTGGACTCTGTGGGGTGGATTCCCTTGGCATTTACCCTGAATCCCAAGAATTCTGTGGAGGGAACACCTATTCTGCATTTCTCCCTCTTTAGTTTGAGGCCAGCTGTGCGCAGCCTGGATAGTACCTCCCTCAGCCTACCTGCCAGCTCTTCTGCTGATGCTCCTGCAATCAGGACGTCATCAAAATAAGGGCATACTCCTGGGATGCCCCTGAGTGTTTTCTCCATAATTTCCTGGAAAATGCCAGGGGCTACGCTGATCCCAAACTGCAGCCTGTTCACCCGGAACGCTCCCCTGTGTGTTACTATAGTCTGAATGTCAGCTGTTGCCCTAGTAACTGTGAGTTGCTGGTACGCCTGCGCAAGATCGAGCCTTGCAAAAATGGCACCGCCTTGGAGGGAAGCGAGAATGTGGCTGACCGTGGGGACTGGGTAAGTGTGCAGGTTTAGGGCGCGGTTCACCAAACATTTGTAGTCGGCGCAGATCCTTATTTCCCCGTTGGACTTGAGCGGGGTGACGATTGGGGTTTCCCACTCCCCCCCATCTACGGGCTCTAAGATTCCCTGGGCCACCAGCTTGTCCAGCTAGCACTCGATTTTGTGTTTGAGCGCGAAGGGGACTCGCCGCGGCCAGACCCTGACAGGGGGAACGTTCGAGTTAAGCTTGAACGAGATGGGGGGGCCTTGCAGACAGCCTCGACGGAGTCTCCCTGGATCTGGTGGATCCCAGAGACTGTGATTCCCAGGGCCTCAAACCAGTCTAGACTGACCAGGCAGGCTCTCCGGCCCTCTACCACTACAACCTCCAGGTGCTCTTCGCGACCCTTAAACCCCACCGAAATGGTAGCCTCCCCCCTTACCTTGACCGGCGAATTCTGGAAGTCGGTCAGGGTTAAATTTGTAGGCCGTAATTTAATCCGCTGCTTGCTCCGGCTATTAATATAGTTAAGGGTCTCATCCAAAATGATGGAGACCGTGGATCCGGAGTCAAGCTCTATGCTGCAAGGGATGCCTTGCAAGCGGATTGTTAATCTAATTTTGGGTTTGAGCAGCCGACGGCTACCCGTGTGGTTAATGGCCAGCCGGCTCTCAACATAGCCAATTCGTGTTTTGGTCGGGGCCCCAGTTCCTTCGAATGGCGACTCCTCCGGTTGCAGCTCGTGGATCTCCTCTCGGGGGCGGCGGCTACGACAGACCGCGGCTATGTGGCCTGTTTTCTTGCAGGCCCGACACATGGCCGACCGGAACTTGCAGAGGCTGTGCACGTGGTTTCCACCACACCCTGCGCACTTCTGCGGGTTGGTAGCATTGCTAGAGGGCCTGGGCTTGTCTGGGTGTCTGCCTCGCTGGTCGGGGGTCAATTTCCGCTGGAGGAGGTCGATGCTCTGCTCGTCCTCGGCTGTGGTGACCTGCCGGTGGATGCTGGCTGCCTGGCTGTCGGTTCTGGTCTCCTGGACTGCTTGGTTGGCCCCGCAGGCCGCTTCGTGGGCCAGGATGGCATCTTCGGCTTCCTGGAGCGAAACCTCCTCTCTTTCGAACAGGCGCTCTTGCAGCCGCCTGTCTCGTAGGCCGCAAACCAGCCGGTCCCGTAGCTGCTCCTCCAAGTTTGAAAACTTGCAGGTGACGGCGGCTTCTCATAGGGCTGCGAGGAATTCGGCACCGGACTCATTGGGGCGCTGGTCCCTTTTTTCGAACTGCGACCTCGTGGCCAATTTGGACTGCCGGGAACGGAAGTTGGCATTGAGCTTGGCAACGATGTCCTGGTACGCGACGGTGTTGATGGCCTCTGGGGTGAACAGGTTCGCGGTGATCTCTAGGAGTGCGGGTCCCCCGATGCAGAGCAGGGCTGCCGCCTTCATGCCATCCTCCGAGATCTGGTTGAACCGCATGTACAGTTCGGCGTGAGCCAGGTACTGGGCCCATGTCTCGGGGTGGCGGGTGTCAAATTCATGGGGTTGTCCAGCCCTCGCCATCGTGGTGTTGGTTTCGGGTCTTGGGTTGCGGATGCGGTGACCGGTGTGGTCCGGTGGCTGGCGGCCGTGTTGGGAGGAAGGAAGATTCCTCCTTCCTTCAGCGTGCGGTGCGCTCCCCAAGTGACTTCAGCTCCTTGTCGGCAGCAGATCCCACCTTCGTCGCCAATGTAATGTTGTGGGTCCGACACAGGGAAGAGACGCCAGCCGGAGTACGTGTTCAGCTCTTTATTGGGGGGGGTAGCGTACTGGAGAATGAGGGTTACCTGGCCTCCTTAAATACCTAGCCAGGTAGGCGGACAGCCAATGGGGTTGGCCCTAGGTTTCCCGCCGAAACTACGTTTCCCGCCAAAACCGTTCAGGCCAACGCCCCCTGGTGGCTGTTGCTATGCAGGTGCCTGCATACATAACAACAGGTGTCACTCAGAAAGAGATCCAAGGAAGCCCAAGAGGGGCAAGGGAAGCATGCTTCTGCAAAAACTCCGCTGCGGGTCTCATCTGGGCATGACCCACATTGCTGTGGGGTTACTCTTAGCATAGAGAGACTTAGTATTTAGGCATCAGAGTAGTAGACATCAATGTCTTCTTTTAGCAATTTTTCATACCTCAATATTTGATTTTTCTGAAGTAAATGTTCTCTTTTTCTTTTAACCAACTCTGTTGCTGAAGCATATTTTAGCAGGGGTACTGAGTCCTGCCACATTGAAACCACCACCAACTCCACTCATTGGATCCCCGACTTGGCGTCGCAGGTGAAGTAAGCCTCCTTCTTGTGAGGCTCATCTACCAAAGAACCCAGGTTTTAAGTTAAGGGGAGGCCATTGGGTGGGCTGTTGTGTGTACTATGATCTTTGAATCTGACACTCCTCCAGCCCATCATGCAATTTCCCCGACCTTTTGAATTTGTTCCGGGTGGGGATTTTTGCTGGCTTGTTATCCTTCTGATTGTGTCCCACCTTCCTAACCTTGGGATATTGTCATGACAACAGTGGCAAGATTGTAGTCTTGCCAGCATAGCTGGTCAGAAAAAGGCCCTTTCAGTGGGGCAATTGGGCCCCATTTTTGCCAGGGAAATGCCCAGGCTCACAGATGCGATTACACCTGGGGCATCTCACATTATGGGGTTCAGGGGTTCCCCTCAGAGGGTGGGACAGGTTCCTGCAGGGGCATCTGGGAAACATCCCCCCAAAAGGACTTTTCCCAAGCTTCCATGGCCTACAGTTTAGCTCTTCAAAATACAACCAAAATGATCTAGATATAATAAGAGGCAAAGGAATCAAGAGTGCCAAATTTATGCTAAAAGATAAAAACCCAAGAATCTGGTTTCAATTATGGTTTTAAAAAAATAAAAAATAGCTAAAGCAAGCATAAAATAATGACATATATTAACATCAGGTACATTCAGTGAAGTTTTAACATTAGCCTACTCAAACACAGACTGTTCCTTGGCTCGTGTCTTAAAACATAGCAGACTTAGAATCGTAGAATCCCAGGGCTGGAAGGGACCATGCAGGTCTTCTATTCCAACCCCCTACCCAAGATAGGAGTCTACCCAGACAAAAGGCTGCCCAATCTTTTCTTGAAAACTTCCACTGAGGTGCCCAAGCGTAGGACCTTACTTTTCACACCACAGGACTGGATAGGGCCCTTTCTTTCATCTGTCAAGCTCCTTCTGAATCTTGAATATCTTCCAAAATGTTGGCTATTCCCTCCAGCTTGTTGACGTCTGCAAATTTGATAAGCAACCTTTCTATCCCCTCATCTATAGCTAGATCTTCTCAATACCTGTTTCCTGATCTGATTCCCACCCCCACCCCAGGTTCACCCAGTCAATGACCAATGAAGGAGCTAGCCCTGGAGATATAGAAGCAAGGCTCTATCTTCCTCGGACACTCTCCTTGGAACTCAAAAACCATTTCTCATCAGTATCAACAGAGATCTCAATACCAGAAGGAAGCCCCTGGGTCTGAGTTTGGCAGAAGAACCCCTGCTTACCCACCGCAAAATAGAACTGGAGCCCATCGCTCCATAGGACAGCCAGATCTGCCTCCTGAAAGCCTCCACGGTCTGACATGCCAAAGAGAAAGCCATATTTCACCTCCTTGGCCATGATCTGGAAATGCACCTCTTCCAGGTGGTAGCTGATGTTCCAGGAGAGCTCCAGGAGGCCCTGAGGGTCCAGGGGCACCTTGAATGGGAAGTTCTCTCTTGGCTCTGTGCCTTGGAGGGCCACCACCAGGAGGACCAGGAAGACGGCGAGCAACGAGAAGTACATGGATGCCGCTTCCCGGACCCTGAGCACCAGGCAGGCTGCTCCCTTCGGCCTCCTCCCAGAGCTTAGCATTCTGGCCAGCAGGAGTCGTGCAGCCACTGGTTCTTTCCATTTATAAAGAGGCCCTCCTAGCAACTGGATCGGTAATTCCCCTTAATTACATTTGGTGGATGGAAAATCAGATTGTGCCACTGAACAGCCCTGCCTGTGTCCTCCTCCTCCTTCCACCTGGCCCAGGCGCTTGTCGCTTTCTGCTTCTCTCTAATTGCCTTTAATTGTTTGTGGACATCATCAGTGGGAATTTAACTGGACTGGATTAGGTTTTGTTTTTTTAATGTCCTTTTAATGCTTTTTGAAAGGCTGGCCTGGAAGTTGATTTGTCTCCCAAGTCTCTATGCGCTTTGTCTCTCTTTCTCTGCTGCTCCCTTCCCTCCTCCAAAATGGGGCCAGAGATGAGACTTTGTGGGAACTGCTGAGTGGCCAGAAAATCTCTGTACCATCAGCAAAAAAAAAGAAAGAAAAAAAGTCTGGGATCTCTCCCTAAAGCCCAGAGACCCACCCTAAGCTAAGCCCCAATGCCCCAGGATTCACAATTACCCCTTTCCATTGCAGGCGGACATGAAGGGCAGCAGCTACTAAGTATGTTGTATCCATGCAGAAGCAAATTTCTGCCTGTTTTCAGCATTAAATTCTTCAGTTCTTGATCCTGCATGACATGCTTATCACACATCTGGAATACATGCATCTGGAAGGAGAATCCGCCAAGAGGAAAGGTGAGCGCCTAGGCCAGAGTTCAAACGAGCTTCTTGACTTCAACTGCACAAAAAGGGTAGCAGCTGGAAGCCTTCATTTCTGGCTGAGGGAGACTAAAGCTGGATCTTCTCTGACTTCACCATCCCAACATGACACTTCAGGCCACAGAGTCTCTTGGTGGCCATCGCTCCCTTCTGGTCCCTTGGAAGAGGGCTCAGCACGTGAGCTAGCCCATGTGAGTTAACCTCAGTTTAAAACTTGTTGCAACAAAGCCACCAAAGAACAATGACAACAACAACCCTAACCCAAGTACTCATAAGTTATGAGTACGATTTTACTGGGACCGAAGCCCTTTTGAATCATCCTTTCTCCCTGCACTGTGGCGTAGAGTTTCCTCTGGAGTAAAGCAACAGCTTGGGCCTGTTTGGTGCAGCTCTTGCCTTGCTGAGCGAAACCGTCTAATTTGCTTCTGCTCCCTTTGATTGCGGTGTTTGCTTCAGTTGCAGCATGTTCTTTTGCTGACTTTCTAGGTGCTGGAGGCTTTTAAAAAATTATTATTATTTTGATGTTAGTGAAACTACCTCATTCGAAAGCTTCTCTGTGTAGGAGAAGAAACCAGTATTACATAATCACTGGGTCTTGTGTGGTTTGCTCAGCTGAAGCCCAAATGGATCAGTCCATACTGGTACTGCAGGAACAAGAGACATTGTGCGTGTGTGTGTTTGTGTTTGTAGCCCAGAGAGCCTATGCTGATGATGATAATGGAGATGATGTTGCTGGGGCTTGTTTCAGGTCCCTGGTGTCCTGGAGTTCTTAACTGGTGGATGCTGTTGTGAGTTTGTGGAAGTTTTATCATCCTAGTACTAGTGATATTTGGGTAATGAAATATCTGCAAGAAAACAACCAGCCAAGCCCAGAGAGCATCAACCTTGAACTATAATTATCCTCCTTTCCTGAAGGGTTATCAGCCTGTGGGTACGGAGGGTGACTTCTAGAAGATTGCTGACTGGGATACCTTGAGCTGGTGAGATGTGCCAGTTACATCTTTCCTAACCCTTCCTGAATCTTTCAGGGGTTTTCCTGATGCTTCTGGACCATCTTAAGGGGTTGGCACTGAAGGGGCAGTTTTGCAGTGTTCTCCTCTTTCCTCCAAGGCTGGTTGCAGTTGGGGTTAATAAGGGAAAAGAGAGACTGCCAGGCCTGGAGCTATGATGTGTGGGGATGCCGCAGGGCTCAACTCTATCCCCACTCCTATTTGACATTTATATGAAACCAGCACGGGTCAGGCTGTGCCACTGTGACTGGAAGCAGTGAGGGACTGGATGGGGGAGAACAGACTGTGACTCAGCCATAGCAGAAGTGACTGTCAATGGGCATTTGGGCCTCCTGGATCTGACGATTTCCCATTCTTAGTGTTTCCTGGACAGAGTCAGTGGGAATCATACTAGACTCGCAACTGTTGCTTGAGGAATAGGTGGCAGGGAGGGCTTTTGCACAAATCCACGCACTAGACCAGCAGATTCTAATGATTTAGCCATTTCCTGCCTGGATTATTGCAATGGGCTCTAAAGAGCACTGAAGCTCTTTGGAAGCTTCAGTGGGAATCCAGTTCAGGGTCTAGTACTGAATGCCCAAAGTTCATCTCTGTAACAGATAGTTGTGGAAGGGCTGCTTATCACCTTTAACTCTCTGAATAGCACAGGACAAGATGGAATGACTATCCTAGTGGAGGCAACCAGGGGCATGTGCTCCAGTGTCGCACGGGAAGATCTGCAAGAAATACCATTTGCCTACAAGCAAGAATTGGTGGGACCACAAAATAGACAAAGTAAAAGAAAAAAAGAAGCCAAATGTGAAGCATCCCACGCAGTTCATATAGCAAACAAAGACTCCTGAGACATTTTTCTGTTGCCAAGAGTACAATTTACTAAGCTGACATGGATAGGAATTAGCAAAACCAACTCTAACGTTTTTGCATGCAAATAGCATAGTTAAACATTCTCCTTTTCCCTGGCCCTCCCATTGTCACGTTATTCCCTCCAATCAATTATATTCATTTTGTTTTGGGAACAGACTCTTTGACTTTCCCAGCAGGTGACCTTGGTACCCGGGTATATCCTGGCTTTAAGTCAGAGCTCCTGCATTCCCTTCTTTGCATTCCCCCACCCTTGCTTCTTCTTCTGGCTGGAAGCAGGGTTTGCAAAGTGAGCCAAGCTTCAGCCGTGACACTAAGGTGCTTTGGGATTTTAGAATTCAAATAGATGGTGCCTGACACATGGCACTTCAGACATAACAATTATTGATAAGAAAGACAAGTGTCTGCTTAGTGGATGGGGAAGTAGCTGGAGAGAGCCAGAAGAGGAAGAATTGAAGAAGATAACAAAATACAAAGACCTACAAATAGAATTAGAAAGACTGTGGCAGAAGCAAGCAAACCAATAGTAATGGCCGCTTTGGGTGCAATCCCAAAACATCTGGAGTACCATTTGAGCACTATCAGTATTGACAAAACCATCATCAGTAAATTGCAAAAGACAGCTTGACTCGGAACAGCTCACATCCTGCAGCAATACCTTTAATACCATCGCACAACATCTGCCTCCCCCAAATCCTTGGGAAGGACTTGATTGGTGGACAAAAATGGCAAATCCAGTGTAAACATCTGGCTCACAGTATGTGAGCATCCTCATAGTGTCTGGCTCTTAGCTCTCTTAATTTGGTTTTAGTATAGTTGTCAGGACCCACTTCAATCCCACATCTTAAGAAAGCAGAACTCTTGGAAGCGATTTCTTCCAACAGGAACTTTTATTAAGAGTAGTTGATAGCAGGCATAATAGACAGGATCTGAGATTTCCCTTGCAGAATGATAGATAAGGTATCCCCAAGACCCCACTCGATAGTCCCCCTCGCCAGTATGGGATGGCCAATCCCCAGGTGATAGGTCCATCATGGGAAAAGAGGAGATAACATCAGCCTGGGCCCAGTTCACACAGCAATGGTTGGCAGCTTCTTCACACCTTCCTCTGAGAGCGTAAAAGTAAACCAGGTACAGAGGTTACATTCTTTATTCCTTCTCTTGTTCTTATTGACAGTTTAGGGAGATAGGTTTGGAGAGAGTTATAGCACAGGGGAGCAAGATGTTACATTGTAGCAGATAGAGGAAGCAGAGGCAATAACTCCGTGGGCACATCCCCCCTCCCCCTTGGGAGTATGGCAGAACCCAGGGAAAGGTGAGGTTTGATTTTGGGTCAGAGGGGATAGATAGAAATGAAACAGGAATGGGTTCTGACATCACTTCTTAATAATATTTTATATGTGTGTTGTTTTAATATTTTAATCTTTTAACTATTTTTCACTTGTTTTATAACCTGTAAGCCACCTGCAGTTACCTTGTAGGGTAGTTGAGTGGCATAAAAATCCAATAAATAAATAAAATTGCATTTTCTTTTATTCAGTGTTTTATACAGTCTTACCTACTGAAACAGGAACTTTGCAAGTGACTTGGAATCTTCAAATATGCCTGATCAAGAGCCCAAGTAAGTCAGTCGGCAAATAATGCCACCCATGGAAGAGAACACTTGCAGCTCAAGGTTGAACTGTGAGGTCCTTGGTACTTGGTGGGTGAAAGAGCACTAAGGCTACTTGGCCAGTTTTTCACATGCAGGAGCCCTTTGTTCGCTGATCCTTTGCAGGTAGCGAGGGGTCCTCTACCATCTTCTGGAGTCCATTTAAACTCACGCCTACTGCTTCAGTGACTCCATCCAGCCACCTCATTCTCTGTTGTCCCCTTCTTCTCTTGCCCTGAACCTTTCCCAGCATTAGGCTCTTCTCCAGTGAGTCCTTCCTTCTCATTAGGTAGCCAAAGTATTTGAGTTTCAACTTCAGGATCTGGCCTTCTAAAGAGCAGTCAGGGTTGATCTCCTCTAGGACTGACCGGTTTGATCGCCTTGCAGTCCAAGGGACTCGCAGGAGTCTTCTCCAGCACCAGAGTTCAAAGGCCTCAATTCTTTGGCGCTCAGCCTTTCTTATGGTCCAGCTTTCACAGCCATACATTGCAAATGGGAAGAACATAGCCTTGACTATACGCACTTTTGTTGACAGGGTGATGTCTCTGCTTTTTAGTGTGATGGCTAGATTTGCCATGGCTTTCCTCCCGAGGAGCAAGCGTCTTTTAATTTCTTGGCTACAGTCCCCATCTTGGAGCCCAGGAAAATAAAATCTGTCACTACCTCCATTTCTTCCCCGTCTATTTGCCAGGAATTGAGAGGGCCGGATGCCATGATCTTGGTTTTCTTTCTTGTTTTGAAATTTTTTTAATTGGTTTTATAGGGTTAGCAAAGAAGGTAGGGAAAAGGGGACTTGGAATAGGGTAGAGGAAAGGTTAAAGGTAGAGGTTGGGGTATATACATGTATTTGTGAAGCAATATGGTGTTTGGGTAGGGACGCGGTGGCTCAGTGGGTTAGGATGCTGAGCTTGTCGATCAGAAGGTTGGCAGTTTGGCAGGTCGAATCCCGAGTGCTGCGTAACAGAGTGAGCACCTTTTACTCATCCCAGCTTCTGCCAACCTAGCAGTCCGAAAGCACATAAAAATGCAAGTCGAAAAATAGGGACCACTCCGGTGGGAAGGTAACAGCGTTCCGTGCGCCTTTGGTGTCTAGTCATGCCGGCCACATGACCACGGAGGCGTCCTCGGACAAGCGCTGGCTCTTCAGCTTTGAAACGGAGTTGAGCACCAGCCCCTAGAGTCAGAAACTACTAGCACACATGTGCGGGGGAGCCTTTGCCTTTATTTAGACTAATACATATCAAAATCCTGTTTTTAAGTTTTACCTAATTGCAATAAAAATACTCTAAAGTAGCCTATAATATGCAGAAAAAATCTTACTTTTTGGGTAACCTACAATTCCCTATTTCAGTAAAGAATAATTCTCTTGTCTACAAAACTTACGTTGTTCATTACATATCATTCTTATGATTTAACAATAAAATATAATTTTCATCTTAACACATCACCAATTTATTAAAAAAGATTTTTTTGTCTTAACCATTCAACAGTTGATAAAATACTATCTTCTATTATAAAATTCTAAATTCTATTGTATAATTCAAAAGTTTATTCTAAAAGCTTAATTTTGTTTTCTTTTAAAAATTTAAAACCTGTATGTTGGCAATTTGATCTCTAGTTCCTCTGCTTCTTTGAAATCCTGCCTGTACTTCTGGTAGTTCTCGATCCCCATACTGCTGGAGTCTAGCTTGTAGGATTTTAAGCATAACTTTACTAGCATGTGAAATGAGAGCAATGGTGCAATAGTTTGAACATTCTTTGGCATTGCTTTTCTTTGGAATTGTAATGTAAACTGACCTTTTCCAATCCTGTGGCCACTGTTGAGTTTTCCAAATTTGCTGGCAAATTGAGTGTAGCACTTTTACTGCATCATCTTTTAAGATAATTTTTACTGCATCATCTTTTAAGATGATTTCAGCTGGAATACTGTCATGTCCACTAGCTTTGTTGCTGCTCAGCTTTCCTAAGGCCCATTTCATTTCCTGTCCATTTTAGTTCACTGATTCCTAAGATGTTGATGTTCAGTCTTGTCATCTCTTGTTTGACCACATCCAGCTTGCCTTGATTCATGGATCTTACATTCCAGGTTCCTATGGAGAATAAATCTTTACAGCATCGGACTTTCCTTTCACCACCAGATGCATCCACAGTTGAGCATTCTTTCAGCTTTGGCCCAGTTGCTTCATTCTTTCTGGCGCTACTAGTACTAGCCCTCTGCTCTTCCCCAGTAGCATATTGGACACCTTAAAATAGGCAAGTGAACACCTGTCCAACCTAGACAAGTTCAAATCACCTGGACCAGATGGATTACACCCCAAGGTTCTGAAGGAATTGGCAGATGTGATCTCATAACCACCTGAGGATTGGAAAAGGGTTGATGTGGTTTCCATCTTCAAGAAAGGGGAAAAAACACCTGGACCCAGGAAACTACAGACCAATCAGTTTAATGTCAATACCTGGGAAGATCCTAGAAAAGATAATAAAAAAACAGATCTGTGAACAACTAGAAGCAAACAAAGTTATAACTAGTAGCCAGCACGGGTTTGATAAAAACAGATCATGCCAAACCAATCTTATTTCATTCTTTGATAAAGTGACTAAACTAGTAGACCAGTGAAATGCTGTGGACATAGATTTCAGTAAGGCATTTGATAAAGTAGACCACAACCTACTCCTTGGTAAGCTAGGAAAAGGTGGAATAGACAACATTACCACCAGATATATCCTGTTGTGATTCAGCGTCAGCCTGTGGTATCGGCAGCTGAGTCTGATTATTCTGAAGAGGAGGAGGAGGGATTTGGGGAGTCTTTGGTATGAGAGGGAGGCTCTGATGCACTGCAGGACTCTCAGCCTGGCCCCTCCTGTAATGTTCCTCCTCAGACTCAGCCATGTGAGCACGAGGTATTGGATGTAGATGATTCACAGCTGGATCTATTCAGGGATGCTAGGAGCCAGAGGCAATCCAGCAGAGCAGAACAGAAGAAGGCAATGAGGCAACTCTCCCGAGGCAATGAGAAGCCACACCTTGGGTCTGCTGATAAAAGGGGAAGGTGTGGGAGGTGCTGGTTGCTGAAGGCAACCATTTGAAGATCTTCTGCTAAAGTCCTGGTCTGTTATTCCTGTTTAACTCTTGTTTGAACTTTTGATTTAACTCTTCGTTGAACTTTTCGTTTAACTCTTGTCTGAACTCTTTGTAAATAAATTTGTTTGGGTTTTTTCCAGCCTGTTGACTATAAAAATGTCCCTGACATTCAAACAGGGCTGGTCATAGACTGTAGCTTGTTGCCAAACTATACTCAATGAATAGTCCTCGTTGGCACTACATCCACATGGAGAGAAATAAGCAGCGGGGTACCACAAGGTTTCATCTTGGGCCCAGTATTCTTCAATATCTTCATAAATGACTTAAATGAGGGAATTCATTAAATTTGCAGATGACACTAAACTGGCAGGAGTATCCAACACCCCAGAAGACAAACTCAGGATCCAAAAGATCTTAACAAAGTTGAACAATGAGCCCTATCCCACAAAATGAGTTTCAATGTGGAGAAAAGCAAATTTTACATTTAGGCAGAAAAAATCAAAGGTACAAGTACAGATTAGGTTAGACCTGGCTTGAAAACAGTCAGTGTGAGAGGGACCTTGGAGTCCTAGTGGATGATCAATTGACCATGAGCCACAGTGTTGAGCAGCAGCTGCTGAAGAAGCTAGTACAATCCTGGGTTGCATAAATAGAGGCATAAAATCAAGATCACATGAAGTATTAGTACCACTTTATAAAACCCTAGTAAGACCACACCTGGAATACTGCAGCCAATTTTGGCCACCATATCACAAAAAATGATGTTGAGAGTTTGGAAAAAATTTAGAGAAGAGCAACTAAGATGATCAAAGGCCTGGAAGAACATACGAAGAACATCTACAGAATTTGGGTTTGGCTAGTCTAAAGAAAAGAAGAAATAGGGGAGACATGATAGCAGTGTTCCAATATCTAAGGGGCTGCCCCAAAGAAGAGGGGGTCACATTATTCTCCAAAGCACCAGAAGGCAGGATGAGAAACAATAGTTGGAAATTGATCAAGGAGAGAAGCAACCTGGAATTAAGGAGAAACTTCCTGACAGTGAGGACAATTAACCATGGAACAGAAGTTGCCTTCAGAAATCTCCATCACTGGAGGTTTTTAAGCAGAGCCTAGGTTCTCCTGCTTGAGCAGGGGGCTGAACTAGAAGACCTCCAAGGTCACTTCCAGCTCTATTCTATTCTATTCTGTCTCCCCATTTGTTTGTGGATGACTAGATGACAGGCCGTGATTTGTACCCATGAGGTCCAAAAACTCTCTCCAGAACTCTGAGGTGAACTGGACCCTCCTATCTGATATTAAGTGTTGTGGGGCTCCATGCAGCCGATAGATGTGCTGCACAAACATTTTTGCCAAGGCTTTAGCAGTTGGGATCTTTGGCAAGATATAAAGTGAACTTGTTTAGAGAATAAATCTGTCACTACCCAAATGACAGTATTTCCAGCACTCTCCAGTAGAAGTCCGTGGAAATCTCTCTCCAGGGTGCTGAAAGGCTCATCGCCTGTAAAAGGCCAGGCGTTTTTCCTTGCTTCCGTTTCAATGTCCATCTTTAGGATGGCCACCAGAATTGTCTCTTTACTAGATGGAGGGTCTTCAGGAACCCAAAGTGTCCAGCTAGCTTTGAGTCATGGCAGAATTGCATGAACCTTAATCTCTGGAGTTGGGGATGTATAATTTCCCCCCTACCCATGGCAGTCCATTGTTCATTGAACAGAGATTTTTTGGCTAAGGAACCACTTGTCTTTCTCCAGAGCTTGTCAGAATTCAGTGCCTGCTGAATTCTAGGGTGGGTAGGTTCTTTGCTTGCGCCCTCGTGGTGACTGGGGCATCTAGTTGTTTCAGCAATGATTTGACCACTTTGGCTTTTAGGCTGTTATATTGTGGCATTCTTGACAGGGCAACCATTCCATCTCACATTTCCACCCTGGCTGGTGACTCCGTGGTGGATGGTTACTTTCTGGGATCTTCCTTCCCAATCCATTTTCTTCCCCATACCAATCAACCATCTCAGCTTTATGAGGTTCTCTGTCAACTGAGCCGATGGAGTCAAAGCCGCTGTCACTCGGGCAAGCCTTTGGGGGGGGGGGATCCACCCAGCGCTCGTGCTCTCCCTTCTTACCACTGTGATTGCTTGCACAATCCTCACAGTAGGGGTTTTCGTCCCTCCAGGTTGACTATTTTGCAGATCCTGCCTAATATAAGGACCTGCCTCAATTAATCCTCCCAAGAAAGCAGAACTATTGAAACTTGCATTGTTTCAATAGGAACTTTTATTGGAAGGTATTGACAGTAGGAAAAAAAGGCTGGACCTGAGGATTTCTACTTGGGGCTGCCCTTGAGATCCACTCGGAAGCTTCAACTGGTGCAAAGTGCAGCGGCACGGACACTCTTGGGAGCCTCCCGATACTCCCATATCACACCTCTCCTCCGTGCACTGCACTGGCTTCCAGTTGCCTTCCGTGTGAAGTTCAAGGTGCTAACAATGACTTACAAAGCCCTACATGGCATGGGTCTGGACTACCTACGGGAGCACCTTCTGCCAATGTCAGCACCCCACCGTCCTGTGCGCTCCCACAGAGAGGGCCTCCTCAGGGTGCCACCGCTCAAGGAATGTCGGCTGGTGGCCCCCAGGGGGAGGGCATTCTCAGTGGGTGCGCCAGCCCTCTGGAACAGCTTACCAACCGAAATCCGGATGGCCCCCGACCTCCGCACCTTCCGGCGCAAATTAAAAACTTATCTGTTCCAGCAGTCCGGCCTGGCCTGATAGCTCTAATCTGGGGTCCCAGTTTGTATTTTACTATTGTTTGTTTTCACTATTGTTCATTCTGTATGCCTACCTTATTCTGTACACCGCCCCGAGTCCCTCGGGAGAAGGGCGGTTTATAAAAACAAACAAACAAATAAATAAATAAATAAATAAATTTCCCATGTGAAACGTTAGATTAAAATAAACCTTTCAAACACTAACCCAACTGTCCAACTGGCCGGTTCAAACAAAGCCAATCCATAGGTGTCAAATTATTGTGAGAAAGAACCAATAAGGTCAAGACTAGCAGGTCTCTCTGTGGCTTCTTCCCTCCACCTGAAGATAAGGCTGATGGCCCGAGGCACATTCCATTCTCAACCTAAGAAAGAGAATAAAACAAAGCAAAGGAAGCCCCCCTCCACCCATTATAATGGCAGAACCTGAAAAATGAAATGAAAGGATAGGAAAGAAAGGAAAAATGCATAGGCGTTCTGACACTCTACTCTACTCTACTCTACTCTACTCTACTCTACTCTACTCTACTCTACTCTACTCTATATTCTATTCCTATCATCATCATCGGGAAAAGCTTTGGTTTGGGATAAGGACCAAGGCATGATGAAAAAGGTGAGAGTTGAGAGGAATCCCAGGCAGGATAGCAACTCCAGATTTGGCTTTATGATCATCACTGAGCAAGGATGCCCTGCATGCCATTATCTTGGTACAGCCTTCATACCAGCGCTGGGTTGTCTCCATAGAAAGCAACTGCAGGCTGACACAGGGCAATGAGAAAAACATTTATTGTGTTGGTGTCTGAGAGCTGGGTTTTCTCTCACCCAAACCTTTCCTTGATTCTGTATCCAGGTTAAATTGCTGAGCATTGCTCCAAATATATCCAGGAAAATCACATTGTTTCAGAAGGATTTTTTTCCTGTTAATGGGGCTCTACTCGTTGCTGTGGAAGTTAAGTGACAGAATGGCTGTAAATAAACATTGCTTTAATCACTTACCCAAAATAGCAGACTTATACTCAGTTTTCAAGATGCCCAAGGTGTCTTTTGGGTCCCTGCATCTCTGGAAAATATGGAAAGATATTTTTTGATCTCTGAATAATCCTTGAATGTAGTTCTGCTATGATGTAGTTCAGCCTCCAACTCCGTCTTGAATGTTGTCTGGAGGAAAAATTGAAATGTCCCCTGCAACATGGTTTTCATCCTGCTGCTTAGAGAATTCCCAGCAGGGCCTCCTTGTACATCGCACAGCTACACGGGTAGTTATTGCAAGATTCCCTCCTCCCTGCCACGAGGGGTCATTAGGCAAGCGAAAGGAAGGTGCATTTTTATTTGGTATTCATAATATAGTTGGCTTATTACTGCAACAAGGAGTAATGCCATTTTATAACTATAATTCTAACCCTCTGTTACATATTTTGCCCTCCCACACTTCTCTGCCTTTTGCCATCTTTACCTTTTTCTATCTTTCCACCTGCTCTGTGGTAGAGCATCTATCCACCATCCCCAAGATTAGGTCAACCCCAATCCCGCTGGCCTTTTTCAAGGCCTTGGAGACACAGATGTGTTCCAAGCCACGAGGGTCCAAATGTCAGTTAGACTCCATGAATAGGTCATACTGAGGCTGTTTGCCGTTTACCTTTCCCACTAGGTGTGTATTTGTTTTGGGCTAATATCTTGTTTTTAATTATGATTTGCTGCCCAGGGTCACTGTTGAGATGGGTGGCCATATAAATTAATCACCTAACCCAAAAGAAGAATTATAAAACTTGGGGATTGACTTCAAAAATACATGATTGGTTAGGTAATGGTAATGACGGTGTTCTTTATTCTGATGGATCAACATGGCTGCAAACAGGTCTATTCACTTTGAAGCTTTGTTTGTCTTCCTTAGTTAAAAAATATTGAATTTGCTCAGTAGTTAAATTCTTGTTGCCACAGAAAATGCTAGCATGCACAAACAACATAAACTTGTTGTTTTATGTTGTTGCTTTAAAAAGTGTTGATTTAAAATTAAACATATCCTTTTCTTGTCAAACTATGAGTTGTGATTGCTACATAAGTGCTGGTGTGCACTAACAACATAAACCTAGAATTGGGAGCAATCCTGGATCATCTTGCTTTTTATAAATTTCTCCTTAATTTGTTGCTATTACTGGATGATCTTTGGAAAGGACTAGAGTGAAACTGTTAGGATGGATCTGGTAGGTTTTTGTCCATCAACAGTTGATGCAGAAATAGACTTGGTAGCTTTTGTTCATCTGCTGTTCTTCTTAGCCAGATTGCAAAAAAACCCGTCTGGTGTTTTTTTTTTAAAAAAACCAGCTGCCAAGTAAAACCCAGTTATCCCACATGCATACAACAGTCCCTTCCACATGCTCATTTTTAGTAATAAATATGAAACTAAGCATTGTGTAATTTTTATGGGGGGAAAATAATAATTTTGATGAGAAAAATTAGCAAACAGTAGAAAATCATAAGAAAAAGTAACATTTACATTATTCAGATATTACATTGTAAGCCACCCAGAGTTGCTTTGGATAGAAAGATGGGCAACATCTAAATTTAATAAATAAGTTCAATTAAAGACTTTTTGTCTACTTTGTACTTATAGCTGCCAAGAGTCATGCAATTTGAATGGGTCCATTAGAGTTGGGCAGCTACAGGTAATAAGCTACATGGGGCTGCCCTTGAGGACCACTCGGAGGCTCCAACTGGTACAGAATGCAGCCGCGAGAGTTGTGTTGGGAGTCTCCCGATACTCCCATGTTACACCCCTGCTCCGCGAGCTGCATTGGCTCCCAGTTGTCTTCCGGGTGAGATTCAAGGTGCTGGTAATGACCTACAAAGCCCTTCATGGCATGGGTCCGGAATACCTCAGGGAGCACCTGCGGCCGGCATCAACTTCCCTCCGCCCAGTGCACTCCCACAGAGAGGGCCTCCTCAGGGTGCCACCAGTCAAAGAATGTCGACTGGTGGCCCCCAGGGGGAGGGCGTTCTCTGTGGGCACGCCGGATTTATGGAACCATCTTCCGGTTGAGCTCCGGATGGCGCCCGACCTTCGCTCCTTCCGGCGCGATCTAAAGACTTACCTGTTCGAACAAGCCGGCCTGGCCTGATGGGTGATGGGTTTGGGTTTTATTGTTTTTATGTATTTTAACTTAACTTATTGTTATAGTTTTTGGGCATCTTGTTTAATCATTTTTAACTTTTGTATTCTTGTTTTTTAACATGTATTGCCCTGTTCACCGCCCTGAGTCCTTCGGGAGAAGGGCGGTATACAAATATAATAAAATAAATAAATAAGTTCAAATAAATAAGTTCAAATAAATAAATGGTGACCATACAAAGTTAAGTATTAATTAATTAATACTGCCCTTCACTTTGAAAGTCCAAGCAGCAAAATGCATTTAAATGAATTTGCAATACAGCATCCTTCTCACTACAAATCAAGTTCATTGTGGGCCGAAAAGCCTTACGACTCTTCTCAACCTCTGAGGAATCTCAGCAAGATGAAGGTTGCTTCAAAATTGTTGACGTTTCTGCATCAACTGTGGATGGGAAAAAACCTACCAGATCCATCCTACAGTTTCAGTCCAGTCCTTTGCAAAAATCATCCAGTAATAGCAACAAATTAAGGAAAAATTTATAAAAAGCAGGAAGTAGGAAGCATCTTTGCAAGGTTTGCTTTTTGACCCTGTTCAAAGAGTTTGGGCTTTGGGGGGCTTTCCAGCAAGTGCCTTTTATTAAACAACTGGTTCATTTTAGCTATAATCTCATACTAATTGTTGATATATTTAGAGTAGCTTTTTAAAATTACCGCCATGTTTAATTGTTTCAGTATTTTGTTAATACCTAGGTGATTTTTGTCTTTAAATATGGCTCAAATATTTTAAAGAACGGTTAGGGTTGTAAAGGCTGTAGATTTTTTTCCTAGCTGTACAAGATCCTTGTACAATATTGCCTTGTAGGCAATATTTTGGTGCCAAAGGAAGCCTCACCTGTGGAAAGTCTGCCTGACAGAGGAACTGAGATTGTTCTATCGCATTGAGCCTTTTGGGGTGTTTTTTTGGGGGGGCAGACTGTATCCTGACTTCTGCCAACCTAGCAGTTTGAAAGCACGTAAAAATGCAAGTAGAAAAATAGGGACCACTACGGTGGGAAGGTAACAGCGTTCCGTGCGCCTTTGGCGTCTAGTCATGCCGGCCACATGACCACGGAGACGTCCTCGGACAAGTGCTGGCTCTTCGGCTTTGAAACGGAGATGAGCACCGTCCCCTAGAGTTGGAAACGACTAGCACACATGTGCGGGGGAACCTTTACTTTTTTTATAGCTTACAACTGATTCCCTCAGATGTGGGATCCTGGGAAAATGCTGGATCCTTCAACATCTGGCTCTGGTGAGAAGCAAAATGTTTGCTGCAAAGCCAAAAGCCACGTAGAAAAAGGAGACTCAGAAATGGATTTTTTTAAAGTGTCACTGATGCACTAAATGAGGGATTAAAACAGGCAGTTTTCCTTAGAGCTACCGTCACAGAGATGGCTGGTGGCATTACAATCTGACTCATATTGAAGGATGAGATGGAGAGGTGAAGAAAAAAACAGGCTGCTGTCGAGGTAAACATGCCCAGAGGCCTTTGCCATTTACCACCAGACCGAGCTCCATCTCCTCCCATGGATAGTTTGATCCAATTTATGGGATGCTGATCAAGTTAGCCACCCTGATTCAGAGCATGAGGCTGGGGGGGGAGGGAACTGAGATGCACGACACAGAGGGACCAGCTGCAGGTCAGAGGTCAAGCTATCTGTGACCCTCAACCTCCCCTTTTCTGGTGGAAGGGCAGTCCTAAGCATCAGAGTTTTTTTTAATTCACATCCTCCATAACTTGAGCCATGGCTGAGCCATGGCTGAGAACTATGGGGTTTCCATAGTTCTTCCCTCCTTTTTGGATTTTATCCTTTGCTGCAAATTGGCATGGATTTATTTGTGTAATTTTTTTTAAAGCTGCAAGTAAACAAAAAATACTTCTGTTTCAGAACCTCTTCCATTTAAACTTTATTGCTTTTCAAGCATCCATTAGAAATTAAAAATCGTTGAAGTGATGGCCATGCCCTACCTTGAGAAAGTACACATAGTCCTTGATTTACAACAGTTCAGTTAGTGCCCGTTTGAAGTTACAGTGGCACTGAAAAAAGTGACATGACTTAACTCACACTTAACCATTTCAGCCTCCTCTGGTCATGTGATCAAAGTACACTCGGCCACTGATTCACATTCACAATGGATGCAGTGTCCTGTGGTCATGTGACCACCGTTTGCAAATGTCTGACAAGCAAAGTCAACGGGGAAGCCAATTTTACCTAACAACCATACCACTAATGTAACTGCAGTGATTTACTTAACAACTGTGGCAAGAATGGTCATAAAATGGAGTAAAATTCACTTAACAGCTATCTCACTTAGCAACAAAAATGTTGGGCTCAATTGTGGGCATAGGTCGAGGACCTGAGGACTTCCGGTGGCAACGCTGCGCCGAATGGCGGCTTTTCTCTGGCCGCTCACCCTGAGGCTTCGTTAGATCCGCGGAGACGGTGACAATCAGCTGTCCTGTGGCTCGTAAACTTCCCCCTCGGGAGAAGAGTGGGAGGTGAGCTCTCCTCGGGTAGTGGTAGAGCTCCCCAAGACCTCCCAGAAATATCTGGGGGTTGGAGGGTGCCCGAGGCTTTCTCCGAGTCCAGGACGCCTTTGCTCTGAAGCAGGGGTGAAGCCAGATGCTGCACCCACATCTGCGGATTATAGTGATTTATGATTGATTTTAAAGCAGACAGAGCTGACCAGGAGGAGTAAATTTGCAAGTATTTAAAACTTTAACTCAGGGTGCTTTAATCTTCCCCATACACAAATTTGACTTTGAAAGAGAAAAGATGGCGCTGAAATGTTTTTTTTTTTGAAAGAATAAAGTGTGAAGATTCTGTTAAAGTCTAAACAATACATTGGATTTTAGAGTTTTAAAGTTTTTTTTAATTAAAGGTTCCTCTTTTTTCTTTTTCTTTTTCTTTTTTTATTTTTATTCTGAAGTGCAGAGGGAAAGTGAAAGTGATAAGAGAAAGTGAATTGTAGCAAGTTGGAAAATGGCTTCAAGACGGCAGGCAATTCCTGTTGTTTTTAAAACTTTAATTTCCTCTCCCATAACACAGCCTGCAACGCAATCCACTTCAAAGCCCAGATCCCCTCCACCCTCTCCTCCACCACCAGCACTTACACTTAAAGACCTGCAGGATGCTTTGAAGCTTCAAGCACAACAAACGGCTCAACAAATAAAGGAAGAGGTGGCTGATCTTCTTGAGTGTAAAAATAGAGAGATAAGACATTTTGCTTGCACTTCAAGGGCTGGCTGCACATATTGAACGTTTAGAGGATCGTGTGGATGAGGTTGTGGAGAATAGTGAAAAACTTGAAAATAGAATTGCTAAAGCAGAAAATAAAATAATAAATAAAATAAATAAAATAAAATAAAACTGAGGATGAGGTGATTATTTCACAATATAGAGACATGGAATTTGCTCTGAGAATAAGGGGGTTGAAAGAAAACCCTCGAGAGGATTTACAAGAGGAGGTGATTAAAGTTATAGCTCCCATCTTGGGATGGGATCCTAAGGAGCTATCAAGGGAGGTGGATAAAATTTTCAGGGTCAATTCCTGGATTGCGAGGCAGAAAAATTTACCTAGAGATGTGGTGATTTATTT
This sequence comes from Vipera ursinii, assembly GCF_947247035.1. Lineage (NCBI taxonomy): Eukaryota > Metazoa > Chordata > Lepidosauria > Squamata > Viperidae > Vipera > Vipera ursinii. The sequence goes on along the minus strand of NC_139529.1, from coordinate 962,906 downwards.
TTCTAAGAGGTCACTTCGAAATGCAACCATCCAGGCCTTCTATCAACAGAGATTTCAAACTGCAGGTCAAGATATTATAATTCAGAAAAAATATGGGACTAAAAAGTTCCATTTAGCTTATGAGTAAATTTTAGATTGTTATAATTTAAATTTTTCTTTTTTCTTTTTTATTATTAAAAATAATCTTTTTTATTATTAGTTATAATATATCTATATATATCTATATATATCTATATCTATCTATCTATCTATCTATCTATCTATCTATCTATCTATCTATATATATATATATATATATATATATATATATATATATCTATATCTATATCTATATATATATATATATATATATATAATACGGTATTATTATTGTATTAGTATAAGTTGGATACTTTTAGATTGTTTGTAATTATTTATAGGCGGGTTAAAGTGGAGCAGTGAGCCTTGGTAGAGCAGTGGGCTAATGCCTCCTTAAGTAACACCAGCTGCCTGCAATTTGTGCAGGTTTGCATCCCACCAGGCTCAAGGTTGACTCAGCCTTCCATCCTTCTGAGGTAGGTAAAATGAGGACCCAGATTGTTGGGGGCAATAAGCTGACTTTGTAATAATGCCGCTTGGGGTGTGTGTGTGAAACCCTAACAAGCAGGCATATACATAGAATGAAGGCTACTGCTAAGCTTGTAAGCCGCCCTGAGTCTTCGGAGAAGGGTGGGATATAAATGTAATAAAAATAAAAAAAATAAAAAATAAAGTGTATTATGTATTTGGTTATTTATATAGTTGGTTAATGTTAGTTAGATTATGATTATTATATATTTGTAACCCTGTAATCAGCTTTGGGAACTGGGGGAGGGGGAGGGGGAGGGGGAGGGGGGTTTAGGGGTGGGTTGGGGATGGGATAATATTGTAACTTTTATAAAACTTTTCAATAAAAAAAGACATAAACCTGAGAGATATAAGAAATAACATGCATATATATTGCAATAATAAGAACTGTCATTACAGGCTTAAAATAGTGTAGATTAAAGTTCAAATAACTTTTCTTCTTGGAGTCAGGATCCAACCAGGAAAGACAATGAGTTCGATCTTCAAGGGCAAAGGCAAGACAAGTTCTGCGATGGTCTGATGAAAGTTTTTGATGCCTTTCGATTCTTGAGCTTGATTCTTGATCTTAAACAGAACAAGGTCTCTAACTTGAAGATAGGGGTGAAGATGAGACCTTTGTGACTGGAGCGTGATTTTGTTGCTCCCCGCCATAATTTGAAGCAGGGTTGCTGTGGATTGCCTAGAAGTGGAGCAGGATGCATAGCTGTAACGCGTTTGTCACTTTATGAGTAGATCAAGTTCCTCTCTGATGTTGAAGTTGAGATCAGCAATAGCAGCTTTGAAGGTTGCTTTCCAGGATCTGTAGGTCTCTGGACGGTCATTAAACTTTGAGAGGCTAGAGTTGAGAAGCTCTCGTCGAATCATGTACCTGGCATGGTCAGAACGGTCTGACCCCTCACTCCTTGATGCCAAACAAACTTGTGGGACCCCTTGGGTGTGAAAGTTCTCTGGTGAATAAGGGTGAGGTGCACTGGGATGGAATGATGTTGCAAGAGCATTCAGTTATGGCGTATCCCCTAAGGTTTGTGCTGGCTGTCGATTCAACCATTGATCATTGCTGGAAATTACATTGTCGTCGGCAAGAGGTGATGCAGTTTGAAGTGTTGGCGCACCTGCTGCTGGACGTTGAAGAGGTGCAGGTGTCTGTGGGCTTGGATTCTCTGTGCTGTTTGTAGGAAGCACAGTTGACGCACCTGTCTGATCAAACCAGCTCTTCTGAATCAATGAGACACTCAGCCATGGCTAGGATAGGTACAGAAAACTTCCTAGGTATTTTTAACTAATTTGGTAACTTTGCTCTTTGATCACTAGGGGGCACTCTACACGTGTCTGAGGACAAGCCTTTTACTTGCTGAGCAGCCACTGGGGTGCTGCTTGTGTAGGTGAGTACGTCAACGAAGTTCACCCCTTGACCACTAGAGGTCGCTGTTTGGATGCAAGCCTGTTATTTGCAGATCAGCCACTGGGGAATGTGCTGTTCTGCATGAGCAAATACAAGCCTGTTATTGCCCTAGCCTTCACTTGGATACAAGGTCAGCCAAATTGTTTCTTCTTAAGACCACGAGTTTGTAAGTCGGTCTGGAAGTCTTAAGGAACTGCTTGTCTGTATTAAGAGTGTCAACTGTAGGCTGTAAACTGTGCCGTTAACGAAGCTTAATTTGCTCCTTGTTCCTTTGTTTAGAGCTAGCGGAACTGGTTAGGATTGCTTTGCTTTTTAGACCTTCAATCACAGGTAACTTAACTGTAGGCTTGCTGAATAATCTCCCCTCTGGAGATTCAAACATATATTTTAGGATTGTTAACTAAATCACTTGCTTTTCCATATAAAAATGCTTGCGTGGCTTGCTATAATTGTGAATCAATGTCTCTCTCCCTGTTTAACATAAATCCAAGCTTGCAAGCTGTAGCATTAGCTTGCATTCCAAAGGTGGGGGTCTTTTTTCACTGAGCAGTAAGCAAGAGCTTGGTTACCAAGGTGATTAATTGTTTTATTGTTCCTTATGGCTTCCCTCATCAGTCTTTGAACAAAGGATTTTAGCAAACTGAGCAAAAATTCAACTCTGAACACAATGGCTAGCAACACAGGATGATATCTCTGAACTTCTCAGTCAAATTCTAATCCTGCATTTTGATTTCACAAAACTCAAAGCTTACAAACAACAGTCTCTCTTGCAATTAGAAACATTTAAACATCCAAGGCAGATCTGAGCAGAAACCCATTTACATTTCAAAATCATTCTAAAATACTCCAAAACGCTGGCTGGAGATTTGATGGCAAAGAGGCTGTAAATGTTAACAAGCCTTTTGGCTGGTTTCTTCGGAAGGACAGGGAGAGACAAGAGTTCACAGAAGCTCAAATCCTGAAAACACGGCTCTGCCTCTTGCAGAATCAGCTGGAAAATGACGAATTACTCATCTCCTTTTTTATGGTGGGCATGCACTATTTCGAAGCACCTTTCGACTGAGCTTTGCTTGCAGAAAAACATGCACACTTTAGAAGCAGACAAAAGGAATTCAAATCCAACTTCTGACTAAGCTTGCTTGCAGAAATATGCTTACTTTAGATTGCAGACAAAAGGAATTCAAATTACATTTTCTGACTTAGCTTGATTGCAGAAACAGGCATACTTTAGATTACAGACATAAGGAATTCAAATACCATTTTCTGACTATTCTGGATCCAAGCCATTGTACTGTAATTAATCTCTTGTTAAGACTTCTATAGTCTATATAAGCAGATGTCATTAACATTAACAGCTCTCTCCAGATAGTTAAACTCGTGGAAAACACCTTTTAACATATAGAAATACCTTTATTGCATGAAAAGTCAAATACAGTAGGTGGGGTGCATTAAGATGATGTTTGTACAGCATTTCCAAGATATTTCCAAGGTATCTCCAAGGCCAGAAAATGGTAATACTCCCAGTGTCTGCACATGTCTGCTGTTATTTATTTATTTTATTTATTATTTATTAAATTTTTATAACGCCCTTCTCCCGAAGGACTCAGGGTGGTGTACAGGGCAATAAATATCAGAATATAAATACAAAAGTTAAAAGAAGATTAAAAGAATTAAATAATCATGCCCAATATAATACAATGATTAAAAGTATGTTAAAATTAGATCCAACCCGAAACCCATCAAACCAGGCCAGATTGTTCAAATAAATAGGTTTTTAAATCACGCTGGAAGGAGTGAACGTCGGGGGCCATCCGGAGCTCAACCGGCAAGCGGTTCCATAGGACTGGCGCGCCCACAGAGAACGCCCTCCCCCTGGGGGCCACCAGTCGACATTCTCTGATCGGAGGCACCCTGAGGAGGCCCTCTCTGTGGGAGCGCACTGGACGGAGGGAGGTTGATGCCGGCAGCAGGTGCTGCCGTAGGTATTCCAGACCCATGCCATGTAGGGCTTTATAGGTCATTACCAGCACCTTGAATCTCACCCGGAGGGCAACTGGCAGCCAATGCAGCTCGCGGAGCAGAGGTGTAACATGGGAGTATCGGGAGACCCCCAAAACCACTCGCGCGGCTGCATTCGACACCAGTTGAAGCCTCCGAGTGGTCCTCAAGGGCAGCCCCATGTAGAGAGCATTGCAGTAGTCCAAATGAGAGGTCACGAGCGCATGAGTGACTGTACGTAAGGCATCCCGGTCTAGATAGGGCCGCAACTGGCGCACCAGGTGAACCTGGGCGAAGGCCCCCTTAGTCACAGCTCCTATATGATCTTCTAAGGAGAGCTGTGAATAAAAGGACCCCCAAGTTGCGAGCCCGATCTATGGGGGGTAATAGCTCACCCCCCATATTAAGAGATGGAATATTCTGCGTTTCCCGAGATGCCAACACGCACAGCCACTCAGTCTTGTCGGGATTGAGCTGAAGCCTGTTCCTTCCCATCCAGACCCGGACCACCTCCAGGCAACAGGACATCACGTCGAGGGCATCACTGGGGTGGTTTGGGGTTGAAATGAAAAGCTGGGTATCATCAGCGTACTGATTTTTATTTTTATTTATTTTAATCCCATTTATATCCCGCCCTTCTCCGAAGACTCAGGGCGGCTTACAATTTAAGCACAAACCAATGTGCTTGGCAATAGCCTTCATTCTATGTATATGCCTGCTTATTAGGGCTTTCCCCCCCAAGCGGCATTATTACAAAGTCAGCTTATTGCTCCCAACAATCTGAGTCCTCATTTTACCTACCTCGGAAGGATGGAAGGCTGAGTCAACCTTGAGCCTGGTGGGATGCGAACCTGCACTAATTGCAGGCAGCTGGTGTTACTTATGGAGGCATTAGCCCACTGCTCCACCAAGGCTCTTATACTGATGATAACCAACTCCATAGGACTAGGACAGAGGAACAACCCCTGTCCCGAGCCCACCAGAGATCATTCACCAGCGCGACCACATGTTTGCTGGTTAATGGAGGAGAAGATTCTCTAGGGACAAAGGAGGAGGAAGTCCATCCCAGAAAGGGGAGGGAAGAGGAAATACATCATAGGGTAGGAGGGTCTGACTGCCCACATTGTAATTTCTAGGTGTCATCAGCCAGCATTCCAAGATCTTTTGAGAAAGTATTAGTGGCAAGCCAGGATTGCTTCAACATTTTATTTCAGTTACATAAACGAAGAGCTAAATGCATCTCTCTTAAATTTCATCCTATTATTTTTAGATCTTTGCTCTCAACACTCCAGAAGCGATAAATGTGCCTTCTGCCTCTTCCTTCAAGCAATCATAGAATCATAGGGCTGGAGGGGACCTCAGAAGTATTCTCGTCCAACCCCCGCTCAACTGGTTAAATGGGTGTTCCGTCTATTTTTGAAAACCTCCAGCAATGGAGCATTCACAACTCCAAGGAAGTTCCAGCCTGTGAAAAAGCATCTTTGGGATAACTCCAAAGAAGCTTGGAGAATTCCATTAATTGTTCTCATCATCAGGAAAATTCTCCTTACTTCCAGGTGGGATTTCTCTTTTAACAATCTTCGACCCCTTGCTTCTTATCCTGCCCTCTGATGCTTGGAGGAAAAGTCAATCCTCTCTTCTGCGATGGGCCCTCAAGTACTAGAAGACAGTTATCATGACCCCCCCTAATCCTTCTCCTTGATAGGCTAGCCCAGAGGTAGGCAACCTCAGCTCTTTTATGATTCATGGACTTCAACTCCCAGCATAGCTGACTCAGGAATTCTGGGAGTTGAAGTCCATGAGTCATAAAAGAGCCGAGGTTGCCTACCCCTGCTATAGGATGATTCAAATCGGGAAGACCTTTTTTTGTTCTTCTCCATCCACATCCACATCCTTTGGGCTTCTTGCAATGCTTCTTCTGCTTTCCAAACATTTTCATACAAAAAAAGGACAACTTAACAGCAGTTAGATCTGTGGTTTACTTACAGATTTACCTTCAGGCATTTGCAGATGCCTGAAAAAAACGTGTTCTAAAATGTAACAAATAATCCATCAGTAATAATTTAATGTTAAACAGTGAGCTCCAACTCTTAGTGGATGTGTGTGCAAATGTCTTTGTCTCAACTTGCCCTCAGGTGCAATAATAATTCTATTTCTTTTTCTTCCTAGCATTTTCCTGCAAGTACAGAGTCTGCTTCCACCCCCACACCCCACACCAACCGGTTGCAACCTACCACCTGCAGTTGACTGGCCCCAAATCCCCCAGCCAGTTTTCATGTCGAAGGCAAGACTTGAACTCGCAATCTCTTGGTTTGTAACCTGGAGCCTTAACCTTATATTATTATAGTCATATAATAATAATTTTGCAATTTACTTTTATACTTTTTTTTAAAAAAATAATCTTTTGCAAATGACTGATGGCATTGACAAAATCCCCATCAGTCAGTTGTAAAAGGCAACTGTGCTTGGAACAGCTTACATCTGGCAACAATGCCTATCCCAGGTCTTTGGGAAGGACTTGATAGGAGGATAAAAATGCCAAGTCCAATCTAACCGTCCAGTTGACTGTGGGATGAGCCATAATTTATTAAACTTGTACATTATCAACGATCCTGGAAGGCTTAACTTGCAAACTTAGATTACAAGAGATCTCTTTATGAAGCACCGGAGGAAAGTTGGGGAAGATCTACCAACGATACAGTGCTGCTGTGGGCCAGGGGACCGAGGGGCAGGAAGGGATGGGATGGAAGCGCCCTTCGCGCGGCCGGAGTCCCGCGGGGGGGGGATCCGGGGCTGAGGCGCACTTGGGGAAGCAGCAACTCACAACCAGCTGCTCTTGGGGGACGGAGGCACAAAGCCGGCCAGACAGGGCTCGGAGCGGTTGACCGTCCCGGACCACAGCTGCGCTTCCACCTTTCCCAGGGCGGCCCCCGCAGACGGAGCGCAGCGCAGGGCACCAGCGTGCCCCACTGCCAGAGAAGCGCCCGCCGGAGCGGCCCCGACTCCCTCACCCCGCGGCAGGCGGCGGCGGCGTAGCGGGGCTTGCGGAAAGCGGGGCGGGCGGCGGCGGCTGCTCCCGGCGCCGGGCAAGGGCAAGCAGGGCAAGGTCGCTCCTGCTCGAAAGCCAGAGTTCGGCGGCCGGCGAGGCGCTCGCGCGGGGCTCTCCCGGGGCTGGCGGGCCGAACGGGGACCGGCCTCCCCCTCTCCGCGCTAGAGCCGCCCCCGCGGCGGCGGCCCGGCGCACGCGGCTGAGGGGGCGGCGGCGGCGGGAGGGGGGGTCAGAGGAGCGACGGCGCTCCCGCAAGGCCGCCTCGCGCGTGCGCGCCTCCTCCTCCTCCAATCGCGGAGAACGGCGGCGCGCACCTTCCGATCCCGCCGCCGGCTGCGTCCGAACCCGCCGCGTCGCTCTACCCTTTAGCTGCGGCCGGAGGCGCCGCGCGAGCCGCTCTTGCGAGCCGAGCTCTCCCGGGGCAGCAGGTGCGGGCCGGTGCGGCTCCAGGCTCGGCCGCAGCTCCGGCCAAGGGCCGCCAAGCTCGCGGGGCGTCGTGCCGGCCCCCTCCCTCGCTCCCCGCGCCCGGATGCGCCCCCGGCGGAAGCCCCGGCCAGCCGCGGTGCGCGCCTGAGCGAGACGGGCAGCTGCGCCGGCGGGTCCCGCTCTCTTCCAGGCGTCGGAGGTAAGAAAGGGACGGCGGCGCCCCCGGCCGCCGCCCCCGAAGCGGAGGCTCCGCTGCGCCGCCCGCCTCCTGGCACGGCCTCGGGTCCCGGCGCTTCTGCTGCACGTGAGGGAGGGGACGCCGGGCCTTCCCCCTTTTCCCGGGGGAGGCGCGGGTGGGGGGCGCGGCGGACGCCCGGGATGCGGGGCTCCCTGCCGCCAGACGCGGCCAGCGCTGCTGCCCGAAATCGAGCCGCGGGCAGGCGGCCGCGAGAGGGAGGGTGGGCACCCCGGTGCGGCAGAGCCGCTCGTGCGTTGCAAGCCGGAGCAGCAGCCGCAGCCCGCGAGAGCCGCTTCCCGGAGGGCGCCGGGGGGCGAGCCGGTGCCCAGCCCGGGCCTGGCCGTTTCGGGCCGCGCTGCCGTGGGGAGCCGGAGCTGGGCGGCCTCTACGGCGCCGGGCAGAGCAGCGGAGAAGTTCGGGAGCTGAAGGGTGGCGGAGCCTCGCCCGCCGCTTCTCTTTTGGGGGAGGCGCAGCGAGGCCGGCCTGGTTCTCGGGAGCCTCGGTTTGCGACGGAGCTAGGCAGAGAGCAGCCCAGCTGTGGCTCAGGCCGAGATGCAACCGCCAGGCTCCTCGGAGGCTGGGATGGAGGCTGTCCGCTGCTTCTCTGCCTGTGAGCAGAGAAACCTCCGCCTCCGAGAGGGGCGCCTATTGGGAGGATCGGGAAATCGCGCTGAAGTTGCTTCCTCCTCCCAGCGGAGCCCTCTGGAAGGCTGCGCGAAGCATCTGAAATCGCGCCAGCCCGGACAAAGCGCCCTGCTCCCTGCCAAAATCCTCGGACGCGGCCGAGGAGGAAGCTGGTTGAAGCCGTTACAGGAGAGGCCCAGAAACGTTTGCCCAACATCTGTTGCCACAGGTGTGGGACAGGTGTGTGCCTGGATGGCTTTACAGGAGTCTCTGACTGGTACCTGGAGGACAGGTGTGTGGAGGACATTTGTTGGGTTGGAGGGGGCCCCTTGCAAGAGGGCAGGAAGGTGCTCAGCTGGCCTTGACCTGGCCCAGCGGGCGCTTCTGGTCTCTCTGCCGGTGAGAAGCAAGGAGGGCGGAAGTGCCAGGACAGCAACGCTCTGGATGAGCAGGAAGCCCCAAACCTGAAGCCCTCGAGGAGAACTGCAGTGGCCCTCGGGGGTGAGAGGGGGGGGTGAAGAGGCAGGCCCGTTTGTGCCTCAAACCTGGTGAGAGAACGGCTTAGAGCCCCCTCCCCCCATTTTGGCAAGTGGTTCCCCTGTGGGCACTAGCCCGCCTCTCCAGCTCCAGGAAAGGAGGGCAGATTCTCCAGAGGGCATGCAGAGACTGACCAGGCAGCCTTTCTGGACGGAACAGGAGTAGGAATTGACCAGAGGTCAGAGCCGGTTTGTGTGTTTCTGTCTGGATGGGAAGGTGAACAACTTTATTTGGGGGCGGGGTAGGAGGTCAGAAAATGTTTTGATCAGACAAAACAAAGGAGCTCAGGGAAAGCAGTAGCCCTCTTCTGCTGGGGAGGGGGAAGAGTCTCCCAAATTGGTCCTTTTAGGGCTTGGGTGTCAGTAAGCACCAGAGTCTGACAATTCGCTCATTTGATTCGGCATTTGCATTTTAATGGCCGCCCACAAAAGATGGACTGCGTGTTTGGTGCCTGCTCTCCAGACTATGCAACGTGTGGAGGAGGAGAGTCGCTGTGAGGTTAGGTTTTGTGTTGCTGTGCTTGTTACAGCTGCAGCTCTTCCTTTCTTTCTTTATCCTGGGAATTTCAAGGTCCCTCATGAGCTTGCCTGTTGGGGGGTGGGGGTGTGGGAAGCTGAGCTTTTACTTCTGCTTCCAGGGACCCTGTCCAGTGGGGATGAGCAGGGAGGCCTGGCTGGCTGGACTGTCACAGGCAAGTAGTTTGGTTGCTAGTCCATCGTTTGGCCCCACAAATACATTCAACCCAGCACTTGTTAAATCAAAGAAACCAAGTCACAGATTGGTGACAGCACAATGTATACATTGCGGTGCTCAAACTAAACATCAGGAAAGTTGGGAAAAAAGCATTCATATAACATGAGCATAAAATCCCTTTGGCCCTTAAATTCAGGTAGACCTTTCTGAAGCATCTTTAGATCATAAACCAGGGGATTTTCCTCCCATTCACCCAGAAAGTCCTAGAAGCGGCAGCCGAGGTCACAGCTGGATGAACTCAGCCTTGTTATTTAGTAGGATGAGTTAAGCATGTTTCGAACTTACAGTATGCTTCTCTGGCATCCACCTCTTTTGAAGCATCCATTCCAGAACTATTTCCTGGCACCGGAGCACCTCCAGTTTTGAGGACCACAGCATGCAGCCAGAGCCACAACCCACGCCAGCCCAGCAGTGGCAAGGTGATGGCCAGTCCAGTGCATGTACAGCATTTCCACTATTCCACTGGACCCAAACAAGCTAAGCTTCAGGCTAAAACACAAATTGTTGTTGCTAACCTGTGCCTGATTTTTTGCTTTTTCTATCTTCCAAAATGACTAACAACAATAAAAAGCATGAAACATAACAAAATTAAAGCTATACACATTAAATTAGAATCCTTGTTAAAGCAATTAGCCCTTAAGAGCTTGGTGAAAGAGAAGTAGGTTACCATGTTTCTAAATCCCGAGAGACTGAAAGAGGCCCAAAGATCCCTCCTGCCAAAATAGTTTCCTAAATGTGGGGGTGTCTAGGGGTGGGGGTGGAGATCAAAGCAGGCTCCTTCCCACCTGTCCTTCAGCCTGAAAGTCCTTTCTAGCCAGTTGGAGGGGCTCTGGGGGGGCATTCTGCCGAGAGTCAGGTTCTGTCACATTTTGTGCCAGTTAGTACCAGCAACACCTGCAATATTCTGCATTAAAAAGCAGAAATTTCTTTGGTTAGCTGGCAACTGAAGTAAAGGAAACCAGGGCCTTCGTTCCCTGCAACTTCCTGGAAAAAATTGGTCTCTAGGTAGTTTGGTTTTGGTCCCCAAAATAAAATCCCACAAAGTCCTCCTCATAGGATAGAATATATTATCAAATGCAAATGTGATGTATTTCAAAACTAAAATATTGACAAGCTTGTTCCAATCAGAATCTTCTGATAAAATTTTGAGGGTGTTTGAATGTAACGTTCAGGTTACAGTCCCTGTATTTCCTACTCCATGGCTTTCATATTTCAGTTGTTTATGTTTCAGTAATGAAAACCGCTTTAATTAAACATTGTGTGTGTTGGGGGGGGGGAAATAAAGCAAACATATTTAATGTAATCCAAATGTCACATTCAAACAATTTTTAAAGTTGTTCTGGGTTTCAATTTGAAATGTTTTCTGAGTATTGATTTCCCCTGTTTCACTTTTCTCTTCTGAGCAATGCTAGCTAAATCAGATCTCATGTTGGAGAGGAAAATGAAAAAAAACACAGACTTATCTGGTTCCCTTTGTGTCATTTGCAGCCCTCAGGGCTACTCAGTTTGAGTGCTCAGGGGAGCCAACAGTCAGTTAAATATGAAATGAGAAAAACAATCAGAAAACCGAGAGTTAGATGATCAGTTCAAAATCTGGCAAAAGAGAGGCACCATGTGCTGGCACCGAGATGGGGGAGCATGTTGCCTGGACCCCTGGGGGGGCATGAATGCATACAGAACAAGTTGGGTTTGGGGGAGAGTCCTGAAAATGAACTCCCGCGAGAAGCGTCCCTTTGCCTTTGCAGGTGGAGCCCCCACAGCTGCTTTACTCCGAAGGGAGCAGATTCGTCATTCTGCCAACTTGCAGATCAAGATGTTTCACCAGAGCTTTGTGCAGGTTATGCTGCAATAGCCTCTCAAGTCTATTCAACCTTAGAAGAGGATTGCGTTTCCCCCCCCCTCAGCTCTTAGTCAACGCTTTTTATTCTTTCCAACTTGATGGTGAGATATGACCCAGGAGCTTGGGCGTCAATCCTGCCAGGCAGCCCAGATTGCACAGGTACATCCATAGGCTGCTACCTCCAAAGAGTGGCCCAGGACTCAGAGGGAGTATCTTTCAAGACCGCAGCCGCTTGCTACCTGGACTTGGAGAATCGCAGTGCAGTGGGGAGACCTCACCAACCTTGCCCATGAGGCTTCTGAGGAAACGCTCCCAGTCCAGACTCTGCCTTGGCCTCATTTATGATGGACTGTATTGTGTGTTTATTGTGTCAGTGCCAACCCTTAACCATGTTTAGTATTGTCGATTTCCAGGCTGGCCTTTGGGCTCTTCCAAAGTGCAGTTGAGACCAGCATTATGATTGGTCCTCAAGGGAGCTGGATCTTTGCTTTCCCCCCCCCCCTTCAAGTCAGTGTTGATTCCTGGGGATTGCCTGGACAAGCCACAGCAGTTTCCTTGGCAACATTTTTGGAAGTGGCTTCCCTGTCTTTTCCCCTAACATTGAGAAATGCTTGGAACAAGGCACACAACTGGCTTTGTACCTAAGGCAGAACTAGAACTCAAACCCTTCTAGCTTTGTGCCTTAACCACAATATCCACCCCCCCCCCCTTTGTAAGTTCTTTGGACTGATTAGTTCTATGATCCATTCATTTGTTTTCTTGGCTATTCATGATATTCTCAGGAATTTCCTTTAACAGCAAAGTTTAAAAATATCAGCATTCTATCTTGTTTCATCAAAGACCAATTTTGACTTCCATAGAGCTTGTCTATTTGATTTCATTGAACAATGCACTTGAGTCAGTTTGGAAGTAGGTGGTGCCTAATTGAATAATTTTTTTAAAAAAATCTGAATATCTTTTCCAAAGTTATCCTACCAAGTCTTTGGCATATTTTTTGACTGCTGCTTCTTTTGTTGTTGACATTGATATGTATCTGAGTTCCTCAGCTGTTGCCCAGTGAGCTGTTCTACGCTAGCGTATTTTAGTTACCAGTAAAGGAGAATATTTGTAGCTCAGGGTTGAAATGAAGGGTCTGTGATGCTTTCTGAATTTGGTTTTCTTACAGACATTTCATTACCAAACTAGGCAACATCATCAATGTGAGTCACTGATAATGTTGACTAGTTTGAGTAATGAAACTTCTGCAAGGAAACAACTGAGCTCAGAGAGCAGCAAGGACCCCTCGTAGTTTTTAGTTCAGAGGTCCCCAACCTTTTGGGCACCAGGGACTGGTTCTGCGGAGAGAGGTTTTTCCAGGGACCGGAGGGTGCCTGGTTTTGTGTGCTGCCTGCATCCCACAGGTGAGGCTTTGCTTGTTTGTGCGGACCAGTTGCTGGCATGCGCGACCCGGTACTGGTCCGCAGATTGGGGGTTGGGAACCCCTGGTTTAGTTAGCACCTTTTTTTATTCTTCTGTTGCTCCTTGAATTTCTGTCCCTATTCCCTCAATTCCTTTGGGCTTCTGACCAGAATATTGATCTATCTTTGTCTTCTAAACTTTGTTGTAAACAGGGAAGATCCGCTAAGGTTTCTTGGATGTTGATATCTCTACTGTACAGAATTTCATCTTTCAGCTTTGCTTGACATTCTTTGAAGCGGTTTCCACCTATAGATTAGTGTCTTTTAGCACACCAGTTTGAGTGTGCAGTCTCCTTCTGAGTTTGGAGAGCTTTGGAAAATTATCCTGGTTTGTATGCATCAGTTTCCATCTCAGATGTCTTTGCAAGCCTTGTTCTAAGATTGCTTCTTGAGGCTTCTAACAGTCTCTCAAATGTTTTGTTCAGGTTCCTTCCTTGCCCACTTCTTGGTTTTATTCCACAGTTTCTCCGGTTCCTTAACAGGGAGGTTCAGGACTTCAAAGCTATTCCTCACTGGTAACATTTGTTCAAGATCAGATGGTAGACGTGTTAGCTTCACTTGGAACTGCACAGGCGCAGTGTGTGATCTGGTCCACAGGCAGCCTCTAGGCATGTCTTTGCTAATATAACTGAGCTCTTCCATCTCCTTGTCCCAATAATATGGTTAATGCGATTTCTGTGTGCTCCATCCGGTGAAGTCCACGCACACGGGCTTCTTACCGTCTTTTTTTTTTAAAGATGCTCTCAGATTGTGCCGGAAGCTCTTTCCCCTTAAGAGAGTTTTATTTAGCTTTTACAGGTATTATAATTGCTCCTGACTAGTAGGAGCTTATCTGTGACCAGTAGCTTTTGAGACCTTGTGTATGTGCTGGCCCCAACTCTACAGCAGTTCACAGCCGAGACAGGATGAAAACTTGATACACTGTGGAGTAACTGAGGGCCTAGAGTCCAAATAGCACTTAGACTTTATACCGCTCCACAGTGCTTTACAGCACTCCCTGGTGAATATGCAAATAATGTCAGCATTATTTGCATATTTACTCCAATGGTCTGGGTCCTCATTTTCCAACCTCGGAAGGAAGGAAGGCTGAGTCAACCCTGAGCCCATCAGGACTGAACTTGTGGCTGTGGGCAGATTTTGCCAGCAATACTGCATTCCAACCATTGCGCCCCCTTGGCAAATCCTGGCAAATGAGTTTGAACCTGTTGAGTTTCAATAAAGACAAAACTAGTTATTTAGTGCCTCCTACTGGCCATTAGCATTTGTAACATATAGAGCTTGTTTTTGTTTTTAATTTTCTTTATAATTAAATGCTTACACTGCATGATTCAGATGGAAACTAATCAAGGAGAGAAGCAACCTGGAATTAAGGAGAAACTTCATAACAATGAGGACAATTAGCCAGTGGAACGGCTTGCCTTCAGACGTTGTGGGTGCTCCATCCCTGGACAGTTAAAGAGAGACTGGACAGCCGCTTGTCTGAAATGGTCTAGGGTCTCCTGTTTGAGCAGGGGGTTGGACTTGAAGACCCCCCAAGGTAAGGTCCCTTCTAGTGCTATTCTGATTGATTGATTGATTGATTGATCTGGGCAATTTGCAATTTCAGAGGACAATAGAACAATTAAATAATAAAAGCAAAATGCAAAAGGCGTTGAAAACCAGGAAACAACAACAAGCCACCTGCACTGCTCAGAAGAGTCGGGTCTTTAGGCCCCTTTGAGGCATGTGGGGTGGGGGGAAAGCCTCATTCTAGGGGGCAGCAGCACTACCAGACAGAAGGCCCGCTTCTGGGGGCCCAACAGACAGATGGAATTACTTAATCAAAGGAACCCAGAGTGCACCACCTCTGCCAGATCCAATTGGCTAGCAAGGTACTACAGGGCGCAAGCAGTCCCTTGGGTATTCAGACCCCATGCCATGAAGGGCTTTACGGGTAATGACTGGCACCTTGAATTGCATCTGGAAGAAAGCTAGCAGCCAGTACGGCTCACGGAGCAGAGATGAGCATCCTCAGCACTGCTGGCCCATTGCATTCTGGGCCGGCTGAGGCTTCTAGGTAACTCCATGCAGAGTGCGTTGCAGTAGTCAAGTCATAAGGTAGCCAGGAACGACTTTTGGACAATGGTTAACCAGGAAGGAATCGTGGGATGTGCAAAAATAAAAATCATTCTCCTGCTGTATCTTGGTTTCCTGTAGCGTGTAATTCAATTTAAATTAATTTTGTTTTTTTGTTTCTATAAGAGACTTATATGCCTGCCCATCTTATATACAGGAACCCTGGGCAGCTCACAGCATAAAAACAAGTGCTTACCACCAAACTGGTCCTTGCGTTGCCCCCAAAGCAACCATCCCAGAGCATCTGCTGGGCTCCCACCTCACCCTGACCGGACCCCTGGCTGAGCTTTTCTTCCACAATGTTTCCAACTTTGGCCTTTCAATCTCGAGCAACAAGTGGCCTCTCTCTCCTTCATGGTTGGCTGATTTCAGATTGAACCTGATGATAAAACTCTGGCCTTCCTCCCGTTCTGCTTCCACAGTTGGAACATAAATTTGGATCATTGTCCTATTAAAGGGCTGTCCGTGAAGTCTAATGGCTATTATCTGGTCAGTGATTGCATTGTGCTGTTTTTCCTCTGGAAGCTGCGTTGCTCCTTTGATGGGCCTGTTTTCATGCCCTGAGTAATAAACCCTGTGATCTTCTGGCTGAAAGTGCCTGATCCTAGACTACATCAATTGGTCATCAGCACCCAGACCTGCAGAAGACTTTCGGGTAGCCATGTCGTAAACGCCCTTAGTGTTCTGAGGGGTCCTCGGCCATTCTCAGCCGCATGTTGAGTGCCATCGTCTGACAGTCTATGCTCAATCAGTAGAGATAGCAACCTTCTCTCCGTGTGGCTCTCTTGGAGAGGCCCAGCGTGGCCCTGTCCCTAAAGAAAGCCTCTGCCCCCACCAGGCTCCTCCATGGCTGCTGCTCAACCGAGGTGCCTGCTGGGTTTGCTGGGCAGCTGGGATGACCTTCACCCCTTGGGGGGCGGGTCCTGCTGGGAGTCTGTTGCTCTTGGTGCTGCTGCTGCTGTGTTCTTCCTGCACCATCATCACCCTCCACAATCCTCACTGACCCAGCACAGTGAGGCAGTCTTGCAGGACCATTAATCTGGAGGCAGCTCAACCTCACCTCTGAGCTATTCCAGCCGGGTGGGGGGCACTTTCCTCTCTCCCAGCACGAGTCTTCCATGCTTTTGAAAAGCACCACATTGGTGCTCAACCTTCTGGGAAGCATAGCCCCTCCCTCATCTGGTACCTCTCCTCCCTGGGCCGGCCATTCAGGCTACTTTGGTTGAGCACTCTTTCAGAAGAACAATAGATGAGTGTTCAGAAAAAGGCCAATTGACCCCCCTGGGCTGGAGAACGTCTGCACTGGTTGGTGAATGGAAAGCTGACCAAAGCCTCTGTCCACTCACGGTCATCCCAAGACCACCCACCACCACATCCTAAGGAGAGAGGATAAGGGTGACGTGGGTGGAGGGGGCTCTCCAGGTTGCTGCCTTGGTGGTGGTCAGGGGTGAAGCCTATCTTAGCCTCCTTTTCTGAAAGGTTGGGTTTCTCCTTGAGGGTTTATGGATTCTCTTTATTCAGCTCTGAATACAGCCAGTGCCAGTCTGCCTCTTGAGGAGTCAGTTTGGGAACCTGCCTCCAAAGGATGGGAGCCTTCAGCCAGACCAGGATCAGCAGGCTAGTCTGAAATTTTCCTCCTCCTCCTCCTCCTCCTCCTCCTCCTCCTCCTCCTCCTCCTCCTCCTCCTCCTCCTCCTCCTCCTCCTCCTCCCCAAGTTGGCTTTGTCTCCTGGTTTCTAGCATGAGGCCTTAAGCACTACACTATGCTGGCTTTCTGGGCAAGGAAGAGCACCTGGATAGCAACAGGAGTAGGGATTTTTGTAGCCTAGATATGGCAGTGCTGACAAGACAGAGAGTGGGAAGCTAGTCGAGTGGGGCAGTCAGAATTTCTGGACTTCACATTGGAGAGTGGAACAGGGCAGTAGAGGCAGAGTCTGTTGCATTTTTGGAACCCTTTAACTTGATTTGTCTTCAAAATCATCTTTGCATAGTGGGTAAGATATGCTTGTAGAAGCTGCTGCTGCATTACAGAGGAATTTTTCCATCTCCAATTGTGTTTGCAGTGGATCAACATACTGATGAATGCATACATTTGCACACCTTAATTCATTCTGGCTTTTAATTTCAAAATCTGTCTCGCTCTACGAGGGACCAAGAAAAATATGGCCATTAACATAGGTATCTAACAGCAGCAATGAATCCCAGACTGAAAATTATCCCAATAATTATTCAATCTCATGTTACAATTCATTCTACTATTTACACTCTCAAAGTTGCTCTTTGTGTTTATGTTAGTTTTTCTTTTAAATTTGTTTCAATTAAGTACTGATACTTGTGTAAGGACCTGCCTCAGCTAATTCTCCCAAGAAAGTAGAACTCTTGAAATTGGCATTGTCTCAAACAGGAACTTTTATTGAGAGTTAGTTAGTGATAGCAGGAGAGCAAAGCAAGATCTAAAGATTTCCCGTGTGAATTGCTACATTAAACCTTTTGTTCGCAAAACCCCACCCCAGAGTCCAACTGACTAGTTTGTGTCTAGACCAGGGGTCGGCAACCTCGGCTCTTTTATGACTCGTGGACTTCAACTCCCAGAATTCTGGGAGTTGAAGTCCACGAGTCATAAAAGAGCCGAGGTTGCCGACCCCTGGTCTAGACAATCCACAAGTGTGAAGTTGTTATGAGAACCAGAGCTGATAAGGGACGGTTCCCAGGTGCTTCACCAGATCTCACAACGGAGTGGAGATAAGGCAGATGGCCCCTGGCGCATTCTTTCCCACTTTTTGCACCCAAAGAGATACATCAAAGTTGAGAAAGAACAAAGTAGAGGAAATACATCCACAAGCTCCCCTCCTAGCAGAGAAAAGCCTCCCCCAGAGGCAGAGCCCCAAAAAGAAACATTGAAGGGGATTCTGAGAACTTGGCTGGCCAGTTTCTGCTCTTTCTTAAGAATCAGTCAGCCATCTGCAATTATTGCTGCCTACCTCCTGGGGAGGCCTGGCCATAATGCACAAGGGGACAGTGGGGTGGGGGTGGGGGGCGGTGTTGCAGCAGGAGTTCACCTTCCTTTCTGGAAGGCCAGCTGCAGAAGTAGAGCCACCAGGCTGTTGAGAAGGGCCCTGATGGACTCCAGTCTGTCGCAGCCACACTGGGAATTTGAGGACTGTGAGGTCATCCTATTGGCTGGCACTGTGCTGATCTCCCCCCACTTGGAGCTGCTCCACTTTGCCAGGTTGCAAAACTGGGGGAAGACACTGTGCTGATCCAGCACCTGGAAGGTGCCACTTTTGAAAGTCATTTTAGGAAATCGGCACATATTAGAGGAGCATCTCAAACGGAAGGGAGGTGTGTGGCATCTCACTCTTGGAAGCCGAGCAGATATCCTCCTCCTTCAGCATCCTCCCCCAAGGTCTCTGTCACTCCTGTCTTAGACTTTCTGTTTTGCTCCCCCCTCCTTGTATAGGGACACAAAAACCAGCTTCCAGCATGCCCAAAGACCCTCTCCCTGCTGTTTCTTTACTGCTGCAGCTTCTTCCATTCCCCCCCAGTCCTTCATTCTATTCTATTCTGTTCTATTCTATTCTATTCTATTCTATTCTATTCTATTCTATTCTATTCTATTCTATTCTATTCTATTCTATTCTATTCTATTCTATTCTATTCTATTCTATTCTATTCTATTCTATTCCATTCCATTCCATTCCTATTCCTATTCCTATTCCTATTCCTATTTCTATCCTAATCTACTCTACTCTACTCTACCCTACCCTACCCTACCCTACCCTACCCTACCCTACCCTACCCTATCATCTTATCCTATCCTATCCTATCCTATCCTATCCTATCCTATCCTATCCTATCCTATCCTATCCTATCCTATCCTATCCTATCCTATCCTATCCTATCCTATCCTATCCTACTCTAATTCTATCCTATCCTATCCTATCCTATCCTATCCTATCCTATTCCTATTCCTATTCCTATCCTATTCTTATTCCTATCCTATCCTATCCTATCCTATCCTATCCTATCCTATCCTATCCTATCCTATCCTATCCTACTTCTATTCTATTCTATTCTATTCTATTCTATTCTATTCTATTCTATTCTATTCTATTCTATTCTATTCTATTCTATTCTATTCTATTCTATTCTATTCTATTCTATTCTATTCTATTCTATTCTATTCTATTCTATTCTATTCCTATTCCTATCCTAATCTACTCTACTCTACTCTACCCTACCCTACCCTACCCTACCCTACCCTACCCTATCATCCTATCCTATCCTATCCTATCCTATCCTATCCTATCCTATCCTATCCTATCCTATCCTATCCTATCCTATCCTACTCTAATTCTATCCTATCCTATCCTATCCTATCCTATCCTATCCTATCCTATCCTATTCCTATTCCTATTCCTATTCCTATCCTATTCTTATTCTTATTCCTATCCTATCCTATCCTATCCTATCCTACTTCTATTCTATTCTATTCTATTCTATTCTATTCTATTCTATTCTATTCTATTCTATTCTATTCTATTCTATTCTATTCTATTCTATTCTATTCTATTCTATTCCTATTCCTATTCCTATTCCTATTCCTATTCTTATTCTTATTCCTATCCTATCCTTCCCCATCTTCGAAGCCAGCAGCATTAACCTCCAGCCCTGCAAGGAGGGACAGTCGCGGCCACCACTCTGAACACGGCAGCCCGAGACATTGTCACTCTTCTAGAAGCCCAGATCGTCTCAGGTACTGTGAAAGCCCTGACCGTTGCTACCATCGGTCACACAGCCCAGAGCTTCACCATCGGCACCACCCAAGCTTGAAGCCTGTGCAGGGGGAAGACTCAGATGTGAGTGTTCAACATGATATAATGCAACAGCTGTGTGATCTATTGGCCGGGCAGCAACAGGTGAGAATGCCGCAGCCATTGGGGCCCCTGCAACAATTGGGGATGCCGCAGCCACTGCTGCTGGGAAGTCAACCACAGGTGGGAGCACCACAGCAGTGGGACTGGTACCAGCCCCTGAATGTGCAACAACTGCTGGGAGGCCTCCATCAACTGGGCATGCCACAGCCACTGATGGGAGGCCAGCTACAGGTGGGAATGCAACAAAAGTGCAGCAACCTCTGAACCTGCAGCAACCGCTGGGAGGCCTGCAGCAACTGGGGATGCCGCAGCCACCAGGAGGTCAGCAGCAGTTGGGAGTGCAGCAGCAGTGGGGCTGGCAACAGCCCTTGGACGTGCAACTATGTAGTGCCGATATAAATGTTCTTTAAGGAAGAATCTTGCCTCAAAGTTCTTTTGATGGGTTTCATCTATCGGAACCATGACATTGCCTTTATCCTTGTTGAAATTGCCTCTCCTGAAATCCACTGTTTCTGAGAGTTGTGTAACGAATCAGAAGGTAACATTGGTCACTTCTTCCCAAAGATTCCACTGCTTTGATCTTTTCAAGCCGCCCTTGTACAGGTCTAGGAGATCGGATCCCTGGTTTCCTCTTCAAGTTTTCTGCAATACATCTGATCAAATGTTGGGACTTGTGGTCCTGGTCAGTTGAGTTTTCCAGCAGGTATCTGATTAGAAACCAGCCAGTCTCCCTAGGGTCATCTCTTCTCAGGGCTCAGGATACTCATCTATTTTGATCTATCTTCAGAGGACCCACTTTCTGATTCCCTGGTCATCTTTGTGTCCCTTGCATCAGAACTGCCTGCTCACATTCACCTTACACCTTTGCTTTGGTGCCAGTCAGCTAAGAGGGGAGGGAAGGAGACCCCCATAGTTTACTGTACTGACGGAGACTCAAATCTAAGGACAACTGCTAGGGAAAGAATGTAGCCATATACCAAGATGTTCCAACAACATCTAGTTTGAATATGATTGGACAATCATGGATTAATGGGTGGAGGATCCTTGGAATTATGCCTGGAAATTTGGCGCATGAACCTTAGATCTGGCCTTGCCTTACTGTACTGCACACTGCACTTGACTTTTAGTAAAGACTATCTCTCATAAAATGGAGTCGTAGTCAGGGTCGAGGCAAATGTGACACCATCGCTGAACCTGTTTCAATTTATCTGCAGAAACCTGCACTTATCAGATTTGGTGATAATTATTAGTACTGTGGTCCCCACCCATCCTGACGATTCCATGTAGCTGCCTTTGAGAAGGGTCCAGAAGATGCTGCTGGTCCAAATTAGAGCAGCCTGGTGCAGTCAGGTGTGAGGGCCACCAGCTACCTTAAGTGGAAAGAGATGCTGCAGGGAAAGCGCTTTTTGGTGTTTAAACCTGGCCAAGGAGAATTTCCTAAATCTCCAAAATCAGCAATCACATTAACAGAGGAACGCTTTGCATCTCCCACCCAATTTTTTTTATCTCTAAAGGTCACTGGCAGAAAAACACTTAATTCCTATTAAATCAACCCATTTTGATCTGTTTGCTGCTACTGTTGAATCTTATTTCAGTCAGCATGCCCTCTTCCACCTTAATTTTTCATTTCCTCTGTGGCTGTATGTGGACGAAGGGAGTGCTTGGATGTGCACCTTAATTTATTTCTAAAAGTCATTACAAATAAAATCTCGGGGAGGGGTGTAACACAGCTGCAGCTGGTGATTCTCTGAGGGCTTCCTTGTAGCAGGACCCCAAGCTAGCCTACCTCTCGGATGTCTCCCCTCTCTCTGGTGGTGCCTGGCATGACTCTCCTCTCCGTATTATAGCCTGCCCCCTCCACCTCAGCACTGACCTGATTCCTGGTTGCAGAAAGTGAATGGATGGGGAAGACAGAGTGTGCGGCTGGAGGAGATGCATTTAAATCTGAGATTCTGTGACTCCGCATTGCAAAGATTGAAATTCTGGTGATGCTTGGCTTCCTTGGCAAGACAGCCTAGCAGGAAAACAAACTGGAAATAAGATCCAGGGTTTAGCAAAATAAGTCAAAAAATCATGAGAAGTGATAGTACAGCTCTATGCTACACTAGTGTGGCCCCCACTTGGGGCCATTGCATTCAATTCTCGTTCGCCACAATACAAAAAATATGCTGAGACTCTGGAAAGAGTGCAGAGAGAACAGCAAAAATGATAGGGGACGAATAGCTAACAAACCAGGTTTGTCTAGCCTAACTAAGAGAAGACATAAGGAGGAAACATGATCGCCATCTTCCAATGCTTGAAGAGGTCTCAGGGGGATGAGGGGTCAATTTATTCTCCAAAGCTCCAGAGGGCAGGACAAGAAGCTATGGCTGGAAGCTCGTTAAAGGAAGACCCAACCTGGAACTAAGAAGGAATATTCTGACTGTGAGAACAACTAAGCAGTGGAACAGAGGTTGCCTCCCAGAATTGCCTCATGATTGGAGGCAAGAAATCCCATATGACCTCCTGCCTTGTGGTTCTGGGTCTCCCTTCTCATTGTAAAAAACATGGTGTCTCCCTTTGCTTCTTCTCTTTTGCTCTCTTCTGGCTTTATGTAATTGAATAACCAAGGTTAGATGTGTACTTCTGAAGACTACATTCCCCATGAGGCCCAGCGGGCAGCTAGAATGGTGCCCTTTCCCTGGGTAAAAAAAGATCCAAGGGAGAGCTTCCATCTCATTAAGTCTGCATTTCTGCCTTTTGTGCCTTTTCAGGATAACGTTTTCTCAACCTTGACGTACTCAGTGGCCAGTGCCCAAACCAGGGAAAGCTGGGCACGTGAAATTAAGAACCAACAACCATTGTTTTCACTTTTGGATTTTGTTTCCCGACTTTAGCAATGGTTGTAGCTTATTCAGTTGTTAATGCGACATACACACACTTTGCCCCCCTGGCTCTCTAGGATTCAATAGTTAATTTAAAGTTATATTTAGAGATGATGGAATCTCTACTGCTTTTCAGATGTATGTCTGCCAGTGATGAGGGTGCCATAATTTGCGCAGGTGGGGATTGAGGGAAAAAGTTGTGCTGGGTGGAATTCAGCTCTCCACTGCACTGACCACCCTCTTGCCATAATCTCCCCCTGTCAATGGCACCGCCTAAAGGGCTGTGCAATGACCATCTTGATCTTGCAGGGCTGTGCCTAAACATCTCAAAGCCATTTAGAAAAGTCAGCTGCTCCTGCTTGACAGATGCAACTTTTTTCACTCATTGTTGTGAGCAGTTCGCTGCTGCCGCTGCCCAATATTTTCAGAGGAAGCATTTCTTGGCTTAACCCAGATGAGTCGAACACATTCCCATAGTCTGCCTTTTGATAGTGGCGAAGGGAAGTATAGCTGCAGAGGCATGGGGACTTCTTTGTTGAGACGATCATGAAGGGCTCGACTGCCATTGCCCCACTGCCATTTGTGCAAATGGAGTTGTTCCACTGCTCCTGCCTGGTGGTAACATTTCCAAGATGTTACCTCCTGTGCCATGCCCACCTCCCAGGTCAGCCAACTTATCAATTACCAATCTACCAAATGTGCCATTGGCAGGAAGTTCTCCTTGTGGTCCTGCTGCAGCTCAGACTTCAGGGCACTGGTGCCCTGTGGCAGAGGGGAATTCTGGGCCATGATGGGGAGTTCCTGCAAAAGTCAGTGCCTTGTCTTAGAAGTAGTAGCTTTTAAATCCCTTTGATGACATCAGCAAGTTTTGTGGGCCCAACTGGCAAAAGAAAGCTCAGGACTGTCTTGGTTGGAAACATGCAGAAAAGGCCTTCATCATGCAGTGGATAGACAAAAGCTAGAATGATGCTGATGATGAAGCCCCTTCTCTAGAAATCTGGAGCTGTGTCTTGCCTTGCTCCTCTGAGTCCATGGAGAAAACGGTGATGCACACACTAGTGAGAGAAGAGTCCTTTGGCTGCTTGGCAAACCAACTCTGCAAAGTGAAAATGTTACATTTATTTTTTGGAGATAAAACATGATTCTCCCCAGGCTGTAGAGAGGGGGAGCAAAACCAGCACCAATGTGGATGCTGGTTCTCACAATGTGGTGATTCCACCAATTATGAAACTACATTATAGAAGTCCCTCTAAGTGCCTGCTTAGATTAAATGGTTCACCAATCAGTTGGCAGCGTGTGTCTGATAAAATATAGTGACCTTCAGTCACATCTAGAGAGGGTGGGAATTGGCTGAGAAGACATAGTTGGGGGCATTAATAAAACATTGGTAAGCGGCTTCTGTTGAGTGCAAATGTGCTCTTTGGCAGCCGCATGATACCTGGGTTATCTTCCAGAGCAGATGGAAGGTCATTGAAGGGATGTTCTGAAAGCATCAGGAATGGCGGGCAAATCAGCAACTTTTTGCATTCTGTGTTGTCTTTCAGAACAAACTTCCCAAACTCTTCAGCCTCAGACGTTTGGGACAACTTCCTAGCAAATAAAATTCTGTAAAAAGGAAAATTATCCTGTGGCTTTAAAACACAATAAAAGTCTGAAGCAGAAGCAGGATGGAAATAAGCCATGGATCAGGTGGTGTGTGTATGTAGGTTATGTTGTACTACAGATGTAGTATGGTTAGCCAATTATTAGGGAATTTTGAAAAAGTAACAATTTAGATAATACATACCTAGAGCTTTGGTTTCAGATGCTCAGCTAAACTTGGTGGATGTTGGGATAACTGGAGGGTGGTCCATTGTGAGAAGGGCCCGGTCTTTATAGTGGTTTTGCTGATCTGGAGCCTGCTATGCTCTGATTGGTGCACAATCATTCTAGTGCATCACCATTTGCTGTGCATCTGCAAATATACATAAGGTAATCAGGGCTGGAGTTGTTTTGGATCTTCTGCCTTTGTCTGAGACACCTGCCCTGGGCCTCCACCCAAACCCCCAGTTTTGAAAGCTGGTGCCAAGGGGGGAAATGAATCCAGGCGAGATTAACTTCTCAGGGATAGTTGACCTTACTATAACAAGTTTGACCCACCATTTACATTTTCTTCATTGTATAATTTAAATAGCAGTAGCACTTATATATTGCTTCATAGTGCTTTACACTGTCTCTAAACATAAATGCAAATTTTGTATGTAGAAAAAGTAAGTATCCTCCTACATTTATCACTACCTCAAATACCTAAAATTAGAATCAAGGAAACTAGAAAACGATCAGAATATTGTCAGTGAGGAGCCGTGAGGAAGCTGACCTTTCAATAAAGGTCAGACATTTAGTCTGATTTGCTCTTTGTGGTTGAAGCAGGTGGTATCACCATGGCTGGATCAGCAATGCTGAGGCCTCGGAGAAGAGGTTATGGGTGCCTGTGAGCCTGGAGAGCAATTTAAGAAGATTGCCAAACCCTCGGACATCAGCCATTCAATCAATCAGAATAGAGCTGGAAGGGATCCTGGAGGTCTTCTAGTCCATCCCCCAGCTCAAGCAGCAAACTCTATAAAGACAAGTGACTGTCCAGTATCTTATAAACCTCCAGTGATGAAGCACTCACAACTTCTGGAATGAAGCTGTTAATTGTCCTCACTGTTAGGAAGTTTCTCCTTAGTTCCAGGTTGCTTCTCTCCTTGATTAGTTTCCATCCAATATATCTTGTCCTGGCCTCTGGAAGTTGACTCCCTCTTCTTTGTGGCAGCCCCTTATATTGGAAGACTACTATCATGTCACTCCTAGTCCCTTTTTTCCTCTAGACTGGCCATACCCAATTCCTGCAACTGTTCTTTACAGGTCCACTCCATTGTCCAGAAGATTATCTCTGGTTTCCAGAGCTTGGGGCAGGAAGTTAGCAGGATAAGCTGTAGACTTATTTTTTTCAGAGATTTTACCAGTGTATAAGGAACAAAATGGAAAAGGCCAGTGTATAGGAGAATTCAATATGTGGCTAAAGGAGTGGTGTAAAGGGGAAGGCTTTGGTTATATTAGTCACGATGTCTGCAGCTGGTCCAATGAAAAAGTGTACAAAAGAGATGGTGTGCACCCATCAAAGAAAGGGACTGAGTTACTTGGCAATAAATTCTCAGATTTTCTGGAGAAATATTTAAACTGAATGGGGACAGTGAGTTAATTGATACAGAACATTCCTGTCCCCAGCAATCTAAAAATTATAGGATTATCAGTGCATGTAACATAGAGGTGTGTGTGGACAAGAATATCAATCTAGCTGTCAAGCAAAATCAAGCTTTTAAAAGTGAGTGCCACACCAAGTGCACTAATCAAACAGGTGGTAAGAAAATAGGGGAACTCAGGCACCACACAGGTTATGTAGAAAGTAAACACAGGGTCAGTCATAAAGGACTCAAATGTCTATACATCAATGCACAAAGTATGAGCAATAAACAGGGTGAATTAGAAATTCAGCTAAATGAGGGCAGATATGATATTGTTATAAGGGATGTGGTGGCTCAGTGGGTTAGGACGCTGAGCTTGTCGATCAGAAGGTCGGCAGTTTGGCAGGTCGAATCCCGAGTGCCGTGTAACAGAGTGAGTGCCTATTACTCGTCCCAGCTTCTGCCAACCTAGCAGTTCGAAAGCACGTAAAAATGCAAGTAGAAAAATAGGGACCACTCCGGTGGGAAGGTAACAGCGTTCCATGCGCCTTTGGTGTCTAGTCATGCCAGCCAGATGACCATGGAGACGTCCTCGGACAAGCGCTGGCTCTTCGGCTTTGAAACGGAGATGAGCACCGGCCCCTAGAGTCGGAAACGACTAGCACGCATGTGCGGGGGAACCTTTACCTTTATCTTTATGATATTGTTGCCATTATGGAAACCTGGTGGGATGAAACCCACAAATGGAACACACAGCTATTTAAAAGAAACAGACCAAAAAAGAGGTGGAGTTGCTCTCTATATAAGAAATAACTACATCTCTACAGAAATAGAGCACAACAATAATGAAAACAGTTTTGAATGCATTTTGGTCAAGATAAAAGGTGGGGGGGGAATGACATTGCCATAGGTGTATACTATAGGCCACCCAACCAATCAGAGGAAATAGATGAACTTTTTGCTAGTCATTTAACTAGGTATATAGGAAGCACATCACAATAGTAATGGGGGACTTTAATTACCCTGACATCAACTGGGAGACAAACTGCACCAAGTGGAAGATCAAACAGGTTCCTAACAAACGTAGCAGACAACTTTGTCTCCCAAAAAGTAGAGAAGGGAACTAGGGGATCAGCCATACTGGACCTATTTCTCACTAACAGAGATGAAATGATAGAACGTGTTGAAGCCACAGGAGCCTTGGGAGGAAGTGATCGTGCAATATTGGCATTCAACTTTATGTAAGCATAAGCAATAAAACACAGTCAAACTAGACTCTTGGACTTTAAGAGAGCTAATTTCAATAAACCTGGGAAGAATTCCATGGAGGAGAATCCTCAAGGGGAAAACAGCTGAAGAAGCTTGGGAAATTTTGAAAAGTGAGATTATAAAAGACCAATTTAGCACAATACCAATGAAGAAATAAAATAACAACTCTTGAAACCAGCATGGCTGCATAAAGAACTCTCTGATAAATTGAAAGACAAAAAGGACAAGTATAAAAAGTGGAAAGAGGGGCACATAACTAAGGCAGAATATCAGCAAATAGCCCGAGCCTGCAAAGATGAAGTGAGGAAAGCTAAGGCTCAAAATGAACTAAGGCTTGCGACAAAAGTAAAAAATAACAAAAAAGCTTATTTCAACGTGTAAAAAGCAAGAAAAAAGTTAAGGAGATGATTGGTCCACTAGTAGGGGAAAGTGGCAAGAAGGTGACAATCAACAGGGAGAAAGCAGAACTACTTAACTTGTTTTTTGCATCCATCTTTACACAAAGGGATAAAACAGTCCAACCTATCAAAAACATATTAGAAACACAAGTTAAGATAGGCAAGAAAATGGTAAGTGAACGCCTGTCTACCCTAGACGAGTTCAAATCACCAGGACCAGATCGATCACACTCCAAGGTTCTCAAGGAACTGGCAGATGTGATCTCAGAACCACTGAACTATCCTGGAGCACTGGGGAACTACCAGAGGACTGAAAAAGAGCTGATGTAGTTCCCATCTTCAAAAAAGAGAATAATGTATCCAGGAAACTGCAGACCTATCAGCCTGACCTCGATACCTGGGCACATTCTGGAAAAGATAAGCAATGAATCAATGAACACCTAGAGGCAAACAAAGTCATTACCAAAAGCCAACATAGGTTTGTCAAAAACAGATCATGCTAGACAAATCTCATTGCATTCTTTGACCAAGTGACAAAATTAGTGGACCAGAGGAATGCTGTGGATATAATTTACTTGGACTTCAGTAAGGCATTTGATAAAGTAGACCACAACCTACTACTTGATAAGTTAGAAAAATGTGGGTTAGACAGCATCACCACCAGATGGATTCGTAGCTGGCTGACCGGCCATACTCAGCACATGGTCCTCAATGGAACTGCATTTACATGGAGGGAAGTGTGTAGTGGGGTGCCCCAGGGCTCTGTTCTGGGCCCAGTGCTCTTCAACATTTGAATGAGGGGATAGATGGGGAACTCATCAAATTTGCAGACGACACCAAGTTTGCAGGAATAGCCAACACTCCAGAAGACAGGCTTAAGATACAGGAGAACCTTGACAGATTGAACATTGGGGGCTATCTAACAAAATGAAATTCAATGGTGAAAAAGTAAGGTTCTACATTTAGGCAAGAAAACCAAATGCACAGGTATAGTATAGGTTACCACCTTGCTCAATAGTAATAACTGTGAGAGGGAGCTGCTGTGTGCTGCAGCTGCCAAAAAAGCCAACACAGTGCTAGGCTGCATTAACAGAGGGATCAAGATCACGTGAAGTACTAATACCACTTTACAATGCCTTGGTAAGGCCACACTTGGAATACTGCATCCAGTTTTGGTCACCACGATGTAAAAAAGATGTTGAGACCCTAGAAAGAGTACAGAGAAGAGCAACAAAGATGATCAGGGGACTGGAGGCTAAAACATATAAGGAACGGCTGCTGGAATTGGGTATGTCTAGTTTAATGAAAGAGGGGGTCTTCCAATATCTCAGGGGCTGCCACAAAGAAGAGGGAGCCAAGCTATTCTCCAAAGCCCCTGAAGGCAGGACGAGAAACAATGGATGGAAACTAACCAAAGAGAGAAGCAACCTAGAAGTAAGGAGAAACTTCCTGACAGTGAGAACAATTAACCAGTGGAACCACCTGTCTCCAGAAGCGTTGAATGCGCCAACACTGGAAGTTTTTAAGAAGAGACTGGACAGCCATTTGTCTGAAATGGTATAGTGTTTCCTGCCTGAGCAGGGGGTTGGAGTAGATGACCTCCAAGGTCCCTTTCAACTTTTTATCACCACCACCACCATCATCTTCATTATCATCATCATCATCATCATCATCATCATCATCATCATCATCATCATCATCATCTAAAGAGGACAAGAGTTGAAACAAGTGCCAGTTGGTGTTTTTCACCTTTTCCTTATTTTTCCTTTTTTTTTAGCTTTAGCTTTTATTATGCAAAGGTGGTTTCATTCTTGCCTGAAAGTTCCCCAGAATTTATGTTAAGATGGATGAGGAGACAGATCTTTTAACCAGGGCTTTTTTTCTCATAGAATGCTCAGAACGGAGTTCTGGCACCTTTTTTTGATGGATTTTTTCAACTTTTACACAAGCTGTGC
Organism: Vipera ursinii; assembly: GCF_947247035.1. Lineage (NCBI taxonomy): Eukaryota > Metazoa > Chordata > Lepidosauria > Squamata > Viperidae > Vipera > Vipera ursinii. The sequence goes on along the minus strand of NC_139529.1, from coordinate 933,293 downwards.
TACTCCTTCTATTGGCTTTTGAAAGCCAATAGGAATTGCTGCTGAGTGCACCAAAAGACCTGGCTGGGAAACGTTGCACATGCAAGTTGTCTGCAATGAAGGCGAGTTGGCAGGAACTTTGCACCCCTCCCTGCTGCCCATCTACACCATCTCCTAGTTGTAAGTAAGAGAGGACCAAGAGTGGGAGGTGGGGAGCAGCACAATAATAATAATAATAATAATAATAATAATAATAATAATAATAATAATAATAATAATAATAATAATAATAATAAGAAGAAGAAGAAGAAGAAGAAGAAGAAGAAGAAGAAGAAGAAGAAGAAGAAGAAGTAGTTGGAAGGGACCTTGGAGGTCATCTAGTCCAACCCCCTGCTCAGGCAGGAAACCCTATACCATTTCAGACGAATGGCTGTCCAGTCTCTTCTTAAAAACTTCCAGTGTTGGAGCATTCACCACTTCTGGAGGCAGGTTGTTCCACTGGTTAGTTGTTCTAACTGTCAGGAAGTTTCTCCTTAGTTCTAGGTTGCTTCTCTCCTTGACTAGTTTCCATCCGTTGCTTACCTTACTTTTTTCACAATTGAATTTCATTTTGTTAGAGGCCTTACTGACGTCCAAGTAAATTATATCTACAGCATTCCTCTGGTCCACTAGTTTTGTCACTTGGTCAAAGAAGGCAAGAATGCAATAATCCTGCCCTGCCGAAAAAGCGGAGTCCATGTGCACTCCTGCCTCGTGCCCACCCGTGTCAGCCAGGCTCTCCATGCCGCGCTACAGCATGGAGAGCTTGGCACCAAAACACGGAAAACGTGTGTGCCTGCCTTGTGCTCACCTCGTGTCAGCCAGGCTGACCACAAGTCAGAAGGAGAAAATGCAGTGCCAAAGAAACCCCCTCCTCAAATAACTTGCAGGCAGGGCAGCCAAGGGGGTGCTACTTGCTTTTTCCACAGAAGGAAGTGGCGTGCCTGTCAGTTTTTGTTAAATGAATGATTGCAAAGGCAAGTTCCAATTTTTTTGTTGTTCAGTTACATCACCTTTATCTTTCTGTGCTGTTTGAAGATAAAATATCGATATGTCCACATATGTTGAGGAAAACACTTTACATCAGGTGTTCTGACTTTTTCACATGAAAATTGTTCTAAATTGTTCAACTGTAATTTAAGACACAACATGAAAACTAACCATGGAATCTGGTTTGGAGCAATAAGGGGTGACACAGTGTGAGAAAATGTGGGTGCAGAGCTAAAGGAGCCAAAACAAAATCCAGCAAGCGAATGTCCAATGAAGGGCACAATCACTCTGGAAGTTTGCAGAGCCCCAAATAAAGAGCTTCCCCCCCCAAAAAAAAACGTCTAGACAGGAAATTCTGTTTTTGAACTTCTCCATGTGGAATGTCTCCTGTTTTGAATTTCTCCTCTTGGGCTTTAGAGAGTTTCAAGTTTCTAAGTCTACAGAGTTAATGCAGGAAATGTTACTGTAAATTCTCTTCCCCATTTGCAGTGTATTCTTTTGCTATGTTTAACTGAAAAAAGACATTTCTCTCCCCCCATTATCCTGACTGGAGTGTCTTGTGAGGACGAGAGGACGGCCTGGGGATTGTGGAGGAAGACAAGCTGCTCTTCTCTAGTCTTCATCTTTTGAAGGAATCCTTCCTTGGAAAGAGAAGAGCTTTTGGCTCAAACCAAGAACTTGACCTTAGCAGAGCCCAAGCTTGAACCCCACTTGGTGGCCGTTCTGGACTTCAGGCCAAACAAACCCCAGCGGCCCCAGGAGGGTGAGGCCTCCGCACAGTCCCCGTGTTCTCAGGCTGGCCTGTTTGGAGAGCTTTGGAAAAGTGCAACCACCACCTGAATTGGGCTCTTACAGCTCCTCTGCAAGAGCCCAACAGTTGGCAAGGCATCGGACGCTTCGTGAGATAGTGAAGCTGAGATCTAACAGAATAAATTCTGCTCTGATTGGACAGAACTCCCTTCTTCAGATGCATAAGGCAATCAGAGATCCCTTCTATTCAGCTTATTTTCCTGTCTGGGGTATTACCATATGCCTCAAAGGTCCTGGCGAGGTCCAGCAAGCGAAGGTCCAATGAAGTGCACAATCGCTCTGGAAGCTTGCAGAGCCCCAAATAAAGTGCCTTACACCACCCCACCCAAATAAAAAAAGTCTAGACAGGAAATTCTGTTTTTGAACTTCTGCCAAGCAGAGATGTTCCCAGTAGAGAGTTCCTAGTGATTAAGACTGCTGGCTAGAAACCAGAAGGTGATTTTTAGTCCTGCCTTAAATGGCTGCTAACTTTGTACCAGTCTCTCTCACTCAGCCCAAGTGTAAATTCCTGTTGCAGCCAATGGATCAACACTTGGTTGATCTGAAAAAGGTGGACTCTGAATCTGTTAGGAAGAAAATAAAAAGATGTTCCCGCAGAAATGTGTTTCTGTGATGAGAATAATCACTGGCTCGGGGGGGGGGGAGAGAAAAAGTTGGTACTTTTTGTGTTGTGTTGTGGTGGATTAGGGAGAAAGCATGAGTGGGCAAGGGTGCTCGTGGCTGCCTGGCAGATCCTGAGCTGAGCTGAAGCCATAACGAATGTCAAGCAAAGAGCCAGGAAGGGCCCGGTGGGTGAAGAGGCAGAAGACTTCTTCTGGTCGCATTGCTCTGCCATCCACAACTGAGACATGGTGCAACCCAAGATTGGTGGGCATGGAGGGGGGAATGGAATAATCCACCATTTTGTGTTGCGTTACTCATAAAAGTATCCCTGGAATTTGAACAGGTGATTCTGTCTGTCTCTGCCCCCCACCCCCATCAGTCTTTGGGGCACATGAAATAAAGGGAAAGGAAGAACCAAATTCTCTGTAATGAAACTGAAATGTCAGCTTGCGGGGAGCAGAAGAAAACCTGGCTACTTTCCCCAGCTTTTCACTAGCACATCAAGAAGCTGAGCCTCACATGGAGATGTTTGTCTTGTGAACATTGTTTTGAACCCTTGTGAGGCTCTCCCTCTGATTGGGGGTTGATCTTGATCTGGCTTCTGAATGTGGGCAGAGAGATCAGGATTGTCATTGTGTCTGCTTGTTGGTACATGACATACATGGTATCATCAGTAGCAAAGAGTGGAAGAGCTCCACGCCACCACACTGGCTGGTCAGTAAGGGAATTTGGGGCCGAGTCATTGTGAAACTAACTGCCTGAGCTGCATCTTGGATGGATGTGGGTCTGGCAGGGCTGAATGCTCTCTCCCGTTCCAGCTTCTCAGCTTGGACAACAGGATGAAAAATAGTTGCAGTATCTAATCTTGCCTCAGTCAGATCATCCCACGCAGACCACTGCTCTTGCCAACTGGGCTGTGGCCTCAGACATTGCTTCAGATCTGAGGAGTTCCACTTTTTCTTCAATTGGCAGCATTTTGAAAGAGTCCTCTGGTTGACCTTTTTGCTGCAAAGTATTAACCAAACTCTTCTTTGGGGCCATTAATACATTCTTCCCTTTTGTTCTACAGGGTTGCTTGTTGTGCTGAGAGTCAAACTGTTTGCTTTCTGGAGTGTCAGGCAGTAATGAGTGACTTGACTTTGGGTCTTGAGCAACATGGCTTGGGTAGAGTTCAAAAGAGGCCAGGAACAGTCTTCATTTTAAAGAGAAGGATCCTTACACAGTCAAATTGAGCAGAATCCAATGCCCAACCCTTTCCCTGCTAACAGCTGTGGTGGCGCAGTGGTTAGGCTATTTCTGCTGACTGCTGGCTGCCAGCAGTTCGGCAGTTTGAGTTTCACTGGCTTAAGGTTGACTCAGCCTTCCATACTTCCAAGGTGGGTAAAATGAGGACCCAGATTGTTGGGGGCAAGAGGCTGACTCTGTAAACCGCTCAGAGAGGGCTGTAAAGCATGTGAAGTGGTATATAAGTAACTGCTCTTGCTATTGCTGAGCCATTTTGTGCTTCAAAGATCGGCAAGGCTCCTGTGATGCCCAGTAGCCTTTACTCATGTGAGGGTTTAACGAACAGCTTTATTAAATTGGTCACAAAACCTGGCTCTTCCTGGAGCTTTGAGACTCAGATTTGTTCTGTGAACCCATGGGGTAATTGGGGAGGCTTCCTCTTGCTGGTGGAAATGTTCCCCCTAGTCAGCTTGCAAAGTGGGACAACTCGCCATGGGACACTCACTGTGGGACAATTTAACAATTCTATTTAATTATTTAAAATAAATAAAAATATTTTGATTTTTGCCATTCACATTTCATTCTGTTTATCCTTTTTTATTCTTTCTTCAGTGATTCTATTCTACTATTTCTTTGATATTAGTCCTGTGGCGAGTTGGCTGCCACAGAATGGTCCTATAGCAAACTGACCACAGCAAGTTGACTGTAGCAAGGGGGCCGTGGTGAATTGTCATAGACTTATCAGCTTGGTCAAGAGATCCAGGGAGGAAGAAAGGCCATCCAGTTTCTCAGTGGTGACAAATAATTCTTGGAAAGTTGAAGTCATAGTTTTAGTTGTTAATTGGCCCTGGCTTGTCATCAAGTTGGCATAATTTGGTCAAGCAGAAGGTTGTTCAGAAGTAGATTATTAATTTATAAGACTTTAGAGCTACCCATCTCAACAGCAGCTTTATTTAAAATCAAAGCTAGAATATATTATAGAATATAGAACATATTAAATCAGAAAAAAAGATAACCAAATAGGGAAATCAAGCACATTATCAGCTAATCCACATCATTCAATCCAGAGCTATGGATGATATTGCTGCAAAGATGGGATCAGAGCAACCCCCTCCGTTGGATTTATTGGAGGGACAGCAACAACGAGAAAAAGGCGGACCTTTTGATCACCAAACCCATGAAGAATTTGATAGGTGATAACCAGCACTTTGAATTTCATCTGGAAACTCACTGATAAACACTGTAGCCCATTTAGCAGGCTTGTTACAGGGTGTGGTACTGAGGCATATCCGTAACTCTGCCACTGCCTTCTGGTCCAGTTGTGGCTTCCAAATGGCTTTCCAAGACTGCATCATGTTGTAGAGCTCATTGCTTACCTGCAAGGTGACTCTGGGAAGAGACTGTTGCTCCAGGAAAGGGCACAGTTGATACAGTAGATGGATCTGTGCAAAAGCCTTCCAGTGCTCTTTGGACAGAAGCTGAGTCCAGGAAGGCCCTCAATCATGTCCCAAGGCCACCCCATGGTCACTGGCAGACTCAACCACTCGATGCTGTCTGGGTTCGGCTCAAGCCAGTTCCTCCCATTCAGCCTCCTATCGAGTTCTAAGATGGCGGCACCTGGATTGGCTGTGGCTGCATTGGCTCTTGAAGGTGAAAAGTTTTGGGAGGGATATTAAGGGATATTAAGGTGAAAAGTTTTGGGAGGGATATTAAGGGTGTTTGAGCAACATGGTGGAACTAAGGTAACATACGACCGACAATCTTTGCTGGCATGGCGAGTTTCTAGCTGTTTCTGAACCGTTGGTGAGACCGTTAAAAGTCGGCGCTGTTTGAAATTGTTCTGCAGGCAGCAAGATCTGACTGCTGGCCCAGCGATGGATTCTATTGCAAATCAGGGCTGTTTCCGAAGGAGACCGAGGAGGAGAGGTCCCGGGGCTCATGGAGCAAAGGAACTGGATGAGGCTGTCGGCAGGCCCAGAGGAAGAGAGAGAGGCTTTCAGAGGAGTTGGAGGTGGCGGCAGCGTGCTCCAGGGGCGAAAAGAAGCAAGGCCTCTTTAAGGAAAAGGTGGAAGAGACAGGATCAGAAAAAGGAAAGGAGGCGAGGTTGTTGTGCAGGAATACAAGCTAATTTGAGGGCTGATCCACATGGAGCTCCGTGCCCATCTGTCCCATTTTCCATCATTCACTCCCTAGAGACTAAAATGGAAGATCTGTAACTTGAGCTGGCCATGAACAAGGAGTGTATATCAGATGGTGACCCTTTGAGAGCTGTATGCAACGAAATTTCATTTTGATGTTGCCGATTGGTGTACATTCAAAGTGACAATATAATCATCATCATCATCATCATCATCATCATCATCATCATCATCATCATCATCTGTCTCACTTGGTGAACTAGGGAACAAGGTTGAGTTTCATCCGCTTACTGAGGATAAGTGTCAAGAAACCCCTTAGCAGAAGTGTAAGTTGAGGCCTGTGGCACCTTGCACATCAAAGGAAACCTCTGGGTTTGACCTTTCCTCCTGTCCCTTAGCTGCTCCTTCCATTCCATATTGAGCAGCTGCAGGGACCCCTTTTGCTTTAAGGTCCCCTGATACCCCACACGTTCCTTGACCTATTGTGTCCCCAACCCCAGTGGGGCTAGCAGTTAACATGTATGACCAGCTCTTGGTGCAGGGATGTATGACCAGCTCTTGGTGCAGGGAACGCAACATGTATGACCAGCTCTTGGTGCAGGGAACGCAAAGCTCTTCGCTGTCCGGCAGGTGGTCAGTTCCACAAGTGGCCCAATAGGTAGACGCTGCAACCGGCAGGTGGAAGTTAGTTTTCCCATGAAGACAAATGGGCATCATCATTTCAGTCTCAGCTGTGATTTAACACACATCTTGTGTGGATTTCCTAGGTATCCTTCAGTTCCATCACAACATATAGCTTTATCGTGATAATTGTGTTGCAATTCTGTGAGGTTCAACCCAAACAATATCTTTTTGTGCTTGTTCACACAGTGAAAAATTCTAGCGGTGTGACAGATTTTGAAAAAAACAATATTAAAAGAGCAATTTTTAAAATAACTGTTGAAAGGGTGTTAATTTAACTTTAGCCCTAATTCTTTTTGGCAGCCAATTTTGAGACAACCTGGTTTGTTGCCAGCTTTATCTTCCTTGGAAATGAAGTGCTTCAGGCAGGCAGGGATCCACCCCACTCTGCAGGAGGGCACTTTCCAAGCTTGGGTTTGAAAGGGCAACGGATCACAGTTTGGATGCCCAGATTCTTGCAAGCAATCACAGAAGTGAGATTTCACACAAAGTGCCTGCAAGTTTGCAAGACCTTTCACAAGGTTGCTGAGACATCGTAAGTGAGCTCTTGCCATAGGTGGCCAACTGGATGCGAAGTCAGGTGATTGCTGAAATGTGTCTGAAATTGTATCGGCCTGGGGCTGATGGCCACAGGCCTCACTCTTGCAACCCCTGCCTCCCCCCCAACAGCTCCCCTTGTCACGCTTTTTTCTGCTTTCCTTCCAGGTGTTGATGGGGAGGAGGTCGGATGACCGCGGGGACTGTGGTCATCACCGGCGGAATATTAGCAACTGTTATACTACTGTGCATTATAGCTGTTCTCTGCTATTGCAGGCTTCAGGTACTGAGTTCATTTTACTTCATAAGATGAGGGGTTTTTTTAAATTGCACTTCTGTGCCTGGGATAGTGAGGAGCTGTTGTGTTACAAACATGCTGTCTCTGTTTTTCTTGGGGTTTGGGGGAGACCTGTCCATTTGGCCAGGATTTTGCATGGTCAGAAACCAGACTAGGTTTGTGTAGGAGGTCATAGAGAATGGGATGTGTGTGTCTGAGAGAGTGGGGGTGGCTGGCTGGCTGTTGAGGAATGTGATTTCATACATTTATTATATCATAAGAGTAGCTCTTTCCCTGTGGAACCGTCTGCCCATGTGCTTTGCCAGAGGAGCAAAGGCTTCACTTGCTAGCTGCCAAAAGGTCTTGCACACTTGCCAAAAGCCAAGATTTTGACAGTGAGACTTGCTTTGGAGTACTTCTAGCAGTCTAAGGAATGTGAAAATTGGCATTTGCTGCTGCCACTCACAGCCAAATGACCACATCAGAAAAAAATCAAACCCTTTCTGTGCAGAGCATCCCAAGTCACCTCCCTGCTCCCTCTTTCATTTGCACAACCTGATGGAGGAGCTGGTGCAAGGCAGATGCTTCTCTTCCAGTGGCCTCTTCTGATCTTGTACAAGGTGCTACCTTTAGAAGACTCTGGTGAGCCAGGTCAGTTGGGGAGTTCCTTTTATCACTACAATTATGCAGCCACATAATTCGCCTGCTTCTCAGAATATGCAAAAAGAGAGTCCCTCCGGCCAGTGGATGTGAAGGGGGAAGAACGATTGCCAAATCCTTGATCCTGGAGGGCAGACTTAGAAATGGAAGACAAACTGGTCAACCTTGGTAGTTTTTCAAACTGCATTTGTACTTATGGTTTGCAGCTGGGCAAAATAGTTTTCCAGAATAATCTGGAGCTAAGAAGGCCCACTACATCTAATCTAAGGGTGCTCAAAGTGCTTCTTTCATTAAGTTTCTTCTGCTGGAACCATGGAGCCAGATACCTTCAGAGAGAAGGACAAATGAGTTGGAGTGATTAGATCCTTGCTGTTCCTTGTGGCCTTTGCATCTCCCATCTGAGGCAGAGCAGGAGTCCTTTGGATAAAGCTGAAGGCAACATCCTATGGCCCAAAGATATGGCTTGTGCCTGCTGAGCAATCCAGATGACTAGACTTAGGTGAGAGATCAAAAAAAGATGCTTCCCAAGGAAACTTTGACCTTAGCAAAGAGACCAGAATCCACAGAATGCAGTCCAGGAATAGCAAATCTCAGAGAAGGGCATGGAACAGAGAATCCTGTATTACTATGAAAACCAATCTTTGTGTTGGGCAAAAAGGGCATTTGGTGCCTTGCTCAATAGTGTAAATAGCTTGGGCCAGTTCAGTCAAGAAGGGAGGGGTGAGGAGGAAGAAGCCAGACCTGTGTGCTAGTGGAGAATATTTGGCTCCCAGATGAGGAGAGAATTCACCAGGACGGAAGAGTCAAGTCGCTCTGGGGAGGCAGCTGTTCCTGTCAAGCCCTTGGGGGCAGGGGAAACTCTAGGTCTGTGGCACCCTCTGGAATTAGTCGGCTGTTTTGAGTCTGGGAGAGGTCTCCAAGCATCCTGCAGCACTCCATGGGCTGATCAGCATCTGATGCACTTTGGGCCTTCACTCCCACGGTGCTTTTTTTTGCCCTGACTGCCTGAGATGAGACACATGGAAGCAAACTTGTCATGTGCAAGGAACATCCTCTGGCAATGATAAATTAGAAGCCAGCAATCAGAACAACAAGCTCTGTGTGTGGAAATCATGTTGATGCCCAAATCAGCAAGATTTGTCCCATGGCGAGTGGGGGCCTTCAGCAGTAAGAGGACTATCACTCCACCCGAGAGAGATGCTGCTCAGGCCATGTCTGGGCAGACACTTCAGGAGATTAGACCTTCCAGAGCAGAACTTAAGAATAGGGGTGGATCCTGGGAAGTTGGGGTGTGCTGGGCTCAGCCACGGTCCCCAAGGAGGACACGTGAGGCATTCATCCACAGCTGCAGAAGCCAGAGAGCCTCCGTCCAGGTGTTTCACTGGGAGTCTTGCCTTGCCAGGCTTGGCCTTCAGGCCTGGACAGGCTGGGAGCCTGGCTGGCACCAAGGACCTTGCCCTAAATGCATTTAAATCTGGGGTTGGAGTCAGATCAAGCCATATAAACTGGTAGGGTAATTTCTGCACACGCTTGGGCCATGGCATTTGTGGCTTTATGGCAAGTTTATTGCTTTCAGAAGTTGTGGGTTCTCCATCATTGGAGGTTTTCAAGAAGAGACTGGACAGCCATTTATCTGGAACGGGTTAGGGTCTCTGGACTGAGCAAGGGGCTGGACTAGAAGACCTCCAAGGTCCCTTCCAATCCTGTTATTTTATGTCAGAGTCTTGCAACCTTTCATGAAGTAGTCTCTGAGCATGGGCAAATTCCAAATGGGGAAAATTAGGAATGAAACTACAAAAGATTGAAAACAGTTAGGAAAAAACAGAAAGCAAACATTTAGCACTAAAGGAAATCTGCATAATGCATAATGCAGAAGTTTAACAAGTTTGAGGGGAGGGGGGAAGCAATGGATCAACTGCGGGAAGTCCAATTATTGGAGGGCAGAAAAATGGGCACCCAACAGGAAAGGCAAAACACAAAAAGAGCAAATATTCCAAGTTGGAACCTTCCCAGGGAGGATTCCTGAGGTTCATCTTCTTGAGATGGAGAATTCCTCATTTGCTCATTCATTTCCTATCCTCAAAGGCAGAAAAAAAGATCAAGGCAGTAAAATATCTAGAACATTCTGAACCGCTAAATAAAAGCCTAGGCGTATCTACAGTACAGGAGCTGATGCTTACGTGTAATGCTTGCATTTAGAATAGAATAGAACAAAACAGAAGAGAAGAGAAGAGAAGCTGGAAGAGACCTTGGAGGTCTTCTAGTCCAGCCCCCCCCTCAAGCAGGAGATCCTATGCGGTCTCAGACAAGTGGCTGTCCAGCCTCTTCTTAAAGACCCCCAGGGATGGAGCGCCCACCATTTCTGGAGGCAACTTCTGTTCCACTGGTTGATTGTCCTCACTGTCAGGAACTGATTTTTGTTCATTCTGCCGGGACCTGAAGACCTGGCTCTTTGAGCTTTCCGGCCAGAACTGAGAATTTTTAATTTTTAACTTATTGTAATTGCATTTTTAATCAGAGTTATAGGGGTTTTAGATTTTTAATCAAGGATAATTTAATCTATTTTAATTGTTATTAACTTTTTGTATTGTAATGTTGTTTTAATTGCCTTGTGAACCGCCTTGGGTCCTACGGGAGAAGGGCGGTATATAAGTTCAATAAATAATAATAATAATAATAATAATAATAATAATAATAATAATAATAATAATAATAATAATAATAATAATAACAACTTTCTCCTTAATTCCAGGTTGCTTCTCTCTTTGATCAGTTTCCAACTGTTGTTTCTTCTCCTGCCCTCAGGTGCTTTGGAGAATAACATGACCCCCTCTTCTTCCTTGTGGCAGCCCCTCAAATACTGGAATACTGCTGTCATGTCCCCACTAGTCCTTATTTTCTTTAGACTAGCCAGACCCAAATCCTGCTCTGCACCACTTAGTAGAAAGAGGCAGAGTGATGTTGAGTCCTGGCGCAGCATAATTTGAAATTATGTAAGACAGACCGTGGAAGGACCTGACTTTTGCAATTCCCCACCTTGCCTAAGCCCTGCCCCCGTTTCTCTGGCTCACGCTGCACTGCGCAAGTGAGATGCCTTCCTGTGCTCAGCCCTGCGATGAGAGACCTCCTTCTCTTTCGCTGACTTAGAAAGTGGCTGGAAAAAAAACCCCTTTTTTATTGAAAAGTTTTACAATACATTTTATCTTTAACAATCCCTCCCCCCCTCCCCCCACCCAACCCTTCCTAACCCTCCCTAACCCTCCCCCCTTCCCCCTTCCCCCCTCCCCGACTTCCCAGAGCTAAATACAAGGTATAAAAGTAAAAATCATAAACAACCATATGTTAACAACAATAAACTATTAAGCTGACCTGGCGGAAATGGCAAAGATTTCGGCTTATTTGAAAGACCATTCGCAACAACGTTATATTATGGAATGGAAAAAGTGGATTGATTACATCCAGAACAAATATGGGACCAAAAAGTTTCATTTAGCATTTGAATAAGTTAGGGAGGGTTAGGAAGGGTTAGGTTGAGGGAGGGGGGGAGGGATTGTTAAAGATAAAATGTATTGTAAAACTTTTCAATAAAAAAACAATAAACTATTAAGTCTATCTAGCTCATATGAAATGACTACAAGCATGTGACTAATATCACATAGAAAAACTTATGCAAATGCTAAATGAAACTTTTTGGTCCCATATTTGTTCTGGATGTAATCAATCCACTTTTTCCACTCCATAATATAACGTTGTTGTGAATGGTCTTTCAAATAAGCCGAAATCTTTGCCATTTCCGCCAGGTCAGAAACTTTTAGAGTCCATTCTTCTATAGTCGGCAGTTCCTCCTTCTTCCAATATTGACCTACTAAAAGTCTTGCTGCCGTAATTAAGTTCAACATCAACTTAGTGTCCACAACAGTAGTATCTGTAATTATGCCCAATAAGAATAATTGCGGACAAAACTTTATCCTTTGCTTGAAGATCTTCTGCATATTCCACCAGATTTTAATCCAAAAAGCTTTAACCTTTTTACAGGTCCACCATATATGAAAATACGTTGCGTCTTCGCCACCACATCTCCAACATTTAGGTTGATGGTTCGGATACTTGCATACTTGCAAGCTTTTTAGGATCTAAATGCCACCTATAAAACATTTTGTAAAAGTTCTCTCTTAAGTTTTGAGCTTGTGTAAAAAAAACCTTTTTATGGCTTTTGGCACTCCTTGACTTTTTTAAAAAACTTTTTTTTAGCTTTTTATTGGTTCTTTTTTCTTTACAAACATATGTTATTTTTTCAACCAGTGTGCAGTCTGGGTTCAAAAGCGCTAATACATAGTCAAGTCCTAATCTTTGGTTCTTTGATTCCCAGGTTTGCTAGTATTCTGTTTCTTCTTTATCTTTCAGTCTCACAGTTAGTCTGTCCATCTCAGCCCTTTCCAATATTTTTTTAATTACTTCTTCCTCTGGTGGTCTTCCTTCATTTTTCCAGTATTGCGCGAAAGTTATTCTTTCTGCTGTTGTAATATGTAGGACCAAATATAAACTTTGCTTATTAATCTTTTCTGGTATTATACTAATAGAAAAAATTCAAGATTAAATTCTACATGTTCTCCTTGACTTTTAACTGTCCTGCTGGTGTCCTGACAGGGATCTAAACTTCTCTTTCCTTCTGATTGACGGCTTCTCATTTTCAGCTCATTGGTCAGAGTTTTTGTGCAACCACTTTATTTTTGAAGATACTGTCCCTTTTTTTTCTTACTAGAACCTTGCAATTCCATGTCTAGTCTGCTCTTTTTTAAAAAAACAACGCACTTACATTTAATTTGTTGGAAGCAGAAAATTTGTTTTCTATTTTATAATGTGCTGTGATTCTTTTTTTTTTAATTGAAAAGTTTTACAGTACATTTTAACTTTAACCATCCCCCCCTCCCCCCACCCCTACCTAACCCTCCCTATCCCTCCCACCCATTCCCCCCTCCCCCCCCTGACTTCCCAGAGCTAAATACAGGGTATAAGAACAAAGAACAATCATAAGCATCCATATGCTAACAACAATAAACTATTAATTCTATCACCCTCTAGCTCATATAAAATGATTACAAGCAATATTAATATTACATATAAAAAGAAAAAAAACAGAAAAGGAAACTTAATCAATTGCTAAATGAAATTTCTTAGTCCCATATTTGTTCTGAATATAGTCAATCCACTTTTTCCACTCCATAATATAACGTTCTTGCGAATCATCTTTCAGGTAAGCCGAAATCTTTGCCATTTCCGCCAGGTCAGAAACTTTTAAAGTCCATTCTTCTATAGTCGGCAGTTCCTCCTTTTTCCAATATTGACCTATTAAAAGTCTTGCTGCTGTGATTAAGTTCAGCATCAACTTAACGTCCACCACAGTAGCTTCTGTAATTATGCCCAACAAAAACAGTTGCGGACAAAACTTTATCCTTTGCTTAAAGATCTTCTGCATATTCCACCAAATTTTTATCCAAAAAGCCTTAACCTTTTTTGCAGGTCCACCATATATGAAAATACGTTGCGTCTTCGCCTCCACACCTCCAGCATTTAGGCTGATAATTCGGATACATACTTGCAAGCTTTTTGGGGTCTAGATGCCATCTATAAAACATTTTATAAAAGTTCTCTCTTAAGTTTTGGGCTTGCGTAAATTTTACGTTCCTCACCCAAATCTTTTCCCACGTGTCCATTGTAATAACTTCTTGAATATTCTGAGCCCATTTTATCATACAATCTTTAACAAGTTCTGTTTCTGAATCAATTTCTATCAATGCAAGATATATCCGTTTGATATGTGCTGGACCCTGGTTTCTAATTTGCTTTATCAAATTTTCATCAGTCATTGCAAAACCAATTTTCTGATCTTCTTTCCACCTGGCCCGTAACTGAGTATATTGAAACCAAGTTTGAACGATCTTCTCATCTCGCAAGAGATTGTACGGCTTCAAACACCAGACATTTCTTTCCAAGCTTAAAATCTCCTTATACGTAGTCACATCATGTTTGAAGCCAACATTTATGTTTTCTATTGCGTGTTTTGGGATTGCCCACAACGGCATCTTGTAATTTAGCTTATGTCTGTACTTCTTCCAAACTCTCAACAATGCCTGTCTTAAAATATGCACTCTAAACACATTATCTACCTTCTTATCATACAACAAATATGCATGCCAGCCAAATAACAAGTCATGGCCCTCAAGATTTAATAATCTCTCTTGTGTCAAATTAATCCAATCACTTATCCCTGATAACGCAGCAGCTTCATAATATAATTTAAAATTAGGCATTTTAAGACCACCTCTTTCACGAGTATCCTGGATAATCTTAAGTTTAACTCGTGGCCTTTTCCCTGCCCAGACAAATTTATTGATACCCCATTGCCATTCTTCCAAATTAGAATCTTTTTTAAGGACCGGTATCATTTGAAATAAAAATAAAAATTTAGGCTGTGATTCTTTAAAATGTCTCTGTCATGGTGTCAATGTGTGTGAGAGTGACAATGACTGTGGGTTCTCACAAACTAATCCAGAGTTTGCTTAACCAAGTTGAGCATGCCACGTTCACACACAGTAGAAACTACGGTTTGCAAATGCCATCGGCTGAGTTGCCCATTGTAGCAAGCCCAGTCCAAACCCACTGCCTTCTGGTTAAGTACCGTGTGTGAACCAGTTCCCTGGGAAGGGTTTCTGTGAGTGTCGTGGAGAAGCACATCTTGGCCTGGGGAAGGAGTGGCGGCCCACGTAAATTGTTTGTCTCTTCCAGTACTATTGTTGCAAGAAGGATGAGTCGGAAGAGGACGGTGACGAGCCCGACTTCCCTGTGGATTCGCATATCCCCCCCCTGCACTGCAACCGCAACGTGGCTCTGACCAATGGCCCTTCCTTGTACCGCTCCCCCTACAAGAAGCCCTCCCAGTCCCGGACTGGCTGCCCCAACTGCTCCCAGTATGAGCCTCCAACGTTCTTCCTGCAGGAGCCTGAAGAGGAGGTCCGCAATGGGGGTGACCTGGTCAACTATAAGGCCATCAGCCAAGAAGACCTGGAACTGCCCATCGGCCTGAGTGGCGGCCTCCAGGCCCTCAACCCCAACCGACTCTCTGCCATGCGTGAAGCCTTTTCCCGCAGCCGCAGCATCAGCACGGATGTCTGATCGGCCTGGCCAAAGAGGCCCTGTCCCCCTTGGCTCCAGGCTTGGCCAAAGGCGAAAGGTACTTCTGCTTCCCAGCCACTTCCTCTCTTAGTCTTGTATAAATGGGGCCAGGAGCACGGCTGTCTTAGTAGAGATATCAGTTTTCTAAACCCCGGTAAAAGCAGCTCTTCCTTTCTTCCTGTCGGTGGGGTTTTTGATACAGGACATCCTTTTGTATGAATATGCAAACTGGTTTGCCACTTTTCAGCCTGCGCAAGGTGTTGCCTCGGCTTTCCCTGGTTGGGGTGGGTGGGTGAAGGAGGCTGGAACTGAGCCAGACCCAGACCCAGATGTGTCTTTGCAAATTGCTTAATGCAAATCCAACTATTCCCCTCTTTTCTGCAGTGTCCCCATCATCTGTTCAGTCTAGTCTATGAAAGCCGCCCCCGAGGCCTTCCTTTCCCTGCTTGCTATCAAAGAGGTATTTTTTAATATGACAGAAGAAACGTACCAAGAATGTGGCAAGGACCCCTGTCCGCTAGGTTCAACTGAGACGAGCTCGGCTTTAGTTTGGTTCTGGCTTTGCTTGCCTCTGCCGTGCTGGTTCTAGCCTATTTTTTGTTGCTCAACTGAGGACCTGGAGAGTGCCTGGCTGGCATCTGTGAGGGAGGGGCAGGAGTTTCCCATTTTTGAACATGATGTTGCCTGCTGCAGGACTGAAAAGCATCAGTATTTTTGCCAACCAAACCGAAGATGACTGCAGTGCTCTGGGCCTCTTGTGCTTTCTCCTGTTCCAGTTTCCCCTCCGAGGGACCAGGAGGCAGACGCAGAGGGAGGGTAGGCACAAGACACTCCTGCAGGCCCAGAGGCGTTCCTTTTCTTCGGGACAGAAAGGCTGCAGCTTGGAGCTCCCAGCAGTAAAATTTAGTGGAGCGACATTCATAATGGCCACCTGTTAGGGAAGGCAGCTTCCCCTCAACCTGCCTCCAGGAAACTGGAAAGTCTGGTTAGATGGGATATCAGCAGGTTGGACATCAGAGGCCATCTGAGATGGAGAAGGCATGTCCACACCACTGCTCCCCCAGGCTTTTGGATCAGGAGGCAGCAGTGGGATGGAGACTGCCCCATGGTGGCCAAAGGAAAACGGTTCCCCTGTAGGCCCTGACAGTGTGTTCATGCAGCTTGTAAAACTGGCACTCCCGAGTCATGTGCTGGGGATGAAGGGAAAATGGACCTGTGGGAAGTTTGGGTTCAAGCTCCTCTGGAGTGGGCACAGGGCGCGAGAGCCCAGGAGGCAAAGCGCCATCTTAAAAGGAGCAGAAATGGGTGCCAGTTCGGAGAGTCAGTAGCGTCACGGCTCAGCCTTTCCCATGAAATAGGATCCAGGAGGACTTCTTCCATCTAATTTGAAATTAATTTTCATGTTTTGCTCTGGCTGCATAAAATAAAATGCATTCATGTTGGTCTTCAGTGATCTGTACTAGTTGCTGCTTCCACAAAACTATTTTGTATCATTCTTAAAATTTGTATTGGTTTCAGTGGCACTCTTAAAAATACTACAATTTGTTGCTTTTAAGTATGGCTATTTATTTTCCTCTTTATATATCTTTGAAATAAATTCAAACTATTTCATGAATTTTCATTTACTTTTACTTGTGATAAACATGTACAGGACTTCTGGATTCCGAAAATAAAAAAAAATTACCTTGACTTGTTACCAAAAGGAGTATTTCTTTCATGGTATTTAAGAAAATTCTTTAACACTTTTAAGAAAAGGGGTGGTGCTGCTCCATCCTTTTTATGGCTCACAAGCATGGAGGGGGCAAAAGGGGGGGGTTAAAGCTGGGGATTTAGGAAACGGGGGCACCAATTTTTCCTCTTAAAATTCCTGTCTCTCTCCCCAGCCCTGGCCCTCCCACCTCCTTTGGAATGTGGCCTCGAGATGGAGCCCCTTTCCGTGTCATCTCCTCAGGGTGGTTTCCTTTTGAATTGAATTGAATACTGTATTTGGCCAAGTGTGATTATACACACAAGGAATTTGTCTCTAGTGCAGAAACTTCCAGTGTGCATGCAAAACAGAATAATAATCACAATAATGATACTAATAAGAGGGGGTAGTAAAAAAGATAGAATAGAGTGGAATAGAGCTGGAAGGTACCCTGGAGGTCATCTGGTCCAGCCCCCTGCTCAAGCAAGAGAACCTACACCATCTTGGACAGGTGATTGTCTAGTTTCTTCTTTAAAAATCTCCAGTGATGGAGCACCCATGATTTCTGGGGGGTAAGCTGTTCCACTGGTTGATTGTCCTCACTGTCAGGAAGTTTCTCCTCAATTCCAGGTTGTTTCTCTCTTTGATCAGTTTCCAACCATTGTTTATCATCTTTCCCTCTGGTGCTTTGGTGAACAACCTGGTCCCCTCTGCCTTGTGGTAGCCCCTCAGATACTGGACACTGCTATCATGTCTCCCCTATTTCTTCTTTTCTTTAGACTAGCCAAACCCAAGTCCTGCAGCTGTGCTTCATATGTTTTAGTCTCCAGGCCCCTGATCATTTTAGTTGCTCTTCTCTGAATTTTTTCCAAACTCTCAACATCTTTTTAGTGATATTGGCTGCAGTATTCCAAGTGGTTTTAGTAGGGCTTTATAAAGCAGTACTAGTACTTTGTGTAATCTTGACTCTATGCCTCTGTTTATACAACCCAGGATTGTATTAGCTTTTTTTGGCAGCTGCTGCATACTGCTAGCTCATAGTGATTGTTCACTAGGACTCCAAGGTCCCTCTCACAGTTACTGTTTTTAAGCCAGGTCTCACCCAATCTGTATTTGTGCCTTTGGTTTTTCCTGCCTAAATGCAAATCATTTCAATGTGGAGAAATGCTCATTGTTCTAGTTTGTCAAGATCTTTTTGGATCCTGAGTTTGTCTTCTGGGGTGTTGGCTACTCCTTACAGCTTGGTGTCATCTGCAAATTTGATGAGTTCTCCTTCAATAACAAGAAGGGTAGTAATACTACTACTGTACATGGGTAAATATACATCGACATTAGACAGTACTGTGAGTTAGATGATGTCACGAAAGAAAAAATTGTCCGTGTCTAGTTGTTTTGGCATGCAATGCCCTATAGGACCATCCCAAGGGGAGGAGTTGAACCAGTCGGTCCAGTACGTGAGGGGTCTGTAAATATTTTCTCAGCCATTCCTCTGACATATACAAGTCTTCTATAGGAGGCAAGCTGGTTGCAACTGTGTTTTTCTGCAGTCCTATCCATTGGAGTCTGTACCTGTCCTGTTTGGTTGCTGTACCAAACCAGACAGTTATAGAAGTACAAGTGAGACTCAATAGTTCCTCTGTAAATGTGTATCTGAGCTGACGCAGGAAGAACATTCTTTCTTGTGCCTTTTTAATGATGGTTCTAATTTTAGGTGTCCATTTCAAGTCCTGGAAGATTATAGAACCCCAAAACTTGAATGATTCTACTGCTGATACTGTGCTGTCAAATATAGTCAGAGAATAGTTTCCATTTGCCAAAACAAATGGGAAAAACTTAACAGGGATTGAGCTGTCACCATAAATATCAGAAAGCTTATTTAACGGACACTTACAAGTACCATTCAACAGTAAAAGGGATAAAGTTTATTATTTTGTAAACAAATACATTAAAAAAAGAGCCCAGGGCCCTTTTGGGTTATAAAGTGCAGTTATGTTTTCATTATCCTATACAATATGCTAGCATTATGTATTTAAGAGTATGATTACGAGATAAAACACTTCTGCCAGATGTGCACTTACATGTTATATTTAGTAGACTTTATTACCTGCCCTTTGTTTTTTCATATTTACTGCTAAGTGAGAATAAAGACACAGTGCCTAAGCCTGAAATGATAGGGTTCTTCTGCCTTTAGTGATTTTATTGTCATTTTGGTATTTAAACCTGATGCAAACGTCATTCCCACCAATTTCCATTTATTTCAATAAAGTGTAAAATGTCCTCAGATATTCTTCACTGCAACACCTGTGGCAAAACTGCAGGACTGGAGAGAAGGGTTCAGCATACCTTTTATTTGGGGTGTGTCTCACTTAAAGGCCCCCTTGAGAAAGGGGGTATCCCTCTGTCTTGAGGGGACAATGAGACTCTTAATGGAGAGAGGCGGAAGGAAAGAGCCAAGAGTGTGTGTGTGTGTGTGTGGGGGGGCATTCTGACTTAGGCCCAGTCCTGCAACGAGCGATGTGGCCATTAACAGGAAAGCCCCTGTCTTGCCCCTCCCTCAGCCATTCTGATGCAGAGGAGGCCAGGGCAAGGAACAGCGGGGAGGACAAAAATCACTGGCGGGAGAGGAGTTGCGTATAGGTAGATCAAGAACTTGCTAAACGAATCAAAGGAAAATCCAGAATTCTGCAGGCGATGTTAGCGGTCCAACGCATCGCAGCTGGAGGAAAATGAGAAGCGAGGACCACAAGGTGATGCCTAATGGTGCTAAGCTCCAGTTGCTCCTCTGGCATGGGACCCCCACGCCGTTACTCCCCCTAGGAACGAGGCACTCGGCAGGATCGGCAGCAGGCTTTGCTGTAATACCAGTGGCCACAGAGGTTCACCTTAATCGCCAGAGCACAGTTGGTCCCCACCTGGTCCTGGCAACTGTCATCTGTGGGAGGACCACAAGATCAGGGAGGTCATCTGAGGCAAGAGGGAGAGCCGTGTTGGGCCCCAGTCCTGCCCCAGAGCCAGCCTCCACCCTGTCTGCCCAAGTGCAGCCGCATCAATGATGCCTCAGCAAGGGATGTGGGGTGCCCCCCCTTCCGACTCTCAGTCACCCACACAGAATCAACACCACATTGCTTGAGGGGTGGGATGGGGCAAAGAACTGGGGCTTTCCTGAACCTCTGATTTGCACCAACACTGACAAAATGGTGCAAACAAAATATTTCCGCTAAATAACATTCCTTGAGGGGAAGGTGCATTTTCTTCCTGGACAAGAAAAGCTCTTAGGCGACCCTCTTACTGAAGTTGCCCAAACAATTCCAAGTTCCACAGAGGACCTGGATGTTCCCGCTTCCTCCAGTTGAGGTTGGCCTTAGTCTGGTTTTGCTCCTGGCTGAGTCTACCTCCCTTCAGTTGCTCTCTCCTCAGGGAGAAAGGAAGGTGCCCTCCCTCCCCCTCGGGTGGCCTGGCACGGGCCCCTCAGAGACCCCTCTCCACCACAAGTTTCCAGGAAGTCCTTCTGGGGGGGGGCAGCCAGACTTCTGGATCCTCTTTTGGAAAGGAGAGACTCATCAGACAGTTCACATGGAAGGTTGTGGTGCAGTCAGATCAGCATGAGGACCAGGAAAGACAGAAATAGGGCTCCCCAGCACTGGGGCTCTAACATCACCGGGCATGGCTCTCTCATGGCATTTAAGCGCTCTCTTCCCCCCCCCCCCCCGTCTGCCAGGCATCCCAGCTAACCTGGTGGTTCCGTTGGGCATGGATGGAGGTCACAGGTCTGCTTTGCAACTGGTTTCAGGAGTGGGTCACACCCACGAACAAGATCCTCCCCTTGGTAACACTTGACATCCCGCATCCTCAGGCCAATTCCACAGGTTTTTGTGCACTGGGAGGTGGGAACAAAAGTTCTTTTGGCAATTTAAGCCAACCAGAACAATTCAAAAGGAGTTCCAGCCCTTCAGAAAAGCTGGCAGACCAAGGAAAGAGGAGGAGGAGGAGGAGGAGGAGGAGGAGGAGGAGGAGGAGGAGGAGGAGGAGGAGGAGGAGGAGGAAACTAGTAGATTTGCAGCAGTTTAAAATATGCTGCAGGTGAGCCAACAACCCGTCTCCTGAGTTCTTGGTTGCAGTCAATATTTTCCTATTTTCGTACTACGGGTTCTGCCATACTCCTGAAGGGGAGATGCTGCGGGCTGTCTCTCTGGGGTTTTTTTGTTTCACTACAATGTATCTCTCCTGCTGCTTCTGCATACTTACTCTGAACCATCTCTCCCTTGATGTTACCTTGGGGAGGGGGGGAGAAAGGAATGTGCCTCCGGATAAGCCATCTGGCTTATCTCCCATTTTGGAAGGGAAGGTGCGAAGATCCAACAACATCGCTGCGAGCCTGGGAAAGACCTGTGTTATCACCTCCTTTCCCAGAACGGGCTTAACACCTGAGGACTGGCTCATTAAAACTGACCGGATGAACTATTGGGGTGGGGTTTGCTTGGGACTCTTTTAGCCTATTTATCTGAGCGGGAAACCCTCAGACCCTGTCTATCATGCCTGCTATCAGCTTCTCCTAATAAAAGTTCCTTTTGGAAGAAACTGCTTCCACGAGTCTTGCTTTCTTAGGGTAGGTTTTGAAGTGGGCCCTGACAGCAAGGCCTGCCCTGCTTTCACAGGAGCATTTGCAGCAGAGGAGACTCCGGGGGAGAGGGATGTGCCGAGGGCATCTCTGCTGTCAAGAAACCTCCCTGCCTCTGGGCAGCCTGGCAAGAGCTGCAGGAGCTCCTGCTGGTGACCAAGTGAGCCACTGCAGCCGCTGGGCTAATGTGAGCCTCTCACAGTCTGGAGCATTAGGCATAAAACCAGCTGTGCTTTCCTGGAAACGCCAGAGACATGAGATCCTTGAGGTGGGAGTGGACATCAAGTTCTGGGCAGGGAACTGCCCGGGGGTTCATTAGTCTTGAAACATGAGGGGCATTAATTGGGGCGGCCAGTTGCAAACTTTCCTGTTCTTACATTCCCATGGCTATTAAAAAGCCCCCCCCCTTTAGCTCTGCCCTGCACAGGGCAGGCCAGCAGGACCCTGTAGAGGCATTCTGAACAAGCATGGTTTGCTGGGGTGGGGGGGGGGAAGGACTGGAATCCAGTGGCTGGTTCGCCACCCTTTCCTATTTTGGCTTTGTATTCCACAAACTGAGTCACCACAGGCCAGGTTGATCTTTTTGGGCAATGGCCACCCCTCCCCGGTTGCTGAGGGCATTCTTATCTCCCATTCAACCCGTTATAGGTCCTATATGCCCCAGGGGTATTTTCACAATCCTCTGGAGGAGGGGGCTAGTGTTGCCGGAACCAGAAGCCCCCAGGCCCTCACCTCAGACCAAGGGGTGGTGTACCACTTGAAGCAGGGGCGCTCAAAGCAGGTGGCCTCCTCGGCCTCCTTCTTGGCGGTGTCACATGCAGCAGGCGGGCGGGTTTTGATCTTCCCAGCGACAATCTCCAGGCAAAGGACCGCCCGCTTCTTCACCCCTCGGCCACAGGTGGCGTTGCACTGCTGGAAGAAGGAAGGATCCAGACCTGGCCTGGGCGGCCAAAACCCCACGAACCCTCCCCAGGGATCCCTTACCCGTTCCCAGTCCTGGGCCAGCCAGCCGGCAGGGCAGTTCTTCTCCCCACAGGGGTGAATGGCAAGCGGCTTGGCTTCAGGGTTGCACTGGGACTCTGGCACCACACGCCCATCGCTGCTCTTGCAGTAGACCTGCCGGATCATTCGGCCTGGCCCACAACCCCCACTGCACTGTAAGGGAGAGAGAAGGGCAGAGGAAACCTAGGCACGTGTCTTGCGAGGGCAGCCAGCTGGCAGCCACTACCAGCTCTGCCCTGGCAGTTAGACAAAAGGAACAACTCAAGGCCCTTTTGGCCACTGAACAAGGTGACTTTACAGTTTTGTAAGTTCCCCCAAGCTTTCCCTCTGTGTGTGCATGTGTGTGCCTGCGTAGAACAAAAAAGATAAGAAAAAAGCTATTCAGAGAAACTTGGATACACAGGATACCAGTCCCCAACCTTTCTGACACCAGGGACTGGTTTTGGAAGAAAAACTGTCTTCCATGGAGGTGTGTGTGTGTGTGTGGTTTCGCATGGAACCTAAATCCTGTGCATGTGCAGTTGAAGCTTCACCCACTTGCCTGCTGCTTGCGCGGCACAGTTCCCAACAGGCCATGGACCAGTATTGCTCTGCAGCCCAGGAGTTGGGGACCTCTGAGCTAAGAGAAGCGCTACCCAGGTAGCTACATGCAGCACATTGAAATAGCAGGGCTGGCTCATACAATCTTAGTGCTGCAAGGGACACTTGAGGCCATCCAGTCCACCCCTCGGGGCAGGAATCCAGACAGGCATCCTCAGGAGCATCTGCTTCATCACAGGACAGCTGCCCCCATCTCCCCCATTTACTGACTTCTTGGCTTCACTGCCAAACTCCTGGCCTGCTGGGAATCTGCTTTCCTGGGGGAAGGAATGCCAATGTTTCAAAAGGGATGCTATAAAAAATGCTAGAAGATCAGGATGTTTGAAGCCCTCGGAGTTATTTTGATGCATGGAGACTGCCTGGCCCCAGACCCAAAATTCCAATGATTTTGTTTTGTGGAAGAAGGAAGGAAGCACTTTGGGTTGCAAACAGGACACTAATTAACCAGCCCCTGCTCTGATCCATAAGGCAGGCCCATTCCACATGTTGTGAGCCACACCAGCCTCCCCCTCGCAGCTCCTGCAAATATCCCAGGTCTGTCTCCTGGTCAGCAAGTTCCTTTTCTGCTCAAAAGATTTACCGGCCCCCAATCAGAGACTGTCCACTGCCGGTCACAGGGCGGTCCTGTGCAGTTCTTATCAGCTGCTGGCTTGGTTCTGGTGTCACACAGCCTCTCTTCTTCAGAGCAGCGGATGTCTCGGCTCACCACACTCCTCTCGCCACACTTGGCTGTGCACTGGAGGGGGAAGGGTAGGGAGAGTCAGGTGGATGGCAGGCTTGACCTCTGCCCCTGAGAAGAAGCGTAAAAAAGCAGCAAGTCCCCCAGCAACTGAACCCCAGGATTGACCTGAAGGCCCAGTTCACCTCCAAGGGGGCCTTTCACTTTGGGGCTCCTGGCAAGCTGAAGAACAGGAATCAGGCTTTTTCTGGGAACCTTCTTAATACTTATTCAATAAATCCTTTCTGCTTTTTCATCTGCCTATTGCTTCTTGGCTCCTGGATGGCCATTGGTAATAGCAGAGAAGCCAGGAGTTAATTCCAGTGGGAATGGGTGCCACTGCCTGGGAGAGACATTTGGCATGTTTAGGAAGTGGGTGAAGAGGTTTTAACGTCTCCAGCAGCAGAAAGGGAAGTGAACATAAAACTGAGGAAATGATTTGGAATGAAACCTAAGCAAAGAGGTGGTGGGCACACGGAGGTCAACCGTGTCCAGCAGCATCCACAGTCCCCTTGGCACAGCACAGGTAAGTCTGAGCAGCCACAGTCTGCCGGCCCCTTGGCACAGCACAGGTAAGTCTGAGCAGCCACAGTCTGCCGGCCCCTTGGCACAGCGCAGGTAAGTCTGAGCGTGGAGGCAGAGGCAGGGGGGGAAAGCAGGTGATCCGGACATGCTGTGCAGCCGCCTGGCTCATGGGAGGCTCACACGGCAGCATCAGCAGCAGGCAGAGGCACGTGGGCGGGGGAGGCAGGCAATCCTGATACGCCACGTGGCTGCCTGCTCCAATGCAGCCAAGGTCAAGTTGAGAGACAGTGGGATGGAGTGGGTGGTGCATCGGGATCGCTTGCCTCCTCACTGCTAACATCGGATGTTCTTGCTTTGACAACAGATGGAAATACAGCCATTTTCTCTATTGCTTTTAGAATTAGTTGCTGCTGGGAGGGGGAATAGGGATGAGAGTCCAGCTAGTCATGACAATAATAACTTAATTGTGGGAACCCAAGAACATTGGGCCCAAAGCTGATAGTGTTTCACGGGCTGGAGAGCTGGGGAGAAAGCCCGCGATTCAAGCTAATTGGGGAATGTGATTTATGACTGTTTATTGGAGGAGGGCACTTTGTTACTTTGTATTCAGGGGAGGGGAATTTAGTTTTTGGTTTCAACTATGTAGTGCCAAAACTTTGTTTCTCAAATTGAGATTCTTTAAGGTAAACAATGCCTCAAAGTTCTTTTGAAGAGTTTCATCTATTGGAACCATGACACCTGCTGCCGGTGCCAATGTGTGAGTCTCCCACGAGCCAGGCAGCCACACGGCATGTCCAGATAGCTTACCTCCCCCCGTGCCTCTGCCCCTGTCTGCTGCCAGTGCTGCTGAGCGAGCCACCCATGAACCTCCTGTGAGCCAAGTGGCTGTGCAGTGCATCTGGATTGCCTGCCTCCCCCCTGCCTCTGCCTCCATGCTTGGACATATCTGCGCTGCACAAGCTTTGGCACTTGCCAGACACCATTGGCCCCCGTGAACTCTCCACCTCCTGTGGTGGACTTATGCTGGGCTTATTTTGGGGGTAGGGCTTATATTAGGAGCACACCAAAAAAATCAGACTGGGGTTTATTTTGGGGGAATCATGGTAGATAGCCTCTGTTCCTGAGAGGGGGAAGTGCCTTGACCATTCCTTCCACAAAAGACAGGAGAGAAGGCTGAAGGCAAAAGCCAAAGGGATCTGCTGGTTAGTGTTAGCCCTATCTGGAGTAAATCTAGGACCCTTTAGGAACTCCTCAACTCAGGAGGGCCCACTTAGAGCTGTCCTGTCAGCCATGGCCAACACACCTGAGCAAAAGGTTGTGTGGCCACCTGTATTCAAAACCACTTGCAGAACAGCTGCTGGAAAAAGCTCCTGGACATGGGCTGCTGCTCCTACCAACTCCCCCACAACGCTTGCCCCTCCAGCTGGGCAGTCCACAGGGCTTGCTGGGATCAAAGCCCAGAGACTCCTCAGCCAGAATTTACCTCAGACCACTCAGACATTTCCCACTGTGGCCCGCAGGCTGGGTTCTTGCAGACTTTCTGCTCTTCTGGCCGAGTGATGTTGGCCGATTCGCACAGGTTGCTGTAAACAGAGCTGTCCAGGCCTGGTGAGAGCATCTTCCAGCAGCGGACAATGCGGAACTGGTGACCTTCTCCACAGGTCCTGGAACACTCACTCCAGCTGCTGGTCTCCCACCTGTCCAAAGCAAGGTGGCGTTTCAGGATGAGGAACAGCGAGGGAGGGCAGCTCTCCAGGGATGACCAGGACTGTGATCAGGTTTGGTTTTGCTATTCTTCATCTCTCAAAAGCGACGGCAGTACCTTGGCCCATTTAAGTGAGGTTGGCTCAAAATGACATTGAAATCAAAAAGTGTTATTAAAAAATACTCAGGACCTCCAGCTTTAGAGCATGTTGGCAGCTTCTGTTGCAAAGTGCACAGATTTGGTATCAGTTCAAAGCTGCCTTTGGACCAGACTCCCAATTGCAGGCAATGCCCTGGCTCATCTCTCCGTCCTCTCAGAGGCAACCCAGTACAGGCTGCCTCTGTGGTCTCTCACTGGGTCCCCAGTGTCATCTTTTACTGGGGACAGGGTCTCTTTCAGTGGCAGGCCCAGACTAAACAGCTTCCTGGCAGCCTGGCTCCTCTGGAATGGGTGACCCTAAAGAGTAAGAGGTTACTGGATTTGGATAGCATGCCTGTCTGTGGTATGATAAAGCTACAACACACGCAGATTTCGAGAATCATTTTGTAAGATATGCCATTTATAGAGTTTGGAATAAATGCAAAGGGTTTTTTCCTTTGGGTGTTGCCGAAGAAGCCTTTTTTAGAAAGGAGATGTCAGTGAGCCACAATTGGTGGATTTATAATGAAATAAGGTAAATCCATTTTCAAATCAAAAGAAGACTTGGAGGTAGAAGGTCATACAGTCACTGGTTTACCTATCCACAATTGAAAGAAAGGTTTATTCTGGATAAACAAATTATGGTTTTGAAGATGCTAAAAATGAATTGAAATGAATATCTTATAGCTAAAGTTAAAAAAATGCTGTTATAGTTAAATGTCTATGGAGATTCTATAGTTTAACTTAAAAAGCAAACATGTTAAACATATGATTCAATAGGCAAGAAAATTTGGTTATAATATAATGTTAGAGCAATGTGAAAATATGTGAACTAAAGGACTGAAATTCACACTGAATTATTACCTTAAATAGAATTTTCATAAAATGATGTATGAGTGGTATTTAATGCCAGGTAGATTATCGAAGAAGTATAATGTTTCTTGCAAATGGAAGTGTGGTGGATATGTGACAAGGCAAAGAAATATTGGGAACAGATTCATGTTTAAATTAGAATATTTTAAAAATAGATTCATAATGGAAACTTTTATTTCAGAACTATTAGATAAAAAAGGAACTTTCTTGCTATACATGTTGGCAGCTGCAAGAATTCTATATGTGCAGAAATGGAAAGAAGTCTTAATCCCCACAATGGATTGAAAAGATGATGGAACTGGTGGAGATGACGCAGTTGACTGCACCAATGAGAGACCAAGAATATAAACAGTTTTGTGGTTGCTTGGAAACCACTTTGGACTTTCTGCGTGAAACAGAAAAAAAGTGAAAGTTTGACGACTTGATAGATTACTGTTATAGAGATGGTTAATAGTTACTATTTGGTATAATTAAAAATTGATAACTATAACTTTATTATCTATCTTACTGCATAGGAAAAGGTCAGAAGTCATGGGGTTTTTTTTGTAAAAGACTTGCGTTTTTCAAAAGTTAAAGAGGTTGTAGGATGACAGATGTTGGATATTGATTTACCGAGAAAGAATGCCAAAACATTACTAAAGTTCTTGTCTCCACTATTTTATACGCTTCGTACAGCAGAGTATTCCAGGTTTTTCACCCTATCTCACGGGTCGGCACCTGCAGTTCTGGAGCTGCATGCGGCTCTTTCAGCCTTCTCCTGCGGTTCCCAGTTTTCCTCCACCATTTGCAGAGACAGAGACAGAGGCATTTGTGCTTCCCTTCTCTTTCTCTCTCTCTCTCTCTCTCTCTCTCTCTCTCTCTCTCTCTCTCTGTGTGTGTGTGTGTGTGTGTGTGTGTGTGTGTGTGTGTAAAAGAGAGTGGCCTCAGGCTGTTCTCCAAGAAGCTGACAGGCTTCTTGGGCGGGGCTCCTGCCTTTGCTGTGTCTCCACAGGAAGCAGGAAGCAGCAGAAAGCAGGGCAGGAGAGCCAGCCCAATAAGAATGTTTGTCAGCTTGTCCGAGAACAGTATGAAGCCAGCTTGCCAGGTGAGCAGAAGATTGGAGAAGGGAGGGGGGAGAGAAAGAGGGAGAGAGAGAGAGAACGCATGCACAGCAGCCTCTATTTCTTTTTAATTAACCTCTTCAATCAAGCTCCCCCCCTCGCGTGCATGCACACGCGCGAGTTTTGCGGCTTCCTCTGGGAAATGGGTCCAAGTGGCTCTTTGAGTGTTTAAGGTTGCTGACCGCTGCCCTAGCTTTGCCTCCAACTTTATTGGAATGGCAGTTATTCTCTTTGCAGAGTTTTCATTCCTAGCCTTTGCAAACAGCTAAATTGCGGATGATCTGGGCTAGCTTACTAATTTTATTATACATTATCCTTTCAGTAAAGTCTATATGTCAGTTCTCTTGCCCATTTTAACAGTAAAGCTATTTGCCAAAGTCTGCTTTGAAGCCTAGGAGCAAATTTTAAACCTCGGCATTTTTATATTTAATTTAATTTAATAATTTAATTAATTTAATTTATTTTTTTTAATTTGTTGCATTCATCCATGGGATGGATTACATAAAATTGTATAAAATGTATTAGTTACTATTACAAAAAGATATAATTTGGGAGTTGGGATGGCATTTTTATTTTTCTAATTACCTTTGCTTTGCAGTCACGGACTGTAATAAACTCTCCCTCCCTCCTTTTCATGGTGGTGCTGTGTCTGTCCAGCACTGGAACCTCCCCTGAGACTGTCGAGGGAGAGCCTCTTGCTTTCATGCAGGAAAGTCAGTCTTACCCACCAACCAGGTTGTGTCCCTGAGACCTGCCTCTATTGCCAAGAGGGCCCTATAAAAAGCTTCTGCCCTGATCCACCGTTCCTGCCAGTGGCCCATCTCTAGATTCTCACTAGGGTGGCAGGCAGGAAACCTGGCATTCCAGCAGTCCCCTTTCTGTTCACTGGACGGGATGGGCACTATGGCAATATTCCAAGCGCAGAAGGAGCGCTCTGGGCTTTGGTTCTCCAAGCAGTGGAGAAGACAAACCTGGGCTGGCATTCTCTTCCTGCACAGAACTCGTGGATGGGCTCTGGCCGCGTGGCTGCATCACAGAAAGGCTCCTCCACCTCGGTACCATCGTAGCGTATGCACATGGCATATGTGGACATCACTCCTGCATTCAGAAAGACCAAAGCAATCAGTCTTTCACTGCCACGGCTGTTTGCCTGCACAGATGTTATCTGGAAGTCCCCCCCTCCCATCACTGCACCCTCTGAACCGCAGCATCAATAAAAGTCAAGGCACCTTCTGTCTCCTTTTATCACCTGGCATGAACACTTGGCCCCTCTAATCAAAGCAGTGGTGGAATCAGAGCTCATTCACCAAGACAAGATGGTGGGAAAGAGAGCATTAGTTTGTTCACACTGGGGGTGGGGGAATCTTATATTGTTTTTCAAGAGGGCTAGTGGTTAAGGCATCAAGCTATGTTCTGGAACTGTAAATTAAAATGCTTTGTAGACCCAATTTCAGATAGTATAAACTCAACAAAAATGATTTTAAAACAAATATTTATTTTCAAGGAATTCTAAGCAAGACTTACGTTTGCAGTAGATATGTCTGGTCATAGCGAGATATTCATGCCCATAAAAAAGGAGTAATTTCTCCATCTCAGCTAAGCATTGTTATGGATGCTAATAGATGCATGCACGATGGTTGATTAAAACAAAAGGCTTTTAAAACCTGGCACATAGCCAGGATGTTCTGCAATAAACTTTGAAGCTCCTCCCACTGACTAGATAAGATATAGGACTAATTAACAACTAGACTACATTTCCCAGAAGCCATCTCTTAAAGAAACAGTATTTAACCCTTTGAATGCTAAATGTTCTTACATACAGTTCTATTAAGGATACAGCATTAACCCTTTAAATGCTAAATACTCTAACACAGTTCTTACTTCCTAAGGTAACTATATAATGGACCAGATGGCTATACACTGGTCCAGCACAAGCTACAAACTGGGAGACCCACCTTGGGCCAGCCTCTCTCAGCCCCAGGAAGAAGCAGGCACTGACAAAGCACCCCTGAAAACTATGCCAAAAACCCAGCAGGACCAGTCTAGGCCATTGCCAAGGGTGCAAAAGTGACTTTCTTCACAATCTTCCTGGAGCATAGAAGACATAGGAAAGATCTGGAAAAATTTAGGGGCATGGGATGTGCAACTTGGAAACGTTTTTTCTTTTAATATCAGTTATAGGATTTTTTTTTGCAAGACCACCTTTTTTGATACTTTTGGCAACTTTATCCAAGAAAATAAGAGGAAGGTAAAATTGCATCTATATTTTATAGCAAAAACTCCAACAATCCTTAATAAATTTTATTATTACATTCAATTCACTCCCCCACCTTTAAAAAGATAAGTTGATTAAGAGTAAATAATAGTATCGATCAGTTCTGACTCCCTTTTCCTTAAAGAGAACCTTTTCAACAAATGACCCAGGAATTAATTCATTAAAAACAAGCATGTTAAAAATGACCAGAATAGACTTAATAGCTTATTGTTGTTAGCATATGGTTGATTATGATTGCTTTTACTTTTATACCTTGTATTTAGCTCTGGGAAGTCGGGGATGGGGAGGGGGAAAGGGGAGGGTGGAGGGTTAGGGAGGGCTAGGAAGGGTTGGGTAGAGGGTGGGGGGGAGATAAAAGATAAAATGTACTGAAAAACTTTTCAATAAAAAAATGACCAGAATAATGAGTACATATCCTGTCCAACACTTATGGTGTTTGTCTATATTTGCGTTCTGAAAATCCCATGTTAAAGGGACAGGTGTAAAACTCTGAGGATTGCCTACACGCCCACCTCTGTGGGGTTCTAATGGCCACCAGGAACTTTATTCTCCTGTCTTTGGGTATGCCTTGCCCTTTCCCCTGAGCTGAAGACTCATTCTTAATAAAGCAGAAGAGTTGGGGTACTGGGACTTGAGTGAGGCATCGCTAACAAATCTCTTGAAGACCTCCAACAACTCTCCAACCCTTTAAGATTAGATTACAATAACCTTTATAGTCATTTTTTTTACTGTGAGCACACTGGGACATGTTAAAAATGTAATTCTGTTGCCTGCTGTCAAAAGAAAGTATATATCTACCCACACACATACATAACACATAAGCACATAATATCACAAGGATGATACTATATGGAACAAAACTGACTGAATCTAGATGTTCTGCTTCGGATACCACGAAGCCCCCTCCTCCCGGAAGGTAACGAGGAGAACAGGCCATGAAGAGGATGTGTAGCATCCCAAACAATCCTGTGGACCCTGCTCAAACATCGCTTATATGTTTATATGTCCTGGATTTCAGCTGTTCCAGGCCAACTGCTTGGCTTCTAGGAAATTAGAAATTCATTCTTGCAAGCACCTGACCCACACTGTGTCCACACAATGGAAACTATAAAACTCTAAGCAATACCCTCAATACCCCTGCTCTGCTCCCGTTAGCTTATGGCTTGCTGGAGGACCTTTTCTGGCCACTGGGCCATGAATGTTCTATCTGCATTCTCATGTCCATCACTGCTGAAACCAAGCCACCACTTAATGCCTCAGCATCCCTAATTGTTGGACTCTGGTTGCTTCATCAGCTCCTGGGGCCTGTCAGAGCCTTGTACTTCTGTTAACCCATCTCGTGATGGTTTAGATGAGAGAAGACAATGTCAGGAACTAACACACAGCTGGCATAGAAATTTCTCTAGGAATGGATAATACAAACAACCAATGTGATGGGCCCAGAAGGCAAAATTTAGAAGTCCTGAGATGAAAGGCACACATCTACAGTATAACCAGCCATATCAATGACCTAACCTTAAAAGAGACAGGTCCTTGCTTCCGTGGCTGAATCCTCACAAAACATTTAATGTGGCAAAGACATTTTTGTCTTTGTACAATGTAAAGACCTATAAACGAACTAAGAGGGCAAATGAATATATTACCAAAAGTTTCAGGTGAGACTGGAGTGACAGATTGCTCACACCCTCCTCATTTTTGCATATTTTAGACACTTTAGACATTTCCACCTTTATTACTTTATAAATATTTATTACTTTATAAAAGAGCCTTGGTGGAGCAGTGGGCTAATGCCTCCTTAAGTAACACCAGCTGCCTGCAATTAGTGCAGGTTCGCATCCCACCAGGCTCAAGGTTGACTCAGCCTTCCATCCTTCCGAGGTAGGTAAAATGAGGACCCAGATTGTTGGGGGCAATTAAGCTGACTTTGTAATAATGCCACTTGGGGTGTGTGTGAAAGCCCTAATAAGCAGGCATATACATAGAATGAAGGCTACTGCTAAGCTTGTAAGCCGCCCTGAGTCTTCGGAGAACGGCGGGATATAAATGGAATTAAAATTAAAAAAAAAATAACTCGAGGAGAACATGCCTAATGCTCCTATTTTCCTCATAACAACGACACAGTGAGGTAGGCTGAATGGAAAGAGAGTGATTGGCCCAAAGTCCCCCAGCCAGTTTTCCATGCCTAGGGTGAGAATACAACTCACTGACTCCTAGTTACTAGGCCAGCATCTTCACCACTAGGCCAGTTTGCTTCCAGGTCTAATTTACAGTGTGGCATTGGTACCAGGTTGTCTGAGGGACTGCCTCTCCCCAATTACAGCTGTACCCCACATCAGGCCTGGTAGAGGAGGCCTGCTGCAGGTCCCATCTGCCAGAGAATTCATGCTCTCTGGGGTTCCCGGGGGGGGGAGCCTTCTTTGTCAGAGTCTTGTCCTGCCAAAGTGTTCCCTCTCAACATTCCCCCTCAAGTCTCTCACGGCCTGTCTATGTTATCCCACTGGGAGTGGTGACTGACTTGGGGATGGTACTCATCTCTGATTCTCGCTGCCCAAGAGACATTTCAGTTCGTTCCATCTTTAACTATGGGGGGTGAGGAGTTACCCCCCGTAGATAGGGCTCGCAACTTGAGTGTCCTCCTTGACTCACAGCTCCGTTTGGAAGACCATGTAGGAGCTGTGGCCAGGGGGGCTTTTGCCCAGATTCGCCTGGTGCACCAGTTGCGGCCCTATCTGTACAGTCACTCATGCGCTCGTGACCTCTCGGATAGACTACTGCAATGCTCTCTACATGGGGCTGCCCTTGAGGACCACTCGGAGGCTTCAACTGGTGCAGAATGCGGCCGCGCGAGTTGTGATGGGGGTTTCCCAATACTCCCATGTAACACCTCTCCTCCGCGAGCTGCATTGGCTTCCAGTTGCCCTCCGAGTGAGATTCAAGGTGCTGGTGATGACCTATAAAGCCCTAAATGGCATGGGTCCGGATTACCTACGGGAGCACCTGCTGCCGGCGTCAACTTCCCTTCGTCCTGTGCGCTCCCACAGAGAAGGCCTCCTCAGGGTGCCGTCGGTCAGGGATTTCTGGCTGGCGGCCCCCAGGGGGAGAGCATTCTCTGTGGGCGTGCCAGTCCTTTGGAATCAACTGCCTGTTGAGCTCCGGATGGCTCCCAACCTTCGCTCTTTCTGCCGTGACCTGAAGACTTGGTTGTTTGAACAGGCCGGCCTGGACTAAGGGTTTGGGTTTTTTAACTATTTATTGTTAGGGCTAAAATTAATTTAATTTTACTTTTAACTTTTGTATGTACTATTTTATTGCCCTGTATACCGCCCTGAGTCCTTTGGGAGAAGGGCGGTATAGAAATTTAATTAAATAAATAAACAAACAAACAAACAAATAAATAAATAAATAAATAAATAAATAAATAAATAAATAAATAAATAAATAAATAAAATAAATTTCCATCACTATATGGATCACACGAATCCACCCATTATGCAACACTTGGGTCTCAAACCCAGGCTGTGGCTTTCCAGCTGACCAGCCCAGCATCGTAACCACTGAGCTAGGCCACTGCACAGGTAAAGGTAGAGGAGGATGCCATTCCCTCATCCATGAAACCAGCCAAGGATCAAAGCCCCTTAGAAGCAAACAGCCTGCTTTGGCCCACACTGCTTAGGGAAGGGAGGGTTAAGGGAGGGTTAAGGGTACTTGAGACTCCATCCTGGGCAAAAGCTGAGTTGTTTAAATCTTCAATGGCATGACATAGCGAATGCAGTTAGATAGAAGCTGTGTCCTTTCTGGGCCTAGGAGCTGTGGATGGCATAGAACAGAAGACCAGCATTAACTAACCCACATTCTATGGTGATGGCTAACTTGGAGGTTTAAAAGGGGGCTGGTAAAATTAAAGAAAGGGACATCTTCCACAAGCTGTTTGTCTAAAAGACTCAGTGGGACTTCTGAGTTAAAGGCTGTTTGCCTTTAAATTGTGGTTGCAGGGAAAGTCAGAAAGAGGGGGGCTTGTTTCCTGCTCCTGAGGCATCTGGTAGTTCCCAGACAACAGACAACAGACAGGTGGGCTGTCCTTGAAGAACAGAAAACAGGAATTCTTCATTGAAAACAATTCTGAGGCTGGATTTGTACTCTAAGCAAATTTATTCACCACTTCTGGTCGGCAGAATTATTCACAGACCTCAGTTCTGTCTGAAAACAATGTAAGATATGATAAGATAAAATAAGATGATAAGATAAGGTAGAGTAAGATGATAAGACAAGACAAGACAAGATAAGAGGGAAAGGTAAGGTAAGATAAGGTAAGATGGTAAGACAAGACAAGACAGAAAGATAAGAAGATAAGACAAGACAAAAGATAAGTTAGATAAGACAAGATTATAAGATAAGATACTGTATAAGATAAAAGATATAAGGTAAGATAAGCCTCCTTCCATAAGGTAACCAGGAAAACATGTCATGAAGAGGATGTGTAACATCCCAGACAATCCTGCGGACCCTGCTCAAGCATCACCATATACAGTAATGCCATGTCCTGGAGAGAAGGGAGAGAACTGCCAATAATCTTTTCTGCCATCCTCACCACTCTCTGCACTGCCTTCCTGTCTGAAGCAGGGATGCTTCCAATACGACAGGATGCTCTCGACCGTCCCTCTATGGAAAGTGGTCAGGACAGGAGAAGGAAGGTGTGCTTTTCTCATGCAGAAAAGGCAGCCGATGCTGTGCCCGCTTCATCAGTGTCTCCCTGTTGAGTGACCAAGCTAGTTGCATACCAGAAACCTGAAGCTGCTAATCACCTTCACAGGTGAATCATTAATACCCAGAGGTGTGTGGCTGTGCCTGCCTTTTTTGAAATCGACAATGATTTCTTAAATCTAACACCTCTTAAGATAATTGGTAAAAACTCACTCAAGCTGCTGCAACTTGAGAAAATATTGCCTCTAAGCATGACCCAAGTACTGTTCCTTATACAGTGAAATATTTCAGATCAGATGGCTGTGTTGGATCCATTTCCAACATATAGACACATTCTGGGCCACTGGCCTACACAGTGAAGATGCTTTGGCTTTTAATAGAAAGACACAACTGTGTATGTGTACCTCCTTGGGCAATAGGGCCACAAGAACTTTTCCCTGCCTTTGTCCTGTCGCAAGCTCTACACAGAAGTGGCTGCTTCCATGATTGGAACCTGCCATGGTGCATCTGCTCTCCTTGAAAGCCTGTGCAACTAAAGGTGGAGGATGGAATGACCTTCCCAAGTAGATTGGCCAAGGGTTCCCCGTGCAGGCCCTTTGGGGGCTGCTCACCTGTGGTGCAAGTGGAACTGCAAGGTTCATGGGAGGAGAGCTTCCACCGGTACATGTCGGCTGGGCTCACATTCTGGCCCTTCCGGAAGAGCTTCAGCCGGTTCCTAAAGAACAAAATGCCTGAATGAAGCAGAGAGCTTTTCTGGCACAGCCAATTTTAGAGAGAGACAGGTTTGGGTCACAAAGTTTGAATTTGGGGAGATACTTTCACATGGTTATGCTTTAAAAAAATAGGGGTTTGGATCGTTTGGTTGTAATAAAACATACCTGTCCTGTTCCCCAAGCAGAATCCCCAGCCCGGTTATTGGCAGAGCTTCCACTGTCTAGAAATAGAGAGAATGGGATAAAAATACCCACAAGCAGAAATAGTTCCATTTATACAAACACATCCCTGTAAACTGATTTGTCTACTATATGCCAAATACAGTTGATTTCATGCTGTGATGCCACTTCACATAATGATTCCTTCATGGTCTATCCCAAGGACATGCTGACTGCCTTCCAGTTGGATGCATGTAATCCTCTTGGTCCAGACCAGCTCTATTATTATTAGAAATAATATCATTAGAAAAAACAGAATAACAGAGTTGAAAGGGACCCTGGAAGTCTTCTATACATGGGGATGCACAAGCAGGAGATCTTATATCATTTTAGATATGTGGCTGTCCAGTCTCTTCTTGAAAACCTCCAGTGGTGGAGCACCCACGACTTTTGAAGTTCTGAATACAGCAGAGGGAGGAGTCCCTGTCTATACCCATAAGGTATATTGCTGAGAGCTGGAGGATGGTCTGTTTTAACAATTCAACCACTTCTGAGAAAGAACTTTAGCTGAGAAAAGTGCTCATCTTAGGAAGCAAATTCAATTCTGTCCAGTCCCTGAATAAAAATCGGTCATTACACCAAGTGGCTTCATGTCATGAAATGATTTGCCCGTCATGGGAAGTTCTGCTTAAAGGCTCCAGGAGAGATAGCTGGCCTTCAGTCAACTAGCCCTGATCCCTAGCTATGGAGGAGGAGGAGGAGGAGGAGGAGGAGGAGGAGGAGGAGGAGGCAAGCATCAGAAGACAGCCCTGGGTCATTCAGGGTGCACATCCTTCCTCTTCCCTTTGTTTGAGGCCCTCTCACTTCACTGGTTTATACGCTAGATGTGGGAAGGGATAAGCTTGTAGCACCTTTACACCAGTGGCGTTCCTTTCTCCTTTGGGGAAGCTAGTCAATTTCTGGTCAGGATGCTGTAGCACTCCATCAGTCACTGTGTTTAACAGTGTTGATACAGGCACAAAACTCTCACATCACAGAAGTGTAACTCCAGCCAGTGGTGAACTTGTTGGTACTTTCTAGTGGAATGGCCCAAGCCTGGTCCTCCCTCCTCTGAAAGTTCTGCTCCAAACAGATGTGAACATCTGGTTGAAAGGCCAGTGCTGACCACACCCAAGATTTCAAAAGGACAGGAAGCAAACTGGAATGACCTGAAGAAACCCAGTGTCAGGACCCACCTCAATCCACATCTTAGGAAATAAGAACTCTTGAATGCAAGTTTAGTCCAAAAGGAAAATGTTTACTAGGAAGGAATCGATTGTGGGAATACAAGACAGAATCTGACAAAGGTTACATTTCAATCCTATATAAACCATTCCCATTTCAGCCCCTCCCCTCATCCATTTGGTCAGGCTGTCGTCAGTTGCTAGGTGTCAGGTCCTTCCATGGGAAAGGGAACTCTCCTTGGTTTTATGGTTATTGCTTTCCTTTTCAGTTGTAAATGAAGATACAAACCAGATCTGTCTGTCCCCCTCCCTTCCCCCGTTAAAACATCCCCTGTTGTTTGAAAATCGCTTTAGTAACCATCCTCTCCCCCCCCCTCGGAGAGATGGCAGAATCCCCAGTAATAGCACGTTGTTCTACCTATACAATTATGAAATGTGATATAAATGGATTCTGACATTCGGCTCTCCTTTCAGAAAAAAGATGAGTCCATCTGTGGGGAAAGAAAACATATAAATGTTAGCCTGGTTTGTTTGGATATTCTGTATGAAACCTCTTAAGCAACTTAGGTGCTTTAACATGGAGTTTGTTAACCCACTCATTTTCTGAGGAGGGGAGGTGTTTCCATGCCACTAAATATTGTATCGTTCCATGGTGTTTTCTGGAATCTAAGATTTCTTTCACTTCAAAATGTTGTTCTCCTTCCACCATGATGGGGGGTGGTGGTGGTGGTGGGATTTTTTCTCGTAGTGGAGATTGTTGTTCTCTCTTTAATAGACTGCAGTGGAAGGTTGGGTGTATTCGTCTAAGATTTTTGGGTAGTTCTAATTCAACTGTTACTGGGTTTATGATTCTTTTAATTGGAAAGGGTCCAATATATTTTGGTCCTAGTTTTTTACAGGGTTGGAGTGATTTCAGGTATTTTGTGGATAAATATACCATCTCTCCTACCCTAAATGGTGTGGGATCGGTTCTTTTTTTGTCTGCCTGTGTCTTGTATGCTTTTCTGGCATCTTCCAACGCTTTCCTAACGATTGGCCATGTATTTTGTAATTGAGCAATCCATTCCTTCAGATCAGGGATAACCGGTTCTTTTGGGGTTAGTTCTGGTATTGGGTTGAAACTCTGGCCTGTAGCTACTTGAAAAGGAGTGTAACCTGTGCTTGAGTGGACTGCATTATTATATGCTACTTCTGCAAAAGGCAGTAGGTCCATCCAGTCGGACTGCTGAAAATTAATATAGCATCTCAGATATTGTTCAAGTATATTATTAAGTCTTTCAGAAGCTCCGTCTGTCTGAGGATGGTGACTAGATGACAGTCCTTGGGTGGTTCCTAAGAGGGATAAAAATTCTTTCCAAAATGCCGACGTAAATTGCACCCCTCTGTCAGATATGATGCGTTGTGGTACCCCGTGCAATCTGTAAATATGCTGTACAAAAAGTTTTGCTAATGCTTTTGCAGTCGGGATTTTTTTGGCAAGGTATGAAGTGTACTTGCTTAGAGAACAGATCTGTGACAGTCCAGACTACGGTGTTTCCATTACTTTCTGGCAGTTCTACGATAAAATCCATGGCTATTTCTTTCCATGGGGCTGAGGGGTTTGCCACCGGTTGTAACAGACCTGGCGGTTTCCCTTGCAGTCTTTTGGCCATCGCGCAAATTTGACCGCTACCCACATAGCTTTCTATGTCCTTTTTCATAGATGGCCACCAAAATTGCCTTTTAGTTAAGTGTAAGGTTTTTACAAAGCCAAAGTGTCCTGCTGATTTTGTATCAGGGCACAGTTGCATGAAATTGATTCTCTGTGTGGCAGGTATATATAGCTTCTCCCCCACCCACGGCAGTCCATCTTTAATTGTGCACACATGTTTATTTTTCTGGAACCATTCATCACTTTCCAAAGATTTCCTGAATTCTATTCCAGTTTGGCTATCTACCTTCGGCTTCATTTTTTCTTGTGCCCTGGTGGTGACTGGTGCTGCCAGTTGTTGTTTCGGTACAAGTGGTTTAAAGTCAGTAACTCTTGTGCTGTTATATTGGGGCATGCGGGATAATGCATCTGCAAGGAAGTTCTTTCCCCCCCGGTAAGTGTTTGAGAGTGAAATTGAATCGGTGAAAATGTTGGGACCAGCGGGCTTGCTTAGGAGTGAGCTTCCTGGGCGTTTTTAGTGCTTCCAAATTTTTGTGGTCTGTCCAGACCTGGAAAGGTATTTTATTTCCTTCTAAAAATTGGCGCCATGTTAGTAATGCCCACCTCAACGAGAATGCCTCTTTTTCCCATATTGGCCAGCGTTGTTCTGTTTCTGTGAGTTTTCTGGATGTGTATGCGCATGGTTGCAATGTCCCCCCATCATTTTCTTGTAATAGTACGGCTCCTACCGCTACATCACTCGCATCTGCCTGTATTACAAAAGGTTTGTCGAGATCTGGGTGTTTTAGGACAGGTTCAGCAGAAAAAAGTCTCTTTAGCCTCTCAAATGCTGCTTGACATTCCATTGACCATTTCAGAGGCTGGCTGGGTTTCACGGGTGACCCCCCCTTCGTTTTCAACAAATTTGTGAGGGGCATGGCTATTTGGCCAAATGCGAGGATGAATTGGCGGTAGAAGTTTGCAAACCCCAGGAAACTTTGCAATTGCTTCCGTGTGTGGGGGGGTGCCCACTCTAGTACTGCCCTGACCTTCTCAGGGTCCATTTCGATGCCCTCTGGAGATATGCGATATCCCAGGTAGTCGATTTTTTCCTGATGGAATTCACACTTCGATAATTTAGCATATAAGTGGGCAGCTCGCAACTTCTTCAGGACTGCTCTGACTAGTTTGATATGTTCCTCTTTGGTTTCTGTGAAGATAAGGATGTCATCGAGGTAAACCAGGGCCCCCTTATATAGGTGCTCTCTCAGCACGTCATTAATTAATTGCATAAAGACTGCGGGGGCCCCTTGCAGTCCGAATGGCAATACTTTGAATTGATAGCACCCCATTGGGCAGTTGAATGCAGTCTTCCATTCGTCTCCTTCCTTAATCCTAATACGGTAGTATGCTTCCCTCAGGTCTAGTTTGGTAAAAATCTTTCCTTTCGATAGGTGGGATAACATATCCTTCATTAGGGGAAGGGGGTACAGATTACATTCACTAATTGTGTTCAAATTTCTATAGTCCACAACCAAACGAAAGGACCCATCCTTCTTCTCCCTGAACAGAACCGGGGCGGCCACTTTGGGTTTGGCAGGCTCAATAAATCCTCTAAGTTTTTCTTTATGAATCTCTCCATTTCTGCCATTTCCCTTGGGCTCATGGCATACATCCTGGGTTTTGGGAGTTTTGCCCCAGGTTTGAATTCTATGGTGCAGTCTGTGGGGCGGTGGGGGGGAAGCTCATCTGCTCTTTCCTCACTGAAAACCTCAGCCAGGTCCCTGTATTCCTCCGGTATCT
The DNA here is from genome assembly GCF_947247035.1 of Vipera ursinii. NCBI lineage: Eukaryota > Metazoa > Chordata > Lepidosauria > Squamata > Viperidae > Vipera > Vipera ursinii. The sequence continues at coordinate 892,712 of NC_139529.1, read as the reverse complement.
CTGGTAATCCCTTCTCTTTCCCCACTGCTGCTGTCTCCTCCCTCTGGGTTGGGGGGGTGCTTTTGGAGTCTAGGTTCTTCTGCCCCCCCTTTGGGAAGTTGAGTTCTGCTGTCCTCCAGTTTATCCCAGGGTTCCATTTCTTCAGCCATTCCAGTCCTAGGATCATTGGGCATTCCATGCCTGGGGCCACTATAAACGTTATGTCCTCCTCATGGGGCCCCAGTGATAGGTGGATTGGTAAAGTGGCTAGGGTGGCTGGTCCTCCCCCTGCTATTGTCCCATCTAATTGACTAAAAGAGATTGGATGTTTTAGCCTCCTCACTGGGATGCTCAATCTCTCCACCAGCGTTGGGCTGATAAGGCAGCGGATGCACCCAGAGTCTATCAGAGCTTTTATTTTGGCTGCTTCAGGTATAGGGGAAGCTAATATAGTCACTGTCTTAAGTATGGGTGGAAGGGGTCCACTTACCAATGGTTCTCCTTCTGAGCTGTCTTCCGAGTTGTCCACCGTCCCTGCGGTGCAGGCCGGAGTCCAGTCCCAGTTCGTGGCAGGAATTGTGGACTCTACAGCCTCTGTCCCCTTCATGGAAGATTCTTTTGTGTTGCCTTGGGGCTTCCCCGGCTTCTTGGAGGATGATGCCTCTGGTTTTCGTGGGGGGGCTTTTGAACGACATTCTGCAGCACGGTGGCCCTCTCTCTCGCAGTTGAAGCAACTTGTTGATTTTTTGGCTGTGGCTGGTGGTTTTTCCCCCTCGCGTGTTTGCTCGGGTGGCAGGCGGCCCCATGGTTTTCCTCTGCGGTGTCTCTTCAGTAGGTCTATTTCCACTTCCTCCGCCAGGATGTACCAGTTGTCGAGGTGGGGTGGGTCTCCTCGAGGCAGGCAAGCATCATACAGGTCGTAGTTCAGACCGTCTTTGAAGTGGCTAAGGAGGATGTCTTCTGGCCAGTTCAGCTTGCTGGCAATGGCTCGGAATTCTTGGGTATAATCAGCCACTGCTCGCCTGCCCTGCCTCACCGTTTTGATTCTCTCCCGGGCCTTACGGTCAGCCAAAGGATCCTCGAACCGTCGCCTCAAAGATGACATGAATCGGTTGAAGTCGTTGAGTTCTGGGGCGTTGGAGTCATGCAAGTTCACCACCCGGTCTGCAGCCGTCCCGTCCAGGGCAGATTGCACAATTCGGATGCGTGTTTTGTCACTGGGGATGTCCCGTCTGTACTCTTCCATGTAGCTGAGGACTTGGGTTAGGAAAAATCCCAGTCGTGATGGCTCCCCCTTGAATTTGACTTCCAGGGGTGGGAATCTTTGGCTGGAGCGTTGTCTGCGCCGTGGCCGGTATCGCTCCTCATCCTGGTCCCCATCTGTGGTTCTGGGTGGGTGGGTACTGCTGAGGCAGCAATTCCTGTTCCATTGGATGGCCCCGGGGTTTCAGGTGTTGGATCCCCTCCGTTACCTTTCCAGTTGCGTCCCCAGGCGCTGCCTCGGTTGCGATTTTCAGCTCTCTCCTCCCTCAGTGAACTCAGGGTTGCTTTCATCAGATCAATGGCCTTTTCCAGGATCCGCTCCTCCTCGCTGGCGTGCAGGGAACTCTCCATCTCTTGCCTCCATTCCGGTTGGTGGTTACTACGCCTCAGGGTCTTTCCTCCCGAAGCCTTTTCCCACTCACTTTTCCTTCCAACGCCCATCGACCACCGGGGTTTTCGGTCGTACTGCTCCACCGCTTCTTCCCCGGGGGAATATGCTGCTTCAGCTTCCCATTGTCTCTGGGATTCCATTTGGGGGGAAGACTCCCCCTCCATGGGGCTTCCCTCCTCTCTTGCTTCGTCGCCAGACATTTGTATTTGTTGCAAAGTCCCCCGGTAAGGTTTTCCCTTCCAGGTTGACTCTTAAAGCAGATTCCGTCTACTGTCAGGACCCACCTCAATCCACATCTTAGGAAATAAGAACTCTTGGATGCAAGTTTAGTCCAAAAGGAAAATGTTTACTAGGAAGGAATCGATTGTGGGAATACAAGACAGAATCTGACAAAGGTTACATTTCAATCCTATATAAACCATTCCCATTTCAGCCCCTCCCCTCATCCATTTGGTCAGGCTGTCGTCAGTTGCTAGGTGTCAGGTCCTTCCATGGGAAAGGGAACTCTCCTTGGTTTTATGGTTATTGCTTTCCTTTTCAGTTGTAAATGAAGATACAAACCAGATCTGTCTGTCCCCCTCCCTTCCCCCGTTAAAACATCCCCTGTTGTTTGAAAATCGCTTTAGTAACCATCCTCTCCCCCCCCCTCGGAGAGATGGCAGAATCCCCAGTAATAGCACGTTGTTCTACCTATACAATTATGAAATGTGATATAAATGGATTCTGACACCCAGGCCTTCCTTGTGAGTAGCAAAACCATAATAAATATACATAGATGTATAAAACTTTGCAGGAGTAAGATAAGGATATTAAGAAAATATATACAACATGCAGAATGTTACACAATCTGCAGAAGAAGAGTGTGCATGTCTACCTGTGTGCTTGTAGGTCTCTGCTTTCATACTTCAATTTAAGAAAAATAATAATAGACAGCACGAATTGTGACATAATGAATACATTTTAGGGTGGTATGGATTTCTTGACTGTGTCTGTGTGTGCCAGGTTGTCCATTCCTCCCCCCCACACACACACACTGGCTGATGGGTGGTTCATTGGCTGGAGTCCAAAGGTCCCTGTCCCAGGGCAAGAGGTCCTGCACCTTTTCCACAACTGATAATCACAGCTACCCGCAGAACAGCTTTGTTGACAACGGGCCCAGGATGGAGTGCAGAGAAGTCCTGTCTCTGAATTGCCAAATCACATTTCTTGACAGCAGAAGCTCTGGAATAATTCCTTCCTTTCAACAATGGGACTGAAGTGTTGCCCCACCCACCCACCCCCAGTCACTGCAAAAGTTGCAATTGTGTTTGATTTCTGTTTCAGTCTACCTTTTCAGGCTTAAATAGCACTGTTGTGATCCCATGCGTATCTGCTTGGAGTAAGTCATATGGAGCACTGACATTTAGGTCAGAGTAAACATGGACACAATTATTCTGCATGACATTTTTCATATCTGGGTCAAAAACATTCAGAAGACCCCGCAAAATATTCAGACTATAAACTGCCTGAGTATAACCCTGACAAGCTCTTCTTGATTAACTAAAAACACAATCAGGATTATACAGTCAGTTTCTCCAGTCTGCGAACTGATCAATGGCAAGAAAATCAATTTTTTGATATTGAAAGACCAGTGAAACAAACACATCCTTGCACAATGTAGAGAAACTCCTAGAAGGACCCCCCCTCTATTTTCATTCTTTATTCTCTGGAGTTAAAATCACTGGGTGAGATCATCTGCTAGCACAAGCCTAAGTACCAACAGTATGCTGGAGATAATCAGTTACACCCCTGGCCAACCAAGTGATGCTGTTGAGATTCTTTTGGTGCCTAGGGGAGGACCTAACCCTAGTAAAGACCAAATGGCTTTGGGTTTTAAGGCCCCCTAGATCTGGAGTTCTTGATTCATTCTTAGTTCTTGATTCAGACAAAGCTTGGGCAGAATTTGGGGTTCCTATTGGACTCACTGCTGTTCAAGGAACAGGTGGCAGTGGTGGGCAAGATGGCTTTTGCACAAATTTGTTGTGCATCAATTGCAACAGTAGCACTTAGAGTTTATATATTGCTCCACAGTGCTTTATGGTATTCTCTGAGCAGTTTAGAAATGTGAGCATATTGTCCACAACAATCTGGGTTCTCGTTTTACAGTCCTCAGAAGGATGGAAGACTGAGTCAACCCTGAGTCTGTCAGGATTGAACTCCTGGCAATGGGCAGAGTTTGCCTGCAATACTGCACTTTAACCACTGCACCACCAGGGCTCTTACAGCCTTTCTTGAATTGGGAGGACTTACTCATGGTGACTCATGCCTTGGTCCCCTCCTAAATAGATCCCTGCAATGTGCTGTCCTTGAAGACCACTTGGAACTGCAGCTGGTCCAAACGGTGCAGACAGTTGTGGATGCGACTCACATGAGCTGTGCTGCTTCCAGTGGCTTCAGGGTACAATTAAGAGCCTGGTTACCGCCCCAAAGCCCTTCAGGGCCCAGGGGAGGATTGTTTTCAGAAGTCTCTCCTCTTCCCTCCAGTTATCTTCTTCAGATACCTGACTATTGGCACTTGCTTCCTGGAGCACCAGTGATTGGGAGAAGAAAGTCTTTCAAGGCCGGTGAGAAAAGGGTGAGAGGCAATGCCATAGGCTCATTCAAAAACAACAACAACAAGAAGAAAAAAGAACAAAAGTATGAGACATGTCAGTGCAAGGCTGAACAGAAAAGATGATGTGGGAGAGGGAAGGCAGTAAAGAATAGAATAGAATAGAATAGAATAGAATAGAATAGAATAGAATAGAATAGAATAGAATAGAATAGAATAGAATAGAATAGAATAGAATAGGAAGGGACCTTGGAGGTCTTCAAGTACAGGCCCCTATACCATCTCAGATAAGTGACTGTCTAGCCTCTTTTTAAAAATCTCCAGTGATGGAGCACCCATGATTTCTGGGGGCAACCTATTCCACTGGTTAATTGTCCTCACTGTCAGGAACTTTCTCCTTAATTCCAGGTTGCTTCTCTCTTTGATCAGTTTCCAACCATTTTTTCTTGTCCTGCCCTCTGGTGCTTTGGTGAATAACGTGACCTCCTCTTCTTTATAGCATCCCCTCAAATACTGGAATACTGCTATCATGTCTCCCCTATTTCTTCTTTTCTTTAGACTAGCCAAACCCAAGTCCTGCAGCCGTTCTTCGTATGTTTTAGTCTCCAGGCCTTTGATCATCTTAGTTGCTCTTCTCTGAATTTTTTCCAAACCCTCAACATCTTGTTTGTGATATGGTGACCAAAATTGGTTGCAGTATTCCAGGTGTGGCCTCACTAGGGTTTTATAAACCAGTACTAATACTTCACATGATTGATTCAATGCCTCTATTTATACAACCCAGGATTGTATTAGCTTTTTAGGCTGCTGCTGCACACAGCTGGGTCATAGTTAAATGATCGTCCACTAGGACTCCAAGGTCCCTCTCACAGTTACTGTTTTTGAGCCAGGTCTCCCCTAATCTGTACTTATAGCTTTGGTTTTTCCTGCCTATATGTAAAACTTTGCTTTTCTCCACATTGAAACTCATGTTGTTGGATAGGGCCCATTGTTCAAGTTTATCAAGATCTTTTTGAATCCTGAGTTTGTCTTCTCGGGTGTTGGCTGTTTCTGTCAGCTTAGTGTCATCTGCAAATTTGATGAATTCCCTCATTTAAGTCATTTATGAAGATATTGAAGAATACTGGGCCCAAGATGAAACCTTGTGGTACCCCACTGCTTATTTTTCTGCATGTGGATGTAGTGCCATTGAGGACTACTCACTGAGTATGGTTTGTCAGCCTGCTACAAATCCATCTGGTTGTGATGTTGTCTATTCCACCTTTTTCTAGCTTACCAAGCAGTAGATTGTGGTCTACTTTGTCAAAGGCCTTATTGAAATCTAAGTATACTATGTTCACAGTATTTCGCTGGCCTACTAATTTGTCATTTTATCAAAGAATGAAATAAGATTGGTTGGGCATGATCTGTTTTTAACAAATCCTTGTTGGCTACCAGTTATAAGTTTGTTTGCTTCTATTTGTTCGCAGATCTGTTTTTTGATTAACTTTTCCAGAATCTTTCCAGGTATTGATATTAAACTGATTGGTCTGTAGTTTCTGTTCCCCCCCCCCTTTCTTGAAGATGGGAACCACATCAGCCCTTTTCCAATCCTCGAGTATTTCCCCAGTGCTGCAGGATTTTTGAAAGATATGGTGCAATGGTTCTGAGATAACATCTGCCAGCTCCTTCAGAACTCTAGGATGTAATCTGTCGGGTCCTGGTGATTTATATTCATCAAGATCAGATAGGTGTTCTCTTACCATTTTCTTGCTTATTTTAATTTTTTGTTTCCAGTTTGTTTTTTGCAGTATTGTTTTGGTATGTTGTGCTATAATTTCTTTTTGTGTGAAGACTGATGCAAAGAATGAGTTAAGCAGTTCTGATTTCTCCCTATTGCTTGTTATTTCCTTGCCTTCTTCTCTCTTTACAGTTTCCTTGACCTTTTTCTTGTTATTAATATGTTGAAAGAAACTTTTTTCATTATCCTTGATTTTTGTTGCAAGTCTTTGTTCATCCTGAACCTTTGCTTTCCTGACTTCGTCTTTGCATGTTCTGGCTGTCTGCTGATAATCAGGCTTAGTTATGTGTCCCTCTTTCCATTTTTTGTACTTGTCCTTTTTGTCTTTCAATTTGACTGAGTGATCTTTGTGCAGCCATGCTGGTTTCTTCTTGACCTGCAAGTTTGATTTGACTCTTTTGTTTCCAGGGACCCTCCATCATCTACTATGTATGGGTCCTCTTGGACACACAGCTCCTGGCTGGGTCTTCAAGTAGTCACTCATGCCTTGGTCACCTCTCCACTGGATTGTTATAATATAAGTATCAGAACCTATATGAGTGGGGGGCATTGGTTCTGTCCCTTTCTAGCTTCTTTCTGTGGATTCTGCCATTCTCCTGAGAGAGAGGAGAATGGAATGCAATATTTCTCCTTTGTTTAAGAGAAATGTATCCTCTCTGCCTTTTCTGCTTGCTCTTTGAATTGTTTCCCATTGATGTCAATCTGTGGTGAGAAAGGAATGTGCCTCTGGCCATCTGGCTTATCTCTTGCTGCGGATGGGAAAGGTGGGAACCCAACAACATCTTCACAGGCATGGGAACGGACTCTGTTATCAGCCCCATTCCCACAGTGGACTTAACACCTAGAGATTGACTCGTTTGAACTGACCAGATGAATATTGGGATGGGTTTTGCTTGATGCTCCTTTAACCTATTGATCTGAGCAGGAAACCCTCAGATCCTGCCTTCTATTCTTGCTGTCAGCTTCTCCTAATAAAAGTTCCTTTTGGAATGAAAGTGTTCCAAGAGTCCTGGTTTCTTGGGATGAGGTTTTGAAGTGGGTCCTTACAATAGGGCTGTAATATATCTTGGGGCTGCCCATGAAATCCACTTGGAAGTCAATACATGTCTATTTCAAGAGTCTTGTTTTCCTGTGGAACCAGCTGGGGCAGGTCCTCACACTATATCTGACCAGAATGAAGTGGCACAGGGCAGTGATGGGTGGGCTGTGGGATGCACACATATCCCCACTGCTTCACATGCTGCATTGGTTGCCAGTTAGCTGGTTATGGCCTGTAAGGCCCTGCAGAGCATCAGGTCTGGTTATTTGAGGGACCATCAGTCTCTCTCTGTTTCTGCCCATCTGGTCAGGTCAGCTAGAGTGAACACACTCCAGATCCCATCTATTGTGGGGTCTAGGAAGGGGACCATTCTTGGCAATAGTTCCTACATTGTGAAATAATATCACTTTAATCAATCCAAATAGAATTGGAGGTCTTCTAGTCCAGCCCCCTATACCATTTCAGACAAGTGACTGTCTAGTCTCTTCTAAAAAATCTCCAGTGATAGAATGCCCACGATTTCTGAAGGCAGGCTGTTCCACTGGTTAATTGTCTTCGATGTTAGGAAGTTTCTCCTTAATTCCAGGTTTGATGTCCTCTTCTCTGTGACAGCCCCTCAAATACTGGAATACTGCTATTCTTCTTTTCTTTAGACTAGCCAAACCCAAGTCCCGCAGCCATTCTTCGTATGTTTTAGTCTCCAGGCCTTTGATCATTTTAGTTGCTTTTCTCAGAACTTTTTCCACAGTCTCAACATCTCTTTTGTAGTATGGTGACCAAAATTGGTTGCTGTATTCCAGGTATGGTCTTACTAGGGTTTTATAAAGCAATACTAATAATTCGCATGATTTTGATTCTATGCCTCTGTCCATACAACCCAGGATTTTTGGCTGCTGTTACACACTGCTGGCTCATGTTTAAGTGATCAATAGGACTCCAAAGTCCCACTAACAGTTAATGTTTTTGAACCAAGTTTTGCCTGATCTATACTTGTATCTTTGATTTTCCCTGCCCAGGTGTAAAACTTTGCTTTTCTCCACATTAAATTTCATTTTGCTGAATAGGGCCCATTGTTCAAGTCTGTCAAGATCTTTTTGGATCCTGAGGTTGTCTTCTGGGGTGTTGGTTGTTCCTGCCAGATTAGTGTCATCTGTGAATTTGATGAGTTCTTCTTCTATTCCCTTATCTAAGTCATGAGGATATTGAAGAGTACTGGGCCTAGGATGGAACCTTGTGGTACCCCACTGCTTACTTCCCTCCATGTAGAGGTAGTACTATTAAGGACTACTCATTGAGTATGGTTTATCAGCCAGTTACAAATCCATCTGATGGTGATGCTGTCTATCCCACATTTTTCTAGCTTACCAAGGAGTAGGTTATTGTCTACTTTGTTGAATGCCTTGCTGAAGTCTAGCACACAGCATTTTGCTGGTCTATTAATTTAGTCACTTCGTCAAAGAATGAAATAAAATTGGTTTGGCATGATCGGTTTTTAACAAACCCGTGCTGGCTTCTAGTTATAACCATCCCAAAGATGCTTTTTCACAAGGCAACTGGACTTTCTTGTTTTCCTTTGAAGACACTTCACTTCTTATCCAAGAAATTTCTTCAGCTCTGATTGGATGGTGGCAAATAAAGGATCTTTCCTCTTTCCATTTTTTGTACTTGTCCTTTTTTGTCCTTTAGTCTCAGCTCAACTCAGCTCTTGGGAACTGCCTGTTCAACCATGTCTATTTCTTTAGATTTTGCCCTTCTTTGCCTTTTCAAGAAGTCCCACTTTTGCCTTTAAGGTTTTCTTTCCATGACACCTTTGTTACTAATTCTACTTTATCAAAATCTTCTTTCCTACAACTCATGGTTCAGAATAACAGAATAACAGGGTTGGAAGGGACCATGGAGGTCTTCTAGTCCAACCCGCTGCCCAAGCAAGAGACTCTATACCATTCTAGACAAATGACTGTCCAATCTCTTCTTTAAAACCTCCAGTGATGGAACACCCACATTTTCTGAAGACAACACATTCCTCTGGTTAATTATTCTCACTGTCAGGAAGTATCTTCTTAGTTTTAGTTTTTGATTAAGGGATGGAAATCCATTGCTTCTTCTCCTGCCTTCTGGTGCTTTGGAGAATAGGTTGACCCCGTCTTCTTTGTGACAGCCCTGAAATATTGGAACACTGCTATTCTGTTGTCCTGCTCTTCCTTTTCACTAGGCTAGACGTACCCAATTCCTACAACTGTTCTTTATATGTTTTAGTGTCCAGCTCTTTGTTTGCACTTGACTGTTGTTTTTTTAAAGTAAAGAAATGCAGAAATTATTTGTTAAAATCAAGGTGTCAACACTGCAAACAAAGATGGCTGAAGCCATTTTTTCTTCGTTCTTGGTTGCCACGCAATGGGAAGGGGGATAAGTGCTTTAGCTTAGTCAAAACAATGAATTGTGTTATGGGAACCAAGGTCATTGCTGATAACACTTTGGTGGGCTAAAGCTTCCGTTAGAAAGCCCGCACAAATAGTTAATTGGAGATTGTGATTTGTGACACTACTGGGGTGGGAAGTTCAACTTGGTAACATTGTAACCTTTGGGGGGAGGGCTTTCAGTCTTGGGTTCACCTTTGTTCATGCCAATACTATGTAGCCAATAAAAGATGTTCTTTAATGAAACTTTTTTGCTTTGAAGTTCTTTTGAATGGTCTCATCTATCGGAACCATGACATTAACCCAAGACTGTATCTACCCGTATATACTTGAGTATAAGCCGACTCGAGTATAAGCCGAGACCCCCAATTTCACCCCCCAAAACTGGGAAAAGTTGTTGACTCGAGTATAAGCCGATCCGCCGTTCTGCATGCCTCGGAGGCTGGATCCGCGCTCTGCAAGCCTCTGCCGCCAGGCAGGTCTCCGTTTTGTTCTGGGACTAGTTCCCTAGCCTTTTGGAGCTTTTGGTGTTCGCCCATCAGCTGTCTACGGGGAGGCAACAAAGCTGCCTCTCTAGGCTTTGAGAAAAGGCCCCTTGCACAAAAGGCAGCTTCAGGACGAGCTTCCAAAAACCCTTTCCTTCCTTAACGCCCTCCCCACCTTCCCCCAGAAAGCCATATTTTTTTTTATTGAAAATTTTTATTGAAGTTACAATATTATCCCCTCCCCAACCCACCCCAGAACCCCTCCCCCTCCCCCATATTTCTTCAATAACAAAAACATAAAAAGCTGGTTGGGATGTACTCGCTGATTTCCCCCCCCCTTTTTTTTTAGATGCTAAAACTAAACTCTCCCTCTGCCTTCCAACCAATATCCCTTTTTAAAATCTTACCTTGGCTCCAGATGGAAGAGTAGAGGAACTAAGCTAGTAAGGAGAGAATTTTTTTCTGCAACTTTTTACTCCTGAAGTAGTAGTAGTAGTAATAGTAGTAGTAGGAATAATAATAATAAATCCCTAAAAGTTGTGCCAGAAAATGGAGGACGCTGGGTCTTTGCAAGTTTTAGCTGTCTGTCAGACTGCCTGAAAAGGGCGGCCTTCAGGCAGCCAGGCAGACAGCTAAAGCTTGCAAAGACCCAGCGTCCTCCATTAGGCAGCCAGGCGGACAGCTAAAGCTTGCAAAGACCCAGCGTCCTCCATTAGGCAGCCAGGCGGACAGCTAAAGCTTGCAAAGACCCAGCGTCCTCCATTAGGCAGCCAGGCGGACAGCTAAAGCTTGCAAAGACCCAGCGTCCTCCATTAGGCAGCCAGGCGGACAGCTAAAGCTTGCAAAGACCCAGCGTCCTCCATTAGGCAGCCAGGCGGACAGCTAAAGCTTGCAAAGACCCAGCGTCCTCCATTAGGCAGCCAGGCGGACAGCTAAAGCTTGCAAAGACCCAGCGTCCTCCATTAGGCAGCCAGGCGGACAGCTAAAGCTTGCAAAGACCCAGCGTCCTCCATTTTCTGGCATAACCTTCGGAGATTACTTTAAAAAAACAAAAAAAAACTTGAGAGGAAAAACAGCTGCAGAAACATTTTGTCTCCTTGCTGGCTTGGTTCATCTACTCTTCAGCCAGGAGGGAGTCCAAGGCCTAGAGAAGGAGAGCTTTGCAGCATCCCTATGGACAGCTGATGGGCAGACAGCTGATTAGCGGAGAAGGCTCTGAAAGTAGCACCAAAGCCTCGGCCGCGCACAAGTCCTCGGTAAGTTTTTTTGTTGACTGGAGTATAAGCCGAAGTGGAATTTTTCAGCCCAAAAAGTGGGCTGAAAAATTCGGCTTATACTCAAGTATATACGGTACTTTACATTTTTGGGGTCCTGAGCCCTGGTTGCCTATCCAAAACTTTGGGAGAATGACAAAGACTCAAGGAAGACACCAAGATGAAAAAGAAGGAAGAGTTGACTGCAAGCCTCAGAACTGCCACAGCAAATGGAACACAGGCTACTGCTCAAGCAGAAAGTTTAGCTCTGGTGGCCGGTGCAAGGCCGAAAGACTGGGTGGGTCAACTGGGGCCATTGTTGCAGCAGGAGGGAGCCTTATATGGGACTTGACATTTGGAATTGACTCAACCACGGAAGAGCACCATGAAGGCAGCAGAAGCTGAGTTCCCATTGATTTCATCCTGCAGATCCCGCTCGCCAGAGCGGAGGGAGGCTAAGCGGTTGGCCATCTGGGATGAGTCAAGAGAATGGAATTATTTGACCACCTTCCACAGCCATTCCACTGAACATCTGAGAGAGAGGTTTGATGGCCTGGAGATGGGAGAAGAGGAGCCAATCACCCGTCAGATGCTCTCTGGTGAGTGAGAGAGCCAATGTTCTCAGGAACATTTGCAGCCAAGATGAAGCCCTAGCCCCATAGCTGGGGCCATGCTGCCTTCCCACTACCTAAACCAGCCTTGACTTCAACCCCGGTGTGTTGGCAGAGCCCCGGCCATTATCAGCGTTGTGCCAGTCCCAACCGCAATCAGTGCCCTGTCAGCCCTGAGTGTCACCAATGACATGCCAGCCCTGACTGTTAACAATGACCTATATCAGTGCTAGGCCAGCCCTGATTGCTAGCGATGCTATGCCAGCCCTGAGAGTTACTGGCGCCAGGTCACATTATAAAGCCCACGCAAGGGGAATGCGATTTGTGACACTTTATTGGGGTGGGAAGTTCAACTGGGTAACATTATAACCTTTGGGGGGAGGGCTTTCAGTCTTGGGTTTGCCTTTGTTTGTGCTGATACTATGTAGCCAATAAAAGATGTTCTTTAATGAAACTTTTTTGCCTTGAAGTTCTTTTGAATGGTCTCATCTATCGGAACCATGACACAAGGATTCTACTGACTTGCATTTAAAGCTCCCACCATTTTAGTATCTTCAATCAGTTCTTCTGTTAGTAATGATCAAATTCAAGTATCCCCAAGGCCACATCTATCTTTTGATTTTATTGTATTTTTTAAAAGTTCCTTTCTTGGCTTTATGTGTGATCTGTATCTTTCTCAATCTCTGGTCCTCTACAGCAGGGGTCGCCAACCCCTGGTCTCCGGACTGATACTGGGCTGTGGCCACTTAGGAACCAGGCCGCGCAGCTGAAGGTGTGCTGAAAGTGTGTCTTCCACCTTCAGGAATGCGGCAAGTCTGCAGGGGTCTGGGCAGGGTCAGGAGAGTGGCAGGGCAGAAGCCATCTTGCTCCGTGAAAGGTCCTCTGATGGCTGCACTTGCAACTGGTTTGCAATATCTGAGCTCCGCTTCCTTCCTCCTCTCCCTCCGCCTGCTTCTTCTGCTATCTCTTCTTCTGCCTCCTCGTCCTCTTCCTGGTCTTGCTCCCTCTTCCTCCTGCTACTTCTTCTTCCTCCTCTTCTTTTTCACTTTCCTCCTCTCCCTCTCCCAGCAACCTAGAGGGGGTTTGTGCTCCCTTTGTGCAACTCTCCAAGTTTGCAAGACCAGACCAGCTTGCAACCAGAGACTCCCCCAAAGCCTTGTTGGTGGGGGACCCCCCCTCCCCCAAAGTATATGTGTGTGTGAGGATGTCTTTCTCAGGGTACAAATGGGGGTAGGGAGAAGCTACCTTTCACCTTAAGCACTGCATCTCCAAGGGATTTTCTCTCTTGTCTGCACCTTTTCTAAGACTACTGGGCTCCATTGCATTTCAACTGGAGGTTTTTTTTTTTGCTTTTATTTTGATGCTCCAGGTGCATCACATCAAAACAGTGAGGCAGGGGCATCCCCTAGTAGCAGAATACACTGAGGAGTTCCGACTCCTAGCCTGCTGTCTCAACTGGCCAGAAGACATCCTGGTGAGCTGCTTCAAGGATGGACAAAGAAGATGCAGGACCCTCTGACAGTGATTTTGACAACAGCTCCCTGGTAAGTGGGCCGTTCGTGCCAGTAACCATGCCAATAGAACTTTTAATCCCAAGCTTGGGAAAGAAGATGGCTCTAAAGGCCCTGCTAGACTCAGGGTGCACCAGATGTTTAATAAGCCCAACTAGTAGGAAAACCGGAGAATCGCCTGAAAAAAATTAACCTTAATAAACTTTTATTGTCAAAGTACAACATGTGTACATTGAGATTAGCTGAGCCTCTCACCGTGCTCTCTCCCTCCAACACACAGTGACAACAAACCCTCCATCCTACCACACCATGTGAACCAACTACACCACACACCGGCCTCCCAAGTCAATAATGCATAGGTTCACAGAGATTATATCCCATTTAAAAGCCTAACAGCCCACGGATAAAAGCTATTTTTCAGCCTGTTGGTACGGCTGGCTGTATTCCTATATCTCCTACCAGATAGTAGGAGAGTAAAGAGATACCGTCCAGGGTGTGAGTCATCCCTGAGAATCTTCCTCACTCTTCCAAGGCAACGAGCCCTGGCGAGGTCATCCAGTGGTGTCAGGGGACAGCCCACGATGTCTTGTGCTGTGCTCACCACCCTCTGTAATACTTTCCTGTCCGCGGCTGTCAAACCAGCATACCAAACCACAATACCATATGAAAGGACGCTCTCTATAGTAGACCAGTAAAAGAGGGTCATTATTTGTTCTACCCTGTTCTTCCGCAAGACCCTGAGAAAGTGAAGTCTCTGTTGGGCCTTTCTGGCCACCTGGGTTGTGTTAACTTTCCAGGTGAGATCTTCGCAGAGGTAGACTCCCAGAAATTTAAAGGAGGAAACTCTCTCCACACAGTCCTCCCCAATGTAAAGTGGGGCAGGTTCCTCCTTTTTCCTCTGGAGGTCTAGCACAATCTCTTTCATCTTGCCGATGTTTAGGTGCAAGTTGTTGTTACAACACCATATGAATAGTTTTGTACCTCCGCCCTGTATGCTGTCTCATCCCCACCTGTAATAAGACCCACCACGATTGTATCATCTGCGAACTTAATTATAGCAGTAGATGGGTTGGATGATACACAGTCATATGTGTACAAAGAGTACAGATAGGGGCTAAGCACACAGCCCTGTGGCGAGCTGGTGCAAAGCTTCAGGGGGGTGGACAAAGCAGACCCATCCCTCACTGTTTGTAACCGGTCCCTGAGAAAGCCTTGAATCCAATCGCAGATGGCAGGGGAGAATTTCAAGTCAGTCAGCTTCTCGATAAGAATGCTCAGCAAAATGGTGTTGAAAGCCGAGCTTTAGTCAATAAAAAGCATCCTGACATAACTTCCAGGTCTCTCGAGATGACTTGCTACAGAGTGTAAAGGAGTAGCTATGGCATCGTCTGTCGACCTATTTCCCCTGTAGGCAAATTGATGTTTATCAAAGTCCAGTGGGAGGCATGTCCTAAGATGTTGGAGAACCAATCTTTCAAAGCATTTCATGACTACAGATGTTAATGCAATAGGTCTGTAGTCATTCAGGCACTCAACTGCAGTTTTCTTGGGGACTGGGACAATGGTAGCTGCTTTCAAGCACAATGGTACACATGCCATTTGCAAGGAGATGTTAAAAATCCTTGTCAGGACCCCTGCTAATTGATCGGCACAATTCCTGACCACTATCCCCAGCACCCCATCTGGGACTGCGGCTTTGCTGGGATTCACAGCCTTCAATACAGCTCTCACTTGGTATTCACACAGGGTGAGTGGCTGAGAGTCAGAAGGCCAGCCAGCAAAGGCTACGGGGTCTGGTCTTTTAACCTCGTAGCGGGCGAAGAAGATATTCAGCTCCTCAGCCAACAAGGCATCGGTGTTTGCCATGCTCCTCGTGCTGCCCTTATAGTTGGTTAAGTGCTGCAGTCCCTGCCATACTTGCCTCGGATCATTATTCATTATTTGCCTTTTGTCAACTAGATGGGTTGGTTGCCAGGGGCATCCCAACCACTTTTGCCACCAAACCCCTAGACCTAACCACTGGAAGCCACTCTGAGACTCTGACTTTTATTGTGGCACCCAGGATGGAATGGTCCCTAGTCCTAGGACTGACCTGTCTCAAAATATGGAATCCATGGGTGGATTGGAGAAAAGGACTTCTAAAGTTCCCAAAGGGGGAGCAAGCACTGGATGGCCATGGCCACAAAGCAAGTAAGGAACCCAGCAAAGAGGTGGCTGCTACCTCAAAAGGCGAGTTGCAGCAGGGCATAGCCCAAGAGTACCACGATATAACCAATGTGTTTAGTGAGAGTGGTTCAGACAAACTCCCCCCCACAGGCCCACAGCCTGCCCCATCGAGATTGTCCCGGGGGCCAAGTTACCAAAGCCAAAGCTCTATGACTCCAAGGGAGTTTGACAAGTTGGGTAAGTTCATACACAAAACCCTAGCCCAAGACTTCATACAACTGGCTAGATCTAGAGTAGCCACCACGAAATATGGGTCTCTGTCTATGTGTGGATTATAGAGAGTTAAATGCAGTGTGTGTGAAAATGTGTACCCCATCCCACTCATGAAGGACATGCTAGCGCTAGCCCATCTTTCAAAGGGCAAAATATTCTCTAAACTGGACTTGCATGAAGCATACTACTGAGTCAGGATTAAGGAGAGGGATGAGAGGAAAATGGCTTTTAGTTGTCCCCTGGGCTGCTTTCAATTCAAGGTGCTCCCATTTGGACTGCAAGGGACCCCTGCAGCTGATAAAAAAGTGCTCCATGAGCACTTATACAAGGGGTTTTTGGTGTACCTTGACAACATATTAATTTACACCAAAACAAAAGCCGAGCACATGAAACTGGTCAGGGCAATCCTGAACAAACTCCATGCTGCCAAGCTGTATGCTAAATTATCAAAGTGCAAATTCCACAAGGAAAAGATTGACTAGGCTACTGGATCTCCCATGAGGGGGTAGAAATGGACCCAGAAAAGTGTGGGCTGTGTTAGAGTGGGCACCTCCCCGCACCAGGAAGCAACTACAAAGTTTTCTGGGTTTTGCAAACCTTTACAGTTTATTCCTTCCTTTGCACATATCGCTCTCCCCATCAATAACTTGCTAAAGACAAAGGGGGTGGATAAAACAAAACCTAGCCAGCCTCTGAAATGGACTATGGAATGCCAAGCCGCATTCAAAAATCTAAATTGACTTTTTTCTGCTGAACCGGTGTTAAGACATCCATTCAATTTCATCCTCTACTACCTTCCAAGGGGGGAAGAATTTATTTGTTGAGGCTACCCCAGTATAATAGTATGAAAGCAAAAATCATTAAACCCTTGCTCCCAGCATAACAACTGGCAGCCCCAGTAACCACTTGAGTGCAGGTGAAAGGAGCCCTGTTGCTAGGTAACATCACTACCCTTGCGTTCAAACAAGCCCCAGAGAAAGATTAATGGTTCCTGAGCCACAAGAACCTTTGTTCAATGTGAGAGGGGCTAGCTTGGGTAGAGGGAAATTGTATGTTCCTGCAAGTCAGAGATTAAAGACTATGCAAACATGCCATGATTCGAAGTTGCGGGACTTCAAAGTTGTAAAAAACCTGTACCTTTTAAAGAGACAATTTAGGTGGCCATCCCTTAAAAAGGACATTGAAAGTTATGTGGCAAGCTGTCCCATCTGCGCAGCAGTCAAACGGAGGCAAGGAAAAACACCTGGCCTCCTGCAACCAGTGGCAGAGGCTTCAGCACCCTGGAGAGAGATTTCTATGGACTTTATTGTAGAACTGCCAGAAAGTGCGGGAAAGACAGTATTTGGGTGGTGACCGACTTCTTTTCAAGACAGGTCCACTTTATCCCATGTCAGAAGATCCCCACCGCCAAGGTCCTGGCAAAAATGTTCCTCCATCACACATACCACTTACACAGGGTCCCACATTGAATAATTTCTGATAGGAGGCTCCAATTCATTTCAAAATTCTGGAGAGCATTTTTTGGGCTCTTGGGAATGGATCAGGGCCTGAGTTCTAGTTATCATCCTTAAACGAATGGGGGTACAGAATGAACGAGCTTAGTTCTAGAACAGTACCTGAGGTGTTTTATTAACTACCACCAAGACTACTGGACTGACCTTCTGCCATTCGCTGAAGTAGCCTATGACAGGGCTTTCCAACCTTTTCACAGATTGTACTACTTTCAGGACATGACAATATTTGAGTACCACCAGTGCTTAGCAAGGTGTCCAAAATTTGATGACTAAAAAAAGGGGGGGATTTTGGGTTTTACTGATTAGATTCATGTGTTGTTATAGAAATGGCTAGTTTATAATATTATGGAAAAGTAAAAAGTTGAGGTTCAATTTTAATGCTTCCTTCTACTGCAACAGGAAGTATGTTCTTTTTCCCTTCTCCCCCTCACGTTTTTCCCTTTTTTTCTCCCCACTGTCCTATTTGCTTTTGTATTTTTGTATTTTATTCTATTATCTAATAAAATATTACAAACTGTAGAAAAAAAGAACCAGTTTTAATTTCTTCGGTGGCTATTCCTTTGCTGAATCCCTTTCTCTTTGCACTGACAAATCTATGATGAATTTATCCATGTTTGTTAATATGCACCACTACCAGCTAGTTCAGGGGTCTTCAAACTTGGCACTTTTAAGACTTGTGGACTTCAGCTCCCAGAATTCCTCAGCCCTCATGGCTGATTGAGGAATTCTGGGAGTTGAAATCCACAGGTCTTAAAATTGCTAAGTTTGTAGACTCCTGAGTTAGCTGGTTGGCCCTTCTTCCTCTCTCCCTTCTGAGCTATTACACAGTGTAGTAAGACTGCACCCCCCAATCCCTTCCCTGTACCCTTAAAGACACAGGAATCGAGTACAAAGCAAGAAAATAAACACAAACTCAGGTTTTTTTCCCCTCTAAGCTGCCTCAGGTGTGTCATGTGTCACAATGTTGGAATCCTAGAGTGAAAGGCTCAGGAAATTTCGAAAAGCTTTAGCTTTAAATTAAGCCTGTTTACCTTAAAAATGTCAGAACCCACTCCAATCCATATCTTAAGAAAGAAAGACAATTGGAGACAAGATTGTCCAAGCAGGAACTTTTACTAAGACATGATAGAAGGTATAATAGACAGGATCTGAAAAATCTTCTCACAGATTGATATTTTTAAAGTGTCCCCAAGCAAAACCCCACCCCTCAGTTCATTTGGTCAGTTCCAGATCAGTCAAGTTTCAGGTGGCAAGCCCCTCATGGGAAAGGAAGAACCATCAGTCCATTCGCAGCATAATTACTTCCTGCCCTTCACATTCCATCCAGAGACACAAACCAGAATTTCCCCACCCTCTTTCTTAGTTGCTCGTAGTTCAGAGAACAGGTTCGGCAGAAAAAAGCCTCTTTAGCCTCTCAAATGCTGCTTGACATTCCATTGTCCACTTCAGAGCCTGGCTGGGTTTCACTGGGTGGGGCCTCTCATTTTCAACAAGTTTGTGAGGGTCAGGGCTATTTGGGCAAACGAAGGGATGAATTGGTGGTAGAAGTTTGCAAACCCCAGGAAACTTTGCAATTGCTTCCTTGTGCAGGGGTGGGGTGGGGTGCCCATTCTAATACTGCCCTGACTTTCTCACGTCAATTTGGATGCCCAATATTCTAGATAGTCTATTCTTTCCTGGTGGAATTCACATTTTGATAATTTCACATATAGGTGGGCTTCCCGCAATTTTATCAAAACTGCTCTGACTAGGTTAACATGCTCCTCTTTGTTCTCAGTGAAGATAAGGATGTCATCTAGGTAAACCAGGACCCCTTTATATAGGTGCTCTCTTAGCACTTCATTAATTAATTGCATAAAAACTGTGGGGGGCCCTTGCAGTCCAAATGGCAGGACTTTGAACTGGTAGCAACCCATTGGGCAATTGAACACAGTCTTCCCTTCATCTCCTTCCTTAATCCTAATGCGGTAATATGCTTCTCTCAGGTCTAGTTTGGTAAAAATCCTTTCTTTTGATAGGTGGGATAGCATATCCTTCATTAGGGCTAGGGGATACAGATTACTTTCATTAATTGTGTTTAGGGCCCGGTAATCCATGCATAAGCGCATAGTGCCATCCTTCTTCTCCCTGACCAGGACTGGAGCGGCCACTTTGAGTTTGGCAGGCTCAATAAATCCCATTTCTAGGTTTTAATTTATGAATCTTTCCATCTCCGCCATCTCTTTGGGGCTCATGGAATACAGCCTGGTCTTCGGGTGTTTTGCCCTGGGTTTGAATTCTATAGCACAGTCTGTGGGCTGGTGAGGGGGGAGCTCATCTGCCTGTTCCTCACTGAAAACCTCAGCAAGGTCCCGGTATTCTTCCAATATTTCTGGTAACCCCTTTTCTTCCCCCACTAATGTTGTCTCCTCTCCTCGGGTTGTGGGGCCAGTTCAGCTTATTGGCAATGGCCTGGAATTCTTCGGTATATTCAGCCACCGGCCGTCTGCCCTGCCTCACTGTTTTGATTCTCTCCTGGGCCTTACAATCAGCCAAAGGGTCCTCAAACTGCCTCCTCAAGGATGACATGAATCGGTTGAAGTCGTTGAGTTCTGGGGCATTGGAGTCATGCAGGTTCACCACCCAGTCTGCAGGGCAGATTGCATGATGCGGATGCAGGCTTTGTCACTGGGGATGTCCCGTCCATATTCTTCCATATAACTGAGGACTTGAGTTAGGAAAACCCCCAAGCATGGCGGCTCCCCCTTGAATTTCGCTTCCAGGGGCGGTAGTCTTTGAATGGATCGGTGCCTACGCTGCGAATGGTATTGCCCCCCCATCCTGATCCCTGTCTGCGGGGGGTGGGTGCTGCTGAATTGGTAGCTCCGTATTCAGCAGACGGCCTTGGTGCTGCATGTTCTGGATCCCCCCACTGTCTCTCCAGCTGTGGCTCCAGGCGCTGTTGTGGCCACGGGATTCAGGTTTTTCCTCTCTTAGCAAACCAAGGTTTTTTTTCATCAGGTCTCTAGGATCCACTCTGCATGTGGTGCATAACTCCCGTCCTCTTTGCTGACGTGCAGGGAGCTCTCCATCTCTTGCTTCCATTCGGGTTCGGGTTCCTCCGGCCTCAGGGTCACTTTCCTCGATGCCTTTTCCCACTCCCTTTTCCTTCCAACGCCCATCGACCACCCCAGTTTGTGGTAACGCGTCTCCACCACCTCTTCCCCAGAGGAATATGATGCTTTGGGTTCTGATAGTTGGTGGGATTTCAGTCGGGGGGAAAGTTCCCTTTCCATGGGGCTTTCCTCCTCATCATTAGACATTGTATTTTTTGCAAAGTCCCCCGGAAAGGTTCTTCCTTCCAGGTTGACTGTCTAATGTCAGAACCCACTCCAATCCACATTTTAAGAAAGAAATATTCTTGGAGGCAAGATTGTCCAAGCAGAAACTTTTACTAAGACATGGATGAAGGTATAATAGACAGGATCTGAAAAATCTCTTCACAGATCGATATTTTTAAACCCCACCCCTCAGTTCATTTGGTCAGTTCCGGATCAGTCAAGTTTCAGGTTTAGTTTAGTTTAGTTTTATTGTATTTATATACCGCCCTTCTCCCGAAGGACTCAGGGCGGTGAACAGGGCATACATAAAAAATACAGGATACAAAAATTAAAAAGAATTAAATAGTAGCCCAGCTAAAACAGTCGATAACAATATAAAAATCCCCATTAAATCCCCATCAGGCCAGGCCGGCTTGTTCCAATAAATGGGTCTTCAGACCGCATCGGAAGGATCGAAGGTCAGGTGCCATCCGGAGCTCGACCGGCAGCTGATTCCATAAAGCCGGAGCACCCACAGAGAAGGCCATCCCCCTGGGGGCCACCAGCCGACATTCTCTGACCGGAGGCACCCTGAGGAGGCCCTCTCTGTGGGAACGCACAGGGCGGAGGGAAGTTGACGCCAGCAGCAGGTGGTCCCCGAGGTACTCCATGTAGGGCCTTAAAAACCATTACCAAAACCTTGAATCTCACCCGGAAGACAACTGGCAACCAATGCAGCTCGCGGAGCAAAGGTGTAACATGGGAGTACCGGGAGACTCCCAAGACAACTCTCGCGGCTGCATTCTGTACCAGCTGAAGCCTCCGAGTGGTCTTCAAGGGAAGCCCCATGTAGAGAGCATTGCAGTAGTCCAGACGAGAGGTCACGAGCGCATGAGTGACCATACACAGGGCATCCCGGTCTAGATAGGGCCGCAACTGGCGCACCAGGCGAACCTGGGCGAAAGCCCCCCTAGTCACAGCTACTATATGATCTTCCAGAGTGAGCTGCGAATCTAGGAGGACTCCCAAGTTGCGAGCCCTATCTACGGGGGGGTAAAAACTCACCCCTCCATAGAGAGAGGTGGAATATTCTGAATATCCCGGGATGCCGGAATGCACAGCCACTCAGTCTTGTCAGGGTTGAGCTGAAATCTGTTCCTCCCCATCCAGACCCGAACCGCCTCCAGGCAACGGGACATCACATCGAGGGCATCACTGGGGTGGTTTGGGGTTGAAATGAAAAGCTGGGTATCATCAGCGTACTGATGATACCCAACTCCAAAACCATGAATAATCTCACCCAGCGGTTTCATGTAGATGTTGAACAGGAGAGGCGAGAGAACCGACCCCTGAGGGACTCCACAAACGAGAGACCTTGGGGTCGACCTCTGCCCTCCTGCCAACACCGACTGCGAACGTCCCAGGAGATAGGAGGAGAACCACCGAAGAACTGTGCCACCCACTCCCAATCCCCTGAGACACCGCAGCAGGATACCATGGTCGATGGTATCGAAAGCTGCCGAGAGGTCTAATAGGACTAGGACAGAGGAATATCCCCTGTCCCGGGCCCTCCAGAGATCATTCACCAGAGCGACCAATGCCGTCTCCGTGCTGTACCCGGGCCTGAAACCCGATTGGCACGGGTCTAGATAATCCACTTCATCCAGGACCAGAGGGAGCTGATGCGCCACCACACTCTCAACAACCTTCGCAAGAAAGCGAAGGTTGGAGACCGGACAAAAGTTATTTAACACAGCTGGGTCCAAGGCAGGCTTCTTGAGGAGAGGTCTCACCACCGCCTCCTTCAAGACGGCAGGGAAATTACCCTCACTCAAAGAAGCAGATATAACCGCCTGGAACCAGCCTCGTGTCCCCTCCCGAGCTGCATAAACCAGCCAGGAAGGGCATGGGTCCAATAAACATGTGGTAGAGCTCAACCTCCCCATAATCTTGTCCACTTCCTCAGGGGTCACAGAATCAAACTCCTTCCAGATAACATTGACAAGACCGCCCGTGTCCTGATCGTCAGACTCTGCCCAGTTGGAGTCCAGACCGGTCCGAATCTGAGCGATTTTATCCAACAGATGTTGACTAAATTCCTCAGCACGACCCTGCAAGGGTTCCTCCCTCACCTCCTGATTAAGGAGGGAGCGGGTCACCCTAAACAGGGCGGCCGGGCGATTATCTGTGGACGCGATGAGGGTGGAGAAGTAATTAGACCTCGCCGCTCTCATCACTGTGAGATAAGACCTAATGTGGGTTCTTAGTCGCAAACGGTCGGATTCGGATCGGCTGGACCTCCAACGGCTCTCTAGGCCCCGTCTCCGATGCTTCATCTCCCGTAGCTCCGCGGAGAACCATGGAGCTCGCTGGGATCTGCACCGGGTCAGGGGCCGCAAGGGTACAACTCGGTCAAGTGCCTCCGTGGCCGCCCTTTCCCAGGCTTCCACTAAGGCATCTGCCGAGTTGTGAGCAGCGGAGGCAGGTGGGGACCCCAGCGCTGCCTGAAACCTATCAGGATCCATTAAGCGCCTGGGGCGGTACCATCTAGTTGGCTCTGTACACCCACGGCGGGGGGTGGCAAAACGGAAGACCAGCCGCAGGAGGTGATGATCGGTCCATGACAGGGGCATAACAGTTGGAGAGCCCCCACCAAGATCATCAAACCACCGTCCAGATAAGAAAACCAAGTCAAGGGTGTGGCCTCCCTCATGAGTCGGTCCAAGAATTACTTGCGTCAGGTTCATGGCCGTCATGGAAGCCATGAACTCCCGAGCTAACTCAGATGATCCTCCTAGGGATGGTAGATTGAAGTCACCCAAAACTATAAGTTTGGGGAACTCAATCACCAACCCCGAGAGGACATCGAGTAGCTCAGGCAGGGCTGCCGCTGCGCGACTAGGCGAAAGGTACACCAGCAGCAAGCCCAACTGCACCCCAGGACCACATCTCAAGAAGAGACTCACACCCGACTATCTGGGGAACGGTGGTCTCCCGCGGACATAAGGTCTCCCTGATAACTACCGCCACTCCCCCACCCCTACCATGAGCCCGAGGCCAGTGTAGCACCCAGAAACCTGGTGGGCAAAGATCAACCAAAGGAACACCACCCTCTGGGCCCAACCAAGTCTCCGTGATGCAAGCCAGGTCCGCATGCTCACCCTCAACTAGATCCCGGACAAGGGGAGCCTTATTAGCAACGGACCTGGCATTCAGGTACACCAGCCGGAGCTCAGGAGGCTGCACATCCTTGCTCCCGGGACCCCGGGGAAGAAACAGAGGGTCGGAGCGCCTCACCGCTTGTAAGTAGCGGAGATGACCCTCCTGGTATCGATGCGGCCCTCTGTTCATACAGGTGTCAAACTCCTCGTGGGAAAGGGAGAACCACCAGTCCATTTGCAGCACAATTACTTCCTCCCCTTCACATTCCATCCGGAGACACAAACCAGAATTCCCCCCACCCCCTTAGTTGCTTGTAAGATCAGAGAGATCTTATTGCGATGGCTAACAAGCAGGCTAGATAAACAAAAAGGAGAGGAGAAGAAATGGAGGCAATAAACTCCCATGTTTATTCCCTTTCCTCTTTGGGAATGGCAGAATCCAAGGGGTGGTGGTGGTGAGATTTGGGTTTGCATAGAAAGAGAGGTAGAAATGAAATATAAATGGATTCTGACACAAAGAAAACTTTCTAAAAGCCACAGACAGACTCAATTAAAGGGGGTAAAACTAATTACATTTGTTTAAAGGGATTAAAACTTTCCTGTTGTCTTTTTTCCCTTTCCCCACCCAAACCACATTCTTTTATAGCCTCTCTTCTCTCCCCCCTTTTCTTCAGTTCACCTCCAGCTCCGAATTGCTTCTGGAAGTGCCAATCAGCTGGAGCCAATCAACTGGAGCCCTGCTGGCTCCTGGGGCTTCTGCCAAGCCCAGACAGTCATGCAGCTGCAGCTGCCTCTCCTTGAGGCTTGGCTTGCTTAGGCTCATTCCCCTCCCCTGCTACATGTGGCTAGCACCTGCCATGTGGCAAAGTACCACAGGTGGTATGCGTACCACTGGTTGAAAAGCCCTGGCCTATAACAATGCCATGCATACTAGCACTGGTTTTACATCTTTCCATGTTGCTACAGGGCAAGATTTCAACCCAATGCCTGAACTGTCATCCAGTGAGCCTACCATTCCCTCCTTAAAGGAACGGATCAATCAATTGAAGAATACCTGGCAGCGGTTTGCAATTTTTTTAAAAAAATTCCATTTATATCCCGCCCTTCTCCGAAGACTCAGGGCGGCTTACAAGCTTAGCAGTAGCCTTCATTCTATTTATATGCCTGCTTATTAGGGCTTTCACACACACCCCAAGCGGCATTATTACAAAGTCAGCTTAATTGCCCCCAACAATCTGGGTCCTCATTTTACCTACCTCGGAAGGATGGAAGGCTGAGTCAACCTTGAGCCTGGTGGGATGCGAACCTGCACTAATTGCAGGCAGCTGGTGTTACTTAAGGAGGCATTAGCCCACTGCTCCACCAAGGCTCTTCTAGATGAAGCCAGAGCCACCTAGAAGGTGCAGGCTGATAAAAAGAGGATAGAGCCTAAACCATTCCATACTGGGGATCAAGTCTATCTGTCCAAATTTGTGGGCCCCTTCCCCATTAAACACATCATAAACCCAGTTACAGTAGAACTAGAGCTACTGAAGACTTTAAGACAAGTCCAACTTGTATTTCATTGCAGCCTTTTAAAACCTGAAATAACCTTGCCCTTATGACCAGCAGTTTCTCCCACGCCGCAGTCCTTCATGGTTGAAGGTGAACAACACTTTAATAATAATCCTGAAAACACTATGGGGCAATACAATATCTAGAGGCGAGGAAGGACCTCCCTGCATCCCAAAATGAGTGGGTCCAAAAGAAGCATGTTAGAGCTCCTAGATAACTCTCTACCCTGATAAATCTAACTAGCCTCTCACTCTTTTCTCTCCCCTTTGTTATTTTCTATTTTTTTCCAGGTGGTTTTCTCCTTCTTTTAGGGAGGCAGTATGTCAGGCCTCAGAGATCCTTATTGAGGCACTGCCATTCTGATGGGAAGGGGGTTCCCCAAAGAGCTTTCCTGTGCTGTGTTCAGCTTCACTTTCTTTACTTTGTTTCTCTTTGCTTTGATGTGTCTTCCTGGGGAATGGGAGGGGGAGGAATAAGTCTTACG
This sequence comes from Vipera ursinii, assembly GCF_947247035.1. Lineage (NCBI taxonomy): Eukaryota > Metazoa > Chordata > Lepidosauria > Squamata > Viperidae > Vipera > Vipera ursinii. The sequence continues at coordinate 866,942 of NC_139529.1, read as the reverse complement.
GTCAAGACAGGCAGAGAAGAAGAGGTTTGTCCTTCAAATTGGGCCCATCGAAGCTTGAGGGAAAGGAGGGGAGTGGCTACTGTGACCTGGGTGACTCTGATGGTGGTGAGAAACGCTATTCTGCAAATAACTGGATGAAAAACCCAAGTTTGAGGTTGGACTCTATAAAAAGACTGATCATGTCAGAATCACCAGCTTCAGCCTGGTGCCTTGCCGGCGTTCTGCCATCAAAGAGAGAGGGAGGGAACAAATGAGCATTTTGACAGTTGAGGAAGAAACCAGCCCAAACACATCACGTGGGGGTGGGGGGTGTACTTGCCTAAAGACAGGGAGCCATGAAGAGTCCATTTGGCTTATAATGGCCCCAAAGATGACAGAGACCATGATATTGGTGTTGTCATGACTGAAGAAGTGGGATCCATCAATTGAGTGGAGGAGCAACAAGTGGCGCTTCAGGAATAAAGTGGAGAAAGTGCAGCGGGTGTAGAAAACGCCTAACTCAAATGGGTGCTGTCGGCTGGGAAAGTGAAACTGGAGCCAGTTAATGTGCTAGGTGAAAGCAAGTAAGCAGAAACAAGCATTCCAAAAGAGTACCATGATTTGGCGGAAGTATTTAGCGAGCGGGAATCGGACCACCCCACAGACTGTGCTATCGAAATACTGCCTGGGGCAAAGCTACCCAAGCCGAAGATATACTCAATGACCCAAGGGAGATGGAGGAGCTCCAAAACTTCATAGATTAAAAATCTGGCTAGGGGCTTCATCCGACCAGCGAAGTCCAGGGTAGCAGCACCAGTACTCTTCAAGGGAAAAAAAGGTGGCTCTCTGAGATTGTGCATTGATTTTTGAAGGAATAATGGGATCAGTGGGGAAAATATGTACCCCCTCCCCCTCAGGAAAATATTCTGGGGTATGCACCAAGTTGGACTTGAGAGAAGCATACTACCGAGTGAGGATTAAGGAGGGGGATGAATTGAAGACAGCTTTTAACTGCCCCTTATGGTGCTACCAATTCTAGGTGATGCCCTTAGGACTATAGGGGTGCTGATGTACCTGGATGGCATTCTCATTTACTCTGAAACAATGGAAGATCATGTAAAGCAGGGGTCTTCAAACTTGGCCCTTTTATGACTTGTGGACTTCAACTCCCAGAATTCCTCAGCAGGCTGACCAGAAAAGGGCTCCCCAAATTGTTTGGATTATAAACCCAGTTACAGTTGAACTGCAGTTACCAAAAATATTAAGACAGGTCCATCCAGTGTTCCACCGCAGCCTGTTAAAGCCACTTTAAGGAACCTGAGGCCAGTTGGAAAGGAGCCTTCTGCTGTTATGGTGGGCGGTGAGGAATACTATGACATTGAGAAAATATTGGACTCAAGATACTTTAAGGGGAAGTCACAGTACTGAGTGCAGTGGAAAGGGTATTCCCTCAACTGATGCCCATAATGTTAGTGCAGACAAATTAATAAGAAGGTTCCATTCCAAATGTCCAAAGAGATGATTGAACCACTAAGGATTTTGAGTAACGATGTTTTGTGTTTAATATTTTTCCAGGTCTACCCTTCCTTCAGGATTGAATCACTATATTGACTACTAGTTTCTAACGCTAATCATCTTGCCAACAAAAAGGGGGTGTGGAAAGCAAAGGGAGGAAATGGAATGCAAAAAGCCATTCACAAACTGTGAGAGCATGCAAAACACCAAGGTCACTGCTGCAGGTGCTCAATGGAGAAGTGGACTGTTCTCATAACAGGGGTGGGGTGGGGGGGGTGGGAACCAGGGAACCTTTTATTTAATTTGGTAAGCTTTCATGCGGGAAACCCCAGAGCTGGTTTTGCTTCTTCAATTCTGAGATGCTATATCCAGTAAAGATTTATCTTTTGGGATTCAATTGCCCTGAGGATTCCATTTTTGTGTGTGTTTGCTAGTCAGACCATTGACATTAACAAAATAAAAATAACCAAACTAAGTCTGGCATAAGGGTGTCACAACACAACACCTTCTGGGATTTTGGTTACAGGGCTGGTGGTACAAAGCAGACCTTTAATTTGCTGCTGAGGGCAGTCCCAGATGAGGCAGATGAGGTCACGTTCCTGCATCACAGACAGCCAGACAGCGACTGGGCTCCGTGACACACTAAGCCACAAAATGCTGGCATTCTCAACTAGGAAGAAGAAGAAGATGGGAGGACTCAAGACGGCAGATGTGAATGTATAAGTGGAATGAATGACAGCAGCCCTTTCAGAGTCAAGAGTTGCATTCTGAATTGGGTTGAAAAATCACTGGTAATCATCTCCCAGCTTCAACCAGCATCACTGTAGCCACATTTCATGCCAAGTTTGCATTGTTCTGTGTATTCCTTATGTTCTGTGCCCTCAGGTTCTGACTCAATTGCAATACAGACTGCCCCAGGCACTCACTTACCCCTGACCCCAGAAATTCCTCCAGGGATCTCTGTATTTCACCAAAGGGGGCAACTTCTGAGCAAGCAGCAGGACACAGAGCAAGGCTTGACTACAGCTGTGTATACTCAACAGAGAGAAAGTTGTTCTAGAAACAAGGGTATCTTACTAAGAATCAGTTCCAGCATCTGGCTTGTGTATTGAGACACTTGGGATCTAGTTATTTACAACCCAGCTTGTTGATTTACTATGACCTTGTCTCTCCTTTGATTTGGCATGTAAATCTTTGGCTTGACTTTGGACTGCTGGACTTGGAAATTCGCCTGGCCTCGCTAAGTCTCATCTACAATTAATAGCTGCTTCCTGCCAGCCTTGCCGTTGGGATCTGCAGAGCAAGTCTTCCCCTTAATACGCCAACTGCCTAGGAACTGTCTCCACTTTCCAAAGGAGTGCTTTAAAAAGCCAGGATGCAAAATCCAGATTCTGGTTCAGGCTCAGGTTATGTAAGATAGCCCAATGACTCCAGAACCACCTCCCACCCCAAAGGAACATATCTCCTCTGTTTTCTCTAGGTTCTGTTCCAGCATAAAACCAGAAAGATTGTAACAGCAATTTACCTTTCTTCTTTTTTATATGAAGAACGTTTTGATATTAAAGAACCCGATTGTCATCTGTTTAATACAGTTTTCATTTAGGGGATCTTTAGTGCTCTTTGAGCTTGGTTGTTTTCTTGCATTTTTCATTTACTTTAAAATGAAAGTAATTACCAAAAGGAAGTCAATCCTAAGTTTAAGATGTTGCTCTTCAAAGAAAGAAACCTCCCTCCCAAAATATAAGAATTGACTTCCGGTGGCTCCGCGGCGCCGGAGACAGCCTTCCCGGGCTGCCCGCAGCTCAGCTGTGTGATTTTTCGCCCGAAACAGCGCCGATCAGCTGTTCGGGCGAATTTGAAGCCCCCTCCTCGGGAGAAGAGGAGGGGGTGAGCCCCCAGGTGGGGGTTGAGTTCTCCGGGGCCGCCTGAGCTTGGAGCTTGGGCGGCTGAAGGATTGAACTCCCCCGTAGCCTGGGCTGCTCCCAGCTGGCTAGCGTCTCTGCTCCGGACTTTATGGAGCAGAGCCAGGCGTCTGCGACCATCCCTGCTTGAAGGAGAGACTATGAAAGGAAAAGAGCAGGCAGAGCAGTACAAGAGGGAAAGATGAAGAGATGAAGAAGATTATTTTATTTTACTCTCAAGCTTGATGGACTTTGCTTAAAACTTAAAGTGAAAGTGCGTCACAATTGTAAGTAAAAGATGGCGGCTAAACCTCCCCCTAGAACTTTTCGGAGTGCTGGAAATTCTCCGGTGCAACAACAATCATTACTGCAGGCGTTGCATTCTCCTGATGTATTGACTTCGAAGGATCTTGAAAACATACCCAGTTAATTCTGGAGTCAATGGGTGCTAAATTTGCACAGATGGAGGAGAAATTGGAGAAATTGGAGCAGAGAATGGAAGAAAGGATGGAACAGAAACTTAGAGAGATGAAGGCAGACATTTTGTCCTCAGTGCATAAAGTTGCTAAATGTGTGGAGGTGCTGGATGACCAAGTGCAAGACTTGACTCAAAAGAATGCTATATTAGAAGCAAAAGTTTTGGAAATTGAAGATTTAAAAGACAAAATGGATAGTGAACAGAGTCTGGCCCAATTTTACCAGATGCAGTTTGCTGTGAGAATTAGAGGCCTAAAAGAGAATATTAAGGAAGATTTAAAGCAGCTGGTTTCTGAGGCTTTTGAGGGGGTATTGAATCATCCAGCATCTGAAATAAAACAAGGTATGGACAAAGTGTTTCGTGTGAATTCGTGGATTGCTAAACAGAGAAAGTTGCCTAGAGATGTGGTGGTTTATTTTGTAAAAAGGGAAGTTAGAGATGAAGTTATACAAGCTGCCTATGATACCAAAGTTGTGATTGCTGGTCAAGAAGTTTTGGTTCTAAAAGAAATTCCTCCAAAGATTTTAAAGAGAAGGAAGGATTTTATTTTTCTTGTGCAAGAGCTCAAGCAAAGGGATATAAGGTTCAGATGGGAGATCCCAGCTGGGCTGAGCTTCATGTATGATGGCAAAAGGTACTGTTTGGGTAATGTGAAGCAAGCGCATGACTTTTACAACAATGTTTTAAATGTAACCCCATCAACACTTCTGGAAGCTGCAGAGGGATCTGGAGAAGGAGAACATCAAGAGGATGAAGATGGACTGATAGACGAGAAGGGTACAGGAGGAGTTCAAGCTGCAACTCTTTTGGATGATATTAGAGAACAGAGGGTGACGCGTGCTGCCTTAAAACGCTCAAAAAAGACAAAAAAATAAGACCAGCAGAAATCTATGGAACTTCCACAATATACTTATAGACAAGTGGTACTTGTGTTTTTAAAAGTTTTGGGATGATATGTATGGCAACAGAATCTTTAATTTGGAATTAATGGACAATTTATTACAGAGGAAGAGGAAGAAAGTTTTGTGGGTTAATGCGGGTTAATTTGTGTAAGAACTATCTAGGTAAAAGGTAAAGGTTCCCCCGCACATGCGTGCTAGTCGTTTCCGACTCTAGGGGCCGGTGCTCATCTCCGTTTCAAAGCCGAAGAGCCAGCGCTTGTCCAGGACATCTCCGTGGTCATGTGGCCGGCATGACTAGACGCCAAAGGCGCACGGAACGCTGATACCTTCCCACTGTAGTGGTCCCTATTTTTCTACTTGCATTTTTACGTGCTTTCGAACTGCTAGGTTGGCAGAAGCTGGGATGAGTAACAGGTGCTCACTCTGTTACGCGGCACTCGGGATTCGACCCGCCAAACTGCCGACCTTCTGATCGACAAGCTCAGCCTCCTAACCCACTGAGCCACCGCGTCCTTACAAGAACTATCTATTATAGTCTATTTTGGCTAGAGAGGTTAATAGGGATAGGTGTTTGTGATGTGTAAATGAGAATATGTTTAGGTAATAGGGAAATGTGGAAGAACATAGATGGGAATGATGCTAGTTTTCTTTTATTTTAGTTTTTTATATATATTTAGTATTGTTAAGGATTGGTTTACTTTATATAAGCTAGAGAGTGATGGATTTTAGAGTTTATAATTGTTAGTATATGATTGTTTATGATTGCTTTTTAGATATATACCTTGTATTTTGCTCTGGGAAGTCGGAGGGGGGGGAGGGGGGGGAGGAGGGGAAGTAGAGGGGGGGAGGCAGGGGAGGGAGGAGGGAGAGGGGGAGGGGAGGAGATAGGGGGGAGGTAGGGAGGGGAGGAGGGAGGGGGAAGGGGGGTTTCTTAAAGGAAAATTGTATTTTTTAAAACTTTTCAATAAAAAAAAAGAATCCTGTGCAATGTTCAATTTCCCAAACCTATTAACCAAGGCCTGCCAATTCTGTCTTAAACCAAATTAACTGCCTATAAAATAAGGCTTCCATACGTAAATTTAATCTCCCAATAATATTTACATATTCCATACACAAACTGCACATTCACTGTTTACACACTCAAACCAACATGCATCTCCTTTCTCCTTGTGGGAACAGAACTGGAAAAAAGAGGTAAGGGTTAGTACTCCAAGAAGGGAAAGAAAAAGAAAAGGAGAAATGAAATGAAGGCAGGTTAGAAGAGGAATTATGTAAACTTCAAAAAAAAATTGTGCTGGGCTCAGCAAGCATCAGCCTAATAGCTCTTCCTGCCAGGTCACCATGTTTAGAACTTTTGAGATCTTGTGGTCCTTTCCTCCTCTTCCTCCAGGAGAAGAGGAGTGCAGAAGAGGGTGGGTGGGGGAGTGCGTGTTAAGATGGAAGGGAGAGAAGTCTCTCCTAGGTCAACCATCCCAGGTAAGGTAGACCATCCCAGGTAAGGTAGACACGACCAGATGAGACAATTCTACTTTTTGTAAGGCTACATTAACAGAATCTTGGAAGTCTGTCAGTTCCTACACTTCTTTCTCTGACCATTAAACCACTCAGGGCTTCCCCCCCCTTCCCCTCTTCTTTCAAGGCCGTTCTCACATACCATGACATCTTCCTCTCTTGAGGAAGGATGCTCTGAGGATAGAAAAGGTCTTCACATGGAATGAGTTTCTATTCAGACAAATATGCAACAACCTTCTCTTTTTCCACATAGTTTCTTTGGGAAAGCAACTCAGCTTTTTTAAATAACAGTATCTGTCTTATTTACTGTACAGGCCTTCATCTTGCAATGCATTAGAAACAACACTAGAGCAAAATTTCACTTCCCCAAAAACATGGTCAGTTACTTACCTTATCTTCTGGGTTCTGTTTCCCTGGGCAGCAGAAATAGTCCCATTGGAAATCTGGATCTCTGAAGATCTGTTGCTGGCTTCCTCATGGGTCAGCTCCATGAAAGTGCCATTAGCAGCGTAAGCCAGCAGGTCATCGCTGTCATCATAATCAACATAAAGACGGTCTATTTCAGGCCCAAAGGTGTTGATGGGGTTCACTGGAGAAAAGATACTGTTCAGGGTCTTGTTCCAGATGGATTCTTTCGAATCTGATCTCCTATCCCCAAAGCTGTGGATGATTGCATTTTCTAAAAGGAACTCTTGGGAAGGGAGTAGGGAGTCCAGTTCACTTCCATTTCCTTCCACCTTATAATTGGTTTTAGTTGTGTTTGATTCTGGAATGAGAAGTGGAAAAAAAAGAAAGGTAACTGAACAATTGACCAAATTCAAAAAGTGAAATGGAAAATGACAGATGGGCTACATCTCAGACTCCCAATGTTCTAATGTGGTAATCCAGGAAACTCTTGATGTAAGGATTGTAAATCTAACTCTTATAATTCCATAATGGAGACTTCTGAGGCTTCACACAGTATATCCCATGGTTTTGCTGTAAAAATAAAACTTGATAATCTTAGAGTTACTTGGCCCAGAGAATCTGGAGCTCTGGATATGGCCCAATTTGATCCAGTTACTTCAATGTGATTCATCCAGATTTGGAAGAAAATTTAGTAACAAAGGGCTCTGTTTCTAGCACAATATGGGAACAACACAAACAGCAGAAACTTTTTCATTTAAACTCTTCAGACTGTTCTAAGGGGACAATAAAGCATGGAAATGCATGCAGGTTCCCACCTTTGAAAAAAGTGCCCATAATTTGCTCCAGCAAAGAATGTTGTTTGCTACAATAATAGCCATTAGGATGGAAAACATGCTTGCTAAATAAATGGGTAAAGGAACGAGTTTTTTTTAACAAGGAATAGTGTGCCTCTTCCTGAATGAGACGACATAGGATTTTTCTGGGATGGGGTGACCTATAAGGAATTTGGAGGGCTGCACAAGCCATGGAGGGACTTGGTAATGGCCACTTGAGTGTAAGAAAGGATAGGTAATGTTATGTGGCCCCAAGATCACAGACAGCCACCCAGAATATGGGGGAGAAGCAGTAAAAAAGTGAAAGGCAGGAGCTGAAGGGTGAACTTTGTTCAAAAGGAAGAGGTCACACAAAGGGAAGTATGGTGTTACATGTGAAGGAAATGCACATGTGCACTGAGATCAGGAATCTGGGGGTCCAGCCAGAGCACCTGGGTAAGAATAAAAGGGAGGGGAACGTATTCTTGGGGTACAATTAGAGACTGCCAAACTAGGCTGATGACCTGGAGAAAATCTTCCTGGATTTATTTCTAAATGTTTGTGAAAGGAAGACACAGTAATAACAGGCGAGTTCAACTACTTGGACATCTGTTGGAAAACCAACTCAGCCAAAATGGCAAGGTCCCAAAGTGTTGTTCCGTGGCCTTGCTGACTTTCATTTTGTAGGAGGCTGATGAAAAACAAGGAGATTGATTCTCCTAAGATCCGGTTGTAACCACTGGGAAAGAAGTAGGATTCTTGCAAGGAAGTGATTCTCTTTTCTTGGAGTTCTAGAGCAGGGCTTTTCAACCTTTTCACCCATTGTACCACTTTTAGGATATGGCAACAACCGTCATAAATATGAACCAGTTGCCAAGCATCTGAATGTAAATTACAAGACCCTGGATATGCTGCAACATTCCAGCTGATCAATGCTTCTTGGCTCAGTAGAAGCACCAGGATCAGCACTGAGCTCCAGCTGGAACCTGGTGCTTATCCTGGCACTTCCGCTGAGCCCTGACAGCCCTGCAGCTCCAGCCATCTCTCACTCAGGCTTGTGCAGTGCTACCACCGGTTCAGCTCATTCCCCTCCCCCGCTACCACTTTTCTAGGATGGTGGCATACCACCTGCCAGGTGCCAATGTACCACAGGTGGTACCCGTACCACTGGTTGAAAAGCCCTGTTCTAGAGAAAGGGGAACTGCCCATACCTTCCCCCAGATTCAGGAGATCCAATTTCAACAAGCTTAAGCTGAATCCCGAGGGATGCCAGAACTCCATAGGCCTGGATGGGGTGCAAAAGGCCTTGCCACACCCAGGAGAGACTGATTGGTACCAGAAACCTTCCATCTTTGGTTCAGGATGGTGTGGCGCACAATCTGGGGATTCACCTGGACCTAGCTTTGGTTAGGAGGGCTTTGTGCAATTTCCGGTTGTGCATCAGGTGTACTTGTTCCTGACCCAGAGAAGGGAGAGGGTCTCTTCTCATGATCACTCATGCCTCAATCCCCTCCCACTTGGATTACTCTACATGGGCTGCTCTTGAGAAATACTTGGAAGCTTCAGCTCCTGTTCCATGAACTACATTGGCTCCCAATGTGCTTCTGGCCACAATTCAGTTCCGATTGTCAACTTTAAAGCTTTTCATGGCTTAGGCCTGGATGGTCTCTCTTCTATTGCTTCTACCCATCTTGTCTGGTGTAGTAGGGCAGGCATATCCTAAGCGTCATCAATGAAAGAGTGTCAACTGGCAGGCCCAGAAGAAGGCTCTTTTCTGCCTTTAGAATATCATTCCATTGTCTGGACTGGTCTAGGGACTTCTGCTTGAGCAGGGGGTTGGACTAGAAGATTCCAACCTCCCTTCCAATTCTGTTATTCTGACACCAGACTAGATCTGACCCTGCTGGTCCTTCAAAATATCCTTGAAATGTGTTTTTGTGCCCAGATCTGGATATATGAAAGAGTCCACACTTTGTTGATGGTCCTGTTTAAGAAGCTTGATGGCCACATGTTCTTATTTTTCTGTTATGTAGTTTATCTATTTTACTCTAAACCACCTAAAGTGACACATGTGAGATGAGTGGCTATATAAATCAAATCAAATAAACAAATTGAAAATTAATGCAATTATCAATGAGAATGGCAATGAGAGTACATCAAAACCTCTGTGGTTGTGCTAAAATATCAAATGGTATATTGCAGGCTACGGTTTAGGCTCTGTGTATTTATAATGATGAGGGTTTAGAAAACAAGATTATATTTGCAGATGTCACAAATGTAGGGGCAACAGAAAACACTTCAAAAGATAGCTCAAAATTCAGGAAGATCTTGATAAAGTGAAACATTTCACCTCTAATCTTTCTCTTAATTAGGCTAAAGGTAAAGGTAAAGGTTCCCCCTCACGTGCGTGCTAGTCATTTCCGACTCTAGGGGCCGGTGCTCATCTCAAAGCCGAAGATCCAGCGCTTGTCCGAGGACGTCTCCGTGGTCATGTGGCCGGCATGACTAGACGCCAAAGGCGCACGGAGCGCTGTTACCTTCCCACTGTAGTGGTCCCTATTTTTCTACTTGCATTTTTATGTGCCTTCGAACTGCTAGGTTGGCAGAAGCTGGGATGAGTAACAGGCGCTCACTCTGCTACACGGCACTCGGGATTCAACCCGCCACACTGCCGACCTTCTGATCGACAAGCTCAGTGTCCTAACCCACTGAGCCACCGCGTCCCTTTTAATTAGGCTAGACATACCTATTTCCTTCAACCATTCATCATATGGTTAGATCCAGATCCCTTAACGTCTTAAAAATTATCATGCAAAAAATCATGAGGAAGCAGATTTCAATTGGACATAGGAGCAATTTCTAAGTGATAAGAGATCTTCAGCAATGGAACATAGTGCCTTGTCAAGAAAGGTGGGACTTCCGGATGGCAAGGCGTCGCCGGAGGCAGCCATTCTTCGGCTGTCAGCCTCGCGGCTCCGTAGAGCTGCCGAAAACAGCGCCGATCAGCTGTTTTGGCGGCTCGGAAGCCCCCTCCTCAGGAGAAGAGGAGGGGGTGAGCGCCCAGGTAGGGAAGTGCGTAGTTAACAATAGAGGGTGAAAATGGCGGCTATATCTTCTAAAGTTCCTGCTTTGGTGCAGCAGTCTTCGTTGAAAACTTTATTGTCCCCTGCACCCGTATCTGCATCAGCTTTTACAGTAAAAGATTTGCAGAATTTGTTGCAAGAGACTATGGAGAAGCAAATGCAACAACAGTTGGAGGAGAAGTTAACAGAAAAACTAGCTAAGGTTATGGATGAAAAGATTACAGAGAAATTAACAGAAATGAGAGCAGACATTATATCTGCAATGCAAGGCATGGTTAAATGCATTGAGAATTTGGATGAAAGAGTAAGATCTTAGTAAGTAAGATCTTACTCAAAATGATATTAGACTGGAAGCAAAAATGACAGAAACTGAAAATGTGGTAGAGAAAATTGATTATGATTTGATCTCGACACAGTATTATCAGATGGAGTTTGCTTTAAGGATTAGAGGCTTAAAAGAAAATCCTAAGGAAAACTTGAAGAAAATGGTTTCTGAGGCTTTGAAGGGGGTGCTGAGACGACCAGCAGATGAAATAATGGAAGATATAGATAAAATTTTTCGTGTTAATTCTTGGATTGCAAGACAAAGGAAATTACCCAGAGATGTGGTGGTTTATTTTACAAAGAGAATGATTAGAAATGAAGTTATCCAGGCCTCCTACAATATTGATTTTGTAATTGCTGAGCAAAAAGTTCTGATTTTAAAAGACATCCCTTCAAGAATTTTAAGAAAAAGGAAGGAATTTGCTTTTTTGACACAAGAATTGAGACGACGTGATATCAAGTTTAGATGGCAGATACCAGTGGGTATGGTGGTGACCTATGAAGGTACGAGGCATTGTTTTACTACGGTGATTCAGGCACGTGATTTCTACAGTAATATTTTAAAAGCAGCCCCCATACCATTTATGGAATCTACAAAGAAAAAAGGTGAGAGAGAGTCTCAACATTACAGAGAGAATCTACAAGATGATGAAGGGCTAATACAGACAGATGTGAAAGCTACAGGAGTGGATCAAATTTCAGTGCCACTGGAGAAGGCCAGAAATTGGAAGAGGCGTGCTGCTTCTGGGCGAATGAACCAAGCCTGAAGATTTAGTTGCAGAACTGCAGGAGATAATAATGTAATAAGGATTATGGGAATTAAAATTGTTAGAAGGACTAAATACTTGGTGATATACTTTTCACCCTTATAAAATAACTATGTAATATTTTATGTTGCTTTAGTTTTAAGATGATTATGAAAATTTAATTGGGAAGATTTGTAGTAGTGCTTACTGATATTTTGTAGGTTATGATTTGTTATTTGGTTGGTACGTATAGTTACGGTGTGATAAGAAGGTGGATATTGTGTGGTTGGTATATACTTTGTGATATGCTTTGGTGCAATTTTGGGGAAAATTATAGATGAAAGTTAACTTGTAATATTTTTATGGGTAATAATGGAATAGGTAATAGAAAATATAAGAATGATGTGATTATATAAAAAAAATTAAGTTTGGAAAGTAATGTATGGTATTTTAAGTTGTATAATATATTAGGAGAAGGAAAGGTTGTATAAATTTGGTTTTAGTATGAATTTAAAGCTTAGTTGGAAAGAAGAACAGTTTTAAAAATTGATATAAATTGTTTTATCTCTGATTGAAGTTAACTTGTAATATTTTTATGGGTAATAATGAAACAGGTAATAGAAAATATAAGAATGATGTGATTATATAAAAAAAATTAAGTTTGGAAAGTAAGGTATGGTATTTTAAGTTGTATAATATATTAGGAGAAGGAAAGGTTGTATAAACTTGGTTTTAGTATGAATTTAAAGCCTAGTTGGAAAGAAGAATAGTTTTAGAAAATTGATATAAATTGTTTTATCTGTGATTGTTTTTATTGGGTATTAGAGTAAAAAGTATTATTTTGTATTTGAATAATTATTGACATGATATATATATATGTTTGGAGTTTATCTATATGAGTTAAAGTGTGATAGTTTAAATAGTTTAGGATTGTTTGCGTAAGTTAGATTATGATTGTTTGTGTTTTTATACCCTGTATTCGGCTCTGGGAAGTGGGGGGGAAAGGGAGGGAGGAGTTGGGGAGGGTTGGGGAGGGGGAAGAGGGTGGAAGGGTTTTTTTTTGTTAAAGATAAAATGTATTGTAAAACTTTTTAATAAAAAAAAAAGAAAGGTGGAGTCCCTGTTGCTTAAATTCATTTTGGCAGATGTTGTCAAAGCTGATTTAGAAATGCATCCTGTACTGGGGAGTTGGGGGAGGTCCTAGATAATCTTCAAGGTTCCTTCCATTGCATTCTGTGGCTCCATCTTTATATACTGTAGTCTTACCACATTTTTAATTGGATAACTTTCTTAACAGGTGATGGGAATGATTTACATAGACCTGGGCTTCACCAAAGCATTTAGTAGGACATACTGTTAGAGAAATCTAGGACTCTAGTGGACAACCACTTGAATATGAGCTAGCAATGTGCTTCAGTTGCCAAAAAACCCAATGTGGTCCTAGGCTGCATCAACAGAGGGATAGTATCAAGATATGAAAAGTTATAGTACTCCCTTGCCTCTCTGTAATGATGATACGTTGATTAGCAAGGAAATTAAATGTGATCTGGATGGCATGATAATTGAGTGGATGGCTCAAGAACTATACCAAATAGACTTATCAATGGTTTCTCATCAAACTGGGCAGAGGCATCCAGCGAGGTGGCCCAGGGCTCAGTGCTCCTTTTCAAGCATTATTTGGATGTGTAGCTGGCGGGAATACTTGTCAGATATATAAAGGGTACAAAAATGAGTGATTTTGTCAGAACCCTAATTTATTAATCCCCCCATTTCAGATATTCTTTGTGCTTTAGCTGTAGTATTCTGCCATTCTCCCTGGGGAGGGGGGGTGGAGGGGGAAAAAGGGTTTGTAGTGTTTGTAGTGCATGCTTCATCTATCTGCTTTGATGTATCCTCTTGGGGTGTGAATGTAACGCCTCTGGGCCATCTGCTTTATCTTGGTGCGGAGAGAGGAAACTGAGAAGATCTGAGAACCTTGAGAGAGGTGCCTTATTGGTCCATTTCCCATGGCTCATTGTCACCTATGGATTGGCCTGTTTGAACTGACCAGATGGACAGTCGGGGTAGTTATTATTACATGGGTTTTACCTAGTGATTCAGGCGGGAAACCCTCACATCCTGCCTAGCTTTCCTGCTGTCTGTACCTGCCAATAAAAGTTCCTTTTGAAATGATGAAGTTTCAAGAATTCTACTTTTTTGGTAGGGAAACAGAGGTGGGTCCTTACAGATTGGGTTAATACTGGAGAAAACAGAACATAATTCAAAACAATCTGGATAGCTTAAAACAAATTCTGGAAGTCCATATATCCTAAAATGGCCAAGACTTAGAAACACTAGCTTTGAGAAATGAACTGAAAGCAACAGAAAAATGCTTAATGTTTCCCACTTGAAAACAGAAATCAAACACTTGGCTTGCTACTCATGAAAATCTTGGAACGGTAGTTGACAGCAAAATGAAGGCAACATCAATCCGGACAGTTTTGGCGACATCAATCTAGATAGTTTCCAAAGCTCTGAAAGTCACTGTTTATTTGTCCAAGTGAGGGTTGGGCAGGCATCTGTGTGGGATGCTGTAATCTGGATCCCTTCTCAAGGGCCATCCAGCTTGAGGGCTCCCTGAAATTTACACCCACGGAAATGAAAAATAAAGCTTGAACGTCTTAACTGGAAGAAGGCCTTTCCAGCAAGAGCTTCCATGGCCATGAAGCAGGACCTCCACAAGGAGAAGCCTGCCCTTAGCTGTGGGTTACTCACCTGTGGAGATCTTGCTCGGGAGAACAGGGCCATACTCAAGTGGGGTCCTAGGGTAAACTTCATTGGTCTGCTGCATCTTGCTCAGCTTCAGTTCATCCCCTCGCCCTTGGGGGCCAAAGAGCAGCTTCTCCAGCTGGCCCTTTTCTTGGGAGAGGGTGGCCAGCAGGCTGGTGTTGAGCTGAGCGAGCCCCGAAAGAAATCCTCCTTCAAACTCTGTTTTTTCTTCACTACCAGATTCAGAGAAGCCATAGTAAATTGGTGGCAGGTTTTTCAAACGAGGTCTTGTCTGCAGGATGTATTCATATGTTATTGATGGGTTTTTACCATTTTGGTTCCAAACCTGGAGGAAAGGGGGGAAATGCCACAGCCTTGTTATATAAAGTGAAGGAGGGGGACATAGCTCTCAACAAGGCAGAAGTTCAAAGGCCCCAATTCTGCCAAGCAGAAGAAGCCACAGGTCCAAATGCCAATCATCTCTCTCATCCCTGGAGGATGCAGGGTGACAGGGAGTGTGCCCACTCTGCAATGTTGGCCCTTCTGCAAAGTACACTGGGCACAAGGAGGATCACAGACCATAGAACAGGAGGTACCTTAGGGGCCACACAATACTGCCCATGTTCAAGGCAAGATCTGTTAAAGCCTTTGGACTGATTGTTTGTTCAGATTTATATGTCCTACTAACTGTGAGTAGGCTAACAGCCACACCAAAACTAACATCCATGCCAAAACTAGACCAAGCAGTAAATTATAGTAATTAATACCCCACCCTTCATTGTCCTCCAGTGCTCTTCTGAAGAGCCAGGTTTATCCCAGTCTTTGAAGGAATAATAAAGGGGAATGGATCCAGATACCAAAGCAGGCTGTTCCACAGGAGGGGGGCCTTTCAAAGACAGCCCAACCAAAAGGTGACACCCCACCCTTTGAAATGTGACCCTCAGTTTCCTCAGCAAAAGCGTGACATGAATCATAACTATCTAGGCCATCGCAAACTGAGCCAGACTGTTTCTCCCCCATGGTTTCTCCCCATTCTACCAGATTCAGTAGCAAAAGCATGTTTTGGGTCTCCTCAGTCAACAAGGATGACTTGATCAGTCCTTCCCTATGGAACAGCCTCCCTCTGAAGAGACTGAGGCCCCAACGATGCTGCCCAGTTCTGGTCACCACAATTCAAGGAGGATTCTGGAAAGTGTGCAGAGAAGATAAGGAATAATGGTGAGGGGCTTGTAGGCTAAATCCTATTATGAATAGTTAAAGAAACTGGGTACAGTACGTTTAGTCTAAAAATAGCTAAAAGGAGACACAATAACAATTTTCCACTGCCTCAAGTATCCTCTGAGGAAACAGAAAGCGGATTTATTCTGTGGAATGCAGGAGTGTAGGAGAAGAATCAGTCTGTGGAGATTGGGATCCAAACTCAAATTAAGGAGGAATTTCCTGACTATGAACAGCCTTCCTCTTAAAGCTTTCACCACTGGAGGTTGGAAGCAAAAATTGGATCACCATTTGTTTGGGATGGCTGAGGGATTCCTGCCCTGGGCAAGGTGTTTGGGCTAGAAGACCATCAGAGCATTTTCCAACTTTATGATTCTACAATGTACTTTCTATGTTTGCATACTGCTAACAAGAGGGCCGATATTCATGCACTGAAAGATACTCATATGTTCCAAGAAACAAAACTTACCATGATGTTTAAACCCTGATTGGTAGGTCCCTGTGCAACGATATATTCTATGCCTGTCTCAAAAATGTCCATTGGTCTCCTGTATTTGAAGATGGTCCCTGCAATATTGAAGTTTTTGGGGATGTCTACTCTGAAATCCCCGTTGAAGAAGTAAGAACCACCTTCATCTGCAATAGCTACAAAATCCACAAAGAGAGGCCATGATTTGTACAATGGGAGTTACTGAAAGATGGACCAACACCCACTTTCTTTTCTGTACTGGTCACAGACGATAGTGCTGCTCTGCGATGCAATTCTGTGTAATGGCCACTGAATGAAATAACACCCCAATTTACCAGCCCACCATGGAAATCTGTATCATGACCAGGGCTTCGTAATCAGTGTTAGCAAGAGGAAGTTGGGGAGCAGATTATCTTTTTGAGGAGAGGCCAGAGAAAAAAACCACAGGAACAAGAAAAATGTCAAGCAAGCCAGGTGAAGTTGGAGATTTTATGATCATGATACCAAAAAGATCAGGGTAGGCTTTAGATTTAGGTTACAATGAAAATACTTTGCTTCCTAAGAAGAATACAAGAAACAAAGGTTTTATTGGTTATTGTTCTAGGTATAATACAAACCCAAAACATCAGCAGATTTCTTCCTTTCAACTATCTGGATATCTCTTGCTCCAGCAGGAATGTGAGTCACCAAAGAGTATCCTGCAGAACAGTGCACTTATGAGTAAGAAGCAAGTCACCACAGTGGCTAGACTCACCAGAAGGAGGGGATTGGATCCTCCCTCCGCTTGGCCTCCCTACCCAAGGCTGAACTTGCTCAGGGCTAAAGCCGTCCCCAAGGTCCCCCCCTGCCTTACCAAGCGGAGCATTTCCCTTCCGGTAGCTCCCTGTTACATGAGTGCAGCTGCTGCCATTCCCTTGGCAGATCCCGCATTTATCCAGAACGTGGGGGGAGAAGAGAACCCCATCACATCCGATGGGCTAGAAGCAGCAGAAAGAAAGAGTGCCTTGAGAGGCAGCCAGAGCAGCTGGAAGAATTCTACAGGCAAGAGGGTAGCTAGAATGCTTAACAACCTCACATTTTCCAGACACGCACACCCCTCGGAAAGAAGAGGATTTGCAGGAGGTGCCGTCTCGGGCCAGGACCATCAGCTGCCTCTGCCCATCGGTGGTAGTGCAGTGGAGATCACAGGGCTTGCTAGAGATGTGGACATAGTCATCTGAAGGGAGAAGAGGGAGACCCAGAGATACTAAATAATCAATGCAATTACCAATACAGTTTCTTTCTTCTTCTTCTTTTAGATCCTCCTTTGAGTCTGATACATGGAAAATGCATGTAGGAGGAGTTTGCATCAGTCAATCCTGCTAGCCTTGCTAGGTAGACCAGGCAAGAAACATCCAGATGAGCTCATTCAAGATTATTTTAAAGCTACATAAATAGAATCATGAATGCCTGAAAGTACAATTCTCTTGCTGTCTCCTTTACAGTCCAAGGAACTAAATGGAGGGTCTCTTCTGACCCTCTTGCCTCACCCGCTCTCCAGCTGCAGGCTATGCAGTATGTTTTCTAGGTAGCCTCTCTTCACTCTATCTCCCAAGGTCTTTCCCACATACTCTTGCAGATCTTGAGGTGAATAGAATAGAATAGAATAGAATAGAATAGAATAGAATAGAATAGAATAGAATAGAATAGAATAGAATAGAATAGAATAGAATATAGAGCTGGAAGGGACTTTGGAGGTCTTCTAGTCCAGCCCCCTGCTCAAGCAGAACCCATACCATCTCAGACAGGTGAGTATTCAGTGTCCTCTTAAAAATATCCAGTGATGAAATTTCTGATGGCAAGCTGTTCCACTGGTTGATTGTCCTCACTGTCAGGAAGTTTCTCTTAATTCCAGGTTGTTTCTCTCTTTGATCAGTTTCATGACAAGATCCTCATGGCTGTGATCTCAGCCACCTGTGTGCCAGACCCATGTGGCTCTTTCATCCCTCTGTCCTTCACCATCGTGTGCAGTCCCACAAACAAAAGAAGTTTGTGGGACTAAAAAAGAAAGATCCAACTTCTGACAAAAAAAAATCTTGCAAAGTTGGAATTGATTGATTGATTGATCTTTTTTAGTCCCACAAACTTCTTTGTTTGTGGAACTGCACATGGCAGTGGAGGAAGTGACGGAGGACCGACCGCATTGGATCTGGAAAGAAGGTGCTGGGTGGGTCTGATTGGAGGTGGGAAGGGGGGGGGTTCCACCAATTATCTTGTACGGAGCTGGGGAAACAGGCCGGGTGGAGGGGAGCTGCCAATGCTGCTGCCATGAGGCTTGGCAGATCCCCCCGAGGGGCCATGATCCCCCCTCCCCAGCCAACCAGCCACCACTGCCCGACCTACTCCTTGCCTGGCTGGCCAGTTAGCACAAAACCTCACCGCTCTTCTCCTCCTCATCCTCCCCACTCAAGCGGCCACCAGTGGCTTGGGTACCTCGGAGGGAGCCAAGTTGAAGAAAATGGAGTCACAGCAGTGGGACTGCTCTCAAACAATAAGAGCCGGTGCACTGCTCGCTCATGTATGCCCACCTTATTGAGAGCAACCCCGCTGCTGCACCTCCACTTTCTTCAAGTCAGACAGAGCCGAGGAACCACTGGTGGCCTCTTGAGTGGGGAGGACGAGCTTTGCTGCTGCTGCTGGGCTACACCTGAGCTACGCCCTGCACTGCCTCCCAAACTCCACCTTCGCCGCTGGGGGAAGCAGCAGTGGTGGTGGAGCGCTCCGTTGGGGGGTGGGGGGGAAGCAGTGGTAGCGGGGCGCTCCATGCAGGGGGGAAGCAGCAGCAGTGGAGTGCTTCATTGGGGGGGTGGGGGGAAGCAGAAGGGGCAAGGTGCTGCATGCAGGGGTGGGGGGAAGCAGAAAGGTTTTGTGGCTCCCGGTGTTTTCTTTTCGGTGGGAAACAGGTCCAAATGGCTCTTTGAGTGTTTAAGGTTCCTGACCCCTGCCCTAGATGGATTATCTGGGGCCCTGCAGTTAGGGTTCAGGCCAGGTAACAATCTAAAACCATGTTCATTGCCCTTGGGAATGAACTCTGGAGAGCTTGGGTGATCCAAGTGGCCTGGCCCTCTCTCAGCAGCTTTCAGTACCATTCACCATCGTAATCTTCTTGACCAGCTGTGAGAACTGGGAGTCAGGCACTGTTTTGCAAGGGTTCTCCTCCTTTTGGGGGGGGCGGGGGGAAGGCAGTTCCAGCCAGGGCTGGCATATGGCAGAGGTCTAGCCCTGGGCTCCTAGAATGTGGGGTGCTGAAGGGCTGGATCTCTTGCTGCTCCTTTTTAAGGTAGCAACTATGGCTGAGGCCTTTGCACAGATGCAGCCCGTATGTCAACTCAACCTGTTCCTGGACCGAGACTCTCACGTGTCACTTCTTGGCTAGATTATTACAATGTGTTCCACCTAGGGCAGGGGTCAGCAACCTGAAACAGTGAAAGAGCCACTCGGAACCGGTTCCCTCACAAAAGGAAAAACTGGGAGCCGCAAAAAAATGTGTGCGCATGCGCGTACATGCGTGCATGCGCAGAACAGGGTTTGACTGAAGAGTGGAGCCAAGGTGAGATATGCACCTACCCTGCATATTTGAATTGATTGGTTGAACTTTTTTAGTCCCACTTTTTTTTTGGACTGCACATGGCACTGGGACTGGGAGCCGCAGAAGATGGCTGAAAGAGCCGCATGTGGCTCTGGAGCCGGGGGTTGCAGACCTGTGACCTAGGGCCACCCTTGAAGGCCTCACAGAAATGACAACTAGTCCAGAATGTGGCAGCTGGTGCAGTGCTGAGCACCCTTTGGTTTGCTCATGTGTGAGATTCTTTCAATTGGCAATCAAGGTGCTGGTTATCAATGAATGGCACAGAGCCAGGTTATTTGCAGACCCCTTCTCCCTGAGGGTACTGGCAATTCCTCCAGATTGGACAGGGTGGGCCTGGTCCATTCTCCTCCCTTAAACATTCCCATATAAGGCTTTCCAAAAAGCCCTATTCTCCTTAGCCAGCACTACCCTGTGGACACTCTTCCCATGGAGAACAGGCGGCATCCACCCACTAAAGTTTCCTGAAAGCTAGCCAGTTGCATTTCACAAAATGGGTGGCTGTATAAATCTTTGAAATAAAAATAAAATAACAAAACACATGGCACCTTGTACAGATTTTCCTTTTTCCTAGAGCAGGAAAGAGCCTCTTTCATTTTAAACCTTCAACATTACTTTGTGCTGCAAAGACCAAGAGCACCACTTGCTTACCTGGATACAAAGGTTTCCAGTGGAAAGTGCGCCCATTGTAGACCCGGGAGTTGAAGGAAGAACACTGCTCCTCCCGGAAGCTCCTTCCACTTAGAGGACACTGCTGGAAGGAAGAGAAGTCCAGGTGAGGCCCAGGCAGCCCCTGCCCCGCTTGCTCCTCCAGCTCCTCACCTACCTTCAAAAAACCAAGCTTGAGCATCACAATTAAAAGAGGAGCTTCAAAGAATCCATACAAAATCTCTAAATAGAGAAGTGTTAGTACAGGTAATCTTTGACATATGACCATTCACTTAATGACCAAAGTTACAACAGAGCTGGAAATAGTGACTTCAGATCCACCACCTTCAGCTTGACACCTTGCTGGCATTCTGTCATCAATTGGGGAAAAGGGGGAACAAATGGGCAATAAAGCTGTATATCTTTATGATAGAAAATTGGGAGGGGGAATTGTCATGTGAGAAAGAACACAGTGGTTTGGAATCTGGTTCGTGCTAGGGCTGGCATCTTCAAGGCTGTCTACCCTGAGAGTGGAATTTCACCAGCACAAACACCTCAGCATTTCCCAAAACATTTAGGTGGTGCCAGATTGGACCAGGGGGTGGGGCATGCGGGGGGGAAGTATAAGGGAAACCAGGAGTTTTAGTTTTGTAATGGTGCATGGGAATTTTAGACTCTGCTTGACTTTCAAAGATGCCTTGGTTATCTAGATACTATCCCTCCCACTTTTGCATTCCCAAATCTTGTCAAGCTATGAGCAAGGAAGAAAATGTAGATGAAATGGCAAATCAGTCCTGACATGCTGACCTCCCCAGAAGAAAGGTAGACCTGGAAGAAGATTAAACATACATACATACACATTATTATGTACAATCCAACTTCTGCTACATTCCTTAATGGGGTCATTGAGGATACCTAATATGAAATTTCTTAACTAACAGGGACAGCCACCCACTCAGCGTCTGCTAGTGGGTAGCCTTTCCACAGTACTAGATATTGTAATTTTCCCTTGTGATATCTGGAGCTGAGAATCTTTTTGATCTTGTAGTGCTCCTCTCCCTTTACTAGAATGGGAGGTGTTTCTTTGGCCTCAAACCAGATCCTCAAAAAGGTTTTAAAAGGCTGCAATGAAATACTTGATAAACTCACCTGAAGCTTCTCAGCAATGTCAGCTCAACCGTCACCGGATTTACGATCCGGATGATATGGAAAGGCCTTGTGTATTTGGGACCTCACTTTTTGCAAGATTGCCTCATGTTTAGGTACTTAGTGTACTAATACACCTTATCCCCCACTCTGAACTCTTCCTGAGAGGCTCTCTTCTGATCTCCTTGCCTTTTTTTGACTTTCCCTAGACCTATTCAGTGCCTGATGCGCAGTGGGCTACATTGGCTTTTAACATATCCATTCAATCAGCTAAGGACCCTGAGAATGGGGCTTCCTTTGGGAGTTCTGGCATGGGCATAAACTCAGTCCCCATAGCCACTTTGAAGGGGGTAAAACCTGTGCTGCTGTGTATCGAGTTGTTATATGCCACCTCTGTGAAAGACAGGAGTTTGGCCCAATTAGTCTGCTGATAATGCTGGTAATTTTAAAGGATTAGGGAAGGGGAGGGATAGTAGGATGGGGAGGGAATTTTTAATTAGTACTCAGTATGGGCCTAAGAGGGGTCCCGGCGGGATAGGGTTGAGGGGAGAAGCTGCTGGTTCTGTGTGTACTGGGGTGGGGCTTCAAATCCCCACGACGATAGGGAATGGCAGCAGATGTGTGCACGGAGGGCTGTATCGACATCCAGGATCGCGCCCCCGCTGCTTGCGAGCGGTGACATGCTCCGACCCTCCGATTAGCACCCTTTTGCCCGGGGGTGAGGGTGATCAGGCCCCTGAGCTCAGGCTGGTTTACCTTAATACCAGGTCCGTTGTTAATAAGGCTCCCCTCATTCGAGACTTGATCGAGGAGGAACGCACAGATCTGGCATGCATTACGGAAACCTGGTTGGGCTCAGAGGGAGGAGTCCCTCTGATTGAGTTATGCCCCCCAGGTTTCCGTGTGATACACCAGCCACGGCCTCAGGGTAGGGGCGGTGGGGTGGCGGTGGTTATCAGGGAGACTTTATGTCTGCGGGAGACCACCATTGTCCAGATTGGTGGGAGTGAGTCCCTCCTCCTGAGATGTGGTTCTCGGGTTCAGATGGGCTTGTTGCTTACATACCTGGCGCCCAGCTGTGTGGCAACAGCTCTGCCCAAGCTGCTCGACACCCTCTCAGCGTTGGCGGTGGAGTTCCCCAGACTCATAGTGCTGGGTGACTTCAACCTACCTTCCCTGGGAGGGTCATCGGAGCTAGCCCGGGAGTTCATGGCCTCCATGACGACCATGGACCTAACCCAGGTAATTCAAGGCCCGACTCATATGGGGGGGTCACACTCTCGACCTGGTGTTCCTGTCTGGACAATGGTTGGATGATGTGAGAGGGGGTTTACCGGTTGTTACTCCCCTGTCATGGTCCGACCATCATCTCCTGCGACTGGTCTTCCATTATGCCACCCCCCGCTGCTGAGCGGCGGAACCAACTATATGGTTCCACCCCAGGCGCCTAATGGACCCTGAACGGTTTCAGATGGCGCTAGGGTCTATACCTATCGCCCTCACTCACAGCCCAGCTGATGTCTTGGTGGATGCCTGGGAAAGGGCGGCCACTGAGGCACTCAACTGTGTTGTACCCTTGCGACCTCTGACCCGACGCAGATCCTGTTGGGCTCCATGGTTTTCTGTGGAGCTCCGGGAGATGAAATGTCGGAGACGGGGTCTAGAGAGCAGTTGGAGGTCCAGCCGTTCCGAATATGACCGATTGCAGTTAAGAACCTTTATAAGGTCTTATCTTGCTGTGATGAGGATGGCAAGGGCTAACTACTTTGCCACCCTCATCGTGTCGGCAGATAATCGCCCGGCCGCCTTGTTTAGGGTGACTCGCTCCCTTCTTAACCAGGAGATGAGGGAGGATCCCTTACAGGGACGGGCTGAGGAGTTTAGTCATCATCTGACAGACAAAATTGCTCAGATCCGGGCCGGTTTGGACTCTGACTGGGTGGAGTCTGACGTAGAGGAATCGGACGGCCTTGAGCATGTTATCTGGACTTAGTTCGATCCTGTTTCCCCTGATGATGTGGACAGGATCATGGGGAGGCTGAGCTCCACCACTTGTTTGTTGGATCCGTGCCCCTCCTGGCTGGTTTATGCGGCTCGGGAGGGGACACGAGACTGGTTCCAGGCAGTAATAACTGCTTCTTTGAAGGTGGGTGTCTTCCCCGCCACCTTGAAGGAGGCGGTGGTGAGACCACTCCTCAAAAAGCCTGCCCTGGACCCGGCTGTTTTAAATAACTATCGTCCAGTCTCCAACCTTTGCTTTTTGGCGAAGGTTGTTGAGAGCGTGGTGGCACATCAGCTTCCTCTGTTCCTGGAGGAAACTGATTATCTGGACCCGTACCAATCGGGTTTCAGGCCCGGGCACAGCACGGAGACGGCACTGTTCGCGCTGGTGAATGATCTCTGGCGGGCTCGGGACAGGGGTTGCTCCTCTGTCCTAGTCCTATTAGATCTCTCAGCGGCTTTCGATACCATCGACCATGGTATCCTAGTGCGATGTCTCAGGGGGCTGGGAGTGGGAGGCACCGTTTTACGGTGGTTCTCCTCCTATCTCCTGGGCCGCTCGCAGTCGGTGTTGACGGGAGGGCAGAGATCCACCCCAAGGCCTCTCGTTTGTGGAGTCCCTCAGGGGTCGGTTCTGTCGCCCCTCCTGTTCAACATCTATATGAAGCCGCTGGGCGAGGTCATTCATGGTTTCGGGGTGGGGTATCATCAGTACGCTGATGATACCCAACTTTTTTTCTCCACCCCAAACCAACCCAGCGATGCCCTCACCATGATGTCCCGTTGCCTGGAGGCGGTCCAGGTCTGGATGGGGAGAAACAGGCTTTGTCTCAATCCTGCCAAGACTGAGTGGCTTTGCGTACCGGCATCTCGGGCTAACCAAACTATTCCACCTTTAATGATGGGGGGTGTGGTGTTACCCCCCGTTGATAGGGCTCGCAACTTAGGCGTCCTCCTTGATTCACGGCTCAATTTTGAAGATCATATACGAACCGTGACCAGGGGCGCTTTTGCCCAGGTTCGCCTGGTGCGCCAGTTGCGACCCTACCTGGACCGAGATGCCCTACGCACAGTCACTCATGCGCTCGTGACCTCCCGTTTAGACTATTGCAATGCACTCTACATGGGGCTGCCCTTGAGGACCACTCAGAGGCTTCAGCTGGTGCAGAATGTGGCCGCGCAAGTTGTGATGGGGGTTTCCTGATACTCCCATGTAACACCTCTACTCCGTGAGCTGCATTGGCTTCCGGTTGCCCTCCGGGTGAGATTCAAAGTGCTGGTGATGACCTATAAAGCCCTAAATGGCTTGGGTCCAGGATATTTGAGGGAACACCTGCTGCCAGCATCAGGTTCCCTTCGTCCAGTGCGCTCGCAGAGGGAGGGTCTTCTCAGGGTGCCGCCGGTAAAAGATTGCCGGCGGATAACACCCAGGGAGAGGGCCTTTTCTGTGGGTGCGCCTGCCCTCTGGAACCAGCTGCCCGTGGAGCTCAGGACTGCCCCTGACCTATGCTCATTCCACCGGGACCTGAAGACTTGGCTCTGAGCTCTCTGATCCAGGCTGAGAATTTTAACTGGGGTTTTATTTTCAGGGATAATTTAATCTTTTAATTCTCTTTTAACTTTGTATTTTATATTGATGTGATTTTAAAATGCCCTGTAAACCACCCTGAGTCCTTTGGGAAAGGGCGGTATATAAATCTAATAAAATCTAAATCTAAATTTACATAACAGTGCAGGTATTGCTCTACTAGTGAGTTGGTACATTCAGCAACCCCATTAGTACTTGGATGATAGGCAGAACTATGTCCCTAGGAGGAGCGTATCATTTTAAAGAATTCCTACCAAATGTCTTCTGAGCATGTACGTGTTGGAAAAGAGCCAGCTTGCCTGAAGGACTCTTGCTGCAAGCATGGTGAGAGACTGAAATCAACTCTGGGAGACCCCTGCAGGGGAAAAGGGAGCAAGCTCCATTGTTTGGAGCAGCCGTTAACAGGCGGCTGTGTGAAACTGCTGGCGTTCCTGAATAAAAAGAACGTTGGAGAATTATTGGTGCGTCTGTTGTGTTTGGCAGTCGGGTCAGCACACCCAGGGCCCTTCTAACAAGCAAAGTCATGGGGGAATCCAGATTTGTTTATTAACCACACGACTTGCTTAACAACTGTAGCAATAGCAGCAAAAAAGAGCATAAAAAAGATCATAAAATTAGGCATGACCCACTAAGGACTACATCGCTTAATGAAATTCTGACCCCAATGGTGGTTGTAAGTCGAGGATTGACTTTACTCTTACTGATGGAAGTTTTGCTGGCCAAGTATCTTCCTTGTTTCCAGGAGATCCCACTTGAGGCCTCCCTCCCCCGCTCCCCCCTTCCTGCAAGGAACACAAAAAAGAATCCTCTTACCTGCACTTCACACAGCTGGTATCTTTTAGACATCCCATTGCAGGTTTTATTAAGAAATCCAGTCACCAACTTCCTTCTAAATATAAAAGGACAGATGGTATGATTTTTAATTTTCATTACATCATTATATCATTTTAAATAAAAAAGGATAGCAATAACAATACTCATGCTGCCTGTAACAGGTGCAGTCTCCCATTTTTTATCACTTCTAGCAGTTACATAAAACTATTTCAAGACTAAAAATACATTCCTGTTGAAGTGTTTTTCAATCTAATTACTTGTTGCAGAAGATGTCTTATTTTATCCTGCAAGCATAGTCCCAGTAAGTTGGTGCTTTCGCTGTATGAGAATCCCAGGTTTTAAAAGACTCAGAGGTCCTGCAGCAAAACTCTCAACCCTCTTATCCTTAAATAGCCAAGATGCAGCACTGTTATCTAAATTGCTGTATTCAAGAAGAATCACCACAAATGTATTAATAACAATAAAGGCCTAATCAACATTTTGCTTTCAGAATTCTCTTCCTCTGCAGCCCATAAATGGAGAAAGAACTTGCTCTTTCATGTGTTTAAATTTATTTTTCACCTGACTCTCAAAGGCTCACCATTACACTTTTTTCTCCTCTGCTTTCGTTTACAGCAACAGCTCAAAACAAAGAGAAAAAGATGAGGGGGAAAAAAAGACAAGAATGATGAAAACCTCTTGAAACCAAGGGTTACCTCTGTTGCAGGCAGTGCCTTTCTTGGAAGCGGATTCCTCCACCGCACGTCCTAGTGCAGGCCGCCCACTTGGTCCATTCGCCCCACCAGTGGGCCGTGACATCAGCTCTTTCTTCAAGGCTGTTGGAAGCTGGCACATTATCCTGTTTGACATCAGGAAGCAAAGAAAAAAAGATACTGGTGATGATGCAGATAGTTGAAATATATAACAAAAAAGAGAAATCTTCAAGGAAAAGCTAGACAAAGTGAATCCTGTTTGTGGTTGATTCCTGCATCACGACTAACTTGCACTGCCTGCGATTCCACGAACTAAGCACAACTATGGTGAGAAACATCATAAAATGGGGCAAAACTCAGCAACAGAAATTTGGGGGTCAATTGTGGTCATTAACTTGAGGACTACCTATACTAAGCAGCCATAAATGGTTGGAGCAGATAATATGATCCTTTTCCAGAAGGAAGGTAATATTTCATTCCCCACCCCCAAAGAAAAAAAAAAGACTGGAAATATGTCAGCCCTACCAGGTAAGTCATTGCCAGAAAGGCCAGGATGACTTTTATTGCAACAGCAATAGGGACAGGACCTTGCATGTCTGAATATTTCCCTCCCTCAGTTTATCCTTATATGAGCCAGGGAGGAGCTTCTCCAAGATGTTTCTCTGGTTAATTTTGTGGCCCTGGGTTCAAGTTCCATTTGACTGCTCGTTGCTCTGGAGAGGCTCTTCCTCTTTCACAGCCAATCCCTATTTCTATTACAGAATATTAATCTGCCTTCTTTATTCCCAGTAAATCAATCTCTCTCTTCTTTTAGTTAAATTACTCTTGTGAGTATGGGAGGATGGAGGAAGGAATATTTTTTCAGGTACAGTGGTGTTTGAAAGAATGAAAGATGTGCATAATTTCTCATGTAATATGGGAGGCAGAAATGTACATCTCTTGAAGAGGCCATCCCCATATAATGTTACCCTGTTCCTAACTCTCTCTCTCTCTCTCTCTCTTTCAGAAACTCTCTCAGAAAGTGATGGGGACCCAGCCTCAGAGGGTTCTTTGCATTTGTGTGATTCACATCTGGTCCTAGGTCAGAAGTGGCACGTGGGAGATTGCTCTGTCCACAGAGGTTGGGAGCAAGATGGAAAAAATATGCCCCACTTTAGTCCCACTAGATTTCTTGGTGGTATTTCTGGGAAATTTCTGGAGGAGCCACCATTCCATTTGGAGTGAGGCATCCTTATTATGTTGCCCCTATAGATTAATAATATGTATATTAATATTTACACTGGAGATGTCAGGACCCACCTCAAACCACGTCTTAGGAAGACAAAATTCTTGGAGTCAAATCTATTCCAAAAAGAATCTTTACTATGACAATGCTTGGTTGTAGGAAACAAGACAGGACTTAATATTATCCCACGAAGTAAACACTTATAAAGAGTTCCCGGTTTAACCCCCCTTAACACCATTTGGTCAATCCCCCATCCTTTCTCTCGTATCATCCATCTCGTGGGAAAAAGGAACTTAGGACCCTTCATGTTTATTGCTGTCTTCCGTGACAAAAGCCAGATGCTAACCCCCCCTTTTTGTTTCCCCAGTTCAAAAGGCTTCTCCTTTCCTTTGAAATGCCTAATACCGGTTCAATACACATCTATTCTCTTCTCTTCGGGAGATGGCAGAATCCATGGAATAATGTTTGAAACATTCCATTTATGAATATGATATAAATGGATTCTGACAGTCCGCTCTCCTTAGAAAAAAGATGTGTCCATCTGTAGGGGAAGAAAAGAAAAGAGAAGAAAAAAAAACATATGTAAATGTTAACTCGGTTTGTTTGGATATTCTGTATGAAATCTCTTAAGCAGCTTCGGTGCTTTAACGTGGTGTTTGCTGACCCATTCATTTTCTGAGGAGGGGAGGTGTTTCCAAGCCACTAAATATTGGGTTGTTCCATGTTTTTTCCTGGAATCCAGAATTTCTTTCACCTCAAAATGTTGTTCTCCTTCGACCATGATGTGAGGTGGTGGTGGTGGAATTTTTGTTCGTAGGGGAGATTGTTGTTCTCTCTTTATTAGACTGCAGTGAAAGATTGGGTGTATTTGTCTAAGATTTTTAGGTAGTCCTAATTCAACTGTTACTGGGTTTATGATTCTTTTAATTGGAAAAGGTCCAATGTATTTTGGTCCTAGTTTTTTTACAGGGTTGGAGAGACTTAAGGTATTTTGTAGACAGATATACCATCTCTCCCACCTTGAACGGTGTGGGATCAGATCTTTTCTTGTCTGCCTGTGTCTTGTGTGCTAATCTAGCCCCTGTTAACGCTTTTCTGACAATAGGCCATGTGTATTGTAACTGAGCAATCCATTCCTTTAGTTCTGGAATTACCTGTTCTTTTGGAGTTAGATCAGGTATGGGGTTGAAGCTCTGGCCTGTGGCTACTTGAAAAGGAGTGTAACCTGTGCTGGAGTGAACTGCGTTGTTATATGCCACTTCTGCAAAAGGCAGTAGATCCGACCAGTCCGACTGTTGGAAACTTATATAACATCTTAACTATTGCTCAAGTACAGAGTTAGCCCGTTCCGATTGCCCGTTACCCTGAGGATGATGACTAGATGTCAGTCCTTGGGTAGTTCCTAACAGTGATAAAAATTCCTTCCAAAATGCTGAGGTAAATTGCACCCGTCAGATATGATGCGTTGTGGTGCCCCATGCAATCTGTAAATATGTTGTACAAAAAGTTTTGCTAATGCTTTTGCAGTTGTAATTTTGGGCAAGGTATGAAATGGACTTGCTTAGAGAACAGATCAGTGACAGTCCAGACAACGGTGTTTCCGTTGCTTTCTGGTAGTTCCACAATAAAATCCATGGCTATTTCTTTCCATGGGGCTGAGGGATTCGCCACTGGTTGTAACAGTCCTGGTGATTTCCCTTGTAACCTCTTGGCCATTGTGCAAATTTGACAACTGCCCACATAGCTTTCTATGTATTTTTTCATAGATGGCCACCAAAATTGCCTTTTAGTTAAGTGTAATGTTTTTACAAACCCGAAATGTCCTGCTGATTTTGTATCATGGCACAGTTGCAAGAAATTGGTCCTCTGGGTGGCAGGTATGTATAGCTTCTCACCCACCCAAGGTAACCCATCTTTAATAGTGCCTATTTTTCTGGAACTATTCGTCCCCTTCCAAGGACTTTCGGAATTCTATTCCGGTTTGGCTATCCACTTCCGGCTTCATTTTTACTTGTGCCCTGGTGGTGACTGGTGCTGCCAGTTGTTGTTCTGGTACAAGTGGTTTAAAGTCAGTTACCTGTGTGCTATTATATTGGGGCATGCGAGATAATGCGTCAGCCAGGAAGTTCTTCCCCCCCGGCAAGTGTTTGAGAGTGAAATTGAATCAGTGAAAGTGTTGGGACCTTCGGGCTTGCTTAGGAGTGAGCTTCCTGGGCGTTTTTAGTGCTTCTAAATTTTTGTGGTCAGTCCAGACCTGGAAAGGTATTTTATTTCCTTCCAAAAATTGACGCCAAGTTAATAATGACCACCTTAATGAGAATGCTTCCTTCTCCCATATTGGCCATCGTTGTTCAGTTTCTGTAAGTTTCCTGGATGTATATGCGCAAGGTTGCAACGCCCCCTCATCATTTTCCTGTAGTAATACAGGACTGCTACGTCGCTCGCATCTGCCTGTATTACAAAAGGTTTGTTGGGATCTGGGTGTTTAAGTACAGGTTCCGCAGAAAAGAGTCTCTTTAGCCTCTCAAATGCTGCTTGACATTCCATTGACCATTTTAGAGGCTGGCTGGGTTTCACGGGTGACCCCACCCCCTTCGTTTTCAACAAATTTGTGAGGGGCATGGCTATTTGGCCAAATGCGGGGATGAATTGGCGGTAGAAATTTGCAAACCCCAGGAAACTTTGCAATTGCTTCTGTGTGCGGGGGGTGCCCACTCTAGTACTGCCCTGACCTTCTCAGGGTCCATTTCGATGCCCTCTGGAGATATGCGATATCCCAGGTAGTCGATTTTTTCTTGATGCAATTCACACTTCGATAATTTAGCATATAAGTGGGCAGCTCGCAACTTCTTCAGGACTGCTCTGACTAGTTTGATATGTTCTTCTTTGGTTTCTGTGAAGATAAGGATGTCATCGAGGTAAACCAGGACCCCTATATATAGGTGCTCTCTCAGCACGTCATTAATTAATTGCATAAAGACTGCGGGGGCCCCTTGCAGTCTGAATGACAATACTTTGAATTGATAGCACCCCATTGGGCAGTTGAATGCAGTCTTCCATTCGTCTCCTTCCTTAATCCTAATACGGTAGTATGCTTCCCTCAGGTCTAGTTTGGTAAAAATCTTTCCTTTCGATAGGTGGGATAGCATATCCTTCATTAGGGGAAGGGGGTACAGATTACATTCACTAATTGTGTTCAGATTTCTATAATCCACACACAAGCGGAAAGACCCATCCTTCTTCTCCCTGAACAGAACCGGGGCGGCCACTTTGGGTTTGGCGGGCTCAATAAATCCTCTTTCTAAGTTTTTCTTTATGAATCTTTCCATTTCTGCCATTTCCCTTGGGCTCATGGCATACATCCTGGGTTTTGGGAGTTTTGCCCCAGGTTTGAATTCTATGGTGCAGTCTGTGGGGCGGTGGGGGGAAGCTCATCTGCTCTTTCCTCACTGAAAACCTCAGCCAGGTCCCTGTATTCCTCCGGTATCTCTGGTAACCCCTTCTCTTTCCCCACTGCTGCTGTCTCCTCCCTCTGGGTTGGGGGGTGTTTGGGGGTTTTACATTTTTCTGTTCCCCTTTTGGGAAGTTGAGTTCTGCAGTCCTCCAGTTTATCCTGGGGTTCCATTTCTTCAGCCATTCCAGTCCTAAAATCATTGGGCATTCCATGCCTGGGGCCACTATAAACGTTATGTCCTCCTCATGGGACCCCAGGGACATGTGGAGTGGTAGAGTGGCTAGGGTAGCTGGCTATAGACCCATCTAATTGACTGAAGGAGATTGGTTGTTTTAGCCTCCTCACTGGGATGCTCAGTTCCTCCACCAGTTTTGGGCTGATGAGGCAGCGGATGCAGCCAGAGTCTATCAGAGCTTTTATTTCATTGGCTTTTGGTACAGAGGAAGCTAATATAGTCACTGTCTTAAGTATGGGTGGAAGAGGTCCACTTACCAAAGGTTCTCCCTATGAGCTGTCTTCCGAGGTGTCCACCGCCCCTGCGGTGTAGGCCGGAGTCCAATCCCAGGTTTTGGCAGGAATTGTGGACTCTACAGCCTCTGTCCCCTTCATGGAAGATTCTTTTGGGTTGCCTTGAGACTTCCCCAGCTTTTGGAAGATGGTGCCTCTGTTTTGCGTGAAGGGGATTTCGAACGACATTCTGCAGCACGGTGGCCCTCTCTCCCGCAATTGAAACATCCCTTTGATTTTTTAGCCGTGGCCGGTGGGTTTTCCCCCTCACGTGTTTGCTCGAGTGGTTTTCCTCTGCGTTGTCTCTTCAATAGGTCTATTTCCACTTCCTCTGCCAGGACATACCAGTCGTCGAGATGGTAGGGGTCTCCCCGAGGCAGGCAAGCGTCATACAGGTCGTAGTTTAGACCGTCTTTGAAATGGCTGAGGAGGATGTCTTCTGGCCAGTTCAGCTTGCTGGCGATGGCTCGGAATTCTTGGGTATATTCGGCCACTCTTCTCCTGCCCTGCCTCACCGTCTTGATTTTCTCCCGGGCCTTCCGGTCAGCCAAAGGGTCCTCGAATCATCGCCTCAAGGATGACATGAATCGGTTGAAGTCGTTGAGTTCTGGGGCATTGGAGTCATGCAGGTTCACCACCCAGTCTGCAGCCGTCCCGTCCAGGGCAGATTGCACAATTCGGATAAGTGTTTTGTCACTGGGAATGTCCCGTCCGTACTCTTCCATGTAGCTGAGGACTTGGGTTAGGAAAAATCCCAGTCGTGATGGCTCCCCCTTGAACTTTGCTTCCAGGGGTGGGAATCTTTGGCTGCAGCGTTGTCTGCGCCGCAGAGTGTATCGCTCCTCATCTCAATCCCCGTCTGGGCGTCTGGGGGGGTGGGTACTGCTGAGTCAGCGGCTCCTGTTCCATTGGACGGCCCTGGGGTTTCAGGTGTTGGATCCCTTCCATTACCCCTCCAGTTGCAACCCCAGGTGTTGTGTCAGTTGCGGTTTCCAGCTCTCTCCTCCCTTAGTGAGCTCAGGGTTGTTTTCATCAAGTCAATAGCTTTTTCCAGAATCCGCTCTTCCTCACTAGCGTGCAGGGAGTTCTCCATCTCTTGTTTCCATTCCGGTTGGTGGTCGCTCCGTCTCAGGGTCACTTCTCCCGAAGCCTTTTCCCACTCACTTTTCCTTCCAACGCCCATTGACCACCGGGGTTTTTGTTTGTGCTGCTCCGCCGTTTCCTCCCAGGAGGAATATGACGCTTCAGCTTCCCAATGTTTCTGGGAATTCGGCTGGGAGGAAGGCTCCTTCTCCGTGGGGCTTCCCTCCCTTCTTGCTTCATTGTCAGACATCATATTTATTTGCAAAGTCCCCCGGTAAGGTTCCTCTTCCCAGGTTGACTTTCAGTGCAAGTCCTTTCTAATGTCAGGACCCACCCCAAACCACGTCTTAGGAACACAAAATTCTTGGAGTCAAATCTATTCCAAAAGGAATCTTTACTATGACATGCTTGGTTGTAGGAAACGAGACAGGACTTAATATTATCCCACGAAGTAAACCCTTATAAAGAGTTCCCGGTTTAACCCCCCTTAACCCCATTTGGTCAGTCCCCCATCCTTTCTCTCGTATCATCCATCTCGTGGGAAAAAGGAACTTAGGACCCTTCATGTTTATTGCTGTCTTCCGTGACAAAAGCCAGATGCTAACCCCCCCTTTTGTTTCCCCAGTTCAAAAGGCTTCTTCTTTCCTTTGAAATGCCTAATACCGGTTCAATACACACATATTCTCTTCTCTTCGGGAGATGGCAGAATCCATGGAATAATGTTTGAAACATTCCATTTATGAATATGATATGAATGGATTCTGACAGGAAAGCTTTTACAATTATAATTATTTTACCTGCAATACTGATCTACATTCCTTCTTTGAGAGAATAAAATAGGCTTAATTATTTGTTTGTTTGTTTGTTTGTTTGTTTTGGTCATGGCCCAAAACTTAATCCTTCTATGATTTTGATTCCAGCAAGAAATGGATCATTAGATCAATGTTTCTCAGCCTGAATAACATCCCAGAATTTTCCAATCAAGTATGCTGCTGGGGAATTTGGGGACTTGAAACCAAGACATCTTAAAGTTGCCAAGATTGAGAAAATCTTTATTAGATACTGTATTGTTCTTTAGAGAGGGACGCGGTGGCTCAGTGGGTTAGGACGCTGAGCTTGTCGATCAGAAGGTCGGCAGTTTGGCAGGTCGAATCCCGAGTGCTGCGTAACAGAGTGAGCGCCTGTTACTCGTCCCAGCTTCTGCCAACCTAGCAGTTCGAAAGCACGTAAAAATGCAAGTAGAAAAATAGGGACCACTACGGTGGGAAGGTAACAGCGTTCCGTGCGCCTTTGGCGTCTAGTCATGCCGGCCACATGACCACGGAGACGTCCTCGGACAAACGCTGGCTCTTCGGCTTTGAAACGGAGATGAGCACCGGCCCCTAGAGTCGGAAACGACTAGCACGCATGTGCGGGGGAAACTTTACCTTTACCTTTTATTGTTCTTTAAGATTGATTAATCTCTGTTCTAAGGATTTTGGACTTTCATAAATTTATCCAATAACACTGGTGGTAAGAACCTGAATTCTGTATTTGATAATTAATATTGCTTCATTCTTAGACATGTACAATCAGTTTAAAAGAAAATATATTTATGATATGAGTTGTTGGAAAAATTGGAAAAATTATGACCAAATATTAGATATGTCATGGTTCTGACAGATGAATCTCTTCAAAAGAACATTGTTTTCCTTAAAGAATCTTTTATTCGAGAAACAAAGTATCAACACTACATAGTTGAAGCCAAAAACTGAATCCCCCCCCCCCGGCACAAAGTAGCAAAGTGCAATTCCCTTCTCCAATTAACAGTCATAAATCACATTCCCCAATTAACTTGAAGCACGGGCTTTCTCCCCATCTTTCCTGGACCTAATAACCTTGGGTTACCATGGTTGAGTTATTATTGTTATGACTAGCTGGACTCTCATCCACATTCCCCCTCCCAGCATCAACGAACTCTAAAAGCCAGTGCTTTTTTTCTTAAAAAAAAAAAGGTGCCGGAACTCTCATCTTGGCGGGTGCAGGAGGCAGGGGTGGGTGGGGTGGGGTGGCGCTGCTGCGGTCACAGGTGCAAGGGGTATTGGTGGCAGGCTCCCCCCCCCGGGGCCAGAGCTGGCATGGCTGGTGCTGTGGGAGCAGCAGGGCCCACTCTATATGGTGGGGCTGCGTGGGGTGGGCAGTGGAGGTGGTGCGGGCCAGGCGATGCAGGGCGGCCACTTATGCACGCAGGGCGACGCAACGGTGGTACAGGTCCAGCACCAGGTAGGCCACCAGCCTGGCTGCCACGGGTGAGCAAAAGGATGGAGTGCACATGGACTCCGCAGAACCCACCTCCCACTCCTTGTCCTCTCTTACTTACCTAGTTGAGAGGGTGTAGTTGGGCAGCAGGGAGGGATGCAAAGTTCCTGCCTACTTGCTTTCGCTGCAGACAACAAGCCAGTGCAACGTTTGCTAGCCAGGTCTTTTGGTGCACTCAGCAGCAATTCCTATTGGCTTTTGAAAGCCAATAGCATAGCTTGTGCAAAAGTTTTTTTGTATGTGTGTGCAAAAAAAGGTGCTGGAACGCCATTCTGAGCGTTCTATGAGAAAAAAGCCCTGCTTTTATGTTTTAATCTTATGATTTTAAATATATTTTTTCTATTGTAAATTGCCCCAATATGTAGTTCCCATATTCAAAAAAGTGAAAAAATAGACCCAAGAAACTACAGACCTATCAGCCTGACCTCAATACCTGGGAAGATTCTGGAAAAGATAATCAAACAACAAATCAGCAAACACCTTGATGCAAAGTTATCACTAAAAGCCAACATGGGTTTGTCAAAACAGATCATGCCAGGCAAATCTTATTGCATTGTTTGACCAAGTGACAAAACTAGTGGACCAGAGGAATGCTGTAGATATAATTTACTTGGACTTCAGTAAGGCATTTGATAAAGTAGATCACAACCTACTACTTGATAAGATAGAAAAATGTGGGTTAGATAGCATCACCACCAGATGGATTCGTAGCTGGCTGACAGGCCGTACTCAGTGTGTGGTCCTTAATGGAACTGCATCTACACGGAAGGAAGTGTGTAGTGGGGTGCCCCAGGGCTCTGTTCTGGGCCCAGTGCTCTTCAACATCTTCATCAACGATTTGGATGAGGGGATAGATGGGGAACTCATCAAATTTGCAGACGACACCAAGCTGCCAGGAATAGCCAATACTCCAGAAGATAGGCTTAAGATACAGGAGGATCTGGACAGACTTGAACACTGGGTGCTATCTAACAAAATGAAATTCAGTTGTGAAAAAAGTAAGGTTCTACATTTAGGCAGGAAAAATCAAATGCACAGCAATGGTGCGCCAGTTGCGACCCTACCTGGACAAAGATGCCCTACGCACAGTCACTCATGCGCTCGTGACCTCCCGTTTAGACTACTGCAACGCTCTCTACATGGGGCTGCCCTTGAGGACCACTCAGAGGCTTCAGCTGGTGCAGAATGCGGCCGTGTGAGTTGTGATGGGGGTTTCCCGATACTCCCATGTAACACCTCTACTCTGTGAGCTGCATTGGCTTCCGGTTGCCCTCCGGGTGAGATTCAAGGTGCTGGTGATGACCTATAAAGCCCTAAATGGCATGGGCCCGGATTATCTGAGGGAGCACCTGCTGCCAGCATCAAGTTCCCTTCGTCCAGTGCACTCCCACAGGAAGAGTCTTCTCAGGGTGCTGCCGGTAAAAGATTGCCGGCTGATAACACCCAGGGGGAGGGCCTTCTCAGTGGGTGCGCCTGCCCTCTGGAACCAGCTGCCCCTGGAGCTTAGGACTGCCCCCGACCTTCGTTCCTTTTGCCGGGACCTGAAGACCTGGCTCTTCAAGCTTTCCGGCCCCGGCTGAGAAGTTAAATTGGGGTTTTTATTTTTTAGGGATTGATTTAATCTTTTTAAATTGGCTTTAACTTTTGTATCGATCTTTGTTTTAAATACCCTGTAAACCGCCCTGAGTCCTTTGGGAAAGGGCGGTATATAAATCCAATTAAATAAATAAATAAATAAATAAATAAATAAATAAATAAATAAATAGTATAGGTAGTACCTTGCTCAATAGTAGTAACTGTGAGAGATATCTCTGAGTCCTAGTGGACAATCACTTAAATATGAGCCAGCAGTGTGCTGAAGCTGCCAAAAAAGCCAACACAGTGCTAGGCTGCATTAACAGAGGGATAGAATCAAGATCACGTGAAGTACTAATACCACTTTACAATGCTTTGGTAAGGCCACACCTGGAATACTGCATCCAGTTTTGGTCACTACGATGTAAAAAAGATGTCGAGACTCTAGAAAGGGTACAGAGAAGAGCAACAAAGATGATTGGGGGACTGGAGGCTAAAACATATAGGGAACGGTTGCTGGAATTGGGTATGTGTAGTTTAATGAAGAGAAGGGTGAGGGGTGACATGATAGCAGTGTTCCAATATCTCAGGGGCTGCCACAAAGAAGAGGGAGTCAAGCACCTGAAAGCAGGACAAGAAGCAACGGATGGAAACTAGTCAAGGAGAGAAGCAACCTAGAACTAAGGAGAAACTTCCTGACAGTTAGAACAATTAACCAGTGGAACAACCTGCCTCCAGAAGTTGTGAATGCTCCAACACTGGAAGTTTTTAAGAAGAGACTGGCCAGCCATTTGTCTGAAATGGT
This sequence comes from Vipera ursinii, assembly GCF_947247035.1. Classification (NCBI taxonomy): domain Eukaryota; kingdom Metazoa; phylum Chordata; class Lepidosauria; order Squamata; family Viperidae; genus Vipera; species Vipera ursinii. The sequence continues at coordinate 829,366 of NC_139529.1, read as the reverse complement.
ATAGGGTTTCCTGCCTGAGCAGGGGGTTGGACTAGATGACCTTCAAGGTCCCTTCCAACTACTTCTTCTTCTTCTTCTTCTTCTTCTTCTTCTTCTTATTATTATTATTATTATTATTATTATTATTATTATTATTATTATTATTATTATTATTATTATTATTATTATTATTATTATACCTGACCATGTGGATTGCATACAAATATTATACAATTGGTAAATAAAGGTAGAACATATGTTAAATATACATCAAATGATAATATGCTTCCCTGCAAAGTCAATTCTTGCTCAAAGACAGACCAAGGAGTTAACTCGGAAAGGCAAGAGGAAAATCTAGAAGAGATCTGTGCAACTTGTAGAAGGGAAAGGCCCACAGTAATAAATTAAAAATCTTTGTGGTCTGCAAAGGAATGCTGGAGGGCTAATCAATGATTTGGTAACTAGAGGAGCATCTACAGTTTTGGAGCTTGTGGTCATGGTAAGCCATGGAGGCACTAGGCAACATGACAGTGGTGGTGATTTTATTACTTGAAAAAAAAAGTCTGTGCTCTGTCCAAGGTAGGCTGCATGTACAGGCCTGGTCTAGAATTTATTTTGGAGCATTCAACTATCAAGAGCAGGCATGTCAAACTCATTTTGTTTGAGGCAACTTCTTATAAAAGAATTGCCATTAATTTGTTTTAATAAAATAATTTAAATCAATTTTTCACTTTATTTCAAATTAAATGAATTATATTGGTTGACAATGAATTTTTTTTAGTACAATTGCCAAATGCAATAAACTGGTTTTAGGTATATGTTACTGGAAGGAAAAAGCAATCCCTGTTGTGTTACTGATCCCAGAGAAGCATTTGCATGTATGCAGGTATCCTTAGGGTGCCATAGTTATGGATGAGAAATATTGGTTGCAAAGTTGGCATTTCTGGATGTAATACAGGTATTTTGGACTTATTTTTGTTTCTTTGCATGTTTGATATTTTTAAAAAGGCATATGCTTATGCACTTATGCACATATGTAACATCTTTATGCAACATCTTATGCACATATGTAACACTTATGCACATATGTAACATCTTTCGCTAGGATACATTTAAGTTTAAGTCCCATAGGACTCAGGGCGGTTTACAAGGTATTTAAAAACATCAATACAATACAAAAGTTAAAAACAATTAAAAATAATTAAATTTGATCCCTGAAAAATATAAAACCCCAATTAAAAACTCTCAGCCTGGGCCGGAGAGCTCAAAGAGCCAGGTCTTCAGGTCCCGGCGGAATGAACGAAGGTCGGGGGCAGTCCACGGGCATGATCACATGATCACTTCTTGTCCAAAATTTTAATATACAGATAATATCACCAGAAATTATTTTAGCCTTTTTAATAAATGTTGTTATTGATGTTTAGCTCACCAGGGAAAACATCATATATTGTTATGTATATACAGTGCTTTTTTTGTAAAAGAAAAAGGTGCCGGAACTCACACGTCATATTTATTTATTTATTTATTTATTAGTTTTTATAAACCGCCCTTCTCCCGAGGGACTCGGGGCGGTGTACAGAGGAAGGTATACCGATGAACAATAAAAAGTAATAAAAACAATAGTGAAAACAAACTGGGACCCCAATTAACGCTATCATGCCAGGCCGGACTGCTGGAACAGGAAAGTTTTTAAGTCGCGACGGAAGGTACGGAGGTCGGGGGCCATCCGGATTTCGGTTGGTAAACTGTTCCAGAGGGCCGGCGCACCCACTGAGAATGCCCTCCCCCTGGGGGCCACCAGCCGACATTCCTTGAGCGGTGGCACCCTGAGGAGGCCCTCTCTGTGGGAGCGCACAGGACGGTGGGGTGCTGACATCGGCAGAAGGTGCTCCCGTAGGTAGTCCGGACCCATGCCATGTAGGGCTTTGTAACATGTCATACTCAACTCACACATGCCTTGCCTACCCTACAAGGTTCCATCCAAAAAAGGTGCCGGAACTCCGTTCTGAGCGTTCTATGACAACAAAAGCCCTGTGTATATACTAGGTTAATTATTTAAAGACTGAAGTGCAATATAACGAGATTCTAAATAATCTATTTTTCAAAACACACAACAGTCCAAACAGTAAAAGTAAAGTCCAAATTAAGAATATTTCATTCTTAAGATTTTTTTAGATTCAAAATAGTTTTCAAGAGTGTACAAGATACTATTTTTTCCTAGAATCAGCTAAATTAACCATATTACATTGAGAAAAATGTTTCTCATTTCTTTCCTGTTACCTTTGATTTCATTGCAGAGATGTTAACATAAGAAACAGATTATTTTGTTATCTAATTTTACCTTCCAAAAGACAGAAGTAGATGAAAAATGTGAGGTTCTTTCCTGTTGGCTTTTTTGAATTAGCTGTTTTAGATTCTAAAAGTTTAGTTCCTAAAGAAGTAATCCTGTAAATAATTTTAATGTACTCCTCTAGTGCAGGCTCTTTTATGACTCAAGGACTTCAACTCCCAGAATTCCTGAGCCAACATGGCTCAGCTTGGAAACCTCTCCCTTTCCCCTCAGCATGGCTGGCTCAGGATTTCTGGGAGTTGAAGTCCATGAGTCATAAAAAGAGCCAGGTTTGCTAGCCCTGCAATAGGCCTAGGATAGCCAATAAGGGAACTGGGTTTTTTTCTGCAAAAAAGATGCCGGAACGCCGTTCTGAGCGTTCTATGAGAAAAAAAGCCCTGCTAAAAGCGATAGAGAAAAGATGGCTACATTTCCATCTGTTGTCAAAGCAAGGACATCTGATGTTAGCAGTGTTGACATGATATGCCTTTTTATAGCCTCTATCAACTCCATCGTTGATATTTTTCAGTTAGCATGTTTTGCATATTCTCTGGGATTTTTGGTAAATCTGCTTTATTTTATCTTGAGAGGTTTCTTTTGTATCATAAATGTCCTATAAAAGTCTTTGATTATTTTTTAATTATGTCATTTGGAATTGTAAATCACCTTTTGGAGCTTGCAATTTAAAAGATTAAAGAAGTTTTTGACCAAATTTATACATACAGACCAAAATGGATTTCCACTTAAAAAAACAAATAAAAGATCTGAAGAATGATCTTAGATATTTTGGAATACTATGAAATGCACCAGGGAAGCAGATGGTGTTAATATTTTTAGAAGCACAGAAGGCTTTTGATAACATAAATTGGCAATTTATGATTCAACAACTAGACGAAATGGATTTTGGAGAATATAAATATACAATCTATCATAGCAAACAGCTAAAGTAATTGTAAATGGAGACTTTACAGAAAATTTTAATATTAAAAAAGAAACAAGACAAGGATGCCCATTATCCCCATTGTTATTTATACTAACACTGGAAGTATTGAACAGAAATATTAGGCAAGATTCAGAAATTAAAGGATTGGAGATAAAAGATGAAAATATAACTTACAAGCATTTGCAGACAATCTGGTCTTTATACTAGAAGAACTGCTTGAGACAAGCCTCAAGCTTATGAAAAAGATAGAAGAATTTGGAGAAGTGGCAGGTTTGAAAATAAATAGACCAAAGTGATAGCTAAAAATCTTACAGAAAAATAACCATCTGTCAGAAAAAACAGATCTTCAAATAGTTAAGAAAACTAAATATTTGGGAATTTATTTAACAGCAAGTATGCAACAATTAAAGAAGAAAACTACATAAAATTATTAAAACAAATAAAACTAGACTTGAAAAATTGAAAAATCTACAACTTTCAATGCTGTGGAGAATAGCAACAGTGAATATGAATATTTTACAAAAATACTCTTTTTATTTCAAACAATACCTATAAGATTGGGGAAAAACTTCTTTCATGAACTAAATACATTGATTTTAAAATTTATTTGACAAGGAGAAACAGCTAGAATTAGAATGAAAATGCTACAAGAAGCAAAAGAACATGGAGAATTTGGATTGCCGGATTGGACTTTATATTACCATAACATGGTTAAAAGAGTGGATAACTCTTAGAAATAAAAGATTACTATACCTAGAGAGGTATGACCTACAAATTGGATGGCAATTAAAGTCATATAACATTTTAAAAGAAGAGAAGATTGTACAAACCTGGTTTCAGTATGGGCAATTACAGGCTAGATGGAAAGAGGACCAGAAAACTGGTTTTTCAATGATGGATGAAAATTTGGCAAAGCAAATTAGACATCAAGGTCAAGCACATATAAAAAGGATATATATTGCATTGATAGAAATTGATTCAAAGACGGAACTTATTAAAGATTGTATGATAAAGTGGGCTCAGAATTTTCAAGAAGTTATTACAATGGATACTTGGGAAAAGATCTGGGTTAGAAATGTAAAATTTACACAGGCCCAAAATTTAAGAGAGAATTTTTATAAAATGTTTTATAGGTGGCATTTAGATCCTAAAAATTAGCAAGTATGTATCCGAACTGCCAGCCCAAATGTTGGAGGTGTGGTTGTGAGGATGCAAAGTATTTTCATATATGGTGGACTTGTAAAAAGGTTAAAGCTTTTTGGATTAAAATTTGGTGGAACATGCAAAAAATATTCAAGTTTTCTCCGCAACTGTTTTTATTGGGTATTATCACAGATACCACCGTTGTGGACACTAAGTTGATGTTGAATTTAATTACGGCAGCGAGACTTTTAGTAGCACAATATTGGAAGAAGGAAGAACTGCCGACTATAGAAGAATGGACTTTAAAAGTTTCTAACTTGGCGGAAATGGCAAAGATCTCAGCGTATTTGAAAGACCAATCGCAACAGAGATACATTGTGGAGTGGAGAAGATGGATTGATTACATCCAGAATAAATATGGGACTAAAAAGTTTCACTTAGCATTTGAATAAGTAGCGGATATATATGATGTATAACTAGCTTGTAGTTATTTTACCAAGAGTTAAAGTGCGATAGAATTTAATATTTTATTGTTGTTTGCATATTTTAGATTATGTTTGTTTGTATTTTTATACCCTGTATTTTGCTCTGGGAAGTCGGGGAGGGTGGAGAGTAGGGTTGGGGGGGTTGGGGAGAGGGGAGGGGGAGGAGGGGGGGTTGTATTCAAAAATGTACTGTAAAACTTTTCAATAAAAAATAGGAAAAGAGTGTTTGCTATGACCATTGCATTCTCTTGACAAAATTCTATCAACCTGTGCCCTGCTTCATTTTGTACTCCAAGGCCAAACTTGCCTGTTATTCCAGCTATCTTTTGGCTTCCTACTTTAGCATTCCAATCCCCCATGATGATAAGGACATCATTTTTTGGTGTTACTTCTATAAGGTGCTGTACGGCTTCATAGAACCAGTCAATTTCATCTTCTTCAGCACCGGTGGTTGGGGCATAGACTTGGACTACTGTGATATTAAATGGTTTGCCTTGGATTCGAACTGAGATCATTCTGTCATTTTGAGGATTGTATCCCAGTATTGCTTTTCCTACTCTTTTATTGACTATGAAGGCTACTCCATTTCTTCTGAGGGATTCTTGCCCGCAGTAGTATACCTGATGATCATCTGAATTAAATTCACCCATTCCTGTCCATTTTAGTTCGCTGATACCTAAGATGTCGATGTTCAGTCTTGTCATCTCTTGTTTGACCACATCCAGCTTGCCTTGATTCATGGATCTTACATTCCAGGTTCCTATGGAGAAAGTTTTTTTTATAGCATTGGACTTTCCTTTCACCACCAGATGCATCTACAGCTGAGCATCCTTTCGGCTTTGGCCCAGTCGCTTCATTCTTTCTGGCGCTACTAGTACTAGCCCTCTGCTCTTCCCCAGTAGCATATTGGACGCCTTCCGACTTGAGGGGCTCATCTTCCAGCATCATATCGTTTTGCCTTTTGGTACTGTCCATAGGGTTTTCATGGCAAAGATACTGGAGTGGTTTGCCATTTCCTTCTCCAGTGGATCACGTTTTGTCAGAACTCTCTGCTATGACCTTTCCATCTTGGGTGGCCCTGCACGGCATAGCTCATAGCTTCATTGAATTACGCAAGCCCCTTCGCCATGACAAGGCAGTAATCCATGAAGGGGGAGGTATTAATACTGCTTTATAAAACCTTAGTAAGACCACACCTGGAATACTGCATCCAATTTTGGTCACCATATCACACAAAAAAAGATGTTGAGGGTTTGAAAAAATTCAGAGAAGAGCAACTAAGATGACCAAAGGCCTGGAGACTAAAATATACGAAGCACAGCTGCAGGACTTGGGTTTGGCTAGTCTAAAGAAAAGAAGAAATAGGGGAGACATGATAGCAGTGTGCCAGTATTTGAGGGGATGCTATAAAGAAGAGGAGGTCACGTTATTCACCAAAGCACCAGAGGGCAGGACAAGAAAAAATGGTTGGAAACTGATCAAAGAGAGAAGCAACCTGGAATTAAGGAGAAAGTTCCTGACAGTGAGGACAATTAACCAGTGGAATAGGTTGCCCCCAGAAATCATGGGTGCTCCATCACTGGAGATTTTTAAAAAGAGGCTAGACAGTCACTTATCTGAGATGGTATAGGGGCCTGTACTTGAAGACCTCCAAGGTCCCTTCCTATTCTATTCTATTCTATTCTATTCTATTCTATTCTATTCTATTCTATTCTATTCTATTCTATTCTATTCTATTCTATTCTATTCTATTCTATTCTATTCTACTCTACTCTACTCTACTCTACTCTACTCTACTCTACTCTACTCTACTCCCCAGTGAGGAATAAGGAGGGGGTTAAGTGGAAAACTGCATTTAACTGCCTTTTGGGTTGCTACCAATTCTGGCTGATGCCATTGGGCTGCAAGGGGCACCAGCAGTATTCATGCAATTAATAAATGAGGTCATGCATGAACACCTGTACAAAGGGGTACTGGTTTGCCTAGATGACTTTCTAATTTATACCGAAACTATGGAAATGCACATAAAGCTAGTGAGGGCAGCTGCATAAAGTCCAGTTATATCTGAAACTATCTAAATGTGATTTTCACAAGAACAGCCTAGACTACCCAGGGTAGCACATCTCCAAGGATGGGGTGGAAATGGACCTTGATGAGAGTGATCCTGGGAGGCCCCTTGGACCCAGAGACAGATGCAGAGTTTCCTGGGATTTGTGAACTTTTACCAGCAGTTCATCTCCACATTTGCCCAGATAGCCCTGCCCATCGTCAACCTGCTCAAGACAGGGGTGGATGGGGGTAGGGATGAAACCCAAACTGACTCAGCCACTAAATTGGTCCACTGAATGCCAAGCAGCCTTCAAAAAATTAAAGTGGCTCTGTCAGAAGCCATCTAATCCACATCTTAGGAAAGAAAAACTCTTGGAGACAAGATTGTCCAAGCAGGAACTTTTACTAAGACATAGATGACAGAGGATATAATAGACAGGATCTAAAAACTGTCTCACAGATTGATATTTTTAAAGTGTCCCCGAGCAAAACCCCACCCCTCAGTCTATTTGGTCAGTCCCGGATCAGTCAAGTCTCAGGTGTCAAACCTCTCATGGGAAAGGGAAAACCATTTACAACACAATTACTTCCTCCCCTTCCCATTCCATCCGGAGATACAAGCCAGAATTCCCCCACCCCCTTTCTTAGTTGTTCGTAGTTCAGAGGGAGAGGATTTCTTCCACCGGTCTTTTTGCGATGGCCAACAGGTAGGCTGAATAAACAAAAAGTTACATCTAAGGGAAAGAGATGGGGCAATAAACACCCCTGTCTTCTCTTTCCTCCTTGGGAATGGCAGAATCCAGAAAGGAGGGGTGAGATTTGGGTTTGGACAGAGAGGGAGTTAGAAATGAAATATAAATGGATTCTGACATTCTGCCCTCCTTTAAAAAAAGAGAGGTCTATCTGTAGAGGAAACAAAATATAGATGTTAGCCCGGTTTGTTAGGATATTCTCTATGAAACCTCTTAAGCAACATGGGTGCTCTAATGTGATGTTTATTGACCCACTCATTTTCTGAGGAGGGCAGATGTTTCCAAGCTACTAAGTATTGAATTGCTCCACGGTGTTTCCTAGAATCTAGGATTTCTTTTATCTCGAAGTGTTGTTCTCCTTCTACCATGATAGGAGGTGGGGGGGGTTAGTCGTAGGGGTGACTGTTGTTCCCTCTTTAGTAAACTGCACTGAAAAATTGGGTGTATCTGCCTAAGAGTTTTGGGTAATTCTAATTCAACTGTTACTGGGTTTATGATTCTCTTAATTGGAAAAGGTCCAATATATTTTGGTCCGAGTTTTTTACAGGGTTGTAGTGATTTAAGGTATTTTGTGGATAAATATATCATCTCTCCTACCCTGAATGGTTTGGGACTGACTCTTTTTTTGTCTGCTTGTGTCTTGTATGCATGTCTAGCTTTGTCTAAAGTTTTCCTAACGATTGGCCAGATGTTTTGTAATTGTGCAATCCATTCCTTCAGTTCGGGAATGACCGGTTCATTTCGGGTTAGTTCTGGCATGGGGTTGAAACTTTGACCGGTAGCTACTTGAAAAGGAGTGTAACCTGTGCTGGAGTGGACTGCATTATTATATGCCACTTCTGCAAAAGGTCTGTCCAATTTGTTTGCTGGAAATTAATAAAGCATCTTTAAATATTGCTCAAGTGTTGAGTTTGAACGTTCAGCCGAACCTCCCGTCTGAGGATGATGACTAGATGACAGTCCTTGGGTGGTTCCTAAAAGGGACAGAAATTCCTTCCAAAATGCCGACGTAAATTACACCCCTCTATCAGATATGTTGCGATCCTATCTGGACCGGGATACAGTCACTCGTGACCTCGTGACCTCTCGTTTAGACTACTGCAATGCTCTCTACATGGGGCTGCCCTTGAGGACTACTCGGAGGCTTCAGCTGGTGCAGAATGCTGCCGCGCGAGTGGTGGTAGGGGTTTCCCGATACTCCCATGTAACACCTCTACTCCGCGAGCTGCATTGGCTTCCGGTTGCCCTCCGGGTGAGATTCAAGGTGCTGGTAATGACCTATAAAGCCCTAAATGGCATGGGTCCGGATTACCTACGGGAGCACCTGCTGCTGCCATCAACTTCCCTTCGTCCAGTGCGCTCCCACAGAAAGGGCCTCCTTAGGGTGCCGTCGGTCAAAGAGTGTCGACTGGCGACCCCCAGGGGGAGGGCATTCTCTGTGGGCGCGCCAGACCTTTGGAACCGTTTACCGGTTGAGCTCCGGATGGTTCCTGACCTTCGCTCCTTCCACCATGACCTAAAAACTTACTTATTTGAACAAGCCAGCCTGGTCTGATGGGTTTGGGGTATTTTAATATTAATTTTATTAATTTTTATTGTAATTGGGCTATTTATTTAATTCTTTCTTAACTTTTGTACATTGTATTTTTATTGTATTTATTGCCCTGTACACCGCCCTGAGTCCTTCGGGAGAAGGGCGGTATAGAAATTAAATTATTATTATTATTATTATTATTATTATTATTATTATTATTATTATTATTAAGGTAAAGGTAAAGGTTCCCCCGCACATGCGTGCTAGTCGTTTCCGACTCTAGGGGCCGGTGCTCATCTCCGTTTCATAGCCGAAGAGCCAGCGTTTGTCCGAGGACGTCTCCGTGGTCATGTGGCCGGCATGACTAGACGCCAAAGGCGCACGGAACGCTGTCACCTTCCCACCGTAGTGGTCCCTATTTTTCTACTTGCATTTTTACGTGCTTTCGAACTGCTAGGTGGGCAGAAGCTGGGACGAGTAACAGGCGCTCACTCTGTTACGCGGCACTCGGGATTCGACCCGCCAAACTGCCGACCTTTTGATCGACAAGCTCAGCGTCCTAACCCACTGAGCCACCGCGTCCCTAATTTCTTGAAGACCACCAGGTCTATTATTATTATTATTATTATTATTATTATTATTATTAGGCATTGTGGTGCCCCATGCAATATGTAAATATGCTGCACAAAACGTTTCACTAAGGCTTTTGCAGTGGGGATCTTTTGGCAAGGGATGAAGTGCACCTGTTTGGAAAACAAGTCTGTGATCGTCCAGACTACAGTGTTCCCATTGCTTTCTGGTAATTCCACTATAAAATCCATGGTTATTTCTTTCCATGGGGCTCAGGGGTTCGCCACCAGTTGTAACAGTCCTGGCGATTTCCCTTGCAGCCTCTTAGCCATCGTGCAAATTTGGCAGCTGTCCACATTTTTCTATGTCCTTTTTCATGGATGGCCACCAAAATTGCCTTTTAGTTAAATACAGGGTTTTTACAAACCCAAAATATCCTGATTTTGTATCATGGCACAACTACATGAAATTGATTCTCTGGGTGGCAGGTATGTATAACCTCTCACCCACAAAGGGTAGTCCATCTTTGATTGTGCACACATGTCTATTTTTCTGGAACCATTCATCAGTTTCCAAAGACTTTCGGAATTCTATTCCAGTTTGGCTATCCACCTGTGGCTTTATTTTAGCTTGGGTCCTGGTGGTGCCAGTTGTTGTTCGGGCATAAGTGATTTAGAGTCAGTGGCCCGTGTGCTGTTATATTGGGGCATGTGAGATAATGCATCCGCCAGGAAATTCTCCCCCCCCCCCAGTAAGTGAGAGTGAAACGGAATTGGTAAAAATGTTGGGACCAGAGGGCTTGCTTAGGAGTGAGTTTTCTGGGAGTGAGTTTTCTTTAGAGCTCCCAAATTTTTGTGGTCTGTCCAGACCTGGAAGGGGATTTTATTTCCTTCAAGGAAATGTTGCCATGTAAGTAATGACCACCGCACAGAGTACGCCTCCTTTTTCCACACGGCCCAATGTTGTTCTATCTCTATGAGTTTCCTGGACATATATGCACCATTTTCCTGTAATAATACGGCTCCCACCTCCACATCGCTAGCGTCTGCCTGTTTTACAAAAGGTTTATCGGGATCTGGGTGTCTCAGGACAGGTTTGGCAGAAAAAAGTCTCTTTAGCCTTTCAAATGCCACTTGACATTCCATTGTCCACTTCAGGGGCTGGCTGGGTTTCACTGGGGACCCCCCCCCCTTCATTTTCAACAAGAGTTCTTCTTTCCTAAGATGTGGATTGGGGTGAGTTCTGACACTGCCACAGAAAAGAGGGGTTTGACTTATTTTCCAAAGCTCCTGACAGTAGGACAAGAAGCGATGGGTGGAAGGTCTTGAAAGAGATCCAACCTGGAATTGAGAAATTCTCTGACAGTGAGAACAATTAATCAATGGAACAGCTGTGGGTGGTCCATCCCTGGTGGTCTTCAAGAAAAGTTTGTACACCCATTCTTCCATAATGTATAAGGTCTCCTGACATGGGCAGTGGGTTGGACTAGAAGACCTCCAAGGTGTCTTCCAGCTCCATGATTCTATAATTCTATCCCCAACAGGTATTTTTTCTTGAGGAAATCTGGTCTACTTTTCTTCTTGTCACTGATTTTTGCATGCTGCATGCTTCTCCAGATGTCTCCACGCTTTCTTCCAGGGGGAGGATATGAAATCTATTGCTCAGCTCCAATGGGGCTGGACTAGACTGGGCTGGAATCAGGGTCATTGTTCTTGGATTTTCTTTGGGGGGGGGTGAGTGACTTGTTGCCATTGGTCTACTTCTAAAGGTTCCTTTTATCTTGTAGCTGTTTGTTCCTTACTGTGTCCAGTTTCGTTTGTCTTCTTCCTTTAATTGGCATTTCCCATTTTGTTGTTTGAGTCTTGGAGTAGTTAGACTTGCCTCCAGGCTATTAACTTTTTCCTCAAATAATTCATTCAGTTTACACTTACTACAGATATAAATTGGGTTACGAATGAAGGCGAATGTATGTGTCCCAGGATAATGTTGCAGGATCCAATCTGGCTCTGTCACTGGGACTAGAGGTTTAATATTCCAAGCTAATTTGAGTCTTCTATGGGCATGAATATATACGTAGCACAAATAAGATTTATTTATTTAAGGCCGACTTCCGGCAGCGCTGCCGCTTCGAATGGCGGCGTTCTGAAGCCGCCCGATCCTGGGAAGCGTCAAAATGCCCGGAGGTAGCAAAACCAGCTGTTCCGCGGCACTGGAGCTTCTTCTTCGGGAGAAGAGGGAGAGGCGAGCCTGCCTGGATAGAGGTAGAGCCCCCATACGATCCTCCCAAGTAGTTTGGGGGATAAAAGGGTGAGCTCCCTCGGAGCCCAGGCTTTCTCCGCTCCCAGGACGTCTTCGCTCCAAAAGGAGTGGAACAAGATGCGACAACTGCACCTGCTGCTTAGAGGGGACTGTGAGTATTTTGAAAAGCAGGCAGAGCAAAGCAGGAAGATCTGGATTTTTAAATTGGATCTTAACTTTAACTCAGTTTCATTATCTTCTTCAAGCTTCAAGTGTGAAAATGGCGCTGGAGTGTTTCTCTCCTGTGTGAAGTGACTGTGTTTGAAAAGTGTTATATTTTGCTACAAAGCAAGAGATACAATTCACAATTGACTCTATTCAGTATTGGATTTTGTGTATTTGATTTTGTGTATTTGAAAGCCTGTTCCCTATTCTTCTTATTGAAAGTTAAGAACTCTGGGAGAATTGTTACTTTTTTTTTCCTTTTCTTCCTGAACTTTGATTCTGCTGGGTGACAGAGATAATTGAAACTTAAGAGATGGCTGCGAAACATGGGGGAGGGCCCCCGCTTTCTAAGAACGCTATCTCCTCACCTATGCCACAAACTGCAGGGCAGACTTCTATGAAACCTACAGTACAACCACCCTCTCCCCCACCTCCTGCATTTACACTGACAGACATCCAGCAAGTTGTGATGCAGTCAACGCAAGTTCTGCAACAAGAAATAAAGAATCAAAACAACCAGATGAGGGAAGATATAGTGCTTGCACTCCAGGGCTTAGCTGCACATATAGAACGCCTGGATGCTCGGGTGGATTCAGTTATGGAGTATGTGGAGAACTTGGAAAATAAAATTACTGATGCTGAGCAGAAGGTTGATAGAGCAGAGGCCAAGATTGACAGAACAGGGGATGAGGTCACTATATTAGAGTATAAGAGCATGGAGTTTGCTTTGCGTATTAGAGGCCTCAAAGAGAATCCTAAAGAAAATCTGGAATGCACAAGCAGTGGCTCCTGTTTTGAAATGGGAACCTGAAGAATTACTTAAGGAAATGGATAAGATATTTAGAGTTAACTCCTGGATTGCTAGGCAAAAAAGTCTACCTAGAGATGTAGTGATCTATTTTTCCAGGAGATCAACTAGAAATTCTATTATCCAGGCCTTTTATCGGGAAAAATTCCAGATTGCAGGCCAAGATATCTTAAAGGAGATCTTAAAGGGAGATACCTTCAAAAATTCTTGGAAAGAGGAAAGACTTTGCCTTTTTGTCTGATGAGCTTAAGAAGCGACAAATCCAGTTCAGATGGGAAATTCCTATTGGAATTGTGGTAAATTATGCAGGGACCAGATACAGACTGGATACAATCTTAAAAGCAAAAGATTTCTACACTAAGGTCCTGAAAGCAGGTTTACCACCATCTCCCCGAATTAAGAGAAGCTAGACAAGATGATAAACAATTGAGTGAAGGGGCAATGTTACTGCCCCCTGAGGAGATCCAGAAACCGGAGGCCATAGAGCAGAATTTGATATTAAAGGAAGACCCAAAAAAACAGAGGATGACAAGAGCTGCACATAAGCGTATGGAAAAGGAACAAAAACAGAAGTCTGCAACTGGTTCAGCTACGCAAGATGCGACTGTTTTAGAGCCCGTGGGAGGAGCACATCCAAAGAGAGCAACAGCTGATCTTCAGGCCATGTTCCAAAGGCTCATGGTCACCAGAGATGGTGAAGTTCCTGACATGGAATGTTAACGGGCTAAATTCACCACAGAAAAGAAAGAAAGTATTTTTTTATTTGAAACAACATAAAAATGACGTTGTTTGTTTACAAGAGACACATATTGCATTAAGAGATCAAAAATATTTGACTAATTCCCGATTGGGAACATATTTTGCATCTTCTGCTCCGGACAAGAAGGCTGGAGTGGTTATTTACTTAAGAAAAGACTTTTCGGCAAGATTGATTGAATCAGATAAGCAAGGGAGATATGTTAGTATTGAATTAACATTACAAGGAAAGAAAGTTCTTCTTATTGGATTATATGCTCCAAATCAACAACAGCAAAAAAAATTTAAATTCTTACACCAAAGGCTAATTGAACTGGATTACAAATCTGTTATTATGATGGGGGATTGGAATGGGGTCTTGGTGCCATCTGAAGAAGGGGTCTTCTAAAACCCTTTGTAACTCAAAATTGCCTAAAGCCTTTTTTGATTTGAAGGAAGATCTGGAATTAAGAGATGTATGGCGGGAAAGGAATATGAGAGACAGGGATTTTACCTTTTTTTCGGATAGACACAAATCTTTTTCCAGGATTGACTTCATTTTGATTACTACTGACCTTTCCTCCTCGGTTAAGAATGTTAAGATTTTCCCTAGGACAATGTCTGACCATAGTCCTGTTTGGCTGGAGCTCTTTACTGAAGACACTAGTAGGAGATCCTGGAGGCTGAATGAGAACTTATTTACAAATGACTTGTTCTTGCAGAAATGTAGAGAACATATGAAAGAATTTTTTGTCACGAATATGCATAAAAGTACTTAGATGGAAATGGTTTGGGATGCTAGTAAGGCCTATATGAGAGGGGTTTTGATTTATATGAATAATGCTTATAGGCGTAAGCAAGTGCAAAAACGTTTAGATATCGAGGAAGAGATTAAAACTAAAGAGAAAAACTTTATTTTGAATCCATTGGATAATAATTTAAAGATCTCAATACATTTATTGAAAGAACAATTTAATTTGCTATTGGCTGATCAAGTAGCAACTAATTTGCGTTATGCCAAACACAATACTTTCTGTAACGCTAACAAGCCTGGTAGATGGCTGGCTTATCAATTAAGGAAGAAACAGAAATTACGTACTATAGACAAAATAGAATATAAAGGAAAAGAAGTCTACCAACAAAATTTGATTAAGAGGAGTTTCCTAGATTTTTACTCGAAATTATATTCTAAAGAGAATATACAAGCTCTAGATATAGATAAGTATCTACAGGGAGCTCATTTTCCAAGACTTTCACAAGAACAACAACTTGAGATGAATTGCCCAATTACACCAGAAGAAATTTCTTTAGCTATTAAACAGTTGAAATTGGGCAAAACTCCAGGAACAGATGGATTAACAGCAATTTATTATAAAAAGTTGCTGCCTGAAATGATTGAACCCTTAAAGATTTTGTTTAATGAAATTCAGACTGGAGGCGCAGTTCCTCCATCATGGAGGACAGCTTTTGTATCGTTGATCCCAAAGGAGGATCAAGATCTTACCCAACCTAAAAATTATAGACCTATATCGCTCTTAAATACAGATTATAAGATCTTTGCTAAAGTATTGGCTAATAGATTAATGCAAGTTTTGAAACAAATGATTCATAGTGACCAATCGGGATTTATATCTGGGAGGTATATGAAAAATAATGTAAGACAAATTGTTAACTTGCTTGAATATTTGGATAAGAACAACCAAGTCTCTGCAGCACTGATATTTTTGGATGCAGAGAAAGCCTTTGACCAATTGAATTGGCAGTTTTTATTAAGAGTTGTTGAGGAGATGAATTTTGGAGAAGGTTTTCTACATGCTATTAAAGCTATATATCAACAACAAACTGCACAAATTATAGTTAATGGGGGATTAACAGAGACTTTTAGAATTGAAAAAGATACAAGGCAGGGCTGCCCCCTATCACCATTATTGTTTGTTTTAACATTAGAGATTTTACTAATTAAAATTCGAGAGTCCTCTTTGATAAAGGGAATTAAAATAAAACAGAATGATTATAGACTGAGAGCTTTTGCTGATGACTTGGTTGTGACAGTATCCCAACCGCTACAGTCGGTTGTAGACTTGATGGAAATTATAACTCAGTATGGTAAGGTTTCTGGGTTTAAGGTGAACAGTAATAAAACTAAGATATTATCCAAGAATTTATCTACGAGTGAAAGGGATATGTTATCTAACTTAACAGGTTTTGAAATAGTGAAGAAGGTTAAATATCTAGGAGTGCATATTGCAGCCTCAAATGTAAAATTGTATAAGAATAATTATGAAACACTATGGTTGAAGGTACAAAGGGACTTAAATAATTGGAAAAAATTACAATTATCACTACTGGGAAGAATTGCAGTTGTTAAAATGAATGTTCTACCAAAGTTCCTCTTTCTGTTTCAGATGATACCTATACTGAAAAAGGATGCCAACCTTGATCAATGGCAGAAGGGTATTAACAAATTTATCTGGGCGGGGAAAAAACCAAGAGTTAAATTCAAGATTTTACAGGATGCCAGGGAAAGAGGGGGACTTAAGGCGCCGAATTTGAAATTGTACTATGATGCGGCTGCTTTGACCTGGGTTAGTGATTGGCTTAATTTAACTAACAAGAGAATACTTCATCTTGAGGGATGGGATTTGGTATATGGATGGCATGCATTATGATAAGAAGGTAGACAGGGCTTTCAAATCCCATATTCTTAGAAGTGCTTTACTGCGTGTCTGGAAAAATAAGTTAAATTATAAAATAAGTTAAATTATAAAATACCGATTTGGGGAATTCCTGGACACGCGATAGAGGGTGTATCTATGGGAGTGAGTATGGATATGGTTTCTTATAAGGAACTACTCAAATTGCAAGGGAATGATTGGCAACTTAAATCAGCAGAGGAGTTAAGACAAGAAAACATAAATTACTCTTGGTTTCAATATACCCAATTGAAAGCTAGGTGGAAGTCAGATCAAAAGGTTGGTATCACAATTACCCCCTTCATGGATTACTGCCTTGTCGTGGCGAAGGGGCTTGCGTAATTCAATGAAGCTATGAGCTATGCCATGCAGGGCCACCCAAGACGGAAAGGTCATAGCAGAGAGTTCTGACAAAACGTGATCCACTGGAGAAGGAAATGGCAAACCACTCCAGTATATTTGCCATGAAAACCCTATGGACAGTACCAAAAGGCAAAACGATATGACGCTGGAAGATGAGCCCCTCAGGTCGGAAGGCATCCAATATGCTACTGGGGAAGAGCAGAGGGCTAGTACTAGTAGTGCCAGAAAGAATGAAGCGACTGGGCCAAAGCCGAAAGGACGCTCAGCTGTGGATATGTCTGGTGGTGAAAGGAAAGTCCGATGCTGTAAAGATTTTTTCTCCATAGGAACCTGGAATGTAAGATCCATGAATCAAGGAAAGCTGGACGTGGTCAAACAAGAGATGACAAGACTGAACATCGACATCTTAGGTATCAGCGAACTAAAATGGACAGGAATGGGTGAATTTAATTCAGATGACCATCAGGTATACTACTGCGGGCAAGAATCCCTCAGAAGAAATGGAGTAGCCTTCATAGTCAATAAAAAAATAGGAAAAGCAATACTGGGATACAATCCTCAAAATGACAGAATGATCTCAGTTCGAATCCAAGGCAAACCATTCAATATCACAGTAGTCCAAGTCTATGCCCCAACCACCGGTGCTGAAGAGGATGAAATTGACCGGTTCTATGAAGCCCTACAGCACCTTATAGAACTAACACCCAAAAATGATGTCCTTATCGTCATGGGGGATTGGAATGCTAAAGTAGGAAGCCAAAAGATAACTGGAATAACAGGCAAATTTGGCCTAGGAGTACAAAATGAAGCAGGGCACAGGCTGATAGAATTTTGTCAAGAGAATACGATGGTCATAGCAAACACTCTTTTCCAACAACCCAAGAGACAGCTTTACACATGGACATCACCAGACGGTCAACACAGAAATCAGATTGACTATATGCTCTGCAGCCAAAGATGGAGAAGCTCTATACAGTCAGTAAAAACAAGACCAGGAGCTGACTGTGGCTCAGACCATGAGCTTCTTGTTGCAAAGTTTAGGCTTAAATTAAAGAAAGTAGGGAAAAGTGCTAGGCCAGTCAGGTATGAATTAAATCATATCCCTGTTCAATATACAGTAGAGGTGACAAATAGATTTAAGGAATTAGATCTGATAGACAGAGTGCCTGAAGAACTATGGACAGAGGTTCACAACATTGTACAACAGGTAGCAACCAAAACCATCCCAAAGAAAAAGAAATGCAAGAAAGCAAAATGGCTGTCTGAGGAAGCTTTGCAAATAGCTGAGGAAAGGAAAGAAGCGAAAGGCAAGGGAGAAAAAGAAAGATATGCCCAATTAAATGCAGAATTCCAAAGAATAGCTAGAAGAGATAAGAATGCCTTCTTAAATGAACAGTGCAAAGAAATAGAAGAAAACAATAGAATAGGGAGGACCAGAGATCTTTTCAAGAAAATTGGAGAGATGAAAGGAACGTTTCATGCAAAAATGGGCATGATAAAGGACCAAAATGGCAGGGACCTAATAGAGGCAGAAGAGATTAAGAAGAGGTGGCAAAATTACACAGAAGAACTATACAGGAATGAGCTTAACATCCCTGACAATCACAATGAGGTGGTCACTGACCTCGAGCCAGACATCTTAGAATGTGAAGTGAAGTGGGCCTTAGAAAAGCTGAGCAACAACAAAGCTAGTGGAGGTGACAGTATTCCAGCTGAGCTATTCAAAATCTTAAAAGACGATGCAGTAAAAGTGCTACACTCAATTTGCCAGCAAATTTGGAAAACTCAACAGTGGCCACAGGATTGGAAAAGATCAGTTTACATTCCAATTCCAAAGAAAGGCAGTGCCAAAGAATGTTCAAACTATCGCACCATTGCACTCATTTCTCATGCTAGTAAAGTTATGCTTAAAATTCTACAAGCTAGACTCCAGCAGTATGTGGATCGAGAACTACCAGAAGTACAGGCAGGATTTCGAAGAGGCAGAGGAACTAGAGATCAAATTGCTAACATACGCTGGATCATGGAGAAAGCTAGAGAGTTCCAGAAAAACATCTACTTCTGCTTCATTGACTATGCTAAAGCCTTTGATTGTGTGGATCATAACAAACTGTGGCAAGTCCTTAAAGAGATGGGCATACCAGACCATCTTATTTGTCTCTTGAGAAACCTATATGCGGGCCAAGAAGCAACAGTGAGAACTGGACACGGAACCACTGATTGGTTCAAAATTGGGAAAGGAGTCCGGCAAGGCTGTATACTGTCGCCTTGCCTATTTAATTTATATGCAGAGCACATCATGAGAAAGGCAGGGCTAGATGAATCAAAAGTTGGAATTAAGATTGCCGGAAGAAACATCAACAACCTAAGATATGCAGATGACACCACTCTAATGGCAGAAAGTGAAGAGGAACTAAAGAGCCCCTTGTTGCGAGTGAAGAAGGAGAGTGCAAAACTTGGGTTGAAACTAAACATTAAGAAAACCAAGATCATGGCATCTGGCCCTCTCAATTCCTGGCAAATAGATGGGGAAGAAATGGAGGTAGTGACAGATTTTATTTTCCTGGGCTCCAAGATCACTGCAGATGGGGACTGTAGCCAAGAAATTAAAAGACGCTTGCTCCTGGGGAGGAAAGCCACGGCAAATCTAGACAGCACACTAAAAAGCAGAGACATCAGCCTGTCAACAAAAGTGCGTATAGTCAAGTCTTCCCAGTTGCAATGTATGGCAGTGAAAGCTGGACCATAAGAAAGGCTGAACGCCAAAGAATTGAAGCCTTTGAACTCTGGTGCTGGAGAAGACTCCTGCGAGTCCCTTGGACTGCAAGGCGATCAAACCGGTCAGTCCTAGAGGAGATCAACCCTGACTGCTCTTTAGAAGGCCAGATCCTGAAGCTAAAACTCAAATACTTTGGCCATCTAATGAGAAGGAAGGACTCACTGGAGAAGAGCCTAATGCTGGGAAAGATTGAGGGCAATAGAAGAAGGGGACGACAGAGAATGAGGTGGCTGGATGGAGTCACTGAAGCAGTGGGTGTGAGCTTCAATGGACTCCGGAGGATGGTGGAGGACAGGAAGGCCTGGAGGAACGTTGTCCATAGGGTCGCGATGGGTCGGACACGACTTCGCAACTAACAACAAATCACAATTACAGATCAAAATTTAGTAAAGCAAATTAGAGATCCAAAATGTGCACATATAAAGAGGATATATAATGCTTTAATTGAATTGGATTCGGAAACGGAATTGGTTAAAGATTGCATGATAAAGTGGGCACAAAATATTCAGGAACCAATCTCGTTGGACACCTGGGAGATAATTTGGGTCAGAAATGTTAAATTTACCCAGGCTCAAAATTTAAGAGAAAATTTTTACAAAATGTTTTATAGATGGCATCTGGATCCCAAGAAGTTGTCCAACATGTATCCTAATCTGCAGTCTAAGTGTTGGAGATGTGGTAGCTTAGAAGCTACCTATTTCCACATGTGGTGGACTTGTAGAAACATAAAAGCCTTCTGGATTAAAATTTGGTGGAACATTCAAAAGATTTTTAAGAGGAAGATAAAGTTTTCCCCGCAATTGTTCTTACTGGGTATTGTTGTAAATTGTGATGTCAAAGAGACTAATCTTATGTTGAATATGATAACAGCAGCACGGTTACTGGTGGGACAATATTGGAAGAAGGACAATCTGCCCACGGTAGAAGAATGGGTGTTTAAAGTTTCTAATCTTGCAGAAATGTCCAAGATTTCTGCTTATTTAAAGGATCACTCACAGGAGAGATATATTTCAGTTTGGAGGAGATGGATAAATTATATTGAAAACAAATATGGGACCAAAAAGTTCCATTTAGCTTATGAGTAGAATTTAGTGGGATATTGTTATTGTTAGTAGTTATGCTAAGAGAGAGTTAAAGCGCAGTACGAATTTGGTTGATTGTATATTGTGTAAATTTTTATTTAGAATATGATTGTTGTAACTATAATAATGTATTTAGCTCTGGGAAGTGGGGGGGGAAGTGGGGGGGTTGGGGTGGGAGGGATTTGGGGATATATTGTAAAATATTGTAAAACTCTTTAATAATAATAAAAAAGATTTATTTATTTTTTATTAATTCGGTTTATGTACCGCCCTACTCCCAAAGGACTCAGGGCGGTTTACAAGGCAAAATTTAAAAACAATACAATATAAAATTAAAATTAAATTAAATTAAGTCTAGCCCCAAAAAATTAAAATCACAATTTAAAAACATTAAAACCCCTCAGTCCAGGTTTTTAGGTCCCAGCAAAATGAACGAAGGTCGGGGGCAGTCCGGAGTTCCGTTGGCAGTTGATTCCATAGGGCAGGCACGCCCACAGAGAACGCCCTCCCCCTGGGGATCGCCCATCGGCAATCCTTGACCGGCGGTACCCTGAGGAGGCCCTCCCTGTGGGAGCGCACAGGACGATGGGAAATTGACGCTGGCAGCAGTTGCTCCCTCAGATAATCCGGGCCCATGCCATTTAGGGCTTTATAGGTCATCACCAGCACCTTGAATCTCACCCGGAGGGCAACTGGAAGCCAATGCAGCTCATGGAGGTGTTACATGGGAGTATCGGGAGACTCCCATCACAACTTGCGCGGCTGCATTCTGCACCAGCTGAAGCCTCCGAGTGGTCCTCAGGGGCAGCCCCATGTAGAGAGCATTGCAGTAGTCTAGCCGGGAGGTCACGAGCACATGGGTGACTGTCCGTAGGGCATCCCGGTCCAGATAGGGCCATAACTGGCACACCAGGCGAATCTGGGCAAAAGCCCCCCTGGCCACGGCTCCTATATGATCTTCCAAACTGAGCCGTGAATCCAGGAGGACGCCCAAGTTGCGGGCCCTAACACCTCACCCCCCATAGTTAACAATGGAAAAGATTGGTTAGTCTGAGATGCTGGTATGCATAGCCACTCAGTCTTGGCAGGATTGAGACGAAGCCTGTTTCTCCCCATCCAAACCCAGACCGCCTCCAGGCAACGGGACATCACGTCGAGTGCATCACTGGGTTGGTTCGGGGTGGAAAGAAAAAGCTGGGTATCATCACCAAAACCACGAATGAGCTCACCCAAAGGCTTCATATAGATGTTGAACAAGAGGGGAGAGAGGACTGACACCTGAGGAACTCCACAAACGAGAGGCCTCGGGGTGGACCTCTGCCCTCCTGTCAACACTGACTACGAGCGGCCCAGGAGGTAGGAGGAGAACCACTGTAAAACAGTGCCCCCCACTCCCAACCCCCTGAGACGCTGCAGTAGGATACCATGGTCAATGGTATCAAAAGCCGCTGAGAGGTCTAATAGGACTAGGACAGAGGAACAACCCCTGTCCCGAGCCCGGCAGAGATCATTCACCAGAGCAACCAATGCCGTCTCTGTGCTGTACCCGGGCCTGAAACCCGATTGGTACGGGTCCAGATAATCAGTTTCCTCCAGGAACAGAGGGAGCTGAAGTGCCACTACGCTCTCAACCACCTTTGCAAGAAAGCAAAGGTTGGAGACCGGACGATAGTTGTTCAAAATAGCCGTGTCCAGGGCAGGCTTCTTGAGGAGGGGCCTCACCACCGCCTCCTTCAAGGCGGCAGGGAAGGTACCCTCCCTCAAAGAAGCAGTTATTACTGCCTGGAACCAGCCTTGTGTCTCCTCCTGGGCTGCATATACCAGGCAGGAGGGGCACGGGTCCAATAAACACGTGGTGGAACTCAGTCTCCTCATGATCCTGTCCACCTCATCTGGGGTCACAGGATCGAATTCACTCTAGGTAACATTCTCTAGACAGCTCGATTCCTCTCCGTCAGTCTCTGTCCAGTCAGAATCCAAACCGGCTCGAAACTGAGCGATTTTGTCCGTCAGATGATAGCTAAACTCCTCGGCTCACCCCCTGCAAGGGCTCCTCCCTCACCTCCTGATTAAGGAGGGAGTGAGTCACCCTAAACAGGGCAGCTGGGCGATTATTTGCGGACGCGATGAGGGCAGCGAAGTAATTAGATGCCAGGAGGAAGGAGAAAAAAAACAGAATTTGCTACTTTTGGAACAGCATCAACTGTTCAGATAATTTGATTGGGGTCAGGAATAGCCAATCAAATTGGAGTGCAATGGGAAATGAGCTACTTTTTAACTTTTTAAATGCACAGCTGTTTAATCCTCTGAATGGCATTTTACCCCTACATTTAGTAGCATTGTTGGGAAGAGACATAACATTTTTTACCTGGGATTTCACCAATTCCTTCTAATTTAAGGTTTGAATCATAAACAATGCACTAAACTATCAAGATAGAAATCTGAATGGGGCTATGCCAAAGACTCTCAGGTTTAAACCTCTTGAGAGAAAAGTATAAATATTATTGAAAAACATTAATTTTTCTCACCCTGTTCCCACCGCAGGCCCTTTTGGGCCCTATCCTTGGCCAAGAACTGAATCCTCTTGCTCCTCTGCTCAGCTTAGGAATCTGAATTCAAGCACCCGGATAGAGGGTGCTTTCCACAGGAAAAACACACAGAGACACACAGAAAGTAATTAGTTCAACTGCTAAGGTTTTTTCCCTATCCCATGGAATCTGCCTTCCTGCCACTGACTTTCATTCTGATGTGATCCGCCTTCAAGGGATTTGTTCTCCCTAAGGTTGGTCTCCTTAGTCTTTTCCCCTACACTTTAATTTGTGTCAAAGCTGAGTGTTATGTACTGGGCTTTTGCAATATCACCACGTGCGTTGCTGGAGAACTAACGGTTCTCCAGCAACTCAGACAGGATGTCTCCGGTCCTGCAATTGGTCAACTTTGGGCGGCAAACATGGGTTCAATCCGATTGGTTGCTACCAGAGGGTCTGGCTATATACTGAGGCAGGGTGACTCCAAATCCTCAGTACAGTTTCTGCTTAAATAAAGAATGAGTTCTCTGTACTCGACTGCGTGTCTTCGTTCCTGCTCATCAGAGCCCACGACATAATACTGAGTAAATGTCCTTCTCGCTGCAATGGCCAGGAATTTTGTTCTTTTCTCTTCCCAGATACGATTGAAAGTGTGAAACAGTTCTCCCCACAGCAGTGGGGCTTTTCCCCTGATCTGTCACAGGTTCCAGGCCCATTACTGGAAAGCTAAAAATGCGAGAGCAATTTACAGACAAGGGCTGAGTGTGCAATACTTTCCAACTGTTCAGACTCTGGGACAACTGAGAATGCAACAAAGTTCACTCATTGAAAATTAACAAATAATTTTTCCCCAAGAAATGTAGAACAAAAAAGGAATGAGGAAGAAGAGAACATGCATGAAAAGAGGAAATGAAATCACTGAGAAGAAAACATTCACCTGTGAGAATGCCAGAGCAGCGTTCACCACAAACAGCGCAAGCACGAGAGTTCTCTCGAGGTGGGAACAGCCACGAGGAACTTGGTGGTCCCAGTTGTATTTTACTCTCCTCATCCTAATAAAGCAAGAAGCAAAACCTGATCACTAAAGTATGACTGCAAATATCACTTCAATCTGGAGGCTTTGAAGCCTGAGAGGGATCCTTCTCAACATGTTTATTGGAAATATTGAGCTTAGAAGCAGAGTGATTCTTTCCAGCCCAACATGAGCCACTGGCAGGGGTAGTTAATTTAGCCAAATATTCAAAATACCCCTGCAATAAAGAGCCTCCAGGTATTTGGCGATAAATATCTGACATTCAAGCAATAATCTAGCACACAGTTGATGAATAACAGGGAAACGATTTCTAGGTAAGCTGAAGTGCAGGAACCCCAGTTTTCCTGCTATGAGGAACCTGGAATGCTGACCCCCCCTCCCCCCCACACACTGTCCAATTTCAGTTGACCGAACAGCATTTGGAGTGGTCAAAGGTTCAGGGCGACTCTTCTTCCTCTTCCTTCTGCTGCTAGGCAAGACTGAATAAGGTTTCACTGCAGTGCTACTAATTTTTATTGGTTATTCTAACTCATTTTTCATGTCTGATTATAATTTTATGTTAGTGTTATTAGTCATCCCAAAGACGATTTGTAACAGGAAATGGGACAGAAATGTAATACATAAAAATATGGTGAGCTATATCTTAACATGGCCCCTCCCCTGGGCAATACCCTCTCCCCTTGGGATCCGCAGGCCCTCCCCACCATGCAATGAGCAAAGCTATGTGAAGGATTTCGAAGAGGCATTCTGCAAAGCGCCCTTCCTTAGTGCTTTCTGAACAGTTCACGGCGGTTCCTCTGAAGGCTTTGGCCAGTGGCTTTCCTAGGTGCACAAGCAGCTCTGCTCACAGCGGTTGAGACAACCAGGGAAAGTCAAGATGCTTCTGGAGCATTTCTTTTCAATGCTCCATGCAGCCCTAGCAGTCAATGTAAATAGAGTAAAATAATATTTTCAACCAAGATTAAAACATACATTTTTTGTGTGTTGCTGATGGACCTCTGATTCTGCCCTTCCACTCCACCCTGGAGCATTTAATGGGATGCTCTTCTGGACAATGAAAACTGTACTGGCTGACCAGTGGAAATAGCACTGGCTTGGCAACAGCTTACTCCCCATTTGTTAAATACTTTAACAAGCCTAGTTCCCAAATGTTTTCCAGAGACACTAAAATTGAATCAGTAGTGCTGAACATTATCTACTTACTTTTGTAAAAATATACTCTTTAAAAAGAGCACACACATCTCCTCTGTTCTGTGGCCCAAAATCAAGGATTTACTGACAGCCTCTTAAAAAAGGTTGGGTGCCTCCTCCTCGCCCTCCACCCCACCCCACCGCTTCTGGCTGCCAAGAGACTGAACTTCCTAGAGCTCTGCTCATCTATGGCTGTTGCCATCAGCGGCAAAGACTCTGCACATTCCAAATTGCACACAGTGCACAGATGTGGTCTGAACTGGCTGCCATCGAAGAACCTGGGGTGATCCGACCTAGACCAGCCTCCGCCATGGCCAGCCCTGGGAGGAGATTTCCCTGCGTCTGTCCTGGAGGAGCTTTTGAGCCAGAGGAAAGCAACACCCCTCGGCCTTTCTTCTCCCAGGAGGCCTACCCGGTGGCTGATCCCAGTGGAGCTTTGCTCATTTAAAGGAGCAGCCACTGAGGGCTGCTGCGGCTCCTCTACTGAAGGGGCTCAAAGAATGTTCTGAAACTGCCAATTCAAGGGCATCCTCAGAAAAGCCATCCCCCCTCCCACAAATGCTTTGAAGGAATGAACTGGCAAACTAAAGGTTTTGGAAATTAGCAGCCGCACATGCAACTCTCAGCTTTTATTCCATTTTGTGTAGACCTCACACTGATGCTGGTTTTTAGGGGAGAATATAAAATTCTAAGTAGTGCACCGCAGAACATTATTTAGTTATACCTTATAGTTAAATCCTGATCTCATATCTTTAAAAATGGCCATTTAAGTTGAGACCTGAATGCTTTTACTTGGTGAAAAAGGGATGCCCAAGTGGAGTGTAACCCGTTTGTGCACTTATCACTGCATGAGCTCCAACTCAACCACGCAGCGTGAGACTGCGTAGAACTGGGAGTCGTGGGTTCGAGTCCTGCTCCCACCGCATAGCTGAGCTCTTAGACAACCTGCCCCACAGAGGCGCTGTTGGGGGGAGATTTGCCGTGACTGTTGCCTTGATTATGAGAAGCAAAGGTGAGCTGTGTACCCCTCAACTGCCAGGCGCTTTGGTGCCCTCGAGGCGGAGAGCCCCTTCCTCAGCCTAAGCAGCAGACCGCCGGGGAATGGCGGAGGGGGGCAGGTAGCCCCCCGCCGGAGCGTCCCGCGGGCTAGGGAGGCGCTGACCCGCCGCTCGGCCGGAGCCCGCGGGTTACGTAACCGCCGCCCCCTCCGCCTCGGAGACCCCTGCGCCGGCCAGGCGGCGGCCAGCCAGCCAGCGGGAAGGGGCCCTTTCGACGCCCACTTGGAGCCCCCTTTCACTCCGACCGCCCCCCTCCGTTTCCCTTTGGAAGTTGGACGCGGTCAGACGGCGGCCGAGTGAACCTACCTCGGCGGTGGGGGGGGGGAACGTCCTGCCAGCTGCCGCAGCGATGCTCAACGCCGGGCTCTTCCGCGGCTCCCCGTCTGTCTGCGGAGGCCGGGAGCGGCGGCGGGGGGGGGGGAGGAGGAGACGCAGACGCCTCTTCCCCTCGCTCCCCCCGCGCCTCTCCTCCAACTTCAAAGAGAGCCGCGTCCCACGAGGAGGAGGGAGTTTGCGCCGCCGCCGCCAGGCTGCTAGACGGGAGGGGCTGCCGCCCCCGTTTCCTCCAGCGCTGCCTCCCCCGCCCCGCCAGCCGCGTTCCCGGCCAGGTCGATGGAGGAAATGTCCGAGTGGGGCCCGAGCAAGGCGGGGGAGAGAGGAAAACCGCTGCCGCTCCGCCGGCACCTGCAATGGACCATCCGAGGACGAACCCGGTGCTACCCAGCCCCGTCCGGGGATCAAGCACTAACGCCCCTCCTTCGCCAGAGGTTTCGGAGCCCCCGAGCTGCCCACAGCGCCGGGCCCCAGGACAAGAGGGCCGGCATGGAGGAGGGGGGATGTTCCCACTTCCCCCAGGATTCCCAGTTGCGGAGCCAGCGCCTGCTGAGGTGGGAGGAGGGGAAGATGCTGGGCCTGAGGATGAGGGTTGGTTACAGTTACAGTTACCCTTCTGGATGGGACCTCCAGGGACAGTTTCTCAAGCTGTGCCACCTGCAAGGGACAGAACTGTGTCGAAGCAGCCCTGCCTGGGCCCGAGGAGGTGATATGAAACCTCTCACTCCTGTGCGGTGGAATCATAAGAAGTAGAATTACCTGAGGAAGGAGAATCTCTGCAGCTCAGACTGAACAGTGGCCTCTGTGGTACTCTCTGAGCTTGGCTGCTGCATGCAAATGTTTCATTACCTGACTGGGAGACATCATCAGAGCAGGGCAACAACTACCAAAGGTTTTCTGAAAAAGCAAGCTTTTCAACTATCCTTTGGAAGGCCATGGCAGTGGCAGGAGGCAACTTTGGCAGGGGCAAGCACCTACAGATCTGGTCATCTGGATCTGTTGAGCTGAGTCCTCCTAAGCTCTTAGAGGCTCAGGCCCCGAGCCACTGGTTGACTGGTTCGCTGCACTGCATTGGAAAAAAAACCCAGGGACCAATACAAGGTTCACAGAAAGGCACCATGTGGCACTGATACTCTAAGGTTGCTTGCTCAGCACCCTGTGGCACATGGGGAAAGCAAAGGTTTCCAACGCTTTCTCAAGGGCAGACAGTAGGTGATACCAGTAGCCCTCGAGTTGCAAGATGACACAGCAATCAACCTTATACCATTTTAGTCAAGTGACTGTCCAGTCTCTTCTTAAGAGAATGCTTCAGTCTTGTAGCACCCACAACTTCTGATGGCAAGCTGTTCCACTGGTTAGAAGAGAATAAAAGAGAATTAATAGAATAGAATAGAATAGAATAGAATAGAATAGAATAGAATAGAATAGAATAGAATAGAATAGAATAGAATAGGAATTTGGAGGTCTTCTAGTCCAGCCCCCTGCTCAAGCAGGAGAACCTACACCATCTCAGACAAGTGGCTGTCCAGTCTCTTCTTAAAAACCTCCAGGGATGGAGGAACCCACAACTTCTGAAGAGAAGCTGTTCCACTGGTTGATTGTCCTCACTGTTAGGAAGTTTCTCCTTAATGCCAGGTTGCTTCTCTCTTTGATCAGTTTCCAACCATTGTTTCTTTGTCCTTCCCTCTGGTGCTTTGGAGAATAGCTTGACCCCCTCCGCCCTGTGGCACCCCCTCAAATACTGGTGTAGCATTACCCCCTCAGAGGCCACCAAAGCCCCGCTCCCTTTCCGTCGGGCTCTGCAGCTACGCTCTCAAGGTGTTAGTGAAGTGTCTTTTCTAGCAGAAGCTTATGGGAATTGTGACAGTGGCAGACTCTTGTCGTCAGAGGGGGAGGGCTTTCAGGAACAAAGATGACCATCCCCTAGCCCTGATAGCCAATTCGTGACAGTGTTTAACAGCCCTAGGCAAACATAGCAGCAATAGTCAATGGAAACAGGTGGGGTGGGGAAAACCCCGGCTCCAGGCAGCAATAGGAACATGAACGAAGGTAGTCAACATTCTGCAGTAACAGCTTGCCCTGCAAGGGCAACTCTCCACAATGTCTATAACTTGCACAAGTAACAATAATCAAAGTTTGGATGGCCACTAGTCTCCAAAGCAGTAATGACTAGCCTCTCCTTCTGTTGTCGCTCGCAGTCTCAGGTCTCGTCAGTGTCAAAACCCCTCCCCCTTTCCTTTATTGTTAAAATCTGAATTTAGCAACCCAAGCAACTTTCTCTCTCTTCACTCTCTCTCTTGCCTCCACTCTGGATATCCCCCCCTGAAAAAAGCAGTAAAATTCCACCTTCTCACTCTCACTCTCTCCTTCCCTCTCCTTCACAGAAAGGGATTAGCTAAAACCTCAAATCCCTCTTTGACTTCACCTGGTTTCTCCTCAACAACAGCCACAGCAACCACCACCACCCCTTTCTTTCCTTCTACCTGATCCAGGCCCAACGTGCCCAAAACTGGCAGCAGCTGTCCAAGCTTCCCTCTCCCCAGGCAGGCTCCTGCAAAGCCTTTCAGCCAGCCCTGTACACCGGAATACTGCTATCATGTCACCACTGTTTCTTCTTTTCTTTAGACTAGCAAAACCCAAGTCCTGCAGCCGTTCTTCATATGTTTTAGTCTCCAGCTTTGATCATTTTAGCTGCTCTTCTCAGAAACCAAGAATGGTATTAGCTTGTTTGGCTGCTGCCACACACTGCTGGCTCATGTTTAAGTGATTGTCCACTAGGACTCCAAGGTTCTTCTCACACTTACTGTTTTTGAGCCAGGTTTCATCTAATCTGTACTTGTAATTTGGATTTTCCTGCTTAAGTGTAAAATCTTGCTTTTCTTCACATTAAAACTTATTTTGTTGGGTAGGGCCCATTGTTCAAGTCTGTAAAGACCTTTTTGAATTCTGAGTTTGTCTTCTGGGGTGTTGGCTATTCCTGCCAGCCTTGTGTCATCTGCAAATTTCATGAGTTACCCTTTTATTCCCTCATCTACCATATTTTCCAGCGTATAAGATGACTTTTTAACCCATGAAAATCATCTCAAAAGTTGGGGGGTCGTCTTATACGCCCAGTCGTCTTATACGCCGGAAAATAGTACATAAATCAATCGAGCGCCCCCGTTCTTGCAAAGCAACTTCAAGCCTCCTTAGTCCAGTCCCCCCTCCAACATGACTCTCCCTTCCCACCCCCAAGAGCCTTTCAGCCCCTTCCCCTCCCCCTTGCAAACACCAGACCCCGGGAGCTCTTGTGTCTATTCCAAAGGGTGGGTGGAAGGAAAAGCCCCTTTCGGCTCTGGCTTGGCTGCAAGTCAGCGAGTGCTCCTTAACAGCCGGGGAGCGCACGTGTGCGCAGGACTGCCCTGCCGGCTCCCGCCCGACGCCGGACGGCTCCGCCGATGCTGCTTCAAGAGGGAAGAGCGTGAGGCGCCTGCCATGGCTCCCCGAGGACTCTTTAGGAGCCAGGGAGCGCGCGTGTGCGCAGGACTGCCCTGCCGGCTCCCACCAGACGCCAGCCCGCCCTGCTTCCTCCACAGTGAGAGGGGAGAGCGTGCCTTCCCGGGCTCACTGATTTTCCGGCGTATAAGATGAAAAATCTTGAAAATCATCTCAAAAGTTGGGGGGTCGTCTTATACGCCCAGTCGTCTTATACGCCGGAAAATATGGTAAGTCATTTATGAAGATATTGAAGAGTACTGGGCCTACATTAAGACAGAACTTTGTGGTAACCCACTGCTTCCTTCCTTCCATGTAGATGTAGATGACTCATTGAGTATGTTTTGTCAGCCAGTTATAAATCCATCTGGTAGTGATGCTGCCTATCCCACATTTTTCTAGCTTACCAAGAAGTAGGTTATTGTCTACTTTGTTGAATGCTTTTCTGAAGTACACAGCATTTTGCTGGTCTATTAATTTAGTCACTTTGTCAAAGAATGAAATATAATTGGTTTGGTGTGATCTATTTTTAACAAACCCATGCTGACTTTTATTTATTTGTTTGTAGATGTTTGCAGTTATTGGGTTTTTTATTATTTTTTCCAGGCTGATTGGTCTGTAGTTTCCTGGGTCTGTTTTTTTTTCCCTTTGTTGAAGATGGAAACCACATCAGCTCTTTTCCAATCCTCAGGTAATTCTCCGGTGTTCCAGGATTTTTTGAAAGATATGGTACAATGGTTCAGAGATAAGTAATCATATCTCTCTTTTGTATTATGTCCATTTGGCTTCCACCTTTGAGCAAATATTAAAATTTTATCTTTCAAATGTTTGCGCTGAGCCGTAAAACCCCTCCCACCAAAGTCACATGGAGATTTGAATTGTATCCAATCAGCTGGCATTTTGGGGTGATCAGCGGTTGCTCTTGGTGCGCGATTTCCTGGCTTCGCTGGCATCCGGCTCATTGCAATGGCAATCAGGAAAAGGAAACAGAACTAGTGAACAAATACAAACATGCAAGTAATGCTGGGCTCCCTCCTCCCCCAACAGAATGGCAAGTCCCAAAGATGGAAGGACAGAAGGAAGGTAAGTAAAATAGGGAACCGTTTGGGGCCTGACATCTGGCTCCCCTTCAAAAAGGAGGGAGATCCACCTAGAGAAGAGAAAAAGGGAAAAACAAGGGGGGGGAACAACAATAATGTTACTTAGTTTTATCAGGAAACAGTGTATGAAAACGTTTAAGCAATCGAGGAGCTCAAACATGTTCTTTGTAGACCCATTCCCTCTGGGAACTGGGGAGGTCTTTCCAAGACATGAGGTACTGAGTTTTCCCATGGTGGGTTCTAGCGTCCAAGATGTCATGGACCTCAAAATGTTGTTCTCCCTCAATCAAGATAGGGGTAGGAAGAGGAGGAGCAGGGGGGCTGAGGTTGGAGGTAATTTCTGGTTTCAGCAAACTACAATAGAAAACTGTGTGGATTTGACTTCCTGTTCCTGTTTCCAGTAGAGCAGTCAGAAGATTCGGAATGCCAAACCCTTTGGCTGTTGGGGACCCTAAAGGGCCAGAACCCACCCTGAAGAGGTGGAATGAAAGACGGAAATCCCAGGGACTTAGGAGAGATGGTGGTCTCTCCTTCTAGAAACCAACAGAAGAAAAGGCTGGCTAGCTCCATTGTCCAGCCAAAGCTGAAAACAACAGAAGTCACAAGCCTTTTATTAAGGGGATTTTAAACAGCATGTTTGAATCTGGGTAAGAATATTGATTTTCTCTATCCTACCTATTTTCCTGAAGAAGAAAGTCCCAAAAATAAGAGATCTCCAGAAAAAAAGAGGGGGTTTCTGCTCCCTCCTTTTGGCTATCAGAATTGGCAAAACTTACCCTTTAGAGAGAGAGAAAAAGACTAGAAAGATATGAAAAATGAGCAAATGCTGACACCTACTGGTGGGTGAGGATTTTTGTCTCTGACCTTCAAAGTTCTTAATAAGTACAGCTGTGTAAATAAAGTGAGACTAACAAATCTGAAGCAATGAATACTTCACAAAAGGAAACATATGATAAGTGGCAACCATTTCAAAGGACAATGATTTTAAACTACAAAGAAATACATAACAACTTTGAGAGTATGAATCAACTTATCCAACTTAACTTCACTCCAAGAAATTTCCCAGGAAAAGAGAGTAGAGATGATTGAACATAATTCTGAGGATAGAGACTTAAAGATGGAACCGTACAAAATAAAAAATCATGATTTAATTCAAGTGGAAGATATTTCAATGTGTCCAAGCAACTTCGAAGATAAGAAAAAGAATGAGAAAAAATACTTTACCGAGAAACGAATGATGCAACAAAATACACTGATTAAGAAAGGCAATGGCCAGAGAAAAAAGATTAAAATGGAAACCAAGAAAATAGATGATGGGACTTATCAGAGAGAATACT
The DNA here is from genome assembly GCF_947247035.1 of Vipera ursinii. Classification (NCBI taxonomy): domain Eukaryota; kingdom Metazoa; phylum Chordata; class Lepidosauria; order Squamata; family Viperidae; genus Vipera; species Vipera ursinii. The sequence goes on along the minus strand of NC_139529.1, from coordinate 796,605 downwards.
TAAAAAAGAAACATTTGGTTGAATATGGCTAAAAAATGGAAAAACCTTGGAATATACTACTCTTAGAGGGATGAATTTCTTTTTTTTAAACTAATACAATATGTTTTTTTCTTTTTCCTTTCTGTAAAAACAAAGTTGAAATGATTTAAACAAAGCAAACATTTTAGTTATTTAAATGTGATGATAAGAAAAGCATATAAAATTCTTTTGAATTAGAGTTAAAGGATTAGATTATTAGATCTATTGAATGGAATGCTTAAAGCTTAAATACTGTAGATTAAATATATTCTCACCAAAGTTTTTGCTGTGGGAATTTTTGAGTACAGGATGAAATGTACCTGTCTGGAAAACAGATCTGTAACACACACACACACACACACACACACACACACACACACACACACAAATCTCTTCCCATGGTGCTGAAGGACTTGCTACTGGCTGAAGTAGTCCTAGGCTCTTCCCTTGGTGCTGTTTCACTGCTGCAAATTTGGGGCAGCTGGCTATATAACTCTCAATATCTTTTTTGAGTGCTGGCCACCAAAATTGTCTCATAAGCAAGTGTAATGTTTTCACGAACCCAAAGTGGCCAGCAATTATTGAATCATGTCCAGCCTGCATCACCTTAATTCTCATTTCAGCTGGGACATAGATTTTCTTCCCCACCCATGCTAGTCCATCCTTTATATTACATACATTTTTATGGTTGCGGTGCCACTCATCAGTTTCTAGTGCTGACTTGAATTCATGTGAAAGGGTTTCGTTCACCAGAGCTTTCAACTTAGATTGGGTCCTGGTGGTAACAGGAGATGCTAATTTGTGAGGGTATAGGAAGGGTTTAGCAATCAGCTTTCTTGCTGTTATATTGAGGTAACCTAGAAAGAGCATCAGCTAAAAAAAATCTTCCTCTAGGGTGGTAGTGGATAGTGAAATTAAAATGGTGGAAATATTGACACCATCTTGCCTGCTTGGGTGAAAGTTTCTTAGGAGTTTTCATTGCTTCTAGATTCTTATGATCCATCCATACTTGGAAGGGTATTTTATTCCCATCAAGAAAATGTCTCCAAGTTAGCAACACCCATCATACTGCGTAGGCTTCCTTGTCCCAGGATGCCCACCTTTGCTCCATCTCTGAAAGTTTCCTGGAGGTGTAAGCACACAGTTGTAACTGCCCCCCTTTGTTCCTCTGTAGTAATACAGCACCCACGGCCACATCACTAACATCTACTTGTGTTTTAAAAGATTGCTCTGGGTCCAGGTACTTCAACACTGGTTCCATAGAGAAAAGAGTTTTTAGTTTTTCAAATGCCGCTTGGCACGCCGCTGTCCAATTGATAGGTTTGCTAGGTTTTGGTTTATCCCCCCCTGCATTTTAGTTTTTAATAAATTTGTAATAGGAAGAGCGATTTGTGCAAAAGAGGGAATAAACTGCCTGTAGTTCGCAAACCCCAGAAAACTTTGAATTTGTTTTCGAGTTTTAGGAGGAGTGCAGTCTAATATGGCTCTTACCTTTCCTGGGTCTATCTCTATTCTCTGGTGTGATATGTGATACCCCAATAGTCAATGCAACTTTTGTGAAATTCGAACTTTGATAATTTAGCATACATTTTTAGCAGAGCACAGTTTCTGACTACACAGCCCTGACTACCTTAGTGTGTTTGTCTTGGGAATCTGTATATATGAGGATATCATCTAGATAAACTAGGACTCCCTTATAGAGGTGTTCACATAAGACCTTGTTAATTAGCTGTATAAAAACTGCAGGTGCACCTTGTAATCTGAATGGGAGGACCCTAAACTGGAAGCATCCCAGGGGCAGTTAAATGCGTCTACTTCCCTAATTCTTATGCCTCCCTTAAATCAAGCTTTGAGAAAATTCTGTCCTTACATTTTTCACGCAGACTGCATTGAGGCTCCCATAGTCTACACAGAGATGAAGAGAGCCGTCTTTTTTTTCTCGGAATAACACAGGGGCTGCCACTCAAAGTTTGGTAGGCTCAATGAACCCCCACTCTAAATTCTTATCTATAAAGTTTTTTAGTTTGTCCAGTTCCCTAGGGGTCATGGAGTACATTTTTGGCTTTGGTAACTTTGCCCCCGGGATGGTTTCAATTGCACAGTCCACGGGTCAATAAGGGGGAAGTTCATCCGCCCTCAGCTCACTAAACACCTCAGCCAAATCTTTGTACTCCATTGGCAGGCTTTGCCCCTCTGGCACAGTAAGGGCAGTAGTAAACTCCTGTTTAGTTTCACACACACACACCCCTTTTCAAGATCGTTACAGGGATTTAGAGTCTCCTTTTTCTGGAACCTAAGTTTCCCCTCTATCCAGTCCACCATGGAATTCCAATTTCTTAACCATGTTAGTCCCAAGACTAGTGGCCATTCCATTCCAGGGGCCACAGTGAAAGTTAGAGTTTCTGTGTGGCTTCCTAGGTCGATGTGCAAGGGACTAGTGGCAAAGCTGGCAGACATCCCCCCTGCAACCGAACCATCCAATTAGCGAAATGTGATTGGATTCTTTAGTCTCCTAAGGGGCATTCCCATTTTCCTAACTAGTTCTGGGCCAATCATGTACCAAGTGCAGCAACTAGTTTCATGGCCCTTCCCGTACCCAGGATAGGCAGTTCTACAGGCTCCATTTTTGGATCGATTGGCCCACTCACAAATGGGTCATCCTCTTCCCCATCTTCCGCTGCTCTGAGATCTTTGAAACATGGGACCGTAGCTTGACCTTCTCAGCTGCGGCCCCAAGGGACCTTGGCGGCTTCAGCAGCCCTCATGGCAGTTTCTTTAGGGTGTGGCGGGATTCGTGAGGGTCTGCCAGTTGACAGACAATCTCCCCTCCTAGTAGGCATCTTTGCCTGACACTCTGTTGCCCTTTTTCCCCACATTTAAAACAGGCAGTGCTGCGGGGTGAGCTAGGCAGTGCTCATGTGGGTTCCCTTCAGTTTTCTGAGTGTGGGGTGAAATTTAACTTCACCAGGCAGTGTAAGCACTTACGTCGATCAATTTCTACCTCTTCCACCAGCAAGCAGCAGTCATATAACCGTCCTAGGGCTCCATGGGCTACAGAGGCCTTGTAGAGGTCCATCCTGGAAGCAGCTTACCAGGATGTCCTCTGGCCAAGGGAAGCAGCTAGCTAACTCCCTAAATTTCTCTGTATACTCTTCTACTGGCCATCTGCCCTGCTTTATTGTTTTTATACGCTCCCGGGCTTTTTAATCAGCTAGTCTGTCTTCAAAGTGTCTGAGGAGTGCAGTCATAAACTGATTAAAATTCCGCAGTTCAGGTGCATTGCAGTTATAGAGGGTGACCATCCAGTCAGCAGCTGCCCCTTCCAGGGCTGTGACCACCCGGACTCCACATCAATAGGTAATATTCCCCCATAAATCTGCATATATGTGAACACCTGTGCAAGGAAGAACCCCAGCCGCTTTGGGTCCCCGTCAAATTTTGCCCTAGTTGGGACAGGTTTTGCTTCTACTGGCTGAAGCAGTCACCCTCTAGTTGCCTGAGTTTGACACCCCAAGTACTGGTCTGTGGTCTGGGCTGCTGTGGCCCCTTCCTTTCTGGTTGCCAATTCCTCAACCTCCAACTCTGCCTTGGATTTCCAGCCTTCCTCCAGCTGTAATTTAAATTCATCTAAAGTTCTCCTCATGTATTGGAATTACTGCCTCCATAATGTCCAATTTTGGTTCCTCCTCCCCCCTTCTGTCTTTTGGGACAGGGCTGGATCCCTTCTTCTTCTTTCTCCTCCCCCCCTTAGTTCAGGCTAACATTAGAGTTCCTCTTCTCCCAACTTTCGGATTTACTGACTCCAAGGGACCATCTGGCTCGGTCCCCTTTTCCGGGCGGTCCACCCACTTCCATCTTTCTGGAAAGACCTTCTTCACCCTTTGATCGTCGGAGGTCTCCAGACCATTTCTCTGGTGGGAACTCCTCCATATGTGCAATAGTTGCAGCTCCCTCAGTAGTGCAATTGCATCTCCGGGTTGAGTGTCGTGCAGGCCTCGCCTTCTGTAAACGACCCACTTTGGCTCGTTTACAGAAGGATTTGAACTTTTGAGGCAATCACTGCTTCAAACAGGATTCTTTTATTAGGGGAACAGTAACAGTGGGAGATTAAGGGTAGGTCTGAGGTAAACGTTCGTTAACACCGTATAGTCACCCAAGCTGTAAAACCCCTCCCACCAAAGTCACATGGGGATTTGAATGGTATCCAATCAGCTGGCATCTTGGGGCAATCAGCTGTTACTCTTGGCACACGATTTCCTGGCTTTGCTAGCATTTGGCTTGTCACGATGGCAATCAGAAAAAAGAATCCTTCCCACGTTGTCTGGATTCCTTCATTGGGGGACCCCTGTAAAGGGGACGAAAGTCACCCTGGAGGGGTGACAAGTGGGAGAGAGGTCTCTCCAGTCAGCAGTAGAAGGGCAGTGGCCCTCCCATTGGCTTGGAGCAACTCTCCGGACCGACAATAAAAGGATCGGCCACTCCCATGGCCCATTGTTTCAGCCATTTCCTGCAGAAGCCAAAATTATAACAAAGCACTTGAAAGCACTTGAAAACTGGGTGAGAATTGCCTTCTTCCTTTCCTAATTGTCTATTTTTTCGTGCTAAAAGCTCCTTGAATTTGCTTCCCGCAGCAAGGAGAGAGGGAAGGGAACCTTTTTTCCCCACCCTCCTTAAGGGCGGCCTTTGATCATGTCAGGAGAAAAAAGAAAACCTTGAACAGAATAATACTATTTAATGTGACTTACTTCCTTTCTATTTTTGGCGACCCAAAACTCCTATCCTTACAGAAACTGGCTATTCTATCTATCTGATTAAAAAAGGGGGAGAAAAGAGAGAAAAGGACTCAAAATTGATAAATTTACTCTGTCTGAAAAAGATTTTAAATATGCTGGGGACATCTTGTGGCCATGGCAAATAAACCTGTTTATTTTGGAACTGCCCTTGACATTATGAGCTAAAGCAGGGGTGTCAAACTCAATTTCACTGAGGGCCACATCAGCATTATGGTTGCCCTCGGGGGGGGGGCTGGGTGGGTGTGGCCGGGTGGGCGTGGTCAGCTCAATGCTGCTCACTCAGCGCAGCTTACTCGAAATGAAAGAAAGTTGGCAGCAGTGCCCCTGAGGGGCAGGCAGGGTGGCAAAAACAGTTTTTAGCGCTCAGCTCTACTATACCAGCAAATCAAGCAATCGCACCTGGGTTACCCTTGTAGGTAGGTGCACTTGAAGCAGGCAGAGTGCCACTCAACCTGGTTCCCAGAGGGCCAACTTCCCCCTTCGGCCTCAAGGCCCCTGAAAAAGCCCTAGTGGGGTGGGACCGGATATTGGCTCATTGCAGGCACCCCGATGAGCATTGCATACCCGTAAGATAGGTAGTCCTCGTTTAGCAACAGTACAGTTACAACAGTGGTGACAAAGTAACTTTGCAGCCAATCCTTGCATTTAGAACTTTTTCAGGTTTGTGTGGCAAATGGCAGCTGAAGTAAGATCCTAAGTCAGTTGCAGTTTCACTGAGTGACTGCATTGCTTAACAACCAAGTGGCTGGTCCCAATTGTGGTCAGTAAATGAGAACTACCTGTATTTCTATGTCCTTTTTGGTGGGGTAGAGGGCTTCAAATTCAGGAAACCTTCCTAAAAAAGGACCAGAGAGTTACTTTCCCCAGGCTAGGAGTGCCCCTGAAGTACACATACTTGAACAGCAATTCAACACATAATCTCACTTCTGTACCCATGCCAGCTTTTCAAAACCACACTGGCAGCAGGGGATCCCACTTCAGTTTCCATTTTACAGCTTTACCCTGTGTAGCAGAAACCCAGCAGCTGCAAAATTACCCATCACACAGCCTGGAATTAAAGGATTCTGCCCTCGGCAGCGATAGGTAGGCAGTTGAAGCAATCAGTGAAGGTCTTCCATAATTTTATGTTATACCATTGTTTACCACAAATTTTGAGTGGGGCTTCTAGTTCCAACAAAATGGGCTGGCTCAGGAAGATCTCTCGTGACTTCAGGCATATGCCCAGAATCTCATTTTCTGTGAGCTGAACATTCTTGCCTGGACGTGATCCTTGCACTTCAAGCACCCGGCACAGGAGCCCGTGCGTGAAAAAAGCCCAGCAGAGGAGCCAGAGTGGCTCCGCTGCTGGGGGCGCGTCTCGGCCGGGCCTTGCAGGATCCTGGCTGGGTGCCTCTGCTCACCCTTAGCAGCACCCGGCAAAGTAGCTCGCATGCGAAACAAGCCCGGCATAGGAGCCGGAGTGGCGAGCAGAGGCGCCCGGCCCAGATCCTGCAAGGCCCCAGCCAAGACACGCCTCCAGCAGTGGAGCTGCTCCAGCTCCTCTGCCGGGCTTCTTTCATGCACGGGCTCCTCTGCCGGGCTTGTTTTGCGTGCGAGCTACTTTGCCTGGAGCTGCTGGGGGCGAGCAGAGGCGCCCAGCCCGGATCCTGCAAGGCCCCGGCCAAGACACGCCCCAGCAGCGGAGCCGCTCCGGCTCCTCTGCCGGGCTTGTCTCGCATGCGAGCTACTTTGCCGGGCGCTGCTGAGGGCGAGCAGAGGTGCTCGGCCCAGATCCTGCAAGGCCCCGGCCAAGACACGCCCCCAGCAGTGCCAGGCAAAGTAGCTCGCACACGAAACAACCCCAGCAGAGGAGCCCGTGCGTGAAAGAAGCCCGGCAGAGGAGATGGAGCGGCTCCGCTGCTGGGGGCGCGTCTCAGCCAGGTCTTGCATGATCCGGGCCAGGCACCTCTGCTCACCCTCAGCAGTGCCCGGCAAAGTAGTTTGCATGTGAAACAAGCCCAGCAGCGGAGCCGGAGTGGCTCCGCTGCTGGGGGCGCATCTCGGCCGGTGCCTTGCAGGATCTGGGTGTTCTGAACCAGCCTACTACTGGCCTTGCAGAAAGGCAACCCCTGTACAAACGGCAGAGGCTGGAGAGCGTCTGAAGCTGGAAGGCGTCAGCCAAGATTTATTACACAAACAACAGAACAAGAAACAAAACACTGGAACTGTGATCCTCAAACGGAGCGGTTGCTTTCAGCAACCAGCCCTTCCCCAAACACTCCCTTTATTTAGAGTTCAGGGCGTGGCCTCCCTGTGCCTCCTTCTGAGGAGTCCCACAGCCTTTCTCTGCTTGTTCCTGCTTGACTGCCTCCTGCGTCGGGCGTCCTTGAACAGGGCCAGCTGTGGGTCATCATCCTCCGCACTGTCGGGCTCGCGCAGCTGAGAAGAGGGCCCTGGCTGGGGGCTCTGCGAAGCCTCCAAGCCATCATCAGCAAGTTCGTCTTCAACACCCTCCTCCTCCCCCTCGTCTGAGTCATCCGAGACATCCGAGCCGGCTGCCGGACCCACAGGCTGGCCCTGAATCACAACACTGGGCCGGGTGCCTCTGCTCGCCCTCAGGAGCACCCGGCAAAATAGCTTGCACGCAAAAGAAGCCCAGCAGAGGAGCCCGTGCGTGAAAGAAGTCCGGCAGAGGAGCTGGAGCGGCTCCGCTGCTGGGGGCGTGTCTCGGCTGGGCCTTGCAGGATCCGGGCCGGGCGCCTCTGCTCGCCCTCAGCAGCACCAGGCAAAGTAGCTCGCACGCAAATGAAGCCCGGCAGAGGAGCCATCTGTGGCTCTTTCTCTGGCCGCCTCAAGTCTGCCTTCCTGCCTGGGCATCTCTCCCCCTCACTGGCTGGGTGTTGCTCGTCCTCTCCCCCCCCTCGCCCCCCTCCGGCATCCCACCTTACTCCCTCCTACCTCCTCCTCCTCCACCTTTTTTTGGAGCTGCAGGAGACTAATGAGCTGCAAATGGTGCTGGGCTCCACCAGCCCAAATGCACTTGCCGCCTCCTACTGAGCAAGTGCTCAGCTGGGCTGGCGCCAAGGTGGTGGGGGCCGGACCTTTGTAATTTCTGGGAGAGTTGTGCGGGCCGGATTCAATCATGTGGCGGGCCATTTGTGGCCCACAGGCCTTGTGTTTGACATGTCTGAGCTAAAGATAAAAACCTGAAACAGGTGGAGGTGAACTCAAGACTTGTGGGGGTGAACATTTATTGACTTTTGTTTAAAAATTAGCCTCCACTAAGGACTGTTTATCACTACTTCAAAATGGAGGCTGAACAGCCACAAGCCTCGCTTGACTTTAAGCTCATATTAGAAACAATCCATAAAATTTCTGAGATGTTTATCTCCAGGCTGGAAAATTTAGGTGCCAACTCCAATTTACAAGCTGTAACCCAGACTTCAACTAAAGAGACTAGAATTAGAACTAACAGGGCAACAACATTGTTATGTCAGTAGCTTTGTTGCAAACATGTAAGTAGCTGGTTGCATAGAAGGTTCCTTGAAGTGGGAGATTCTGGTGCAACTATTGGTTAAAGTTGTAAAGGCGGGAAAACCCGGACTTGTGATTGGATACAGTTTAAACAGCTCTAGTATAAAAGCCAGAGTCTTTTTGACAGTTGTCAGTTGACATATGTGTATTGAATAAACCATTTTGCTGTTAACCTCTCTGAGTCATTCGTCTGCCTGAACCAAACAACTGGCGACGAAGGTGGGATAGACGGCGGACCAGAGAAGGATCGGCGGAACAGCTGCGCGTAAGGCGGCAAATTCGAAAAGAATTCACAGTCAACCACAAGCGGCCGCGGCGGAATCAACAATCCTCCGAATGGCGCAAATCGGGTCCTTAAAAGAATTCGATCCAAACTTCCCAGAGGACTGGGAAGAATATGTGGGACAGGTCGAAGGGTTTTTCCTCGTTAACGGCATAACCGATGACCGAAAAAAGGCGGCTGCCTTACTAACCATATGCGGCACACCAGTGTATCGGGTTGCTGTGGGACTTTGTCAACCACTGCCGGTTTCTAGTGTTCCGTATGCCGATTTATTGGCCAAATTAAAAGTACACTTTACGCCAAGGAGATCAGAACTCTTTTGGCGGCGCATTTTCGAAAAATGGAATCAGAGACCGGGCGAGTCAATCCAAAAATTCGTTGCTGCAGTCAGAGAAGCAGCAGTACGCTGCAAGTATGACAACTTAGAGATAATAATCCGGGACAGAGTGGTGCTGGGCTTGCGAGACGAGCAATTACAAAACAGAATTATCGCTAAGCCCACCGGTGACTTGTAAGAAGTACTCGACGAACTCTTGACTTATGAATCCACCGGGTATCGCGACCCCCCCCCGAAATAGCATGGCTGCGTCTGCCGAAATAAATCAAGAAGGCCTTGTGGACTGCGGGGAGGTGGACCAACAATGGGAAGCCGACATCGCCGAAGTCACCAGACGGTTCGGAAAAATGGCGGCAAAACCATCCCGAAGCGACGGGCCTGAACAGAGTCGTTGATTCCAATCAACAACACCACAACGACAAACAACAACAACCCAACGACAACTGAGAGACACTGCAACGAGACCGCGCGACAACGACAATAGATGCGGCAGCTGTGGGGGCAATCATCCCCGAGCAACTTGCAGATTCTGTACTGCCAGATGCAGACTGTGTGGAAAGACCGGCCACATTCAAGCCATTTGCAGGGGTCGTGCACGCGACAATCGCCTACAGGAAGTCGACGTTTGGCCCGAAGGTAAGGTAACCCCTTACTATAGTGGCAAAGAGACCCCTAGACCTTGGGCTCAATACCCGAACCGCGGGGAGGTGACGCGAGTCAATCACAGTAGGAAAGGAAAAATTAACCATATTTTGGGATCAAAATTAAAAATTATAGTCCAGTTGCAAGGAATTCCTTGCAAAATGGAAATCGATTCTGGGGCCTCAGTGTCCATAATATCCAGTGAAACCCTTAAAAAGATTGAACAAAAAAGTGGCAGAAAGATTCCACTTAGTTCAACCAAAATCCAATTGACCGACTTCCAAAAAACCCCAATAAAAATTAAGGGAAAAATTACCCTTAGAGTTAAATATAAGGGGTTTAATGGAGCACTAGATTTAATTGTTACAGAAGGCCATAGAACTAGTTTAATAGGCCTTAACTGGTTCCCTGCCCTGGGAATTTGGATAGGGGGAATAAACACAGTTATTAGTAATAAGACCCTCAAATCAGTCTGCGATGAATTCGCAGACGTATTTGATGGGTCTTTGGGTAAATATAAAGGACCCCCAATTAATTTTAATTTAGACCCGTCGGTTAAACCCATCAGGCTTAAGGCCCGAAGGGTGCCTTTCGCCCTTAAGCAAAAAATCGAGGCCGAGCTCGATAAGCTTGTAGGCCAAGGCGTCCTAGAACCGGTCGAGGGTGGTTTGTGGGAAACGCCGATCGTCACACCCCTTAAACCTAACGGGGATGTGAGGATCTGCGCTGACTACAAAGCCACCCTGAACCTCGGAATGAAAAAACATGCTTACCCGGTCCCGACGGTGAAGCAGGTCCTCGCCACGATACAGGACGGCGCCATATTTGCCAAGTTAGACTTGGCGCAGGCGTATTTGCAACTTACTGTTTCCAGGGAGGCTGCTGAAGCTCAAACTATTGTTACCCACAAGGGGGCGTTCCAAGTCCACAGACTGCAATTCGGTATTGCAGCAGCTCCAGGCATCTTCCAGGAGGTGATGGAGAGGACCTTAAAGGGCATACCTGGTGTATGCCCTTACTTTGATGATGTTCTAATAGCTGGAAGAAATGAAGAAACATTAGCTGAGCGTCTGGAACAGGTATTGGGAAGATTTAGGAGGGCTGGACTTAAATTAAAAAAGGATAAATGCTGTATTGGGGTTAAATCCACAGAATTTTTAGGATTTAGGATAGATAAAAATGGAATTCATCCTACACCTGATAAAATTAAGGCAATTAAATTGGCACCAGAACCAAAAAACAAGGCTGAATTACAAGCCTTTTTAGGATTAGTTAACTTTTATCACACATTCGTGCCTCATAAAGCTGCCATAGCAGAACCACTACATAGACTTTTAGATAAAAAAACCCCATGGCAGTGGCATGATAAACATAGTCAGTTTTCAAACATTAAAAGATATTCTTTCAAGCCAATCCACTGTAACTCATTTTATTGAGAATAAACCAACCTATTTAGCTTGTGATGCTTCACCTTATGATGTGGGGGCTGTTATCAGCCACTTGGATAGTCAAGGTATTCAAAAGCCAATTGCATACTATTCCAGGACGCTTACCAAAGCCGAACGGAATTATGCACAGATTGATAGAGAAGCATTAGCAATCGTGGCAGGAGTAAAAAAGTTCCATGATTACCTTTATGGTAGGAACTTTACCATACTCACTGACCACAAACCATTATTGGGACTGTTTACCACTGATAAACAGACACCCCAAATAATGTCTCCCAGAATGCTGAGGTGGTCAATTTTCCTCTCAGCATATTCATTCTCACTTCAACATAGACCAGGTAAGGAAATGGGCCATGCAGATGCCCTTAGCAGACTGCCCTTAAACAACACAGAGGAGGACCCTGCTCCAGTGGGACAAATTATGTCATTACAGGAAATTCCTGAATGCCCTTTAACTGCTAAAGATATAGCTGAGGCTACCAAAAAAGACCATATCCTCAAAAGGATCATGGCCTGGGTCCTTAGTGGGTGGCCTAATACTAACCCGGATGCCAAGTACATTCCATATTTTAGGAGGAAGAATGAACTATCATCCCATTTGGGATGTATTTTGTGGGGCAACCGTGTTGTCATTCCTGAACTCCACAGATCTACAATTTTATCAGAATTACATGAGGGTCACCCTGGAATAGTACGTATGAAGGCATTAGCTAGAAGTCACTTGTGGTGGCCAGGACTTGATAAAGACATTGAAGAATGTGTTTCAGGATGTTATTTGTGTCAGCGATCTAGACCTGAGCTGCCACACACACGCACTCATAAGTGGGAATTGGCCAGGAATCCTTGGTCTAGGATTCATATTGATTTTGCTGGACCTTTTCAAGGGTTAACCTTCCTAGTTGTGGTGGACACTTTCTCTAGGTGGCTAGAGGTAGTGCCTGTCAGTTCAATGACATCTTGTAGAACAATACAGGTCTTAAGGGGCCTCTTTGCCACTCATGGGTTACCTGATGTGATTGTATCGGATAATGGGCCCCAATTCACCTCTGTTGAATTTCAGGATTTCCTCAGGGCCAACTCGATTAGACATGCAACATCAGCACCCTTCCACCCGTCCACCAATGGCTTGGCTGAACGCAACGTGAGAACCACCAAAGACGCCTTGAAGCGAATCATCCGTGGCGATTGGCACCAAAGACTGGCAGACTTTTTGCTGACCCAACACACAACCCCTTGCACGGCTACCGGAAAAAGCCCGGCGGAAATGAGGTGGGGCAAACGGCTAACCACCAAACTGGACAGGTTACATCCTGACAAACTACCCTCAAGTGCTGAACCGGACATTCCAAACAGATCATTCAAAATAGGAGACTTAGTCTGGGCCAGAAACTATGGACAGGGGGACAAATGGGTCCCGGGGGTGGTCACTGACATAATGGGGCCATTGTCTTACACCATTGAGGGGGAAGGGAATAGAATAAGTAAAAGACATATCGATCAGCTAAGGAAGAGAGCTATTGGAAGTATGCCAGTAGATGGGGGTCAAAGCGTACACGGGGGGGACACTGCATCTTGGCTTAATCATAACAACCTGCCAGTTAGTGGGGAAGCGGAAATTCAAACCAGTGTGTCCACAGCTAACCCACAACACGGTCAAATTGACTGGGAACTGTCCTCTATGAGCAGGCCTGCAATAGCTGAGCATCAACATCAAACACAACAACAATTACAATTTGTTAGTAGAGAAACATCAGAGCCTGTAATTCAAGAGTCCAGACCCACAAATATAAGCCAGCCAAGCAGACAGTCAGCTAGCAATGACTTAAGTAACCAAACCAATAGATATCCATCTAGGGTCCATAGGCCACCCAAATATTTGAGAGATTACGTCAACAAATAACATCAACTGGGGGGGAAGGGGTGTTATGTCAGTAGCTTTGTTGCAAACATGTAAGTAGCTGGTTGCATAGAAGGTTCCTTGAAGCGGGAGATTCTGGTGCAACTATTGGTTAAAGTTGTAAAGGCGGGAAAACCCGGACTTGTGATTGGATACAGTTTAAACAGCTCTAGTATAAAAGCCAGAGTCTTTTTGACAGTTGTCAGTTGACATATGTGTATTGAATAAACCATTTTGCTGTTAACCTCTCTGAGTCATTCGTCTGCCTGAACCAAACAAACATAATGATTACAAATGGTTTGGTCTTTTTGATTTACTGATGGTTAGATTGCCTCCTTCGATTCAAATAAATCTGGTAATTTAAAGGCCTTTGTCTGGAAACCTGATTGGCAAAAAAAGAAAGCCAGAGTTAAATTTAAAAAGTGAGTTCTTAGAGTAGGGCTTTTCAACCTTTTCACCCATTGTACCACTTTTAGGATAAGGCAATATCCAAGTACCACTAGTTCCCCAGCAAGGTGTCAAAAACGTGACCAAAAAAAGGGGAAAAAATGATAAAGTACAAGTAGTCCTCGACTTACAACAATTCGCTTAGTGACTATTTGAAGTTACAACGGTACTGAAAAAAATGATTTATGACCATTTTTCACACTTATGTTTGTTGCAGCATCCCCAGGGTCATGTGATTTACATTCAGATGCTTGGCAACTGATTCATACTTATGACATTCACAGTGTCCCTGGGTCATGTGATCAATGGCCGGGGGGGCGTGGCATGGCCAGCTTATCACTCAGGTTGCCAGGGGCCTGTGGGGGGGGGAATCCATGGGTCTCTGGTGGAGGGGGGGTGCCTTCCTTCCCTCCCTCTCTCCCATTGTGCCTTCCTTCCTTTTCCTTCCTTTCCTTTCTTTCCTTCCCTCATTCTTTGTCTCTTCCTCCTTCCCTCCCTCCCTTCCATTGTCTCTCCCTCCCTTCCATTGTCCTTCCTTCCTTCCTTCCTTCCTTCCTTCCTTCCTTCCTTCCTTCCTTCCTTCCTTCCTTCCTTCCTTCCTTCCTTCCCTCTTGTCCCTTCCTTCCTTCCCTCCCTCCGTTCCAAGCAACCTGCTAGTCCAAACTACAAATACTGCACCTCACACAACCTGCCCATCTCCCATTTTCAGGCACGTACATTACGAACTGGCTACTTCTCCCAGTCATTTTTCCCCTACCAGAGCCCAGCATTTGAGCCAGGTTCCCAATCCTCTCTGTGTACATAGTGCTCCCCAGCACCGTCGAGAGATGCCCATTTCTGGCCGCATTGCTACTGTTATCAAGTTAATTTTCACCCACCTGAAGGAAGAGAGCGATGCTTTTCTCCCTCCTTCAAAGGAAGGGAGACAAACCCGAATTGCCACAAAGTCACCCTTCCTTCGGGTGAAGTAATCTCCTTGCAATGCAAAATCCATCTTTTGCAAAGGGCAGCGTGCACGCTCCGAGAGCAAAGGAGGAAAGCAGCCCAGCAACCTGCTAGTCCAAACTACAAGTACTGCTTCTTGGGATGGAGTGGGGTGGGGACGGAGAGGAAATGTCTGGAAATCATGCAAGAGCTTTTCCTCTTATTATTGCTGTTATTCTTCCAAGTTGCAAAGGAAAAGCAGAAACAAATACTGCTTCTTGGGATGGGGTGGGGTGGGGATGGAGAGGAAACATCTGGGGTGCATCGAAGTCACCCGTGCCTGCTCAGAGGTTGGTGCCGCTCAGAAGCAACCCGCGCAGGCCACTTGGAGGCTGCCCATGCCCACTTAGAAGCTGGCGCCGCTCGGAAACCAATCACGCTGTTTGGCGGTGTCGGGGCTGCCCACCGGGACTTCCAGCTGGCTGGTGGCATGGGGTCCAGAGTCCCAGCCTCAAAATAATAATAATAATAATAATAATAATAATAATAATAATAATAATAATAATAATAATAATAATAATAATAATAATAATGAGAAGGAGAAGGAGAAGGAGAAGGAGGAAGGGACCTTGGAGGTCATCTAGTCCAATCCCCTGCTCAGGCAGGAAACCCTATACCATTTCAGATAAACGGCTGGCCAGTCTCTTCTTAAAAACTTCCAGTCTTAAAAACTTCCAGATGATCAGCGGAGCAATGAGCGGTTGGCAGGCCAGGTAGCCAGGCTGCTGTGCGGATCCCCCCCTCAGTTGATTGTCGAGCCCAGGGCTTGACAGCTGCTCCTGCTCAAAAGGCAGGGTTCGACAGCCAGTGAGGCGCTCGCGCGGGGCTCTCCCAGGGCTGGTGGGCGATGGGGGAGGAGCAGGCTGATCACCTTACCGGTACCTGGGACCCTGACGCGCCTACCCAGCCATGTGTGTCCTGAAGAAGCGCTGATCAGAAGTGAATCCGGTTGCTGCACAATGAGTCCCTGGAGAGGGGAGGGCCTCGCTCTACGCCTGTGCGCGTTTCTTCCAAGAGTTCTGTTTTCTTAAGGTGTAGATTGAAGTGGGAATTGACAAATTTTTTAACTGACCATGCTATTTCTAGAAATTTATTAGCTTAAACTGGTTGTATGAAATGTTAAGGGAAATTGAGAAGGATGTTTTGATAATGTAACCTGAATTATGTATTGAAAACCCTGTTACTGAATATCTGATTACCCAGTCAACATGATGCTTTCTAAATATGTAGATTTTAACTGGAAAACCAAAAAACCCTGTTTTTTAAAAAATAATTCATGCAGAGACAAAGAGACTCATCTTTTTTTTCTTGAAATAGCATCGGAGCAGCCATTTTCAGTCTAGCCAGCTGAATGAAACTGTGTGCCAAAGTCTCTTATCTATGAATTTGTGCAGCTCTTCTAACTCTTGGTGGGGGTTTGTGTCATCAAATAGAGCTTGGTTTTTGGCTACTTCGGGGATGATTTCAATGGCACAGTCTGTGGAAGGTTGGGGGGGGGTTAGTTCATCAGACCCCTTCTCGCTAAAAACCTCAGCCAGGTCCTGTACTCTAGTTCCTGATCATTGAATGTTGCCACCACTTTGCACTTAGTCTTCATTCTGGGGCTGCCGCAGGTCTCGGGCAACAGGGGTGTCCCCTTAGGAAACCTGAAACCTCCCATTCTGCAATTGATGCACAGATTCCATTCTTTTAGCCAGTCCAGTCCTAGGACTAGGGGCCAGTCCATGCCGGGGGTCACTACAAAAGTCAAAGTTTCAGTGTGGTCCCCCATGGTTAATTTCACAGGCACTATGGTGGCTGGGACACCCCTGCAATAAACCTTGACAGAATGAAATTGGCTTCTTTAGTCTCTTTACACGAACATCCAAATTCCTCACCAGGGTTGGGCTTATTAAACATCTGGTGCAGCCTGAGTCCAGTAAGGCCTTCATGGCCACCTTCTTCTTCATGCCTGGGATTAGCAGTCCTATGGGCATGTTGATTGCTGTGATGGGTCCAGGGTTCATCATCGTAGTTGCTGTCAGACATCTCTGGACCCTTCTCTGGGGAGGTTGAAGTTACTTCTCCAAAGTGGGTTGGAAGTCCACAACCTCAGCACTTTTCATCACTGTCTCCCTGGTGCTGGGTTTTTTTTGACAGGTTTTCACCCCCAGGTCGGTCTCTCTTTCTCACCAGAATTTTCAAATGATTGTAAGGACCTACCTCATCTAAGCCTCCCAAGAAAGCAGAACTCTTGAAACAGGCATTGTCTCAAAAGGAACTTTTATTAGGGGCTAGTGATAGCAGGGAAAACAAGGTGAGATCTGGAGAAAAACTCATGCAAGCAGTTTACTAAAAGCAACATTATTACTTCACACCAAGTGGGGTAGGCAGCATTTATGTGGTGCCTGGTTATATGTGGCTTTTTTTAATTGAAGAGTTTTACAGTACATTTTTTAAATAGAAAAAACTCCCTCCCTCCCCCTAAAACATATTTTAGCTGAATACAGGGTATAAACTTACAAACTTAAGCTAAAATATGCTAACAAAAATAAAACATTAAATTCTATTGGACTTTAACTCTCCGTAAACATAACTATATTAGTAATAAATAACAAATAACTAATAATACATCGTATAAAACCACTACTTATTCAAATGCTAAATGAAACTTTTTAGTCCCATATTTATTCTGAATATATTTGATCCATCTTCTCCATTCCACAATATATCTCTGTTGCGATTGTTCTTTCAAATATGCTGAAATCTTTGCTATTTCCGCCAAGTTAGAAACTTTCAAAGTCCACTCTTCTATAGTCGGCAGTTCCTCCTTCTTCCAATATTGCGCTACTAAAAGTCTTGCTGCCGTAATTAAATTCAACATCAATTTAGTATCTATAACAGTAAAATCTGTAATAATACCCAACAAAAACAACTGCGGAGAAAACCTTATCTTTTTCTTAAATATCTTTTGCATGTTCCACCAAATTTTAATCCAAAAAGCTTTGACTTTTTTACAAGTCCACCATATGTGAAAATACATTGCATCCTCACAACCACACCTGCAACATTTGGGCTGGCAGTTCGGATAGATACTTGCTAGTTTTTTAGGGTCTAAGTTTTATAAAGCATTTTATAAAAATTCTCTCTTAAATTTTGGGCCTGTGTAAATTTTACGTTTCTAACCCAAATCTTTTCCCAAGTATCCATTGTTATAACCTCCTGAAAATTCTGGGCCCACTTTATCATACAATCTTTAACAAGTTCCGTTTCTGAGTCAATTTCTATCAATGCATTATATATCCTTCTTATATGTGCTTGACCTTGATCTCGAATTTGTTTTACCAAATTTTCATCGGTTATCGAGAAACCAACTTTCTGATCTTCTTTCCATCTTGCTTGCAACTGCCCATACTGAAACCAAGTTTGTACAATCTTTTAAAATATTATATGGCTTTAATTGCCATACATTCCTTTCTGTCCTTAAAAATTTTTTGTATGTAATCACATCATGTTTAAATCCAACATTTATATTTTCTATTGCATGTTTAGGTATTGCCCAAATTGGTATTTTATAATTTAACTTATGTCTATATTTTTTCCATACTCGCAACAGAGCATACCTTAATATATGTATCTTAAAAACATTATCCACCTTCTTATCATACCATAAGTATGCATGCCAACCAAATAACAAATCATAACCCTCAAGATTTAATAATCTCCCTTGTGTTAAATTAAACCAATCACTAATTGAAGATAAAGCAGCAGCCTCATAGTATAATTTAAGATTAGGCATTTTAAGACCACCTCTTTCACGTATATCTTGCATTATCTTAAATTTAACTCGCGGTTTTTTCCCTCCCCAAACAAATTTATTAATACCTTTCTGCCATTCCTCCAAATTTGAATCCTTTTTAAGTATAGGTATCATTTGAAACAAAAATAAAAATTTTGGCAAAACATTCATTTTTACTGCTGCAATTCTTCCCAATAAGGATAATTGTAATTTTTTTCAACCATCTAGCTCTTTTTGTATTTTTAACCATAACAATTCATAATTATTTTTATATAATTTCACATTTGAAGCTGTGAGGTAAACCCCCAAATATTTAATCTTTTTAACTATTTCAAATCCCGTTAACTCTTCTAAGACAACCTTTTGTTCTATAGTCATATTTTTAGACAATATTTTAGTTTTTTGCGTATTTATCTTGAATCCAGAAACTTTCCCATATGACGTTATTATCTCCATCAACTCTACAACTGAGTAAGTCGGTTGACTTACTGTAATAACCAGGTCATCCGCAAACGCTCTCAATCTATAATCTTGATCTCTTATTTTAATTCCCTTAATTTTATTTGAGTCTCGTATCTTAATCAATAATATTTCCAATGTTAAAACAAACAGCAAAGGTGACAACGGACATCCCTGTCTTGTACCCTTTTCAATATTACATGTTTCTGTCAAACTACCATTAACTATTATTTGAGCTGTTTGCTTCTGGTATATTGCTCTAATAGATTGTAAAAATTTTTCCCCAAACTCCATTTTTTCCAATGCCTTAAATAAAAATTGCCAATCCAATTGATCAAAGGCTTTTTCAGCATCCAAAAAGATAAGCGCTGCAGAAATCTGGTTATTTCTATCCAAAAATTCCAATGTCTACAATATGTCTCACATTATTCTTCATTTGTCTACCACTTATAAATCCAGTTTGGTCACTATGAATCATTTGCTGCATTACCTTCATTAATCTATTTGCTAAAATTTTTGCAAATATCTTGTAATCAGTATTTAAAAGCGATATTGGCCTATAATTTTTGGCTTGGGTAGCATCTTGATCTTCCTTCGGAATCAGCAAAATAAAGGCTGTTTTCCACGATGGAGGCACTTCTCCTCCCAATTGAATTGTCCTAAACAGTTCTCTTAAAGGTTCCACCATTTCTGCCTGTAAATCTTTATAATAGACGGCAGTCAAACTGTCTGTTCCTGGTGCTTTACCCACCTTTAATTGCTTAATTGCTAGAATAATTTCTTCATCATTTATCAATTGATTCATCCCTTCCCTTTGCTCTTGTGTAAGAACAGGGTTTTTATTTGTTGGTTGGGGTGTTGATGGCCAACTACTAAGTCATTGGCTCTTGGTTCTTCTCAGTTTCTAAGTACCGTTTGGGTAGTAAATCAGCACTTCTGTTGACTGACAAGGGGCCAGTTTCCCAGGCTTCAATCATTTCCCTGTCTATTTTTGTACCTACTCCACCAACAATTTTAGTAGCTGCAAAATTGAATATGTCCTTGTTCACTGTAATGTGAGGCTACCAATGAGTTGAGGTCTGCTTGTCTGACTGCTGGCTTGTGTTCTTGCAATCTGGTGGTTAGTTTCCTCTCCGACTGTCCTGTATGATCACAGGGGCAATTCATGCAGAGGATCTGGTAGATTAATTAGAAGTACCTCCCACCTCCAAGCAAACTTTGCAATGCATGATTTCTCCTCACATGGTAGCCTCTGGATGGTGTGCGATGTCCACTTACAGATCTTGGAAGCTGTGTTTTAGTTTTTGATTTATGGCAGGGAGTGCCATATAGTTGGTCTTGTACCTTCTTCATTTCTTTCCTTTATGTGTTGTAAAAAATGCTTGTGGGCACCCATTCTGCCTCAGTTGTTCACACAGGTACCTGCTCTCCAGTTGTTTAGCTTGCTGGGTATTACAGTGGGTTCTCGCCCTGCCATAAAGTGTTCTGACACAACTATTTTTGTGTGACAATGGATGGGTTATTGTTGAATCTAAGAATGCATAGAATGTTGGTGGTCTTGCGATAAAACATGGTTTCTAGGCTCACTATATAACAACAACAACAACAACAACAAAGTTGGAAGGGACCTTAGAGGTCATCTAGTCCAAACCCCTGCTCAGGCAGGAAACACTATACCATTTCAGACAAATGGCTGTCCAGTATTGGAGCATTCACCGCTTCTGGAGGCAGGTTGTTCCATTGATTAATTGTTCTAAACTGTCAGGTAGTTTCTCCTTAGTTCTAGGTTGCTTCTCTCCTTGATTAGTTTCCATCCGTTGCTTCTTGTCCTGCCTTTGGGCGCTTTGGAGAATAGCTTGAGTCCCTCCTCTTTGTGAGCCCCTGAGATATTGGAACACTGCTATCATGTCCCCCCTCATCCTTCTCTTCATAAACTAGAAATACCCAATTCCAGCAACCGTTCCCTATATGTTTTAGCCTCCAGTCCCCTAATCATCTTTGTTGCTCTTCTCTGTACTCTTTCTAGAGTCTCAACATCTTTTTTACATCGTGGTGACTAAAACTGGATGCAGTACCAAGGCCTTGTAAAGTGGTATTAATACTTCACATGATCTTGATTCTATTCCTCTGTTAATGCAGCCTAGCACTGTGTTGGCTTTTTTGGTAGCTGCAGCACACTGTTAGCTCATATTTAAGTGATTGTCCACTAGGACTCCGAGATCCCTCTCACAGTTACTACTATTGAGCAAGGTACCCCTTATACTATACCTGTACATTTGGTTTTTCTTGCCAAAATGTAGAACCTTACTTTTTTCACCATTGAATTTCATTTTGTTAGATAGTGCCCAGTGTTCAAGTCTGTCCAGATCTTCCTGAATCTTAAGCCTGTCTTCTGGAGTGTTAGCTGTTCCTGCCAGCTTGGTGTCATCTGCAAATTTGATGAGTTCCCCATTTATCCCTTCATCCAAATCGTTGATGGAGATGTTGAAGAGCACTGGGGCACCCCACTATATACTTCCCTCCATGTAGATGCGGTTCCATTGAGGACCACACGCTGAGTATGGCCGGTCAGCCAGCTACGAATCCATCTGGTGGTGATTCTGTCTAACCCACATTTTTCTATCTTATCAAGTAGAAGGTTGTGATCTACTTTATCAAATGCCTTACTGAAGTCCAAGTAAATTATATCCACAGCATTCCTCTGATCGACTGATTTTGTCACTTGGTCAAAGAATGCAATAAGATTTGCCTGGCATTATCTGTTTTTGACAAACCCATGTTGGCTTTTAGTAATGACTTTGTTTGCCTCTAGGTGCTCGTTGATTCGTTGTTTGATTATCTTTTCCAGAATCTTCCCAGGTATTGAGGTCAGGCTGATAGGTATGTAATTTCCTGGGTCCATTTTTTCCCTTTTTTGAAGATGGGGACTACATCAGCTCTTTTCCAATCCTCTGGTAGTTCCCCAGTGCTCCAGGATCTTTAAAAAATATAGTTCAGTGGTTCTGAGATCACATCTGCCAGTTCCTTGAGAACCTTGGGGTGTAATCCCTCTGGTCCTGGTGATTTGAACTCGTCTAGGCTGGACAGGTGCTCACTTACCATTTTCTTGCCTATCTTAACTTGTGTTTCTATTCTGTTTTTTATGGCACTATTTTTGATAGGTTGGTCTGTTTTTTCCCTTTGTGTAAAGACAGATGCAAAAAACGAGTTAAATAGTTCTGCTTTCTCCCTGTTTCTTTCATCTTCCTGCCAGTTGACAAGGACATTTAAAATGGTAATTGTCTAGCTGTGGGAAGATGGAGTTCAGTAGGGTATGGAAGTCTTTCAGTGCATTTCTTTTGATGATGACACACAATGATGATGACACACAATACCACAATTTAGGTTTGTACTTTTGAAATACACGATGTTCTAGTTCACGCAGGACAGTTTCTGCAATTACTCCTGATATTGGGGATCCCCTGGGTGCCCCTTTTATTTGCTCAAACATTTATTTATTTATTTATTTTTATTACATTTATATCCCGCCCTTCTCTGAAGACTCAGGGCGGCTTACAAGCTTAGCAGTAGCCTTCATTCTATGTATATGCCTGCTTGTTAGGGCTTTCACACACACCCCAAGCGGCATTATTACAAAGTCAGCTTAATTGCCCCCAACAATCTGGGTCCTCATTTTACCTACCTCGGAAGGATGGAAGGCTGAGTCAACCTTGAGCCTGGTGGGATGCGAACCTGCACTAATTGCAGGCAGCTGGTGTTACTTAAGGAGGCATCAGCCCACTGCTCCACCATGTGGAAAGTGAAGAAGGTATGTTGGCAACACTGGAGCAGCTTCACAATTTGTGTCCTGGTTAGATTGTTCTGATCTGTGTTGCATTCTTCATCTAGTTTTCTTTTGATTACTTCGTATGCTAGATGGAGAGGAATGGATGTAAATAGGGACACTGCTTCAAGGGAGACCATGACCTCATCAGGAGCCACATTTAAACCTTGTAGTTTTATTTTATTTATTTTATTTTAATTCCATTTATATCCCGCCCTTCTCCGAAGACTCAGGGCGGCTTTACAAACTTGGCAGTTTTGTCACAACCTGTGTGGCTGATGGGACTTTGCTGTTCGAGGGTGGCATTGTGCCAGCCATTTAGCCAGGTTGTAGGTAGAGGTATCTCATAGTGCTACAATAGGTCTGAGTGGGACTCCTATTTTCTGTATCTTGGGGAGTCCGTAAAATCTCATTTGGGGCAGCATCTGTGGCTCTCATGTTCCCACATTCTTTTTCCATTATACACTTGTTTTGTTTGGATTGGCTGAGATAAACACTTAACTGTGTGACCATCATTCCCATCTCTGATGTCTTCACTGGTCTATACACTGAGGAATCATTAGGCAGGGTGAAGGGCTCTGTTTCACAATCTGTGAGGTTCATCAGCACCATTGAGAGGCCTTTGTCTGCCAGTAAATAATAATGTCCTGACCTTGTTTCAGGTCTTTCAAGATGCTTAGCTCTGTTGGGCTGAAGTGTGTTGTTTGGTTTGTGTGGCCAGCATTGCTGATATTTTTTGTCTGATAGCATGTTTTATTATTATTATTATTTATTATTATTATTATTATTATTATTATTATTATTATTATTATTATTATTATTATTATTATTATTATTTTACAGCACAAAATAAAAAAATTGAAAAGCAAATAGTAGAACCCAGAGGGGAGGGAAAGGCAAAAGGTGGAGTATGGCATAGAGGGGGAAAAGAAAAATGACTTACTCTACTGTGTTGAAGTAGAATAAGTCATTAACATCAAACCTCAAGTTCATACTTTTCCATAATAGTATAAACTTGCCATTTCTATAACAACAGATACATCTAATCAGTCTGATAGCCTGTTTTTCTGGCTCTTGTATCTCTACTCTGATGCACATGGATTTTGATGTTGCTATAAATTCTCTTGATGCAGTGTGTCACATGTTAAACCTCTCAATATGTTCAAGTATTTATAATTCCTGATGGCAGGCTTGGCAATTTGCACATGCAGAGATACTCAATGACATTTTGGTGCAAATGCAAAGGATTGAATTTGAGGTGTCGATGGAAGCATTGCAAAAGGTAAACTGAAGAAATGGGGAGGGTCAGTACCCGGTGGTCTTCCATGGAAGCGTTGGGTTGCATCTCCTCTTTTCCACCTCCTCTTCCTCTTCCTCTTTTTGACCTCCAATTAATGCATCACAGATACAAGAGACAAAAACTGTGCAGGCAGTTTGGATGCTGAACAACTGGTTCATATTTGTGACGGTCGCAGTGTCCTCGGATCATGTGATCCCCATTTGTGATTTTCTGATGAGCAAAGTCAAAGGGGAAGCCAGATTCAGTTAACAATCCTGTCATTAATTTAACAACTGCAGTGATTCACTTAACAACTGTGACAAGAAAGGTCATAAAATGGGGCAAAGTTTACTTAATGACTGTTTCACTTAGCAACATAAATTTTGGACTCAGTTGTAAAGCAAGGATTACCTGTAATAGGAAATCTTATAAAATCTAGAGGGGAGCTTGGAGCTTGGGGAAGGCTAAAGCAAATACAAAAGAGAGAAATAAAAACACAAATATGTATAAAAAATGAAAAACAAATAACAGAAAATAAACATCTCCACTTTCTTGACTTATCACAACATTCACACAAAACTCACACAGACCAGAATAAATGATGGATGTGGGCATGGTCAGCCTTTGCACTCACCACCAAAAGAAATTGAGCTTTTTAATGTATAGTTTTCAAACTCTTTCTGTAGAAGTCAACAGGTTTTCAGCTGGAAAGGTTTGTGTACATGCACATGCAACCTTATATAGACATATAAACAAGTAAAACCCACCATGCCTTTACATTAAACAAAACAACAGAAACAGCTCCCTGCTTGTGTTTGGATGGATTTTATCACAACCCTGTAGAGTCACAGGATTTCATCCTCATTACTTCTCAGCTGGAGGAAAGAAACAGTTTGTGTGGGATCCAGCTGACGGGGAGGCAGATTAATAAAAAATAATGTTCTATTTGTAATGGCAAGATAGTATTTGTCCAGTTCATTAGCCTTCATGGCTTCAGATTACAACATTGCAATATAGGAGCAAATTCATTCATAAAAAGAAAACTGCTCAAGCACCAGTGAGGGTATTGGACCCACTCCAAACCCTGAGCCACAATGATTTATCAATTTCTTTAGGAAAGATTCTTTCTCCAACCAGTCTGCCTGAGCACCATTATCCACTTCCCTCCCAGCCTAGGATCAGCTCAGGCAATTCCTCCATTCAGACATAGGAAAAAGGGAGTTTGAACAGAAGCTCTGGGTCAGTTTCCATTCTTCAATACAGAAAGGTCCCACTCCGCCCTCCAAAGCCAAATTCCCACTTGTTTCCTGGACACCTCTGGCCATTGCTCAGCTGATTTGGCATCAGGGCCAGGGTGACTGAGAATTGGGATGGAAGGGACCACATACACTCCACAAACTTCCCCAGCCACAATTAGACTCTTAGACATAGATTGTGGCCTCCCACACACTCCTCAAGAGTGCCTTTATGTGGCATCAGGAAGGGACATGGGATCAGTCTCACAACACTCATCCTAAGGGGTTCCCCAGCTATTTTCCCTAATTACAGATTAAAGATTGGGAATCCCACTCCTAACACCAGTTTTTGTGGAGTCTAATGCAGGACCCAAAAACAAATAACCAAGGTTCACAGCAGTTATTATTTATTCATTGTCCACAGGAGGAATTTCCCTCCATAAAATAGTGGGAGGAAATCCCACAAACAAAAGGATGCATTTATATATTTCAGGAAAGAAGGAACACACTGATAAACATACATATGAATATTTAATAGATAATGTGAGCATGAATATTCATAATTAGCAAGTCTCAGATTCTTTCCAAGAAAGTGTTACTGGGTAAATAAAAAAATCACTTTCATTTCCAACACAGTTTTGATGAAATGTATTAAGAAATAAGGGTCTCATTGTTGCCCCATGCATTCCTTCTATATTTTTATTTATTAACACATTCCAATTTCTCCAACAAATTAGTTTTCCTGACAATCTTCCAGCTCTTTAATTATTTCTAGAAAAAATATTGGCCCATTCATGAATAGAGAACAACTTGGACCATTTTCTAAGTTTGGCCTCTAGGAACATGTTGAGAGTTGAAATTACTCTGTCTCACATTTCCACATTTCTTCTGGTTGTAAGCTGCTCCTTTGTGTTCAGGTCTGGCCTCAGAATGATAATGTAGCACTTGGAGATGAAGATGCAGCCCAGCAGCCCAGCACTGGAGACCAGTATGGAGAAGACCTGCACAGCCACCATGAATTTCCCTTTGGTGTTCAGGTAAGTGGGCACAAAAGTCACCCAGACACTGCTGAAGATCAGCATGCTGAAGGTGATCAGCTTGGCTTCATTGAAGGCCCCAGGCAGATTCCTGGCCAGGAAAGCCACCATGAAGCAGATGGCAGCCAGGAAACCCATATAACTGAAGGTGATGTAGAACATGACAACAGCTCCTTCATTGCATTGCAAGATGATCTCTCTAGGCTGGGAGTGGAAGTCAGAGTCAGGGAATGGGGGAGAAACTCCCAGCCAGATGGAGCAGATGATAATTTGGACAGCAGAGCAAGAAATGATGATGGAGTTGGCCAAGCTCTTCCCCAACCATCTCTTCACTTGGTTTCCTGGTTTTGTGGCAAGGAAGGCCAGCACCACCATGATGGTTTTGGCCAAAAGAGAAGAAACAGCAACTGAGAAGATGATACTAAAAACCATTTGTCTGAGAAGGCAGGTGGCTTTGCTTGGTTGACCAACAAAGAGCAAAGAAGACAAGAAGCAAAGCAGGAGGGAGACCAGGAGGATGTAGGAGAGGTCCCGGTTGTTGGCTTTGACAATGGGAGTTTCTCGGTATTTAATGAATATGATTAAAACAAGGCCTGTGGTTAGGAAGAAGAGTAGAGCAAAAGACACCAGAATGATGCCCAGACGTTCTTCATAAGACAGGAAGGTTATAACTTTGGGGATGCATTGGACTCTGTCCTGATTTGGATATTTATCATCCAGACATTTGGTGCATTTTTCCATATCTGAGAAAAAGTAATATTTCTTTAATATTCTATCCTTTTATTTTTCAAGAAATACCTTCTGGGACAACAGTTGATAATAGGAGCCTTTTCCAAGTTGTATTTCTTAATAATTTCACACACAGAGAGAGAAACACACACACACACACACACACACACACAGAGAGAGATACCCAATAAGAAAGATATCATTTTTTTAAAGTTAACTATATGTATGAAATTGCAGGAAGTTCAAGAACATTAATTATTTCCTGTGTCATGTGCAGAATCTTCATAGAGACATATTATTAGAAATTAATAATAAATCAGGTAATCCTTCTAAGCAATCATTCTGAGTCCTGTCCTGTGGCACTTCTTAATATACTTGACTCAGTGGATATGTATTTTATGATACATATCATAAAATATGATATGTCAGAATATTCCTGTAATGAGGTTCCCCCATAACTCTCCACAGTGCCTCACTCATCTCTTTCCTTCCAATTTGACTAAGCTATGGATGACTGTGAATCACAACTCTCGATCCATGAATTGGCTGTTATTATCTCATTGGATGGGGAATAGATCTTTGATGTCTTCTTGAAGGAATTTCTGAACTGTCAGGTAAGACATTTTGGTTTCCACAATTCTCAGTCCATTGGATTACATTCAAAGTCCCTACACATTTCTTATCTGGAATTAGATATGTCCAAATGTACATTTTAGGAAATCAGGCATATAATGTAAAAGTTACACTGAATCTATGAGGTAGGATTAAATAAATTATTATGAAATTTGTTATATAAAATGTATGTATGGTTTTGTGTATGTGATTGTGTGTGTGTGTGTGTGTGTGTGTGTGTGTGTACAAAGAGAGAGACTGAGACAGAGAGACACACACAGAGAGAGACAGAGAGACAGAGAGAGAAAGAGAAAGAGAGGAGAGGGAGAGGAGAGTTCCCATTTGTCTCAATGGTTGAGGCACCAGGTTAAAAGCAAGGAGACTGTGAGTTGCAGTCCCACTTGAAGCATGAAATTTGGATGGATAATTTTGAGTGAGTCACTCTCAGCTCACCTCACCTCACAGGGTTGTTATGAGGAAAGTAGGTGGATGAAGGAGTATTGTGTGTATTAGCTACCTTGAGGTATTTATAAAAAATAGTAAAAATGTGGGTTATAGACAAATAAATAAATAATATATTTTAAGGTGGGTTGCCATGTTAGTCCCCGTGAGATACTTTACATTGACAAAATAATAAAATTTTGTTTCTTTACTTGTTTCTTCAAATTATAGGTTGCCTGATTAATTCCTTAATCAGTAATAAATGAGAGGGGGCATGATGGGATGCATTGGCTGAGGGGTTAAGGGCACTGAGCTTGTCAGCTAAAAAATTGACAGTGGGTTAGAGACCTGAGTGCCACACAACAGGGCAAGTTCCTGTCACTTTTGCCAGCTTCTGCCCACTTATAGTTCGAAAGCATGCCAAATGTGAATAGATCAATAGGTACCACTTCAGTGGTAAAGTAACAACGTTTCATGTTTTGCTGCATACTCTACACTTCAGCATGTTGCCTTGCTGGTCACATGACTGCAGAAATGAATTCAGACAACCTGGCTCCCTTGGCTAAGAAACAGAAATGAACACCGCCCCTAGAGTCAGATACGACAGGATAGGGGAAAACTTTACCTTTAATAAATGAGAATCTCAGACTTTATTTTGGCCAAGTCGGTATATTCAAAGAATGAGCAGATGAAGCAATTTGTCTAGATGGATGGATAAATTCAGGCATTGAACAAGTTCTCCATTTTTGCATCCTTTTTGTTAGGCAGGTGTTAACTAAATCAACATTGTGCATGCAGGGATTTTTTTTGGAACCACAACTGATTTTGTTTTTACTTGGAGTTATATTGGTCATATTTCACTATTTACAACAACAGCAGCAACAACAACAAAAGGAGGTAACAAGAAGTGGAAGGCCCAGTATGGATGATACCAAGGAATTTGAATGGGGTTCAAAGGAATATCAGTGTTTTACCTTTTAATCCATAACATGGATAGTTAAAAGCTTTGGATAAAGTAAACACATTTTACCGCCAATAATTGTACACTTAGTTACCACTCTCTTCTCACAGCAATACCATCTTGCCTAATTTTATGGTAAAACTTTTCTTTTCTTTTTTCTTTCCATTTTCTTTTCTTTTTTCTCTCCTTCCTCTGTTGAGCCCAAACTCTCTGATCCATCAGGATCTTTCTACTTATGGTGTTTGATGACTTTAACAGATTTTGATTGCTTGATATAACTTTTATGCATCGATTTTGGGGAAGAACATAATGCGATTCTGCTTCAGATGAAGAAAAACAATGGACCTAAGACAAAGTTTCAAAAAGCTGAGATGCTCCAAGAAAGAAAGGTAAACATGGAAGGACATATCCTACTAAAAAGTGAAAGAATTATTTTCCCTGGCAATGATAAAGTTTGCACAATCTGCCTTACTTTCCTTTTTCTTCTCTCCTCATTCAAGATCTTTCGGTTATTCTTCCCTAGGTAAAAATTGTGTATTTTGAAAATAAACAAGAAAACAATTGAGCTTCAAAGAGTATTTTAACAAGGACTGTATTGTCTGCGGCGGGTTCCCGGTAAATAAAGAGGACGGCTTGGACTCGATCAGCTGTTTATTGCCTCCACAGGAACAAGCAAGCAAGTTTGAACCCCCCTTATATAGAGGCGCTGGCGAGCCTCTAGCCAATCACTGCTCACGGATTCTCCCGCTGTTTCGGTTTCTTCCAATCCGCGCAGACCGCGTGCGCAGCTGTCAGTTTCAGCTATCATTGGTAGCCGCATGTGGAGCTGTCATCGGTAACCGTGTGTGGAGATGTTAGCGGTAGCCGCGTGTGGAGCTGTCAGCTGTCAAAGAGCTGTCACTTGTGTTTCTTTAAGTTTAACCGTGCTTAACTCAAATATATTACATCTCTTCCCCCCCACACAATTAAGCAGTTAACTTATTTACAAGGTATTGCAATCTTGGCATTCATTTGGCCTGACCCTTGGGTTTCAGCCAAACGTAGTCCTGTAGGTATGCAGGTGGTCTCTTGGTTCTGCTGGAGCGACATAGGGGCTGGTCCCTTGCCCTCTCCCCAGGTGGGGGTAGGGGATTGGTCGTCACGGAATCTGGGTTGTCTGGTTGCCCTGAAGCGGCAATGGGGCTTGTTTGTGGGATAGGGATTTCCTCTGGATCTGGGAGGTTCCTGTTTTCCCCTTGCTGGGGCAATTCCACTGTGCTAGGGGTAATGTAAACAGGTTCCCTTGCAACTGGGAATGCCTCGGGGGCAGAGTGGTGGTTACTTGGTCCCCTTTTCCTTAATTGGTCAATGTGACGTCTTAACTGCCCCCCTTCCCCCTCAACCAGATAGGAAACTGGCCCTGTGCGTAGAATAATTGCCCCGGGTAGCCATTTGTCTCCCAGTCCAAAATTCCTGGCCCATACAGGATCCCCAATGTTAAATTGTCATGCTGGGGGTAGTAGTTCAGGTCCAGTAGTCACCCTGTCCAGGTGCAGTCTGTCCAGTCTGGTGATTAGGCGATGGCCCCAGCGTAATTCTGCAGGGCTTTTGCCTGTAGCTGTGCAGGGGGTTGAGTGTTGTGCTAACAGGAACAGTGCCAGACATTGGTGCCAGTTGCCGGAGATGATACGGTGCAATGAGTCTTTGGTAGCCCTCACCATGACTTCTGCCAGGCCGTTAGTGGAAGGCCGGAAGGGAGCTGAGGTGACATGTTTAATTAAGTTGGCCTTGGTGAAAATCTGGAAATCAGCAGAAGTGAATTGTTGTCCATTGTCAGACACTATTATATCTGGGAGACCATGTGTAGTGAAGAGCCCCCTAAGCACTTGTACAGTGCTGGCTGTGGTCAGACCTCTAACTGGGATGACCTCTAGCCACCTGGAATAGCTGTCTATTACAATAAGGAACAGCTGTCCTTGGAAAGGTCCGGCGAAATCTATATGTATCCTTGACCAGGGTCTGTGTGTAGGCTCCCACGTGTAGTGGTGCATGAGGAGGCCCTGGTCTGGTCCAGCTACATGCTCTTCTATGTCCTTGTCTATGCCTGGCCACCACAGGTAGCTCCTTGCTAACGCTTTCATTTTTACTATGCCAGGATGACCCTCGTGCAGTGTTAGGAGGGCCTTGGCCCTGTGTTTTTCGGGGATTACTACCCTGCTCCCCCATAAAACACATCCCTGGTGTGTTGATAATTCATTTTTTCTATTGTAATACACCTGGAATTCAGTCCCAGGACAATGGCCCTGCCATCCAGATGTTACTCATGCTAGTATTCTACTGAGAAGTTTGTCTGAGGCTGTAGCTGAGGCTATGTCCTTAACCTGACCGTATAAATAATCGTGAAATTTTTTAACCCCAGCGACAATGGCCAATGTCTCTTTATCAATCTGGGTGTAATTCCTTTCTGCCTTTGATAAAGTTCTTGAATAATACGCTATTGGTTTCTGGACCCCTCCCTCCTCTAAATGGCTGAGTACGGTGCCAACCCCATATGGAGAGGCATTATGAAGATGTGTTCATTATAATGGGTAATAGTCGAATTATTGGACAATAGCTCCTTCAGGTCGCTGAAACAAGTTTCATGGAGGGTGGTCCATTCCCATGGGGTGTTTTTATCTAGAAGCCTATGTAAAGGCTCTGCCCTAGCTGCTTTGTGAGGGAGGAAGGTATGGTAGAAGTTTAAGAGCCCCAAAAAGGGTTGCAGCTCTGCTTTGTTTTTTGGTGCCGGTGCCTTTTTTATTGCCCTAACCTTGGATTCTGTGGGGTGAATTCCCTGAGCATCTATCCTGAACCCCAGAAATTCAGTGGATTGTACCCCTATCAAGCATTTCTCTTTTTTGATTTTTAACCCTGCAGCTCGAAATCTGCTTAGCACTGTTTCTAACCTCTCCGCTAGCTTCTCTTCATTTTCTCCAGCTATCAGGATGTCATCGAAATATGAACACACCCCCGGGATGCCTTTCAAGGTTCGCTCCATGATTTCCTGGAAAATCCCTGGCGTGACTGAAATGCCAAACTGGAGTCTGTGAACTTTGAAAGCCCCGCAGTGTGTAACTATAGTCTGCGCATCTGCCGTCTCCCTGGTGACAGGGAGCTGCAAGTAAGCATGCACGAGATCTAGCTTACAGAAGATGGCGCTGGACTGAATAGCCGAGACGACGTGCTTCACTGCAGGAACAGGGTAAGCATGGGGGTTCAGGGCCCGGTTGAGAGTGGCCTTATAGTCTGCGCAAATGTGCACCTCCCCGTTAGGTTTCATGGGGGTGACAATAGGGGTGTCCCAGGTTCCTCCCTCCATGGGTTCAAGCACCCCTAGTTTTACCAGGCATTCCAGTTTGTCCTCAATTTTTTTCTTGAGGGCAAATGGAACCCTTCTGGCCTTGACTCTAACAGGGAGAACTTTGGGTTTGAGTTTTAGGGCGATTGGAGCCATCGAATATGTCTGCAAACTGTTTGCAGACGGATTCGAGGCTTTTGGCCTGGGTGCAATGAACTCCTCCTATCCAAATGCCCAGAGCCTGGAACCAGTTAAGTCCTGTCAGGCTGGCCCCCTTTCCCTGGGTGACAAGGACTTCAAGGGGCCCCTGGAATTTTTTATATTTAACGTTTAGTGTAGCTATTCCCATTATCCTAATTGGGGCTTGTTGAAAGTCTGCCAGTTTCATGGGGGTGGGCTTCAGGGAAATCCTCCTTTTGCTGAGGCCACAGATGTTCTTGAAAGTGTCCATTGAGATTATGGAGACGGAGGACCCTGAGTCCACCTCCATTCCACAAGGAATTCCTTGTAATTGGACCCTGATTCTAATCTTGGGCCTCAGCAATTGGTGGACATTTAAATGGCTGTCAGGCTTACCTAGCCAGTTTGTAGCCTGTACCAAGGGCTTTGGGGGCTCTGTGTATGAGAGAAGGGGGTTGGTTGTACCTGGCAGGGATGAATCCAGGTCGTTAACGGTCCCGCAGTTCCTGCTGCGGCAGACGGTACGGACGTGCCCGGTCTTGCCACACTTGTGGCATCTGGCATTCCTGAATTTGCAGGATGCCTGTGGGTGAGGTGCTCCACAGCTTGCGCATCTTTGCCCGGAGTTTGTTGTGCGGGGGATCTGTGGTCTGTTAGGGCCTCTTCTGTCATTCCGTTGTGTTTGAGACTTCGTATATTGTTGTTGGAGTGCGTTGATTTCATTGTCGGGCTCCATGGCTTCCTCCTCACTGTCGGCTGGAAGGCAGTAGTGGACTGACCCGTTGGGCCCATTGGTGGGGGGGTCTTGATGTTCATCGTGGGTAGCTTCGTATGCCCAGATTTCGCTCACTACCTCAGTGAGGCTCATAGTCGGTTTGGTGACTATTTTCTGGTCCCGGATCCTATCTTCCAGGTCCGGGAAATGGCACCATTGTGCGGCATGTCGTACGGCCGCGACGAAGTCAGTCACAGCTTCCCCGGACCGCTGGGTTCGCTGGGCGAATCAGAGTCGCCAGTAGAGCTCTGATTGTGCAGGTACGAAGTGCTTCGTTAGCATCTCAGTTAGCTCCGCATATGGAATGGTGTTGACTGGGTCTGGATTGCAGAGTCCGGCGGCGACATCGTATACAGCTGAGCCGCTAAGGCATAGTAGAGCCGCTGCCTTCATGCGGTCTTCAGTAATTCTGTTGAACAGGAGGTAGCCTTCGACCTGTCCCAGGTGCGATTCCCATCGCTCTGGGTATTTGAGGTCGAACTCTTTGATCTGTCCGACTGCTGCCATGCTGTCTCAGTAAATACTGCTTCACGGTTATTTTGGGAATTAGTTTTCCCAGTGACTTTGCTCAGTGACTGTCAGCTTGTGACTTTGCTCTTAGATAGCTCCGTGAAGCAGTACCACCTTCGTCGCCAGTTGTATTGTCTGCGGCGGGTTCCCGGTAAATAAAGAGGACAGCAGGCTTGGACTCAATCAGCTGTTTATTGCCTCCACAGGAACAAGCAAGCAAGTTTGAACCCCCCTTATATAGAGGCAGTGGCGAGCCTCTAGCCAATCACTGCTCTCGGATTGTCCCACCGTTTCGGTTTCTTCCAATCCGCGCGGACCGCATGCGCAGCTGTCAGTTTCAGCTGTCATCGGTAACCGCATGTGGAGCTGTCATCGGTAGCCGCGTGTGGAGCTGTCAGCTGTCAAAGAGCTGTCACTTGCTTTTCTTTAAGTTTAACCGTGCTTAACTCACATATGCAGTCATAGCAGCAAAGGACTTTCATCAAACTAAATCCATTTCCACAAGACTGTCCTTTCCTCTGGTGTCACCCACCTTCCTGAGTGGAGATGGTCCCCTCTGGACAAGGAATGCAGTCATAGCAGCAAAGTGGCTCTCCTTCTCGCACCTGCTTG
Source organism: Vipera ursinii (assembly GCF_947247035.1). Lineage (NCBI taxonomy): Eukaryota > Metazoa > Chordata > Lepidosauria > Squamata > Viperidae > Vipera > Vipera ursinii. The sequence continues at coordinate 762,496 of NC_139529.1, read as the reverse complement.
ACAAATCCAGGATGACAACTTTCCACACATTTGGACTGAGGCAGAGACTAAGCAGAGAAACCAAGAAATGACAAAGAAAAATGTGTCAGGAAATGGTGCCATGGTGCCATGGAAAATGGAGGTAGACATGGTAGCCAAGTAATCCCTGGGTTTCACTTAAGTAAATATGAAACCTCTGACTAACTCCAAATGGTGGTAGGATATACAACTACTGGCAGATTCTTCATTTAGTTCCTGCCTTTTGCTTCTGGCATATCACATTCCAAGAAAGGACTTTTCTACTTAATAAAGTCTGGAAATTAGAAAAGATTTAAACGTTAAGTGACAACCAGCCAATTCCTCCTCAAGGCTGTATTAACATGCATTCCTACATTCTTTGTATACACATGGATTTAAAGTATGATGAGTTAGTTATATTACATTTTAGAATATATTAAATTATAGTGTATCCAATTTAGGAAAATAGAGAAAAACTATTTACAACATGAGAAATATTAAAAATATCTATTATAAAAACACAACAGATAAAACACATTAACAAATATAACCATGGAGACAAGATGGCAGAGAAGGGGGCTGGCTGCATAGGGGTGAGGTGGCACTGCACTTAATTGATCAGCCACCTACAGTATGAAGCTCCCCCATTGGGTCTCTCAGGCTTCTGGGAGAGGCAGGTCTTCAGGCTCTGGCCAAAGGTCTGGGTGGCGGGAGCCATTCTCTCCTCTGGGGCCAGAGGGCAGGAGCCACAGCAGAGGTCTCTTTTCCTGGATCCGGCCAGCTGAAATGCCTCGGCTGATGAGATCTCCAGTATGCCCCTCTGCTGGCCTGGGGCAGGCCAGTCCCCCAGAGGGTTCCTCAAGTGGCCTGGACCTTCCTTGCCTTCTCTTTGAGAACCAGGAAGAAATGAAGCTCAGGCTGTCATCACCACAATCCCCAGCACCTGATGAACGCTCTCCCCAGTTTTATGGAGATAATGAATAACAGAGGGGACGCCACAAAAGGACTTTCATCCATATCCTAAAGAATCGTCACTCCCGAGCCTATGTTGGATATAGATGAATCAGCTTAAAACATATTATAGCATCTGAGGGACACCTTGTGGAATACTACTGAAGCCTTCCAAACAGTCTAAGAAAACCGCCATTCCTTTAAATTTCTGGGAGTCTACCTCTGTGAAGATCTGACCTGGAAAGTTAACACAGCCCAAGTGGCTAGAAAGGCCCAACAGAGGCTTCACTTTCTTAGGGTCTTGCAGAAGAACAGGGTAGAACAACGGCTAATGACCCTCTTTTACCGGTCTACTATAGAGAGCGTCCTCTCGTATGGTATTGTGGTTTGGTATGCTGGTCTGACAGCCGCGGACAGGAAAGTATTACAGAGGGTAGTAAGCACAGCACAAGACATTGTGGGCTGTCCCCTGACACCACTGGATGACATCGCCAGGGCTCGTTGCCTTGGAAGAGTGAGGAAGATTCTCAGGGATGGCTCACTCCCTGGACTCTTTACTCTTTACTCTCCTACCATCCGGTAGGAGATATAGGAGTACAGCCAGCCGTACCAACAGGCTGAAAAATAGTTTTTATCCATGGGCTGTTAGGCTTTTAAATGGGACATAATCTTATGCAGAATTGACTTGGGAGGCCGGTGTGTGGTGTAGTTGGTACACATGGTGTGGTAGGATGGAGGGTTTGTGGTCACTGTGTGTTGGGGGGAGAGAGCACGGGGGGAAGCTCAGCTAATCTCAATGTACACATGTACTTTGACAATAAAGGTTTATTATTCAATTCTCAGTGAAAGTCCTCCACCATGATGATCAGACTTAGCCCACCCGAAAGGTTCTTAAAGCTTTGGGAAACAGAGAAAAGGCACCAAATTTTCTCCCACCTTGTTGAGCAACTTTAGCCGTGAAAGAACACCTTGGACGACAGTAAATCTTTGTCTTTCAAAGATCCCCAGAGTCTCTTTCCTGGGATCCTCCTTGGTGAGAACCAAAAAGCCCCAAATGTCCAGATCTGCTGCCACATCCCCATTTTCATCTAGATACAGTTTAAAGATGGAAAGATTGCAAAACTCATTCTTTGCCAGAAAGGGATGAAACTAAAAAGGAAGCATGCAGAAATTTTAAAATCAGAAAGTATAGGTTCTGATCCCACACGGTTTACTCACAACTGATTTTTTCTTCTATGCTTGCCTAACTTGCAAACATTCCTAGGTGGGAGGACAAGAGTTACCACTACCTTCAAAGGAGGAAAAACAAAGATTCAGCAAAATTTGTCGATCATATATATTGATAAAATATCATTGAGAAAATATATGTATTCTATGACTGTAAAATAATCAAAGAAACCAATAAAGAGATTGTGCATAAACTGTTGAAAACAACAGGGTGGTCACTGATAAGCATGGGCTTTTCCAGAAGTAGCTTCCCAGGCTAATGGTCAGAGGAGCCAATTCTAATCTATTGTAAGGCTACATTAACTGAATCTTGCAAGTCTGAAAACACAAAATTCCCACCAACAAATTTTGCCGCCTGAAAAGTCAGGCAGGATCCTTCTTGGTTTTCTTTCTCTGCCTGGTCTGTTCGCTCTTATAACAGACTGTTGGATGTGGGAAAATGCATTTAGTTACAACAGAGGAGATTCTTGCTGGATGAGAGGAAAACTTCCTCAAAAGGAGGAGCAGCTTTAGAACTGAGCCAGTGAATGAAAATTCAGTCTCCCCTTCAATGATTGTCTTCATGCAAAGACAGAGCAGCAATCAGTTGCATAAACTGATGTTCTGGTAGAGGAGGGGTTGGGCTACATAGTCTCAGGGGCTCCTTCAAATTTATGAACATAAAATTCTACAGGGCTAATCACAAAACCTTAAAGACAGGAATTTATTTAAAATGCACACATCCTTTTTAAAATGAGCAGTGTTTAATAATTTTTATCTGTCACAATGCCCAATCTTTGGAACAATATCCGCTGAGTGATTATTTTGGCCAAAACTCTTGCCCTTTTATTCCAAAAATAGGTTCAGACAGTTCCTCTCCATCTTCTTTGGATACATTCTAAAAATTAATTAAGTTTGATGGATCCTTGTCAGTATCTCTTACCTGCCATGGCTGCAGCCTTGGAGCCCCCAGTCTCCCTTTGACCTCCTTGCTTCTCCTCCTGGATCTGGAGGAATAGGCAGTGTTCAAGGCCTGGGCCAGAGTCTTCAGGATACTGTAGAAATGGGGGTCATTTGGGATCTGTTTTGTGTTCCATTTCTCTTCGGTCCCCAGTGGCCCTTTCTGGATACATCTTCTCCGGACTTTGGCAGAAAAGATGTGCTTTAAAACAGGACAGTGAAAAGAATGATCTCCAAAATCGGGTTCCATAAAGAAAGTGGGTTCAAAGCCATCATTTTCTGGCCCTTTCTTCCTCTGAATATCAAACATCCAAAGACTGTGGAAATATTTGTAAAGTCTGCTCCTTCCCATTTTCATATTACCCATGACTGACAGGATCCAGACTTTCCCTTCAATGGGTCCTGGCAAACGCATAAGTGTTAAATGGAAAGGAAGAATTCTCTCCCAAATGGAAACAAGTTCCATGAAGTGAACAAAGACGTTGACTCGTCTCCACTTAGTGAGGGCAACCCTGAAGAGTGCTGTATGTCCACTCTTTGACAATCGTTGTGATATAACAACACAAATCCCATTCCTGACAAGCATAGGAGTCAAAGTCCTCATGAATTTCTCTCCCTTCTCTGTGTCTGAAGCAAAGAGGCTAATCAGTGTCCATCTGAAATGGAGGAGTAGTTGGACAATTGCTGGGTACTGGATCCCTTCTTTGGGGAGCATCCAGTGAAAAAAGGGAAATTGACTTTTATCACTCAGAGCCTCTGAAGCAGTTTCAAGACTGATCTGAAAAAGCAATGGAGAATGCTGTGTTATGTTGGGGGGAGGGTGTAAGATCAAGTCCTAAATATTACCTATTAATAAAGCCAGTCTGGTTCTCATGGACACATTACAATAATGTAATGTTTACAAGCCATCTCAGGATGCATAAAATACAACACAGAGCATTAATAAGTCCATGAAAAAAAGGAATGCGAAAAAATTAAGTAAAAAAGAATAAAAAATGTAAATAATTTCTTTATCAGCCCTACAATTTACCACAATCAGACCCACATATTTAAATCCCAACTAAACAGTTTTGCTCAAATATTGGTACGTATTATATGTAATTTTTGCATGTTATTTTTATATATGGATCCCAATCAGTCATTCATCTAATGTACAATCAAAGATACTGACTTCTGTCTGTTTCTTATACAATTGATATTGAAATAATAGAAGTATTAAATCTTTTATCTCTGGGTCTCCACAAAAATGTACATTCATTACAAGGGATTGGTTATATCTTCATTTTTTTAACCATTGTGTCCATCTTCTGAAATTTTGCTCAAGTAAATTCCACCCTAAGATGTTCTGGGTGCAGCATATTCATAATAATAATGACAGCTGTCACAGGCCGTTTCACGCGACCGCACTGACAGCTGTCAAAAGAATCGCGCATGCGCAATACGCCCGCGGCCTGCCAAAGACCGTTTACACGCGGCCGTTTGACAGCTGTCAAACGCCGCGCATGCGCACTGCCCGCGAGCTGTCAAACCGCGGGCAGTCCTCAGCGGCAGCCGCGAACTGTCAAACCTAACGCATGCACCCTGACAGCGGCAAGCTGTCAAAACACCAACCGCCAGCCAAAACCAGCTGACGGGATTTCCCCCAGCTAACGCGCTTGCACTGTCACTAGGGGAAATGTCAAACCTGCCAGCTGACCCATTGGACACCGTCCCTCAGCGGGAAAAGCACCTGCACCTGATTTGCTGTCCCGTTGACAGCTGGCCTATATAAGGCATGTTTGTTCCGCTCTCTTTTGTCCAGGCTAAGTTAAATAAAGGCTGTTAACCGAAGACGCGTCTCCCTCGTCCTTCCCTGCCGCTAAACCACCTGGCGACGAGAATGGGATCCCGGTACTAGCTGAAGTCATGGCCCAGAAGCGTAAGCTGTCCAGTCAATCGCTGAAGTCATGAGCTAAGTCACCGACTGGACAAGCGAGCTATTCTGGTGCCACTGTACCGCGGACCCAGCATGGCAAACCTAGGGCACGTGAGGGAGTTCGACGTCCGGCACCCCGAAGGATGGGAGTCGCATTGGGGCCAGGTCGAGGGGTACCTCCTCGTGAACAAAATCACGGAGGACCGCCACAAGGCTGCCGCGCTCCTATGCCTCAGCGGGCCAGCAGTATATGACATCGCCGTCGGCCTTTGCAGCCCGGACCCGGTCGCCACAGTACCGTACGCCGAGCTCACAGATTGCCTCAGCAAACACTTTATGCCGAGGCGGTTAGAGCTATACTGGCGACTCTATTTCGCCCGGCGAAGACAGCAACCTGGTGAACCATCCACCGCCTTCATCGCTGCCGTCAGACACGCCGCCCGCAAGTGCCACTTCCCCGACCTGGAGGACCGAATTCGGGATCAAGTCATCGCCGGTCTCCAAAACGTGCGCCTGCAGAGGAAGCTTGTGGCAAGGCCCACAATGGACCTCACAGAGCTCACCCTGGAGATAATGGCGTATGAGGACAGCCATCGGGACAAACCCCAGACGTTCGGCAACAATTCAGGCGCCTCCGTCCATCAAGCCAGGGAGCTCGACCAAGGGCCACCGGAGCCTGACTCTGGGGTCGACGCAATCCTCTCCCGTTTCAATCGGATGGTCGCCGACCGTGAAGGGAACCGCAGCCAAGACTGACAGACAGCCCCCAATGCGAAGAAGGCGCAGTCCAGTATCAGGGCGAAGTGTGCGAGCTGTGGCGGGGGCCATGCAAGAGCTACTTGCAGGTTTAGGAATGCAAAGTGCCACGGCTGTGGCAAGACCGGCCACATCCGCTCCGCTTGTCGCAGCCTAAACCGGGAGACCCTCCACGACCTTGACGAGATCCCCGCAGGTAGGACTGTCCTCCCCCCCCTCCCAAGGGGATTGTAGGGTCCGTATTTTCCCTAACCAAATCCCCCGCAAATCACCTCCCCAGAGCCAAAGTCAGAGCATGGGTCAAAATCCAGGGAATCCCCTGCGAAATGGAGGTCGATTCAGGATCCTCCATTTCCATCCTGTCAGGGGACACGCTCCAGCGGATAGCTAGCAAAACCAATCACCGCATCCCCATCCAACCCTCCAAGGTTATGCTGGCAGATTTCCAGGGCGCGCAAATAGACTTAAAGGGACAAGCCACCCTGAAAGTCGATTTTAAATTTTTTTCAGGACACCTAACGGCCCAAATAACTGAACAACCCAGAACCAGCCTCATCGGACTGGACTGGTTCGAGGCATTAGGCATTCGCCTCGAAGGGACCAACCTTATTCACACCCATTCGCTAGAAAACATCTGCAAAAACTTCGCAGATGTCTTTGATGGGTCACTGGGTAAATACAACGGGGCCCCCATCGACCTCAAGCTCAAACCTGAGATAGGACCAATCAGAATAAAAGCTAGGAAAGTCCCTTTCGCCTTAAAACAGAAAATCGACAAAGAGCTAGACCGCTTACTCAATCTAGGAGTCTTAGAGCCCACTGACAGCGGAACTTGGGAAACCCCAATCGTGACGCCTGTCAAACCGAATGGGGAAGTGAGAATATGCACGGATTATAAAGCAACCCTGAACCGCGCACTCAATCCCCATGCGTACCCAGTCCCATCAGTAAGGGATGTCCTCTCAGAAATTGGCTCCGGCTCCATTTTTGCCAAATTGGACCTAGCACATGCCTTCCTGCAACTCCCAGTAACCAGGGAAACAGCAGATGCCCAGACCATAGTGACTCACAGGGGGGCGTTCAAAGTGAATCGCCTCCAATTTGGCATCTCCGTGGCACCTGGAATATTCCAGGAAGTTATGGAACGAACCCTTAAAGACATCACCGGAGTCTGCCCGTACTTTGATGACGTCCTCATCGCGGGCGACTCCACCCACACACTAGCAACCAGTCTGCACGAAGTCCTCACAAGGTTCCGGGCAGCCGGGTTAAAACTCAAACGGGAAAAATGCTCAATAGGAGTTCCCTCTAAAGACTTCCTAGGATATAGAATAGACGGCAAGGGCATTCACCCCACCAATTCCAAAATACAAGCCGCACCCCCCAAAAAAATAAAACGGAGCTTCAAGCATTCCTGGGGCTCCTGAACTTTTATCATTCCTTTTTACCTGGAAAAGCCACAATAGCGGAGCCCCTCCATAGGCTGTTAGACAAAGGAGCCCCCTGGCATTGGACCTCAGTGCACAATGACAGTTTTAAACAGCTGAAACAATTGCTCTCTAGCGATACCACCATATCGCATTACAACGAAACCAAACCTTTATGCATCGCCTGCGATGCCTCACCTTATGGCATCGGGGCAGTCCTCAGCCACTCCTTAAACGATGGCACTCAAGCTCCTATAGCATATTACTCCAGGACCCTTTCAAAGCCCGAGCGCAACTATGCACAAATAGATAAGGAAGCCCTGGCCATAGTAGCTGGAATTAAAAAATTCCACGACTATCTCTACGGCAGACCTTTTACAATCTACACGGATCACAAGCCTCTCCTGGGCATATTCACATGGGACCGCCAAACTCCCCAAATTCTGTCCCCGCGCATGCTGCGCTGGACCACATTCCTATCCGCATATTCCTATCAGCTGGTTTACAAGCCCGGAAAGGAAATGTCCCACGCTGACGGCCTCAGCAGGCTCCCACTTCCTCAAATAGACCCGGACCCAGCCCCAGCTGGCCAAATCCTGGCCATACAAGAACTCTCGGAATGCCCAGTAACAGCAAAGGACATTGCTCACGCCACAAGTAGGGATCCCGCCCTCAGCAGGGTACTTTCCTGGGTCACATCTGGATGGCAATCTTCTTGCCCCAACCCCTCCATCCAACCATATTTTGCAAAGCGCCATGAGCTCTCCACCCAATTAGGCTGCATCCTCTGGGGATGCAGGGTGATAGTCCCACCGTGCCACAGAACCAGGGTTCTCCAAACCCTTCACGATGGCCACCCGGGCATCACTAAAATGAAAGCTTTGGCATGCAGTTATGTTTGGTGGCCATCCCTAGACAAGGACATAGAACAACATGTAGCCGGTTGCTATCTCTGCCAGCAAAGCAGACCTGCCCCACCCCATGCCCCAGTACACAAATGGGAAGTCACAACCAACCCCTGGTCCCGCATTCACCTCGATTTTGCCGGCCCATTTCAGGGACAGACCTTTTTGATTATCGTAGATAGCTACTCTAAATGGCTGGAGGTTCTCCCGGTTTCAAGCACCACCACAAGTGCCACCATCCAAGCCTTAAGGGGAGTTTTTACCACCCATGGTCTTCCAGACGTAACAATCACTGACAATGGGCCTCAATTTACCTCCCATGATTTTCAGATCTTCACGAGGAGCAACTGTATTAGGCATGCGACATCGGCCCCATTCCACCCGTCGAGTAATGGCCTCGCAGAGGTCATGGTGAAGACCACCAAGGACTCTTTCCGCAGACTGGTTGTCGGGAACTGGCACCTTCGACTTGCCCGCTTCCTCCTCGTACACCACACCACTCCCGTGTCTACCACCGGGAAATCCCCTGCAGAACTCAGATGGGGTCGCTGGCTGGTGACTCGCCTTGACAGACTGCACCCTGACAGGCCAGCAGCAGAAAAGCAAAACAACCTGCCACACAAAACATTTACTCAGGGACAAAATGTCTGGGCTCGCAATTATGGGGGAAGGGACAGATGGACCCAGGGGGTAGTTCTCGATCAAACCGGCCCCTTGTCTTACACCATCAACATTGGCGGAGGACTCACACTGCGAAGGCACACCGATCAACTTCGGCCCAGAGCACCCACCGCGCCAGAACCAACGGCGGAAAATCCCGACCCCCCCAGCACCATTTACCCAGAAGACATTCCTACTCCCGCCGATCTCCAGCCCGACACCCCCGTGGAAGCCCCCGCGACAAACGAGAGAACCTCCACCCCGCAGATCCACTCGACAGAAGAGGCCTCCAGCGTACCTGACGGATTTTAAATGGGCCGGAAGCTCGCCAACACACTCCAACACCAGTTAAATACTTAGTTCAAGTTGTATGTTCTACCAAGGGGGGGGGAAGGGGTGCAGCATATTCATAATAATAATGACAGCTGTCACAGGCCGTTTCATGCGACCGCACTGACAGCTGTCAAAAGAATCGCGCATGCGCAATACGCCCGCGGCCTGCCAAAGACCGTTTACACGCGGCCGTTTGACAGCTGTCAAACGCTGCGCATGCGCACTGCCCGCAAGCTGTCAAACCACGGGCAGTCCTCAGCGGCAGCCGCGAACTGTCAAACCTAACGCATGCGCCCTGACAGCAGCGAGCTGTCAAAACACCAACCGCCTGCCAAAACCAGCTGACGGGATTTCCCCCAGCTAACGCGCTTGCACTGTCACTAGGGGAAATGTCAAACCTGCCAGCTGACCCATTGGACACCGTCCCTCGGCGGGAAAAGCACCTGCACCTGATTTGCTGTCCCGTTGACAGCTGGCCTATATAAGGCATGTTTGTTCCGCTCTCTTTTGTCCAGGCTAAGTTAAATAAAGGCTGTTAACCGAAGACGCGTCTCCCTCGTCCTTCCCTGCCGCTAAACCACTGGCAAGTCAGCATTTTACTACTTGGCAATTTGGAAGGTCTGCTTGCAGCCCCTCATCCATTTCAGCCTGCCAAACTTACTGAGGAGGGTTGCATATTTCTCTGCCTGCATAGCTCAGATATCTCTTTGTGAGGCAATCTTTTGAACTTGTTCTCCAAGCATACAATAATATAATATTGTATAATTTCTGACAAGTACAAAATCGAAGCTGTCTTTAATTGAAAGTATGTATGTTCTAACAGATTGAATTTTGGGATTCTCTCAATTTCCATCATTTTAATTTTAGATCCATAATAATGTTCCCTGATGTGTGAGAGAAAAAAAATGTATAAATTCACAAATCAGTACTGAGGGCAAAGCCGAAGTCGTTTTATCCATCTCCAAGATACTTCTCAGATGGTGCAATTGGGTTTGTCCAAGTAGTGATGTATTTTAACTACCAAACTTCAGTTTGAAATAAGAGCTTGGAGGGAATCTTGGCAATGCAGACTATGATATATAGGGTCGTGAAGTGGAAAGCTATGGTTTTTTTTTAAATTAAGCATCAGATTCATTTAAGACTTTGCTCTAAATAAGTTTGTTTGTTTGTTTGTTTGTTTGTTTGTTTGTTTGTTTGATAAAGAGGGAGCCAAGCCTCGAGGCCCAGCAATCGGTGGCAGCCAGCCGAAGCGGCACGGAAACCGCCCAGTCTTCCTCACCGGAAAGCCTCAAGGCCTATGATGGCCTCGAAGCCCGCCCAGCCGAGCCTACTGCAGCAGAGATTGGAGCAACTATCCGGACCCTGGTTGCGGCCCTGGAGGCCAAAACGACTGCAGCCTCGACATCGGGGGTAGCCAGCCTCCCTCGCTACCCCCAGGAGCCTCCCGGAGGAGCTCCGAGGCCTCCAACCCTCTGCCCGGGGCCTAACTACCGGGAGGCGTCCGGCCTGGAGCCTCCCAGCTACGTCTTGCAACGCCAGAGGGCCCCCAGTGAACCCCCGGGCCCTCCGGCCTACTTTTCGCCGCCGCCCAGATGCCCTGCTTGCCAGATGGTCTTCAGGGGACCTCCAGACAAGGCCCCCTCCTCCAGCGCCATCTTCAGCCGCCTCCAGGGTCTTCAGGACCAGCGATGGGCTTCTCCGGGCAATCCACGGCATCTCTGGGCCATCCCGGCCCCATCCTGCAACCTTCGCCCCCCGGTGAGTGTTCCAGTGCCGGGGGGACTTCAGGAGGAATCTTCGGGGCTTCTGCGGCCTTCAGTCCCTCTTTAGGCCCAAATCCCGGCCTGCAGGCCTAGGACTGGGCCTGGCCCAGAGGCAGAAATGAACTGCTGAAATGAACTCTGAGCATGCTCAGTTGGAGCCATCCAAAAATCAGAGAAAAATACCACCACCTGCCAGCAGAGGGATCCCTCTTCCATTCACCTCAATGGAGAGCTCTAAGATGTATAGAAATGGACAAAGAGCTGGGGAAAATCTCTTTCATTCCCAGATCTCTTCATCTGCTTCTGCATTCTCAAATAAATTTGAAAGACTGCGCCTTGGGGGGGGGAATTTCAGCAGCTGGAATAAAGAAGTGCAGATATGTCTATTAGAGCAAGGGACTCTAGAGATGGTTCTGGACCCCCCCACCTCTTCCCTGGGGACCCCAAGAAGAGTGGTATCATAGGAAAGCATATACCATTCTACTGAGCTCACTGGATGCTAACTTATACTCCAGCATTCCAGATGGGCTCACAGCTGGTGAAGTTTGGCGGTTATTATACAATTTATTCAACAGCGACACCATCGGTTCGATCACCAGACTCACAACTGAGTTTTACACCACCAGGCTGAGGTTTGGGGCTAACATGGCTGAGCACCTGGGAAAATTGAAGGCGATCAGGGCAGAACTGATGTTCAGAGACTACCTTGTACCTGAGGCGAACATGGTCGCCATCATTCTGGCTTCCCTGGACAAAAATTGGAGTAGTTTCATTGTTTCACTGGAGGGGACGACGAAGGAAGTCATGACTCTGTCCTACCTCACAGGGAGGCTCATTGAAGAAGACAGGAGGCGAAGAGATGCAGGAGAATACGCCAGAGCCACCACCCAGCGAGCCAGCAGGAGGCACCACAACTCAGAGCAGGTTAATGCTCTACTTAAGTGTTTCATCTGTGGCTCTGAGGGACATCTGAAGAAGGACTGCCCCCATCACCAACAAGGCCCCAAGCGTGGTCCCAATCAAGGAAGGGGCAAGGGGCAAGGAAGGGGGCGTGGCGGGGGCAAAGGTAGTGCCAAGGGCACTTTTGTGCATACTTGTGCTCTCACCCCCACCACAAAGGCTGATAGCCCCACTGACGTATGGTTACTGGACTCTGGAGCTTCAACTCACATTACCAATATGAAACAAGGGTTTAAAAGGTTAAAGAAAATTAACTCATCTGTCAAGGTGGCCAATGGTGATAAGGCTTTGATTGTTGGGGAGGGCACTGTCTCTGTACCCGGACTAGGAAATGTTGAAGGGGTATTACATGCTCTCTTACACTGCCAACAATCTGTTAAGCATTATCAAATTATGTGACGATGACAGGGTGGAAGTTTTATTTCGCAAAGGGGGAGGTCATGTCACCCGGAACCAGAGGGTCATTGGAAGTATTGCCATCATAAATGGTTTGCCATACTTCTCCCCCGATAACCCAGCCACAAAGGACAGTCCACCGGGTGCCACCTCAGAAGGGGCCTGCGCACGGAAAGAGAGAAAACAGCCAGCCCCAAGGCTGTCTAAGGAGCGCAAGGCCGAAGCGGTTGCACCCAAGCCACCTCAGCCACCCCCACGGCTTTCCAAGGGCAGTGTGGACAAGAAACCTAAATCTCAGCAGGCTCAAGGCAACCAGAGCCAAGAGGGTGTCAGTGGGGAAGCCGCTCCACGATAAGTGTGCCCATCTCTTACACCGAAGATTAGGTCATGCGAGCTTCCCTGTGGTTAAAAAGATGGGAGAGTTTGCTGAGGGAGTCCAGCTCAAGGATTGAGAGGTGTTCCTGGACTGTGCCATCTGTAAGAGGACAAAGAGGAAGGCTGCCCCCATCCCTAAGGTGTCACTGCGTAAGACCCAATACCCGTACCAACTAGTACATGTTGATTTGGTTGGGCCTTTCACACCATCCCTAGGGAAAAGTCAGTATTTTCTCACTGCCGTTGACGATTTTTCACGGTACGGCCACGTGTATACCCTCACAGAAAAATCCGAAGCCTTTGACGCCATAAGATCACTGTACAACTTTGTAGAGACCCAGTATAAGACCAAGATCGCACAACTGCAGAGCAAACGTGGGGCTGAGTTCATGTCCCGAAAATTCCAGGACTGGGTAAGGCGTAAGGGCATCCGACATTTTCTTACAGCGCCCTTCACTCCTGCCCAGAACGGCGTGGCAGAGAAAAGAAATGGAATCCTGCAAACTATGATGCGTAGTCTGATTGCGGACGCTGGGGTCGCAGAATCATACTGGGCAGAGGCGGTGCATTACGCCAATTACAGCTTAAACCGCACCTGGAGCAGTGTTGTGGACCAGACCCCATATTTCCTGGGACACTTGCGTGTGTTTGGCTCCTATGCTTGGGTGCACATCCCCAAGCAGCTGCAGAAGAAGGGGAGATCTGTCTCCCAGAGACTAAGGTTCTTGGGCTATGCTCCTGGCTCCAAGGCCTACCGTTTCCTGGGAGAGGGGGGCAGGACTGTGACTTCCCAATCTGCCTCCTTCGAAGAGGACTCCAATTGGACCCAGATCCACTCAAATGATCTGAGCCCATATGTCAACCGACCCAGCAAGGACACACCGACCACGACATCACCTGAGACGACCACATACCCTGCCACCAACGAAAGTGAGGAACAAGACGAAGATGTCATCCTACCTGACACGCCGTCTTCACCCCCAGCGACGCCTCAAAGACCCATGATGCCCAGCACCTGGGACCGAGGGTCTACACGTCCCAATTATAAAATGCCGGCGGACGTGGAACCCGCAGAAGAAAAGGGTGGTGAGTAGCAGAAGGTCAGGAGATCAAAGCGGTCCAACAAAGGGATCCCGCCAAAGAGAATCGACATTGGGCACATCGCATCCGTCAACAGCATTGTGGTCACCCCAAAATCCTTCTCTGACATCCAGGAGCTGCCCATCGAAGAACAGGAGAAATGGCAGCTCGCGATGGAACAGGAGATGGGTGTTAGTTTATGTGGACGACCTCCTATATGTAGGGCCTGACAAGGAAGGGTGTGATGAATTTGCCAAGGCCCTGGGGGAAAAGTTTACCCTGAAGTCTTTGGGGCGGGTTGACAAGTACTTGGGTGTGCACATCTTGGCCACTAAGGAGGGGTTCGCTCTATCTCAGAAAGAAAAGATTGAGGAGTTATTGGCCAAATGCAAAATGGCAGAATCTAACCCAACGCATAGCCCGATACAAAGTGACTATTACAATCACACTCCCAAGGACGGTCCTGAGTTCACAGATAATAAGCTTTACAGATCTGTGATTGGCTCCTTGCTATATATCAGCAATTGGAGCAGGCCTGACATAGCTTTAGCTGTGAACCTACTGTCCAGGCATGTGGAACACCCAAAGGAATTCCACTGGACTGCTGTTAAGAGGGTACTTATGTACCTCAGGGGCACGACCGATGCTCTCCTTGTGCTGGAACCAGAGAAGGGGAAGACGGCCCAGCTCTCCGCTTACTCGGACGCAGACTGGGCTGGTGACACCAAGAGTAGACGAAGCACCTCTGGTTTCCTCATATTGCTAAATGGCTGTCCTATCCATTGGCATGTTAGGCAGCAAAAATTTGTTTCTTGCTCCACGGCCGAGGTGGAATATGCCAGCCTGTCAGACACGGCCAATGACTTTATTTGTTTCGATGCTCTGATAACGAGCATCTGGGCACCTCCTCCTCTGCCCATCCAAATTCAAGAGGATCATACGGCTGCAATTGCAATCTTGGGGGCATATGCAGTGGGCTCTAGGTCCCGCCACATAGACATACGCTATAAAAATGTCAGGCAGCTTGCCAAAATGGGGTTTATACATGTTGAGCATTGTAATACAACTGACCAGATAGCTGACCTGTTCACCAAACCTGTACCCATTGACCGGCACAACCTTCTGTTTAAGCGTTTGTGTTTGATCCACTGAATGTGTATATGCATGTCTATGACACCTGCTCGCCCCCTCACATACATTCACTGGTCTCTGTCATTGGCTGGCATTATGGGGAATTGTTAGATGTTTTTGTGCCAGCCATGGCAATTCCCCAAAAAGGTCATCAGATGGGAGCAAAGAGGCATCTTTGCTCCCACTGGTGGGTCAGCGGTCCCCGGCCCCTGCAGCCCCATTGGAGAGAGTTAATTGGTAAGGGATGGGCTGAGGACCCCCTTTAAAAACCTCTGCTCAGGGGCTGCTCTTTTTTCTTCTCTCTTTGTTCCCTTTTCTGTTTGCTTGCTTGCTGATTCATGAGCTCAATCCAGGCATGGATGCCTCCATGCCAGGGAACACTTTCTATTTACTTTATCATTAAATAAAGCTTTGACTGATTGCATCCCTGCGTGCTGCCTTTTACTTGGAAGCACCTTAACGAACCATCGGTCTCGTGAGGCCATCTCACAGTACTAATACTCTGCGTGTTGTTGATTCTATTGATTCTATCACTCACTTATCACCATCCCCCTCAGTCTAGCAGATAAACACACACAAACCTGGGGGACTTTGTAGGCACCTCCTAATGTTGACGCCTGGATGGAGATGTCCCTGTTAGCTCCATCAAGAAGAGCCAGGATGTTGTCCTTCCTTCCACAACCGTAGTTGGGCACATTGGCTTCTCCAGTGGAGAGAATGTCCAGCAAGGCCTCTGAAGTGCCAAGTGTGTTCTCATAGTTGTCATGGGTGTTGTAGCCCAATGTGAGATTATGCAGGAACTGGGAATTCTTGTTGATCAGTTGAATGGCAAGAATATAGCCCATCCATCTCACCTGACCGAAGTGCCTCCCTCTGTAAAATAATGTTTGTTACTGTCATCATCATGAGCAGTAACAAAATACTTTTTTCAGTTAATCCTTTTTGCCTCTGCAAGCCGACTAAGTCTTAAGTTAATACTGTTCCAAAACCAGACAGAAATGATAGTCACCTATCACCATGTAATTTCAATGAATATTGAGAAGATAGAATGGAGATAGTCCTCTACCACATTTAAGAAAAATAAATACATCATTATTTGTAGAAGTTCTAATTTTTATTTGCTCACTAAACAGGATTCAAAAGAATTCAATCATTCAGTTGGAACCTGCATAAAAGGAAGAGGATTTTTAATAAGTAACAAAAATTTAGCAATACTAGCCCCCCCCCCTTTGTTTCTGTAAGGATCAGGAGTTGTATATCAATGAGTGTTATAAAAATATGGCATCAGACTGGGAAGGGGCAACTAGAAGCATTTCAATCACAAGTTTAAACAAAAGTTAATATTCAAGTGATGAACTCAAGTTTGGATGGAGAGAGGAAAATAATCTGGAGTTGTTACAGGTTTTATTCTGCCCCATCTTTGGATCTGAGTCCCTTCCACAAAATAAAACAAAAGAGGGAAGCCATGGAAATCCAAATGGTTCAGGAAATTGGGGAGGTCCTGCAATATAGGAGTAAATGAAATAAGAAATAAAGGAGAACATTAGATTTGGAACGATGGAATGTAACTCCATCACACTGACTGACTTACAGATCAAACTGACTATAAGGTGCCAACTTGAAAGTCAATGTTGTATGCAGTAATTTTGTCACAGTGGCGATCATACTAAGGAGATGGTCTCCTGGCCTGTAATGGCTCCATAGTCTGTTTTCATCCTGGTCCTCCAGATTCAGCGGGCACTTGATTCTAAGCTTCCCAGAGACTGGCTGGGACACCAGCAGCACCAGAAGCAGGAGGCCCATAATTCATGGGGTGAATCACTCCCGTTCCCAATTCTTAAGAAGAACACAAGCAGAGACAGAAGAATTCAAAGCACTCTCCCAATATGGAAAAGCCGGTGGCTTTTCTGACTCAGACAGTGATAAACTGAACTTTGCCTGAAAAGGAGACAAAATCAAAATCACAAACCCTGCCTCTCCCCAAACCTGTGCCACACAGAGCCTGACCTGAGGCATTTATTCTTTTCTGATACAAAATCCCTTCCAGTTTGCTTCAGTCTGATGTTTACCTCAAAGGCAGTCGGTCATTGGAGAAGCAGGTGTCAAAGACACAGAGAGTGATAATTACAGGGAGGGGCAATTTGTCCTCTGGGACCTCTGAAGTGTTCCAGGTCTCCATGTCAGGAGCGGTAACTGGAGAAAACCAGGTTAGTAACAAAACAGGTATTCATCCCTGGGGGCTCTGCTCTGTTGTGGTTGTGTCCTTCTGGTCAGGACGTGTGCAGAAAGTGATGCTGGAGGAAGACAATTCAATGCCTCTGCTGCCCTTCCACATGGTCGCCAGAGACTGCTGGGGAAGGTCACCCAGAGCTGTGGAGGTTGATGTCCCTTAACTCAGTTGCTACCTATCTTGTATTACAGGTAGTCCCCAATTTCATTTAGTGGCCATTCAAAGTTACAACGATACTGAAAAAGGGGCTTAGGACCCTTTTTCAGTTGCAGCATCCCCAGGGTCACATCATTTACATTCAGATACTTGACAACTGGCTCATATTTAGGATGGTCACAGCGTCCTGGGGTCATGTGACCACCTTTTGTGACCTTTTGACAAGCAAAGTAAAGGGGAAAGCCAGATTCACTTAACAACCATGTTACTAATTTAACAACTGCAGTGATTCACATAACAACTGTGGCAAGAAAAGTCATAAAATGGGACAAAACAAATTTCCCATTTAGAAACATAAATTCTGGGCTCAATTGTGGTCGTAAGTCGAGGATTAACTATCTAAGAGCCCTGTTGATGTCATCCAGTGGTGTCAGGGGACAGCCCACAATGTCTTGTGCTGTGCTTACCACCCTCTGTAATGCTTTCCTATCCGCGGCTGTCAGACCAGCATACCAAAGCACAATAACATACGAGAGGACGCTCTCTATAGTAGACCAGTAAAAGAGGGTCATTAGCCGTTGTTCTACCCTGTTCTTCCACAAGACCCTGAGAAAGTGAAGTCTCTGTTGGGCCTTTCTGGCCACCTGGGTTGTATTAACTTTCCAGGTGAGATCTTCGCAGAGGTAGACTCCTAGAAATTTAAAGGAGGAAACTCTCTCCACACAGTCCTCCCCAATGTAAAGTGGGGCAGGTTCCTCCTTTTTCCTCCGGAGGTCTAGCACAATCTCTTTCATCTTGCTGATGTTCAGGTGCAAGTTGTTGTTACAACACCATATGGATAGTTTTGTACCTCCGCCCTTTATGCTGTCTCATCCCCACCTGTAATAAGACCCACCACGGTTGTATCATCTGCGAACCTAATTATAGCAGTAGATGGGTTGGATGATACACAGTCATATGTGTACAAAGAGTACAAATAGGGGCTAAGCACACAGCCCTGTGGCGAGCCGGTGCAAAGCTTCAGGGGGGTGGACAAAGCAGACCCAACCCTCACTGTTTGTAACCCTGAGAAAGTCTTGAATCCAATCGCAGATGGCAGGGGAGAATTTCAAGTCAGTCAGCTTCTCAATGAGAGTGCTCGGCAAAATGGTGTTGAAATCAACTTCTTGGTAAGATAGAAAAATGTAGGAAAGACAGCATCACCACCAGATAGATTTGTAACTGGCTGATCAACCATACTCAACATCAATGAGTCCTCAATGGAACTCATTGTTTCAAAGGGGAGTAGCTTTGCAAGGCTTTATGTGGTCCAGAAAAAACTTTCCATATTCTACTGGTCAGAAGTTTCTTTCTTCATTAAAGTTTTATTCTATTATAATAAATGTTTAACAATAAATTCATTTTAAAATTTAACATGAGTAGATCATCATACTAATGGATATATGAAGAGGGAAGCAATAATGTTAATATAGACATGAGGAGAAACTGATGGATTGTCTCTTAATGCATAAAACTTTTGTCAGTTGCTTCCTGCCAGAATTGATTAATTACAAAAGTCCCTTTTTGCAATTGCTAGAAGCCAAAGGGAGGAGCTGCCAGTAATTACTCCTGCAACCATTTGGAACTAGTCAGAGTTTCTATTTGTCTAATTGAAGAATAGAAACTACTTGTCTACCTTCATTTTCCATGCCTGGTAAGTCCTAACATATATCCTTCTGACGCGATCTCAAAACTTACCTTTTCGAACAAGCTGGCCTGGCCTGATGGGATGGGGTTGGGTTTTATTAATCTGTTTTAATCTATTTTTAATGTGTTTTAACTTATTCATGGGCATTTGTTTAATCGTTTTTAATTTTTGTATCTTGTTTTTTAATATGTATTGCCCTGTTCACCGCCCTGAGTCCTTTGGGAGAAGGGCGGTATACAAATAAAATTAATAATAAATAAATAAATATTTTCTTTGGTGCAATGTATTTTTTTTAATTCCATTTATATCCCGCCCTTCTCCGAAGACTCAGGGCGGCTTACAAACTTAGCAGTAGCCTTCATTCTATGTATATGCCTGCTTATTAGGCTTATTGGGCTTGATTGTAACACCCCGTGGTAAGCTAGAGCTAGCTAACGGCTCCCAGCACCTCAGACTTCCCATCTCCAGTGCTGCTATTGTTTCCCCTAGGTGGCAATAGGCTGCTTTAAACCTATTGGCTGCCACCTAGGGGCTAGGCTATAAATTGCTGCAAGCTGCAGCCCAGTTCTCTAGTTCAGATCCTGCAAGCAATAAACCATGATCTTTGCTGAACTCACTTGCCTCGTCTTCATTCCTGCGCAACAAACCCAGTACATAATACCGGTGACGAGGATGGGATCCTGCTGAAAGTCACTAGGGGAGAGGCAGTGCACGCCTTGGTGGAAAAAGCAATTCCCCCCCCATGGTCGGCTAGCAAGCCACTCTAGCGACCATGCGCTCAGAGGACCAGTCCCTGAGCAACAGAGACAGGATTCGAAGATACAGAAGCCAGCCATGAAGACTGAAAAAATGTTCAAGATCATTCGATATCAAGCAACCAGAAGGATGGCCATCGTACCTGTCCCAGGTCAAAAATTACCTCTGGGCAAACCAGATAGCGGAAAATGGACTGAAGGCTGCCACGCTGCTCTGTGTGTGCAGCCCAGTGATGTTCAATCTGGCTGAAAATCTGTTTGCGCTCACACCGTTGGAATCTGTCTCCTACTCCGACCTGAAGAAGAAGCTGGGAGAACACTTCCAACTGAAGATGTCGGTGATTGCCTGGTGCTACGCCTTCGAACAGTGAATACAGCTGCCGGGAGAGACAGCGTCAGAATACATTGCAGCATTGAGGCAGGCCACACGCCTGTGTCGATTTTCAGACCTTGAAGTGCGACTGCAGGACCGGTTCATCTGCGGCCTTTGGAACTGAGAATTGCAGCAGAAACCTTTCACCCATGAAGGCTTGTTGTTCGCAGATGCCCAGAATGAGTTCATGGCAGACGAAGCCGCTGTGGGAGCCATCCGAACAATCCGGCCCACCAAAACAATGCATAGAGAAGAAGCCGTCCACCACGAGGATGCAGAGCTCACTGGAGACTCCAAAGAAGAAGAAACCGTAGTCGACAAGTTGCAGAAGCAGCCTGACCAACAGGCCCACAGCAGCAACAAACAAGAGTCCACTTACAGGGCAGATCTCTTGCCTAGATGTCCTGGTTGTGGCAGCCGCCACCAACCCGCGGAGTGCAGGTTCCGGTCAGCCACGTGCCAGGCCTGCAGCAAAACTGGCCACATCGCAGCAGTTTGCAGAAGTCGCCAGAGGGACCGGCCATCAAAGTGCCAGTCGGAATATCCGATCAGGAGAGGTACCGGGGCCCCAGGGCCGTTCAGCATGGGGTTTTGTGCAAGCCGCAGAAGTGTCTGCCGTACAGGGACCAGATGCCCCCTCAGACCCAAATTTAAATTTCAGGTGGAGCTGCAAGGTGTCCCCTGTAAGATGGAGCTGGACATAGGCTCAGCCGTTTCCATTATTTCTCTGGACACATTTCATTTCGTGTACAGTCGCAGTAGAAAATGGGCCAAGCTAAGACCCTCTGATATAATTTTAACAGATTTTCAAAATGCTAAAGTCTCTGTCAAGGGTGAAGCCACCTTGGCTGTTAAATTTAAAGGATTTTTTGGGCACCTGGATGTCGTAGTAGTAGGGGCCCAGAGAAAAAGCCTAATTGGGCTCAATTGGTTTGATGCATTAGGCATCCAAGTAACCAGTATCAACCAGACACAAGTTGCGAGTCTAGCGTCAGTTTGCGAGGACTTTGCTGACGTATTTGATTCAGCCCTAGGAACTTACACAGGCCCACTTATAGTGTTCAAGCTAGACCCCAACATGGTCCCCATTAGGATTAAGCCCCGCAGGGTTCCCTTTGCCCTCAAACACAAAATTGACATAGAAATAGACAAACTTGTAAACAGGGCGTTTTGCAACCAGTTGATGGTGGAGAGTGAGAAACTCCTACTGTAACACCACTTAAGGCCAACGGGGAAATTGGAACATGCGCAGACTACAAATGCACAATTAACAAGGCCCTTAAGCAACACGCATATACAGTCCCAGTGGTGAGCCGCACCTTGGCATCTTTGCAGTGGGGTACCATTTTCGTGAAGTTAGATTTGGCACAGGCCTATCAGCAACTGCCGGTTGACAAGGCCACAGCCGCAGCTCAGATGAGAGTGACTCTCAGGGGGGCTTACAAAGCGAAGCGATTACAATTTGGGGTTAGTGTGACCCCAGGCATTTTTCAGGGAATTATGGAACGCACACTTAAAGGCATTCTGGGTGTTTGCCCTTATTTTGATGATGTCCAGTCATGATTCAATTCACACTGAATTGGATCACATTCAGTCCAAACCTCAATTCAGGGACTGTTTAACAGAATTCCCTCCAACTTTGCTGTTTGAGGACAAGGAAACCTAACCTTATTAACAACGCAACCTCCAGCACTTGAGGGTTTCTCATCCCAGGTTGGACATGGCTGAATCACCTAGAAAAAGTCTTCAATATTACAGCAGCTGAAGAACAGCTTGGTCAGTAGTACTGAAGCTTCCCAAGTGATCTATAGAAAGAAAACTGAAAGGTTTCTGTTCCCCATGTTCAATTCTCAGGGAAGGTCATTGACCCTTGTATCTAGGCTTAGTACACATGAAGTGGGTCCTAAGTATTTGGAAGAAGAGGAAAGACATCAAAATTTCTCCAACCTTGTTGAGCAACTTTAGCCGTGAAAGAGCATCTTGGTAGACAGTAAATCTCTGTCTTTCCAAAGTCCCCATTCGCTGTCTGATGGAATCCTCCTTGGGGAGAATCAACCAGCTCCCAATTTCCAGATCTCCTGCTACATCTCCATTTTGATCCAAGTACTGTTCTTTTTTTTATTTATTTAAAAAGTTTTACAATACATTTTGACTTTAATCCTCCCTCCCCCACCCCTATCCCTCTCCCCCACTCCCTCCTCCCCCCCCCCGACTTCCCAGAGCTAAATACAGGGCATAAAATCAAAAAACAAACATAAACACCCCTATGTTATCAACAATAAACTATAAATTCTATCTCTCTCTAGCTCATATAAAATGAGTACAAACAATATTAATATTACAAATAAAGTAGAAAAGAAAAAGAGGAAAACAGAAAAAGATCTTTACTCAAAATAAATTTTCTTAATCCCAGTCCTTATTCATATTAATTTCAAAAAAAAGGAAAAGAGAAAAAAAAACTTTCACCTGCTATTTGCATTCTACCACCTTTCTCTAATTTCCAAACAAATTCTGTTATGCGCCAAAAGCGCTTATCTCTATTAATCTTAATAATCTCCGACCAAACTAAACTATAATCAAAAATAGTTCTTGCATGTATCACGCCAAATGTCTCGCAGTTCCAAATCATCCTTAAGTTCAAATAAAAGTTCAAATAAAAAGAGTATATAAAAAAAATTTAGGCAATCTCTAAGACAACTTGTTGTTAATTAGGAGCTTACATACCCATTCTTAGTTCAACACATACTTTAAATCCATAACCCTAATATACTTTTCTAGCAAGCAAATAACATCAATCTTAAATTGTGTAAAATATTAAAAAAGAAAAAAAAAACTTTCTTTCTCCTCTATAATAATTTTACTCCATTGACATTCTAATCTAAAAATTTAATCAGCAATCTTAACGCCCCAAAACTTTTGGAGCACCTCTGTCATGACCCCCAAAACTTCTTTAGACCGCTCTCCTGCCACATCTTCACTGTAAACACACTTTGAAGATTCCATAACTTTCTGCTGGTCTTGCTCTTGCTCTCGTCTCGCTCTTCTTAGGGCGGCACGCGTCATCTTCTGGCCTCCTGCAGCAACCGATGAGACTGTGGCTTGATCCCCTCCAACACCATTGTCCTCTGTCTGTCTATCTGCAACATCTTGAAGCTTTCCCACACCGTATCCTTTTGCAGCTTCCAAAAATGATAGGGGGGTTGCTTTTAACACATTACTATAAAAATCACGTGCCTGAGCCACAGTAACCAAATGATGTCTTTTACCTTCGTGCGTCGCCACCAACCCAACTGGAATCTCCCATCTAAACTTAATATCACGTTTCTTAAGTTCCTGTACTAGAAATGCAAAATCTTTCCTTCTCCTTAGGATCTTTGGAGGGATCTCTTTTAAAACCAAAACTTCTTGCTCAGCCACTACCAAATTAGTATCATAAGCAGCTTGAATGACTTCATCTCTAATTACTCTCTTTGTAAAATAGACCACCACATCTCTGGGTAACTTCCTCTGTCTTGCAATCCATGAATTTACACGAAAAACTTTGTCCATATTTCCCTCAATTTCAGATGCTGACTGGCCCAGTACCCCTTCCAGAGCCTCAGAAATCAGCTGCTTTAAATCTTCTTTACCATTCTCCTTTAAACCCCTAATTCTAATAGCATACTGCATCTGATTATACTGAACAAGGCTCAATTCTTCGTCCATTTTATCCCTTATATTTTCATTTTCTAATACCTTTGCTTCTAATATAGAGTTCTTTTGACTGAGATCCTCCACTTTTATATCCAGCTGTAGCACATTCAGCTACGGATTCAACCTTAGACAAGATGTCCACCCTCATTGCTCTCAGCTTCTCTTCCATCTTCTTCTCCAATTTCTCCATTTTCTCCTCCAATTTCTCCTCCAGCTTTTTCAACTTTTCATCCATCATATCAGACATCAATTGTGCATGCTTTCCAAGAGCGTCTTGTAAATCCTTAAGCGTCAATACCGGGGGAGATGCAGGAGGAAGCAAAGCTTGCAATGAGGTCTCTTGCACCAGGGAAGACCCCGCATTCCGAAGAGCTTTAGAAGTTTTAGCCGCCATCTTCCCCCACTTTCACTTATTACGCACTTTCACTTTAAAGCTATAAAATCCATTGAGCTAGAGAGTAAAAATAAAGAGTCCACTTCACCTTGACTTCCTGTACCGCTCTGCCTGCATCTTGATAATCAAAAGTATTTCCTTTTGGCAGGGGTGGTTGCTAACGCCTGGCTCTGCTCCAAAAATCCCAGAGCAGAGGCGCTGCGCAGCTCGGAGCAACCCAGGCTTCGGGGGGGCTCATCCTTCAGCCGCCCAAGCTCTCAGCTCAGGCGGCCCCGGAGAGCTCAACCCCTACCTGGGGCCTCACCCCCTCCTCTTCTCCTGAGGAGGGGGCTTCAAATCCATCTAAACAGCTGATCGGCGCTGTTTACGATGGAAAAACACAGCTGCGGAGCGGGCAGCCCGAAAACGGCTGTCTTTCGACGTCGCGTCGCCACCGGAAGTCGATCCAAGTACTGTTCTTTATCAGAAATATTGTAAAATGCATTCCTCTGCAGGAAAGGATGGAACTACAAGGGGAACATCCAGGAATTTTAAAATCTGAAACCTTTTTTTAAAATCCCATTTAGCCTTTACAAATTTGAATCTTTCTTTTTTTTTATTGAAAAGTTTTACAATACATTTTTAAATACAACCCCCCTCCTCCCCCTCCCCTCTCCCCAACCCCTCCCTCCCCTCCCCTCCCCCCTCCCCGGCTTCCCAGAGCTGAATACAGGGTATAAAAATACAAACAAACATAATCTAAAATATGCTAACAACAATAAAACATTAAGTTCTATCGCACTTTAACTCTCCATCATCAAATTATTAATAAAATAATTATAAACTAATTATACATCATATAGATCCATTACTTATTCAAATGCTAAATGAAACTTTTTAGTCCCATATTTATTCTGAATATATTCAATCCATCTCCTCCATTCCACAATGTATCTCTGTTGCGATTGGTCTTTCAAATACGCTGAAATCTTTGCCATTTCCGCCAAGTTAGAAACTTTTAAAGTCCATTCTTCTATAGTCGGCAGTTCTTCCTTCTTCCAATATTGAGCTACTAAAAGTTTCGCTGCCGTAATTAAATTCAACATCAACTTAACATCTATAACAGTAATATCTGTAATAATACCCAATAAAAACAATTGCGGAGAAAACCTTATCCTTTTCTTAAATATCTTTTGCATATTCCACCAAATTTTAATCCAAAAAGCTTTAACCTTTTTACAAGTCCACCATATATGAAAATACGTTGCATCCTCACAACCACACCTCCAACATTTGGGCTGGCAATTCGGATACATACTTGCTAATTTTTTAGGGTCTAGGTCAGGGGTCAGCAACCCAAAACAGCAAAAGAGCCACTCAGAACCGGTTCCGTCATACACATAAAAAAGTGGGAGCCGCAAAATGTGCGTGTTCTGTACCAGCCTGCTACCGGCCCTGCAGAAAAGGCAGGGACAACCCCTTTTACAAGAAGGCAAGAGGCTGGAACTAAGCCTACCAAATTTATGGATACAAAAGCAAACAAGACACAAACCATGAAACAGGAGCTATTCAAGCGGTTGCCTTCAGCAAACCAGCCCTCTCACGCATTCCCCTTTTATACAGTTCAGAGCGTGGCTTCTCTCTGCCTCCTTCCGAGGTGCTCCATTGCCTTCCTCTGTTTACTCCTGATTGACTGCCTCCTGTGTCGGGTAACGATTGCGCACCGTGATGGCGTTGAGTTTCCTATAATCGCAGCAAAGCCGCAATTCGCGGACTTCTATTTGAGAAAGAGCACGGGTGCAGACACTGGTGAGGATGAGGGCCGGATGAAACCGTGAGCCAAATTCTTCTCCAGAAAGTCCCGCAATGCAGCCAACTTGGGGTCCGACATGGAGTACAAACGCCTCAGGGACTAAATCAATGGGGCAGTCATAGGGCCTGTGCGGGGGTAATTTATCCGCCTCTGTCTCGCTGAACACATCAGCAAAGTCAGACAGTTCAGGAGGCAAGGAAACCCCTGGGGAACCCTCCACCTGGCCGGCACAGATATGGCGGGAGTGGTCCACACACTGCAAGCTTGGGAAGGTGACCAAGTTCTGTGACCAATAGATCTGTGGAGCCACACCAGTCCCAAGACCACGGGGAAATGCAGATCTGAGGTGATATAGAACTGGATGGCCTCCACATGGGAACTGATGGCCATACATAATGGTTGCGTGGCGGCCGTAATTAGCCCAGACAGGAGCACTCGACCATCGATAGTCTCCACTAACATGGGCGGATCCACCAGGCACTGGCCACAAATGCTGAGTCCATAAAATTTGTAGTGGCCCCAGAGTCAATTAAGGCATGGACTGGAATCCCCTCTGGCTTGCCAGGAAGGATCAGATGTGCCTCCAATATCAGATGCCGTGGAGGTCCACAGGCAGCATCGGAAAGACGTCGCTCAGTGTTGTGGGACACCCGATCTATCACACCGTCTAGATCGGGCTCGGGGCGTTTCCCGACAGAAAAGTAGGGGACTTTCTCAGGGCAGACTCGGTCACTGATGCCCGCTGTCGCTTCTTTGGGCAAAAAGCAGCCAAATGCCCAGGGTCCCCGCAGTAAAAACACAACCCCCCCGATCGTCGTCCGTTCATTTCAGTCACCAATAGATGAGACCTGGCGGCACCCAGGTGCATTGGCTCCTCCCTTTGAACTGGGGGCTCACGCACAATAGGGGCTGCAGGGGTCTGTGGGGTGGCACGGCGACTCCTTCGCTGCTGCAACCGAGCATCGATCCGCAGGCAGAGATGGATCAGCCCATTCAGGTCTGAGGGAATATCCACATGGGCCAGCTCATCCAACATCTCCTCCGACAATCCATCCTGGAAGGCATCCACAAGCGCAGCCTTATTCCAGGCGGAATCCTGGCTAAGCAGCTGAAAATTGCTGATATAGCCCTGTAGGGGGCGTTGACCCTGCCTCAGAGCTTTCAGGCGACGAGTAGCAGTCTGCGTCTTAATAGGGTCCTCATACATCAGACGCATATGATCACAAAACCCCACAAAGTTGTCCAACAATGGACTAGGTTGAGCCAGCAGAGGCATGCCCCAACGAGCTGCATCACCCGAAAGAAGGCTTAACACAAACCCCACCTTATCCCGGTCAGTGGGGAAATCAGCTGCTCTCACACTGATAAAGAGCTGGCATTGTCCCAGGAAAGCAGGAAACAGTTCTGGATTGCCAGTAAATTTATCCGGCATCGCAACTTGGCATTTTCTCCTGGGTGGGGGTGATGGTGGGGGTGCAGCATGGACCTGAGCTTGCAATTGAGCCACCTGAGCTGCCAACAAACTGAGTTGCTGGGCGAGCTGGGCATTCTCAGCACGTAGCTGCTCCATAATAATAGTAAGGGGTGGGAGGCTGAAGGCAAACTGTTCTGTACCAGCCTGCTACCGGCCCTGCAGAAAAGGCAGGGACAACCCCTTTTACAAGAAGGCAAGAGGCTGGAACTAAGCCTACCAAATTTATGGATACAAAAGCAAACAAGACACAAACCATGAAACAGGAGCTATTCAAGCGGTTGCCTTCAGCAAACCAGCCCTCCCATGCATTCCCCTTTTATACAGTTCAGGGCGTGGCTTCTCTCTGCCTCCTTCCGAGGTGCCCCATTGCCTTCCTCTGTTTACTCCTGATTGACTGGCTCCTGCATCGGGCGTCCTTGAACAGGGCCAGCTGTGGGTCATCTTCATCCACGCTGTCAGGCTCTCCGTCATGACCAGGTGGGAGGGGCCTGGCTGAGGGCTCTCATCAGCAAGCTCTCCAACCCCCTCAGCAAGCTCTTCAACACCCCCCTCCTCCTCTGAGTCGTCCGACCCAACTGCCGAACCCACAGGCTGACCCTGAATCACAACAGTGTGCGCGCATGTAGGCATACACGTGGGCATGCACGCGCATGCGCAGAACAAGCAAAAAGATACACCACCCCACACCCGTACCGCACCTGTCGCTGCCCAGTGCCGCCAGCTTACACGGGGGGTGGGGGGAGGGACGGACTCGCAGGCGACGGGCACTTGGTTGCTGCGGCGCCTTCAGCCCGGGCGCCGTCAGAGCCACCTCTCCCGGGACCTCCAAACCTCTGCGTTTGATGAATGCAGCAGCTCTCCAAACCGCCGCCGCCCCATTCGCAGAGCTGCTGCATTCCTCCGTGTTTGAAAGAAACTGAAAGAAACACGGACGAACGTAGCAGCTGTGCAAAGAGGACGGTAGCAGTTTGGAGAGGTGCGCGTGCACTCTCCAAACCGCTGCCGTCCCGTTCGGAGGTCTGCCACGCTCATCAAACATGAACAAATGCGGCAGCTGTGCAAACGGGACGGCGGTGGTTTGGAGAGTGCGCGCGCACTCTCTCTCTCTTCCCGTCAGCCGGCTCTGGTGGGGCTGCCTGCCATCCTCTCTTTGCTCGGCTCCGCTCTGCCCAGCTTGCCTCCACCTCCCTTGCCCGCCATTACCTCAGGCAACATCCTCGCTAGTCCGGAGGCGGCCACTGGAGCGGGGGTTTTAATGCCTCGCCCCCTCCCTTATCCTTCTCTCTCTCTTCCCCTCCACCGCCAAAGAGAGAAAGAGAACTTCAATCTGCGTGTGCCACTTCTTCCCCGTCCCGCCAAAAGCGCCCGAGCAGAGCGATGGCGCTCCGTCCCAACCACCCCAGGACTAGCGCTGGCGGAGATTCCCACAGCGCCTCGCTTGCTCCTCCGCAGACTGAGGAGGGCCTGACTGGGCACTCCCTGCCCAGAGCGGAGTGGAGGTGGCCATGGCGGGGATTTTAGCGCGAGAGTCCAAGCAGTCCCACGCTGGTCCAAACAGTGAAGGGAGAGGCGAGACGTGGCAGCAGCAGCCCCGGCAAGCTCCTGCCGCCTCCCCTCATAGGAAGGGGAGGGCTAATCGCCCCTTCTTCCTGCCGGGGCTGCTAGCCACGGCAGGGAGAAGGAACGGGGGGAAATCACCCTTTCCTTCTCCCTGCCAAGGCTGCTAGTCGCGGCAAGGAGAAGTGGGGGGAAATCGCCCTTTCCTTCTCCCTGCCGAGGCTGCTAGCTGCAGCAAGGAGAAGGGGGGGGGAAATCGCCCTTTCCTTCTCCCTGCCGAGGCTGCTAGCTGCAGCAAGGAGAAGGGAGGGAAATCGCCCTTTCCTTCTCCCTGCCGAGGCTGCTATCTGCAGCAAGGAGAAGGGGGGGAAAATCGCCCTTTCCTTCTCCCTGCCGAGGCTGCTAGCCGTGGCAAGGAGAAGGGGGCAACCTTAACCTTAACCTCCTCCACTGCAAACGAAGGGGTGGCGAAGGAAGCAGATCTGCAAGCCTCTGCCACCCCACCCTGCTCACCTTTTTACTTCTTCCTCTCTTACTCCACTCTGCCAAGTACAGTTAAAAAAACAGAGGTTTGTGGGTAGTCCCACAAACGGTTTGTGGGCGGTCCCACAAACCAACCAATCAATTTAAACTTTTCAAGTTTTTTTGTGAGAAGTTTAAATTGATTATTTTTTTTGAAAAGTAAACATAGCAGAGGGAGGAGGCCTGGGAGCCGCATGGGACGGCTCAAAGAGCCGCATGCGGCTCCAGAGCCGCAGGTTGCTGACCTGTGTCCTAGACCCTTCCCTTAATGGCCAGCTGGTCAGATTCTGGTAGAGAACGTCAGCTTGCAATAAATCTTCACGACTGATTCTTTACGGAATAAGGGCGTTGGAAGGGACCTTGTAGGTCATCTAGTCCAACCCCCTGCTCAGACCCTGTGCCATTTCTGACAAATGGCTGTCCAGTCTCTTCTCCTCGAAAGCCTCCAGTGATGGAGCAGCCCCAACTTCAGAAGGGGAGTCGTTCCCTGATAAATTTTTCTCACTATTAGGAAATTCCTCCTCAGTTCTCAGTTGACTCTGTCCTTAATCAGTTTCCATCCACTGTTCCTCTCTGGCCTTCGGGCGCTTTGGAAAACAGGTTGTTCCCCCCCCCTCTCTGTGGCAATCCCCCAAATATTGGAACACTGCTATCTTGTCAGCCCCAGTCCTTCTTTTGGCTTGACTGGCCCAAAGTCACCCAGCCAGTTTTCATGCTTAAGATGACAGGACTAGAACTCACCACCTTCCTGTTTCTGGACTGATGTCTTAACCACAACATCTAAGTGCCTTTTACCTGAAATCTATTTACTGAATATGTTTATATTTCATGTTCCTAGACACCCATCTCAAGGAGGAGCTCTGGACACTGTGCAGTGTAATCAACATATAAAACAGCGTATGAAATTAGTCATAAAATATTAAGATTAAGTTATGATGACTTTTTTTTTAAAAAAATGATAAGATTACAACGATGTGAAATTTCAAAGCAATAAAAATTCCAAGGTCTCTGAATAGGACAGGGATCCTAAAGGTCTTCTAGTCCAACCCCCTGCTCGGGCAGGAGACCCTATCCTGGCGATATACTATATTTATTTATTTTATTTATTTATATATATTGGCATATCAGTATTGCTGATCGTTCAACCTTGGTGAAAAAGGCAGAGGGAGGGCTCCCGTGGTGCCAGCCAGCCCCGGGATTGTGTGGACCTTTGTGCCTGCCACACAAAGCTGCACAGCCAGGATTCAACCGCTTTGTCAAAGGGTAAGAGGGCAAGATGTTCCATACTACGGTAGCAGGGGTAGAGAAGACCCGCTCCCTAGACCCTTCTGGCTGAAATTCTCTGCCTGGGGGGGTCTGTAGCATACGTTCTCTGCCCGATGAAGAAGGGCTGCAGGGACTGGGCGGACCCCCCTCTTCTTTCTGGCAGCCCCTCGACTCCTGGATCCTGTTACCCAAAGGATGGCCAGTCCCAGGAAAAGAAGGACTTGGGGTGACAGGATCCAGCATTTGAGGGGCTGCCCCAAAGAAGAGGGGGTCAGCTTATTTTCCAAAGCACGCGAGGGCAGGAGAGGAAAGAAGCCATGCACGGAAACTAACCTGGAACTAAGGAGAAACTTCCTAACAGTGAGAACACTTTATCAATTTTATTATTATTATTATTACAGCCAAAGGCCACACATAAATCAAACATCCAAATCAAACAAAACAGAACCATCACAAGAGGGCATAGCAATCCATCACAATCCATGATGCAATCAATGGGTGACCAAGCTCTGCCTAGTTTTACAGGCAGTATATAAAAAACAAGCCATCTTCAGAAAACTGAATCCTACTGCCCTGACAATAAAAATACAATGTGTGTAGTCTAAAACTGGATAAAACATGTAATAAAATCAACTATAAAAGATTCTTAAAAGATCTAAAAGGATTATTTATGTTCCTGGCGAATCCCCAATGCTGCTGCGCAGAATCTGGCCACCTGCGCCGGGATCTCTGCCTGCGCGTCCTTAGGCAGCCCCTGGAGATAAAGACTTCCCGAACGACCAAGATAGCTATCAATTATGGGCAGGAGACGGTTTTCCCGACTGGCTTGTAGAAGGAGCGTCGAAGGAGTAGGTGTCCAATGGTCTCCACCTCTCCTGAGCCGCAGGAGCAGAGTCTTTCAGACAGCGGTGTTTTCTTGTACTTGCCGTCCAGGACGGCCGATGGAAACCCAGGGCACCGGGCGAGCGAGAATGCTTTCCGGTGGTTCACTGACTCCCACTGACTAAGATCCCTGGCAGGTGTAACCACGTATCTAATAGAGAAGAATTGATCAGTGGAGCAGCTTGCCTTCACAAGTTGTGTCCCTCACTGGAGGGTTTTAAGAAGATTCCGGACAGCCACCTGTCCAAAATGGTATAGACTCTCCTGCTTGAGCAGGGGGTTGGACTAGAAGACCTCTGAGGTCCCTTCCCACTCGATTGTTCTTTGCTCTGTAATAAACAGATAAAAAACTGTATCCAAGGGGTATATAAACACCCTGAAAGAGCTCTGGGGCTGGATCAAGTCCTGGGACCTATTAAATCAATGTTCTGGATCCCAAATTATCTCTTCTGGCTCTATTCTGATTGATTGATTGATTGATTGATTGATTGATTGATTGAGTGGGATGGGCTAATGTGATAGGAGAAAGCTGGTCCCATAGATCAGGGCTTTTCAACTCTTTCACCCATTGTGCCACTTTTAGGATATGGCAACATCCGAGAGGCACCAGTCGCCTAGCAAGGTGTCAAAAACTTCATGACCAAAAAAAAAAAGGTAAAAAGTGATGAAGTACAGGTCATCCTTGACTTACAACAGTTCACTTAGTGACTGTTCGGAGTTACAGTGGCACTGAAAAAGTGGCCCCCAAGCCACAGCCGAGCAAGACACCTGCCCACCCACCCGGTGGCGCTCCTCCTCCTGTCCGAGGTTTTCATTGTTGTGAGCATTTCGGTTGAGGATTGACAGCAGGGGTGGGGTGGGGTGTGCTTGGTTTTTATTCCCCCCCTCTCTGCTAGGTGGTTGCAGCAGGTTTTGGTCACTCCACATGACCCTGGGACACTGTGACCGTCATAAATATGAATCAGTTGCCAAGCATCTGAATGTAAATCACAAGGCCCTGGAGATGCTGCAACATTCCAGCTGATCGGCGCTTCTTCTGAGCTCAGAAGCACCAGGATCAGCGCCGAACAGGATCAGCGCCGAACACCAGGATCAGCTGGAGCCTAGCAGTGATCCTGGTGTTTCCACTGAGCCCCGACAGCCCTGCAGCTCCAGCCGTCTCTCACTCAGGCTTGTGCGGTGCTGCCACCGGTTCAGCTCATTCCCCTCCCCCGCTACCACATTCCTAGGATGGGCACATAGCACCTGCCAGGTGCCAATGTGCCACAGGAAGTACCCGAAGCACTGGTTGGAAAGCCCTGCCATAGATAGCCCAGCCCTGGATATACCTGGATATAAAGGCGGGAGGGCCTTGGAAGGTCTTCTCCCCAGGGTTAGGCTGCTCTTCAGTGGCCTTTCCCTCTCCTCCACCCTTGGCAAGGTGGCAGGCTCCTCGCCTTCTGCCTCAGCTGTCCCTGGAGTTGTCGTCCGGCCCAGATCAGGAAGCACCAGCGGTGGCAGCTGAAGCCTCTTCCTGCCCTTTGTTGGAGCTGGGGAAGACTTCACCAGCAGAGGCAGGAACTGGGTGGCTCTCTGCGTGGCTGAGTCAGGGCACATAGATGGGTGGGAGCCAGAAAAGTGGGCTTCCTGGGGGTCCTCCTGCTGCTGGCCAGGATTGAGCTGAGCGTTGGATTCAGGAAGCTTCTTCAGCCTGCGGCTCATCCTGCCGTAAAGAGTGACAGTTAGAAATGGAAGTAGATTCTACTCAATAAAAGGGAAGAATTTGTAACTCTGGGTTGAAATGAGGGATCCTTGGTGCTCCCATCTCTCTCCTCTTTTTGTGGCTGCTTCATCCCTGGAGGTTTTTAAGAAGAGACTGGACAGCCACTTGTCTGAAATGGTGGAGGATCTCCTGCTGCTTGAGCAGGGGGCTGGACTAGAAGACCTCCAAGGTCCCTTCTAGCTCTATTCTGATTCTGATTCTGATCTCTCTTTCTGTCACACACACACAAAGGAGAGAAGCAACTTCCTGACAGTCAGAACAATTAACCAGTGGAACAACCTGCCTCCAGAAGTGGTGAATGCTCCAACACTGGAAGTTTCTAAGAAGATACTGGACAGCCATTTGTCTGAAATGGTATAGGGTTTCCTGCCTGACCAGGGGGTTGGACTAGATGACCTCCAAGGTCCCTTCCAACAAATTATTATTATTATTATTATTATTATTATTATTATTATTATTATTATTATTATTATTATCATCATTGTCATTATCATTATCATTATCATTATCATTATCATTATCATTATCATTATCATTATCATTATTAAAGACACACACCAAGAGACAAAGACAAACATCTCTCTCCCTCATCTATCTATATCTATCTATCTATCTATCTATCTATCTATCTATCTATCTATCTATCTATCTATCATCTATCTATCATTTTTCTCTGCCTGCCTACCTGGTATTCCTCCAGACGGCCGGTGCACAGGATCAGGTTTTTCAGGGCTTCCACGGCCGAGCTAAATCAGGCACAGGAACAAGAATCAGGGCCAGCTGTCTGTTCAGGATATAGTCAGGTTTTAGTTTGCCGCTTGTGCAGCAACCCCAAAAGATAACACGAAACAAACAACAACAAAAATCAGCCCCTCCCCCATTTTTTCTCTCCCCCCCCCAGTAATAAAGTTGGTTATTAGGGCTCAAGGTGGTTTGGTTAATTCCACGTTTCCTTGGTCTGCATCACAAAGAAGCATTCTTAACTCCAGGAGAAATAAAGAACGACAACAGAAGCCACAAACACTGGCCCCCAAAGAGGTAGTGGCAGCCACAAAATAAAGGTGTTGGAAAGGCTGCACGCTCTTCTGAAGAGTGTGTCGTTACACAACTGGGACTGCCTTGCTGGTGAGAGGCAGGCAATGAGAAAATCAGTTTGCAAAACAGCCTGTAGGTTAGAGATCCTGGTTTAGACAGGCTAAGATGAACCTGGGATAAAAGTAGGCTCTGAGTGTGCTCGGGGCACACCGGCTCCAATAACGCCCAACTGACCAGCATTGAGTCTTACGGTTAGCCAGGATTGCAGCAGAAGGTATGATGGTGAGGTGGGGTTACATCTCCTCTGATCAAAAAGCTTCGCAGTAAAACCATGATTGGACCAAGCCACGATGGTTGGCAGGGTCGGTGCTTATGGGCCAGTCTGGGGATGGTTGTGGCTGAGCTCGGTTACTGTGACTGACAACGTTCCTTTTAGTGACCGTTCCAGGTTACAGTCCAACCCTGCTGAAAAAAGGGACGGGGGCAGTTTTCCCCTTGACGGCCATTGCAGCCTCCCTCTGGTCATGTGACTGGAATTCAGAGGCTCGGCAACTGACTCGGATTTATGACAGTCTCAGAGTTGGGCGATCTGCTTTTGCGACTTTCTGACCAGCAAAGTCAGGGGGGAAGCCAGATTTCCTCAACAACAGTGTGACTAACTTAACAAAGGGAATGATTCACTTAACAACCGTGGCCAGAAAGGTTGTACTCTGGGCAACGTTCACTTAAAGACTGTCTCAGCAACAGAAATCGACTTGGGGGAAAACCTGTAGGCATCTGCTTTGGTTTGTAGAAATGGAGAAAGGATCCGTATTGGGCCCAGGAGATTCCTCACCTCAGAGGCTTCACCTGTCCTGACTTCCTCCCCGCTTCCTCCCAGCAGGAAGTAGATTTGGGTGATGAGCCCAATGAGCAGGGGAGGGAACTTGTTGCCGACTGCTTCAGCTGCCTCCGGCAAGGACAGGATGAAGCCCAGAGCATTGGTGGCCTAGACACGGGAGGAAAGGAGAGTCACTGGGGGCTCACCAGGTTACCTATGGGCCACAGCCCACTCCCGGTCCGTGGCCTATTCTCAGCTGGGCTGTGTGAGTGGCTGGCTGATGCACACGTGTACAGCTTCACTCATGCGAGTGTCACGGGCTCTCGGGCCCCACTCACGGAAACCTCATGGGGACTCGTCCCCCCCCTTGCATGAGCATTGCAGGCACCTGGGGCCTCACTCACGCAAGCTTTACGGGCGCTGAGAGCCTCACTTGCACCGTCACGGGTGCTTTCAGCCACACTCCCGTGAGCAAAGGGTGCTCTTGCACACTCACTCACATGCACACGGGCCTGCCCCTTCCACAAAACCACCCCTCTTTCCCCCCTGCCCCCTTCGGGCTGCCAACCTGGAAACGTTGGGGAACTCTGAGTTGGAATTCCTTTGATGTAGGCAAACCGGGAGGAAAAATTTCTCATGTCCATGAAAACTGAGCCAGGAATCTCCATGTCTGACACATGGTGCAAAGTCCTACTAGCTTCTACTTTGAAAGGACAGCGGGGTGTAGATAGAGAACAACGAGGAGACGAGGAGCATAAGTGAGACAGAAGTGGGGAGAAAGAAGTGGGTAATCTGAAGTCCCTCTTTTTGCCTTCATTCCTAAGTGGGCTCTTGACTCCCCAGCTAATCAAGGAGAGAAGCAAGCTCAGATTAAGGAGAGATTTCCCGACAGTGAGGACAATTAATCATTGGAACAACCTGCCTCCAGAAGTTGTGAATGCTGCAGCACTGGAGGATTTTAAGAAGAGACTGGACAGCTATTTGTCTGAAATGGTGTAGGTTTTTCTGCCTGAGAAGCGGGCTGGACTAGTAGACCTCCAAGGTCCCAACTCTGTTGTTCTGTTAAAAGCCCCTTTGGGTTAATTTTATAGACACACTGCTCCTAGAAACAGCCCCATCCTCCATCCGTTCTGGGCTGTCTGGCCCAACTTCCCAGGAGTTGTTGCAGAGGAATTGCCCACTTTCCCCCTGCCTGGGCTTCCTCTGCCTTGGAAAGCAAACGTCGGGCATGGACGAGGGTGTCCCTGTTTTGGAAGGCTTTCCTGGCTGCAGATGAGAGGCTGCAAAGGCAGAGGAGCAACTCAGCCCACGTGCAGTTGGCAACCCTTGCTCTTCCACAGTTTCAGTTACAAGAGAGGAGATTTTAGCTGGATGAGAGAAAATATCAGGAAAGGATGAGCTCTTTTACAGCTGAGCCAGCAAAGCAGAGAAGTTCAGTCTCCTCTTCATGGATTATCCGGATGCAAAGACCGAGTGTTCTGAACCAGCCCTCTTCTGGCCTTGTAGTAAGGCAAACCCCTATTCAGAAAGAAGAGACTGGAGAGCGTCCAAGGCTAAAAGGCATCTGCCAAGATTTAATTACGCAGTTAACAAAAACACTAGAGCTTGTCTTCTCAAGCGGAAAAGTTGCTTTCAGCAACCAGCCCCTCCCCAAACACTCCTTTTATAGAGAGCTCAGGGCGTGGTCTCCCTGTGCCTCCTCCCGAGGAGTCCCACAGCCTTTCTTTGTTTGTTCCTGCTCGACTGCCTCCTGCGTCGGGCGTCCTTGAACAGGGCCAGCTGTGGGTCATCTTCCTCCGCACTCTCGGGCTCACGCAGCTGAGAAGAGGTCCCCGGCTGAGGGCTCTGCAAAGCCTCCAAACCATCATCAGCCAGTTCGTTTCCCTCCTCCCCCTCATCTGAGTCATCCGATACATCGGAGCCGGCTGTCGGACCCACAGGCTGGCCCTGAGTCACAACACTATCCCGCACCGCAGGGCCCTTCCCCCGGGTCTGCCGATCCGGATGCGGTCGGGATGGGAACTGTTCGTGAAAAGCAGTCACCAACGCAGGGGCATGAACGGCGGTCACGTCTTCCCATGTGAAGTCCTCCGGCCCGTACCCTTTCCACTCGATCAGGTACTGGAAGCGACCTTTCAGAAAGCGGGAATCCCTGATGCTGGCGACCTCGTACTCGGGGGTGCTGTCGCCATCACGAGGTCCTGATGGGGGAGGTTCCGCTTGGTGAAGTGGACAAGCCGGTTGTTCGGGGACCAACAAGGACCGATGGAAGACGGGGTGCACGCGCAGGGAACGTGGCAGAGTTAAACGATAGGCGACCGGGTTGATGACGGCCTCGACTGGGAACGGTCCAAGGTAATGGTGGTCCAGCTTCCTCGCCGGCCGAGTGGATGGTAGGTTTCTGGTGGACAGCCAGGCCCGATCCCCCACCGATAATGGAGGCGTATCCCTTCTCGACCGATCGGCGAACCTCTTGTAGTCGGCCTTGGCCTTCTCCAGCTACCGTCGCACCAACCGATGGATCGCCTGTAATTCCGCCATGAATTCGTTCGCTGCCGGCTCCGGTGAGTCCACGGGAGAAAGGGGGAAAAACCTGGGGTGATAACCCACGTTGGCCAAGAACGGTGTCATCTGCGTGGAGGTGTGCTGCGAGTTGTTAAAGGCAAACTCGGCTATGGCCAAATAGTCCACCCAATTGTCCTGCTGCAGGTTAACATAGCAGCGCAGATACTGCTCTAAGATGCCGATGACCTTCTCGGTACCCCCGTCGGTCTGAGGATGATGCGCGGACGAGAGGCAAAGCTTAATGTCCAACGCACGCATCAACTCCTGCCAGAAGCGGGCTGTAAACTGGGCCCCCCTATTGGAGACGACCCTATCGGGAAGGCCGTGCAGCCGGAACACCTGTTGGATGAACATGCGACTAGTGGCGCGAGCTGACGGTAAGCCGCGACAGGGGATGAAGTGCGCCATCTTGGTCAACATGTCCACCACCACAAACACTGTCGTGAAGCCGGAGGATGGGGGTAGATCCGTCAGAAAGTCCATGGACACAGCCCCCCACGGTCTCTTGGGCGTTGGCAAAGGCTGCAGTAAACCAGGCGGGGCCCCTGTCGCTGACTTGGCCTGCCTGCATGGGACGCAGGAGGTGACATAAGACTGGACATCGTGTCGGACTCGGGGCCACCAGAAGGTACGGGAGACCAGGTTCAGAGTCTTGAACAGGCCAAAATGCCCCGCAGCCGGGTTATCATGACATTGGCTGAGGACGAGTCCCCTGAGTGGCCCTCCTGGAACATAGAGCCGGTCACGATAATACAGGAGTCCATCTGTGACCGACCAAGGCGAATCTGGCCCCACCTCTTCCTTCCGCTGAGCCACCCACGCCTCCTGCTGCTGCGCCTCCCGGATCCGAGCCCGTATATCCACCGGCTCCCGCACCGCAGCAAAAGACTCGACGGGGATCACTCTCCTGGGCGGAAGCTTGTCTTCCACTCGGGTGTACTCGGGCTTCCTGGACAGAGCATCCGCTCTCTGGTTGTGCCCGCTTGGTATGTACCGCACCCGGAAGTCAAACCTCGCAAAGAAGAGGGACCACCGGATCTGGCGTTGGTTCAAATTCCGAGCGGTCTGCAGGCTTTCCAGATTCTTGTGGTCCGTCCGGACCTCGATTTGATGCCGCGCCCCCTCCAGATGATGCCTCCAAGCCTCGAACGCCGCCTTGATGGCCAGCAGCTCCTTCTCCCAGATGGTATAGTTGCGCTCCAAGGGGTTCAATTTCCGAGAGTGATACGCGCAAGGGAAAAGGGTACCGTTGGGCGTCGCTGCCTGGAGTAACACGGCCCCAATGGCAATGTCGGAGGCGTCCGCCTCCACGACAAACGGCCGTTGCGGGTCAGGATGCTTCAAGATGGGCTCCTTCATGAAGGCGTCCTTCAAAGCTTGGAACGCCTGTTGTTCGGGGGCGTTCCACTGGAACCGAGTCTTCTTCTGCAGGAGCCGGGTAAGGGGGGCTGTCAAGGCAGCAAAGCCAGGAATGAATGTTCGATAGTAGTTGGCAAATCCAAGAAGTCGCTGAACATCCTTCACGCGACGTGGGGGTTGCCAACTCTGCAACGACTCAACTTTACTCGGTTCCATGGCGATGCCCTCAGGAGAAATGCGGTGACCCAAGAAATCGATGGTCACCTGGTAAAACTGGCACTTCTCCAACTTGGCAAACAGCCGATGTTTCCGGAGGCGCTGCAGGACCTGACGGAGATGCTGATGATGCGCTTCACGCGACGGGGAGTAAATCAGGATGTCGTCCAGGTAGATCACGACAAACTGGTCCAACAGATCCCGAAAGATGTCGTTCATAAAATGCTGAAACACAGCGGGGGCGTTGGTCAGGCCAAACGGCATCACCGTGTACTCGAAATGTCCATAGCGAGTACCAAACGCCGTCTTCCACTCATCACCCGGCCGAACCCTGACGAGGTTGTAAGCTCCACGCAGGTCCAGTTTCGTGAACATCTTAGCCTCCCGGAGTCGGTCCAAGAGCTCGGGGATGAGGGGCAGCGGGTAGCGGTTACGCACCGTGATGGCGTTGAGTTTCCGGTAGTCACAGCAGAGCCGTAACTCACCCGACTTCTTTTTGACGAAGAGCACGGGCGCAGACACTGGCGAGGACGAGGGCCGGATGAAACCACGAGCCAAATTCTTTGTCAGGAAGTCCTGCAATGCAGCCAACTCGGGCTCCGACATGGAATACAAACGCCCCACTGGGAGAGGCGCATCAGGAACTAGATCAATGGAACAGTCATAGGGCCTGTGCGGGGGTAATTGGTCCACCTCT
This sequence comes from Vipera ursinii, assembly GCF_947247035.1. NCBI lineage: Eukaryota > Metazoa > Chordata > Lepidosauria > Squamata > Viperidae > Vipera > Vipera ursinii. Next base: position 722,446 of record NC_139529.1, on the reverse strand, counting down.
GACTCGCTGAACACATCAGCAAAGTCGGACAGTTCGGGAGGCAAAGAAACTCCTGAGGAGCCCTCCACCTGGCCGGCACAGATATGGTGGGTGTGGTCCACGCACTGCAAACTTGGGAAGGTGACCAAGTTCTGAGACCAATAGATCTGTGGATCATGCGCCCGGAGCCACGCCAGTCCCAGGACCACGGGGAAGTGCAGATCCGAAGTGATGTAGAACTGAATGGCCTCCACATGGGAACTGATGGCCATACTCACTGGTTGCGTGGCGGCCGTAATAGGCCCGGACAGGAGCACTCGACCATCAATAGTCTCCACTAGCATGGGCGGATCCACCGGACACTGAGGAACAGCCCATTTGGCCACGAAGGCCGAGTCCATAAAGTTAGTGGTAGCCCCAGAGTCAATTAAGGAATGGACCGGAATCCCCTCTGGCTTGCCAGGAAGGATCAGTCGTGCCTCCAAAATCAAATGCCGTGGAGGTTCACAGGCACCATCGGAATGGCGTCGCTCGGCGTTGTCGTGGTGGGTCGTCCGATCTATCACACCGTCTAGATCGGGCTCGGGCCGTTTCCCGACAGCAAAGCAGGGGACTTTCTCGGGGCCGGCTTGGTCACTGATGCCCGCTGACGCTTCTTTGGACAAGAAGCAGCCAAATGTCCAGGGTCCCCACAGTAAAAACACAACCCCTCCGATCGTCATCTGTCCATTTCCGTCACCGATAGACGGGACCTGGCGGCACCCAGCTCCATTGGCTCCTCCCTCTGGACTGGGGGCTCACGCACAACAGGGGCGGCAGGGGTCTGTGGGGTGGCACGGCGACTCTTTCGCTGCTGCAGCCGGGCATCGATCCGCAGACAAAGATGGATCAGCCCATTCAGATCTGAGGGAATGTCCACGCGGGCCAGCTCATCCAACATCTCCTCTGACAAGCCATCCTGAAAGGCATCCACGAGCGCAGCCTCATTCCAGGCGGAATCCTGGCTAAGCAGCCGGAAATCGCTGATATAGGCCTGTAGAGGGCGCTGACCCTGCCTCAAAGCTTTCAGGCGTCGGGTGGCAGTCTGCGCCTTAATCGGGTCCTCGTACATGAGGCGCATATGGTCACAAAACCCCACAAAGTTATCCAACAAAGGGCTAGGCTGTGCCAACAGAGGCGTGCCCCAACGAGCTGCATCTCCCGACAGAAGGCTCAACACGAATCCCACCTTATCTCGGTCAGTGGGGAAATCAGCTGCTCTCACGCTGATAAAAAGCTGGCATTGTCCCAGGAAGGCAGGAAACAGTTCTGGATTACCAGCAAATTTATCCGGCATAGCTATCTGACATTTCCTCCTGGGTGGGGGTGCAGCATGTACCTGAGCTTGCAGTTGAGCCACCTGAGCTGCCAGGAAAGTGAGTTGCTGGGTGAGCTGGGCATTCTCGACAAGAAGCTGCTCCATCGTAGTAATAAGGGGTGGGTGGCTGAAAGCAAACTGTTCTGAACCAGCCCTCTTCTGGCCTTGTAGTAAGGCAAACCCCTATTCAGAAAGAAGAGACTGGAGAGCGTCCAAGGCTAAAAGGCATCTGCCAAGATTTAATTACGCAGTTAACAAAAACACTAGAGCTTGTCTTCTCAAGCGGAAAAGTTGCTTTCAGCAACCAGCCCCTCCCCAAACACTCCTTTTATAGAGAGCTCAGGGCGTGGTCTCCCTGTGCCTCCTCCCGAGGAGTCCCACAGCCTTTCTTTGTTTGTTCCTGCTCGACTGCCTCCTGCGTCGGGCGTCCTTGAACAGGGCCAGCTGTGGGTCATCTTCCTCCGCACTCTCGGGCTCACGCAGCTGAGAAGAGGTCCCCGGCTGAGGGCTCTGCAAAGCCTCCAAACCATCATCAGCCGGTTTGTTTCCCTCCTCCCCCTCATCTGAGTCATCCGATACATCGGAGCCGGCTGTCGGACCCACAGGCTGGCCCTGAGTCACAACACCGAGCAGCCACCAGCAGGGAGGTTTTAACTGGGATTTCTGCAGAGAAGAGGGGTTGGGCTAGATGGTCTCAGGCTGTCCTTCAAATTTATAAAGGTAAGAATCCAGAAGGCTAATCACAAACCCCCACATGCAGGAATTTATTTTAAAAAATACAGTGTTTTCAAATTAGCAGTGTTTGATATCAAAATGGTATCCGTTCTTTGGAACCATTCTTCCCCGAGTAATTAGATTGACCAAATCTGGGGAGATGGTTCCCCTCCTTCTCCTCTGGATCCCTTCCCCAAAGGAAGGAGGATTAAGGGATCCATATCGGGAGCCCATTCCTGCCCCGGCTGCAGCCTTTGAGTCCCCAAACTCTCTCCAAACTCTTCCTTCTCCTCCTCCGTATGGAGGAAGACGCGGCGTTCAGGGCCAGATTCTTCATGACTCATAAGTCAAGGACTTGGTCCTTTTCTCTTGCTTCTCCAGTGGGGCCCTTGCTTGGACCGGGGTCAGACTAGGGACCCCTCCGGCCCCGGGATCCTCTGGGATTCCCCTGAAAGGATCGGGATGGCTACCGGCCTGCCTCCCCCCTCCGCCCCCCCAACCTCCCCCTTCTGGTGAACCTTCCTGACTCCCAGCTGGAGCGGGGAGAAAATCTCCCTTCAGCTTTCCCCCCCCTGAAATGGAGGAAGGAAGATTCCCCTCAGAAAAGAGGCCGCAAAATGGAGGACGCTGAGGGGCGTTTGCCGGCTTTATCTGCCCTCCTCACTGCCTGGAGGGCCAGCTAGGACTGAAAGGCTGGACTGCGGACCCTCCTTACAGACAGTGTGAGGAACAGCTAAAGCGTGCAAAGAGGGTTGAGGACCCTGAGTGGAGCCTAGGGAATTCTGGGAGTTGAAGTCCGGACATCTTCCAGCTGCCCAGGGTGGGCAACCGGCCCTAGCAGGCCTTGCGCTGGGCAGTGGGACAGATGACCTCTGAGGTCTCTTCCGGCTCCCTTTTCCCGCTGCTCTAACCACTGAGTTCTCGTCTCACAATAACAATGTGGGACTTGTTGTCTTGCTGAAATAAAGATCACAAGCCAAGGGAAAACCAGGGCAATTTATTTGTGCTCCTTTGCAAGCACACAGTGGACACACCTGAAAACTTCCATGTTCCTTCTTTATGTTCTCTGTGGCCGTTACACGCTTCCTTCCTGCCTCTTCGTCCCTGGCTTAGTAATCCTGCTGTCCTCCTGTCCTCACAACCTCTCCAGAGCCCCTAAAGGGAACAATTGCATCTCCCACTCCTCTAATTGTATCGCCCCCGGCCCTCATTGAGGAATTTCCCTTGGCGGCTCTTAGTTCCTCGGGGTTGTCTCCAGAGTTGCTCTCGTATCAGGAGAGTCTGGTTAGGATGGGTTTCCAGCCCAGCAGAGGCCTTCCTGGAGGCAATTCTCACGCTTCAAGCCAGGCTCGGGAGAGTGAAAGGGATGTAATGTCTTTGCTCCACAGGCTAGCATGTCCTCTCACAGTTCTGTAAAAGCAAGGAGCTCTTTGCCCCACAAGGAGACCACCGGGAAGCTGCAACGGTCGTAAGCCTGAAAAAAGGGCTCCTACCTGTCGTGTCAGGAGCCTCCCTGCCTGGGACCAAACTCCCCACCCGCCCCGTGGAAGGTGAGGTCTCCAGAGAGGGACTGGGGAAGCCGGCCGGCAGCCACGCTTTGCGCTGGGAAAACTCTGCAAGATTCAGGGGCCCAAAACATGGCTCCAGGAGGTCCCAGTTGGAGGGGCCTTGGGCCCCCAGGGTAGAACCTGAGCCGGTTCCAGGATTTGGGTAAATGAGCCAAAAAGGGACACCGTTGGCCAGAGATAATTATTTCCCAAACACTCTCCGCCTGGGGACTGAAGTGATTAATTTTTATTTTTTAATAAAGGTGACTTTTATCCCACCTTTATTATTTCTCCAAATAGGTCAAGGCAATGAACATAACTTAGGCGCAATCCTTCCCTCCACAACAACCTTGTGAGGTGGGCTAAGGCTGAGAGAGAGAGACCGTCTCAAAGTCACACACCTGGCTTTCCTGATGAAGATGGAAATTGTAAGCAATTGGTGGGTGTCCATCTTAATTCAAATGGTCACCCCTTCTCCATCATCAGAAACAGCAAAGCCAGGCCAGAGATGGCCAAAGTGACCGATGGGGGATTCTGGCTCCTTTGAAGGGTTTCGAGAGAAGATCTGCCTCAAACTGGTAAAGGTAAAGGTAAAGGTTCCCCCGCACATGCGTGCTAGTCGTTTCCGACTCTAGGGGCCGGTGCTCATCTCCGTTTCAAAGCCGAAGAGCCAGCGCTTGTCCGAGGACGTCTCCGTGGTCATGTGGCCGGCATGACTAGACACCAAAGGCGCACGGAACGCTGTTACCTTCCCACCGGAGTGGTCCCTATTTTTCTAGTTGCATTTTTACGTGCTTTCGAACTGCTAGGTTGGCAGAAGCTGGGACGAGTAACAGGCGCTCACTCTGCTACGCGGCACCCGGGATTCGACCCGCCAAACTGCCGACCTTCTGATCGACAAACTCAGCATCCTAACCCACTGAGCCACCGCGTCCCTTACCTCAAACTGGAGTCAGAATCAAATGGGAGTAGTTTGAAAAGAGATCAGTATTGATGGATTATGTGGGTAGTTCTCAAACCTGGCCATTTTAAAGGCCTGCGTGGACTTCATCTCCCAGAATTCCCTAGTAAGCCGGCTGGATTCTGGGGGTTGAAGGCCACAGATTCCTTAAAGGGGCCAAATTTGTTTGTCAACGCTGCTAACATCCAATATTCTTGCTTTGACATTGTGATTTTTACACAAAGTTGTTACAATTTAATGAATGTGTGAGGCTATTGTCACTTATTAATTTTAACCCTAATTTGTTCCCTCTCTGGATATTAAGGCTACAATGAAAAGGAAATAGTCAATAGAAGCCTGGAGCTGGAATGGACCGTGTCTCTGTATGTATCTATGTATCTATGTATCTATTTATGTATCTCTAGCAAAAGGGACCCTCCAAATCCCATCCCCATTATTTTGGGAAGGAAGAGGCCGCTTGGGTCATCTCTATCTATCTATCTATCTATCTATCTATCTATCTATCTATCTATCTATCTATCTATCTATCATTTCTCTCTGCCTGCCTACCTATATCTTACAATGTTAGGCAACACAGGATCAACAGTAGAGGCCTTCACCTTTCTGGCTTCTATAATCTCCCAGGACTTGAAATGGACACCTCACACTAGAAGCATTGATAAAAAGGCACAACAGAATGTTCTTCCTGTGCCAACTCAGGAAGCTCAGCTTTCTGAGGTCATAAACAATGCTGTGATGCCATCCCTCAGGGCAGATATATAAAGGCAAAGTTGAAGAGAGGAGATTTGAGGTGTGTTGAGGCGAGGGAAGGAGAGGAGTTGAGTTGCATTCAGTTGAGTCGAAGAGAGGAGAGTTGCGTGGGCGAGAGCGGAGAAGAGTGGAGGAGAGCGGAGGAGAGCAGAGTGGAGTAGCGTGGACAAGATCGGAGGAGGGCGGAGGAGAAGAGAGTCGTGTAGCGTGAACAAGATCGGAGGAGGGCGGAGAAGAGAGTTGTGTAGTATGGACAAGATCGGAGGAGGGCGGAGGAGAAGAGAGTCGTGTAGCGTGAACAAGATCGGAGGAGGGCGGAGGAGAAGAGAGTCGTGTAGCGTGGACAAGATCGGAGGAGGGCTGAGGAGAAGAGAGTCGTGTAGTGTGAACAAGATCAGAGGAGGGCGGAGAAGAGAGTTGTGTAGTGTGGACAAGATCGGAGGAGGGCGGAGGAGAAGAGAGTCGTGTAGCGTGAACAAGATCGGAGGAGGGCGGAGGAGAAGACAGTCGTGTAGCGTGAACAAGATCGGAGGAGGGCGGAGGAGAAGAGAGTCGTGTAGCGTGAACAAGATTGGAGGAGGGCGGAGGAGAAGAGAGTCGTGTAGCGTGGACAAGATCGGAGGAGGGCTGAGGAGAAGAGAGTCGTGTAGTGTGAACAAGATCAGAGGAGGGCGGAGAAGAGAGTTGTGTAGTGTGGACAAGAGCGGAGGAGAGCGGAGGAGAGGAGAAAGGTGAAGGTCTCTACTGTTGATCCTGTGTTGTCTAACATTGTAAGAAGGGGTGCTGGAAAATGCTGCTGAGCCCAGACCGTCTCTTCGAAGCCATCTCCCACCTGGTCGGGTAAGACATCCAAAGTCAGAAGAGCTTGGCTGTAAGTGGCTGTGTGGTAACCTGGTGTTGTGATTCAGGGTCAGCCTATGGGTTCGGCAGTTGGGTCAGATGAATCAGAGGAGGAGGGGGGTGTTGAAGACCTTGCTGAGGGGGTTGAAGATCTTGCTGATGATAGCCCTCAGGCAGGCCCCTCCCACTTGGTCACCATGGAGACCCAGCTGTGTGAGCCTGACAGTGTGGATGAAGATGACCCACAGCTGGCCCTGTTCAAGGACGGCTGACGCAGGAGGCAGTCAAGTAGGAGTAAACAGAGGAAGGCTGTGGGGCTTCTCGGAAGGAGGCTGTTCTGAACCAGCCTACTACCGGCCTTGCAGAAAGGCAACCGCTGTACAAACGGCAGAGGCTGGAGAGCGTCTGAAGCTGGAAGGCGTCAGCCAAGATTTATTACACAAACAACAGAACAAGAAACAAAACACTGGAACTGTGATCCTCAAACGGAGCGGTTGCTTTCAGCAACCAGCCCTTCCCCAAACACTCCCTTTATTAGAGTTCAGGGCGTGGCCTCCCTGTGCCTCCTTCCGAGGAGTCCCACAGCCTTTCTCTGCTTGTTTCTGCTTGACTGCCTCCTGCGTCGGGCGTCCTTGAACAGGGCCAGCTGTGGGTCATCATCATCCACACTGTCGGGCTCGCGCAGCTGAGAAGAGGGCCCTGGCTGGGGGCTCTGCGAAGCCTCCAAGCCATCATCAGCAAGTTTGTCTTCAACACCCTCCTCCTCCCCCTCGTCTGAGTCATCCGAGACATCCGAGCCGGCTGCCGGACCCACAGGCTGGCCCTGAATCACAACACTATCCCGCACCGCAGGGCCCTTCCCCCGGGTCTGCCGATCCGGATGCGGTCGGGATGGGAATTGTTCGTGAAAAGCAGTCACCAACGCAGGGGCATGAACGGCGGTCGTGTCTTCCCAGGTGAAGTCCTCCGGCCCGTACCCTTTCCACTCGATCAGGTACTGGAAACGACCTTTCAGCCAACGGGAATCCCTGATGCTGGCGACCTTGTACTCGGGGGTGCTGCCTCCCTCACGAGGTCCTGATGGGGGAGGTTCCGCTTGGCGGAGTGGACAAGCCGGTTGTTCGGGGACCAACAGAGACCGATGGAAGACGGGGTGCACGCGCAGGGAACGTGGCAGAGTTAAACGATAGGCGACCGGATTGATGACAGCCTCGACTGGGAACGGTCCTAAATATCGGTGATCTAGCTTCCTCACCGGCCGTGTGGACGGTAGGTTCCTGGTGGACAGCCAGACCCGATCCCCCACCGATAGTGGAGGCGTATCCCGTCTTGACCGATCGGCAAACCTTTTGTAGTCGGCCTTGGCCTTCTCCAACTGCCGTCGCACCAAACGATGGATCGCCTGTAACTCTGCCATGAAGTCGTTCGCTGCCGACTCCGGTGAGTCCACGGGAGAAAGGGGGAAAAACTGGGGGTGATAACCCACATTGGCCAAGAACGGTGTCATCTGCGTGGAGGTGTGCTGCGAGTTGTTAAAGGCAAACTCGGCTATGGCCAGATAGTCCACCCAATTGTCCTGCTGCAGGTTGACGTAGCAGCGCAGATACTGCTCCAGGATACCGATGACCTTCTCGGTTCCCCCGTCAATTTGAGGATGATGCGCGGACGAGAGGCAAACCTTGATGTCCAACGCACGCATCAACTCCTGCCAGAAGCGGGCTGTAAACTGGGCCCCCCTATCGGAGACGACTCTATCGGGGAGGCCGTGCAGCCGAAACACCTGTTGGATAAACATACGACTAGTGGCGCGAGCTGACGGTAAACTGCGACAGGGGATGAAGTGCGCCATCTTGGTCAGCATGTCCACCACCACAAACACTGTCGTGAAGCCGGAGGATGGGGGTAAATCCATCAGAAAGTCCATGGACACAGCCCCCCAGGGTCTCTTGGGTGTTGGCAAAGGCTGCAGTAAACCAGGCGGGGCCCCTGTTGCTGACTTGGCCTGCCTGCATGGGATGCAGGAGGTGACATAAGACTGGACGTCGTGTCGAACTCGAGGCCACCAGAAGGTACGGGAGACCAGGTTCAGAGTCTTGAACAGGCAAAAATGCCCCGCTGCTGGGTTATCATGACATTGGCTGAGGACGAGTCCCCTGAGTGGCCCTCCCGGAACATAGAGCCAGTCACGATAATACAAGAGTCCATCCGTGACCGTCCAAGGCGAATCTGGCCCCACCTCCTCCTTCCGCTGAGCCACCCACGCCTCCTGCTGCTGTGCCTCCCGGATCCGAGCCCGTATATCAACCGGCTCCCGCACTGCAGCAAAAGACTCGACGGGGATCACTGTCCTGGGCAGAAGCTTGTCTTCCACTCGGGTATATTCGGGCTTCCTGGACAGAGCATCCGCTCTCTGATTGTGCCCACTTGGTATGTACCGAACCCGGAAGTCAAACCTCGCAAAGAAAAGAGACCACCGGATCTGGCGTTGGTTCAAATTCCGAGCGGTCTGCAGGCTTTCCAGATTCTTGTGGTCCGTCCGGACCTCGATTTGATGCCGCGCTCCCTCCAGATGATGCCTCCAAGCCTCGAACGCCGCTTTAATGGCCAGCAGCTCCTTCTCCCAGATGGTATAGTTGCGCTCCGAGGGGTTCAATTTTCGAGAGTGATACGCGCAAGGAATAAGGGTACCGCTGGGCGTCGTTGCCTGGAGTAACACTGCCCCAATGGCAATGTCGGAGGCGTCCGCCTCCACAACAAACGGCCGTTGCGGGTCAGGATGCTTCAAGATGGGCTTCCTTCAAAGCCTGGAACGCCTGTTGTTCCGGTGCGTACCACTGGAACCGAGTCTTCTTCTTCAGGAGCCGAGTGAGGGGGGCTGTCAAGGCAGCAAAGCCAGGGATGAATGTTCGATAGTAGTTGGCAAATCCAAGAAGTCGCTGAACAGCCTTCACGCGACGCGGGGGTTGCCAACTCTGCAACGACTCAACTTTACTCGGCTCCATGGCGATGCCCTCAGGAGAAATGCGGTGATCCAGGAAATCGATGGTCACCTGGTAGAACTGGCACTTCTCCAACTTGGCAAACAGCCGATGTTCTCGGAGGCGCTGCAGGACCTGACGGAGATGCTGATGATGCACTTCACGCGACAGGGAGTAGATCAGGATGTCGTCCAGGTAGATCACGACAAACTGGTCCAACAGATCCCGAAAGATGTCGTTCATAAAATGCTGAAACACAGCAGGGGCGTTGGTCAGGCCAAACGGCATCACCATGTACTCAAAATGTCCATAGCGAGTACCAAACGCCGTCTTCCACTCATCACCCGGCCGAACCCTGACGAGGTTGTAAGCTCCACGCAGGTCCAGTTTCGTGAACATCTTAGCCTCCCGGAGTCGGTCCAAGAGCTCGGGGATGAGGGGCAGCGGGTAACGATTGCGCACCGTGATGGCGTTGAGTTTCCGGTAGTCGCAGCAAAGCCGTAACTCGCCCGACTTCTTTTTGACGAAGAGCACGGGCGCAGACACTGGCGAGGACGAGGGCCGGATGAAACCGCGAGCCAAATTCTTTTCCAGGAAGTCCCGCAATGCAGCCAACTCGGGCTCCGACATGGAGTACAGACGCCCCAGTGGAAGAGGCGCATCAGGGACTAAGTCAATGGAGCAGTCATAGGGCCTGTGCGGGTGTAATTGATCCGCCTCTGACTGGCTGAACACATCAGCAAAGTCGGACAGTTCGAGAGGCAAGGAAACCCCTGGGGAACCCTCCACCTGGCCGGCACAGATATGGCGGGAGTGGTCCACGCACTGCAAGCTTGGGAAGGTGACCAAGTTCTGAGACCAATAGATCTGTGGATCATGCGCCCGGAGCCACGCCAGTCCCAAGACCACGGGGAAGTGTAGATCCGAAGTGATGTAGAACTGGATGGCCTCCACATGGGAACTGATGGCCATACACACTGGCTGCGTGGCGGCCGTAATAGGCCCAGACAGGAGCATGCGACCATCGATAGTCTCCACTAGCATGGGCGGATCCACCGGACACTGGGGAACAGCCCATTTGGCCACAAAGGCTGAGTCCATAAAGTTTGTGGTGGCCCCAGAGTCAATTAAGGCATGGACTGGAATCCCCTCTGGCTTGCCAGGAAGGATCAGACGTGCCTCCAAAATCAAATGCCGTGGAGGTTCACAGGCACCATCGGAACGGCGTCGCTCGGTGTGGTTGTTGTGGGACGCCCGATCTATCACACCGTCTAGATCGGGCTCGGGGCGTTTCCCGACAGAAAAGTAGGGGACTTTCTTGGGGCAGGCTTGGTCACTGATGCCCGCTGACGCTTCTTTGGACACGAAGCAGCCAAATGTCCAGGGTCCCCACAGTAAAAACACAACCCCCCCGATCGTCGTCTGTCCATTTCCGTCACCGATAGACGAGACCTGGCGGCACCCAGCTCCATTGGCTCCTCCCTTTGGACTGGGGGCTCACGCACAACAGGGGCGGCAGGGGTCTGTGGGGTGGCACGGCGACTCTTTTGCTGCTGCAGCCGGGCATCAATCCGCAGGCAAAGATGGATCAGCCCATTCAGGTCTGAGGGAATGTCCACGCGGGCCAGCTCATCCAACGTCTCCTCCGACAATCCATCCTGGAAGGCATCCACGAGCGCAGCCTCATTCCAGGTGGAATCCTGGCTAAGCAGCCGGAAATCGCTGATATAGGCCTGTAGGGGGCGTTGACCCTGCCTCGGAGCTTTCAGGCATTGGGTGGCAGTCTGCGTCTTAATTGGGTCCTCGTACATTAGGCGCATAAGGTCACAAAACCCCACAAAGTTATCCAACAAAGGGCTAGGTTGTGCCAGCAGAGGCGTGCCCCAACGAGCTGCATCCCCCAAAAGAAAGCTTAACACGAATCCCACCTTATCCCGGTCAGTGGGGAAATCAGCTGCTCTCACGCTGATAAAAAGCTGGCATTGTCCCAGGAAGGCAGGAAACAGTTCTGGATTGCCAGCAAATTTATCCGGCATTGCTATCTGACATTTCCTCCTGGGTGGGGGTGCAGCATGTACCTGAGCTTGCAGTTGAGCCACCTGAGCTGCCAGCAAAGTGAGTTGCTGAGTGAGCTGAGCATTCTCGGCACGTAGCTGCTCCATCTTAGTAGTAAGGGGTGGGAGGCTGAAAGCAAACTGTTCTGAACCAGCCTACTACCGGCCTTGCAGAAAGGCAACCGCTGTACAAACGGCAGAGGCTGGAGAGCGTCTGAAGCTGGAAGGCGTCAGCCAAGATTTATTACACAAACAACAGAACAAGAAACAAAACACTGGAACTGTGATCCTCAAACGGAGCGGTTGCTTTCAGCAACCAGCCCTTCCCCAAACACTCCCTTTATTAGAGTTCAGGGCGTGGCCTCCCTGTGCCTCCTTCCGAGGAGTCCCACAGCCTTTCTCTGCTTGTTCCTGCTTGACTGCCTCCTGCGTCGGGCGTCCTTGAACAGGGCCAGCTGTGGGTCATCATCATCCGCACTGTCGGGCTCGCGCAGCTGAGAAGAGGGCCCTGGCTGGGGGCTCTGCGAAGCCTCCAAGCCATCATCAGCAAGTTCGTCTTCAACACCCTCCTCCTCCCCCTCGTCTGAGTCATCCGAGACATCCGAGCCGGCTGCCGGACCCACAGGCTGGCCCTGAATCACAACAGAGGCAGAGAGAGGCCACGCCCTGAACTCTTTATAAAGGGAATGTTTGGGGAGGGCTGGTTTGCTGAAAGCAACCGCTCAGATAGTGTTTCAAAGCTCCTGAATCTTGGTTCGAGTCTTGTTTGTTTTTTGTAGTAATAAATTTGGCAGACATCATTCCAGCCTCTTGCCATTTATAAAGGGGTTGCCTTTTCTGCAGGGCCGGTAGCAGGCTGGTACAGAACAGTTTGCTTTCAGCCTCCCACCCCTTACTATTATTATGGAGCAGCTACGTGCTGAGAATGCCCAGCTCACCCAGCAACTCACTTTGCTGGCAGCTCAGGTGGCTCAACTGCAAGCTCAGGTTCATGCTGCACCCCCACCATCACCCCCACCCAGGAGAAAATGCCAAGTTGCAATGCCGGATAAATTTACAGGCACTCCAGAACTGTTTCCTGCTTTCCTGGGACAATGCCAGCTCTTTGATGTCTAGTTTAATGAAGAGAAGGGCGAGGGGTGACATGGCGGACTAAAAGATGGCGGACGTGCGGGCGGCCGTGTGAGGTTGAGCTCTGCAGGTCCGAGAAGATAGGCGTCTTAGGAGCCCCTCAGGGCTTTTTCCTTTATGCCCTGGGTTGGGGGAAGGGTGGCAGCGATGAACTTTGCAAGTGTCTAGGGTTTTTTTTACCAGCGTTTCGCAGGGCTGCCGGTTTTGTTATCTGCTCAGCTGCTCAGCTGCTCAGCTGGTCGTCGGGAGTTTCCGGCTATGTCGGGCGGTCTTGGCTTCTTCGGCGGCGTTTGGAGTTCCCGGCGGCTGGCGGCGGCGGTGCTGCGGCGGCGGCGGCGGCGGCGACGGAGCTGTTTGCGAGCTGCTTGGCCCGCCTTTTCTATCGTTTTCCTTTTAACCGGTCTGCCTCTGCCTTCTGCCTGCTTTTTGCTTGCATCAACGACGCTTTGGGATATCCTAATGGCGGCGGCGGCGGCGGCGGCAGCGACGGCGTTGTTCCCGGGCCGTTTGTGGGCCACTTTACCATCGACTATTGTGGTCTGGCCTGCTTTCACCGAACCGTTTGTCCCGCTGCCCCCTGGGCCTTTTTGGCCCGTTTTTCATCGGCGGAGGCGGTGGCTTTCCCCGGACTGTTTCCGACCTTGGTGGCGTTCCGGTGGCTACGGTGGCTACGGTGATGGCGGCGGCGGTGTCCATAGCGGCCCAGCGGCAGCAGCTTCGATGATTCAGCGATGGCGTTATGGCCGGTTTGCCAGCCCCCCGGTTGGTTCTGCATATCCCAGATGGGTTGGCACCCCCACGGCTTCTGATGGCCCTGAAGGTTCCGGGGCTAGCCGGTGGATTCCGGTGGAGCCCAGCGGATCCTTGTGGACTTGGGCCATTTTGAAGGACTTTGGAAGACCGGCGGGGAATTTAATGGACCTGGGGGAGCCAATCTTTGTTGACCACAGTCTGGAAGGCCCCAATAATTATGGAACTGAGGGCCTATGGACTGGTGGTCAGTTACAACCTCTAGGAATGACGGGACAACGGGGGACTTGGCTTTTACCAGAATTGACTATGATGGCTTGTTTTTGTTTTCACAATCGATTGCGCATTGCCCCTTATACCCCAAAGGACAGAGAACTCTGGGTATTAGCCATTGTGAGAGGATGGCCGAATTTACATCTGCTGCCCCTAGAGGTGAGAGCTCTATGGGGCAGGCCATACCCAGTGCGGTTGCTCCAGACTTCCATCCCCCCCGAGAACTGGCTCTGTGGCCGTAGTGAGAGGACGGTGGCAGGCCTACCCGGGGGGTTTATCCAGCTGAGTGGCAGCGGCTGGACGGAGGCCTGGGACTCCCTCTCTGAATAGATCCTCCTTATGGACTATTATCTATGGACTGCCTGCGATCCGGACTGCTATTTATGCCTTCCTTTAAATATTCTTCCACGGACTTGTGCGCCCTCAGGGGTGCTCCCCCCTCCTGGGTGCGACCCGCCTTGCCAGCCGATTATAACTTCGAGGAAGGGCCCATTTATTGGGACCCTGAGAGTTGGCTGGGCACGGGTAGGGGCCTTCGACGTAGACCTAATAAGAGGCCCCTGATTATTTTTCTTTCAAAATTTTTTAGGGGGTTAGGGAGGTGGGAGGGTTCTTTTGGTTGTTTGGATAAGGGGGGCTATCCAACTACCGCTGTTCTGGCTAGGGCCGATGGAGATCGCAGGGGGGAGGAGCGGGGGTCGGTCACCTCCGGGGCTCCAGGGCTGGTCGTGGGGCTACCTATTCCCACGACATCAGGGAATGGCAGCAGATGTAGGAGCAGAGGGCCGTATCGATTTCAGGGAAGGCCTCTCCGCTGCTTACAAGCGGTGAGGCACTCCGACCCTCTGGCTCTACCCCAAGGTCCCGGGAGTGAGGGTGTGCAGCCCCCTGAGCTCCGGCTGGTGTATTTGAATGCCAGGTCCGTCTCTAATAAGGCTCCTCTCGTTCGTGATCTGGTCGAGGGTGAGCAGGCGGACCTGGCTTGCATCACGGAGACTTGGTTGGGCCCAGAGGGCGGGATTCCTCTGGTTGACCTTTGCCCACCAGGTTTCCGGGTGCTGCACCGGCCTCGGGCTCAGGGTAGGGGTGGGGGTGTGGCTGTTGTTATAAGGGAGACCTTGTGTCCGCGGGAGGCCACTGTTCCTCAGATAGTCGGGTGTGAGTCTCTCTTTTTGAGATGCGGCCCTGGTGCGCAGTTGGGCTTGCTGCTGGTGTACCTTTCGCCTAGTCACGCAGCAGCAGCCCTGCCTGAGCTGCTCGATGTCCTCTCTGGGCTGGTGGTTGAGTTCCCGAAACTTATAGTTTTGGGGGACTTCAATCTACCATCGCTGGGAGGGTCATCTGAGTTGGCTCGGGAGTTCATGGCTTCCATGACGGCCATGGACCTGACGCAAGTAATTTCGGGACCGACTCATGAGGGAGGCCACACCCTTGACCTAGTTTTTTTATCTGGACGGTGGTTAGATGATCTTGGTGGGGGCTCTCCAATTATTATGCCCCTGTCATGGACCGATCATCATCTCCTGCGGCTGGTCTTCCGTTTTGCCACCCCCCGCCGTGGGTGTTTGGAACCAATTAAATGGTACCGCCCCAGACGCTTAATGGATCCCCAGAGGTTCCAGGCAGCGCTGGGGTCCCCACCTGCCTCCCTTGCTCACAGCTCGGCAGATGCCTTAGTGGAAGCCTGGGAAAGGACAGCCACTGAGGCTCTTGATCGAGTTGTACCCCTGCGGCCCCTGACCCGGTGCAGATCCCGTCGAGCTCCATGGTTCTCTGCGGAGCTTCGGGAGATGAAGCGTCGGAGACGGGGCCTAGAGAGCGGTTGGAGGTCCAGCCGATCCGAATCCGACCGATTGCGACTAAGAGCCTATATTAGGTCTTATCTCGCTGCGATAAGGGAGGCGAGGTCTAACCACTTCGCCACCCTTATCGCGTCCGCAGATAATCGCCCGGCCGCCCTGTTTAGGGTGACTCGCTCCCTCCTAAATCAGGAGGTGAGGGAGGATCCCTTGCAGGGTCGTGCCGAGGAGTTTAATCAACATCTGTCGGACAAAATCGCTCGGATTCGGACCGGTCTGGACTCTGACTGGGCAGAGTCTGACGATCAGGACACTGGCGGTCTTGTCGATATCATCTGGGAGGAGTTTGATTCTGTGACTCCGGAGGAAGTGGACAGGATCATGGGGAGGCTGAGCACCACCACATGTTTATTGGACCCGTGCCCTTCCTGGCTGGTCTATGCAGCCCGGGAGAGGACACGCAGCTGGTTCCAGGCAGTTATATCGGCTTCTCTGAGTGAGGGTTGCTTTCCTGCTGTCTTGAAAGAGGCGGTGGTGAGGCCTCTCCTCAAGAAGCCTGCCTTGGACCCAGCTGTATTAAACAACTTTCGTCCTGTCTCCAACCTTCGCTTTCTTGCGAAGGTTGTTGAGAGTGTGGTGGCGCATCAGCTCCCTCTGGTCCTGGATGAAGCGGATTATCTAGACCCGTACCAATCGGGTTTCAGGCCCGGGCACAGCACGGAGACGGCATTGGTCGCGCTGGTGAATGATCTCTGGAGGGCTCGGGACAGGGGATATTCCTCTGTTCTAGTCCTATTAGACCTCTCGGCGGCTTTCGATACCATCGACCATGGTATCTTGCTGCGGCGTCTCAGGGGATTGGGAGTGGGAGGCACAGTTTTACTGTGGTTCTCCTCCTATCTCCGGGGACGTTCGCAGTCGGTGTTGGCAGGAGGACAGAGGTCGACCGCGAGGTCTCTCATTTGTGGAGTTCCTCAGGGGTCGGTCCTCTCGCCTCTCCTGTTCAACATCTACATGAAACCGCTGGGTGAGATCATTCGTGGCTTTGGAGTTGGGTATCATCAGTACGCTGATGATACCCAACTTTTCCTTTCGACCCCAAACCACCCCAGTGATGCCCTCAACGTGATGTCCCGGTGCCTGGAGGCGGTTCGGGTCTGGATGGGGAGGAACAGACTCCAGCTCAACCCCGACAAGACTGAGTGGCTTTGCATACCTTCATCCCGGGTTTATTCGGATGTTCCACCTTTGGCTATGGGGGGTGAACTATTACCCCCTGTAGATAGGGCTCGCAACTTGGGTGTCCTCCTAGATTCACGGCTCACCCTGGAAGACCATATAGGAGCTGTGACTAGGGGGGCCTTCGCCCAGGTTCGCCTGGTGCGCCAGTTGCGGCCCTATCTTAGCCGGGATGATTTGTGCACGGTCACTCATGCGCTCGTGTCCTCTCGTCTAGACTACTGCAACGCTCTCTACATGGGGCTGCCCTTGAGGACCACCCGGAAGCTCCAACTGGTACAGAATGCAGCCGCGAGAGTTGTGTTGGGAGTCTCCCGATACTCCCACGTTACACCGCTGCTCCGTGAGCTGCATTGGTTGCCAGTTGTCTTCCGGGTGAGATTCAAGGTACTGGTAACAGTGTTTAAAGCCCTTCATGGCATGGGGCCGGAGTACCTTAGGGAACATCTGCTGCCGGCATCAAGCTCCCTGCGCCCTGTGCGTTCCCACAGAGAGGGCCTCCTCAGGGTGCCACCGATCAGAGAATGTCGATTGGTGGTCCCCAGGGGGAGATCCTTCTCTGTGGGCGCTCCGGAGCTGTGGAATCAGCTACCGGTAGAGCTCCGGATGGCGCCCGATCTTCGCTCCTTTCGTCGCGATCTCAAGACGTTTCTGTTTGTTCAAGCCGGCCTAGCCTGATGGGGATTGGTGGGGTTTTTATTCTTGTGTTTTAATTTTAACTTGGTGCTTTAGAATTTGATTCCAACTGTTTTAATATGGGCAATTATTTAATCTTGTTTTAACATTTGTATTTAGTATTTTATTCTGCCCTGTGAACCGCCCTGAGTCCTCAGGGAGAAGGGCGGTATATAAATATTATTAAATTAAATTAAATTAAATTTATCAGCGTGAGAGCAGCTGATTTCCCCACTGACCGGGATAAGGTGGGGTTTGTGTTAAGCCTTCTTTCGGGTGATGCAGCTCGTTGGGGCACGCCTCTGCTGGCTCAACCTAGCCCATTGTTGGACAACTTTGTGGGGTTTTGTGATCATATGTGTCTGATGTATGAGGACCCTATTAAGACGCAGACTGCTACTCAACGCCTAAAAGCTCCGAGGCATGGTCAACGCCCCCTACAGGGCTATACCAGCGATTTTCAGCTGCTTAGCCAGGATTCCGCCTGGAATGAGGCTGCGCTTGTGGATGCCTTCCAGGATGGATTGTCGGAGGAGATGTTGGATGAGCTGGCCCGTGTGGATATTCCCTCAGACCTGAATGGGCTGATCCATCTCTGCCTGCGGATCGATGCTCGGCTGCAGCAGCGAAGGATTCACCATGCCACCCCACAGACCCCTGCAGCCCCTGTTGTGCGTGAGCCACCAGTTCAAAGGGAGGAGCCAATGGAGCTGGGTGCCGCCAGGTCTCGTCTATCGGTGACTGAAATGAACAGACGACGATCGGGGGGGTTGTGTTTTTACTGTGGTGACCCTGGGCATTTGGCTGCTTTTTGCCCAAAGAAGCGACAGCGGGCATCAGTGACCGAGTCTGCCCCGAGAAAGTCCCCTACTTTTCTGTCGGGAAACGCCCCGAGCCCGATCTAGACGGTGTGATAGATCGGGCGTCCCACAACAACACTGAGCGACGTCTTTCCGATGCTGCCTGTGGACCTCCACAGCATTTGATTTTGGAGGCACGTCTGATCCTTCCTGGCAAGCCAGAGGGGATTCCAGTCCATGCCTTAATTGACTCTGGGGCCACCACAAATTTTATGGACTCAGCATTTGTGGCCAAATGGGCTGTTCCCCAGTGCCCGGTGGATCCGCCCATGTTAGTGGAGACTATCGATGGTCGAGTGCTCCTGTCTGGGCCAATTACGGCTGCCACGCAACCATTATGTATGGCCATCAGTTCCCATGTGGAGGCCATCCAGTTCTATATCACCTCAGATCTGCATTTCCCCGTGGTCCTGGGACTGGCGTGGCTCCGGGCGCATGACCCACAGATCTATTGGTCACAGAACCTGGTCACCTTCCCAAGCTTGCAGTGCGTGGACCACTCCCGCCATATCTGTGCCGGCCAGGTGGAGGGTTCCCCAGGGGTTTCCTTGCCTCCTGAACTGTCCGACTTTGCTGATGTGTTCAGCGAGACAGAGGCGGATCAATTACCCCCGCACAGGCCCTATGACTGCCCCATTGATTTAGTCCCTGATGTGCCTCTCCCAGTGGGGCGTTTGTACTCCATGTCGGACCCCGAGTTGGCTGCATTGCAGGACTTTCTGGAGAAGAATTTGGCTCGCGGTTTCATCCGGCCCTCATCCTCGCCAGTGTCTGCACCCGTGCTCTTCGTCAAGAAGAAGTCGGGCGAATTACGGCTTTGCTGCGATTATAGGAAACTTAACGCCATCACGGTGCGCAATCGTTACCCGCTGCCCCTCATCCCCGAACTCTTGGACCGACTCCGGGAGGCTAAGATCTTCACGAAACTGGACCTGCGTGGAGCTTACAACCTCGTCAGGGTTCGGCCGGGTGATGAGTGGAAGACGGCGTTTGGTACTCTCTACGGACATTTTGAGTACACGGCGATGCCGTTTGGCCTGACCAATGCCCCCGCCGTGTTTCAGCATTTCATGAATGACATTTTCCGGGATTTGTTGGATCAGTTTGTCATGATCTACTTGGATGACATCCTGATCTACTCCCCGTCGCGTGAGGTACACCATCAGCATCTCCATCAGGTCCTGCAGCGACTCCGAGAACATCGGCTGTTTGCCAAGTTGGAGAAGTGCCAGTTCTACCGGGTGACCATCGATTTCCTGGGTCACCGCATTTCTCCTGAGGGCATCGCCATGGAGCCGAGTAAGGTTGAGTCTTTGCAGAGTTGGCAACCCCCGTGTCGCGTGAAGGATGTTCAGCGACTTCTTGGGTTCCCCAACTATTACCAAACTTTCATCCCTGGGTTTGCTGCCTTGACAGCCCCCCTCACCCGGCTCCTGCAGAAGAAGACTCGGTTCCAGTGGAACGCTCCAGAACAACAGGCTTTCCAGATTTTGAAGGAAGCCTTCATGAAGGAGCCCATCTTGAAGCATCTTGACCCGCAACAGCCGTTTGTCGTGGAGGCGGACGCCTCCGACATTGCCATTGGGGCGGTGTTACTCCAGGCAATGACGCCCAGCGGTACCCTCTTCCCTTACGCGTACCATTCACGAAAACTGAACCCTTCGGAGCGCAATTATACAATCTGGGAGAAGGAGCTGCTGGCCATTAAAGAGGTGTTCGAGGCCTGGAGGCATCATCTGGACAGAGCGCGGCATCAAATCGAGGTCCGGATGGACCATAAGAATTTGGAAAGCCTGGAGACCGCTCGGAATTTGAACCAACGCCAGATCCGGTGGTCTCTTTTCTTTGCGAGGTTTGACTTCCGGGTTCGGTACATACCTAGCGGGCACAATCAAAGAGCGGATGCTCTGTCCAGGAAGCCTGAATATTCCCGAGTGGAAGACAAGCTTCTGCCCAGGACAGTGATCCCCGTCGAGTCTTTTGCTGCGGTGTGGTAGCCGGTTGATATACGGGCTCGGATCCGGGAGGCACAGCAGCAGGAGGTGTGGGTGGCTCAGCGGAAGGAGGAGGTGGGGCCAGATTCTCCTTGGACGGTCACGGATGGACTCTTGTATTATCGTGACTGGCTCTACGTTCCAGGAGGGCCACTCAGGGGACTCATCCTCAGCCAGTGTCACGATAACCCGGCGGCGGGGCATTTTGGCCTGTTCAAGACCCTGAACCTGGTCTCCCGTACCTTCTGGTGGCCCCGAGTCCGACACGACGTCCTGTCCTATGTTACCTCCTGCATCCCATGCAGGCAGGCCAAGTCAGCGACAGGGGCCCTGCCTGGATTACTGCAGCCTTTGCCGACACCCAAAAGACCCTGGGGGGCTGTGTCCATGGACTTTCTGACAGATTTACCCCCATCCTCTGGTTTTACGACAGTGTATGTTGTGGTGGACATGCTGACCAAGATGGCGCACTTCATCCCCTGTCGCGGCTTACCGTCAGCCCGCGCCACTAGTCATATGTTCATTCAGCAAGTGTTTCGGCTGCACGGTCTCCCTGATAGAGTCGTCTCTGATAGGGGGGCCCAGTTTACAGCCCGCTTCTGGCAGGAGTTGATGCATGCGTTGGATATCAAGATTTGCCTCTCGTCCACGCATCATCCTCAAACTGACGGGGGAACCGAGAAGGTCATTGGTATCCTGGAACAATATCTGCACTGCTACGTCAATCTGCAGCAAAACAATTGGGTGGACTATCTGGCCATAGCTGAGTTTGCATTTAACAATTCGCAGCATACTTCCACACAGATGACACCGTTCTTGGCCAATGTGGGATATCACCCCCAGTTTTTCCCCCTTTCTCCCGTGGACTCACCGGAGCCAGCAGCGAGCAACTTCATGGCAGAGTTACAGGCGATCCATCGATTGGTGCGATGTCAGTTAGAGAAGGCCAAGGCCGATTACAAAAGATTTGCTGATCAGTCAAGACGGGATACGCCTCCACTATCGTTGGGAGATCGGGTCTGGTTGTCCACCAGGAACCTACCGTCAACTCGGCCGGTGAGAAAGTTAGATCACCGATATTTAGGACCGTTCCCAGTCGAGGCTGTCATCAATCCGGTCGCCTATCACTTAACTCTGCCATGTTCCCTGCGCGTGCACCCACAGTCTTTCATCGGTCTCTGTTGGTCCCTGAGCAACCGGCCTGTCCACTCCGCCGAGCAGAACCTCCCCCATCAGGACCTCGTGATGGAGGCAGCACCCCCGAGTACGAGGTCGCCAGCATCAGGGATTCCCGTTGGCTGAAAGGTCGTTTCCAGTACCTGATTGAATGGAAAGGTTACGGACCAGAGGACTTCACCTGGGAAGACGCGACCGCCATTCATGCCCCTGCGTTGGTGACCGCTTTTCATGAACAATTTCCATCCCGACCGCATCCGGATCGGCAGACCCGGGGGAAGGGCCCTGCGGTGCGGGATAGTGTTGTGATTCAGGGTCAGCCTGTGGGTTCGGCAGTTGGGTCAGACGAATCAGAGGAGGAGGGGGGTGTTGAAGACCCTGCTGAGGGGGTTGAAGATCTTGCTGATGATAGCCCTCAGGCAGGCCCCTCCCACTTGGTCACCATGGAGACCCAGCTGTGTGAGCCTGACAGTGTGGATGAAGATGACCCACAGCTGGCCCTGTTCAAGGACGCCCGACGCA
Source organism: Vipera ursinii (assembly GCF_947247035.1). Taxonomy (NCBI): domain Eukaryota; kingdom Metazoa; phylum Chordata; class Lepidosauria; order Squamata; family Viperidae; genus Vipera; species Vipera ursinii. The sequence goes on along the minus strand of NC_139529.1, from coordinate 700,847 downwards.
GGAGGCAGTCAAGTAGGAGTAAACAGAGGAAGGCTGTGGGGCTTCTTGGAAGGAGGCAGAGAGAGGCCACGCCCTGAACTCTTTATAAAGGGAATGTTTGGGGAGGGCTGGTTTGCTGAAAGCAACCGCTCAGATAGTGTTTCAAAGCTCCTGAATCTTGGTTCGAGTCTTGTTTGTTTTTTGTAGTAATAAATTTGGCAGACGTCATTCCAGCCTCTTGCCGTTTATAAAGGGGTTGCCTTTTCTGCAGGGCCGGTAGCAGGCTGGTACAGAACACCTGGTGAGCCCCCAGTGACTCTCCTTTCCTCCCGTGTCTAGGCCACCAATGCTCTGGGCTTCATCCTGTCCTTGCCGGAGGAAGCTGAAGCGGTCGGCAACAGGTTCCCTCCCCTGCTCATTGGGCTCATCACCCAGATCTACTTCCTGCTGGGAGGAAGCGAGCAGGAAGTGAGCAGGAGGTGTCTTGTGCTTGTGGAGCGGTGCCTGTGCCATGACTCTCTACGGCTTGTGATGTTGGGATTTTGGTGGATGCCCTGAGACGTTTCTGCCAGGTGTTTGGCTTAGACGACCGGTCCCTCCGTTTTCTGGCACTTCAGATAGGAAAAGAAATTGAAAAGTTGAGGTTGGCTATCAAGAAAACCCCATTAGCCAATACAATAAATGAAGAACTGGTATTTTCTCTCTTGATGAAGTCGTCACTTTGGGTAGCTGTGTCGATTGTGGAACTGGCTCTTGATTTTATACCTGTTATTGGTTCTCTGTTTGGTGGAGCGAGTTCATACATTGTCACCTATCATTTTCTGAACAGCTTTCTTGATGATGCTGTGGAAAATGCCCAAAATGTTCGGGCAAAACATCTTGGCTGATCAGAGTCCCAGGGAAAGTTTGAAAAGAACTCTCAAATGCCCCTTTGAAGGAAACAGTTGAGCATTTCATCCAAAGAAAATAACAATGTCTCAGTGCCTTATTACTTTCTTGTTTTCAAGAATTCTCTGATTGATCACCCTGTAGCAGATATCTCCATGGGAACTCAGAAATTAAGTATTTATCTATATGGTTTGGGAGTGGTTGCTTTTCTTTTCTTGTTTTTTCTCTTTTTCTTTCTTTTCTGTTCTATTTGTAACAATTCTAAATAACAAAAGCAATAGAGAATTTGATATGAAGATGCATATTTTGTAATAGTTTTTGAAAGAGAAAGAAAGGAAGAGAGAAAGAGGGAAGGGGAGAGGGAGAGGGAGGGAGAGAAAGAGAGGGATGGTGGGAGGGAGGCAAGCAGAGAGGGGGAGAGAGAGGAACAGAAAGAGGGAGTAGAAGGGGTAAGAGGAAAAGAGAGAAAGAGGGAGAGAGACAGAGGCAAGGGAAGAGAGGGAGGGAGGGAGTGAAAGGGAGAGGGTGGGGGAGAGAGAGAGGAAGAGGGAATAAAGAAGAGAGGAAGAGATGTGTGGACAGAGAGAAAGAGGGAGAGAGAAAGGGAGGGAAGGGAAGGGAAGGGAGAGAAAGAAAGAGGGAGAGGGAGGGAGAAAGAGGGGGAGAGGAAGAGAGAGAAAGGAATCAAAGGGGGGGATCAGACAGCCACTAACCTTTGCATTGATTTGCATTCATTTGTCTAAGATCCAGACTTCTGTAGCCCATTCAGTATCCAGAAGCATTTTCAATATCCAGCTGGTTATTTTTAACTTGGTTTGGATTTGTGTTTTGAGGCTCTCTTTATTCTTGAAGGGTTGTGAAACACCCAGGGTTGAAAAGGGGGGTGAGCAGCCGTAAAAAGTCTCTAAATTGAATAATTCATTCAATCTCTTTATCCATAATTCAGATAGTGATTCTTCTGACTAACCAGCAGATCTGGTCTGATCTCTCCGTACTTGATCTTTTAGAACCTTATTCACATTATCTTCAGCCCAGCTGAAGATGATGTACCGAGAGGCCAACACATACCTGCGCCACTCGGACATAAAGGTGAAGACCATCGGGATGGCTTTCTTCTCGGAGGTGAGCAGACGTTGTGGTTCACCTCCACCTTCTGGAAGCCAAGGAAAGTGGCCCAGGGTTCAGAAGGGCTTTATTGTTCGACACTAGAAGTTACGGAGGCTCTGTCACTGCAGGCTTTGAGGAAGAGGCTGGACAGCCATTTGTCTCAAATGGTGGAGGGTCTCCTGCTTGAGCCGGGGGTTGGACCAGAAGACCTCCAAGTTCTCCTCTTATTCTCTCAATCAGTGGAATGACTTCTGGATGGAGAGAAGGAGGAAGGAAGGAAGGAAGGAAGGAAGGAAGGAAGGAAGGAAGGAAGGAAGATGAGAAAGATGGAGGAAAGCATTCTGCACAGCGGCCCTGGGGATTCCTCAGAAACATAATTCAAATGATAAACATATTTGAAAATATTATTTTTAGATTTTGCGTGTTGCGATTTTATAGTTGGGTCTAAAGGCATCGTTTCGAATTCTATCAAAATTTACATTTGGATCTGTTTGATTCTTTTCTGCTTTTGGCAGAAATTTGACAAAATGCTACAAAAGTTCTTGAAGATGGCAAAAAGAGGCTGTGATGTTAGTCTACAGGAAGGAAGATGGGAGGGAGGAAAAGAGGGAGGGAGGAAGGAGGGAAGGAAGGAAGCCTTGATGACCCCAAATTCTATTTCCACTTTGCATTGTAGGCAGTTTTGTACACTTCCAACTATCATTTGCACTAACTTTTACCATACAGTAGCCTCCACATATGACCATAATGGACCCTCCAGCAGTCACTAAGTGAATGCAGCAGTCCTTAAGCCAATACCGTGGTCATATATTTAGGATGAACCAGATCTTTTAGTGGTTTCCTTCTACAGGCAGTCCTCGACTTACAACCACAACTTAGCCCAAAATTTCTGTTGCTAAGTAAGATGGTTCTTCAGTGAGTTTTGCCCCATTTTACAACCTTCCTTGCCACAGTTAAGTGAATTTGGCTCCCTCTCTGACTTTGCTCTTCAGAAGGTTGCAAAAGACGATCACCTGAGCCTGGGACACTGCGACCACCGTAAATATGAACTGCCAAGTGCCCAGATTTGGACCGCACGACCGTGGGGATGCTTTAAAGGTCATAAGTCTGAAAAATGGGCATGCATTCTTGGCTACAGGATGTTCTCTGCCCTGCGTGCCTTGGCGGCCCTTTGCACCCCTCCAATGACCTTGAGGACACGGAGAAACCTCCGGGTATCCTCCAGGACTCTCTGAAGGAAGGCAAGGAGTATAAATCCTCCCCTTCCCCACCCTCCGCTCAGAGCAGAAGAAGCTTCCTGGAGGAGAAGAGAAACGTCTTCAAAGGAAGACAGGAAAGTCTATTTGCCTGGACTTTGGGACAACCATGACCTGGATGGCGGAGAACCTCCATGGGCATTTCTCTTAGTAGAAGCTCCCAGGAACGTTCTTTTCCTTTACTCTGCTGATGCTCGCTATCTCTGCTCTTGTTCCTCAGCTCATGTATCACGCCCGAGAGTGGAGAACCTCTGGAGGTTCTCCATGAAGGTCTGGGCTTCCTTCTCCAGCACCCCTTCCAGGTAAGAGACGGGAGGGAGGAAGTCAGGTAGTAGCTGGGGTGACCTCCCTCTCTGGGAAGTCTGCAGTGCTGGGAAGGATAGAGGAAGGAGAAGGAGAAGAAGACCATCACCAGTAAGAGGATGGGATGGGGTGGAATAGAATAGTAGAATAGAATAGAATAGAATAGAATAGAATAGAATAGAATAGAATAGAATAGAATAGAATAGAATAGAATAGAATAGAATAGAATAGAATAGAATAGAATAGAATAGAATAGAATAGAAAATATGGAATGGAACGGAAGAGAAAAGAGAAGAGAAGATAGAATAAAATAAAGAGAATAAAATCATTTAACTGAAATGGTATCGAAGAGCTCTCCTGTCAATCGGGGCTGAACTAGAAGAACTCCAAGGCCCTTTCCGAGTGGGCCGAGGTTCGTGCCAGGGAGGAAACTGCCGAAGAAGCGAAGGAGGAAGAGAGAGAAACGGCCTTGCTTTCCGGCTCTTTCATTGATCCAGACTTTTTTGGGATGCTGGAGCAGGAGCTTGACATCCTGTGCCCAAATGAGGGGGTGGGACGCTGCTCCCCCGTCCCCTGTGTGGAGAAAATGGGGCTCCCTTTGGCAAAAGAACAAAATAAAATAAAACAGGGCTGGCCTTTTGAATTCTCTGCTCTTACAGCGCAGGTGGCTACATTCTGCGCAGCAGCCCTGGGGATTCCTCGGAAACATAATTCAGATGATAAACATATTTGAAAATATTATTTTTAGATTTTACGTGTTGCGATTTTATAGTTGGGTCTAAAGGCATCGTTTTGAATTCTATCAAAATTTACATTTGGATCTGTTTGATTCTTTTCTGCTTTTGGCAGAAATTTGACAAAATGCTACAAAAGTTCTTGAAGATGGCAAAAGGAGGCTGTGATGTTAGTCTACAGCAGTTCTTGAAGATGGCAAAAGGAGATTTTGATTTAAGCATGCAACTGTTCTTAAAAATGGCAAACTGCGGCTTTGACAAAATAATGCAACAGTTCTTGAAGATGGCAAAAGGAGGCTTTCACAAAATGCTACAAAAGTTCTTGAAGATGGCAAAATAAGTCTTTGATGGAAGCCTATACCGGTTCTTGAAGATAGCAAAAGGAGGCTTTGAAGGAAGCCTACAGTAGTTCTTGAAGATGGCAAAAGGAGGCTTTGACTTAAGCCTACAACTGCAAATGGAGGCTTTGACAAAATTCTGCAACAGTTCTTGAAGATGGGAAAAGGAGGCTGTTATGGAAGTCTACATCAGTTCTTGAAGATGGCAAAAGGAGATTTTAACTTAAGCCTGCAAGTGTTCTTCTAGATGGCAAACGGAGGTTTTGACAAAATGCTTCAAAAATTCTTGAAGTTGGCAAAAGGAGGCTGTGACAGAAGTCTACAGGATTTCTTGAAGATGGCAAAATGAGATTTGGACTTAAACCTGCAAGTGTTCTTCTAGATTGCAAACGGAGGCTTTACAAAATGCTACTAGAGTTCTTGAAGATGGAAAAAGGAGGTTTTGACGGAAGCCGACAGCAGTTCTTGAAGTTGGCAAAAGGAGATTTTGACTTAAGCCTACAACTGCAAATGGAGGCTTTGACAAAATTCTACAAAAGTTCTTGAAGATGGCAAAATGAGGCTGTGATGGAAGCATACAAATGTTCCTGAAGATGGCAAATGGAGGATTTGACAGAAGCCTACAACAGTTCTTGAAGATGGCAAAAGGAGACTTTGACGGAAGCCACCAACAGTTCTGGAAGATGGCAAAAGGAGACTTTGATGGAAGCCTATAGCAGTTCCTGAAGATGGCAAAATGAATTTTGACTTAAGGCTACAACTGTTCTTGAAGATGGCAAATGGAGACTTTCACAAAATGCTACAACAGTTCTTGAAGATGGCAAAATGAGGTTGTGACTGAAGTTTACAGCAGTTCTTGAAGATGGCAAAAGGAGATTTTGACTTAAGGCTACAACTGTTCTTTTAGATGGCAAACGGAGGCTTTGCGGAAGCTTACAGTAGTTCTTTAAGATGGCAAAAGGAGGCTTTGACAAAATGCTACAAAAGTTGTTGAAGATTGGCAAAAGGAGATTTTGACTTAAGCCTATAACTGCTCTTGCGGATGGCAAAAGGAGGCTTTGACAAAATGCTACAACAGTTCTTGAAGATGGCAAAATCAGGCTTTGATGAAAGTCTACAGCAGTTCTTGAAGATGGCAAAAGGAGGCTGTGAATGAGAGAAGCAGCGTCTCTTTTGCTCTCACCCGTCATAATTGTCCTGGAGATGCTTTCATGTCCCTTCCTTCCCCCTTTTCTCCCTCTGAGGTCCCTTCCGATCTTTCCTGGCCATCATCAGATCAGGTGGAAAAGAAGCGCCAAAGGAAAGAAACTCCTGCGCTGGCTGTGATTGTGGCTCAGAGGGGACGGGACACCCTCATTTTGGACAGGGAAGATGGTTTGAGAGAGGGAATCTGTTTGTGCCAAAGCAGAGGCTCCTTCCCTCAATAAGGAGGGAACCTCTCCCCCATTTCCTGGGCTGCTCTCTCATCAGCCCCCAGGAAGAACACATGAACCCATAACGCCCCCCAAGAATTTCAGGAGTTGGTACATTCCAACGGCTCTCTGCCTTCCCAGAATCCCCCTATCCAAGTGGTTCAGACCGAAGAAACTGCTTGGAGAAGCAGCAAAACCTCTCACTTAATAAAAAATAAATCCGGTTGCCATGACTCCATTTCCAGACGTCCATCTTAATGTTATCATAGAGAATAGAATAGAATACCTGGGTTCTATAAAGAGCATACAGAATTTGATAAGATATTACTGACATCAGACAAAAAATGGATTAAGAAACTTTATAAATAAATATATGCTGAGCTTAAAGATGAAAGAGGAACAAGCTAAAGAAACAACGATAACAGGCAAAGAACTTCGGGCGTAACATAGAACTATGAAAATGGCAAAATCTTTGGGGGAAAAATTGAAAATAACAAAAGAAGGCTGGACTAGAAGACCTCCAAGGTCCCTTCCAGCTCTATTCTGATTCAAAATAGACTCATAAAATACTCCCCTGCAGATAGCTCTGTATATATTCCCCCCAAACTATCGAATATAAAGGACATTTTAGATTCCTTGAAACCCATTAAATTAATTACATGGAATTGCATTCCTGGGGGGGAAAAATCCAGAGGCTTTAGGTTTTCTACTTCACTTTTATTGTGAGATTTCCCATTGGATTCAGATCCAGCCTTGGTAAAACCGTGTAATGTTTGGGAGGAACCTGCAGTTCAGCAGCCAGGAGGCCCAGGAGGAGGAGACCTTCCCGCCCTGACACGCACCGGGCAACCAAAGAGCCGAAAAGCCCCTGGCCCCTTTATTGCTGGGTTCAAAATCCAGGCCAACCAGACACACACAGCTTAACCCTATTCACAGGAATTCCTTGACTTAGGACCACAGTGGGGACTGGGATTTCTGCCATCCGTCGTTGCAGTTGTCAAGTGGAAGCAGACCCAATTTACGACAATTTTCAGGGAGGTCATTATGCAAGTCAGGCGCTGCTTCGGATCCGGTTCAGGCAGGAGCAGCAAATCACAGAAACTCCCTCTGGCTTCACCTGGACCCAAAGCTCCCTCCGGCCTCCTCTGGGAAACCAGGCAGCCAATCCCAGGGCGGGTCTTGGGGGGGTTTCAAATGGGGAGGGGTCTAACTGTCCATCAAACCAACCATGGCAGCTTTAGCATGAATTAAGGGTATTCTGGGAGTCCCACAAACTGATTTATCCTTTTAGAGGAACACAGCCCAGGAAGTCCTCAACTTTCAACCACAAGGGGGACAGAGGAATTCGTTGTACAGGGAGGCATCGCCTGACCATGACTTGCAACCTTCCCCATTGACTTCACTGGTTGGGAGCCTCTGAGAAGAGTGCAAGAGGCCACCACGTAACCCTGGGAGGCTGCAACTATCATCAATGTGGGCCAGTTGCTAAGACCTGGATTGTGATCACGTGACTGCAGGAACCCTGTAATGATCTGCTTCTCAGTGGTGATTTTCAGCTTAGTCACAACTTTCAACAATTGCTTGACAAATGGTCATAAGTCAAGGACTACCTGTATTGTAGACATGCAGGAACCCAGGGCCACAAATACACAATTTACATAGACGGATCTCTCATTCTTGCATTTTAATGGGATTTTTTTAAAAAAAAATTATGAGAATTATTCAGAGTCAAATCTGATGTCACTGCCAGGAACCTGGAAGGAGAGTCATCTCAGACTCAATCGGGACCTGAAAGGCCTGAGGAAAAGCAGCCAAACGAGCAAGAGGAGAAGCCATTTCAGTCTCGATGGGGGGAAAGAGGAAGAGGAGATCCCTCACTTCCCATCAAAGGATCCCCTTGGGTGGAGAATCATCTCAATGTGTGGAGTGTGGAACTCCACCATAGACTTGAATGCCTTCCAGGTGTGGCGACACCACTTGGAAGGGGATCAGCACCAGATCGAACTGTGGACGGATCATCAGAACCTGGAGCATTTGCATAGAGCCAGGAAGCTCAGCCAGTGGCAGATTTGATTGTCTCTCTTCTTCAACAGCTTCGGTTTTCAGGTAACCTATAGTCCGGGAGGGGGAAACCAGAGAGCTGATGCCTTGTTGCGCAAACCAGAGTATGCACAGGTGGGGGATAAGGGGCTGCTGTCGTCAGTGATCCCGGTGGAAATGTTCGTAGAGACCCAAGAGCCTGTTGATCTGAAGGAGCAGATCAGGGTGGTGCAGATCAAGACTAAATTTCCCAGGCCAGAGAAGTGGAGTTAGACTTGGTCGAAAGCCTATGTGGCCCTTGGTCATGTTCAAAGGACTTAATAAGGTTTTGGAGAAGGATTTGTGTGCTGGGGGGGGCCCTCCTGAGCCTGTGCCAGTCTCACGACGTCTGTGCCAGTCTTTTGGCATCTTCATAACTTTGTACCTGGTGGGCCTGCGGATTCACCACTATGTGGAGACCTATGTCCTATCATGCCTGGAGTGTCGGCAAGCAAAGAAGGTGTCAGGACCCATGCCGGGTCTTCTTCAGCCATTGCCCACACCGGAAGCATATCCGGGGAAGCATATCCATGGACTTTATCACTGATCTCCCAAAATCGCAGGAAGCCACAACGGTGTTGTTGTTGTTGGACATGCTCACCAAGATGGCCCATTTTGGGTGGTGTGTGAGATTGCCTATGGCACGGCTGTGCATCACATTTTCCAGCTGCATGGCCTACCTGAGCGCAGAGTGTTGGACCAAGGTACCCAGTTCACGACCCAGTTTTGGAGACAGACGGAGGCAAGAATGAGTGAATGCCATGCTGGAACAGCATTTACCTTGCTACGTGAATTTCAGCTGGACAACTGGATGAATCTGCTGATGCTGGTGGAGTTTACAGACAACATGCATGTCTCCGTATGGTGGGTTTTATCCATGTTTGTTCCCGCTGACCAGGGCTTTTTTTCTTATAGAACGCTCAGAACGGTGTTCCAGCTCATCGCTGTCCTTCTTTGGCAATGGCAACTTGTTCAGCCTGTGGCTCATCCTGCCGTGAACAGTGACGGCTAGAACTGGAAGCAGATCCTACCAATAAAGAAGAAGAATTTGTAACTCTGGGTTGAAATGAGGGATCCTTGGTGCTTCCATCTCTCTCTCATTCCAGCTGATCGGCGCTTCTTCTGGGCTCAGAAGAGCCAGGATCAGTGCCGAACTCCAGCTGGAGCCTGGCGGTGATCCTGGCACTTCCGCTCAGCCCTGACAGCCCTGCAGCTCCAGCCATCTCTCGCTCAGGCTTGTGCGGTGCTGCCACCGGTTCAGCTCATTCCCCTCCCCCACTACCACATTCCTAGGATGGGAGCATACCACCTGCAGGTGCCAATGTACCACAGGTGGTACCCGAAGCACTGGTTGGAAAGCCCTGCCATAGATAGCCCAGCCCTGGTTATACCTGGATATAAAGGTGGGAGGGCCTTGGAAGGTCCTCTGCCCTGGGAGAGGCTGCTCCTCTGAGGCCTTTCCCTCTCCTCCACCCTTGGCAAGGCAGCAGTCTCCTCCTTGCCTTCCTTGTCTTCCACCTCAGCAGTCCCTGGAGTGGTCCTCAGGGTTGTTCTTTGGCCCAGATCGGGAAGCACCAGCGCTGGCAGCTGAACTGTCTTCCTGGCCTTCATTGTACCTGCTGAAGACTGCACAAGCAGGAACTGGGTGGCTCTCTGAGTGGCTGAATGATGGGAGGTGGTCAGGTGGGAGCCAGAAAAGTGGGCTTCCTGGGGGTCCCCCTGCTGCTGGCCATGACTGACACATTCATCGCTGTCCTTTTTTTAGCAAAGGCAACTTCTTCAGCCTGTGGCTTATCCTGCCGTAAAGAGTGACAGCTAGAACTGGAAGCAGATCCTACCAATAAAGGGGAAGAATTTGTAACTCTGGGTTGAAATGAGGGATCCTTGGTGCTCCCATCTCTCTCCTCTTTTTGTGGCTGCTTCATCAGTTTTTAAAGAAGAGACTGGACAGCCACTTGTCTGAAATGGTGGAGGATCTAGCTAGCTTGAGCAGGGGGCTGGACTAGAAGACCTCCAAGGTCCCTTCTAGCTCTATTCTGATTCTGATCTCTCTTTCTGTCACACACACACAAAGAGACAAAGAGACAAACACAAAGAGACAAGGAAGAACATCTATCTATCTATCTATCTATCTATCTAGCTAGCTAGCTAGCTAGCTGTCATTTCTCGCTGCCTGCCTACCTATATCTTACAATGTTAGGCAACACAGGATCAACAGTAGAGGCGAAGGCCTTTCTGGCTTCTATAATCTCCCAGGACTGGAAATGGACACCTCGCATTAGAAGCATCGATAAAAAGGTACCACAAAGAATGTTCTTCCTGTGCCAACTCAGGAAGCTCAGGCTGCCCAAGGAGCTGCTGATACGCAACTACAGAGGAATTATTGAGTCTGCCATTTGCACCTCTGTGACGGTCGGGTTTTGTACTGCAACCAAACAAGACAGACACAGACTTCAACGGATAGTTAGGACGGCAGAAAAAAATAATCACAACCAGCCTGCCTCAGACGGAGGACCTGTACACTGCACGAGCCAGAAAGAGGGCTGAGGAAATGTCAACAGACCCCTCACATCCTGGACACAAACTGTTTCAACTTGTCCCTTTGGACTGCCGCTGTAGAGTATTGCATGCCAAAACAACTAGACATATAATTTTTTCCCTCCGTGCCGTCACTCTGCTGAGCACTTAATTCCCACAGCACTCATTTCTCATCTTTTCTCTTCTTCTCATCTTTCCTACTATCTTCTCCTATTGGTTTCTTATGATTTATCAATTGTTGTTTGTAATTTGCTATTAATGATTGTAACTATGATTATGACCTGTGACCTGCTCTTTATATGTACACTGTGAGCTTCTGCACCGGTGGCAAATTCCTTGTGTGTCCAATTGCACTTGGACAAATAAAGAACTCTTCTCTTCTCTTCTCTTCTCTTCTCTTCTCTTCTCTTCTCTTCTCTTCTCTTCTCTTCTCCTCTCCTCTCCTCTCCTCTCCTCTCCTATCCTATTCTATTCTATTCTATTCTATTCTATTCTATTCTATTCTATTCTATTCTATTCTATTCTATTCTATTCTATTCTATTCTATTCTATTCTATTCTATTCTATTCCACCCCATCCCCTATTTACTTTAATAAGAGGACAGATAATCTGCAGAATCAAGGTGCAGTCTTACCTGATCTTCTAATCTTCCAAACTTTGCAAACTACTTCTCTTCGCTTTGCTGGATTTCCACTCATAAAAAAGCTTGTCAGCCTCCTCTCCTCTCGTCTCCTCAAATCTCCTTAACTCCACTCCAGTCTCCTCCGATCTTGTCCACGCTACACCACTCACCTCTCCTCTGCTCTCCTCCAATCTTGGAGGAGCATCTAACCAGCATCTCTCGATACGACAGCAACTTTAGAGACAACCCTAAGGAACTAACGGCCACAAAGGGAAATTCCTAAATGAGGGCTGGGGGCGATAAAATTAGAGGAGTGTGAGATGTAAGAGATTGGATGTTAGCAGCATTGACACACAAATTTGGCCCCTTCAAGGCATCTGTGGCCTTCAGCCCCCAGAATCCAACCGGCTTGTGAGATGGTCTCACGAGGTCGATGGATCGTTAAGGTGCTTCCAAGTAAAAAGGCATCACACAGAGATGCAGTCATTCAAGCTTTATTTAACGATAAAGTAAATAGAAAGAGTTTCCTGGCATGGAGGCCTCCATGCCTGGATTGTAAGCTAGCAGAAGAGAGAACAGAGAGCAAGCAAGCATAGCAAGGCCAGACTAGACTAGACTAGAAAAAGAGCAGCCCCTTGAGCAGAGGTATTTATGGGGGGTCTCAGCCCCTCCCTTACCATAAAACTCTCTCGCCAATGGGGCTGCAGCCTCTTTGCTCCCATCTGATGACCTTTTTTGGGAACTGCCAATGGCTGGCACAAAACATCTAACAATTCCCCTTCTTGCCAGCCAATGACAGGGACCAGTGAATGTGTGTGAGGGGGCGAGCAGGTGTCATAGACATGCATAAAAACGTTCAGAAGACCAAACACAAACACTTACACAGAAGGTTGTGCCGGTCAATGGGAACAGGTTTGGTGAACAGATCAGCTCTCTGGTCAGTTGTGTTACAATGCTCAACATGTATAAAACCCTCTCTTTGGCAAGCTGCCTGACATTTTTATAGCGTATGTCTATGTGGCGGGACCTAGAGCCCATTGCATATGCCCCCGAGATTGCAATTGCGGCTGTATTATCCTCTTGAATTTGGATGGGCAGAGGAGGAGATGCCCAGATGCTCGTTATCAGAGCATCGAACCAAATCAAATCATTGGCCGTGTCTGACAGACTGGCATATTCAGCCTCGGCCGTGGAGCAAGAAACAATTTTTTGCTGCCTAACATGCCAATGGATAGGACAGCCATTTAGCAATATGAGGAAACCAGAGGTGCTCCGTCTACTCTTGGTGTCGCCAGCCCAGTCTGCGTCTGAGTAAGTGGAGAGCTGGGCCGTCTTCCCCTTCTCTGGTTCCAGCACAAGGAGAGCATCAGTCGTGCCCCTGAGGTACCTAAGTACCCTCTTAACAGCAGTCCAGTGGAATTCCTTTGGGGGTTCCACATGCCTGGACAGTAGATTCACAGCTAAAGCTATGTCTGGCCTGCTCCAATTGCTGATATATAGCAAGGAGCCAATCACAGATCTGTAAAGCGTATTATCTGTGAACTCAGGACCGTCCTTGTGAGTGTGATTGTAATAGTCACTTTGTATCGGGCTACGCGTTGGGTTAGATTCTGCCATTTTGCATTTGGCCAATAACTCCTCTATCTTTTCTTTCTGAGATAGGGCGAACCCCACCCATAGTGGCCAAGATGTGCACACTCAAGTACTTGTCAACCCGCCCCAAAGATTTCAGGGTAAACTTTTCCTCTAGGGCCTTGGCAAATTCATCACACCCTTCCTTGTCAGGCCCTACATATAGTAGGTCGTCCACATAAACTAACACCCGTTCTGTGGTACCCTTGGAGTTGCGTGTGAAAACACATTCATCTGAATGGGATGCAGTGAAACCAACTCGTTCTAAACTTTTTCTAAGGCAGTCATACCATAGTTTCCCCGACTGCTTGAGGCCATATAACCCTTTGTGGAGCAACCATGTATTTCCCCCTTCCTGCTGGTAGCCAGGAGGGGCCCTCACGTAGATCTGCCGGTCCAAGTTGGCATGAAGGTAAGCCATCTGGATGTCGAATTGGAAGACTTCCTTCCCCAGAGCAGCTGCAGTTACAAGGGCGGCCTTGACGCTCTCTGCGTTGGAGAGTAGGTCTCTCCGTAGTCCTCCATGTAGCGCTGAGCGAACCCCTGAGCTACCAAATGGGCCTTATACAGGTAGAGGCCATTGGCAAGTGGTTTGGCCTTGTAAACCCACCTTGTGCCAATGACTTTCCTCTCCTTTGGTGGTTGCTGGGGGGTGAAGACCTTGAGTTTCCTTAGGCTCTCCATTTCCTTCTCCATCGCGAGCTGCCATTTCTCCTGTTCTTCGATGGGTAGCTCCTGGATGTCAGAGAAGGATTTTGGGGTGACCACAACGCTGTTGACAGACGCGATGTGCCTAATGTCGATTCTCTTTGGCGGGATCCCTTTGTTGGACCGCTTTGACCTCCTTACCTTCTGCCACTCACCGCCCTTTTCTTCCGCGGGTCTCTGAGGTGTCGCTGGGGGACTGGACAGCTCATCCTCCCCATCTGATCCAGGTAGGATGACATCTTTGTCTTGTTCCTCACTTTCGTTGGTGGCAGGGTAGGTGGGCGTCTCAGGTGATGTCGTGGTCGGTGTGTCCTTGCTGGGTCAGTTGATATATGGGCTCAGATCATTGGAGTGAATCTGGGTCCAATTGGAGTCCTCTTCGAAGGAGGCAGATTGGGAAGTCACAATCCTGCCCCCTTCTCCCAGGAAACGGTAGGCCTTGGAGCCAGGAGCGTAGCCCAAGAGCCTCAGTCTCTGGGAGACAGATCTACCCTTCTTCTGCAGCTGCTTGGGGATGTGGACCCAAGCGTAAGAGCCAAACACACACAAATGTCCCAGACTTGGTTTCCTACCGTGAACCAGGAAATATGGGGTCTGGTTCACAACACTGCTCCAGGTGCGGTTTAAAGTGTAATTGGCGTATTTCACTGCCTCTGCCCAGTATGATTCTGCGACCCCAGCGTCCGCAATCAGACTACGCACCATAGTTTGCAGGATTCCATTTCTTTTCTCTGCTATGCCATTTTGAGCAGGGGTGAATGGCGCAGTAAGAAAATGGCGGATGCCCTTGCGCCTTACCCAGTCCTGGAATTTTCGGGACATGAACTCAGCACCGCGGTCGCTCTGCAGTTGTGCGATCTTGGTCTTATACTGGGTCTCTACAAAGTTGTACAGTGATTTTATAGCATCAAAGGCTTCGGATTTTTCTGTGAGGGTATACACGTGGCTGTACCATGAAAAATCGTCAACGGCAGTGAGAAAATACTGACTTTTCCCTAGGGATGGTGTAAAAGGCCCAACCAAATCAACATGTACTAGTTGGCACGGGTATTGGGTCTTACGCAGTGACACCTTAGGGATGGGGGCAGCCTTCCTCTTTGCCCTCTTACAGATGGCACAGTCCAGAAACACCTCACAATCCTTGAGCTGGACTCCCTCAGCAAACTCTCCCATCTTTTTAACCACAGGGAAGCTCGCATGACCTAATCTTTGGTGTAAGAGATGGGCACCCTTATCGTGGAGCGGCTTCCCCACTGGGACCCTCTTGGCTCTGGTTGCCTTGAGCAGTGCTGTAGGTGCTTGCTGAGGTTCGGGTTTCTTGTCCACACTGCCCTTGGAAAGCCGTGGGGCTGGCTGAGGTGGCTTGGGTGCAACCGCTTCGGCCTTGCGCTCCTTAAACAGCCTTGGGGCTGGCTGTGGGGGGTTTCTATCATTCCGTGCGCAGGCCCCTTCTGAGGTGGGTGGGTTCTCAGGGGAGAAGTATGGCAAACCATTTATGATGGCAATACTTCCAATGACCCTCTGGTTCCAGGTGACATGACCTCCCCCTTTGCGAAATAAAACTTCCACCTTGTCATCGTCACATAATTTGATAATGCTTAATAGGTTGTTGGCAATGGAGGGAGCATGCAATACCCCTTCAACTTTTCCCAGCCCGGGTACAGAAACAGTGCCCTCCCCAACAACCAAAGCCTTATCACCATTGGCCACCTTGACAGATGAGTTAATTATCTTTAACCTTTTAAACCCTTGACTCATATTGGTAATGTGAGATGAAGCTCCAGAGTCCAGTAACCATAAGTCAGTGGGGCTGTCAGCCTTTGTGATGGGGGTGAGAGAACAAGTATGCAGAAAATTGCCCTTGGCACTACCTTTGCCCCCACCACGCCCCCTTCCTTGCCCCTTGCCCCTTACTTGATTGGGACCACGTTTGGGGCCTTGTTGTTGATGGGGGCAGTCCTTTTTGAGGTGCCCCTCAGAGCCACAGATGAAACACTTAAGTAGAGCATTAACCTGCTCTGAGCTGTGGTGCCTCCTGCTGGTTCGCTGGGTGGTAACTCTGGCGTATTCTCCTACATCTCTTCGTCTCTTATCTTCCTCAATGAGTCTGCCTGTGAGGTAGGATAGAGTCATGGCTTCCTTCGTTGTCCCCTCCAGTGAAACAATGAAGCTGCTCCAACTTCTGTCCAGGGAAGCCAGAATGACAGCGACCATGTTCGCATCAGTTACAGGGTAGTCTCTGGACATCAGTTCTGCCCTGAGTGTCTTCAATTTTCCTAGGTGTTCAGGCATGCTAGCCCCAAACTTCAGTCTGGTGGTGTAAAACTCAGTTGTGAGTCTGGTGATTGAACCTATGGTGTCGCTGTTGAATAAATTGTATAATAACCGCCAAAGTTCACCAGCTGTGAGTCCATCTGGAATGCTGGAGTACAAGTTAGTATCCAGTGAACTCAGTAGAGTGGTATATGCTTTCCTATGATACCACTCTTCTTGGGGTCCCCAGGGAAGAGGTGGGGGGCCTGTGGGAGGCTGGCTACCCCCGATGTCGATGTCGAGGCCACGGTCCTGTTGGCTTCCAGGGCCACAATCAGGGCCTGGATGGCTGCTTCAAGCCCTGCTGTAGCAGTCTCAGCTGGGCAAGCTTTGAGGCTATCATAGACCTTGAGGCTTTCTGGTTGGGAGGACCAGGGGGTTTCCATGCTGCTTCGGCTGGATGCTCCTGATTGCTGGGCCTCGAGGCTTGGCTGGGGCCTACCAATATCGGGCCATGTGGGTGTCCTGGGGGCCGCCATCTTGCTTCCGGTATCGGGCCATGTGGTTGTCCTGGGGGCCGCCATCTTGCTTCCGGTTGCCCCAGGAAGCTGTAGGTCACAGTTTGGTGGGAAATTTCATGCCAAAAGCCCTGGGGTCCCGGGGTCACTCAGGGTGGCCGGCGCCATGTTAGGGGGCCTTGTGGGCATTGGGGAAGGACTCACCCGGTGTCCAGAGGCCTCCTGCACTGGTATTCCCCGTAAAGAGGCTTGTGGCATCCTTTGTGTTGCAAGGAACTTTAGAAGCAGCTCCTTGCGTTCCTGGTCAGTCATTTGGTCCACGCGGTGTCTGTCTTGGGCCCGGGCCATTTCCGCTGCATCTGGGCAGTCTTGGCTGGACTGCAAGCCTTCCATGCTTCCCTCTGTGGCTTGCAGATGTAGGGAGGCATGCGAAGGGGTCCCTGGCGCTGAGCTTGCGTCAGGGGCTGTATGCAGGGCAGCTGTCTTTGATTGAAGACTCCTTGTCACAATCGGAGACCTCCTGCCATCCATTTTAAATGGGTTCTGGCTGGAACCTTTAGACATCTTGCAGTAGCCGCTGGCTTGGAAGCGTTGCCTTAAACCATCCTCTTGCTTCCAACTTGTGAGACGGTCTCACGAGGTCGATAGATCGTTAAGGTGCTTCCAAGTAAAAAGGCATCACGCAGAGATGCAATCATTCAAGCTTTATTTAACGATAAAGTAAATAGAAAGAGTTTCCTGGCATGGAGGCCTCCATGCCTGGATTGTAAGCTAGCAGAAGAGAGAACAGAGAGCAAACAAGCATAGCAAGGCCAGACTAGACTAGACTAGAAAAAGAGCAGCCCCTTGAGCAGAGGTATTTATGGGGGGTCTCAGCCCCTCCCTTACCATAAAACTCTCTCGCCAATGGGGCTGCAGGGGCCGGGGACCCCTGACCCACCAGTGGGAGCAAAGAAGCCTCTTTGCTCCCATCTGATGACCTTTTTGGGGAACTGCCAATGGCTGGCACAAAACATCTGTGGCCTTCAGCCCCCAGAATCCAACCGGCTTACTAGGGAATTCTGGGAGATGAAGTCCATGCAGGCCTTTAAAATGGCCAGGTTTGAGAACTACTCACATAATCCATCAATATTGATCTCTTTTCAAACTACTCTGACTCCCATTTGATTCTGACTCCAGTTCGAGCCAGATCTTCTCTCAAAACCCTTCAAAGGAGCCGGAATCCCCCATCGGTCACTCTGGCCATCTCTGGCCTGGCTTTGCTGTTTCTGATGATGGAGAAGGGGGTGACCATTTGAATTAAGATGGACACCCGCCAATTGCTTACAATTTCCATCTTCATCAGGAAAGCCAGGTGTGTGACTTTGAGACGGTCTCTCTCTCTCAGCCTTAGCCCACCTCACAAGGTTGTTGTGGAGGGAAGGATTGCGCCTAAGTTATGTTCATTGCCTTGACCTATTTGGAGAAATAATAAAGGTGGGATAAAAGTCACCTTTATTAAAAAATAAAAATTAATCACTTCAGTCCCCAGGCGGAGAGTGTTTGGGAAATAATTATCTCTGGCCAACGGTGTCCCTTTTTGGCTCATTTTTTTGGCTCATTTCCCCAAATCCTGGAACCGGCTCTGGGGGCCCAAGGCCCCTCCAACTGGGACCTCCTGGAGCCACGTTTTGGGCCCCTGAATCTTGCAGAGTTTTCCCAGCACAAAGCGTGGCTGCCGGCCGGCTTCCCCAGTCCCTCTCTGGAGACCTCACCTTCCACGGGGCGGGTGGGGAGTTTGGTCCCAGGCAGGGAGGCTCCTGACACGACAGGTAGGAGCCCTTTTTTCAGGCTTATGACCATTGCAGCCTCCCCGTGGCCTCCTTGTGGGGCAAAGAGCTCCTTGCTTTTACAGAACTGTGAGAGGACATGCTAGCCTGTGGAGCAAAGACATTGCATGCCTTTCACTCTCCCGAGCCTGGCTTGAAGCGTGAGAATTGCCTCCAGGAAGGCCTCTGCTGGGCTGGAAACCCGTCCTAACCAGACTCTCCTGATACGAGAGCAACTCTGGAGACAACCCCGAGGAACTAAGAGCCGCCAAGGGAAATTCCTCAATGAGGGCCGGGGGCGATACTTTCCTTCCTTCCTTCCTTCCTTCCCCCTTCCTTCCCCCTGAAGTGTCGGAGATGGGGTCTAGAGAGTGGTTGGAGGTCCAGCTGATCCGAATCTGACCGACTGCAGTTAAGAATCTTTATAACGTCTTATCTTGCCGCGATGAGGACAGCGAAGGCTAACTACTTTGCTGCCCTCATTGTGTCCACAGATAATCACCCGGCCGCCCTGTTTAGGGTAACTTGCTCCCTTCTTAACCAGGAGGTGAGGGAGGACCCCTTACAGGGATGGGCCGAGGAGTTTAGTCATCATCTGATGGACAAAATCGCTCAGATCCGGGCCGGCTTAGACTCCGACTGGTCGGAGTCTGATGTGGATGATTCCCCTGATGATGTGGACAGGATTATGGGGAGGCTGAGCTCCACCACCTGTTTGTTGGACCCATGCCCCTCCTGGCTGGTTTATGTGGCTCGGGAGGAGACACGAGGCTGGTTCCAGGCAGTAATAACTGCTTCCTTGAAGGAGGGTATCTTCCCCTCCGCCTTGAAAGAGGCGTTGGTGAGACTCCTCCTCAAGAAGCCTGCCCTGGACCCAGCTGTTTTAAATAACTATCGTCCAGTCTCCAACCTTCGCTTTCTGGTGAAGGTTGTTGAGAGTGTGGTGGCGCATCAGCTTCCTCTGTTCCTGGAGGAAACTGATTATCTGGATCCGTACCAATCGGGTTTCAGGCCCGGTCACAGCACGGAGACGGCATTGGTCGCACTGGTGAATGATCTCTGCCGGGCTCGGGACAGGGGTTGTTTCTCTGTCCTAGTCCTATTAGACCTCTCAGCAGCTTTTGATACCATCGACCATGGTATCCTACTGCGGCGTCTCAGGGGGTTGAGAGTGGGAGGCACCGTTTTACAGTGGTTCTCCTCCTATCTCATTTATGGAGTTCCTCAGGGGTCGGTTCTCTCTCCCATCCTGTTCAACATCTATATGAAGCCACTAGGCAAGATCATTCGTGGTTTCGGGGTGGGGTATCATCAGTATGCTGATGATACCCAACTTTTTTTCTCCATCCTGAACCAACCCAGTGATGCCCTCGCCATGATGTCCCGTTGCCTGGAGGCGGTCCAGGTCTGGATGGGGAGAAACAGGCTTTGTCTCAATCCTGCCAAGACTGAGTGGCTATGCATACCGGCATCTCGGATTAACTAGACTATTCCATCTTTAACGATGGGGGGTGAGGTGTTACCCCCCGTTGATAGGGCTCACAACTTGGGTGTCCTCCTGGATTCACAGCTCAATTTTGAAGATCACATAGGATCCGTGACCAGAGGGGCTTTTGCCCAGGTTCGCCTGGTGCGCCAGTTGCGACCCTATCTGGACCGAGATGCCCTACGCACAGTCACCCATGCGCTCGTGACCTCCCATTTAGACTACTGCAACGCTCTCTATATGGGGCTGCCCTCGAGGACCACTCGGAGGCTTCAGCTGGTGCAGAATGCTGCTGCGCGAGTTGTGATGGGGTTTCCCGATATTCCCATGTAACACCTCTAGTCCGCAAGCTGCATTGGCTTCTGGTTGCCCTCCGGGTCAGATTCAAGGTGCTGGTGATGACCTTGTTGTTAGTTGTGAAGTCGTGTCCGACCCATCGCGACCCTATGGACAATGTTCCTCCAGGCCTTCGCCACGACAAGGCAGTAATCCATGAAGGGGGGTGATGACCTATAAAGCCCCAAATGGCTTGGGTCCGGGATATTTAAGGGAACACCTGCTGCCGGCATCAAGTTCCCTTCATCCTGTGCGCTCCCACATGAAGGGCCTTCTCAGGGTGCCGGCGGTAAAAGACTGCCGGCAGATAACACCCAGGGGGAGGGCCTTCTCTTTGCACCTGCTCTTTGGAACCAGCTGCCAGTGGAGCTTAGGACTGCCCCCGGCCTTCGGTCATTCCGCCGGGACTTGAAGACCTGGCTCTTTGAGCTTTCCGGCCCAGGCTGAGAGTTTTTAAATGGGGTTTTATATTTGTTCAGGGATTAAATTTAATTATTTTAACTGTCTTTAACTTTTGTATTGTATTGACGTTTTTAAATACTTTGTAAACTGCCCCGAGTCCATTGGGAAAAGGGCGGTATATAAATTCAATAAACTAAACTAAACTAAACTTCCTTCTTTCCTTCCCCCTTCCTTCCTTCCTTCCCCCCTTCCTTCCTTCCCCTTTCCTTTCCCCTTCCTTCTTTCCTTCCCCCTTCCTTCCTTCCCCCTTCCTTCCTTCCTTCTTTCCTTCCTTCCTTCTTTTTTTCCTACCCCTTTCCTTCCCCCTTCCTTCTTTCCTTCCTTCCCCCCTTCCTTCTTTCTTTCCTTCCCCCTTCCTTTCCTTCCTCCCCCTTCCTTCTTTCCTTCCTTTCCTCCCTCCCCCCTTCCTTTTTTCCTTCCTTCCTTCCTTCCCCTTCCTTCCTTCCTTCCCTCCTTCCTTCCTCCCTCCCTCCCTTCCTTCCATCCATGAGGTGATAGGCAGCCTTGGTTTCCCCATCTCTTTTCACTTGGGTTTTTTCCTAACTTCTCTCTGTTTGTTCTGTGTGTGTGTGATCTCTTTTTAACACCACAAAGTTCTGGTGACTAGGTCTTCAGTAAAGTTGATTTGGTTCAACAGGCTGACTGCACTATTGCATTAGCCTTTTGTTTGGTGCCCTTGAGCATTAACTTCCAAAATAAACTAAACTTTGGTTCCAACTCAGCAGGGAGCTATTTCAGATCTGTGACCCGCTCAGGCATTAACTAGCCCCCGGGGCTTTGTCTTTAATCACTACGCAAACTAATATCAGATTTATTTTTTCTTCAGCCGCAGGTGCCATGTATTCCCTCCGTGGCCAGTTTCAAGGATGGGGCTCCCAAATCTCTCAATTCTAGAGGAGAGATTCCGGATTTAATTCAGTCTCTGCCCCTATCATTATGGACCACATGGGGATTATTTCCCTTTCACTTCTCTCCAGAGAAATGCCCAACAATCTTTGACTCCGAGAACTAGTTGAGTTAGCCAGGATCTCTCCTGAGAGGGAGAATTAGGATGCAAGTTTCAGCTCTGCTCTTTGGCCAAATCCTCCAGGAGAGACTTTGGGCAGAGACACGTGGAGTTTTGGGACAGGCAGCGTCTCTGCTCTTGAATGTACGTCTTTCTCCTTCCCAGATGAAGCTTGGGGTTTTTTTTCTTTGAATCAGGAAAGTCTCTGGATATTCCACCTTGTGAGAATCCTTTAGAAACAGGAAGGGGATTAATTCTGATGTGTAGTGAGTTCGTTGCACAGGAATGAAGACGAGGCAAGTGAGTTCAGCAATGGTCATGTTTATTTGCTTGCAGGATCTGAACTGAGGAACTGAGCTGCAGCCTGCAGCAATTTATAGCCTGGCCCCTCGGTGGCAGCCAATAGGTTTAAAGCAACCTATTGCCACCTAGGGGCAGCCAATAGCAGCACCAGAGACAGGGTGTCTGAGTTGCTGGGAGCCCTTAGCTAGCTCCAGCTTACCACGTGGTGTTACACTTAAGCCCAATACATAAACAGCGCTGGCCAATCATTAGAAGGTATGACGCAATGCATTACATAGTTAAAGTGATACATTACAGTTCTATAACAATGATGCAATCGTAGTTTATATATATTGCCAACCCAACCAGTTAGGCCACAGACATATACCTAACATTCTCCCCTTTGGGTAGGACAATATATTGATTTTTTACAATCTTAGGCCATAATTTTCACAACAAGCTTTGTGCTTAACTGCACCCTGAGCTTTAGTAAAATGATCTGCAATGTTATGGTCGGTTGCACAGTATTCCAACCGTATTAGTTTATCTTTTATACACTGTCTGACATTTAAGTATCATAGGTCAGAATGCTTAGACCGTGTTCTGATGGCTGCATTCGTTGCCATCTTAATTGCAGATTAATTATCTTCATAATGTGGCTCAGTGGGTTAGGACGCTGAGCTTGTCGATCAGAAGGTCGGCAGTTTGGCGGGTCGAATCCCAAGTGCCGCGTAGCAGAGTGAGCACCTGTTACTCGTCCTAGCTTCTGCCAACCTAGCAGTTCGAAAGCACGTAAAAATGCAAGTAGAAAAATAGGGACCACTACGGTGGGAAGGTAACAGCGTTCCGTGCGCCTTTGGCATCTAGTCATGCCGGCCACATGACCACGGAGACGTCCTCGGACAAGCGCTGGCTCTTCGGCTTTGAAACGGAGATGAGCACCGGCCCCTAGAGTCGGAAACGACTAGCACGCATGTGCGGGGGAAACTTTACCTTTACCTTTACTATCTTCATAAATGAGAAATGGATTTTCTACAGTCAGTCCCATATCTATTAATACGTTTATAACATAGTAGTTCGGTACACAAAACAGACAAACAGGAAAATTCAGCTTCCATATTAGCGAATTACCTAACATTATCACCAAACCTGATGTAGATTTCCGAGTAGTTACATCAGTAGCAAAACTCCCATCCGCATAAGCAGTTAAAACCAGATCACAATTAGGTTCCAAATATAATTAGTAATGTATTGTTTGTTTTAGATATCTTAATACCCGCTTCGCTGCCTGCCAGTTCCTAACAGTAGGTTCGGCATTATATCTAGCTAATTGGTTAACGCTATATGAAATATCTGGCCTAGACCAATTACCTAGATATGAAAGACTACCAATCAAAGACTGATACACCGTTTTGTCAAATGCAGGATTTTTTTATATTAACACGTTTAAAGTCCTGTGCCATTGGAGGCTTTGCAGGCTTACAGAGTTCTATGTTGTATCGCTTCAGCAGTTGGCTTATCTTTCCAGCTTGCGATATCTTGTAACCTTTATTGGTCTTCACAATATCCAGACCCAAATAGTGATTGATTTCACCTAGATTTCTAATCCTGAATTTCTTTTGCAGTTGAGAAACGATGTTAGTTGCATCCTGTTCAGTCTTAGTAATAATTGCTATGTCATCAGTAAACAGCAACAACAAAGAAATTACACCATTATCTTCCTTCTTAAACAAACATGGATCATAAATTTATCTGGGCAGAGAAAAACCCGAGAGTTAAACTTAAGATTTTACAAGATGCTCAGGAAAGAGGAGGACTTAAGGTGCATAATCTGAAATTATATTATGATGCAGTGGTTTTAACATTGGTTAGTGATTGGCTTAATTTAACTAATAAAAGTATACTTTATCTTGAGGGATGGGATTTATTATATGGGTGGCATGCATATTTGATTTATGATAAAAAAAGTTGATAAGGCTTTTAAATCTCACATTTTAAGAAGTGCTTTATTGCGTGTTTGGAAAAAGTATTATTATAAGTTAAATTATAAAATACCAATTTGGGGGACTTCCGGGTGGCAAGGCTCCGTTGCCAGCAGCCATTTCGGCTGTCAGCCCCGTTGTTTCCGTAGACCCGCCAAAACAGCGATGATCAGCTGTTTGGCAGCTCGGAAGCCCGCTCCTTGGGAGAAGAGGAGGGGGTGAGCGCCCAGGCAGGGGTAGAGCTCTCCCAGATCGCCAGAGTTGAAACTCTGGTGGTTGAAGGATTGAGCCCCCCCGAAGCCTGAGTTTGCTCTGGACTTCGGGACGGCTCTGCTCCAGGGCGTCAACCATCCCTGCCAGCGAGAGTGAACTTTGGATTACTTGGATGCAGGCAGAGCTGTACAGGAGAATGTTGTCAGAGCAAGTATATGAACTTTAACTCAGTAGATTTTGTGGAGACTTTTAAAAGTGAAAGTGCGCAACAGAATTACGTGGGTGAAGATGGCTGCCAAATCATTTAAAGTTCCTAGAAGCGTGGGGGCTTCGCCAGTTCAGCAATATTCATTACAGGCTTTAATGCCCTCCCCCGGCACCTGCACCTGCACCAGCCTTGACAATAAAAGATCTGCAGGATGTTTTGCAAAAGGCTTTGAAAAAGCAATCTCAACAATTAGCTGAACTTATTGAGGAGAAGAACACAGAAATAAGGGCAGACATCTTACTTGCACTTCAAGGCATGGCTGTTTGTATTGAACGTTTGGATGAGAGAGTGGAAGAACTTAGCCAAAATAGTGTGAGATTAGATGCTAAAATGACGGATGCTGAAACGGTGATGGAAAAGATTGACAACGATTTATTATTGGTTCAGCATAGAGAGATGGAATTTGCTGTGAGAATTAGAGGGATGAAGGAAGACCCTAAGGAAAATTTAAAAAAAAGGAGTTTCAGAAGCCCTTGAAGAGGTTTTGGGGCGCTCAGCAGAAGATATTATGGTGGATATAGATAAAATATTTCGTGTTAATTCCTGGATTGCAAGACAAAGGAAACTACCTAGAGATGTGGTGGTTTATTTTACAAAGAGAGCAATTAGAAATGAGGCTATTCAAGCTTTTTATAATAGCAAATTTGCAGTTGCAGAGCAAGAAGTTTTAATCTTAAAAGAGATCCCTCCAAGAATTTTAAGGAGAAGGAAAGAGTTTGCTTTTTTGGCAGAAGAATTAAGAAGACAGGATATACAGTTCAGATGGGAGATCCCAGTAGGTATGGTGGTGATGTATGCAGGCACGAGATATCATCTTCTTACAGTGTTACAGGCACGTGATTTTTATGCCAACATTTTGAAGGCAGTCCCCATACCACTTCTGGAATCCAAAAGGAAGAATGGTGAAGGAGAGCGTCAACCACAAAGTGAAAGTACACAAGGTGCTGAAGGAGTCATGCAGCTGAAAGATGGAGAATTCCAGAAAGTTACAGGACTGGATCAGATTTCAGTATCAACGGAGGAGGTCAGAGACCAAAGAATGACACGCGCTGCAGCTAGACGAATGAGACAAGAGCAACAACAGCAGAGAGTTATGACGGCATCTCAAAAACCTACTTACAGTGAAGCAGTGGGAGGAGCGAGGCCAAAGAGAGTGCAGGTGATTTTGGAAGAGGTGCTCCAAAAGCTTCAGGTCGCAAAAGATGGCGACAAAGCTTCTAACCTGGAATGTTAATGGTCTAAATTCACCACATAAGAGAAAGAAAGTATTTCAATATCTAAAGCAATTTAAAAATGATATTATTTGCTTACAGGAAACACATATTCGAGCGGCTGATCAAAAGTACTTGGTAAACTTTAGGTTGGGCACACAGTTTATTGCTTCTGCGCCTGATAAGAAAAATGGAGTTGTTATTTATGTTAAGAATACTTTAACAGCGAGTTTAATTGAAGCAGACAAACAAGGAAGATATGTTATAATTGAACTATTAATAGAAGGCAAGAAAACGCTTTTGGTTGGACTATACGCTCCTAATCAACAGCAAGGAGATTTTTATAATTTACTACACAGCAAGATTATTCAGTGGGATTATAAATCTTGTATTTTTATGGGAGATTGGAATGGCATCTTGGATGTACAAATGGACAAGGGAGGCCAAGTCATGCTAAACTGCCTAAATCTTTTTTTGAGATGAAGGATGACTTGGAATTGAGAGATGTTTGGAGAGAAAGGAACTTGCAAGAAAAAGACTTTACTTTTTTCTCTGACAGGCATCAATCTTTCTTCAGAATCAATTTTGTATTAATTACTAATGATTTTTTCCTAGGATTAAGAAGATTAAGATTTGTCCAAGAACTATATCTGATCATAGTCCAGTATGGTTGGAGATAGAAAAAGATAATGGAGATAGACGGTCTTGGTGTTTAAATGAAAATTTGTTTAGATACCAGGAAAATGTGGAAGAGTAAAAAACAGATGAAAGAATTTTTTAAAATTAATATGCATAAAGGTACTTCTATTGAGATGGTTTGGGATGCAAGTAAAGCTTATATGAGAGGTGTATTAATATATTTGAACAGTAAACATAGACATAAACTGGAATTTAAGAGGAAAGAATTAGAGGATGAAATTAAGGAAAAAGAAAAGGCTTTAATTCTGAATCCATCTGATGGGAAGATCAAAGAGGTAATTACTTTATTAAGGGGTCAGTTTGATACGTTAATGGCAGATCAAGTGGCAACTAACTTACGGTATGCTAGACATAACACTTTTTGTAATGCTAATAAACCTGGTAGATGGTTAGCTTACTTGTTAAGGAAGAAGCAAAGAGCTTGTAATATAGATAGAATAGAACATAAGGGTAAAGTAGTGTATCAGCAGAATCTTATTAAAAAGACTTTTGTTGATTTTTATTCTAAGTTGTATGCTAGAGATAAGATTAGAGATGTAGATATAGATGAATATTTGATAAAAGCCAATATTCCTGTTCTTACGCAAGAACAAAAGGAAGGGATGAACCAATTGGTAACTGATGAAGAAATTTTTCTAGCAATTAAACAATTAAAAGTGGGTAAAGCGCTGGGAACTGACTCTTTGACCGCCGTTTACTATAAAAATTTACAGTTAGAAATGGTGGAACCTTTAAGGGAATTGTTTAAGACAATTCAATTGGGAGGAGGGGTACCTCCATTGTGGAAAACTGCTTTTATTTCGTTGATCCCGAAGGAAGATCAGGATGCCACCCAAGCCAAAAACTACAGACCAATATCGCTTTTAAATACTGATTATAAGATATTTGCAAAAATCTTAGCTAACAGATTAATGAAGGTAATGCAACAAGTGATTCATAGTGATCAAACTGGATTTATAAGTGGTAGACAAATGAAGAATAATGTGAGACACATTGTAGATCTATTGGAATTTTTGGAAAGAAATAATCAGATCCCCGCAGCGCTGATCTTTTTGGATGCGGAAAAAGCTTTTGATCAATTGGATTGGCAATTTTTGATGAAAGTATTAGAGAAAATGGAATTTGGGGAAAAAGTTTTACAACCTATTAGGGCAATATATCAAAAGCAAACAGCCCATATAATAGTAAATAACAGTTTGACAGAACCATGTAATATTGAAAAGGGTACAAGGCAGGGGTGTCCGCTGTCACCTTTATTATTTGTTTTAACATTGGAAATACTACTGATTAAAATACGAGATTCGAATAAAATCAGGGGAATCCAAATAAGAGATCAGGATTATAGATTGAGGGCGTTTGCGGACGACCTGGTTATTACAGTAACTCAGCCGGATTATTCAGTTGTAGAATTGATGGAGATAATAATGTTATATGGGAAAGTTTCTGGATTTAAGATAAACATACAAAAAACTAAAATATTATCTAAGAATATGACTGTATCACAAAAGGCTGTTTTAGAAGAGGTAATGGGATTTGAAATAGTTAAAAAGATTAAATATTTGGGGATATATCTGTCAGCCTCAAATGTGAAGTTATATAAAAATAATTATGAAATGTTATGGGGAAAAATAAAAAAAGAATTAGATAGTTGGGAAAAATTACAATTATCTTTATTGGGAAGAATTGCAGCAGTGAAAATGAATGTTTTGCCAAAATTTTTATTTTTATTTCAAATGATACCTATACTTAAAAAGGATTTAAATTTGGAGGAATGGCAAAAAGGAATTAATAAATTTGTTTGGGCAGGGAAAAAGCCATGAATTAAATTTAAGATAATGCAAGATACGCGTGAAAGAGGCTGTCTTAAAATGCCTAATTTTAAATTATATTATGAGGCTGCTGCTTTGTCATCGATAAGTGACTGGTTTAATTTAACACAAGGGAGATTATTAAATCTTGAGGTTCATGATTTGTTATTTGGTTGGCATGCATATTTATTGTATGATAAGAAGGTGGATAATGTGTTTAAGATACATATTTTAAGGTATGCTCTGTTGCAAGTTTGGAAAAAGTATAGACATAAGTTAAATTATAAGATACCAATTTGGGCAATACCTAAACATGCAATAGAAAATATAAATGTGGGATTTAAACATGATGAGACTACATATAAGGAAATCTTAAGTTTAGAAAGGAATGTATGGCAATTAAAGCCATATAATATTTTAAAAGAAGAAAAGATTGTACAAACTTGGTTCCAGTATGGGCAATTACAGGCAAGATGGAAAGAGGACCAGAAAGTTGGTTTCTCGATGATTGATGAAAATTTGGTAAAACAAATTAGAGATCAAGGTCAAGCACATATTAAAAGGATATATAATGCATTGATAGAAATTGATTCAGAAATGGAACTTGTTAAAGATTGTATGATAAAGTGGGGCCAGAATTTTCAAGAAGTTATAACAATGGACACTTGGGAAAAGATTTGGGTTAGAAATGTAAAATTTACACAGGCCCAAAATTTAAGAGAGAATTTTTATAAAATGTTTTATAGGTGGCACTTAGATCCTAAAAAATTAGCAAGTATGTATCCGAACTGCCAGCCCAAATGTTGGAGATGTGGCTGTGAGGATGCAACATATTTTCATATATGGTGGACTTGTAAAAAGGTTAAAGCTTTTTGGATTAATATTTGGTGGAATATGCAAAAGATATTTAAGAAAAGGATAAAGTTTTCTCCGCAATTGTTTTTATTGGGTATTATTACAGATACTACTGTTTGGGGACTTCCGGTGGCGGTGTGGCGCCGAAGATAGCCGTTTCAGGCTGTCCGCTTCACAGCTGAGTTTTTCCACCGAAAACAGCGCCGATCAGCTGTTTCGGTGGATTTGAAGCCCCCTCCTCGGGAGAAGAGGAGGGGGTGAGGCCCCAGGTAGGGGTTGAGCTCTCCGGGGCTGCCTGAGCTGAAAGCTGGGGCGGCTGAAGGATTGAGCCCCCCCGCAGCCTGGGTTGCTCCGAGCTGTTGAGCGTCTCTGCTCCAGGATTTTTTGGAGCAGAGCCAGGCGTTTGCGACCACCCCTGCCAGAAGGAATGACTTTGGAGTAATAAGGAGCAGGCAGAGCGGTACAGGAGGTCAAGGTGAAGAGGATTTTTATTTTTACTCCCTAGCTCAATGGACTTTATAGCTTTAAAGTGAAAGTACGCAACAAGTGAAAGTGGGGAAAGATGGCGGCTAAATCTTCCTCTAAAGTTCTTCGGAGTGCGGGAACTTCTCCGGTGCAACAGACATCGTTGCAAGCTTTGCTTCCTCCTGCACCTCCGGTGGCATTGACGCTTAAGGACTTACAAGATGCCTTTGCAAAGCAATCCCAGGTAATGTCAGAAATGATGGGTGATAAGATGACAAAGCTGGAGGAGAAACTGGAGAAAATGGAGGAGAGGATGGAAGAGAAGTTTAATGTAATGGAGGAGAAGATGGAAGAGAAGTTTAGTGCAATGAGGGTAGACATTTTGTCTACAGTTGAAAGCGTGGCTGAATGTGTGCAACGTTTGGATGAAAAAGTGGAGGATCTTAGTCAAAAGAACTCTATACTAGAAGGAAAGGTACTGGAGAATGAAAATTTAAGGGATAAAATGGACGGATAATTGAGCCTTGTCCAGTATCATCAGATGCAGTATGCTATTAGAATCAGGGGCTTAAAAGAGAATCCTAAAGAAGACTTAAAGCAGCTGATTTCTGAGGCTTTGGAAGCAGTATTGGGCCAGCCAGCATCTGAAATAGAGGGATGCATGGATAAAATTTTTCGTGTAAATTCATGGATTGCAAGGCAGAGGAAGTTACCTAGAGATGTGGTGGTCTATTTTACAAAGAGAGCAACTAGAGATGAAGTTATTCAAGCTGCTTATGATACTAAAGTTGTGGTTGCTGAGCAAGAAGTCCTGGTTCTAAAAGAGATTCCTCCAAAAATTTTAAGGAGAAGGAAAGATTTTGCATTTCTTGTACAGGAACTTAAGCAACGTGATATTAAGTTCAGATGGGAGATTCCAGTTGGATTGGTGGTGATGCACGAAGGTAAAAGATATCGATTGGTTACTGTGACTCAGGCGCGTGATTTCTACAACAATGTTTTAAAAGCAACCCCTCTATCACTCCTGGAAGCTGCAAAGGGATTTGGAGAGGGGAAATCTCAAGAGGCTGATGGTGGACAGGCAGAGGAGAATGGTGCTGGAGGGGATCAAATTATAGCTTCATCGGCTGCTGTTGGAGAGCAGAGGCTGACGCGTGCCACTTTAAAACGAGCAAGACAAGTACAAGAGCAAGACCAGCAGAAGTTTATGGAACTCTCAAAGCGTACTTACAGTGAAGCTGTGGGAGGAGCGCGGCCCAAAGAAAATATAGGGGCTATTGAACATGTGCTCCAAAAGCTTCGGGGCGCCACGCATGGGGACTAAATTTTTAACCTGGAACGTTAATGGATTAAACTCACCACAGAAGAGAAAGAAAGTTTTTCAATATTTAAAACAATTTAAGATTGATGTTATATGTTTGCAAGAAACGCATATTAGGGTTATGGACCAAAAGTATTTATCGAACTCAAGGCTGGGCACGCAATTTGTTGCTTCTGCGATGAATAAGAAAAATGGAGTGGTTGTCTACGTTAAAAGTACTTTAACAGCGGAATTAATTGAAGTAGATAAGCAAGGAAGATATGTTATGATAGATTTGCTGTTAGAAGGTAAAAAAACGCTTCTAGTTGGACTGTATGCTCCTAATCAACAACAAGCTGATTTTTTTAGTTTACTTCATACAAAGCTTACTCAATTGGATTACAAATCGTTTATTTTTATGGGGGACTGGAATGGTGTTTTGGACGTACAGATGGATAAGGCTGGTTCTTTTAAGTGTGCTCCGAGTCATGCCAGATTGCCTAAATCTTTTTTTGAAATGAAGGATTATTTGGAACTGCGAGATATCTGGCGTGACACACACCTACATGAAAAGGATTATACTTTTTTTTCTGACAGACATCAATCTTTTTCCAGGATTGATTTTATTTTGCTGACTAATGATTTTTTTTCTAGGATTAAGAAGGTAAAGATCTGTGCAAGAACTATTTCGGACCATAGTCCAGTTTGGTTAGAGATCAATAAGGACAATAGAGACAGGCGCTCGTGGCGCGTAAATGAGAATTTGTTTAGAAATCAGAGAAATGTGGAAGAATGTAAACAGCAGATGAAGGATTTTTTTGAAATTAATATGAATAAGGATACCTCTATGGACATGGTTTGGGATGCTAGCAAGGCCTACATGAGAGGGGTGTTGATATATATGAATAACAAATACAGACGTACTTTGGAAGCCAGAAGGAAAGAATTGGAGAATGAAATTAGGGAAAAAGAAAAGGCCTTAATTTTGAACCTATTGGATGTGAAGACTAAGGAGGTTATTAAGCTATTAAGAGGACAATTTGACAAATTGATGGCTGATCAAGTGGCAACCAATTTGCGGTTTGCCAGGCATAATACTTTTTGCAATGCTAATAAGCTGGGTAGATGGCTAGCTTACAGACTAAGGAAAAAGCAAAGGGCTTCTAATATAGACAAAATTGAACATAAGGGAAAGGTAGTGTTTCAACAGGATCTTATTAAGGAAGCCTTTGTGGATTTTTATTCTAAATTATATGCTAAGGAGAAGATTAATGAAAAAGACATTGATGTATATGTGGAGAATGCAAGCATCCCGGTTCTTACGCAGGCACAAAAAGAGGGGATTAACTAATTGATAACAGAAGAAGAAATTCTTATAGCAATTAAGGAATTGAAGGTGGATAAAGCGCCAGGTACGGATGGTTTGACTGCGATTTACTACAAAAATTTACAATTGGAGTTGATAAAGCCGTTAAAGGAACTGTTCCAGACAATTCAGAGAGGGGGAAAGGTGCCTCCGTCTTGGAGAACTGCTTTTATCTCTTTGATTCCGAAGGAAGATCAAGATGTTACCCAAGTAAAAAATTATAGACCGATATCACTTTTAAATACAGATTACAAGATATTTGCTAAGGTGTTGGCCAACAGATTGATGAGGGTTCTGCAACAGGTGATTCATGGGGATCAAACTGGGTTTATTAGTGGTAGGCAAATGAAAAACAATGTGAGGCATATAGTTGATGTGTTAGAGTTTTTGGAAAGGAACAACCAGATCCCTGCGGCGCTAATTTTTTTAGATGCTGAAAAAGCTTTTGATCAATTGAATTGGCAATTTTTGATGAAAGTTTTAGATAAAATGAATTTTGGGGATAAATTTTTGCAACCAATTAGGGCATTATATCAAAAACAAACTGCCCGAATAATAGTTAACAATAGTTTGACTGAAGCATGTAATATTGAGAAGGGCACAAGGCAAGGGTGTCCGTTATCGCCTTTATTATTTGTGTTAACATTGGAGATATTACTGGTAAAAACACGGAATTCGGAAAGAATTAAGGGTATACAAATTAGAGATCAGGATTATAGATTGAGAGCGTTCGCAGACGATCTGGTTGTTACGGTGACCCAGCCGGAGAACTCTGTTGTGGACCTGATGGAGATAATAATGCAATATGGGAAGGTTTCTGGATTTAAAGTTAATGCACAAAAAACTAAAATTCTGGCCAAAAATATGACAGTATCGCAAAAGGCTCTTTTAGAAGGATTAACTGGATTTGAGATTGCTAAAAGGGTCAAATATTTGGGGGTGTTTTTGTCACCCTCTAATACAAAGTTATATAAAAATAACTATGAAAAATTATGGGGAAAAATTCAAAAAGAAATGGAGAGTTGGGAAAAATTGCAATTGTCTTTGCTGGGAAGAATCGCAGCAGTGAAAATGAATGTCCTGCCTAAATTTTTATTCTTATTTCAAATGATACCGGTTCTTAAGAAAGATTCTAATTTGGAAGAATGGCAACGGGGTATCAATAAATTTGTTTGGGCAGGGAAAAGGCCACGAGTTAAACTTAAGATTATGCAGGATACTCGTGAAAGAGGTGGTCTTAAAATGCCCAATCTTAAATTATATTATGAAGCTGCTGCGTTAGCAGGAATAAGTGATTGGATTAATTTGACACAAGAGAGATTATTAAATCTTGAGGGCCATGACTTGTTATTTGGCTGGCATGCATATTTGTTGTATGATAAGAAGGTAGATAATGTGTTTAAAGTGCATATTTTAAGACAGGCATTGTTGAGAGTTTGGAAGAAGTATAGACATAAAATAGATTACAAGATGCCATTGTGGGCAATTCCAAAACATGCAATAGAAAACATAAATGTTGGCTTCAAACATGATGTGACTACGTATAAGGAGATTTTAAGCTTGGAAAGAAATGTCTGGTGTTTAAAGCCGTACAACCTCTTGCGAGATGAGAAGATTGTTCAAACTTGGTTTCAATATACCCAGTTACGGGCCAGGTGGAAAGAAGATCAGAAAATTGGTTTTGCAATGACTGATGAAAATTTGATAAAGCAAATTAGAAATCAGGGTCCAGCACATATCAAACGGATATATCTTGCATTGATAGAAATTGACTCAGAAACAGAACTTGTTAAAGATTGTATGATAAAATGGGCCCAGAATATCCAAGAAGTTATTACAATGGACACGTGGGAAAAGATCTGGGTGAGGAACGTAAAATTCACACAAGCTCAAAACCTAAGAGAGAACTTTTATAAAATGTTTTATAGATGGCATTTAGATCCTAAAAAGCTTGCAAGTATGTATCCGAGCTATCAGCCAAAATGTTGGAGGTGTGGTGGCGAAGATGCAACATATTTTCATATATGGTGGACCTGCAAAAAGGTTAAGGCTTTTTGGATAAAAATTTGGTGGAATATGCAGAAGATCTTCAAGCAAAGGATAACGTTTTGTCCGCAATTGTTTTTGTTGGGCATAATTACAGATGCTACTGTTGTGGACACTAAGTTGATGTTGAATTTAATTACAGCAGCAAGACTTTTAATAGGTCAATATTGGAAGAAGGAGGAACTGCCGACTATAGAAGAATGGACTCAATAAGTAGTGGATTTTTATGACGTATAATTAGTTAGTAGTTATTTTATTAATATTTTGACTATGGAGAGTTAAAATGTGATAGAATTTAATGTTTTATTATTGTTGTTAGCATATTTTAGATTATGCTTGTTTGTATTATTATACCCTGTATTCAGCTCTGGGAAGTCGGGGAGGGTGGAGGGTGGGGGAGGGGGGGTTGGGGAGAGGGGAGGGGGAGGAGGGGGTTTTTTGTATTCAAAAATGTATTGTAAAACTTTTCAATAAAATAAAATAAAATAAATAAAATACCAATTTGGGGGATTCCTGGACACGCAATAGAGGGGGTATCTATGGGTGTGAATTTGGATATGATTTCTTATAAGCAATTACTTAGATTGGAAGGGAGTGACTGGCAACTAAGGTCGCTAGCCGAGTTAAAACAAGAAAATATTGTACAGTCTTGGTTTCAGTATACTCAATTGCAAGCCAGGTGGAAGTTAGACCAGAAGGTTGGTTTGACGCTGATGGATGAAAATTTGGTAAAACAGATCAAATATCAAACTCGAGCGCACATATAGAGAATTTATAATGCTTTAATAGAATTGGACTCAGAAATGGAATTGGTGAAAGATTGCATGGTAAAGTGGGCTCAAAATATTCAAGAACTGATTCCATTGGATGTGTGGGAGGTAATTGGGTTAGAAATGTAAAATTTACTCAAGCCCAAAACTTAAGAGAAAATTTTTATAAAATGTTTTATAGATGGCATTTGGATCCTAAAAAGCTGTCTTGTATGTATTCTAATTTACAGCCCAAATGTTGGAGATGTGGTAGTTTGGATGCTACCTATTTTCATATTTGGTGGACTTGTAGAAATATAAAAGCTTTTTGGATTAAAATTTGGTGGAACATTCAAAAGATTTTTAAGAAAAAGATAGTTTACTCCACAATTATTTTTATTGGGTGTTATTATAGACTGTGACACTAAAGAAATTAATTTGATGTTGAATTTGATAACAGCTGCGAGGTTATTGGTAGGGCAATATTGGAAGAAGGATTGTCTGCCTACTATAGAGGAGTGGACGCTTAAAGTGTCAAATCTAGCAGAAATGGCTAAGATTTCTGCTTACTTGAAAGATCATTCACAAGAGAAATACATTTCGGTTTGGAGAAGATGGATAGATTATATTCAGAAAAAATATGGGACTAAAAAGTTCCATTTAGCTTATGAGTAAATTTTAGATTGTTATTGTTATAATTTAATTTTTTTTAGAAGTTGGGTCTAAAGGCGGGTTAAAGTGTATTATGTATTTGGTTTTTTATATAGTTGATTAATGTTAGTTAGATTATGATTACTATATATTTGTAACCCTGTAATCAGCTTTGGGAAGTGGGGGAGGGGGGAGGGGGGGGTTGGGAAGGGGATAATATTGTAACTTTTTATAAAACTTTTTAATAAAAAAAAACCAAACATGGATCTGTGATGCTGGCAACAAAGCCCATTGCAGCTAACTCGTTTACAATACACTTGTTCCATTCATATCCTGATTGTTTCAAGCCATAAAGACTCTTTGTCAGAATCCATTTATATCACATTTCATAAATGTATAGGTAGAACATTGTGCTTATTCTGGGGATTCTGCCATCTCTCCGAGGGGGGGTAGAGGATGGTTACTTAGATTGAAATAGGCGATCTTCAAACAACAGGAAAACGTTTGATCTGGGGGAGGGAGGGGGAGAGACAGATCTGGATCACATCTTCATTTACAACTGAAAAGGAAGAAGCAATAACCATAAAAACAAGGAGAGTTCCCTTTCCCATGGAAGGGCCTGACACCTAAGTAAATGATGGGAGCCTGACCAAATGGATGAGGGGAGGGGGGCTGAAATGGGAATGCTTTATATAGGATTGAAATGTAACTTTGTTAGATTCCGTCTTGTATTGCCACAATCGATTCCATCCTAGTAAACATTTTCCTTTTGGACTAAACTTGCATCTAAGAGTTCTTATTTCCTAAGATGTGGATTGAGGTGGGTCCTGACACTCTTCTTTAGTTTCCAACAATCAGTTTTCCGGTCTGTTTTTACACCTGGTGGTTTTGTTACATAGATAGTGTGTTGTAAAGGTGCATGCAGATATGCTGTTTCTACATCTACATGGTTTATTTTGTACCGATTCTTAGCTGCCCAAACTAATGCTGCTCTCAATGTAGTAGGTCTCAGACTAAGTGCAAACACTTCATCATAGTCCTTGTCTGACTGAGCAAATCCTTGAGCAACTAAACGTGCCTTATGGGTAACAGTCCCATCTACACCCCTCTTAAGTTTGTAGACCCACTTGCAACCAATTACATGCTCTCCTGATGGAAGTCTAACGTTTTCATATACATCTAGATCCTGCAAGGATTTCAACTCTTTATCCATTGGTGCCTTCCATGCACTCTGATCCTTTGCAGGATACAGTTTAATCTCATCAAAGTTAGAAGGCTCTATATTCACCTGACACACAATACTAGCCTCGTATCTATCAGGTGGACGCCTATCACGAGTCGAGCATCTAAGCAGTACAGGACTTGGTGTTGGACTCTCCTCTTCTACCCCCTCTACCTCCCCTATCGAGTCCTCCTCTTTTACGGTTACAGAAGGTTTATCCTCACTTCTGTTTTCAGTATCGGGGTATCACTAAAAACGAGAGGATCAACACCAACACTTTCCTGCTCCAGTTTGCTCCAACCAATGTGTTCTAGAAACCTAGCACTAGCACTACAGTACACACTAGTGGTACCTTGTTCCCAAAACCTAAATGACCTATGGTTGGACTCATAGCCAACAAAAAACATTTTCTTTGCTCTATGTTGTCCCTTTCGCCTCAGTTGCGATGGAATATGAACCCATGCTGGGACTCCAAATGTGTGTAAGTAACCCAAATCAGGTTTCCTACCATGCCAGCATATATATGTAATTCACCAATTGTGGAAGTAACCACAATGTTTAAGATGTGGTTAGCACACATTGTCACCTCTCCCCAAAGTTTTTCGGGTAACCCAGAATCAGACAACATTGTTCTAGCCATAGCCTGCAGCGTTTGCCTTCGTCACTCAACAAACGCGTTGTGTTGTGGTCTGTAAGGGGCTGAACGCCTATGTTCAATGCCAGCCTTCTGTAACAGAGCTACAAAACACTTATTGGTAAACTCAGTACCATTATCCATTATAAGGCAAAGAACTTTACATTTCATTTTCCTTTCAGCAAACTTCAGCCAGTTTGCAAAATACTGGAATGTTTCTGCTTTGGTTTTCATTAGGTAACAGAAACCATAACGTGCTGGTCATTCAGTGTTAGTCCAATTATGCAAAGAGCTCTTTCGTTATTCCGAGTAAATTATGCTATCTTCTTTGCGTCCTCATCATCTCCTCCTGAGATGTGGTCCTAGGGCGCAGTTGGGCTTGCTGCTGGTGTACTTTTTTCCTAGTCGCGCAGCAGCAGCCCTGCCTGAGCTTCTCGATACCCTCTCGGGGCTGGTGATTGAGTTCCCAAGACTTATGGTTTTGGGTGACTTCAATCTACCATCCCTGGGAGGATCCTCTGAGTTAGCTCGGGAGTTCATGGCTTCCATGACGGCCATGGACCTGATGCAAGTAATTCATGGACCGACTCATGTGGGAGGCCACACCCTTGATTTGGTTTTTCTATCCGGACGGTGGTTAGATGATCTTGGTGGGGGCTCTCCAATTGTTATGCCCCTGTCATGGACCAACCATCATCTCTGATGATACCTAGATTTTCATTTCGACCCCAAACCACCCCAGTGATGCCCTCGACATGATGTCCCGTTGCCTGGAGACGGTTCGGGTCTGGATGGGGAGGAACAGACTTCAGCTCAACCCTGACAAGACTGAGTGGCTGTGCATACCGGCATCCCGGGATATTCAGAATATTCCACCTCTTTCCATGGGGGGTGAGCTTTTACCCCCCCGTAGATAGGGCTCGCAACTTGGGAGTCCTCCTAGATTCGCGGCTTACTCTGGAAGATCATATAGTGGCTGTGACTAGGGGGGCTTTCGCCCAGGTTCGCCTGGTGCGCCAGTTGCGGCCCTATCTGGACCGGGATGCCCTGTGTACGGTCACTCATGCGATCGTGACCTCTCGTCTGGACTACTGCAACGCTCTCTACATGGGGCTTCCCTTGAAGACCACTCAGAGGCTCCAGCTGGTACAGAATGCAGCCGCGAGAGTTGTCTTGGGAGTCTCCCGGTAATCCCATGTTACACCTTTGGTTGCATTGGTTGCATTGGTTACCAGTTGTCTTCCGGGTGAGATTCAAGGTTCTGGTAATGGTTTTCAAGGCCCTACATGGCATGGGGCCGGAGTACCTCGGGGATCACCTGCTACCGGCATCAACCTCCCTCCACCCTGTGCGTTCCCACAGAGAGGGCCTCCTCAGGGTGCCACCAGTCAGAGAATGTCGGCTGGTGGCCCCCAGGGGGAGGGCCTTCTGTGTGGGCGCTCCGGCTCTATGGAATCAGCTGCCGGTTGAGCTCTGGATGGCACCTGACCTTCGCTCCTTCCGACGTGGTCTGAAGACCTATCTATTTGAACAAGCCGGCCTGGCCTGATGGGGGATGTGTTGGGGTTTTTACTGGGGATTTTTATATCACTATTGATTGTTTTAGCTCGGGCTCCTATTTAATTCTTTTTTAATCTTTGTATTCTGTATTTTTTATATGTGCCCTGTTCACCGCCCTGAGTCCTTCGGGAGAAGGGCGGTATACAAATATAATAAAATAAATAAATAAATAAATAAATCTCCTGCGGCTGGTCTTCTGTTTTGCCGCTCCTCACCGTGGGTGTGTTGAACCAACTAGATGGTTATGCCCCAGGCGCTTAATGGACCCTGAGAGGTTCCAGGCAGTGCTGGGGTCCCCACCTGCCTCCTCTGCTCACAGCTCGGTGGATGCCTTAGTGGAAGCCTGGGAAAGGACGGCAACGGAGGCACTTGACCGAGTTGTACCCTTGTGGCCCCTGACCCGGTGCAGATCCCAGTGGGCTCCATGGTCTTCCGCAGAGCTCCGGGAGATGAAGCATCAGAGATGGGGCCTAGAGAGATGTTGGAGATCCAGCCGATCTGAATCCGACCGATTGCGACTAAGAACCTACATTAGGTCTTATCTCATGGCAATAAGGGTGGCAAGGTCTAATCACTTCGCTACCCTTATCGCGTCCGCAGATAATCGCCCGGCCACCATGTTTAGGGTGACCCGCTCCCTCCTTAATCAGGAGGTGAGGGAGGAACCCTTGCAGGGATGTGCCGAGGAGTTTAGTCAACATCTGTCGGACAAAATCGCTCGGATTCGGACCGGTTTGGACTCCGACTGGGCAGAGTCTGATGATCAGGACACGGGTGGTCTTGTCAATGTTATCTGGGAGACGTTCGATCCTGTGACTCCGGAGTAAGTGGACAGGATTATGGGGAGGCTGAGCTCCACCACGTGTTAATTGGACCCGTGCCCTTCCTGGGTGGTTTATGCGGCCCGGGAGGGGACACGAGGCTGGTTCCAGGCGGCTATATCTGCATCTTTGAGTGAGGGTAGTTTCCCCGCCGTCTTGAAGGAGGCGGTGGTGAGACCTCTCCTCAAGAAGCCTGCCTTGGACCCAGCTGTGTTAAATAACTTTCGTCCAGTCTCCAACCTTCGCTTTCTTGCGAAGGTTGTTGAGAGCGTGGTGGCGCATCAGCTCCCTCTGGTTCTGGATGAAGCAGATTATCTAGACCAGTACCAATCGGGTTTCAGGCCTGGGTACAGCACGGAGACGGCATTGGTCGCTCTGGTGAATGATCTCTGGAGGGCTCGGGACAGGGGATATTCCTCTGTCCTTGTCACTGCACGTTTTTTTTTGTTCGTCAGAAAAGTTCATTTCTAACTGTACATTTCCCCTGTTCTCTGCACCTGTTGTGATAACTTATCTGGTAACCATAGTGAATCCCATATGACTAGCTATGTTATGGTTTCAGTCTGTTTAGTGCGCATGTCTAGAAGAAGTTCCCAGAGTTATTATCTGTATTTTTTTTTTCACTTTGCTGTTACTGTCTGTTACGTTAAGATGTAGTGAGCTAGCTCTGTATAATATATATTTAGTTTTTATATTTTGTTAGTAAAAGGTATTTAGTAAGATTATGCGTCGTGTTTTTCTTGCCTTCCTGCAAGTGTAACATGCATTCTCTGAAGCACGGTCCGTCGCCCTCTACAAAGGTGATTTTTACCTTGACATTTTGGTATCGAGGATGGTTTGATTTATGTTTTTGGAGAAGCATGTTTCTGCGGCTGTTATCAGTTAGTTAGTGCTAGTGAGGCAGTGGTGATTAACTGCTGAAACATGTCAGGAAGGAAGCCACGGCTGGAAAGGAGTCTTTCTGTTGGGCATCTCCCTTCGACCTTAAGAACTCCTATAGCTTCGGCCACACGTCTTGGAGAAGACGCGCCTGCTCCTGTCCACGATGCAAGGTCAGTCACTCCTTTTTCTACTTTTCCAAGCTCCCTGGCAGCTGTTTTTGAAAATGTTCGCACTCCAGGGGCTCAAGATGAATTTCAAAGGCTTGGAGTGAAACTTAAAGTTCAGCCGAAGAAAATTCCTTTTGCTCCTTCAAGCCCCAAGCAAACTATGCGAGATAGGGCTATGCAAGGCTACTGTGAACAAATTGGGTTTTTTGAAAGGCGTTTGCAGCAGGCAAAGAAATATGTGTCAATGGTTCAGCAATATGAAAGGAATTATGAGCATGAACCGGCCATATTGCCACACCCACAAGGAGAAGCCATATTGCCTCCTTCTTCCCCAAAGCTAAAGTCACGCCCATCATTGAGTGTCATGCAAGACGAATGGGAACCGGAGGCTCCTGTGTCACATGATTATGGGCTGTCCCAAAGGACATACAGAGCCACAGTGATGCCTGAAGCAAATGTTATAGCACCATCTACTGGTGAAGCTGCATTAAGACATGAATTGGAGCTCTCACTCTCGCAATTGTCTATGGAGGAGTCTTTGCTCAGAGATACAAGATTTCTGCCATCATCTGAGGCTCCAGTCCCTGATGGTGCTAGGATTCCTGTTACTATTGCTTCTCCTGTTAATATTGCTTCTATGCAAGCCCCTCTACCTGGCAGAGCACAGCCATATTTAACCCACATGCAATTGCCACCGGGTTCTTATATGCGAAAGCCAGTGTCATCTGCAGGTTATGCTAATGCACCAGCCCCAGCGCCAGCGCCTCCTGCTGGCCAGGGTGGAATAGCAGCTCAAAGACAGTCACAGCCAGCACCAAGACTACCGGCAGCTTCAATGCAACTGCCGCATGTCCAGGCACAGACGCCACTGGTGCCCCCTGCAGGTTATGGTCAGATTGCACAACCTGCACAGCCAGTACCTCAATTGTTTTTTCCTCATCAAACACCTTCCATTGTACCACTGGCTGGTGACTCAAAATTAAAGAAGTCAGGACAGAATTACAGGGCATGGGTCAGTGAGGTTGGACTTTTGCTACGCAGAGAAGGTACTCACATGATGGTGTTTAATCCTCCTGCCCAGCCATGGACTCCTGACATATGGGACTTGGATAATAGAGCATGCACAACATTATTGATGTCAATGGACATTGAATTGCAGCTCACGTTTTCACAAGATGCAACTGCCCAACAAATTTGGACTCAGTTAGAGGCATGTTATCGGCCTACATCAATTGAGTCTACATGTTTGCTTTTGTCTGAGTTCCATGGTTCCAGATTAAAACCTGGTGAACATATTGGAGAACACTTAACTAAAATGAAAGGAATAAGAAAAGAACTGGGTGAAAAAGGCTATCCTATTGATGATTTTCAAATGATCAGCATTATCATCAATTCTTTGAATCATGAGTGGAAAGATGCTATTTCCAAGATCAATCAAGTGCCTATTGCTCAACGCACAGTGGATCATGTATGCAGGATCCTAGCCGAAGAAGAGGCAGTTATGCAAGCTGCGCCACATTTAAGGGAACCAC
Organism: Vipera ursinii; assembly: GCF_947247035.1. Lineage (NCBI taxonomy): Eukaryota > Metazoa > Chordata > Lepidosauria > Squamata > Viperidae > Vipera > Vipera ursinii. Next base: position 658,669 of record NC_139529.1, on the reverse strand, counting down.
CTGCATCAAAAGCTTCAGCAAGGCGTGCCTTCCGTGGAAGGACCTACGTTCCAAGGATGCCAAGATGCTACATCTGCAATCGTGTGGGACATGCCACCCGGGATTGTCCCCAACGAGTTCCAGCGCCCGTCACATACCAGCCCAGAGGAACAGATTCCAGAGGAGGCAGAGGTAGAGGCGGACGACAAGGTCGTGGTCGTGGTTCCAGGCGTGATCCACAAGCTCCACTTGCCACATTGGTTGTGACCAACGATCCACAGCCTCAACCAGAGTACGACAGACGACTTCTTTGGACTTTGGACAGCGGAGCAGCATTACATGTAACCTACAGAAAAGAGCTTTACACTGAGATGCACGAGCCTGAACCTGAACTTCGTGAACTTTACTCTTTTTCCAATCATCCTGTTCAGGTCATGGGAAAAGGAACTGTCTACATTGAAGAGCTTGATGCTCTCATTCCAAATGTTTACTATGTTCCATCTGCCAGTAGTAATTTGCTTAGTCAGAGTCTTTTGTCTAGGTTTTCTCATTTTCAGGTCCACCATCTTGAAAAAGCAAGTTATATAGTCAAAGACGGAGATATTGTTGCTGAAACCATGTTGATTGGTGGTGTTTATTACTTAAAACCAAAGCCTAGGCAGCAAGAGCAGGCAAGTATACACGTTCCAAAGAGCACAGGCCCAGAGAGAGACGTCCCAGAGAGAGATCCTGTTGCTACTCCAAAGGTTCCTAAAGATAATAAAAATACAAAAAAGACACAGGTTGCTCACAGCAAGCCTGGGGTTCCTAATAAAAATGCTAAAGTTGAGAATTCACTAACAGGTAAACCTTTGCATTCCAGGTGTATCCATAAGTGGCACAGAAGATTGGGTCATGCCAGTTTCCGTATTCTGAAGAAGATGCCAGAGTTCGCAAGAGGTTTGGATCTAAAGGGGTGTAAGGTGTTTTTGGACTGTGCTGTCTGCAAGAAAGCCAAATCCAAGGCAGCAGCAATTCCAAAACGCGCTACACGCCTGTCAACACGCATTTTTGATTTGGTACACACTGACATAGTTGGTCCTTTTGCACCAACACTTGGTGGTAAAAGATATTTCTTGACAATCGTTGACAATTATTCTAGATATGGATATGTATATCCTATGAAAGAAAAATCTGAGACCTTTCAGATCTTTAAAGACTTTGCTAGTCTTGTCTATACCCAATTCGAGGTCAACATTGCCAGAATCCAGAGTGATCGCGGTGCTGAATTCATGTCTCAACGTTTCCAGGACTGGATGCGTAAGAATGGGATAGTACATCAGACATCTGCTCCTTATACTCCAGCTGAAAATGGGGTGGCAGAACGCAGAAATGGGGTTTTGCAAACCATGATGCGTTGCCTCCTTGAAGATGCTAACCTCAGTCTTCCATACTGGGGTGAAGCTATCAAATATGCTAACCATATCATCAACCGTACTTGGAGTAGTGTGATAAATCAGACCCCTTATTTCATGTTGTATGGACACAAGCCTGATCTCTCACATCTCCATATTTTTGGTTCCTATGCTATGGTGAATATTCCTTTAGCCCAAAGAAAGAAAGGGGGTCCTGCAGCAAAAAGGATGAGATTTATGGGCATTGATGATAATTCAAAATGGAGCAAATACATTGACTCTCATCATGTTATTGTGGTTTCACAATCTGCTACTTTTGAGGAAGATGCGGACTGGTCCAGGATTCATTCTAACGATCCTGGAGTTTATTTTCCTAGAGATGATGTTGCTGATGCCACGCAACCTGATCGAGAATCACAGGAGAATGTTCCTTCCACGAGTTCTTCTCAACCTACTGTTCCGTCTTCGCAAGCCGCTGATGTTGCTGCTGGCGACGATGAAGACGAGGACGACACAGAAGAAGAATGGACGGTTGGCCCGAGACGTTCCAAGAGGTCCACAAAGGGAATCCCTCCAAAACGGTATTCGTGGCAAGTAACAAAAACACCTGTACCTTTGATTTGTAATGTAACACTTCCACCTGAGAAGTTCACACAGATCAAACATCTTCCTGAATCAGAACAGGATAAATGGTTTGAGGCAATGCAGGCTGAAATGGACAGTCTAAAAAAACTTCAAGTGTTTACGCCTGCAAGCCCTCCAGCAAACAAGAAAGTTATTGGTACTCGATGGGTCTACAGGATCAAAAAGAAGCCGAATGGTGAGTCGTTGTACAAGGCCAGACTCGTAGCCCAGGGTTTTGCTCAACGTTATCCTGAGGACTATACAAATACATACTCACCCACAGTGCGGACTGAAAGTGTGAAAATTGCTTTAGCCACTGCAACTATCCTTGGCCTGGAAGTTTCCCAGTTCGACGTTGAAACGGCTTATCTACACGCTGATCTTGATGAAGACATCTACGTCAAAGGTCCTCCAGGTTTCAGACAGCAAGAAGGGGATACCTGGTTTCTACACAAAAGTCTTTATGGTCTGAAACAGTCTGGTTTAATGTGGTACTTATGTCTTTCTGACAAACTAAATTCAATGGGCTTTATTAAGTCCGAAACAGATGAATGCGTGTTTACCAAAAGATCCGGTAATAGGTATGAGATAATTCTTGTTTATGTTGATGATATTGTTTATATTGGTCCAAATAAGCAGATGAGTGAGGTTTTTGCTAAAGCTTTACAAAAGTTTTTCACGTTGAAGTGTTTAGGATGTATTAACACTTATTTAGGTGTTCAAATTGCCAAAACTCAGAAGGGGTTTAGTCTCACACAAGAAGAGAAGATTGAACAACTGTTATATCACTGTAACATGGAGGACGCTAAGCCTGTGAGTATACCCATGCAAACTGACTTTCACATTTTGGCACATGAACCAAGTCCTGAGTTCGAGGATCAAACACTATATCGCTCAGTCATTGGGTCGCTGCTGTATATTAGTAGTTGGACTAGACCCGACATTGCACTTAGTGTTAATCTTTTATCACGACACGTAGGCAAGGCAAAACAGTTTCATTGGACATGTGTCAAAAAGTTATTGAGGTATCTAAAACACACCAAAGACATGAAGTTGTTGTTGGAACCAACACATACTGACTATGCAGAGTTATGTTGTTTTGCAGATTCAGATTGGGCGAGTGATAAGAAGTCACGGAAAAGTACATCAGGTTACATGATGTTTTTAAATGGATGTCCTGTTTACTGGCATGTGCGTAAACAGAATCTTGTTTCTTGTTCCTCTACAGAAGCTGAGTATGCTTGTGTGTCTGATGCATGCAATTCTTTAACCTGGTTTGATGCTTTAGTCACAGATATCTGGACACATCCGATTCGACCAATCACAGTGATGGAAGATAATGAATCTGTGGTTTATATTTCTGAAACACGTTTTACAGGTTCAAGGTCCAGACACATTGACATCCGATATCAAAACATAAGGCAACTGGTTAAACAAGGTTTTGTGACGTTACAGTATGTGCCTACACGTGATCAAATTGCTGACATGCTGAACAAACCACTTCCTACAGCCCAGCATGAGTATCTGCGTGAGAAGATGTGCCTTACCTGAGTCTTCACTTTGCTGACGAAAGAAGGGGAATGTCACTGCACGTTTTTTTTTGTTCGTCAGAAAAGTTCATTTCTAACTGTACATTTCCCCTGTTCTCTGCACCTGTTGTGATAACTTATCTGGTAACCATAGTGAATCCCATATGACTAGCTATGTTATGGGTTCAGTCTGTTTAGTGCGCATGTCTAGAAGAAGTTCCCAGAGTTATTATCTGTATTTTTTTTTTCACTTTGCTGTTACTGTCTGTTACGTTAAGATGTAGTGAGCTAGCTCTGTATAATATATATTTAGTTTTTATATTTTGTTAGTAAAAGGTATTTAGTAAGATTATGCGTCGTGTTTTTCTTGCCTTCCTGCAAGTGTAACATGCATTCTCTGAAGCACGGTCCGTCGCCCTCTACAAAGTCCTATTAGACCACTCAGAGGCTTTCGATACCATCGACCATGGTATCCTGATGCGGAGTTTCAGGGGATTGGGAGTGGGAGGCACGGTTCTTCAGTGGTTCTCCTCCTATCTCCTGGGACGTTCGCAGTCGGTGTTGGCAGTGTTCTGTACCAGCCTGCTACCGGCCCTGCAGAAAAGGCAACCCCTTTACAAACGGCAAGAGGCTGGAATGAAGTCTGCCAAATTTATTACTACAAAAACAAACAAGACACGAACCAAGATACAGGAGCTTTGAAACACTATCTGAGCGGTTGCTTTCAGCAAACCAGCCCTCCCCACACATTCCCTTTATAAAGAGTTCAGGGCGTGGCTTCTCTGTGCCTCCTTCCGAGAAGCCCCATTGCCTTCCTCTGTTTACTCCTACTTGACTGCCTCCTGCGTCAGGCGTCCTTGAACAGGGCCAGCTGTGGGTCATCTTCATCCACACTGTCAGGCTCACATAGCTGGGTCTCCATGGTGACCAAATGGGAGGGGCCTGCCTGAGGGCTATCATCAGCAAGATCTTCAACCCCCTCAGCAAGGTCTTCAACACCCCTTCCTCCTCCTCTGAGTCATCCGACCCAACTGCCAAACCCACAGGCTGACCCTGAATCACAACACTATCCCGCACCGCAGGGTCCTTCCCCCGGGTCTGCCGATCCGGATGCGGTCGAGATGGAAATTGTTCATGAAAAGCGGTCACCAACGCAGGGGCATGAACGGCGGTCGCGTCTTCCCAGGTGAAGTCCTCTGGTCCATAACCTTTCCATTCAATCAGGTACTGGAAACGACCTTTCAGCCAATGGGAATCCCTGATGCTGGCAACCTCGTACTCGGCGGTGCTGCCTCCATCACGAGGTCCTGATGGGGGAGGTTCCGCTCGGTGGAGTGGACAGGCCGGTTGCTCGGGGACCAACAGAGACCGATGAAAGACTGGGTGCACGTGCAGGGAACGTGGCAGAGTTAAGCGATAGGTGACCGGATTGATGACAGCCTTGACTGGGAACGGTCCTAAATATCGGTGATCTAACTTTCTCAGCGGCCGTGTTGACGGTAGGTTCCTGGTGGACAACCAGACCCGATCTCCCACCGATAGTGTAGGTGTATCCCGTCTTGACCGATCAGCAAATCTTTTGAGGATGATGTGCGGACGAGAGGCAAATCTTGATATCCAATGCATGCATCAACTCCTGCCAGAAGCGGGCTGTAAACTGGGCCCCCCTATCAGAGACGACTCTACCAGGGAGACCGTGCAGCCGAAACACCTGCTGAATGAACATATGACTAGTGGCGCAGGCTGACGGTAAGCCGCGACAGGGGATGAAGTGCGCCATCTTGGTCAGCATGTCCACCACAACATACACTGTCATAAAACCAGAGGATGGGGGTAAATCCTTCAGAAAGTCCATGGACACAGCCCCCCAGGGTCTTTTGGGTGTCGGCAAAGGCTGCAGTAATCCAGGCGGGGCCCCTGTCACTGACCTGGCCTGTCTGCATGGGATGCAGGAGGTAACATAGGACTGGACGTCGTGTCGGACTCGGGGCCACCAGAAGGTACGGGAGACCAGGTTCAGGGTCTTGAACAGGCCAAAATGCCCCGCCGCCGGGTTATCGTGACACTGGCTGAGGATGAGTCCCCTGAGTGGCCCTCCCGGAACGTAGAGCCGGTCACAATAATACAAAAGTCCATCCGTGACCATCCAAGGAGAGTCTGGCCCCACCTCCTCCTTCCGCCGAGCCACCCACACCTCCTGCTGCTGTGCCTCCTGGATCCGAGCCCGTATATCAACCGGCTCCCGCACTGCAGCAAAAAACTCGACGGGGATCACTGTCCTGGGCAGGAGCTTGTCTTCCACTCGGGAATATTCGGGCTTCCTGGACAGAGCATCCGCTCTTTGATTGTGCCCGCTAGGTATGTACCGAACCCGGAAGTCAAACCTCGCAAAGAAAAGAGACCACCGGATCTGGCGTTGGTTCAAATTCCGAGAGGTCTGCAGGCTTTCCAAATTCTTATGGTCCGTCCAGACCTCGATTTGATGCCGTGCTCCCTCCAGATGATGCCTCCAGGCCTCGAACGCTGCTTTGATGGCCAGCAGCTCCTTCTCCCAGATTGTATAATTGCGCTCCGAAGGGTTCAGTTTTCGTGAATGGTACACGCAAGGAAAGAGGGTACCGCTGGGCATCGTTGCGTGGAGTAACACCGCCCCAATGGCAATGTCGGAGGCATCCGCCTCCACAACAAACAGCTGTTGCGGGTCAGGATGCTTCAAGATGGGCTCCTTCATGAAAGCTTCCTTCAAAGTCTGGAAAGCCTGTTGTTCTGGAGCGTTCCACTGGAATCGAGTCTTCTTCTGCAGGAGCCGGGTGAGGGGAGCTGTCAAGGCAGCAAACCCAGGGATGAAAGTTCGGTAATAGTTGGCGAACCCAAGAAGTTGCTGAACATCCTTCACGCGACGCAGGGGTTGCCAACTCTGCAAAGACTCAACCTTACTTGGCTCCATGCCAATGCCCTCAGGAGAAATGCGGTGACCCAGGAAATCGATGGTCACCCGGTAGAACTGGCACTTCTCCAACTTGGCAAACAGCCGATGTTCTCGGAGTCGCTACAGGACCTGATGGAGATGCTGATGGTGCACCTCACGCGACGGGGAGTAGATCAGGATGTCATCCAAGTAGATCACTGATCCAACAAATCCTGGAAAATGTCATTCATGAAATGCTGAAACACAGCGGGGGCGTTGGTCAGGCCAAACGGCATCGCCGTGTATTCAAAATGTCCATAGCGAGTACCAAACGCCGTCTTCCACTCATCACCCGGCCGAACCCTGACGAGGTTGTAAGCTCCACGCAGGTCCAGTTTCGTGAAGATCTTAGCCTCCCGGAGTCGGTCCAAGAGTTCGGGGATGAGGGACAGCGGGTAACGATTGCGCACCGTGATGGCGTTGAGTTTCCTATAATCGCAGCAAAGCCGCAATTCGCCCGACTTCTTTTTGACGAAGAGCATGGGTGCAGACACTGGCGAGGACGAGGGCCGGATGAAACCGCGAGCCAAATTCTTCTCCAGAAAGTCCCGCAATGCAGCCAACTCGGGGTCCGACATGGAGTACAAACGCCCCACTGGGAGAGGCGCATCAGGGACTAAATCAATGGGGCAGTCATAGGGCCTGTGAGGGGGTAATTGATCCGCCTCTGTCTCACTGAACACATCAGCAAAGTCAGACAGTTCGGGAGGCAAGGAAACCCCTGGGGAACCCTCCACCTGGCCGGCACAGATATGGTGGGAGTGGTCCACGCACTGCAAGCTTGGGAAGGTGACCAAGTTCTGTGACCAATAGATCTGTGGGTCATGCGCTCGGAGCCACGCCAGTCCCAAGACCACGGGGAAATGCAGATCTGAGGTGATATTGAACTGGATGGCCTCCACATGGGAACTGATGGCCATACATAATGGTTGCGTGGTGGCCATAATTGGCCCAGACAGGAGCACTCGACCATCGATAGTCTCCACTAACATGGGCGGATCCACCGGGCACTGGGGAACAGCCCATTTGGCCACAAATGCTGAGTCCATAAAATTTGTGGTGGTCCCAGAGTCAATTAAGGCATGGACTGGAATCCCCTCTGGCTTGCCAGGAAGGATCAGACGTGCCTCCAAAATCAGATGCCGTGGAGGTCCACAGGCAGCATCGGAAAGACGTCGCTCAGTGTTGTTGTGGGACGCCCGATCTATCACACCGTCTAGATCGGGCTCGGGGCGTTTCCCAACAGAAAAGTAGGGGACTTTCTCGGGGCAGGCTCGGTCACTGATGCCCGCTGTCGCTTCTTTGGGCAAAAAGCAGCCAAATGCCCAGGGTCACCACAGTAAAAACACAACCCCCCCGATCGTCGTCTGTTCATTTCAGTCACCGATAGACGAGACCTGGCGGCACCCAGCTCCATTGACTCCTCCCTTTGAACTGGGGGCTCACGCACAACAGGGGCTGCAGGGGTCTGTGGGGTGGCATGGTGAATCCTTCGCTGCTGCAGCCGAGCATCGATCCGCAGGCAGAGATGGATCAGCCCATTCAGGTCTGAGGGAATATCCACACGGGCCAGCTCATCCAACATCTCCTCCGACAATCCATCCTGGAAGGCATCCACAAGCGCAGCCTCATTCCAGGTGGAATCCTGGCTAAGCAGCCGAAAATCGCTGATATAGCCCTGTTGGGGGCGTTGACCCTGCCTCAGAGCTTTCAGGCGTCGAGTAGCAGTCTGCGTCTTAATAGGGTCCTCATACATCAGACGCATATGATCACAAAACCCCACAAAGTTGTCCAACAATGGGCTAGGTTGAGCCAGCAGAGGCGTGCCCCAACGAGCTGCATCACCCGGAAGAAGGCTTAACACAAACCCCACCTTATCCCGGTCAGTGGGGAAATCAGCTGCTCTCACGCTGATAAAGAGCTGGCATTGTCCCAGGAAAGCAGGAAACAGTTCTGGAGTGCCTGTAAATTTATCCGGCATTGCAACTTGGCATTTTCTCCTGGGTGGGGGTGATGGTGGGGGTGCAGCATGAACCTGAGCTTGCAGTTGAGCCACCTGAGCTTCCAGCAAAGTGAGTTGCTGGGTGAGCTGGGCATTCTCAGCACGTAGCTGCTCCATAATATTAGTAAGGGGTGGGAGGCTGAAAGCAAACTGTTCCGTACCAGCCTGCTACCAGCCCTGCAGAAAAGGCAACCCCTTTACAAACGGCAAGAGGCTGGAATGAAGTCTGCCAAATTTATTACTACAAAAACAAACAAGACTCGAACCAAGATATAGGAGCTTTGAAACACTATCTGAGCGGTTGCTTTCAGCAAACCAGCCCTCCCCACACATTCCCTTTATAAAGAGTTCAGGGCGTGGCTTCTCTGTGCCTCCTTCCGAGAAGCCCCATTGCCTTCCTCTGTTTACTCCTACTTGACTGCCTCCTGCGTCAGGCGTCCTTGAACAGGGCCAGCTGTGGGTCATCTTCATCCACACTGTCAGGCTCACACAGCTGGGTCTCCATGGTGACCAGGTGGGAGGGGCCTGCCTGAGGGCTATCATCAGCAAGATCTTCAACCCCCTCAGCAAGGTCTTCAACACCCCCCTCCTCCTCCTCTGAGTCGTCCAACCCAACTACCGAACCCACAGGCTGACCCTGAATCACAACAGGCAGCGGGACAGAGGTCGACCTTGAGGCCTCTCGCTTGTAGAGTTCCTCAGGGGTCGGTCCTCTCGCCTCTCCTGTTCAACATCTATATGAAGCCGCTGGGTGAGATCATTCGTGGTTTTGGAGTTGGGTATCATCAGTATGCGGATGATACCCAGCTTTTCATTTCGACCCCAAACCACCCCAGTGATGCCCTCGACGTGATGTCCCATTGCTTGGAGGCGGTTTGGGTCTGGATGGGGAGGAACAGGCTTCGACTCAACCCTGACAAGACTGAGTGGCTGTGCGTACCGGCATCTCGGGATATTCAGAATATTCCATCTCTTTCTATGGGGGGTGAGTTATTACCCCCCGTAGATAGGGCTCGCAACTTGGGAGTCCTCCTAGAATCACAGCTTTCTTTAGAAGACCATATAGTAAATGTGACTAGGGGGGCCTTCGCCCAGGTTCGCCTGGTGCGCCAGTTGCGGCCCTATCTAGACCGGGATGCCTTGCATACGGTCACTCATGCGCTCGTGACCTCTCATTTGGACTACTGCAACGCTCTCTACATGGGGCTGCCCTTGAGGACCACTCAGAGGCTCCAACTGGTACAGAATGCAGCCGCGAGAGTTGTGTTGGGAGTCTCCCGATACTCCCATGTTACACCCCTGCTCCGCGAGCTGCATTGGCTCCCAGTTGTCTTCCGGGTGAGATTCAAGGTGCTGGTAATGACCTACAAAGCCCTTCATGGCATGGGTCCGGAATACCTCAGGGAGCACCTGCGGCCGGCATCAACTTCCCTCCGCCCTAACAAATGCAAGATATAACATTGGCTATCTCCGCAAGGAAACATCAGATCTGCACAACTCATGGTTTTCTGGTCTTCGGGGAGGAGGGGGAACATGAATATGTGTTTGTTTTTCGAATTTGAGCTCTTTCTTCAATGGGCACTTTTCATACTATAAGCAGTTTTTCCTAACAAATGCAAGATATAACATGGGCTATCTCCGCAAGGAAACATCAGATCTGCAAACGTTATGGTTTTTTGGTCTTCGGGGAGGATGGGGAACATGAATATGTTTTTGTTTTTCGAATTTGAGCTCTTTCTGCAATGGGCACTTTTCATGCTATAAGCACTTTTTCCTAACAAATGCAAGATATAACATGGGATATCTCCGCAAGGAAACATGAGATCTGCAAAAGTTATGGTTTTTTGGTCTTCGGGGAGGAGGGGGAACATGAATATGTGTTTGTTTTTCGAATATGAGCTCTTTCTGCAATGGGCACTTTTCATACTATAAGCAGTTTTTCCTAACAAATGCAAGATATAGCATTGGCTATCTCCGCAAGGAAACATCAGATCTGCACAACTCATGGTTTTTTGGTCTTCGGGGAGGATGGGGAACATGAAAATGTGTTTGTTTTTCGAATTTGACCTCTATCTGAAATGGGCACTTTTCATGCTATAAGCAGTTTTTCCTAACAAATGCAAGATATAACTTTGGCTATCTCTGCAAGGAAACATCAGATCTGCACAACTCATGGTTTTTTGGTCTTCGGGGAGGATGGGGAACATGAATATGTGTTTGTTTTTCGAATTTGACCTCTATCTGAAATGAGCACTTTTCATGCTCTAAGCAGTTTTTCCTAACAAATGCAAGATATAACATTGGCTATCTCCGCAAGGAAACATCAGATCTGCACAACTCATGGTTTTTTGGTCTTCGGGGAGGAGGGGGAACATGAATATGTGTTTGTTTTTCGAATTTGAGATCTTTCTGCAATGGGCACTTTTCATACTATAAGCAGTTTTTCCTAACAAATGCAAGATTTAACATTGGCTATCTCCGCAAGGAAACATCAGATCTGCTCAACCCATGGTTTTTTGGTCTTCGGGGAGGAGGGGGAACATGAATATGTGTTTGTTTTTCGAATTTGAGCTCTTTCTGCAATGGGCACTTTTCATACTATAAGCAGTTTTTCCTAACAAATGCAAGATATAACATGGGCTATCTCCGCAAGGAAACATGAGATCTGCAAAAGTTATGGTTTTTTGGTCTTCGGGGAGGAGGGGGAACATGAATATGTGTTTGTTTTTCGAATTTGAGATCTTTATGCAATGGGCACTTTTCATGCTCTAAGCAGTTTTTCCTAACAAATGCAAGATATAACATTGGCTATCTCCGCAAGGAAACATCAGATCTGCACAACTCATGGTTTTTTGGTCTTCGGGGAGGATGGGGAACATGAATATGTTTTTGTTTTTCGAATTTGAGCTCTTTCTGCAATGGGCACTTTTCATGCTATAAGCACTTTTTCCTAACAAATGCAAGATATAACATGGGCTATCTCCGCAAGGAAACATGAGATCTGCACAACTCATGGTTTTTTGGTCTTCGGGGAGGAGGGGGAACATGAATATGTGTTTGTTTTTCGAATTTGAGATCTTTCTGCAATGGGCACTTTTCATACTATAAAGCAGTTTTTCCTAACAAATGCAAGATTTATTTAATTCCATTTAATTCCATTTATATCCCACCCTTCTCCAAAGACTCAGGGCGGCTTACAAGCTTAGCAGTAGCCTTCATTCTATGTATATGCCTGCTTATTAGGGCTTTCACACACACCCCAAGCGGATTTAACATTGGCTATCTCCGCAAGGAAACATCAGATCTGCTCAACCCATGGTTTTTTGGTCTTCGGGGAGGAGGGGGAACATGAATATGTGTTTCTTTTTCGAATTTGAGCTCTTTCTGCAATGGGAACTTTTCATACTATAAGCAGTTTTTCCTAACAAATGCAATATATAACATGGGCTATCTCCGCAAGGAAACATGAGATCTGCAAACGTTATGGTTTTTTGGTCTTCGGGGAGGTTGGGGAACATGAATATGTTTTTGTTTTTCGAATTTGAGCTCTATCTGAAATGAGCACTTTTCATGCTCTAAGCAGTTTTTCCTAACAAATGCAAGATATAACATTGGCTATCTCCGCAAGGAAACATCAGATCTGCACAACTCATGGTTTTTTGGTCTTCGGGGAGGATGGGGAACATGAATATGATTGTTTTTCGAATTTGAGCTCTTTCTGCAATGGGCACTTTTCATGCTATAAGCAGTTTTTCCTAACAAATGCAAGATATAACATTGGCTATCTCCGCAAGGAAACATCAGATCTGCACAACTCATGGTTTTTTGGTCTTCGGGGAGGATGGGGAACATGAAAATGTGTTTGTTTTTCGAATTTGACCTCTATCTGAAATGGGCACTTTTCATGCTATAAGCAGTTTTTCCTAACAAATGCAAGATATAACATGGGATATCTCTGCAAGAAAACATGAGATCTGCAAAAGTTATGGTTTTTTGGTCTTCGGGGAGGATGGGGAACATGAATATGTGTTTGTTTTTCGAATTTGACCTCTATCTGAAATTAGCACTTTTCATGCTCTAAGCAGTTTTTCCTAACAAATGCAAGATATAACATTGGCTATCTCCGCAAGGAAACATCAGATCTGCACAACTCATGGTTTTCTGGTCTTCGGGGAGGAGGGGGAACATGAATGTGTTTGTTTTTTGAATTTGAGATCTTTCTGCAATGGGCACTTTTCATACTATAAGCAGTTTTTCCTAACAAATGCAAGATATAATATGGGCTATCTCCGCAAGGAAACATCAGATCTGCAAACGTTATGGTTTTTTGGTCTTCGGGGAGGATGGGGAACATGAATATGTGATTGTTTTTCGAATTTGAGCTCTTTCTGCAATGGTCACTTTTCATACTATAAGCACTTTTTCCTAACAAACGCAAGATATAACATGGGCTATCTCCGCAAGGAAACATGAGATCTGCAAAAGTTATGGTTTTTTGTTCTTCGGGGAGGATGGGGAACATGAATATGTGTTTGTTTTTCGAATTTGACCTCTATCTGAAATGAGCACTTTTCATGCTCTAAGCAGTTTTTCCTAACAAATGCAAGATATAACATTGGCTATCTCCGCAAGGAAACATCAGATCTGCACAACTCATGGTTTTTTGGTCTTCGGGGAGGATGGGGAACATGAATATGTGATTGTTTTTCAAATTTGAGCTCTTTCTGCAATGGGCACTTTTCATTCTATAAGCAGTTTTTCCTAACAAATGCAAGATATAGCATTGGCTATCTCCGCAAGGAAACATCAGATCTGCTCAACTCATGGTTTTTTGGTCTTCGGGGAGGAGGGGGAACATGAATATGTGTTTGTTTTTCGAATATGAGCTCTTTCTGCAATGGGCACTTTTCATACTATAAGCAGTTTTTCCTAACAAATGCAAGATATAGCATTGGCTATCTCCGCAAGGAAACATCAGATCTGCACAACTCATGGTTTTTTGGTCTTCGGGGAGGCTGGGGAACATGAAAATGTGTTTGTTTTTCGAATTTGACCTCTATCTGAAATGGGCACTTTTCATGCTATAAGCAGTTTTTCCTAACAAATGCAAGATATAACATGGGCTATCTCCGCAAGGAAACATGAGATCTGCAAAAGTTATGGTTTTTTGTTCTTCGGGGAGGATGGGGAACATGAATATGTGTTTGTTTTTCGAATTTGACCTCTATCTGAAATGTGCACTTTTCATGCTCTAAGCAGTTTTTCCTAACAAATGCAAGATATAACATTGGCTATCTCCGCAAGGAAACATCAGATCTGCACAACTCATGGTTTTTTGGTCTTCGGGGAGGATGGGGAACATGAATATGTGATTGTTTTTCGAATTTGAGATCTTTCTGCAATGGGCACTTTTCATGCTATAAGCAGTTTTTCCTAACAAATGCAAGATATAACATTGGCTATCTCCGCAAGGAAACATCAGATCTGCACAACTCATGGATTTTTGGTCTTCGGGGAGGATGGGGAACATGAAAATGTGTTTGTTTTTCGAATTTGACCTCTATCTGAAATGGGCACTTTTCATGCTATAAGCAGTTTTTCCTAACAAATGCAAGATATAACATGGGCTATCTCCGCAAGGAAACATGAGATCTGCAAAAGTTATGTTTTTTTGGTCTTCGGGGAGGATGGGGAACATGAATATGTGTTTGTTTTTCGAATTTGAGCTCTATCTGAAATGAGCACTTTTCATGCTCTAAGCAGTTTTTCCTAACAAATGCAAGATATAACATGGGCTATCTCCGCAAGGATACATCAGATCTGCACAACTCATGGTTTTTTGGTCTTCGGGGAGGAGGGGGAACATGAATATGTTTTTGTTTTTCGAATTTGAGCTCTATCTGAAATGAGCACTTTTCATGCTCTAAGCAGTTTTTCCTAACAAATGCAAGATATAACATTTGCTATCTCCGCATGGAAACATCAGATCTGCACAACTCATGGTTTTTTGGTCTTCGGGGAGGAGGGGGAACATGAATATGTGTTTCTTTTTCGAATTTGAGCTCTTTCTGCAATGGGCACTTTTCATACTATAAGCAGTTTTTCCTAACAAATGCAAGATATAACATGGGCTATCTCCGCAAGGAAACATCAGATCTGCAAACGTTATGGTTTTTTGGTCTTCGGGGAGGATGGGGAACATGAATATGTTTTTGTTTTTCGAATTTGAGCTCTATCTGAAATGAGCACTTTTCATGCTCTAAGCAGTTTTTCCTAACAAATGCAAGATATAACATTGGCTATCTCCGCAAGGAAACATCAGATCTGCACAACTCATGGTTTTTTGGTCTTCGGGGAGGATGGGGAACATGAATATGTGATTGTTTTTCGAATTTGAGCTCTTTCTGCAATGGGCACTTTTCATACTATAAGCAGTTTTTCCTAACAAATGCAAGATATAACATGGGCTATCTCCGCAAGGAAACATGAGATCTGCAAAAGTTATGGTTTTTTGTTCTTCGGGGAGGATGGGGAACATGAATATGTGTTTGTTTTTCGAATTTGACCTCTATCTGAAATGTGCACTTTTCATGCTCTAAGCAGTTTTTCCTAACAAATGCAAGATATAACATTGGCTATCTCCGCAAGGAAACAACAGATCTGCACAACTCATGGTTTTTTGGTCTTCGGGGAGGATGGGGAACATGAAAATGTGTTTGTTTTTCGAATTTGACCTCTATCTGAAATGGGCACTTTTCATGCTATAAGCAGTTTTTCCTAACAAATGCAAGATATATCATGGGCTATCTCCGCAAGGAAACATGAGATCTGCAAAAGTTATGGTTTTTTGGTCTTCGGGGAGGATGGGGAACATGAATATGTGTTTGTTTTTCGAATTTGACCTCTATCTGAAATGAGCACTTTTCATGCTCTAAGCAGTTTTTCCTAACAAATGCAAGATATAACATTGGCTATCTCCGCAAGGATACATCAGATCTGCAAAACTCATGGTTTTTTGGTCTTCGGGGAGGAGGGGGAACATGAAAATGTGTTTGTTTTTCGAATTTGACCTCTATCTGAAATGGGCACTTTTCATGCTTATAAGCAGTTTTTCCTAACAAATGCAAGATATAACATGGGATATCTCCGCAAGGAAACATGAGATCTGCAAAAGTTATGGTTTTTTGGTTTTCGGGGAGGATGGGGAACATGAATATGTGTTTGTTTTTCGAATTTGACCTCTATCTGAAATGAGCACTTTTCATGCTCTAAGCAGTTTTTCCTAACAAATGCAAGATATAACATTGGCTATCTCCGCAAGGAAACATCAGATCTGCACAACTCATGGTTTTTTGGTCTTCGGGGAGGAGGGGGAACATGAATATGTGTTTGTTTTTCGAATTTGAGATCTTTCTGCAATGGGCACTTTTCATACTATAAGCAGTTTTTCCTAACAAATGCAAGATATAACATTGGCAATCTCCGCAAGGAAACATCAGATCTGCTCAACTCATGGTTTTTTGGTCTTCGGGGAGGAGGGGGAACATGAATATGTGTTTGTTTTTCGAATTTGAGCTCTTTCTGCAATGGGCACTTTTCATGCTATAAGCAGTTTTTCCTAACAAATGCAAGATATAACATTGGCTATCTCCGCAAGGAAACATCAGATCTGCACAACTCATGGTTTTTTGGTCTTCGGGGAGGATGGGGAACATGAAAATGTGTTTGTTTTTCGAATTTGACCTCTATCTGAAATGGGCACTTTTCATGCTATAAGCAGTTTTTCCTAACAAATGCAAGATATAACATCTCTGCAAGAAAACATGAGATCTGCAAAAGTTATGGTTTTTTGGTCTTCGGGGAGGATGGGGAACATGAATATGTGTTTGTTTTTCGAATTTGACCTCTATCTGAAATTAGCACTTTTCATGCTCTAAGCAGTTTTTCCTAACAAATGCAAGATATAACATTGGCTTTCTCCGCAAGGAAACATCAGATCTGCACAACTCATGGTTTTCTGGACTTCGGGGAGGAGGGGGAACATGAATATGTGTTTGTTTTTCGAATTTGAGATCTTTCTGCAATGGGCACTTTTCATACTATAAGCAGTTTTTCCTAACAAACGCAAGATATAACATGGGCTATCTCCGCAAGGAAACATCAGATCTGCAAAAGTTATGGTTTTTTGTTCTTCGGGGAGGATGGGGAACATGAATATGTGTTTGTTTTTCGAATTTGACCTCTATCTGAAATGAGCACTTTTCATGCTCTAAGCAGTTTTTCCTAACAAATGCAAGATATGACATTGGCTATCTCCGCAAGGAAACATCAGATCTGCACAACTCATGGTTTTTTGGTCTTCGGGGAGGATGGGGAACATGAATATGTGATTGTTTTTCAAATTTGAGCTCTTTCTGCAATGGGCACTTTTCATTCTATAAGCAGTTTTTCCTAACAAATGCAAGATATAACATTGGCTATCTCCGCAAGGAAACATCAGATCTGCTCAACTCATGGTTTTTTGGTCTTCGGGGAGGAGGGGGAACATGAATATGTGTTTGTTTTTCGAATATGAGCTCTTTCTGCAATGGGCACTTTTCATACTATAAGCAGTTTTTCCTAACAAATGCAAGATATAGCATTGGCTATCTCCGCAAGGAAACATCAGATCTGCACAACTCATGGTTTTTTGGTCTTCGGGGAGGCTGGGGAACATGAAAATGTGTTTGTTTTTCGAATTTGACCTCTATGTGAAATGGGCACTTTTCATGCTATAAGCAGTTTTTCCTAACAAATGCAAGATATAACATGGGCTATCTCCGCAAGGAAACATGAGATCTGCAAAAGTTATGGTTTTTTGGTCTTCGGGGAGGATGGGGAACATGAATATGTGTTTGTTTTTCGAATTTGACCTCTATCTGAAATGAGCACTTTTCATGCTCTAAGCAGTTTTTCCTAACAAATGCAAGATATAACATTGGCTATCTGCGCAAGAAAACATCAGATCTGCTCAACCCATGGTTTTTTGGTCTTCGTGGAGGAGGGGGAACATGAATATGTGTTTGTTTTTCGAATTTGAGCTCTTTCTGCAATGGGCACTTTTCATACTATAAGCAGTTTTTCCTAACAAATGCAAGATTTAACATTGGCTATCTCCGCAAGGAAACATCAGATCTGCTCAACCCATGGTTTTTTGGTCTTCGTGGAGGAGGGGGAACATGAATATGTGTTTGTTTTTCGAATTTCAGCTCTTTCTGCAATGGGCACTTTTCATACTATAAGCAGTTTTTCCTAACAAATGCAAGATATAACATGGGCTATCTCCGCAAGGAAACATCAGATCTGCAAACGTTATGGTTTTTTGGTCTTCGGGGAGGATGGGGAACATGAATATGTTTTTGTTTTTCGAATTTGAGCTCTTTCTGCAATGGGCACTTTTCATGCTATAAGCACTTTTTCCTAACAAATGCAAGATATAACATGCGATATCTCCGCAAGGAAACATGAGATCTGCAAAAGTTATGGTTTTTTGGTCTTCGGGGAGGAGGGGGAACATGAATATGTGTTTGTTTTTCGAATTTGAGATCTTTCTGCAATGGGCACTTTTCATGCTCTAAGCAGTTTTTCCTAACAAATGCAAGATATAACATTGGCTATCTCCGCAAGGAAACATCAGATCTGCACAACTCATGGTTTTTTGGTCTTCGGGGAGGATGGGGAACATGAATATGTGATTGTTTTTCGAATTTGAGCTCTTTCTGCAATGGGCTCTTTTCATACTATAAGCACTTTTTCCTAACAAACGCAAGATATAACATGGGCTATCTCCGCAAGGAAACATGAGATCTGCAAAAGTTATGGTTTTTTGTTCTTAGGGGAGGATGGGGAACATGAATATGTGTTTGTTTTTCGAATTTGACCTCTATCTGAAATGAGCACTTTTCATGCTCTAAGCAGTTTTTCCTAACAAATGCAAGATATGACATTGGCTATCTCCGCAAGGAAACATCAGATCTGCACAACTCATGGTTTTTTGGTCTTCGGGGAGGAGGGGGAACATGAATATGTGTTTGTTTTTCGAATATGAGCTCTTTCTGCAATGGGCACTTTTCATACTATAAGCAGTTTTTCCTAACAAATGCAAGATATAGCATTGGCTATCTCCGCAAGGAAACATCAGATCTGCACAACTCATGGTTTTTTGGTCTTCGGGGAGGCTGGGGAACATGAAAATGTGTTTGTTTTTCGAATTTGACCTCTATCTGAAATGGGCACTTTTCATGCTATAAGCAGTTTTTCCTAACAAATGCAAGATATAACATGGGCTATCTCCGCAAGGAAACATGAGATCTGCAAAAGTTATGGTTTTTTGGTCTTCGGGGAGGATGGGGAACATGAATATGTGTTTGTTTTTCGAATTTGACCTCTATCTGAAATGAGCACTTTTCATGCTCTAAGCAGTTTTTCCTAACAAATGCAAGATATAACATTGGCTATCTCCGCAAGGAAACATCAGATCTGCACAACTCATGGTTTTTTGGTCTTCGGGGAGGAGGGGGAACATGAATATGTGTTTGTTTTTCGAATTTGAGATCTTTCTGCAATGGGCACTTTTCATACTATAAGCAGTTTTTCCTAACAAATGCAAGATTTAACATTGGCTATCTCTGCAAGGAAACATCAGATCTGCTCAACCCATGGTTTTTTGGTCTTCGGGGAGGAGGGGGAACATGAATATGTGTTTGTTTTTCGAATTTGAGCTCTTTCTGCAATGGGCACTTTTCATACTATAAGCAGTTTTTCCTAACAAATGCAAGATATAACATGGGCTATCTCCGCAAGGAAACATCAGATCTGCAAACGTTATGGTTTTTTGGTCTTCGGGGAGGATGGGGAACATGAATATGTTTTTGTTTTTCGAATTTGAGCTCTTTCTGCAATGGGCACTTTTCATGCTATAAGCAGTTTTTCCTAACAAATGCAAGATATAACATTGGCTATCTCCGCAAGGAAACATCAGATCTGCACAACTCATGGTTTTTTGGTCTTCGGGGAGGATGGGGAACATGAAAATGTGTTTGTTTTTCGAATTTGACCTCTATCTGAAATGGGCACTTTTCATGCTATAAGCAGTTTTTCCTAACAAATGCAAGATATAACATGGGATATCTCTGCAAGAAAACATGAGATCTGCAAAAGTTATGGTTTTTTGGTCTTCGGGGAGGATGGGGAACATGAATATGTGTTTGTTTTTCGAATTTGACCTCTATCTGAAATTAGCACTTTTCATGCTCTAAGCAGTTTTTCCTAACAAATGCAAGATATAACATTGGCTATCTCCGCAAGGAAACATCAGATCTGCACAACTCATGGTTTTCTGGTCTTCGGGGAGGAGGGGGAACATGAATATGTGTTTGTTTTTCGAATTTGAGATCTTTCTGCAATGGGCACTTTTCATACTATAAGCAGTTTTTCCTAACAAATGCAAGATATAATATGGGCTATCTCCGCAAGGAAACATCAGATCTGCAATCGTTATGGTTTTTTGGTCTTCGGGGAGGATGGGGAACATGAATATGTGTTTGTTTTTCGAATTTGACCTCTATCTGAAATGGGCACTTTTCATGCTATAAGCAGTTTTTCCTAACAAATGCAAGATATAACATGGGCTATCTCCGCAAGGAAACATGAGATCTGCAAAAGTTATGGTTTTTTGGTCTTCGGGGAGGATGGGGAACATGAATATGTGTTTGTTTTTCGAATTTGACCTCTATCTGAAATGAGCACTTTTCATGCTCTAAGCAGTTTTTCCTAACAAATGCAAGATATAACATTGGCTATCTCCGCAAGGAAACATCAGATCTGCACAACTCATGGTTTTTTGGTCTTCGGGGAGGAGGGGGAACATGAATATGTGTTTGTTTTTCGAATTTGAGATCTTTCTGCAATGGGCACTTTTCATACTATAAGCAGTTTTTCCTAACAAATGCAAGATTTAACATTGGCTATCTCTGCAAGGAAACATCAGATCTGCTCAACCCATGGTTTTTTGGTCTTCGGGGAGGAGGGGGAACATGAATATGTGTTTGTTTTTCGAATTTGAGCTCTTTCTGCAATGGGCACTTTTCATACTATAAGCAGTTTTTCCTAACAAATGCAAGATATAACATGGGCTATCTCCGCAAGGAAACATCAGATCTGCAAACGTTATGGTTTTTTGGTCTTCGGGGAGGATGGGGAACATGAATATGTTTTTGTTTTTCGAATTTGAGCTCTTTCTGCAATGGGCACTTTTCATGCTATAAGCAGTTTTTCCTAACAAATGCAAGATATAACATTGGCTATCTCCGCAAGGAAACATCAGATCTGCACAACTCATGGTTTTTTGGTCTTCGGGGAGGATGGGGAACATGAAAATGTGTTTGTTTTTCGAATTTGACCTCTATCTGAAATGGGCACTTTTCATGCTATAAGCAGTTTTTCCTAACAAATGCAAGATATAACATGGGATATCTCTGCAAGAAAACATGAGATCTGCAAAAGTTATGGTTTTTTGGTCTTCGGGGAGGATGGGGAACATGAATATGTGTTTGTTTTTCGAATTTGACCTCTATCTGAAATTAGCACTTTTCATGCTCTAAGCAGTTTTTCCTAACAAATGCAAGATATAACATTGGCTATCTCCGCAAGGAAACATCAGATCTGCACAACTCATGGTTTTCTGGTCTTCGGGGAGGAGGGGGAACATGAATATGTGTTTGTTTTTCGAATTTGAGATCTTTCTGCAATGGGCACTTTTCATACTATAAGCAGTTTTTCCTAACAAATGCAAGATATAATATGGGCTATCTCCGCAAGGAAACATCAGATCTGCAATCGTTATGGTTTTTTGGTCTTCGGGGAGGATGGGGAACATGAATATGTGTTTGTTTTTCGAATTTGAGCTCTTTCTGCAATGGGCTCTTTTCATACTATAAGCACTTTTTCCTAACAAACGCAAGATATAACATGGGCTATCTCCGCAAGGAAACATGAGATCTGCAAAAGTTATGGTTTTTTGTTCTTCGGGGAGGATGGGGAACATGAATATGTGTTTGTTTTTCGAATTTGACCTCTATCTGAAATGAGCACTTTTCATGCTCTAAGCAGTTTTTCCTAACAAATGCAAGATATGACATTGGCTATCTCCGCAAGGAAACATCAGATCTGCACAACTCATGGTTTTTTGGTCTTCGGGGAGGATGGGGAACATGAATATGTGATTGTTTTTCAAATTTGAGCTCTTTCTGCAATGGGCACTTTTCATTCTATAAGCAGTTTTTCCTAACAAATGCAAGATATAACATTGGCTATCTCCGCAAGGAAATATCAGATCTGCTCAACTCATGGTTTTTTGGTCTTCGGGGAGGAGGGGGAACATGAATATGTGTTTGTTTTTCGAATATGAGCTCTTTCTGCAATGGGCCCTTTTCATACTATAAGCAGTTTTTCCTAACAAATGCAAGATATAGCATTGGCTATCTCCGCAAGGAAACATCAGATCTGCACAACTCATGGTTTTTTGGTCTTCGGGGAGGCTGGGGAACATGAAAATGTGTTTGTTTTTCGAATTTGACCTCTATCTGAAATGGGCACTTTTCATGCTATAAGCAGTATTTCCTAACAAATGCAAGATATAACATGGGCTATCTCCGCAAGGAAACATGAGATCTGCAAACGTTATGGTTTTTTGGTCTTCGGGGAGGATGGGGAACATGAATATGTGTTTGTTTTTCGAATTTGACCTCTATCTGAAATGAGCACTTTTCATGCTCTAAGCAGTTTTTCCTAACAAATGCAAGATATAACATTGGCTATCTGCGCAAGGAAACATCAGATCTGCACAACTCATGGTTTTTTGGTCTTCGGGGAGGAGGGGGAACATGAATATGTGTTTGTTTTTCGAATTTGAGCTCTTTCTGCAATGGGCACTTTTCATACTATAAGCAGTTTTTCCTAACAAATGCAAGATATAACATGGGCTATCTCCGCAAGGAAACATCAGATCTGCAAACGTTATGGTTTTTTGGTCTTCGGGGAGGATGGGGAACATGAATATGTTTTTGTTTTTCGAATTTGACCTCTATCTGAAATGGGCACTTTTCATGCTATAAGCAGTTTTTCCTAACAAATGCAAGATATAACATGGGATATCTCTGCAAGAAAACATGAGATCTGCAAAAGTTATGGTTTTTTGGTCTTCGGGGAGGATGGGGAACATGAATATGTGTTTGTTTTTCGAATTTGACCTCTATCTGAAATTAGCACTTTTCATGCTCTAAGCAGTTTTTCCTAACAAATGCAAGATATAACATTGGCTATCTCCGCAAGGAAACATCAGATCTGCACAACTCATGGTTTTCTGGTCTTCGGGGAGGAGGGGGAACATGAATATGTGTTTGTTTTTCGAATTTGAGATCTTTCTGCAATGGGCACTTTTCATACTATAAGCAGTTTTTCCTAACAAATGCAAGATATAATATGGGCTATCTCCGCAAGGAAACATCAGATCTGCAAACGTTATGGTTTTTTGGTCTTCGGGGAGGATGGGGAACATGAATATGTGATTGTTTTTCGAATTTGACCTCTTTCTGCAATGGGCACTTTTCATACTATAAGCAGTTTTTCCTAACAAATGCAAGATATGACATTGGCTATCTCCGCAAGGAAACATCAGATCTGCACAACTCATGGTTTTTTGGTCTTCGGGGAGGATGGGGAACATGAATATGTGATTGTTTTTCAAATTTGAGCTCTTTCTGCAATGTGCACTTTTCATTCTATAAGCAGTTTTTCCTAACAAATGCAAGATATAACATTGGCTATCTCCGCAAGGAAACATCAGATCTGCTCAACTCATGGTTTTTTGGTCTTCGGGGAGGAGGGGGAACATGAATATGTGTTTGTTTTTCGAATATGAGCTCTTTCTGCAATGGGCACTTTTCATACTATAAGCAGTTTTTCCTAACAAATGCAAGATATAGCATTGGCTATCTCCGCAAGGAAACATCAGATCTGCACAACTCATGGTTTTTTGGTCTTCGGGGAGGCTGGGGAACATGAAAATGTGTTTGTTTTTCAAATTTGACCTCTATCTGAAATGGGCACTTTTCATGCTATAAGCAGTTTTTCCTAACAAATGCAAGATATAACATGGGCTATCTCCGCAAGGAAACATGAGATCTGCAAAAGTTATGGTTTTTTGGTCTTCGGGGAGGATGGGGAACATGAATATGTGTTTGTTTTTCGAATTTGACCTCTATCTGAAATGAGCACTTTTCATGCTCTAAGCAGTTTTTCCTAACAAATGCAAGATTTAACATTGGCTATCTCTGCAAGGAAACATCAGATCTGCTCAACCCATGGTTTTTTGGTCTTCGGGGAGGAGGGGGAACATGAATATGTGTTTGTTTTTCGAATTTGAGCTCTTTCTGCAATGGGCACTTTTCATACTATAAGCAGTTTTTCCTAACAAATGCAAGATATAACATGGGCTATCTCCGCAAGGAAACATCAGATCTGCAAACGTTATGGTTTTTTGGTCTTCAGGGAGGATGGGGAACATGAATATGTTTTTGTTTTTCGAATTTGAGCTCTTTCTGCAATGGGCACTTTTCATGCTATAAGCAGTTTTTCCTAACAAATGCAAGATATAACATTGGCTATCTCCGCAAGGAAACATCAGATCTGCACAACTCATGGTTTTTTGGTCTTCGGGGAGGATGGGGAACATGAAAATGTGTTTGTTTTTCGAATTTGACCTCTATCTGAAATGGGCACTTTTCATGCTATAAGCAGTTTTTCCTAACAAATGCAAGATATAACATGGGATATCTCTGCAAGAAAACATGAGATCTGCAAAAGTTATGGTTTTTTGGTCTTCGGGGAGGATGGGGAACATGAAAATGTGTTTGTTTTTCGAATTTGACCTCTATCTGAAATTAGCACTTTTCATGCTCTAAGCAGTTTTTCCTAACAAATGCAAGATATAACATTGGCTATCTCCGCAAGGAAACATCAGATCTGCACAACTCATGGTTTTCTGGTCTTCGGGGAGGAGGGGGAACATGAATATGTGTTTGTTTTTCGAATTTGAGCTCTTTCTGCAATGGGCACTTTTCATACTATAAGCAGTTTTTCCTAACAAATGCAAGATATAACATGGGCTATCTCCGCAAGGAAACATCAGATCTGCAAACGTTATGGTTTTTTGGTCTTCGGGGAGGATGGGGAACATGAATATGTTTTTGTTTTTCAAATTTGAGCTCTTTCTGCAATGGGCACTTTTCATGCTATAAGCACTTTTTCCTAACAAATGCAAGATATAACATGGGATATCTCCGCAAGGAAACATGAGATCTGCAAAAGTTATGGTTTTTTGGTCTTCGGGGAGGAGGGGGAACATGAATATGTGTTTGTTTTTCGAATTTGAGATCTTTCTGCAATGGGCACTTTTCATGCTCTAAGCAGTTTTTCCTAAAAAATGCAAGATATAACATGGGCTATCTCCGCAAGGAAACATCAGATCTGCACAACTCATGGTTTTTTGGTCTTCGGGGAGGATGGGGAACATGAATATGTGATTGTTTTTCGAATTTGAGCTCTTTCTGCAATGGGCACTTTTCATGCTATAAGCAGTTTTTCCTAACAAATGCAAGATATAACATGGGCTATCTCCGCAAGGAAACATCAGATCTGCACAACTCATGGTTTTTTGGTCTTCGGGGAGGATGGGGAACATGAAAATGTGTTTGTTTTTCGAATTTGACCTCTATCTGAAATGGGCACTTTTCATGCTCTAAGCAGTTTTTCCTAACAAATGCAAGATATAACATCTCTGCAAGAAAATATGAGATCTGCAAAAGTTATGGTTTTTTGGTCTTCGGGGAGGATGGGGAACATGAATATGTGTTTGTTTTTCGAATTTGACCTCTATCTGAAATTAGCACTTTTCATGCTCTAAGCAGTTTTTCCTAACAAATGCAAGATATAACATTGGCTATCTCCGCAAGGAAACATCAGATCTGCACAACTCATGGTTTTCTGGTCTTCGGGGAGGAGGGGGAACATGAATATGTGTTTGTTTTTCGAATTTGAGATCTTTCTGCAATGGGCACTTTTCATACTATAAGCAGTTTTTCCTAACAAACGCAAGATATAACATGGGCTATCTCCGCAAGGAAACATCAGATCTGCAAAAGTTATGGTTTTTTGTTCTTCGGGGAGGATGGGAAACATGAATATGTGTTTGTTTTTCGAATTTGACCTCTATCTGAAATGAGCACTTTTCATGCTCTAAGCAGTTTTTCCTAACAAATGCAAGATATGACATTGGCTATCTCCGCAAGGAAACATCAGATCTGCACAACTCATGGTTTTTTGGTCTTCGGGGAGGATGGGGAACATGAATATGTGATTGTTTTTCAAATTTGAGCTCTTTCTGCAATGGGCACTTTTCATTCTATAAGCAGTTTTTCCTAACAAATGCAAGATATAACATTGGCTATCTCCGCAAGGAAACATCAGATCTGCTCAACTCATGGTTTTTTGGTCTTCGGGGAGGAGGGGGAACATGAATATGTGTTTGTTTTTCGAATATGAGCTCTTTCTGCAATGGGCACTTTTCATACTATAAGCAGTTTTTCCTAACAAATGCAAGATATAGCATTGGCTATCTCCGCAAGGAAACATCAGATCTGCACAACTCATGGTTTTTTGGTCTTCGGGGAGGATGGGGAACATGAAAATGTGTTTGTTTTTCGAATTTGACCTCTATCTGAAATGGGCACTTTTCATGCTATAAGCAGTTTTTCCTAACAAATGCAAGATATAACTTTGGCTATCTCTGCAAGGAAACATCAGATCTGCACAACTCATGGTTTTTTGGTCTTCGGGGAGGATGGGGAACATGAATATGTGTTTGTTTTTCGAATTTGACCTCTATCTGAAATGAGCACTTTTCATGCTCTAAGCAGTTTTTCCTAACAAATGCAAGATATAACATTGGCTATCTCCGCAAGGAAACATCAGATCTGCACAACTCATGGTTTTTTGGTCTTCGGGGAGGAGGGGGAACATGAATATGTGTTTGTTTTTCGAATTTGAGATCTTTCTGCAATGGGCACTTTTCATACTATAAGCAGTTTTTCCTAACAAATGCAAGATTTAACATTGGCTATCTCCGCAAGGAAACATCAGATCTGCAAAAGTTATGGTTTTTTGGTCTTCGGGGAGGAGGGGGAACATGAATATGTGTTTGTTTTTCGAATTTGAGATCTTTCTGCAATGGGCACTTTTCATGCTCTAAGCAGTTTTTCCTAACAAATGCAAGATATAACATTGGCTATCTCCGCAAGGAAACATCAGATCTGCACAACTCATGGTTTTTTGGTCTTCGGGGAGGATGGGGAACATGAATATGTTTTTGTTTTTCGAATTTGAGCTCTTTCTGCAATGGGCACTTTTCATGCTATAAGCACTTTTTCCTAACAAATGCAAGATATAACATTGGCTATCTCCGCAAGGAAACATCAGATCTGCACAACTCATGGTTTTTTGGTCTTCGGGGAGGAGGGGGAACATGAATATGTGTTTGTTTTTCGAATTTGAGATCTTTCTGCAATGGGCACTTTTCATACTATAAAGCAGTTTTTCCTAACAAATGCAAGATTTATTTAATTCCATTTAATTCCATTTATATCCCACCCTTCTCCAAAGACTCAGGGCGGCTTACAAGCTTAGCAGTAGCCTTCATTCTATGTATATGCCTGCTTATTAGGGCTTTCACACACACCCCAAGCGGATTTAACATTGGCTATCTCCGCAAGGAAACATCAGATCTGCTCAACCCATGGTTTTTTGGTCTTTGGGGAGGAGGGGGAACATGAATATGTGTTTCTTTTTCGAATTTGAGCTCTTTCTGCAATGGGAACTTTTCATACTATAAGCAGTTTTTCCTAACAAATGCAATATATAACATGGGCTATCTCCGCAAGGAAACATGAGATCTGCAAACGTTATGGTTTTTTGGTCTTCGGGGAGGTTGGGGAACATGAATATGTTTTTGTTTTTCGAATTTGAGCTCTATCTGAAATGAGCACTTTTCATGCTCTAAGCAGTTTTTCCTAACAAATGCAAGATATAACATTGGCTATCTCCGCAAGGAAACATCAGATCTGCACAACTCATGGTTTTTTGGTCTTCGGGGAGGATGGGGAACATGAAAATGTGTTTGTTTTTCGAATTTGAGCTCTATCTGAAATGGGCACTTTTCATGCTATAAGCAGTTTTTCCTAACAAATGCAAGATATAACATGGGATATCTCTGCAAGAAAACATGAGATCTGCAAAAGTTATGGTTTTTTGGTCTTCGGGGAGGATGGGGAACATGAATATGTGTTTCTTTTTCGAATTTGACCTCTATCTGAAATTAGCACTTTTCATGCTCTAAGCAGTTTTTCCTAACAAATGCAAGATATAACATTGGCTATCTCCGCAAGGAAACATCAGATCTGCACAACTCATGGTTTTCTGGTCTTCGGGGAGGAGGGGGAACATGAATGTGTTTGTTTTTTGAATTTGAGATCTTTCTGCAATGGGCACTTTTCATACTATAAGCAGTTTTTCCTAACAAATTCAAGATATAATATGGGCTATCTCCGCAAGGAAACATCAGATCTGCAAACGTTATGGTTTTTTGGTCTTCGGGGAGGATGGGGAACATGAATATGTGATTGTTTTTCGAATTTGAGCTCTTTCTGCAATGGGCTCTTTTCATACTATAAGCACTTTTTCCTAACAAACGCAAGATATAACATGGGCTATCTCCGCAAGGAAACATGAGATCTGCAAAAGTTATGGTTTTTTGTTCTTAGGGGAGGATGGGGAACATGAATATGTGTTTGTTTTTCAAATTTGACCTCTATCTGAAATGAGCACTTTTCATGCTCTAAGCAGTTTTTCCTAACAAATGCAAGATATGACATTGGCTATCTCCGCAAGGAAACATCAGATCTGCACAACTCATGGTTTTTTGGTCTTCGGGGAGGAGGGGGAACATGAATATGTGTTTGTTTTTCGAATATGAGCTCTTTCTGCAATGGGCACTTTTCATACTATAAGCAGTTTTTCCTAACAAATGCAAGATATAGCATTGGCTATCTCCGCAAGGAAACATCAGATCTGCACAACTCATGGTTTTTTGGTCTTCGGGGAGGCTGGGGAACATGAAAATGTGTTTGTTTTTCGAATTTGACCTCTATCTGAAATGGGCACTTTTCATGCTATAAGCAGTTTTTCCTAACAAATGCAAGATATAACATGGGCTATCTCCGCAAGGAAACATGAGATCTGCAAAAGTTATGGTTTTTTGGTCTTCGGGGAGGATGGGGAACATGAATATGTGTTTGTTTTTCGAATTTGACCTCTATCTGAAATGAGCACTTTTCATGCTCTAAGCAGTTTTTCCTAACAAATGCAAGATATAACATTGGCTATCTCCGCAAGGAAACATCAGATCTGCACAACTCATGGTTTTTTGGTCTTCGGGGAGGAGGGGGAACATGAATATGTGTTTGTTTTTCGAATTTGAGATCTTTCTGCAATGGGCACTTTTCATACTATAAGCAGTTTTTCCTAACAAATGCAAGATTTAACATTGGCTATCTCTGCAAGGAAACATCAGATCTGCTCAACCCATGGTTTTTTGGTCTTCGGGGAGGAGGGGGAACATGAATATGTGTTTGTTTTTCGAATTTGAGCTCTTTCTGCAATGGGCACTTTTCATACTATAAGCAGTTTTTCCTAACAAATGCAAGATATAACATGGGCTATCTCCGCAAGGAAACATCAGATCTGCAAACGTTATGGTTTTTTGGTCTTCGGGGAGGAGGGGGAACATGAATATGTTTTTGTTTTTCGAATTTGAGCTCTTTCTGCAATGGGCACTTTTCATGCTATAAGCAGTTTTTCCTAACAAATGCAAGATATAACATTGGCTATCTCCGCAAGGAAACATCAGATCTGCACAACTCATGGTTTTTTGGTCTTCGGGGAGGATGGGGAACATGAAAATGTGTTTGTTTTTCGAATTTGACCTCTATCTGAAATGGGCACTTTTCATGCTATAAGCAGTTTTTCCTAACAAATGCAAGATATAACATGGGATATCTCTGCAAGAAAACATGAGATCTGCAAAAGTTATGGTTTTTTGGTCTTCGGGGAGGATGGGGAACATGAATATGTGTTTGTTTTTCGAATTTGACCTCTATCTGAAATTAGCACTTTTCATGCTCTAAGCAGTTTTTCCTAACAAATGCAAGATATAACATTGGCTATCTCCGCAAGGAAACATCAGATCTGCACAACTCATGGTTTTCTGGTCTTCGGGGAGGAGGGGGAACATGAATATGTGTTTGTTTTTCGAATTTGAGATCTTTCTGCAATGGGCACTTTTCATACTATAAGCAGTTTTTCCTAACAAATGCAAGATATAATATGGGCTATCTCCGCAAGGAAACATCAGATCTGCAATCGTTATGGTTTTTTGGTCTTCGGGGAGGATGGGGAACATGAATATGTGATTGTTTTTCGAATTTGAGCTCTTTCTGCAATGGGCTCTTTTCATACTATAAGCACTTTTTCCTAACAAACGCAAGATATAACATGGGCTATCTCCGCAAGGAAACATGAGATCTGCAAAAGTTATGGTTTTTTGTTCTTCGGGGAGGATGGGGAACATGAATATGTGTTTGTTTTTCGAATTTGACCTCTATCTGAAATGAGCACTTTTCATGCTCTAAGCAGTTTTTCCTAACAAATGCAAGATATGACATTGGCTATCTCCGCAAGGAAACATCAGATCTGCACAACTCATGGTTTTTTGGTCTTCGGGGAGGATGGGGAACATGAATATGTGATTGTTTTTCAAATTTGAGCTCTTTCTGCAATGGGCACTTTTCATTCTATAAGCAGTTTTTCCTAACAAATGCAAGATATAACATTGGCTATCTCCGCAAGGAAATATCAGATCTGCTCAACTCATGGTTTTTTGGTCTTCGGGGAGGAGGGGGAACATGAATATGTGTTTGTTTTTCGAATATGAGCTCTTTCTGCAATGGGCCCTTTTCATACTATAAGCAGTTTTTCCTAACAAATGCAAGATATAGCATTGGCTATCTCCGCAAGGAAACATCAGATCTGCACAACTCATGGTTTTTTGGTCTTCGGGGAGGCTGGGGAACATGAAAATGTGTTTGTTTTTCGAATTTGACCTCTATCTGAAATGGGCACTTTTCATGCTATAAGCAGTATTTCCTAACAAATGCAAGATATAACATGGGCTATCTCCGCAAGGAAACATGAGATCTGCAAACGTTATGGTTTTTTGGTCTTCGGGGAGGATGGGGAACATGAATATGTGTTTGTTTTTCGAATTTGACCTCTATCTGAAATGAGCACTTTTCATGCTCTAAGCAGTTTTTCCTAACAAATGCAAGATATAACATTGGCTATCTGCGCAAGGAAACATCAGATCTGCACAACTCATGGTTTTTTGGTCTTCGGGGAGGAGGGGGAACATGAATATGTGTTTGTTTTTCGAATTTGAGATCTTTCTGCAATGGGCACTTTTCATACTATAAGCAGTTTTTCCTAACAAATGCAAGATTTAACATTGGCTATCTCCGCAAGGAAACATCAGATCTGCTCAACCCATGGTTTTTTGGTCTTCGTGGAGGAGGGGGAACATGAATATGTGTTTGTTTTTCGAATTTGAGCTCTTTCTGCAATGGGCACTTTTCATACTATAAGCAGTTTTTCCTAACAAATGCAAGATATAACATGGGCTATCTCCGCAAGGAAACATCAGATCTGCAAACGTTATGGTTTTTTGGTCTTCGGGGAGGATGGGGAACATGAATATGTTTTTGTTTTTCGAATTTGACCTCTATCTGAAATGGGCACTTTTCATGCTATAAGCAGTTTTTCCTAACAAATGCAAGATATAACATGGGATATCTCTGCAAGAAAACATGAGATCTGCAAAAGTTATGGTTTTTTGGTCTTCGGGGAGGATGGGGAACATGAATATGTGTTTGTTTTTCGAATTTGACCTCTATCTGAAATTAGCACTTTTCATGCTCTAAGCAGTTTTTCCTAACAAATGCAAGATATAACATTGGCTATCTCCGCAAGGAAACATCAGATCTGCACAACTCATGGTTTTCTGGTCTTCGGGGAGGAGGGGGAACATGAATATGTGTTTGTTTTTCGAATTTGAGATCTTTCTGCAATGGGCACTTTTCATACTATAAGCAGTTTTTCCTAACAAATGCAAGATATAATATGGGCTATCTCCGCAAGGAAACATCAGATCTGCAAACGTTATGGTTTTTTGGTCTTCGGGGAGGATGGGGAACATGAATATGTGATTGTTTTTCGAATTTGACCTCTTTCTGCAATGGGCACTTTTCATACTATAAGCAGTTTTTCCTAACAAATGCAAGATATGACATTGGCTATCTCCGCAAGGAAACATCAGATCTGCACAACTCATGGTTTTTTGGTCTTCGGGGAGGATGGGGAACATGAATATGTGATTGTTTTTCAAATTTGAGCTCTTTCTGCAATGTGCACTTTTCATTCTATAAGCAGTTTTTCCTAACAAATGCAAGATATAACATTGGCTATCTCCGCAAGGAAACATCAGATCTGCTCAACTCATGGTTTTTTGGTCTTCGGGGAGGAGGGGGAACATGAATATGTGTTTGTTTTTCGAATATGAGCTCTTTCTGCAATGGGCACTTTTCATACTATAAGCAGTTTTTCCTAACAAATGCAAGATATAGCATTGGCTATCTCCGCAAGGAAACATCAGATCTGCACAACTCATGGTTTTTTGGTCTTCGGGGAGGCTGGGGAACATGAAAATGTGTTTGTTTTTCGAATTTGACCTCTATCTGAAATGGGCACTTTTCATGCTATAAGCAGTTTTTCCTAACAAATGCAAGATATAACATGGGCTATCTCCGCAAGGAAACATGAGATCTGCAAAAGTTATGGTTTTTTGGTCTTCGGGGAGGATGGGGAACATGAATATGTGTTTGTTTTTCGAATTTGACCTCTATCTGAAATGAGCACTTTTCATGCTCTAAGCAGTTTTTCCTAACAAATGCAAGATTTAACATTGGCTATCTCTGCAAGGAAACATCAGATCTGCTCAACCCATGGTTTTTTGGTCTTCGGGGAGGAGGGGGAACATGAATATGTGTTTGTTTTTCGAATTTGAGCTCTTTCTGCAATGGGCACTTTTCATACTATAAGCAGTTTTTCCTAACAAATGCAAGATATAACATGGGCTATCTCCGCAAGGAAACATCAGATCTGCAAACGTTATGGTTTTTTGGTCTTCAGGGAGGATGGGGAACATGAATATGTTTTTGTTTTTCGAATTTGAGCTCTTTCTGCAATGGGCACTTTTCATGCTATAAGCAGTTTTTCCTAACAAATGCAAGATATAACATTGGCTATCTCCGCAAGGAAACATCAGATCTGCACAACTCATGGTTTTTTGGTCTTCGGGGAGGATGGGGAACATGAAAATGTGTTTGTTTTTCGAATTTGACCTCTATCTGAAATGGGCACTTTTCATGCTATAAGCAGTTTTTCCTAACAAATGCAAGATATAACATGGGATATCTCTGCAAGAAAACATGAGATCTGCAAAAGTTATGGTTTTTTGGTCTTCGGGGAGGATGGGGAACATGAAAATGTGTTTGTTTTTCGAATTTGACCTCTATCTGAAATTAGCACTTTTCATGCTCTAAGCAGTTTTTCCTAACAAATGCAAGATATAACATTGGCTATCTCCGCAAGGAAACATCAGATCTGCACAACTCATGGTTTTCTGGTCTTCGGGGAGGAGGGGGAACATGAATATGTGTTTGTTTTTCGAATTTGAGCTCTTTCTGCAATGGGCACTTTTCATACTATAAGCAGTTTTTCCTAACAAATGCAAGATATAACATGGGCTATCTCCGCAAGGAAACATCAGATCTGCAAACGTTATGGTTTTTTGGTCTTCGGGGAGGATGGGGAACATGAATATGTTTTTGTTTTTCGAATTTGAGCTCTTTCTGCAATGGGCACTTTTCATGCTATAAGCACTTTTTCCTAACAAATGCAAGATATAACATGGGATATCTCCGCAAGGAAACATGAGATCTGCAAAAGTTATGGTTTTTTGGTCTTCGGGGAGGAGGGGGAACATGAATATGTGTTTGTTTTTCGAATTTGAGATCTTTCTGCAATGGGTACTTTTCATGCTCTAAGCAGTTTTTCCTAAAAAATGCAAGATATAACATGGGCTATCTCCGCAAGGAAACATCAGATCTGCACAACTCATGGTTTTTTGGTCTTCGGGGAGGATGGGGAACATGAATATGTGATTGTTTTTCGAATTTGAGCTCTTTCTGCAATGGGCACTTTTCATGCTATAAGCAGTTTTTCCTAACAAATGCAAGATATAACATGGGCTATCTCCGCAAGGAAACATCAGATCTGCACAACTCATGGTTTTTTGGTCTTCGGGGAGGATGGGGAACATGAAAATGTGTTTGTTTTTCGAATTTGACCTCTATCTGAAATGGGCACTTTTCATGCTATAAGCAGTTTTTCCTAACAAATGCAAGATATAACATCTCTGCAAGAAAATATGAGATCTGCAAAAGTTATGGTTTTTTGGTCTTCGGGGAGGATGGGGAACATGAATATGTGTTTGTTTTTCGAATTTGACCTCTATCTGAAATTAGCACTTTTCATGCTCTAAGCAGTTTTTCCTAACAAATGCAAGATATAACATTGGCTATCTCCGCAAGGAAACATCAGATCTGCACAACTCATGGTTTTCTGGTCTTCGGGGAGGAGGGGGAACATGAATATGTGTTTGTTTTTCGAATTTGAGATCTTTCTGCAATGGGCACTTTTCATACTATAAGCAGTTTTTCCTAACAAACGCAAGAAATAACATGGGCTATCTCCGCAAGGAAACATCAGATCTGCAAAAGTTATGGTTTTTTGTTCTTCGGGGAGGATGGGAAACATGAATATGTGTTTGTTTTTCGAATTTGACCTCTATCTGAAATGAGCACTTTTCATGCTCTAAGCAGTTTTTCCTAACAAATGCAAGATATGACATTGGCTATCTCCGCAAGGAAACATCAGATCTGCACAACTCATGGTTTTTTGGTCTTCAGGGAGGATGGGGAACATGAATATGTGATTGTTTTTCAAATTTGAGCTCTTTCTGCAATGGGCACTTTTCATTCTATAAGCAGTTTTTCCTAACAAATGCAAGATATAACATTGGCTATCTCCGCAAGGAAACATCAGATCTGCTCAACTCATGGTTTTTTGGTCTTCGGGGAGGAGGGGGAACATGAATATGTGTTTGTTTTTCGAATATGAGCTCTTTCTGCAATGGGCACTTTTCATACTATAAGCAGTTTTTCCTAACAAATGCAAGATATAGCATTGGCTATCTCCGCAAGGAAACATCAGATCTGCACAACTCATGGTTTTTTGGTCTTCGGGGAGGATGGGGAACATGAAAATGTGTTTGTTTTTCGAATTTGAGCTCTATCTGAAATGGGCACTTTTCATGCTATAAGCAGTTTTTCCTAACAAATGCAAGATATAACTTTGGCTATCTCTGCAAGGAAACATCAGATCTGCACAACTCATGGTTTTTTGGTCTTCGGGGAGGATGGGGAACATGAATATGTGTTTGTTTTTCGAATTTGACCTCTATCTGAAATGAGCACTTTTCATGCTCTAAGCAGTTTTTCCTAACAAATGCAAGATATAACATTGGCTATCTCCGCAAGGAAACATCAGATCTGCACAACTCATGGTTTTTTGGTCTTCGGGGAGGAGGGGGAACATGAATATGTGTTTGTTTTTCGAATTTGAGATCTTTCTGCAATGGGCACTTTTCATACTATAAGCAGTTTTTCCTAACAAATGCAAGATTTAACATTGGCTATCTCCGCAAGGAAACATCAGATCTGCTCAACCCATGGTTTTTTGGTCTTCGGGGAGGAGGGGGAACATGAATATGTGTTTGTTTTTCGAATTTGAGCTCTTTCTGCAATGGGCACTTTTCATACTATAAGCAGTTTTTCCTAACAAATGCAAGATATAACATGGGCTATCTCCGCAAGGAAACATGAGATCTGCAAAAGTTATGGTTTTTTGGTCTTCGGGGAGGAGGGGGAACATGAATATGTGTTTGTTTTTCGAATTTGAGATCTTTCTGCAATGGGCACTTTTCATGCTCTAAGCAGTTTTTCCTAACAAATGCAAGATATAACATTGGCTATCTCCGCAAGGAAACATCAGATCTGCACAACTCATGGTTTTTTGGTCTTCGGGGAGGATGGGGAACATGAATATGTTTTTGTTTTTCGAATTTGAGCTCTTTCTGCAATGGGCACTTTTCATGCTATAAGCACTTTTTCCTAACAAATGCAAGATATAACATTGGCTATCTCCGCAAGGAAACATCAGATCTGCACAACTCATGGTTTTTTGGTCTTCGGGGAGGAGGGGGAACATGAATATGTGTTTGTTTTTCGAATTTGAGATCTTTCTGCAATGGGCACTTTTCATACTATAAAGCAGTTTTTCCTAACAAATGCAAGATTTATTTAATTCCATTTAATTCCATTTATATCCCACCCTTCTCCAAAGACTCAGGGCGGCTTACAAGCTTAGCAGTAGCCTTCATTCTATGTATATGCCTGCTTATTAGGGCTTTCACACACACCCCAAGCGGATTTAACATTGGCTATCTCCGCAAGGAAACATCAGATCTGCTCAACCCATGGTTTTTTGGTCTTCGGGGAGGAGGGGGAACATGAATATGTGTTTCTTTTTCGAATTTGAGCTCTTTCTGCAATGGGAACTTTTCATACTATAAGCAGTTTTTCCTAACAAATGCAATATATAACATGGGCTATCTCCGCAAGGAAACATGAGATCTGCAAACGTTATGGTTTTTTGGTCTTCGGGGAGGTTGGGGAACATGAATATGTTTTTGTTTTTCGAATTTGAGCTCTATCTGAAATGAGCACTTTTCATGCTCTAAGCAGTTTTTCCTAACAAATGCAAGATATAACATTGGCTATCTCCGCAAGGAAACATCAGATCTGCACAACTCATGGTTTTTTGGTCTTCGGGGAGGATGGGGAACATGAATATGATTGTTTTTCGAATTTGAGCTCTTTCTGCAATGGGCACTTTTCATGCTATAAGCAGTTTTTCCTAACAAATGCAAGATATAACATTGGCTATCTCCGCAAGGAAACATCAGATCTGCACAACTCATGGTTTTTTGGTCTTCGGGGAGGATGGGGAACATGAAAATGTGTTTGTTTTTCGAATTTGACCTCTATCTGAAATGGGCACTTTTCATGCTATAAGCAGTTTTTCCTAACAAATGCAAGATATAACATGGGATATCTCTGCAAGAAAACATGAGATCTGCAAAAGTTATGGTTTTTTGGTCTTCGGGGAGGATGGGGAACATGAATATGTGTTTGTTTTTCGAATTTGACCTCTATCTGAAATTAGCACTTTTCATGCTCTAAGCAGTTTTTCCTAACAAATGCAAGATATAACATTGGCTATCTCCGCAAGGAAACATCAGATCTGCACAACTCATGGTTTTCTGGTCTTCGGGGAGGAGGGGGAACATGAATGTGTTTGTTTTTTGAATTTGAGATCTTTCTGCAATGGGCACTTTTCATACTATAAGCAGTTTTTCCTAACAAATTCAAGATATAATATGGGCTATCTCCGCAAGGAAACATCAGATCTGCAAACGTTATGGTTTTTTGGTCTTCGGGGAGGATGGGGAACATGAATATGTGATTGTTTTTCGAATTTGAGCTCTTTCTGCAATGGTCACTTTTCATACTATAAGCACTTTTTCCTAACAAACGCAAGATATAACATGGGCTATCTCCGCAAGGAAACATGAGATCTGCAAAAGTTATGGTTTTTTGTTCTTCGGGGAGGATGGGGAACATGAATATGTGTTTGTTTTTCGAATTTGACCTCTATCTGAAATGAGCACTTTTCATGCTCTAAGCAGTTTTTCCTAACAAATGCAAGATATAACATTGGCTATCTCCGCAAGGAAACATCAGATCTGCACAACTCATGGTTTTCTGGTCTTCGGGGAGGAGGGGGAACATGAATATGTGTTTGTTTTTCGAATTTGAGATCTTTCTGCAATGGGCACTTTTCATACTATAAGCAGTTTTTCCTAACAAATGCAAGATATAATATGGGCTATCTCCGCAAGGAAACATCAGATCTGCAATCGTTATGGTTTTTTGGTCTTCGGGGAGGATGGGGAACATGAATATGTGATTGTTTTTCGAATTTGAGCTCTTTCTGCAATGGGTTCTTTTCATACTATAAGCACTTTTTCCTAACAAACGCAAGATATAACATGGGCTATCTCCGCAAGGAAACATGAGATCTGCAAAAGTTATGGTTTTTTGTTCTTCGGGGAGGATGGGGAACATGAATATGTGTTTGTTTTTCGAATTTGACCTCTATCTGAAATGAGCACTTTTCATGCTCTAAGCAGTTTTTCCTAACAAATGCAAGATATGACATTGGCTATCTCCGCAAGGAAACATCAGATCTGCACAACTCATGGTTTTTTGGTCTTCGGGGAGGATGGGGAACATGAATATGTGATTGTTTTTCAAATTTGAGCTCTTTCTGCAATGGGCACTTTTCATTCTATAAGCAGTTTTTCCTAACAAATGCAAGATATAACATTGGCTATCTCCGCAAGGAAATATCAGATCTGCTCAACTCATGGTTTTTTGGTCTTCGGGGAGGAGGGGGAACATGAATATGTGTTTGTTTTTCGAATATGAGCTCTTTCTGCAATGGGCCCTTTTCATACTATAAGCAGTTTTTCCTAACAAATGCAAGATATAGCATTGGCTATCTCCGCAAGGAAACATCAGATCTGCACAACTCATGGTTTTTTGGTCTTCGGGGAGGCTGGGGAACATGAAAATGTGTTTGTTTTTCGAATTTGACCTCTATCTGAAATGGGCACTTTTCATGCTATAAGCAGTATTTCCTAACAAATGCAAGATATAACATGGGCTATCTCCGCAAGGAAACATGAGATCTGCAAACGTTATGGTTTTTTGGTCTTCGGGGAGGATGGGGAACATGAATATGTGTTTGTTTTTCGAATTTGACCTCTATCTGAAATGAGCACTTTTCATGCTCTAAGCAGTTTTTCCTAACAAATGCAAGATATAACATTGGCTATCTGCGCAAGGAAACATCAGATCTGCACAACTCATGGTTTTTTGGTCTTCGGGGAGGAGGGGGAACATGAATATGTGTTTGTTTTTCGAATTTGAGATCTTTCTGCAATGGGCACTTTTCATACTATAAGCAGTTTTTCCTAACAAATGCAAGATTTAACATTGGCTATCTCCGCAAGGAAACATCAGATCTGCTCAACCCATGGTTTTTTGGTCTTCGTGGAGGAGGGGGAACATGAATATGTGTTTGTTTTTCGAATTTGAGCTCTTTCTGCAATGGGCACTTTTCATACTATAAGCAGTTTTTCCTAACAAATGCAAGATATAACATGGGCTATCTCCGCAAGGAAACATCAGATCTGCAAACGTTATGGTTTTTTGGTCTTCGGGGAGGATGGGGAACATGAATATGTTTTTGTTTTTCGAATTTGACCTCTATCTGAAATGGGCACTTTTCATGCTATAAGCAGTTTTTCCTAACAAATGCAAGATATAACATGGGATATCTCTGCAAGAAAACATGAGATCTGCAAAAGTTATGGTTTTTTGGTCTTCGGGGAGGATGGGGAACATGAATATGTGTTTGTTTTTCGAATTTGACCTCTATCTGAAATTAGCACTTTTCATGCTCTAAGCAGTTTTTCCTAACAAATGCAAGATATAACATTGGCTATCTCCGCAAGGAAACATCAGATCTGCACAACTCATGGTTTTCTGGTCTTCGGGGAGGAGGGGGAACATGAATATGTGTTTGTTTTTCGAATTTGAGATCTTTCTGCAATGGGCACTTTTCATACTATAAGCAGTTTTTCCTAACAAATGCAAGATATAATATGGGCTATCTCCGCAAGGAAACATCAGATCTGCACAACTCATGGTTTTTTGGTCTTCGGGGAGGATGGGGAACATGAATATGATTGTTTTTCGAATTTGAGCTCTTTCTGCAATGGGCACTTTTCATGCTATAAGCAGTTTTTCCTAACAAATGCAAGATATAACATTGGCTATCTCCGCAAGGAAACATCAGATCTGCACAACTCATGGTTTTTTGGTCTTCGGGGAGGATGGGGAACATGAAAATGTGTTTGTTTTTCGAATTTGACCTCTATCTGAAATGGGCACTTTTCATGCTATAAGCAGTTTTTCCTAACAAATGCAAGATATAACATGGGATATCTCTGCAAGAAAACATGAGATCTGCAAAAGTTATGGTTTTTTGGTCTTCGGGGAGGATGGGGAACATGAATATGTGTTTGTTTTTCGAATTTGACCTCTATCTGAAATTAGCACTTTTCATGCTCTAAGCAGTTTTTCCTAACAAATGCAAGATATAACATTGGCTATCTCCGCAAGGAAACATCAGATCTGCACAACTCATGGTTTTCTGGTCTTCGGGGAGGAGGGGGAACATGAATGTGTTTGTTTTTTGAATTTGAGATCTTTCTGCAATGGGCACTTTTCATACTATAAGCAGTTTTTCCTAACAAATTCAAGATATAATATGGGCTATCTCCGCAAGGAAACATCAGATCTGCAAACGTTATGGTTTTTTGGTCTTCGGGGAGGATGGGGAACATGAATATGTGATTGTTTTTCGAATTTGAGCTCTTTCTGCAATGGTCACTTTTCATACTATAAGCACTTTTTCCTAACAAACGCAAGATATAACATGGGCTATCTCCGCAAGGAAACATGAGATCTGCAAAAGTTATGGTTTTTTGTTCTTCGGGGAGGATGGGGAACATGAATATGTGTTTGTTTTTCGAATTTGACCTCTATCTGAAATGAGCACTTTTCATGCTCTAAGCAGTTTTTCCTAACAAATGCAAGATATAACATTGGCTATCTCCGCAAGGAAACATCAGATCTGCACAACTCATGGTTTT
The DNA here is from genome assembly GCF_947247035.1 of Vipera ursinii. NCBI lineage: Eukaryota > Metazoa > Chordata > Lepidosauria > Squamata > Viperidae > Vipera > Vipera ursinii. The sequence continues at coordinate 617,886 of NC_139529.1, read as the reverse complement.
CTGGTCTTCGGGGAGGAGGGGGAACATGAATATGTGTTTGTTTTTCGAATTTGAGATCTTTCTGCAATGGGCACTTTTCATACTATAAGCAGTTTTTCCTAACAAATGCAAGATATAATATGGGCTATCTCCGCAAGGAAACATCAGATCTGCAATCGTTATGGTTTTTTGGTCTTCGGGGAGGATGGGGAACATGAATATGTGATTGTTTTTCGAATTTGAGCTCTTTCTGCAATGGGTTCTTTTCATACTATAAGCACTTTTTCCTAACAAACGCAAGATATAACATGGGCTATCTCCGCAAGGAAACATGAGATCTGCAAAAGTTATGGTTTTTTGTTCTTCGGGGAGGATGGGGAACATGAATATGTGTTTGTTTTTCGAATTTGACCTCTATCTGAAATGAGCACTTTTCATGCTCTAAGCAGTTTTTCCTAACAAATGCAAGATATGACATTGGCTATCTCCGCAAGGAAACATCAGATCTGCACAACTCATGGTTTTTTGGTCTTCGGGGAGGATGGGGAACATGAATATGTGATTGTTTTTCAAATTTGAGCTCTTTCTGCAATGGGCACTTTTCATTCTATAAGCAGTTTTTCCTAACAAATGCAAGATATAACATTGGCTATCTCCGCAAGGAAATATCAGATCTGCTCAACTCATGGTTTTTTGGTCTTCGGGGAGGAGGGGGAACATGAATATGTGTTTGTTTTTCGAATATGAGCTCTTTCTGCAATGGGCCCTTTTCATACTATAAGCAGTTTTTCCTAACAAATGCAAGATATAGCATTGGCTATCTCCGCAAGGAAACATCAGATCTGCACAACTCATGGTTTTTTGGTCTTCGGGGAGGCTGGGGAACATGAAAATGTGTTTGTTTTTCGAATTTGACCTCTATCTGAAATGGGCACTTTTCATGCTATAAGCAGTATTTCCTAACAAATGCAAGATATAACATGGGCTATCTCCGCAAGGAAACATGAGATCTGCAAACGTTATGGTTTTTTGGTCTTCGGGGAGGATGGGGAACATGAATATGTGTTTGTTTTTCGAATTTGACCTCTATCTGAAATGAGCACTTTTCATGCTCTAAGCAGTTTTTCCTAACAAATGCAAGATATAACATTGGCTATCTGCGCAAGGAAACATCAGATCTGCACAACTCATGGTTTTTTGGTCTTCGGGGAGGAGGGGGAACATGAATATGTGTTTGTTTTTCGAATTTGAGATCTTTCTGCAATGGGCACTTTTCATACTATAAGCAGTTTTTCCTAACAAATGCAAGATTTAACATTGGCTATCTCCGCAAGGAAACATCAGATCTGCTCAACCCATGGTTTTTTGGTCTTCGTGGAGGAGGGGGAACATGAATATGTGTTTGTTTTTCGAATTTGAGCTCTTTCTGCAATGGGCACTTTTCATACTATAAGCAGTTTTTCCTAACAAATGCAAGATATAACATGGGCTATCTCCGCAAGGAAACATCAGATCTGCAAACGTTATGGTTTTTTGGTCTTCGGGGAGGATGGGGAACATGAATATGTTTTTGTTTTTCGAATTTGACCTCTATCTGAAATGGGCACTTTTCATGCTATAAGCAGTTTTTCCTAACAAATGCAAGATATAACATGGGATATCTCTGCAAGAAAACATGAGATCTGCAAAAGTTATGGTTTTTTGGTCTTCGGGGAGGATGGGGAACATGAATATGTGTTTGTTTTTCGAATTTGACCTCTATCTGAAATTAGCACTTTTCATGCTCTAAGCAGTTTTTCCTAACAAATGCAAGATATAACATTGGCTATCTCCGCAAGGAAACATCAGATCTGCACAACTCATGGTTTTCTGGTCTTCGGGGAGGAGGGGGAACATGAATATGTGTTTGTTTTTCGAATTTGAGATCTTTCTGCAATGGGCACTTTTCATACTATAAGCAGTTTTTCCTAACAAATGCAAGATATAATATGGGCTATCTCCGCAAGGAAACATCAGATCTGCAAACGTTATGGATTTTGGTCTTCGGGGAGGATGGGGAACATGAATATGTGATTGTTTTTCAAATTTGACCTCTTTCTGCAATGGGCACTTTTCATACTATAAGCAGTTTTTCCTAACAAATGCAAGATATGACATTGGCTATCTCCGCAAGGAAACATCAGATCTGCACAACTCATGGTTTTTTGGTCTTCGGGGAGGATGGGGAACATGAATATGTGATTGTTTTTCAAATTTGAGCTCTTTCTGCAATGTGCACTTTTCATTCTATAAGCAGTTTTTCCTAACAAATGCAAGATATAACATTGGCTATCTCCGCAAGGAAACATCAGATCTGCTCAACTCATGGTTTTTTGGTCTTCGGGGAGGAGGGGGAACATGAATATGTGTTTGTTTTTCGAATATGAGCTCTTTCTGCAATGGGCACTTTTCATACTATAAGCAGTTTTTCCTAACAAATGCAAGATATAGCATTGGCTATCTCCGCAAGGAAACATCAGATCTGCACAACTCATGGTTTTTTGGTCTTCGGGGAGGCTGGGGAACATGAAAATGTGTTTGTTTTTCGAATTTGACCTCTATCTGAAATGGGCACTTTTCATGCTATAAGCAGTTTTTCCTAACAAATGCAAGATATAACATGGGCTATCTCCGCAAGGAAACATGAGATCTGCAAAAGTTATGGTTTTTTGGTCTTCGGGGAGGATGGGGAACATGAATATGTGTTTGTTTTTCGAATTTGACCTCTATCTGAAATGAGCACTTTTCATGCTCTAAGCAGTTTTTCCTAACAAATGCAAGATTTAACATTGGCTATCTCTGCAAGGAAACATCAGATCTGCTCAACCCATGGTTTTTTGGTCTTCGGGGAGGAGGGGGAACATGAATATGTGTTTGTTTTTCGAATTTGAGCTCTTTCTGCAATGGGCACTTTTCATACTATAAGCAGTTTTTCCTAACAAATGCAAGATATAACATGGGCTATCTCCGCAAGGAAACATCAGATCTGCAAACGTTATGGTTTTTTGGTCTTCAGGGAGGATGGGGAACATGAATATGTTTTTGTTTTTCGAATTTGAGCTCTTTCTGCAATGGGCACTTTTCATGCTATAAGCAGTTTTTCCTAACAAATGCAAGATATAACATTGGCTATCTCCGCAAGGAAACATCAGATCTGCACAACTCATGGTTTTTTGGTCTTCGGGGAGGATGGGGAACATGAAAATGTGTTTGTTTTTCGAATTTGACCTCTATCTGAAATGAGCACTTTTCATGCTCTAAGCAGTTTTTCCTAACAAATGCAAGATATAACATTGGCTATCTCCGCAAGGAAACATCAGATCTGCACAACTCATGGTTTTCTGGTCTTCGGGGAGGAGGGGGAACATGAATATGTGTTTGTTTTTCGAATTTGAGATCTTTCTGCAATGGGCACTTTTCATACTATAAGCAGTTTTTCCTAACAAATGCAAGATATAATATGGGCTATCTCCGCAAGGAAACATCAGATCTGCAATCGTTATGGTTTTTTGGTCTTCGGGGAGGATGGGGAACATGAATATGTGATTGTTTTTCGAATTTGAGCTCTTTCTGCAATGGGTTCTTTTCATACTATAAGCACTTTTTCCTAACAAACGCAAGATATAACATGGGCTATCTCCGCAAGGAAACATGAGATCTGCAAAAGTTATGGTTTTTTGTTCTTCGGGGAGGATGGGGAACATGAATATGTGTTTGTTTTTCGAATTTGACCTCTATCTGAAATGAGCACTTTTCATGCTCTAAGCAGTTTTTCCTAACAAATGCAAGATATGACATTGGCTATCTCCGCAAGGAAACATCAGATCTGCACAACTCATGGTTTTTTGGTCTTCGGGGAGGATGGGGAACATGAATATGTGATTGTTTTTCAAATTTGAGCTCTTTCTGCAATGGGCACTTTTCATTCTATAAGCAGTTTTTCCTAACAAATGCAAGATATAACATTGGCTATCTCCGCAAGGAAATATCAGATCTGCTCAACTCATGGTTTTTTGGTCTTCGGGGAGGAGGGGGAACATGAATATGTGTTTGTTTTTCGAATATGAGCTCTTTCTGCAATGGGCCCTTTTCATACTATAAGCAGTTTTTCCTAACAAATGCAAGATATAGCATTGGCTATCTCCGCAAGGAAACATCAGATCTGCACAACTCATGGTTTTTTGGTCTTCGGGGAGGCTGGGGAACATGAAAATGTGTTTGTTTTTCGAATTTGACCTCTATCTGAAATGGGCACTTTTCATGCTATAAGCAGTATTTCCTAACAAATGCAAGATATAACATGGGCTATCTCCGCAAGGAAACATGAGATCTGCAAACGTTATGGTTTTTTGGTCTTCGGGGAGGATGGGGAACATGAATATGTGTTTGTTTTTCGAATTTGACCTCTATCTGAAATGAGCACTTTTCATGCTCTAAGCAGTTTTTCCTAACAAATGCAAGATATAACATTGGCTATCTGCGCAAGGAAACATCAGATCTGCACAACTCATGGTTTTTTGGTCTTCGGGGAGGAGGGGGAACATGAATATGTGTTTGTTTTTCGAATTTGAGATCTTTCTGCAATGGGCACTTTTCATACTATAAGCAGTTTTTCCTAACAAATGCAAGATTTAACATTGGCTATCTCCGCAAGGAAACATCAGATCTGCTCAACCCATGGTTTTTTGGTCTTCGTGGAGGAGGGGGAACATGAATATGTGTTTGTTTTTCGAATTTGAGCTCTTTCTGCAATGGGCACTTTTCATACTATAAGCAGTTTTTCCTAACAAATGCAAGATATAACATGGGCTATCTCCGCAAGGAAACATCAGATCTGCAAACGTTATGGTTTTTTGGTCTTCGGGGAGGATGGGGAACATGAATATGTTTTTGTTTTTCGAATTTGACCTCTATCTGAAATGGGCACTTTTCATGCTATAAGCAGTTTTTCCTAACAAATGCAAGATATAACATGGGATATCTCTGCAAGAAAACATGAGATCTGCAAAAGTTATGGTTTTTTGGTCTTCGGGGAGGATGGGGAACATGAATATGTGTTTGTTTTTCGAATTTGACCTCTATCTGAAATTAGCACTTTTCATGCTCTAAGCAGTTTTTCCTAACAAATGCAAGATATAACATTGGCTATCTCCGCAAGGAAACATCAGATCTGCACAACTCATGGTTTTCTGGTCTTCGGGGAGGAGGGGGAACATGAATATGTGTTTGTTTTTCGAATTTGAGATCTTTCTGCAATGGGCACTTTTCATACTATAAGCAGTTTTTCCTAACAAATGCAAGATATAATATGGGCTATCTCCGCAAGGAAACATCAGATCTGCAAACGTTATGGATTTTGGTCTTCGGGGAGGATGGGGAACATGAATATGTGATTGTTTTTCGAATTTGACCTCTTTCTGCAATGGGCACTTTTCATACTATAAGCAGTTTTTCCTAACAAATGCAAGATATGACATTGGCTATCTCCGCAAGGAAACATCAGATCTGCACAACTCATGGTTTTTTGGTCTTCGGGGAGGATGGGGAACATGAATATGTGATTGTTTTTCAAATTTGAGCTCTTTCTGCAATGTGCACTTTTCATTCTATAAGCAGTTTTTCCTAACAAATGCAAGATATAACATTGGCTATCTCCGCAAGGAAACATCAGATCTGCTCAACTCATGGTTTTTTGGTCTTCGGGGAGGAGGGGGAACATGAATATGTGTTTGTTTTTCGAATATGAGCTCTTTCTGCAATGGGCACTTTTCATACTATAAGCAGTTTTTCCTAACAAATGCAAGATATAGCATTGGCTATCTCCGCAAGGAAACATCAGATCTGCACAACTCATGGTTTTTTGGTCTTCGGGGAGGCTGGGGAACATGAAAATGTGTTTGTTTTTCGAATTTGACCTCTATCTGAAATGGGCACTTTTCATGCTATAAGCAGTTTTTCCTAACAAATGCAAGATATAACATGGGCTATCTCCGCAAGGAAACATGAGATCTGCAAAAGTTATGGTTTTTTGGTCTTCGGGGAGGATGGGGAACATGAATATGTGTTTGTTTTTCGAATTTGACCTCTATCTGAAATGAGCACTTTTCATGCTCTAAGCAGTTTTTCCTAACAAATGCAAGATTTAACATTGGCTATCTCTGCAAGGAAACATCAGATCTGCTCAACCCATGGTTTTTTGGTCTTCGGGGAGGAGGGGGAACATGAATATGTGTTTGTTTTTCGAATTTGAGCTCTTTCTGCAATGGGCACTTTTCATACTATAAGCAGTTTTTCCTAACAAATGCAAGATATAACATGGGCTATCTCCGCAAGGAAACATCAGATCTGCAAACGTTATGGTTTTTTGGTCTTCAGGGAGGATGGGGAACATGAATATGTTTTTGTTTTTCGAATTTGAGCTCTTTCTGCAATGGGCACTTTTCATGCTATAAGCAGTTTTTCCTAACAAATGCAAGATATAACATTGGCTATCTCCGCAAGGAAACATCAGATCTGCACAACTCATGGTTTTTTGGTCTTCGGGGAGGATGGGGAACATGAAAATGTGTTTGTTTTTCGAATTTGACCTCTATCTGAAATGGGCACTTTTCATGCTATAAGCAGTTTTTCCTAACAAATGCAAGATATAACATGGGATATCTCTGCAAGAAAACATGAGATCTGCAAAAGTTATGGTTTTTTGGTCTTCGGGGAGGATGGGGAACATGAAAATGTGTTTGTTTTTCGAATTTGACCTCTATCTGAAATTAGCACTTTTCATGCTCTAAGCAGTTTTTCCTAACAAATGCAAGATATAACATTGGCTATCTCCGCAAGGAAACATCAGATCTGCACAACTCATGGTTTTCTGGTCTTCGGGGAGGAGGGGGAACATGAATATGTGTTTGTTTTTCGAATTTGAGCTCTTTCTGCAATGGGCACTTTTCATACTATAAGCAGTTTTTCCTAACAAATGCAAGATATAACATGGGCTATCTCCGCAAGGAAACATCAGATCTGCAAACGTTATGGTTTTTTGGTCTTCGGGGAGGATGGGGAACATGAATATGTTTTTGTTTTTCGAATTTGAGCTCTTTCTGCAATGGGCACTTTTCATGCTATAAGCACTTTTTCCTAACAAATGCAAGATATAACATGGGATATCTCCGCAAGGAAACATGAGATCTGCAAAAGTTATGGTTTTTTGGTCTTCGGGGAGGAGGGGGAACATGAATATGTGTTTGTTTTTCGAATTTGAGATCTTTCTGCAATGGGCACTTTTCATGCTCTAAGCAGTTTTTCCTAAAAAATGCAAGATATAACATGGGCTATCTCCGCAAGGAAACATCAGATCTGCACAACTCATGGTTTTTTGGTCTTCGGGGAGGATGGGGAACATGAATATGTGATTGTTTTTCGAATTTGAGCTCTTTCTGCAATGGGCACTTTTCATGCTATAAGCAGTTTTTCCTAACAAATGCAAGATATAACATGGGCTATCTCCGCAAGGAAACATCAGATCTGCACAACTCATGGTTTTTTGGTCTTCGGGGAGGATGGGGAACATGAAAATGTGTTTGTTTTTCGAATTTGACCTCTATCTGAAATGGGCACTTTTCATGCTATAAGCAGTTTTTCCTAACAAATGCAAGATATAACATCTCTGCAAGAAAATATGAGATCTGCAAAAGTTATGGTTTTTTGGTCTTCGGGGAGGATGGGGAACATGAATATGTGTTTGTTTTTCGAATTTGACCTCTATCTGAAATTAGCACTTTTCATGCTCTAAGCAGTTTTTCCTAACAAATGCAAGATATAACATTGGCTATCTCCGCAAGGAAACATCAGATCTGCACAACTCATGGTTTTCTGGTCTTCGGGGAGGAGGGGGAACATGAATATGTGTTTGTTTTTCGAATTTGAGATCTTTCTGCAATGGGCACTTTTCATACTATAAGCAGTTTTTCCTAACAAACGCAAGATATAACATGGGCTATCTCCGCAAGGAAACATCAGATCTGCAAAAGTTATGGTTTTTTGTTCTTCGGGGAGGATGGGAAACATGAATATGTGTTTGTTTTTCGAATTTGACCTCTATCTGAAATGAGCACTTTTCATGCTCTAAGCAGTTTTTCCTAACAAATGCAAGATATGACATTGGCTATCTCCGCAAGGAAACATCAGATCTGCACAACTCATGGTTTTTTGGTCTTCGGGGAGGATGGGGAATATGAATATGTGATTGTTTTTCAAATTTGAGCTCTTTCTGCAATGGGCACTTTTCATTCTATAAGCAGTTTTTCCTAACAAATGCAAGATATAACATTGGCTATCTCCGCAAGGAAACATCAGATCTGCTCAACTCATGGTTTTTTGGTCTTCGGGGAGGAGGGGGAACATGAATATGTGTTTGTTTTTCGAATATGAGCTCTTTCTGCAATGGGCACTTTTCATACTATAAGCAGTTTTTCCTAACAAATGCAAGATATAGCATTGGCTATCTCCGCAAGGAAACATCAGATCTGCACAACTCATGGTTTTTTGGTCTTCGGGGAGGATGGGGAACATGAAAATGGGTTTGTTTTTCGAATTTGACCTCTATCTGAAATGGGCACTTTTCATGCTATAAGCAGTTTTTCCTAACAAATGCAAGATATAACTTTGGCTATCTCTGCAAGGAAACATCTGATCTGCACAACTCATGGTTTTTTGGTCTTCGGGGAGGATGGGGAACATGAATATGTGTTTGTTTTTCGAATTTGACCTCTATCTGAAATGAGCACTTTTCATGCTCTAAGCAGTTTTTCCTAACAAATGCAAGATATAACATTGGCTATCTCCGCAAGGAAACATCAGATCTGCACAACTCATGGTTTTTTGGTCTTCGGGGAGGAGGGGGAACATGAATATGTGTTTGTTTTTCGAATTTGAGATCTTTCTGCAATGGGCACTTTTCATACTATAAGCAGTTTTTCCTAACAAATGCAAGATTTAACATTGGCTATCTCCGCAAGGAAACATCAGATCTGCTCAACCCATGGTTTTTTGGTCTTCGGGGAGGAGGGGGAACATGAATATGTGTTTGTTTTTCGAATTTGAGCTCTTTCTGCAATGGGCACTTTTCATACTATAAGCAGTTTTTCCTAACAAATGCAAGATATAACATGGGCTATCTCCGCAAGGAAACATGAGATCTGCAAAAGTTATGGTTTTTTGGTCTTCGGGGAGGAGGGGGAACATGAATATGTGTTTGTTTTTCGAATTTGAGATCTTTCTGCAATGGGCACTTTTCATGCTCTAAGCAGTTTTTCCTAACAAATGCAAGATATAACATTGGCTATCTCCGCAAGGAAACATCAGATCTGCACAACTCATGGTTTTTTGGTCTTCGGGGAGGATGGGGAACATGAATATGTTTTTGTTTTTCGAATTTGAGCTCTTTCTGCAATGGGCACTTTTCATGCTATAAGCACTTTTTCCTAACAAATGCAAGATATAACATTGGCTATCTCCGCAAGGAAACATTAGATCTGCACAACTCATGGTTTTTTGGTCTTCGGGGAGGAGGGGGAACATGAATATGTGTTTGTTTTTCGAATTTGAGATCTTTCTGCAATGGGCACTTTTCATACTATAAAGCAGTTTTTCCTAACAAATGCAAGATTTATTTAATTCCATTTAATTCCATTTATATCCCACCCTTCTCCAAAGACTCAGGGCGGCTTACAAGCTTAGCAGTAGCCTTCATTCTATGTATATGCCTGCTTATTAGGGCTTTCACACACACCCCAAGCGGATTTAACATTGGCTATCTCCGCAAGGAAACATCAGATCTGCTCAACCCATGGTTTTTTGGTCTTCGGGGAGGAGGGGGAACATGAATATGTGTTTCTTTTTCGAATTTGAGCTCTTTCTGCAATGGGAACTTTTCATACTATAAGCAGTTTTTCCTAACAAATGCAATATATAACATGGGCTATCTCCGCAAGGAAACATGAGATCTGCAAACGTTATGGTTTTTTGGTCTTCGGGGAGGTTGGGGAACATGAATATGTTTTTGTTTTTCGAATTTGAGCTCTATCTGAAATGAGCACTTTTCATGCTCTAAGCAGTTTTTCCTAACAAATGCAAGATATAACATTGGCTATCTCCGCAAGGAAACATCAGATCTGCACAACTCATGGTTTTTTGGTCTTCGGGGAGGATGGGGAACATGAATATGATTGTTTTTCGAATTTGAGCTCTTTCTGCAATGGGCACTTTTCATGCTATAAGCAGTTTTTCCTAACAAATGCAAGATATAACATTGGCTATCTCCGCAAGGAAACATCAGATCTGCACAACTCATGGTTTTTTGGTCTTCGGGGAGGATGGGGAACATGAAAATGTGTTTGTTTTTCGAATTTGACCTCTATCTGAAATGGGCACTTTTCATGCTATAAGCAGTTTTTCCTAACAAATGCAAGATATAACATGGGATATCTCTGCAAGAAAACATGAGATCTGCAAAAGTTATGGTTTTTTGGTCTTCGGGGAGGATGGGGAACATGAATATGTGTTTGTTTTTCGAATTTGACCTCTATCTGAAATTAGCACTTTTCATGCTCTAAGCAGTTTTTCCTAACAAATGCAAGATATAACATTGGCTATCTCCGCAAGGAAACATCAGATCTGCACAACTCATGGTTTTCTGGTCTTCGGGGAGGAGGGGGAACATGAATGTGTTTGTTTTTTGAATTTGAGATCTTTCTGCAATGGGCACTTTTCATACTATAAGCAGTTTTTCCTAACAAATTCAAGATATAATATGGGCTATCTCCGCAAGGAAACATCAGATCTGCAAACGTTATGGTTTTTTGGTCTTCGGGGAGGATGGGGAACATGAATATGTGATTGTTTTTCGAATTTGAGCTCTTTCTGCAATGGTCACTTTTCATACTATAAGCACTTTTTCCTAACAAACGCAAGATATAACATGGGCTATCTCCGCAAGGAAACATGAGATCTGCAAAAGTTATGGTTTTTTGTTCTTCGGGGAGGATGGGGAACATGAATATGTGTTTGTTTTTCGAATTTGACCTCTATCTGAAATGAGCACTTTTCATGCTCTAAGCAGTTTTTCCTAACAAATGCAAGATATAACATTGGCTATCTCCGCAAGGAAACATCAGATCTGCACAACTCATGGTTTTTTGGTCTTCGGGGAGGATGGGGAACATGAATATGTGATTGTTTTTCAAATTTGAGCTCTTTCTGCAATGGGCACTTTTCATGCTATAAGCAGTTTTTCCTAACAAATGCAAGATATAACATGGGCTATCTCCGCAAGGAAACATGAGATCTGCAAAAGTTATGGTTTTTTGTTCTTCGGGGAGGATGGGGAACATGAATATGTGTTTGTTTTTCGAATTTGACCTCTATCTGAAATGTGCACTTTTCATGCTCTAAGCAGTTTTTCCTAACAAATGCAAGATATAACATTGGCTATCTCCGCAAGGAAACATCAGATCTGCACAACTCATGGTTTTTTGGTCTTCGGGGAGGATGGGGAACATGAATATGTGATTGTTTTTCGAATTTGAGATCTTTCTGCAATGGGCACTTTTCATGCTATAAGCAGTTTTTCCTAACAAATGCAAGATATAACATTGGCTATCTCCGCAAGGAAACATCAGATCTGCACAACTCATGGTTTTTTGGTCTTCGGGGAGGATGGGGAACATGAAAATGTGTTTGTTTTTCGAATTTGACCTCTATCTGAAATGGGCACTTTTCATGCTATAAGCAGTTTTTCCTAACAAATGCAAGATATAACATGGGCTATCTCCGCAAGGAAACATGAGATCTGCAAAAGTTATGTTTTTTTGGTCTTCGGGGAGGATGGGGAACATGAATATGTGTTTGTTTTTCGAATTTGACCTCTATCTGAAATGAGCACTTTTCATGCTCTAAGCAGTTTTTCCTAACAAATGCAAGATTTAACATTGGCTATCTCTGCAAGGAAACATCAGATCTGCTCAACCCATGGTTTTTTGGTCTTCGGGGAGGAGGGGGAACATGAATATGTGTTTGTTTTTCGAATTTGAGCTCTTTCTGCAATAGGCACTTTTCATACTATAAGCAGTTTTTCCTAACAAATGCAAGATATAACATGGGCTATCTCCGCAAGGAAACATCAGATCTGCAAACGTTATGGTTTTTTGGTCTTCGGGGAGGATGGGGAACATGAATATGTGTTTGTTTTTCGAATTTGAGCTCTTTCTGCAATGGGCACTTTTCATGCTATAAGCAGTTTTTCCTAACAAATGCAAGATATAACATTGGCTATCTCCGCAAGGAAACATCAGATCCGCACAACTCATGGTTTTTTGGTCTTCGGGGAGGATGGGGAACATGAAAATGTGTTTGTTTTTCGAATTTGACCTCTATCTGAAATGGGCACTTTTCATGCTATAAGCAGTTTTTCCTAACAAATGCAAGATATAACATGGGATATCTCTGCAAGAAAACATGAGATCTGCAAAAGTTATGGTTTTTTGGTCTTCGGGGAGGATGGGGAACATGAATATGTGTTTGTTTTTCGAATTTGACCTCTATCTGAAATTAGCACTTTTCATGCTCTAAGCAGTTTTTCCTAACAAATGCAAGATATAACATTGGCTATCTCCGCAAGGAAACATCAGATCTGCACAACTCATGGTTTTCTGGTCTTCGGGGAGGAGGGGGAACATGAATATGTGTTTGTTTTTCGAATTTGAGCTCTTTCTGCAATGGGCACTTTTCATACTATAAGCAGTTTTTCCTAACAAATGCAAGATATAACATGGGCTATCTCCGCAAGGAAACATCAGATCTGCAAACGTTATGGTTTTTTGGTCTTCGGGGAGGATGGGGAACATGAATATGTTTTTGTTTTTCGAATTTGAGCTCTTTCTGCAATGGGCACTTTTCATGCTATAAGCACTTTTTCCTAACAAATGCAAGATATAACATGGGATATCTCCGCAAGGAAACATGAGATCTGCAAAAGTTATGGTTTTTTGGTCTTCGGGGAGGAGGGGGAACATGAATATGTGTTTGTTTTTCGAATTTGAGATCTTTCTGCAATGGGCACTTTTCATGCTCTAAGCAGTTTTTCCTAAAAAATGCAAGATATAACATGGGCTATCTCCGCAAGGAAACATCAGATCTGCACAACTCATGGTTTTTTGGTCTTCGGGGAGGATGGGGAACATGAATATGTGATTGTTTTTCGAATTTGAGCTCTTTCTGCAATGGACACTTTTCATGCTATAAGCAGTTTTTCCTAACAAATGCAAGATATAACATGGGCTATCTCCGCAAGGAAACATCAGATCTGCACAACTCATGGTTTTTTGGTCTTCGGGGAGGATGGGGAACATGAAAATGTGTTTGTTTTTCGAATTTGACCTCTATCTGAAATGGGCACTTTTCATGCTATAAGCAGTTTTTCCTAACAAATGCAAGATATAACATCTCTGCAAGAAAATATGAGATCTGCAAAAGTCATGGTTTTTTGGTCTTCGGGGAGGATGGGGAACATGAATATGTGTTTGTTTTTCGAATTTGACCTCTATCTGAAATTAGCACTTTTCATGCTCTAAGCAGTTTTTCCTAACAAATGCAAGATATAACATTGGCTATCTCCGCAAGGAAACATCAGATCTGCACAACTCATGGTTTTCTGGTCTTCGGGGAGGAGGGGGAACATGAATATGTGTTTTTTTTTCGAATTTGAGATCTTTCTGCAATGGGCACTTTTCATACTATAAGCAGTTTTTCCTAACAAACGCAAGATATAACATGGGCTATCTCCGCAAGGAAACATCAGATCTGCAAAAGTTATGGTTTTTTGTTCTTCGGGGAGGATGGGGAACATGAATATGTGTTTGTTTTTCGAATTTGACCTCTATCTGAAATGAGCACTTTTCATGCTCTAAGCAGTTTTTCCTAACAAATGCAAGATATGACATTGGCTATCTCCGCAAGGAAACATCAGATCTGCACAACTCATGGTTTTTTGGTCTTCGGGGAGGATGGGGAACATGAATATGTGTTTGTTTTTCAAATTTGAGCTCTTTCTGCAATGGGCACTTTTCATTCTATAAGCAGTTTTTCCTAACAAATGCAAGATATAACATGGGCTATCTCCGCAAGGAAACATGAGATCTGCAAAAGTTATGGTTTTTTGGTCTTCGGGGAGGAGGGGGAACATGAATATGTGTTTGTTTTTCGAATTTGAGATCTTTATGCAATGGGCACTTTTCATGCTCTAAGCAGTTTTTCCTAACAAATGCAAGATATAACATTGGCTATCTCCGCAAGGAAACATCAGATCTGCACAACTCATGGTTTTTTGGTCTTCGGGGAGGATGGGGAACATGAATATGTTTTTGTTTTTCGAATTTGAGCTCTTTCTGCAATGGGCACTTTTCATGCTATAAGCACTTTTTCCTAACAAATGCAAGATATAACATGGGCTATCTCCGCAAGGAAACATGAGATCTGCACAACTCATGGTTTTTTGGTCTTCGGGGAGGAGGGGGAACATGAATATGTGTTTGTTTTTCGAATTTGAGATCTTTCTGCAATGGGCACTTTTCATACTATAAAGCAGTTTTTCCTAACAAATGCAAGATTTATTTAATTCCATTTAATTCCATTTATATCCCACCCTTCTCCAAAGACTCAGGGCGGCTTACAAGCTTAGCAGTAGCCTTCATTCTATGTATATGCCTGCTTATTAGGGCTTTCACACATACCCCAAGCGGATTTAACATTGGCTATCTCCGCAAGGAAACATCAGATCTGCTCAACCCATGGTTTTTTGGTCTTCGGGGAGGAGGGGGAACATGAATATGTGTTTCTTTTTCGAATTTGAGATCTTTCTGCAATGGGCACTTTTCATACTATAAGCAGTTTTTCCTAACAAACGCAAGATATAACATGGGCTATCTCCGCAAGGAAACATCAGATCTGCAAAAGTTATGGTTTTTTGTTCTTCGGGGAGGATGGGGAACATGAATATGTGTTTGTTTTTCGAATTTGACCTCTATCTGAAATGAGCACTTTTCATGCTCTAAGCAGTTTTTCCTAACAAATGCAAGATATGACATTGGCTATCTCCGCAAGGAAACATCAGATCTGCACAACTCATGGTTTTTTGGTCTTCGGGGAGGATGGGGAACATGAATATGTGATTGTTTTTCAAATTTGAGCTCTTTCTGCAATGGGCACTTTTCATTCTATAAGCAGTTTTTCCTAACAAATGCAAGATATAACATTGGCTATCTCCGCAAGGAAACATCAGATCTGCTCAACTCATGGTTTTTTGGTCTTCGGGGAGGAGGGGGAACATGAATATGTGTTTGTTTTTCGAATATGAGCTCTTTCTGCAATGGGCACTTTTCATACTATAAGCAGTTTTTCCTAACAAATGCAAGATATAGCATTGGCTATCTCCGCAAGGAAACATCAGATCTGCACAACTCATGGTTTTTTGGTCTTCGGGGAGGATGGGGAACATGAAAATGTGTTTGTTTTTCGAATTTGACCTCTATCTGAAATGGGCACTTTTCATGCTATAAGCAGTTTTTCCTAACAAATGCAAGATATAACTTTGGCTATCTCTGCAAGGAAACATCAGATCTGCACAACTCATGGTTTTTTGGTCTTCGGGGAGGATGGGGAACATGAATATGTGTTTGTTTTTCGAATTTGACCTCTATCTGAAATGAGCACTTTTCATGCTCTAAGCAGTTTTTCCTAACAAATGCAAGATATAACATTGGCTATCTCCGCAAGGAAACATCAGATCTGCACAACTCATGGTTTTTTGGTCTTCGGGGAGGAGGGGGAACATGAATATGTGTTTGTTTTTCGAATTTGAGATCTTTCTGCAATGGGCACTTTTCATACTATAAGCAGTTTTTCCTAACAAATGCAAGATTTAACATTGGCTATCTCCGCAAGGAAACATCAGATCTGCTCAACCCATGGTTTTTTGGTCTTCGGGGAGGAGGGGGAACATGAATATGTGTTTGTTTTTCGAATTTGAGCTCTTTCTGCAATGGGCACTTTTCATACTATAAGCAGTTTTTCCTAACAAATGCAAGATATAACATGGGCTATCTCCGCAAGGAAACATGAGATCTGCAAAAGTTATGGTTTTTTGGTCTTCGGGGAGGAGGGGGAACATGAATATGTGTTTGTTTTTCGAATTTGAGATCTTTATGCAATGGGCACTTTTCATGCTCTAAGCAGTTTTTCCTAACAAATGCAAGATATAACATTGGCTATCTCCGCAAGGAAACATCAGATCTGCACAACTCATGGTTTTTTGGTCTTCGGGGAGGATGGGGAACATGAATATGTTTTTGTTTTTCGAATTTGAGCTCTTTCTGCAATGGGCACTTTTCATGCTATAAGCACTTTTTCCTAACAAATGCAAGATATAACATGGGCTATCTCCGCAAGGAAACATGAGATCTGCACAACTCATGGTTTTTTGGTCTTCGGGGAGGAGGGGGAACATGAATATGTGTTTGTTTTTCGAATTTGAGATCTTTCTGCAATGGGCACTTTTCATACTATAAAGCAGTTATTCCTAACAAATGCAAGATTTATTTAATTCCATTTAATTCCATTTATATCCCACCCTTCTCCAAAGACTCAGGGCGGCTTACAAGCTTAGCAGTAGCCTTCATTCTATGTATATGCCTGCTTATTAGGGCTTTCACACACACCCCAAGCGGATTTAACATTGGCTATCTCCGCAAGGAAACATCAGATCTGCTCAACCCATGGTTTTTTGGTCTTCGGGGAGGAGGGGGAACATGAATATGTGTTTCTTTTTCGAATTTGAGCTCTTTCTGCAATGGGAACTTTTCATACTATAAGCAGTTTTTCCTAACAAATGCAATATATAACATGGGCTATCTCCGCAAGGAAACATGAGATCTGCAAACGTTATGGTTTTTTGGTCTTCGGGGAGGTTGGGGAACATGAATATGTTTTTGTTTTTCGAATTTGAGCTCTATCTGAAATGAGCACTTTTCATGCTCTAAGCAGTTTTTCCTAACAAATGCAAGATATAACATTGGCTATCTCCGCAAGGAAACATCAGATCTGCACAACTCATGGTTTTTTGGTCTTCGGGGAGGATGGGGAACATGAATATGATTGTTTTTCGAATTTGAGCTCTTTCTGCAATGGGCACTTTTCATGCTATAAGCAGTTTTTCCTAACAAATGCAAGATATAACATTGGCTATCTCCGCAAGGAAACATCAGATCTGCACAACTCATGGTTTTTTGGTCTTCGGGGAGGATGGTGAACATGAAAATGTGTTTGTTTTTCGAATTTGACCTCTATCTGAAATGGGCACTTTTCATGCTATAAGCAGTTTTTCCTAACAAATGCAAGATATAACATGGGATATCTCTGCAAGAAAACATGAGATCTGCAAAAGTTATGGTTTTTTGGTCTTCGGGGAGGATGGGGAACATGAATATGTGTTTGTTTTTCGAATTTGACCTCTATCTGAAATTAGCACTTTTCATGCTCTAAGCAGTTTTTCCTAACAAATGCAAGATATAACATTGGCTATCTCCGCAAGGAAACATCAGATCTGCACAACTCATGGTTTTCTGGTCTTCGGGGAGGAGGGGGAACATGAATGTGTTTGTTTTTTGAATTTGAGATCTTTCTGCAATGGGCACTTTTCATACTATAAGCAGTTTTTCCTAACAAATGCAAGATATAATATGGGCTATCTCCGCAAGGAAACATCAGATCTGCAAACGTTATGGTTTTTTGGTCTTCGGGGAGGATGGGGAACATGAATATGTGATTGTTTTTCAAATTTGAGCTCTTTCTGCAATGGTCACTTTTCATACTATAAGCACTTTTTCCTAACAAACGCAAGATATAACATGGGCTATCTCCGCAAGGAAACATGAGATCTGCAAAAGTTATGGTTTTTTGTTCTTCGGGGAGGATGGGGAACATGAATATGTGTTTGTTTTTCGAATTTGACCTCTATCTGAAATGAGCACTTTTCATGCTCTAAGCAGTTTTTCCTAACAAATGCAAGATATAACATTGGCTATCTCCGCAAGGAAACATCAGATCTGCACAACTCATGGTTTTTTGGTCTTCGGGGAGGATGGGGAACATGAATATGTGATTGTTTTTCAAATTTGAGCTCTTTCTGCAATGGGCACTTTTCATTCTATAAGCAGTTTTTCCTAACAAATGCAAGATATAACATTGGCTATCTCCGCAAGGAAACATCAGATCTGCTCAACTCATGGTTTTTTGGTCTTCGGGGAGGAGGGGGAACATGAATATGTGTTTGTTTTTCGAATTTGACCTCTATCTGAAATGGGCACTTTTCATACTATAAGCAGTTTTTCCTAACAAATGCAAGATATAGCATTGGCTATCTCCGCAAGGAAACATCAGATCTGCACAACTCATGGTTTTTTGGTCTTCGGGGAGGCTGGGGAACATGAAAATGTGTTTGTTTTTCGAATTTGACCTCTATCTGAAATGGGCACTTTTCATGCTATAAGCAGTTTTTCCTAACAAATGCAAGATATAACATGGGCTATCTCCGCAAGGAAACATGAGATCTGCAAAAGTTATGGTTTTTTGTTCTTCGGGGAGGATGGGGAACATGAATATGTGTTTGTTTTTCGAATTTGACCTCTATCTGAAATGTGCACTTTTCATGCTCTAAGCAGTTTTTCCTAACAAATGCAAGATATAACATTGGCTATCTCCGCAAGGAAACATCAGATCTGCACAACTCATGGTTTTTTGGTCTTCGGGGAGGATGGGGAACATGAATATGTGATTGTTTTTCGAATTTGAGATCTTTCTGCAATGGGCACTTTTCATGCTATAAGCAGTTTTTCCTAACAAATGCAAGATATAACATTGGCTATCTCCGCAAGGAAACATCAGATCTGCACAACTCATGGTTTTTTGGTCTTCGGGGAGGATGGGGAACATGAAAATGTGTTTGTTTTTCGAATTTGACCTCTATCTGAAATGGGCACTTTTCATGCTATAAGCAGTTTTTCCTAACAAATGCAAGATATAACATGGGCTATCTCCGCAAGGAAACATGAGATCTGCAAAAGTTATGTTTTTTTGGTCTTCGGGGAGGATGGGGAACATGAATATGTGTTTGTTTTTCGAATTTGACCTCTATCTGAAATGAGCACTTTTCATGCTCTAAGCAGTTTTTCCTAACAAATGCAAGATATAACATGGGCTATCTCCGCAAGGATACATCAGATCTGCACAACTCATGGTTTTTTGGTCTTCGGGGAGGAGGGGGAACATGAATATGTTTTTGTTTTTCGAATTTGAGCTCTATCTGAAATGAGCACTTTTCATGCTCTAAGCAGTTTTTCCTAACAAATGCAAGATATAACATTTGCTATCTCCGCAAGGAAACATCAGATCTGCACAACTCATGGTTTTTTGGTCTTCGGGGAGGAGGGGGAACATGAATATGTGTTTCTTTTTCGAATTTGAGCTCTTTCTGCAATGGGCACTTTTCATACTATAAGCAGTTTTTCCTAACAAATGCAAGATATAACATGGGCTATCTCCGCAAGGAAACATCAGATCTGCAAACGTTATGGTTTTTTGGTCTTCGGGGAGGATGGGGAACATGAATATGTTTTTGTTTTTCGAATTTGAGCTCTATCTGAAATGAGCACTTTTCATGCTCTAAGCAGTTTTTCCTAACAAATGCAAGATATAACATTGGCTATCTCCGCAAGGAAACATCAGATCTGCACAACTCATGGTTTTTTGGTCTTCGGGGAGGATGGGGAACATGAATATGTGATTGTTTTTCGAATTTGAGCTCTTTCTGCAATGGGCACTTTTCATACTATAAGCAGTTTTTCCTAACAAATGCAAGATATAACATGGGCTATCTCCGCAAGGAAACATGAGATCTGCAAAAGTTATGGTTTTTTGTTCTTCGGGGAGGATGGGGAACATGAATATGTGTTTGTTTTTCGAATTTGACCTCTATCTGAAATGTGCACTTTTCATGCTCTAAGCAGTTTTTCCTAACAAATGCAAGATATAACATGGGCTATCTCCGCAAGGAAACATGAGATCTGCAAAAGTTATGGTTTTTTGTTCTTCGGGGAGGATGGGGAACATGAATATGTGTTTGTTTTTCGAATTTGAGATCTTTATGCAATGGGCACTTTTCATGCTCTAAGCAGTTTTTCCTAACAAATGCAAGATATAACATTGGCTATCTCCGCAAGGAAACATCAGATCTGCACAACTCATGGTTTTTTGGTCTTCGGGGAGGATGGGGAACATGAATATGTTTTTGTTTTTCGAATTTGAGCTCTTTCTGCAATGGGCACTTTTCATGCTATAAGCACTTTTTCCTAACAAATGCAAGATATAACATGGGCTATCTCCGCAAGGAAACATGAGATCTGCACAACTCATGGTTTTTTGGTCTTCGGGGAGGAGGGGGAACATGAATATGTGTTTGTTTTTCGAATTTGAGATCTTTCTGCAATGGGCACTTTTCATACTATAAAGCAGTTTTTCCTAACAAATGCAAGATTTATTTAATTCCATTTAATTCCATTTATATCCCACCCTTCTCCAAAGACTCAGGGCGGCTTACAAGCTTAGCAGTAGCCTTCATTCTATGTATATGCCTGCTTATTAGGGCTTTCACACACACCCCAAGCGGATTTAACATTGGCTATCTCCGCAAGGAAACATCAGATCTGCTCAACCCATGGTTTTTTGGTCTTCGGGGAGGAGGGGGAACATGAATATGTGTTTCTTTTTCGAATTTGAGCTCTTTCTGCAATGGGAACTTTTCATACTATAAGCAGTTTTTCCTAACAAATGCAATATATAACATGGGCTATCTCCGCAAGGAAACATGAGATCTGCAAACGTTATGGTTTTTTGGTCTTCGGGGAGGTTGGGGAACATGAATATGTTTTTGTTTTTCGAATTTGAGCTCTATCTGAAATGAGCACTTTTCATGCTCTAAGCAGTTTTTCCTAACAAATGCAAGATATAACATTGGCTATCTCCGCAAGGAAACATCAGATCTGCACAACTCATGGTTTTTTGGTCTTCGGGGAGGATGGGGAACATGAATATGATTGTTTTTCGAATTTGAGCTCTTTCTGCAATGGGCACTTTTCATGCTATAAGCAGTTTTTCCTAACAAATGCAAGATATAACATTGGCTATCTCCGCAAGGAAACATCAGATCTGCACAACTCATGGTTTTTTGGTCTTCGGGGAGGATGGTGAACATGAAAATGTGTTTGTTTTTCGAATTTGACCTCTATCTGAAATGGGCACTTTTCATGCTATAAGCAGTTTTTCCTAACAAATGCAAGATATAACATGGGATATCTCTGCAAGAAAACATGAGATCTGCAAAAGTTATGGTTTTTTGGTCTTCGGGGAGGATGGGGAACATGAATATGTGTTTGTTTTTCGAATTTGACCTCTATCTGAAATTAGCACTTTTCATGCTCTAAGCAGTTTTTCCTAACAAATGCAAGATATAACATTGGCTATCTCCGCAAGGAAACATCAGATCTGCACAACTCATGGTTTTCTGGTCTTCGGGGAGGAGGGGGAACATGAATGTGTTTGTTTTTTGAATTTGAGATCTTTCTGCAATGGGCACTTTTCATACTATAAGCAGTTTTTCCTAACAAATGCAAGATATAATATGGGCTATCTCCGCAAGGAAACATCAGATCTGCAAACGTTATGGTTTTTTGGTCTTCGGGGAGGATGGGGAACATGAATATGTGATTGTTTTTCGAATTTGAGCTCTTTCTGCAATGGTCACTTTTCATACTATAAGCACTTTTTCCTAACAAACGCAAGATATAACATGGGCTATCTCCGCAAGGAAACATGAGATCTGCAAAAGTTATGGTTTTTTGTTCTTCGGGGAGGATGGGGAACATGAATATGTGTTTGTTTTTCGAATTTGACCTCTATCTGAAATGAGCACTTTTCATGCTCTAAGCAGTTTTTCCTAACAAATGCAAGATATAACATTGGCTATCTCCGCAAGGAAACATCAGATCTGCACAACTCATGGTTTTTTGGTCTTCGGGGAGGATGGGGAACATGAATATGTGATTGTTTTTCAAATTTGAGCTCTTTCTGCAATGGGCACTTTTCATTCTATAAGCAGTTTTTCCTAACAAATGCAAGATATAACATTGGCTATCTCCGCAAGGAAACATCAGATCTGCTCAACTCATGGTTTTTTGGTCTTCGGGGAGGAGGGGGAACATGAATATGTGTTTGTTTTTCGAATATGAGCTCTTTCTGCAATGGGCACTTTTCATACTATAAGCAGTTTTTCCTAACAAATGCAAGATATAGCATTGGCTATCTCCGCAAGGAAACATCAGATCTGCACAACTCATGGTTTTTTGGTCTTCGGGGAGGCTGGGGAACATGAAAATGTGTTTGTTTTTCGAATTTGACCTCTATCTGAAATGGGCACTTTTCATGCTATAAGCAGTTTTTCCTAACAAATGCAAGATATAACATGGGCTATCTCCGCAAGGAAACATGAGATCTGCAAAAGTTATGGTTTTTTGTTCTTCGGGGAGGATGGGGAACATGAATATGTGTTTGTTTTTCGAATTTGACCTCTATCTGAAATGTGCACTTTTCATGCTCTAAGCAGTTTTTCCTAACAAATGCAAGATATAACATTGGCTATCTCCGCAAGGAAACATCAGATCTGCACAACTCATGGTTTTTTGGTCTTCGGGGAGGATGGGGAACATGAATATGTGATTGTTTTTCGAATTTGAGATCTTTCTGCAATGGGCACTTTTCATGCTATAAGCAGTTTTTCCTAACAAATGCAATATATAACATTGGCTATCTCCGCAAGGAAACATCAGATCTGCACAACTCATGGTTTTTTGGTCTTCGGGGAGGATGGGGAACATGAAAATGTGTTTGTTTTTCGAATTTGACCTCTATCTGAAATGGGCACTTTTCATGCTATAAGCAGTTTTTCCTAACAAATGCAAGATATAACATGGGCTATCTCCGCAAGGAAACATGAGATCTGCAAAAGTTATGTTTTTTTGGTCTTCGGGGAGGATGGGGAACATGAATATGTGTTTGTTTTTCGAATTTGACCTCTATCTGAAATGAGCACTTTTCATGCTCTAAGCAGTTTTTCCTAACAAATGCAAGATATAACATGGGCTATCTCCGCAAGGATACATCAGATCTGCACAACTCATGGTTTTTTGGTCTTCGGGGAGGAGGGGGAACATGAATATGTTTTTGTTTTTCGAATTTGAGCTCTATCTGAAATGAGCACTTTTCATGCTCTAAGCAGTTTTTCCTAACAAATGCAAGATATAACATTTGCTATCTCCGCAAGGAAACATCAGATCTGCACAACTCATGGTTTTTTGGTCTTCGGGGAGGAGGGGGAACATGAATATGTGTTTCTTTTTCGAATTTGAGCTCTTTCTGCAATGGGCACTTTTCATACTATAAGCAGTTTTTCCTAACAAATGCAAGATATAACATGGGCTATCTCCGCAAGGAAACATCAGATCTGCAAACGTTATGGTTTTTTGGTCTTCGGGGAGGATGGGGAACATGAATATGTTTTTGTTTTTCGAATTTGAGCTCTATCTGAAATGAGCACTTTTCATGCTCTAAGCAGTTTTTCCTAACAAATGCAAGATATAACATTGGCTATCTCCGCAAGGAAACATCAGATCTGCACAACTCATGGTTTTTTGGTCTTCGGGGAGGATGGGGAACATGAATATGTGATTGTTTTTCGAATTTGAGCTCTTTCTGCAATGGGCACTTTTCATACTATAAGCAGTTTTTCCTAACAAATGCAAGATATAACATGGGCTATCTCCGCAAGGAAACATGAGATCTGCAAAAGTTATGGTTTTTTGTTCTTCGGGGAGGATGGGGAACATGAATATGTGTTTGTTTTTCGAATTTGACCTCTATCTGAAATGTGCACTTTTCGTGCTCTAAGCAGTTTTTCCTAACAAATGCAAGATATAACATTGGCTATCTCCGCAAGGAAACATCAGATCTGCACAACTCATGGTTTTTTGGTCTTCGGCGAGGATGGGGAACATGAATATGTGATTGTTTTTCTAATTTGAGCTCTTTCTGCAATGGGCACTTTTCATGCTATAAGCAGTTTTTCCTAACAAATGCAAGATATAACATTGGCTATCTCCGCAAGGAAACAACAGATCTGCACAACTCATGGTTTTTTGGTCTTCGGGGAGGATGGGGAACATGAAAATGTGTTTGTTTTTCGAATTTGACCTCTATCTGAAATGGGCACTTTTCATGCTATAAGCAGTTTTTCCTAACAAATGCAAGATATATCATGGGCTATCTCCGCAAGGAAACATGAGATCTGCAAAAGTTATGGTTTTTTGGTCTTCGGGGAGGATGGGGAACATGAATATGTGTTTGTTTTTCGAATTTGACCTCTATCTGAAATGAGCACTTTTCATGCTCTAAGCAGTTTTTCCTAACAAATGCAAGATATAACATTGGCTATCTCCGCAAGGATACATCAGATCTGCACAACTCATGGTTTTTTGGTCTTCGGGGAGGAGGGGGAACATGAAAATGTGTTTGTTTTTCGAATTTGACCTCTATCTGAAATGGGCACTTTTCATGCTTATAAGCAGTTTTTCCTAACAAATGCAAGATATAACATGGGATATCTCCGCAAGGAAACATGAGATCTGCAAAAGTTATGGTTTTTTGGTCTTTGGGGAGGTTGGGGAACATGAATATGTGTTTGTTTTTCGAATTTGACCTCTATCTGAAATGAGCACTTTTCATGCTCTAAGCAGTTTTTCCTAACAAATGCAAGATATAACATTGGCTATCTCCGCAAGGAAACATCAGATCTGCACAACTCATGGTTTTTTGGTCTTCGGGGAGGAGGGGGAACATGAATATGTGTTTGTTTTTCGAATTTGAGATCTTTCTGCAATGGGCACTTTTCATACTATAAGCAGTTTTTCCTAACAAATGCAAGATATAACATTGGCAATCTCCGCAAGGAAACATCAGATCTGCTCAACTCATGGTTTTTTGGTCTTCGGGGAGGAGGGGGAACATGAATATGTGTTTGTTTTTCGAATTTGAGCTCTTTCTGCAATGGGCACTTTTCATGCTATAAGCAGTTTTTCCTAACAAATGCAAGATATAACATTGGCTATCTCCGCAAGGAAACATCAGATCTGCACAACTCATGGTTTTTTGGTCTTCGGGGAGGATGGGGAACATGAAAATGTGTTTGTTTTTCGAATTTGACCTCTATCTGAAATGGGCACTTTTCATGCTATAAGCAGTTTTTCCTAACAAATGCAAGATATAACATCTCTGCAAGAAAACATGAGATCTGCAAAAGTTATGGTTTTTTGGTCTTCGGGGAGGATGGGGAACATGAATATGTGTTTGTTTTTCGAATTTGACCTCTATCTGAAATTAGCACTTTTCATGCTCTAAGCAGTTTTTCCTAACAAATGCAAGATATAACATTGGCTTTCTCCGCAAGGAAACATCAGATCTGCACAACTCATGGTTTTCTGGTCTTCGGGGAGGAGGGGGAACATGAATATGTGTTTGTTTTTCGAATTTGAGATCTTTCTGCAATGGGCACTTTTCATACTATAAGCAGTTTTTCCTAACAAACGCAAGATATAACATGGGCTATCTCCGCAAGGAAACATCAGATCTGCAAAAGTTATGGTTTTTTGTTCTTCGGGGAGGATGGGGAACATGAATATGTGTTTGTTTTTCGAATTTGACCTCTATCTGAAATGAGCACTTTTCATGCTCTAAGCAGTTTTTCCTAACAAATGCAAGATATAACATGGGCTATCTCCGCAAGGAAACATGAGATCTGCAAAAGTTATGGTTTTTTGGTCTTCGGGGAGGATGGGGAACATGAATATGTGTTTGTTTTTCGAATTTGACCTCTATCTGAAATGAGCACTTTTCATGCTCTAAGCAGTTTTTCCTAACAAATGCAAGATATAACATTGGCTATCTCCGCAAGGAAACATCAGATCTGCACAACTCATGGTTTTTTGGTCTTCGGGGAGGAGGGGGAACATGAATATGTGTTTGTTTTTCGAATATGAGCTCTTTCTGCAATGGGCACTTTTCATACTATAAGCAGTTTTTCCTAACAAATGCAAGATATAGCATTGGCTATCTCCGCAAGGAAACATCAGATCTGCACAACTCATGGTTTTTTGGTCTTCGGGGAGGCTGGGGAACATGAAAATGTGTTTGTTTTTCGAATTTGACCTCTATGTGAAATGGGCACTTTTCATGCTATAAGCAGTTTTTCCTAACAAATGCAAGATATAACATGGGCTATCTCCGCAAGGAAACATGAGATCTGCAAATTTTATGGTTTTTTGGTCTTCGGGGAGGATGGGGAACATGAATATGTGTTTGTTTTTCGAATTTGACCTCTATCTGAAATGAGCACTTTTCATGCTCTAAGCAGTTATTCCTAACAAATGCAAGATTTAACATTGGCTATCTCCGCAAGGAAACATCAGATCTGCTCAACCCATGGTTTTTTGGTCTTCGTGGAGGAGGGGGAACATGAATATGTGTTTGTTTTTCGAATTTGAGCTCTTTCTGCAATGGGCACTTTTCATACTATAAGCAGTTTTTCCTAACAAATGCAAGATATAACATGGGCTATCTCCGCAAGGAAACATCAGATCTGCAAACGTTATGGTTTTTTGGTCTTCGGGGAGGCTGGGGAACATGAATATGTTTTTGTTTTTCGAATTTGAGCTCTTTCTGCAATGGGCACTTTTCATGCTATAAGCACTTTTTCCTAACAAATGCAAGATATAACATGGGATATCTCCGCAAGGAAACATGAGATCTGCAAAAGTTATGGTTTTTTGGTCTTCGGGGAGGAGGGGGAACATGAATATGTGTTTGTTTTTCGAATTTGAGATCTTTCTGCAATGGGCACTTTTCATGCTCTAAGCAGTTTTTCCTAACAAATGCAAGATATAACATTGGCTATCTCCGCAAGGAAACATCAGATCTGCACAACTCATGGTTTTTTGGTCTTCGGGGAGGATGGGGAACATGAATATGTGATTGTTTTTCGAATTTGAGCTCTTTCTGCAATGGGCTCTTTTCATACTATAAGCACTTTTTCCTAACAAACGCAAGATATAACATGGGCTATCTCCGCAAGGAAACATGAGATCTGCAAAAGTTATGGTTTTTTGTTCTTCGGGGAGGATGGGGAACATGAATATGTGTTTGTTTTTCGAATTTGACCTCTATCTGAAATGAGCACTTTTCATGCTCTAAGCAGTTTTTCCTAACAAATGCAAGATATGACATTGGCTATCTCCGCAAGGAAACATCAGATCTGCACAACTCATGGTTTTTTGGTCTTCGGGGAGGAGGGGGAACATGAATATGTGTTTGTTTTTCGAATATGAGCTCTTTCTGCAATGGGCACTTTTCATACTATAAGCAGTTTTTCCTAACAAATGCAAGATATAGCATTGGCTATCTCCGCAAGGAAACATCAGATCTGCACAACTCATGGTTTTTTGGTCTTCGGGGAGGCTGGGGAACATGAAAATGTGTTTGTTTTTCGAATTTGACCTCTATCTGAAATGGGCACTTTTCATGCTATAAGCAGTTTTTCCTAACAAATGCAAGATATAACATGGGCTATCTCCGCAAGGAAACATGAGATCTGCAAAAGTTATGGTTTTTTGGTCTTCGGGGAGGATGGGGAACATGAATATGTGTTTGTTTTTCGAATTTGACCTCTATCTGAAATGAGCACTTTTCATGCTCTAAGCAGTTTTTCCTAACAAATGCAAGATATAACATTGGCTATCTCCGCAAGGAAACATCAGATCTGCAAAACTCATGGTTTTTTGGTCTTCGGGGAGGAGGGGGAACATGAATATGTGTTTGTTTTTCGAATTTGAGATCTTTCTGCAATGGGCACTTTTCATACTATAAGCAGTTTTTCCTAACAAATGCAAGATTTAACATTGGCTATCTCTGCAAGGAAACATCAGATCTGCTCAACCCATGGTTTTTTGGTCTTCGGGGAGGAGGGGGAACATGAATATGTGTTTGTTTTTCGAATTTGAGCTCTTTCTGCAATGGGCACTTTTCATACTATAAGCAGTTTTTCCTAACAAATGCAAGATATAACATGGGCTATCTCCGCAAGGAAACATCAGATCTGCAAACGTTATGGTTTTTTGGTCTTCGGGGAGGTTGGGGAACATGAAAATGTGTTTGTTTTTCGAATTTGACCTCTATCTGAAATGGGCACTTTTCATGCTATAAGCAGTTTTTCCTAACAAATGCAAGATATAACATGGGATATCTCTGCAAGAAAACATGAGATCTGCAAAAGTTATGGTTTTTTGGTCTTCGGGGAGGATGGGGAACATGAATATGTGTTTGTTTTTCGAATTTGACCTCTATCTGAAATTAGCACTTTTCATGCTCTAAGCAGTTTTTCCTAACAAATGCAAGATATAACATTGGCTATCTCCGCAAGGAAACATCAGATCTGCACAACTCATGGTTTTCTGGTCTTCGGGGAGGAGGGGGAACATGAATATGTGTTTGTTTTTCGAATTTGAGATCTTTCTGCAATGGGCACTTTTCATACTATAAGCAGTTTTTCCTAACAAATGCAAGATATAATATGGGCTATCTCCGCAAGGAAACATCAGATCTGCAATCGTTATGGTTTTTTGGTCTTCGGGGAGGATGGGGAACATGAATATGTGATTGTTTTTCGAATTTGAGCTCTTTCTGCAATGGGCTCTTTTCATACTATAAGCACTTTTTCCTAACAAACGCAAGATATAACATGGGCTATCTCCGCAAGGAAACATGAGATCTGCAAAAGTTATGGTTTTTTGTTCTTCGGGGAGGATGGGGAACATGAATATGTGTTTGTTTTTCGAATTTGACCTCTATCTGAAATGAGCACTTTTCATGCTCTAAGCAGTTTTTCCTAACAAATGCAAGATATGACATTGGCTATCTCCGCAAGGAAACATCAGATCTGCACAACTCATGGTTTTTTGGTCTTCGGGGAGGATGGGGAACATGAATATGTGATTGTTTTTCAAATTTGAGCTCTTTCTGCAATGGGCACTTTTCATTCTATAAGCAGTTTTTCCTAACAAATGCAAGATATAACATTGGCTATCTCCGCAAGGAAACATCAGATCTGCTCAACTCATGGTTTTTTGGTCTTCGGGGAGGAGGGGGAACATGAATATGTGTTTGTTTTTCGAATATGAGCTCTTTCTGCAATGGGCACTTTTCATACTATAAGCAGTTTTTCCTAACAAAAGCAAGATATAGCATTGGCTATCTCCGCAAGGAAACATCAGATCTGCACAACTCATGGTTTTTTGGTCTTCGGGGAGGCTGGGGAACATGAAAATGTGTTTGTTTTTCGAATTTGACCTCTATCTGAAATGGGCACTTTTCATGCTATAAGCAGTTTTTCCTAACAAATGCAAGATATAACATGGGCTATCTCCGCAAGGAAACATGAGATCTGCAAAAGTTATGGTTTTTTGTTCTTCGGGGAGGATGGGGAACATGAATATGTGTTTGTTTTTCGAATTTGACCTCTATCTGAAATGAGCACTTTTATGCTCTAAGCAGTTTTTCCTAACAAATGCAAGATATAACATTGGCTATCTCCGCAAGGAAACATCAGATCTGCACAACTCATGGTTTTTTGGTCTTCGGGGAGGAGGGGGAACATGAATATGTGTTTGTTTTTCGAATTTGAGATCTTTCTGCAATGGGCACTTTTCATACTATAAGCAGTTTTTCCTAACAAATGCAAGATTTAACATTGGCTATCTCTGCAAGGAAACATCAGATCTGCTCAACCCATGGTTTTTTGGTCTTCGGGGAGGAGGGGGAACATGAATATGTGTTTGTTTTTCGAATTTGAGCTCTTTCTGCAATGGGCACTTTTCATACTATAAGCAGTTTTTCCTAACAAATGCAAGATATAACATGGGCTATCTCCGCAAGGAAACATCAGATCTGCAAACGTTATGGTTTTTTGGTCTTCGGGGAGGATGGGGAACATGAATATGTTTTTGTTTTTCGAATTTGAGCTCTTTCTGCAATGGGCACTTTTCATGCTATAAGCAGTTTTTCCTAACAAATGCAAGATATAACATTGGCTATCTCCGCAAGGAAACATCAGATCTGCACAACTCATGGTTTTTTGGTCTTCGGGGAGGATGGGGAACATGAAAATGTGTTTGTTTTTCGAATTTGACCTCTATCTGAAATGGGCACTTTTCATGCTATAAGCAGTTTTTCCTAACAAATGCAAGATATAACATGGGATATCTCTGCAAGAAAACATGAGATCTGCAAAAGTTATGGTTTTTTGGTCTTCGGGGAGGATGGGGAACATGAATATGTGTTTGTTTTTCGAATTTGACCTCTATCTGAAATTAGCACTTTTCATGCTCTAAGCAGTTTTTCCTAACAAATGCAAGATATAACATTGGCTATCTCCGCAAGGAAACATCAGATCTGCACAACTCATGGTTTTCTGGTCTTCGGGGAGGAGGGGGAACATGAATATGTGTTTGTTTTTCGAATTTGAGATCTTTCTGCAATGGGCACTTTTCATACTATAAGCAGTTTTTCCTAACAAATGCAAGATATAATATGGGCTATCTCCGCAAGGAAACATGAGATCTGCAAAAGTTATGGTTTTTTGTTCTTCGGGGAGGATGGGGAACATGAATATGTGTTTGTTTTTCGAATTTGACCTCTATCTGAAATGAGCACTTTTCATGCTCTAAGCAGTTTTTCCTAACAAATGCAAGATATGACATTGGCTATCTCCGCAAGGAAACATCAGATCTGCACAACTCATGGTTTTTTGGTCTTCGGGGAGGATGGGGAACATGAATATGTGATTGTTTTTCAAATTTGAGCTCTTTCTGCAATGGGCACTTTTCATTCTATAAGCAGTATTTCCTAACAAATGCAAGATATAACATTGGCTATCTCCGGAAGGAAACATCAGATCTGCTCAACTCATGGTTTTTTGGTCTTCGGGGAGGAGGGGGAACATGAATATGTGTTTGTTTTTCGAATATGAGCTCTTTCTGCAATGGGCCCTTTTCATACTATAAGCAGTTTTTCCTAACAAATGCAAGATATAGCATTGGCTATCTCCGCAAGGAAACATCAGATCTGCACAACTCATGGTTTTTTGGTCTTCGGGGAGGATGGGGAACATGAATATGTGTTTGTTTTTCGAATTTGACCTCTATCTGAAATGGGCACTTTTCATGCTATAAGCAGTATTTCCTAACAAATGCAAGATATAACATGGGCTATCTCCGCAAGGAAACATGAGATCTGCAAACGTTATGGTTTTTTGGTCTTCGGGGAGGATGGGGAACATGAATATGTGTTTGTTTTTCGAATTTGACCTCTATCTGAAATGAGCACTTTTCATGCTCTAAGCAGTTTTTCCTAACAAATGCAAGATATAACATTGGCTATCTGCGCAAGGAAACATCAGATCTGCACAACTCATGGTTTTTTGGTCTTCGGGGAGGAGGGGGAACATGAATATGTGTTTGTTTTTCGAATTTGAGATCTTTCTGCAATGGGCACTTTTCATACTATAAGCAGTTTTTCCTAACAAATGCAAGATTTAACATTGGCTATCTCCGCAAGGAAACATCAGATCTGCTCAACCCATGGTTTTTTGGTCTTCGTGGAGGAGGGGGAACATGAATATGTGTTTGTTTTTCGAATTTGAGCTCTTTCTGCAATGGGCACTTTTCATACTATAAGCAGTTTTTCCTAACAAATGCAAGATATAACATGGGCTATCTCCGCAAGGAAACATCAGATCTGCAAACGTTATGGTTTTTTGGTCTTCGGGGAGGATGGGGAACATGAATATGTTTTTGTTTTTCGAATTTGACCTCTATCTGAAATGGGCACTTTTCATGCTATAAGCAGTTTTTCCTAACAAATGCAAGATATAACATGGGATATCTCTGCAAGAAAACATGAGATCTGCAAAAGTTATGGTTTTTTGGTCTTCGGGGAGGATGGGGAACATGAATATGTGTTTGTTTTTCGAATTTGACCTCTATCTGAAATTAGCACTTTTCATGCTCTAAGCAGTTTTTCCTAACAAATGCAAGATATAACATTGGCTATCTCCGCAAGGAAACATCAGATCTGCACAACTCATGGTTTTCTGGTCTTCGGGGAGGAGGGGGAACATGAATATGTGTTTGTTTTTCGAATTTGAGATCTTTCTGCAATGGGCACTTTTCATACTATAAGCAGTTTTTCCTAACAAATGCAAGATATAATATGGGCTATCTCCGCAAGGAAACATCAGATCTGCAAACGTTATGGTTTTTTGGTCTTCGGGGAGGATGGGGAACATGAATATGTGATTGTTTTTCGAATTTGACCTCTTTCTGCAATGGGCACTTTTCATACTATAAGCAGTTTTTCCTAACAAATGCAAGATATGACATTGGCTATCTCCGCAAGGAAACATCAGATCTGCACAACTCATGGTTTTTTGGTCTTCGGGGAGGATGGGGAACATGAATATGTGATTGTTTTTCAAATTTGAGCTCTTTCTGCAATGTGCACTTTTCATTCTATAAGCAGTTTTTCCTAACAAATGCAAGATATAACATTGGCTATCTCCGCAAGGAAACATCAGATCTGCTCAACTCATGGTTTTTTGGTCTTCGGGGAGGAGGGGGAACATGAATATGTGTTTGTTTTTCGAATATGAGCTCTTTCTGCAATGGGCACTTTTCATACTATAAGCAGTTTTTCCTAACAAATGCAAGATATAGCATTGGCTATCTCCGCAAGGAAACATGAGATCTGCAAAAGTTATGGTTTTTTGGTCTTCGGGGAGGATGGGGAACATGAATATGTGTTTGTTTTTCGAATTTGACCTCTATCTGAAATGAGCACTTTTCATGCTCTAAGCAGTTTTTCCTAACAAATGCAAGATTTAACATTGGCTATCTCTGCAAGGAAACATCAGATCTGCTCAACCCATGGTTTTTTGGTCTTCGGGGAGGAGGGGGAACATGAATATGTGTTTGTTTTTCGAATTTGAGCTCTTTCTGCAATGGGCACTTTTCATACTATAAGCAGTTTTTCCTAACAAATGCAAGATATAACATGGGCTATCTCCGCAAGGAAACATCAGATCTGCAAACGTTATGGTTTTTTGGTCTTCAGGGAGGATGGGGAACATGAATATGTTTTTGTTTTTCGAATTTGAGCTCTTTCTGCAATGGGCACTTTTCATGCTATAAGCAGTTTTTCCTAACAAATGCAAGATATAACATTGGCTATCTCCGCAAGGAAACATCAGATCTGCACAACTCATGGTTTTTTGGTCTTCGGGGACTATGGGGAACATGAAAATGTGTTTGCTTTTCGAATTTGACCTCTATCTGAAATGGGCACTTTTCATGCTATAAGCAGTTTTTCCTAACAAATGCAAGATATAACATGGGATATCTCTGCAAGAAAACATGAGATCTGCAAAAGTTATGGTTTTTTGGTCTTCGGGGAGGATGGGGAACATGAAAATGTGTTTGTTTTTCGAATTTGACCTCTATCTGAAATTAGCACTTTTCATGCTCTAAGCAGTTTTTCCTAACAAATGCAAGATATAACATTGGCTATCTCCGCAAGGAAACATCAGATCTGCACAACTCATGGTTTTCTGGTCTTCGGGGAGGAGGGGGAACATGAATATGTGTTTGTTTTTCGAATTTGAGCTCTTTCTGCAATGGGCACTTTTCATACTATAAGCAGTTTTTCCTAACAAATGCAAGATATAACATGGGCTATCTCCGCAAGGAAACATCAGATCTGCAAACGTTATGGTTTTTTGGTCTTCGGGGAGGATGGGGAACATGAATATGTTTTTGTTTTTCGAATTTGAGCTCTTTCTGCAATGGGCACTTTTCATGCTATAAGCACTTTTTCCTAACAAATGCAAGATATAACATGGGATATCTCCGCAAGGAAACATGAGATCTGCAAAAGTTATGGTTTTTTGGTCTTCGGGGAGGATGGGGAACATGAATATGTGTTTGTTTTTCGAATTTGAGATCTTTCTGCAATGGGCACTTTTCATGCTCTAAGCAGTTTTTCCTAAAAAATGCAAGATATAACATGGGCTATCTCCGCAAGGAAACATCAGATCTGCACAACTCATGGTTTTTTGGTCTTCGGGGAGGATGGGGAACATGAATATGTGATTGTTTTTCGAATTTGAGCTCTTTCTGCAATGGGCACTTTTCATGCTATAAGCAGTTTTTCCTAACAAATGCAAGATATAACATGGGCTATCTCCGCAAGGAAACATCAGATCTGCACAACTCATGGTTTTTTGGTCTTCGGGGAGGATGGGGAACATGAAAATGTGTTTGTTTTTCGAATTTGACCTCTATCTGAAATGGGCACTTTTCATGCTATAAGCAGTTTTTCCTAACAAATGCAAGATATAACATCTCTGCAAGAAAATATGAGATCTGCAAAAGTTATGGTTTTTTGGTCTTCGGGGAGGATGGGGAACATGAATATGTGTTTGTTTTTCGAATTTGACCTCTATCTGAAATTAGCACTTTTCATGCTCTAAGCAGTTTTTCCTAACAAATGCAAGATATAACATTGGCTATCTCCGCAAGGAAACATCAGATCTGCACAACTCATGGTTTTCTGGTCTTCGGGGAGGAGGGGGAACATGAATATGTGTTTGTTTTTCGAATTTGAGATCTTTCTGCAATGGGCACTTTTCATACTATAAGCAGTTTTTCCTAACAAACGCAAGATATAACATGGGCTATCTCCGCAAGGAAACATCAGATCTGCAAAAGTTATGGTTTTTTGTTCTTCGGGGAGGATGGGGAACATGAATATGTGTTTGTTTTTCGAATTTGACCTCTATCTGAAATGAGCACTTTTCATGCTCTAAGCAGTTTTTCCTAACAAATGCAAGATATGACATTGGCTATCTCCGCAAGGAAA
Source organism: Vipera ursinii (assembly GCF_947247035.1). NCBI lineage: Eukaryota > Metazoa > Chordata > Lepidosauria > Squamata > Viperidae > Vipera > Vipera ursinii. The sequence goes on along the minus strand of NC_139529.1, from coordinate 582,639 downwards.
CATCAGATCTGCACAACTCATGGTTTTTTGGTCTTCGGGGAGGAGGGGGAACATGAATATGTGTTTGTTTTTCGAATATGAGCTCTTTCTGCAATGGGCACTTTTCATACTATAAGCAGTTTTTCCTAACAAATGCAAGATATAGCATTGGCTATCTCCGCAAGGAAACATCAGATCTGCACAACTCATGGTTTTTTGGTCTTCGGGGAGGATGGGGAACATGAAAATGTGTTTGTTTTTCGAATTTGACCTCTATCTGAAATGGGCACTTTTCATGCTATAAGCAGTTTTTCCTAACAAATGCAAGATATAACTTTGGCTATCTCTGCAAGGAAACATCAGATCTGCACAACTCATGGTTTTTTGGTCTTCGGGGAGGATGGGGAACATGAATATGTGTTTGTTTTTCGAATTTGACCTCTATCTGAAATGAGCACTTTTCATGCTCTAAGCAGTTTTTCCTAACAAATGCAAGATATAACATTGGCTATCTCCGCAAGGAAACATCAGATCTGCACAACTCATGGTTTTTTGGTCTTCGGGGAGGAGGGGGAACATGAATATGTGTTTGTTTTTCGAATTTGAGATCTTTCTGCAATGGGCACTTTTCATACTATAAGCAGTTTTTCCTAACAAATGCAAGATTTAACATTGGCTATCTCCGCAAGGAAACATCAGATCTGCTCAACCCATGGTTTTTTGGTCTTCGGGGAGGAGGGGGAACATGAATATGTGTTTGTTTTTCGAATTTGAGCTCTTTCTGCAATGGGCACTTTTCATACTATAAGCAGTTTTTCCTAACAAATGCAAGATATAACATGGGCTATCTCCGCAAGGAAACATGAGATCTGCAAAAGTTATGGTTTTTTGGTCTTCGGGGAGGAGGGGGAACATGAATATGTGTTTGTTTTTCGAATTTGAGATATTTCTGCAATGGGCACTTTTCATGCTCTAAGCAGTTTTTCCTAACAAATGCAAGATATAACATTGGCTATCTCCGCAAGGAAACATCAGATCTGCACAACTCATGGTTTTTTGGTCTTCGGGGAGGAGGGGGAACATGAATATGTGTTTGTTTTTCGAATTTGAGATCTTTCTGCAATGGGCACTTTTCATACTATAAAGCAGTTTTTCCTAACAAATGCAAGATTTATTTAATTCCATTTAATTCCATTTATATCCCACCCTTCTCCAAAGACTCAGGGCGGCTTACAAGCTTAGCAGTAGCCTTCATTCTATGTATATGCCTGCTTATTAGGGCTTTCACACACACCCCAAGCGGATTTAACATTGGCTATCTCCGCAAGGAAACATCAGATCTGCTCAACCCATGGTTTTTTGGTCTTCGGGGAGGAGGGGGAACATGAATATGTGTTTCTTTTTCGAATTTGAGCTCTTTCTGCAATGGGAACTTTTCATACTATAAGCAGTTTTTCCTAACAAATGCAATATATAACATGGGCTATCTCCGCAAGGAAACATGAGATCTGCAAACGTTATGGTTTTTTGGTCTTCGGGGAGGTTGGGGAACATGAATATGTTTTTGTTTTTCGAATTTGAGCTCTATCTGAAATGAGCACTTTTCATGCTCTAAGCAGTTTTTCCTAACAAATGCAAGATATAACATTGGCTATCTCCGCAAGGAAACATCAGATCTGCACAACTCATGGTTTTTTGGTCTTCGGGGAGGATGGGAACATGAATATGATTGTTTTTCGAATTTGAGCTCTTTCTGCAATGGGCACTTTTCATGCTATAAGCAGTTTTTCCTAACAAATGCAAGATATAACATTGGCTATCTCCGCAAGGAAACATCAGATCTGCACAACTCATGGTTTTTTGGTCTTCGGGGAGGATGGGGAACATGAAAATGTGTTTGTTTTTCGAATTTGACCTCTATCTGAAATGGGCACTTTTCATGCTATAAGCAGTTTTTCCTAACAAATGCAAGATATAACATGGGATATCTCTGCAAGAAAACATGAGATCTGCAAAAGTTATGGTTTTTTGGTCTTCGGGGAGGATGGGGAACATGAATATGTGTTTGTTTTTCGAATTTGACCTCTATCTGAAATTAGCACTTTTCATGCTCTAAGCAGTTTTTCCTAACAAATGCAAGATATAACATTGGCTATCTCCGCAAGGAAACATCAGATCTGCACAACTCATGGTTTTTTGGTCTTCGGGGAGGATGGGGAACATGAATATGTGATTGTTTTTCGAATTTGAGATCTTTCTGCAATGGGCACTTTTCATGCTATAAGCAGTTTTTCCTAACAAATGCAAGATATAACATTGGCTATCTCCGCAAGGAAACATCAGATCTGCACAACTCATGGTTTTTTGGTCTTCGGGGAGGATGGGGAACATGAAAATGTGTTTGTTTTTCGAATTTGACCTCTATCTGAAATGGGCACTTTTCATGCTATAAGCAGTTTTTCCTAACAAATGCAAGATATAACATGGGCTATCTCCGCAAGGAAACATGAGATCTGCAAAAGTTATGTTTTTTTGGTCTTCGGGGAGGATGGGGAACATGAATATGTGTTTGTTTTTCGAATTTGACCTCTATCTGAAATGAGCACTTTTCATGCTCTAAGCAGTTTTTCCTAACAAATGCAAGATATAACCATGGGCTATCTCCGCAAGGATACATCAGATCTGCACAACTCATGGTTTTTTGGTCTTCGGGGAGGAGGGGGAACATGAAAATGTGTTTGTTTTTCGAATTTGACCTCTATCTGAAATGGGCACTTTTCATGCATATAAGCAGTTTTTCCTAACAAATGCAAGATATAACATGGGATATCTCCGCAAGGAAACATGAGATCTGCAAAAGTTATGGTTTTTTGGTCTTCGGGGAGGATGGGGAACATGAATATGTGTTTGTTTTTCGAATTTGACCTCTATCTGAAATTAGCACTTTTCATGCTATAAGCAGGTTTTCCTAACAAATGCAAGATTTAACATTGGCTATCTCCGCAAGGAAACATCAGATCTGCAAACGTTATGGTTTTTTGGTCTTCGGGGAGGATGGGGAACATGAATATGTTTTTGTTTTTCGAATTTGAGCTCTATCTGAAATGAGCACTTTTCATGCTCTAAGCAGTTTTTCCTAACAAATGCAAGATATAACATTGGCTATCTCCGCAAGGAAACATCAGATCTGCACAACTCATGGTTTTTTGGTCTTCGGGGAGGATGGGGAACATGAATATGTGATTGTTTTTCGAATTTGAGCTCTTTCTGCAATGGGCACTTTTCATACTATAAGCAGTTTTTCCTAACAAATGCAAGATATAACATGGGCTATCTCCGCAAGGAAACATGAGATCTGCAAAAGTTATGGTTTTTTGTTCTTCGGGGAGGATGGGGAACATGAATATGTGTTTGTTTTTCGAATTTGACCTCTATCTGAAATGTGCACTTTTCATGCTCTAAGCAGTTTTTCCTAACAAATGCAAGAAATAACATTGGCTATCTCCGCAAGGAAACATCAGATCTGCACAACTCATGGTTTTTTGGTCTTCGGCGAGGATGGGGAACATGAATATGTGATTGTTTTTCTAATTTGAGCTCTTTCTGCAATGGGCACTTTTCATGCTATAAGCAGTTTTTCCTAACAAATGCAAGATATAACATTGGCTATCTCCGCAAGGAAACAACAGATCTGCACAACTCATGGTTTTTTGGTCTTCGGGGAGGATGGGGAACATGAAAATGTGTTTGTTTTTCGAATTTGACCTCTATCTGAAATGGGCACTTTTCATGCTATAAGCAGTTTTTCCTAACAAATGCAAGATATATCATGGGCTATCTCCGCAAGGAAACATGAGATCTGCAAAAGTTATGGTTTTTTGGTCTTCGGGGAGGATGGGGAACATGAATATGTGTTTGTTTTTCGAATTTGACCTCTATCTGAAATGAGCACTTTTCATGCTCTAAGCAGTTTTTCCTAACAAATGCAAGATATAACATTGGCTATCTCCGCAAGGATACATCAGATCTGCACAACTCATGGTTTTTTGGTCTTCGGGGAGGAGGGGGAACATGAAAATGTGTTTGTTTTTCGAATTTGACCTCTATCTGAAATGGGCACTTTTCATGCTTATAAGCAGTTTTTCCTAACAAATGCAAGATATAACATGGGATATCTCCGCAAGGAAACATGAGATCTGCAAAAGTTATGGTTTTTTGGTCTTCGGGGAGGATGGGGAACATGAATATGTGTTTGTTTTTCGAATTTGACCTCTATCTGAAATGAGCACTTTTCATGCTCTAAGCAGTTTTTCCTAACAAATGCAAGATATAACATTGGCTATCTCCGCAAGGAAACATCAGATCTGCACAACTCATGGTTTTTTGGTCTTCGGGGAGGAGAGGGAACATGAATATGTGTTTGTTTTTCGAATTTGAGATCTTTCTGCAATGGGCACTTTTCATACTATAAGCAGTTTTTCCTAACAAATGCAAGATATAACATTGGCAATCTCCGCAAGGAAACATCAGATCTGCTCAACTCATGGTTTTTTGGTCTTCGGGGAGGAGGGGGAACATGAATATGTGTTTGTTTTTCGAATTTGAGCTCTTTCTGCAATGGGCACTTTTCATACTATAAGCAGTTTTTCCTAACAAATGCAAGATATAACATGGGCTATCTCGGCAAGGAAACATGAGATCTGCAAACGTTATGGTTTTTTGGTCTTCGGGGAGGATGGGGAACATGAATATGTTTTTGTTTTTCGAATTTGAGCTCTTTCTGCAATGGGCACTTTTCATGCTATAAGCACTTTTTCCTAACAAATGCAAGATATAGCATTGGCTATCTCCGCAAGGAAACATCAGATCTGCACAACTCATGGTTTTTTGGTCTTCGGGGAGGCTGGGGAACATGAAAATGTGTTTGTTTTTCGAATTTGACCTCTATCTGAAATGGGCACTTTTCATGCTATAAGCAGTTTTTCCTAACAAATGCAAGATATAACATGGGCTATCTCCGCAAGGAAACATGAGATCTGCAAAAGTTATGGTTTTTTGGTCTTCGGGGAGGATGGGGAACATGAATATGTGTTTGTTTTTCGAATTTGACCTCTATCTGAAATGAGCACTTTTCATGCTCTAAGCAGTTTTTCCTAACAAATGCAAGATATAACATTGGCTATCTCCGCAAGGAAACATCAGATCTGCACAACTCATGGTTTTTTGGTCTTCGGGGAGGAGGGGGAACATGAATATGTGTTTGTTTTTCGAATTTGAGATCTTTCTGCAATGGGCACTTTTCATACTATAAGCAGTTTTTCCTAACAAATGCAAGATTTATGCGGCTCGGGAAGGAACACGAGGCTGGTTCCATGCAGTAATAACTGCTTCCTTGAAGGAGGGTGTCTTTCCTGCCGCCTTGAAGGAGGCGGTTGTGAGACCCCTTCTCAAGAAGCCTGCTTTGGACCCGGCTGTTTTAAACAACTACCGTCCAGTCTCCAACCTTCGCTTTCTGGCGAAGGTTGTTGAGAGTGTGGTGGCGCATCAGCTCCCTCTGTTCCTGGAGGAAACTGATTATCTGGACCCGTACCAATCGGGCTTCAGGCCCGGACACAGCACGGAGACGGCATTGGTCGCGCTGGTGAATGATCTCTGGAGGGCTAGGGACAGGGGTTGCTCCTCTGTCCTGGTCCTATTAGATCTCTCAGCGGCGTTCGATACCATCGACCATGGTATCTTACTGCGGCGTCTCAGGGGGCTGGGAGTGGGAGGCACTGTTTTACGGTGGTTCTCCTCCTACCTCCAGGGCCGCTCGCAGTCGGTGTTGACAGGAGGGCAGAGATCCGCCCCGAGGTCTCTCATTTGTGGAGTCCCTCAGGGGTCGGTTCTCTCGCCTCTCCTGTTCAACATCTATATGAAGCCGCTGGGCGAGATCATTCGTGGTTTTGGGGTGGGGTATCATCAGTACGCTGATGATACCCAACTTTTTCTTTCCACCCCGAACCAACCCAGTGATGCCCTCTCCGTGATGTCCCGGTGCCTGGAGGCGGTTCAGGTCTGGATGGGGAGAAACAGGCTTCGTCTCAATCCCGCCAAGACTGAGTGGCTGTGCATATCGGCATCTCGGGTTAACCAAGTTATTCCATCCTTAATGATGGGGGGTGAGGTGTTACCCCCCGTCGATAGGGCTCGCAACTTGGGCGTCCTCCTGGATTCACGGCTCAATTTTGAAGACCATATAGGAGCCGTGACCAGGGGGGCTTTTGCCCAGGTTCGCCTGGTGCGCCAGTTGCGTCCCTATCTGGACCGAGACGCCCTACGCACAGTTACTCATGCGCTTGTGACCTCCCGTTTGGACTACTGTAACGCTCTCTACATGGGGCTGCCCTTGAAGACCACTCGGAGGCTTCAACTGGTGCAGAATGCGGCCGCGCGAGTTGTAATGGGGGTTTCCCGATACTCCCATGTAACACCTCTACTCCGCGAGCTGCATTGGCTTCCGGTTGCCCTCCGGGTGAAATTCAAGGTGCTGGTTATCACCTATAAAGCCCTACATGGCCTGGGTCCGGGATATCTGAGGGAACACCTGCTGCCGGCATCAAATGCCCTTCGCCCAGTGCGCTCCCACAGGGAGGGTCTGCTCAGGGTCCCGCCGGTAAGAGACTGCCGGCGGGTGACACCCAGGGATAGGGCCTTCTCGGTGGGAGCGCCTGCCCTCTGGAACCAGCTGCCGGTGGAGCTGAGAACTGCCCCCGACCTTCGATCATTCCGCCGGGGCCTGAAGACCTGGCTCTTCGAGCTCTCGGGCCCAGACTGAGGAGGAATTTTTAATTTGGGGTTCTTTTTAATTGACTACAGGGTTAATTTAATATTTTTTAATTTGGTTCTTAATTTTTGTATTTTGGATTTTTTAATTTCCTGTAAACCGCCCTGAGTCCTCAGGGAATAGGGCGGTATATAAATATAACTAAATAAAATAAATAAATAAGATTTAACATTGGCTATCTCCGCAAGGAAACATCAGATCTGCTCAACCCAAGGTTTTTTGGTCTTCGGGGAGGATGGGGAACATGAATATGTGTTTCTTTTTCGAATTTGAGCTCTTTCTGCAATGGGCACTTTTCATACTATAAGCAGTTTTTCCTAACAAATGCAAGATATAACATGGGCTATCTCCGCAAGGAAACATCAGATCTGCAAACGTTATGGTTTTTTGGTCTTCGGGGAGGATGGGGAACATGAATATGTTTTTGTTTTTCGAATTTGAGCTCTATCTGAAATGAGCACTTTTCATGCTCTAAGCAGTTTTTCCTAACAAATGCAAGATATAACATTGGATATCTCCGCAAGGAAACATCAGATCTGCACAACTCATGGTTTTTTGGTCTTCGGGGAGGATGGGGAACATGAATATGTGATTGTTTTTCGAATTTGAGCTCTTTCTGCAATGGGCACTTTTCATACTATAAGCAGTTTTTCCTAACAAATGCAAGATATAACATGGGCTATCTCCGCAAGGAAACATGAGATCTGCAAAAGTTATGGTTTTTTGTTCTTCGGGGAGGATGGGGAACATGAATATGTGTTTGTTTTTCGAATTTGACCTCTATCTGAAATGAGCACTTTTCATGCTCTAAGCAGTTTTTCCTAACAAATGCAAGATATAACATTGGCAATCTCCGCAAGGAAACATCAGATCTGCACAACTCATGGTTTTTTGGTCTTCGGGGAGGAGGGGGAACATGAATATGTGTTTGTTTTTCGAATTTGAGCTCTTTCTGCAATGGGCACTTTTCATACTATAAGCAGTTTTTCCTAACAAATGCATGATATAACATGGGCTATCTACGCAAGGAAACATGAGATCTGCAAACGTTATGGTTTTTTGGTCTTCGGGGAGGATGGGGAACATGAATATGTTTTTGTTTTTCGAATTTGAGCTCTTTCTGCAATGAGCACTTTTCATGCTATAAGCACTTTTTCCTAACAAATGCAAGATATAACATTGGCTATCTCCGCAAGGAAACATCAGATCTGCTCAACCCATGGTTTTTTGGTCTTCGGGGAGGATGGGGAACATGAATATATGATTGTTTTTCGAATTTGAGCTCTTTCTGCAATGGGCACTTTTCATACTATAAGCAGTTTTTCCTAACAAATGCAAGATATAACATGGGCTATCTCCGCAAGGAAACATCAGATCTGCACAACTCATGGTTTTTTGGTCTTCGGGGAGGATGGGGAACATGAATATGTGTTTGTTTTTCGAATTTGACCTCTATCTGAAATGAGCACTTTTCATGCTCTAAGCAGTTTTTCCTAACAAATGCAAGATATAACATTGGCTATCTCCGCAAGGAAACATCAGATCTGCACAACTCATGGTTTTTTGGTCTTCGGGGAGGAGAGGGAACATGAATATGTGTTTGTTTTTCGAATTTGAGATCTTTCTGCAATGGGCACTTTTCATACTATAAGCAGTTTTTCCTAACAAATGCAAGATATAACATTGGCAATCTCCGCAAGGAAACATCAGATCTGCTCAACTCATGGTTTTTTGGTCTTCGGGGAGGAGGGGGAACATGAATATGTGTTTGTTTTTCGAATTTGAGCTCTTTCTGCAATGGGCACTTTTCATACTATAAGCAGTTTTTCCTAACAAATGCAAGATATAACATGGGCTATCTCGGCAAGGAAACATGAGATCTGCAAACGTTATGGTTTTTTGGTCTTCGGGGAGGATGGGGAACATGAATATGTTTTTGTTTTTCGAATTTGAGCTCTTTCTGCAATGGGCACTTTTCATGCTATAAGCACTTTTTCCTAACAAATGCAAGATATAGCATTGGCTATCTCCGCAAGGAAACATCAGATCTGCACAACTCATGGTTTTTTGGTCTTCGGGGAGGCTGGGGAACATGAAAATGTGTTTGTTTTTCGAATTTGACCTCTATCTGAAATGGGCACTTTTCATGCTATAAGCAGTTTTTCCTAACAAATGCAAGATATAACATGGGCTATCTCCGCAAGGAAACATGAGATCTGCAAAAGTTATGGTTTTTTGGTCTTCGGGGAGGATGGGGAACATGAATATGTGTTTGTTTTTCGAATTTGACCTCTATCTGAAATGAGCACTTTTCATGCTCTAAGCAGTTTTTCCTAACAAATGCAAGATATAACATTGGCTATCTCCGCAAGGAAACATCAGATCTGCACAACTCATGGTTTTTTGGTCTTCGGGGAGGAGGGGGAACATGAATATGTGTTTGTTTTTCGAATTTGAGATCTTTCTGCAATGGGCACTTTTCATACTATAAGCAGTTTTTCCTAACAAATGCAAGATTTATGCGGCTCGGGAAGGAACACGAGGCTGGTTCCATGCAGTAATAACTGCTTCCTTGAAGGAGGGTGTCTTTCCTGCCGCCTTGAAGGAGGCGGTTGTGAGACCCCTTCTCAAGAAGCCTGCTTTGGACCCGGCTGTTTTAAACAACTACCGTCCAGTCTCCAACCTTCGCTTTCTGGCGAAGGTTGTTGAGAGTGTGGTGGCGCATCAGCTCCCTCTGTTCCTGGAGGAAACTGATTATCTGGACCCGTACCAATCGGGCTTCAGGCCCGGACACAGCACGGAGACGGCATTGGTCGCGCTGGTGAATGATCTCTGGAGGGCTAGGGACAGGGGTTGCTCCTCTGTCCTGGTCCTATTAGATCTCTCAGCGGCGTTCGATACCATCGACCATGGTATCTTACTGCGGCGTCTCAGGGGGCTGGGAGTGGGAGGCACTGTTTTACGGTGGTTCTCCTCCTACCTCCAGGGCCGCTCGCAGTCGGTGTTGACAGGAGGGCAGAGATCCGCCCCGAGGTCTCTCATTTGTGGAGTCCCTCAGGGGTCGGTTCTCTCGCCTCTCCTGTTCAACATCTATATGAAGCCGCTGGGCGAGATCATTCGTGGTTTTGGGGTGGGGTATCATCAGTACGCTGATGATACCCAACTTTTTCTTTCCACCCCGAACCAACCCAGTGATGCCCTCTCCGTGATGTCCCGGTGCCTGGAGGCGGTTCAGGTCTGGATGGGGAGAAACAGGCTTCGTCTCAATCCCGCCAAGACTGAGTGGCTGTGCATATCGGCATCTCGGGTTAACCAAGTTATTCCATCCTTAATGATGGGGGGTGAGGTGTTACCCCCCGTCGATAGGGCTCGCAACTTGGGCGTCCTCCTGGATTCACGGCTCAATTTTGAAGACCATATAGGAGCCGTGACCAGGGGGGCTTTTGCCCAGGTTCGCCTGGTGCGCCAGTTGCGTCCCTATCTGGACCGAGACGCCCTACGCACAGTTACTCATGCGCTTGTGACCTCCCGTTTGGACTACTGTAACGCTCTCTACATGGGGCTGCCCTTGAAGACCACTCGGAGGCTTCAACTGGTGCAGAATGCGGCCGCGCGAGTTGTAATGGGGGTTTCCCGATACTCCCATGTAACACCTCTACTCCGCGAGCTGCATTGGCTTCCGGTTGCCCTCCGGGTGAAATTCAAGGTGCTGGTTATCACCTATAAAGCCCTACATGGCCTGGGTCCGGGATATCTGAGGGAACACCTGCTGCCGGCATCAAATGCCCTTCGCCCAGTGCGCTCCCACAGGGAGGGTCTGCTCAGGGTCCCGCCGGTAAGAGACTGCCGGCGGGTGACACCCAGGGATAGGGCCTTCTCGGTGGGAGCGCCTGCCCTCTGGAACCAGCTGCCGGTGGAGCTGAGAACTGCCCCCGACCTTCGATCATTCCGCCGGGGCCTGAAGACCTGGCTCTTCGAGCTCTCGGGCCCAGACTGAGGAGGAATTTTTAATTTGGGGTTCTTTTTAATTGACTACAGGGTTAATTTAATATTTTTTAATTTGGTTCTTAATTTTTGTATTTTGGATTTTTTAATTTCCTGTAAACCGCCCTGAGTCCTCAGGGAATAGGGCGGTATATAAATATAACTAAATAAAATAAATAAATAAGATTTAACATTGGCTATCTCCGCAAGGAAACATCAGATCTGCTCAACCCAAGGTTTTTTGGTCTTCGGGGAGGATGGGGAACATGAATATGTGTTTCTTTTTCGAATTTGAGCTCTTTCTGCAATGGGCACTTTTCATACTATAAGCAGTTTTTCCTAACAAATGCAAGATATAACATGGGCTATCTCCGCAAGGAAACATCAGATCTGCAAACGTTATGGTTTTTTGGTCTTCGGGGAGGATGGGGAACATGAATATGTTTTTGTTTTTCGAATTTGAGCTCTATCTGAAATGAGCACTTTTCATGCTCTAAGCAGTTTTTCCTAACAAATGCAAGATATAACATTGGATATCTCCGCAAGGAAACATCAGATCTGCACAACTCATGGTTTTTTGGTCTTCGGGGAGGATGGGGAACATGAATATGTGATTGTTTTTCGAATTTGAGCTCTTTCTGCAATGGGCACTTTTCATACTATAAGCAGTTTTTCCTAACAAATGCAAGATATAACATGGGCTATCTCCGCAAGGAAACATGAGATCTGCAAAAGTTATGGTTTTTTGTTCTTCGGGGAGGATGGGGAACATGAATATGTGTTTGTTTTTCGAATTTGACCTCTATCTGAAATGAGCACTTTTCATGCTCTAAGCAGTTTTTCCTAACAAATGCAAGATATAACATTGGCAATCTCCGCAAGGAAACATCAGATCTGCACAACTCATGGTTTTTTGGTCTTCGGGGAGGAGGGGGAACATGAATATGTGTTTGTTTTTCGAATTTGAGCTCTTTCTGCAATGGGCACTTTTCATACTATAAGCAGTTTTTCCTAACAAATGCATGATATAACATGGGCTATCTACGCAAGGAAACATGAGATCTGCAAACGTTATGGTTTTTTGGTCTTCGGGGAGGATGGGGAACATGAATATGTTTTTGTTTTTCGAATTTGAGCTCTTTCTGCAATGAGCACTTTTCATGCTATAAGCACTTTTTCCTAACAAATGCAAGATATAACATTGGCTATCTCCGCAAGGAAACATCAGATCTGCTCAACCCATGGTTTTTTGGTCTTCGGGGAGGATGGGGAACATGAATATATGATTGTTTTTCGAATTTGAGCTCTTTCTGCAATGGGCACTTTTCATACTATAAGCAGTTTTTCCTAACAAATGCAAGATATAACATGGGCTATCTCCGCAAGGAAACATCAGATCTGCACAACTCATGGTTTTTTGGTCTTCGGGGAGGAGGGGGAACATGAATATGTGTTTGTTTTTCGAATTTGAGATCTTTCTGCAATGGGCACTTTTCATACTATAAGCAGTTTTTCCTAACAAATGCAAGATTTAACATTGGCAATCTCCGCAAGGAAACATCAGATCTGCTCAACTCATGGTTTTTTGGTCTTCGGGGAGGAGGGGGAACATGAATATGTGTTTGTTTTTCGAATTTGAGCTCTTTCTGCAATGGGCACTTTTCATACTATAAGCAGTTTTTCCTAACAAATGCAAGATATAACATGGGCTATCTCGGCAAGGAAACATGAGATCTGCAAACGTTATGGTTTTTTGGTCTTCGGGGAGGATGGGGAACATGAATATGTTTTTGTTTTTCGAATTTGAGCTCTTTCTGCAATGGGCACTTTTCATGCTATAAGCACTTTTTCCTAACAAATGCAAGATATAGCATTGGCTATCTCCGGAAGGAAACATCAGATCTGCACAACTCATGGTTTTTTGGTCTTCGGGGAGGCTGGGGAACATGAAAATGTGTTTGTTTTTCGAATTTGACCTCTATCTGAAATGGGCACTTTTCATGCTATAAGCAGTTTTTCCTAACAAATGCAAGATATAACATGGGCTATCTCCGCAAGGAAACATGAGATCTGCATTTGGTCTTCGGGGAGGATGGGGAACATGAATATGTGTTTGTTTTTCGAATTTGACCTCTATCTGAAATGAGCACTTTTCATGCTCTAAGCAGTTTTTCCTAACAAATGCAAGATATAACATTGGCTATCTCCGCAAGGAAACATCAGATCTGCACAACTCATGGTTTTTTGGTCTTCGGGGAGGAGGGGGAACATGAATATGTGTTTGTTTTTCGAATTTGAGATCTTTCTGCAATGGGCACTTTTCATACTATAAGCAGTTTTTCCTAACAAATGCAAGATTTAACATTGGCTATCTCCGCAAGGAAACATCAGATCTGCTCAACCCAAGGTTTTTTGGTCTTCGGGGAGGATGGGGAACATGAATATGTGTTTCTTTTTCGAATTTGAGCTCTTTCTGCAATGGGCACTTTTCATACTATAAGCAGTTTTTCCTAACAAACGCAAGATATAACATGGGCTATCTCCGCAAGGAAACATCAGATCTGCAAACGTTATGGTTTTTTGGTCTTCGGGGAGGATGGGGAACATGAATATGTTTTTGTTTTTCGAATTTGAGCTCTATCTGAAATGAGCACTTTTCATGCTCTAAGCAGTTTTTCCTAACAAATGCAAGATATGACATTGGCTATCTCCGCAAGGAAACATCAGATCTGCACAACTCATGGTTTTTTGGTCTTCGGGGAGGATGGGGAACATGAATATGTGATTGTTTTTCAAATTTGAGCTCTTTCTGCAATGGGCACTTTTCATTCTATAAGCAGTTTTTCCTAACAAATGCAAGATATAACATTGGCTATCTCCGCAAGGAAACATCAGATCTGCTCAACTCATGGTTTTTTGGTCTTCGGGGAGGAGGGGGAACATGAATATGTGTTTGTTTTTCGAATATGAGCTCTTTCTGCAATGGGCACTTTTCATACTATAAGCAGTTTTTCCTAACAAATGCAAGATATAGCATTGGCTATCTCCGCAAGGAAACATCAGATCTGCACAACTCATGGTTTTTTGGTCTTCGGGGAGGATGGGGAACATGAAAATGTGTTTGTTTTTCGAATTTGACCTCTATCTGAAATGGGCACTTTTCATGCTATAAGCAGTTTTTCCTAACAAATGCAAGATATAACTTTGGCTATCTCTGCAAGGAAACATCAGATCTGCACAACTCATGGTTTTTTGGTCTTCGGGGAGGATGGGGAACATGAATATGTGTTTGTTTTTCGAATTTGACCTCTATCTGAAATGAGCACTTTTCATGCTCTAAGCAGTTTTTCCTAACAAATGCAAGATATAACATTGGCTATCTCCGCAAGGAAACATCAGATCTGCACAACTCATGGTTTTTTGGTCTTCGGGGAGGAGGGGGAACATGAATATGTGTTTGTTTTTCGAATTTGAGATCTTTCTGCAATGGGCACTTTTCATACTATAAGCAGTTTTTCCTAACAAATGCAAGATTTAACATTGGCTATCTCCGCAAGGAAACATCAGATCTGCTCAACCCATGGTTTTTTGGTCTTCGGGGAGGAGGGGGAACATGAATATGTGTTTGTTTTTCGAATTTGAGCTCTTTCTGCAATGGGCACTTTTCATACTATAAGCAGTTTTTCCTAACAAATGCAAGATATAACATGGGCTATCTCCGCAAGGAAACATGAGATCTGCAAAAGTTATGGTTTTTTGGTCTTCGGGGAGGAGGGGGAACATGAATATGTGTTTGTTTTTCGAATTTGAGATATTTCTGCAATGGGCACTTTTCATGCTCTAAGCAGTTTTTCCTAACAAATGCCAGATATTACATTGGCTATCTCCGCAAGGAAACATCAGATCTGCACAACTCATGGTTTTTTGGTCTTCGGGGAGGATGGGGAACATGAATATGTTTTTGTTTTTCGAATTTGAGCTCTTTCTGCAATGGGCACTTTTCATGCTATAAGCACTTTTTCCTAACAAATGCAAGATATAACATTGGCTATCTCCGCAAGGAAACATCAGATCTGCACAACTCATGGTTTTTTGGTCTTCGGGGAGGAGGGGGAACATGAATATGTGTTTGTTTTTCGAATTTGAGATCTTTCTGCAATGGGCACTTTTCATACTATAAAGCAGTTTTTCCTAACAAATGCAAGATTTATTTAATTCCATTTAATTCCATTTATATCCCACCCTTCTCCAAAGACTCAGGGCGGCTTACAAGCTTAGCAGTAGCCTTCATTCTATGTATATGCCTGCTTATTAGGGCTTTCACACACACCCCAAGCGGATTTAACATTGGCTATCTCCGCAAGGAAACATCAGATCTGCTCAACCCATGGTTTTTTGGTCTTCGGGGAGGAGGGGGAACATGAATATGTGTTTCTTTTTCGAATTTGAGCTCTTTCTGCAATGGGAACTTTTCATACTATAAGCAGTTTTTCCTAACAAATGCAATATATAACATGGGCTATCTCCGCAAGGAAACATGAGATCTGCAAACGTTATGGTTTTTTGGTCTTCGGGGAGGTTGGGGAACATGAATATGTTTTTGTTTTTCGAATTTGAGCTCTATCTGAAATGAGCACTTTTCATGCTCTAAGCAGTTTTTCCTAACAAATGCAAGATATAACATTGGCTATCTCCGCAAGGAAACATCAGATCTGCACAACTCATGGTTTTTTGGTCTTCGGGGAGGATGGGAACATGAATATGATTGTTTTTCGAATTTGAGCTCTTTCTGCAATGGGCACTTTTCATGCTATAAGCAGTTTTTCCTAACAAATGCAAGATATAACATGGGATATCTCTGCAAGAAAACATGAGATCTGCAAAAGTTATGGTTTTTTGGTCTTCGGGGAGGATGGGGAACATGAATATGTGTTTGTTTTTCGAATTTGACCTCTATCTGAAATTAGCACTTTTCATGCTCTAAGCAGTTTTTCCTAACAAATGCAAGATATAACATTGGCTATCTCCGCAAGGAAACATCAGATCTGCACAACTCATGGTTTTTTGGTCTTCGGGGAGGATGGGGAACATGAATATGTGATTGTTTTTCGAATTTGAGATCTTTCTGCAATGGGCACTTTTCATGCTATAAGCAGTTTTTCCTAACAAATGCAAGATATAACATTGGCTATCTCCGCAAGGAAACATCAGATCTGCACAACTCATGGTTTTTTGGTCTTCGGGGAGGATGGGGAACATGAAAATGTGTTTGTTTTTCGAATTTGACCTCTATCTGAAATGGGCACTTTTCATGCTATAAGCAGTTTTTCCTAACAAATGCAAGATATAACATGGGCTATCTCCGCAAGGAAACATGAGATCTGCAAAAGTTATGTTTTTTTGGTCTTCGGGGAGGATGGGGAACATGAATATGTGTTTGTTTTTCGAATTTGACCTCTATCTGAAATGAGCACTTTTCATGCTCTAAGCAGTTTTTCCTAACAAATGCAAGATATAACATGGGCTATCTCCGCAAGGATACATCAGATCTGCACAACTCATGGTTTTTTGGTCTTCGGGGAGGAGGGGGAACATGAAAATGTGTTTGTTTTTCGAATTTGACCTCTATCTGAAATGGGCACTTTTCATGCATATAAGCAGTTTTTCCTAACAAATGCAAGATATAACATGGGATATCTCCGCAAGGAAACATGAGATCTGCAAAAGTTATGGTTTTTTGGTCTTCGGGGAGGATGGGGAACATGAATATGTGTTTGTTTTTCGAATTTGACCTCTATCTGAAATTAGCACTTTTCATGCTATAAGCAGGTTTTCCTAACAAATGCAAGATTTAACATTGGCTATCTCCGCAAGGAAACATCAGATCTGCAAACGTTATGGTTTTTTGGTCTTCGGGGAGGATGGGGAACATGAATATGTTTTTGTTTTTCGAATTTGAGCTCTATCTGAAATGAGCACTTTTCATGCTCTAAGCAGTTTTTCCTAACAAATGCAAGATATAACATTGGCTATCTCCGCAAGGAAACATCAGATCTGCACAACTCATGGTTTTTTGGTCTTCGGGGAGGATGGGGAACATGAATATGTGATTGTTTTTCGAATTTGAGCTCTTTCTGCAATGGGCACTTTTCATACTATAAGCAGTTTTTCCTAACAAATGCAAGATATAACATGGGCTATCTCCGCAAGGAAACATGAGATCTGCAAAAGTTATGGTTTTTTGTTCTTCGGGGAGGATGGGGAACATGAATATGTGTTTGTTTTTCGAATTTGACCTCTATCTGAAATGTGCACTTTTCATGCTCTAAGCAGTTTTTCCTAACAAATGCAAGAAATAACATTGGCTATCTCCGCAAGGAAACATCAGATCTGCACAACTCATGGTTTTTTGGTCTTCGGCGAGGATGGGGAACATGAATATGTGATTGTTTTTCTAATTTGAGCTCTTTCTGCAATGGGCACTTTTCATGCTATAAGCAGTTTTTCCTAACAAATGCAAGATATAACATTGGCTATCTCCGCAAGGAAACAACAGATCTGCACAACTCATGGTTTTTTGGTCTTCGGGGAGGATGGGGAACATGAAAATGTGTTTGTTTTTCGAATTTGACCTCTATCTGAAATGGGCACTTTTCATGCTATAAGCAGTTTTTCCTAACAAATGCAAGATATATCATGGGCTATCTCCGCAAGGAAACATGAGATCTGCAAAAGTTATGGTTTTTTGGTCTTCGGGGAGGATGGGGAACATGAATATGTGTTTGTTTTTCGAATTTGACCTCTATCTGAAATGAGCACTTTTCATGCTCTAAGCAGTTTTTCCTAACAAATGCAAGATATAACATTGGCTATCTCCGCAAGGATACATCAGATCTGCACAACTCATGGTTTTTTGGTCTTCGGGGAGGAGGGGGAACATGAAAATGTGTTTGTTTTTCGAATTTGACCTCTATCTGAAATGGGCACTTTTCATGCTTATAAGCAGTTTTTCCTAACAAATGCAAGATATAACATGGGATATCTCCGCAAGGAAACATGAGATCTGCAAAAGTTATGGTTTTTTGGTCTTCGGGGAGGATGGGGAACATGAATATGTGTTTGTTTTTCGAATTTGACCTCTATCTGAAATGAGCACTTTTCATGCTCTAAGCAGTTTTTCCTAACAAATGCAAGATATAACATTGGCTATCTCCGCAAGGAAACATCAGATCTGCACAACTCATGGTTTTTTGGTCTTCGGGGAGGAGAGGGAACATGAATATGTGTTTGTTTTTCGAATTTGAGATCTTTCTGCAATGGGCACTTTTCATACTATAAGCAGTTTTTCCTAACAAATGCAAGATATAACATTGGCAATCTCCGCAAGGAAACATCAGATCTGCTCAACTCATGGTTTTTTGGTCTTCGGGGAGGAGGGGGAACATGAATATGTGTTTGTTTTTCGAATTTGAGCTCTTTCTGCAATGGGCACTTTTCATACTATAAGCAGTTTTTCCTAACAAATGCAAGATATAACATGGGCTATCTCGGCAAGGAAACATGAGATCTGCAAACGTTATGGTTTTTTGGTCTTCGGGGAGGATGGGGAACATGAATATGTTTTTGTTTTTCGAATTTGACCTCTATCTGAAATGAGCACTTTTCATGCTCTAAGCAGTTTTTCCTAACAAATGCAAGATATAACATTGGCTATCTCCGCAAGGAAACATCAGATCTGCACAACTCATGGTTTTTTGGTCTTCGGGGAGGAGGGGGAACATGAATATGTGTTTGTTTTTCGAATTTGAGATCTTTCTGCAATGGGCACTTTTCATACTATAAGCAGTTTTTCCTAACAAATGCAAGATTTAACATTGGCTATCTCCGCAAGGAAACATCAGATCTGCTCAACCCAAGGTTTTTTGGTCTTCGGGGAGGATGGGGAACATGAATATGTGTTTCTTTTTCGAATTTGAGCTCTTTCTGCAATGGGCACTTTTCATACTATAAGCAGTTTTTCCTAACAAATGCAAGATATAACATGGGCTATCTCCGCAAGGAAACATCAGATCTGCAAACGTTATGGTTTTTTGGTCTTCGGGGAGGATGGGGAACATGAATATGTTTTTGTTTTTCGAATTTGAGCTCTATCTGAAATGAGCACTTTTCATGCTCTAAGCAGTTTTTCCTAACAAATGCAAGATATAACATTGGATATCTCCGCAAGGAAACATCAGATCTGCACAACTCATGGTTTTTTGGTCTTCGGGGAGGATGGGGAACATGAATATGTGATTGTTTTTCGAATTTGAGCTCTTTCTGCAATGGGCACTTTTCATACTATAAGCAGTTTTTCCTAACAAATGCAAGATATAACATGGGCTATCTCCGCAAGGAAACATGAGATCTGCAAAAGTTATGGTTTTTTGTTCTTCGGGGAGGATGGGGAACATGAATATGTGTTTGTTTTTCGAATTTGACCTCTATCTGAAATGAGCACTTTTCATGCTCTAAGCAGTTTTTCCTAACAAATGCAAGATATAACATTGGCAATCTCCGCAAGGAAACATCAGATCTGCACAACTCATGGTTTTTTGGTCTTCGGGGAGGAGGGGGAACATGAATATGTGTTTGTTTTTCGAATTTGAGCTCTTTCTGCAATGGGCACTTTTCATACTATAAGCAGTTTTTCCTAACAAATGCATGATATAACATGGGCTATCTACGCAAGGAAACATGAGATCTGCAAACGTTATGGTTTTTTGGTCTTCGGGGAGGATGGGGAACATGAATATGTTTTTGTTTTTCGAATTTGAGCTCTTTCTGCAATGAGCACTTTTCATGCTATAAGCACTTTTTCCTAACAAATGCAAGATATAACATTGGCTATCTCCGCAAGGAAACATCAGATCTGCTCAACCCATGGTTTTTTGGTCTTCGGGGAGGATGGGGAACATGAATATATGATTGTTTTTCGAATTTGAGCTCTTTCTGCAATGGGCACTTTTCATACTATAAGCAGTTTTTCCTAACAAATGCAAGATATAACATGGGCTATCTCCGCAAGGAAACATCAGATCTGCACAACTCATGGTTTTTTGGTCTTCGGGGAGGAGGGGGAACATGAATATGTGTTTGTTTTTCGAATTTGAGATCTTTCTGCAATGGGCACTTTTCATACTATAAGCAGTTTTTCCTAACAAATGCAAGATTTAACATTGGCAATCTCCGCAAGGAAACATCAGATCTGCTCAACTCATGGTTTTTTGGTCTTCGGGGAGGAGGGGGAACATGAATATGTGTTTGTTTTTCGAATTTGAGCTCTTTCTGCAATGGGCACTTTTCATACTATAAGCAGTTTTTCCTAACAAATGCAAGATATAACATGGGCTATCTCGGCAAGGAAACATGAGATCTGCAAACGTTATGGTTTTTTGGTCTTCGGGGAGGATGGGGAACATGAATATGTTTTTGTTTTTCGAATTTGAGCTCTTTCTGCAATGGGCACTTTTCATGCTATAAGCACTTTTTCCTAACAAATGCAAGATATAGCATTGGCTATCTCCGCAAGGAAACATCAGATCTGCACAACTCATGGTTTTTTGGTCTTCGGGGAGGCTGGGGAACATGAAAATGTGTTTGTTTTTCGAATTTGACCTCTATCTGAAATGGGCACTTTTCATGCTATAAGCAGTTTTTCCTAACAAATGCAAGATATAACATGGGCTATCTCCGCAAGGAAACATGAGATCTGCATTTGGTCTTCGGGGAGGATGGGGAACATGAATATGTGTTTGTTTTTCGAATTTGACCTCTATCTGAAATGAGCACTTTTCATGCTCTAAGCAGTTTTTCCTAACAAATGCAAGATATAACATTGGCTATCTCCGCAAGGAAACATCAGATCTGCACAACTCATGGTTTTTTGGTCTTCGGGGAGGAGGGGGAACATGAATATGTGTTTGTTTTTCGAATTTGAGATCTTTCTGCAATGGGCACTTTTCATACTATAAGCAGTTTTTCCTAACAAATGCAAGATTTAACATTGGCTATCTCCGCAAGGAAACATCAGATCTGCTCAACCCAAGGTTTTTTGGTCTTCGGGGAGGATGGGGAACATGAATATGTGTTTCTTTTTCGAATTTGAGCTCTTTCTGCAATGGGCACTTTTCATACTATAAGCAGTTTTTCCTAACAAATGCAAGATATAACATGGGCTATCTCCGCAAGGAAACATCAGATCTGCAAACGTTATGGTTTTTTGGTCTTCGGGGAGGATGGGGAACATGAATATGTTTTTGTTTTTCGAATTTGAGCTCTATCTGAAATGAGCACTTTTCATGCTCTAAGCAGTTTTTCCTAACAAATGCAAGATATAACATTGGATATCTCCGCAAGGAAACATCAGATCTGCACAACTCATGGTTTTTTGGTCTTCGGGGAGGATGGGGAACATGAATATGTGATTGTTTTTCGAATTTGAGCTCTTTCTGCAATGGGCACTTTTCATACTATAAGCAGTTTTTCCTAACAAATGCAAGATATAACATGGGCTATCTCCGCAAGGAAACATGAGATCTGCAAAAGTTATGGTTTTTTGTTCTTCGGGGAGGATGGGGAACATGAATATGTGTTTGTTTTTCGAATTTGACCTCTATCTGAAATGAGCACTTTTCATGCTCTAAGCAGTTTTTCCTAACAAATGCAAGATATAACATTGGCAATCTCCGCAAGGAAACATCAGATCTGCACAACTCATGGTTTTTTGGTCTTCGGGGAGGAGGGGGAACATGAATATGTGTTTGTTTTTCGAATTTGAGCTCTTTCTGCAATGGGCACTTTTCATACTATAAGCAGTTTTTCCTAACAAATGCATGATATAACATGGGCTATCTACGCAAGGAAACATGAGATCTGCAAACGTTATGGTTTTTTGGTCTTCGGGGAGGATGGGGAACATGAATATGTTTTTGTTTTTCGAATTTGAGCTCTTTCTGCAATGAGCACTTTTCATGCTATAAGCACTTTTTCCTAACAAATGCAAGATATAACATTGGCTATCTCCGCAAGGAAACATCAGATCTGCTCAACCCATGGTTTTTTGGTCTTCGGGGAGGATGGGGAACATGAATATATGATTGTTTTTCGAATTTGAGCTCTTTCTGCAATGGGCACTTTTCATACTATAAGCAGTTTTTCCTAACAAATGCAAGATATAACATGGGCTATCTCCGCAAGGAAACATCAGATCTGCACAACTCATGGTTTTTTGGTCTTCGGGGAGGAGGGGGAACATGAATATGTGTTTGTTTTTCGAATTTGAGATCTTTCTGCAATGGGCACTTTTCATACTATAAGCAGTTTTTCCTAACAAATGCAAGATTTAACATTGGCAATCTCCGCAAGGAAACATCAGATCTGCTCAACTCATGGTTTTTTGGTCTTCGGGGAGGAGGGGGAACATGAATATGTGTTTGTTTTTCGAATTTGAGCTCTTTCTGCAATGGGCACTTTTCATACTATAAGCAGTTTTTCCTAACAAATGCAAGATATAACATTGGCTATCTCCGCAAGGAAACAACAGATCTGCACAACTCATGGTTTTTTGGTCTTCGGGGAGGATGGGGAACATGAAAATGTGTTTGTTTTTCGAATTTGACCTCTATCTGAAATGGGCACTTTTCATGCTATAAGCAGTTTTTCCTAACAAATGCAAGATATATCATGGGCTATCTCCGCAAGGAAACATGAGATCTGCAAAAGTTATGGTTTTTTGGTCTTCGGGGAGGATGGGGAACATGAATATGTGTTTGTTTTTCGAATTTGACCTCTATCTGAAATGAGCACTTTTCATGCTCTAAGCAGTTTTTCCTAACAAATGCAAGATATAACATTGGCTATCTCCGCAAGGATACATCAGATCTGCACAACTCATGGTTTTTTGGTCTTCGGGGAGGAGGGGGAACATGAAAATGTGTTTGTTTTTCGAATTTGACCTCTATCTGAAATGGGCACTTTTCATGCTTATAAGCAGTTTTTCCTAACAAATGCAAGATATAACATGGGATATCTCCGCAAGGAAACATGAGATCTGCAAAAGTTATGGTTTTTTGGTCTTCGGGGAGGATGGGGAACATGAATATGTGTTTGTTTTTCGAATTTGACCTCTATCTGAAATGAGCACTTTTCATGCTCTAAGCAGTTTTTCCTAACAAATGCAAGATATAACATTGGCTATCTCCGCAAGGAAACATCAGATCTGCACAACTCATGGTTTTTTGGTCTTCGGGGAGGCTGGGGAACATGAAAATGTGTTTCTTTTTCGAATTTGAGCTCTTTCTGCAATGGGCACTTTTCATACTATAAGCAGTTTTTCCTAACAAATGCAAGATATAACATGGGCTATCTCCGCAAGGAAACATCAGATCTGCAAAAGTTATGGTTTTTTGTTCTTCGGGGAGGATGGGGAACATGAATATGTGTTTGTTTTTCGAATTTGACCTCTATCTGAAATGAGCACTTTTCATGCTCTAAGCAGTTTTTCCTAACAAATGCAAGATATAACATTGGCAATCTCCGCAAGGAAACATCAGATCTGCACAACTCATGGTTTTTTGGTCTTCGGGGAGGAGGGGGAACATGAATATGTGTTTGTTTTTCGAATTTGAGCTCTTTCTGCAATGGGCACTTTTCATACTATAAGCAGTTTTTCCTAACAAATGCATGATATAACATGGGCTATCTACGCAAGGAAACATGAGATCTGCAAACGTTATGGTTTTTTGGTCTTCGGGGAGGATGGGGAACATGAATATGTTTTTGTTTTTCGAATTTGAGCTCTTTCTGCAATGAGCACTTTTCATGCTATAAGCACTTTTTCCTAACAAATGCAAGATATAACATTGGCTATCTCCGCAAGGAAACATCAGATCTGCTCAACCCATGGTTTTTTGGTCTTCGGGGAGGATGGGGAACATGAATATATGATTGTTTTTCGAATTTGAGCTCTTTCTGCAATGGGCACTTTTCATACTATAAGCAGTTTTTCCTAACAAATGCAAGATATAACATGGGCTATCTCCGCAAGGAAACATCAGATCTGCACAACTCATGGTTTTTTGGTCTTCGGGGAGGAGGGGGAACATGAATATGTGTTTGTTTTTCGAATTTGAGATCTTTCTGCAATGGGCACTTTTCATACTATAAGCAGTTTTTCCTAACAAATGCAAGATTTAACATTGGCAATCTCCGCAAGGAAACATCAGATCTGCTCAACTCATGGTTTTTTGGTCTTCGGGGAGGAGGGGGAACATGAATATGTGTTTGTTTTTCGAATTTGAGCTCTTTCTGCAATGGGCACTTTTCATACTATAAGCAGTTTTTCCTAACAAATGCAAGATATAACATGGGCTATCTCGGCAAGGAAACATAAGATCTGCAAACGTTATGGTTTTTTGGTCTTCGGGGAGGATGGGGAACATGAATATGTTTTTGTTTTTCGAATTTGAGCTCTTTCTGCAATGGGCACTTTTCATGCTATAAGCACTTTTTCCTAACAAATGCAAGATATAGCATTGGCTATCTCCGCAAGGAAACATCAGATCTGCACAACTCATGGTTTTTTGGTCTTCGGGGAGGCTGGGGAACATGAAAATGTGTTTGTTTTTCGAATTTGACCTCTATCTGAAATGGGCACTTTTCATGCTATAAGCAGTTTTTCCTAACAAATGCAAGATATAACATGGGCTATCTCCGCAAGGAAACATGAGATCTGCAAAAGTTATGGTTTTTTGGTCTTCGGGGAGGATGGGGAACATGAATATGTGTTTGTTTTTCGAATTTGACCTCTATCTGAAATGAGCACTTTTCATGCTCTAAGCAGTTTTTCCTAACAAATGCAAGATATAACATTGGCTATCTCCGCAAGGAAACATCAGATCTGCACAACTCATGGTTTTTTGGTCTTCGGGGAGGAGGGGGAACATGAATATGTGTTTGTTTTTCGAATTTGAGATCTTTCTGCAATGGGCACTTTTCATACTATAAGCAGTTTTTCCTAACAAATGCAAGATTTAACATTGGCTATCTCCGCAAGGAAACATCAGATCTGCTCAACCCAAGGTTTTTTGGTCTTCGGGGAGGATGGGGAACATGAATATGTGTTTCTTTTTCGAATTTGAGCTCTTTCTGCAATGGGCACTTTTCATACTATAAGCAGTTTTTCCTAACAAATGCAAGATATAACATGGGCTATCTCCGCAAGGAAACATCAGATCTGCAAACGTTATGGTTTTTTGGTCTTCGGGGAGGATGGGGAACATGAATATGTTTTTGTTTTTCGAATTTGAGCTCTATCTGAAATGAGCACTTTTCATGCTCTAAGCAGTTTTTCCTAACAAATGCAAGATATAACATTGGATATCTCCGCAAGGAAACATCAGATCTGCACAACTCATGGTTTTTTGGTCTTCGGGGAGGATGGGGAACATGAATATGTGATTGTTTTTCGAATTTGAGCTCTTTCTGCAATGGGCACTTTTCATACTATAAGCAGTTTTTCCTAACAAATGCAAGATATAACATGGGCTATCTCCGCAAGGAAACATGAGATCTGCAAAAGTTATGGTTTTTTGTTCTTCGGGGAGGATGGGGAACATGAATATGTGTTTGTTTTTCGAATTTGACCTCTATCTGAAATGAGCACTTTTCATGCTCTAAGCAGTTTTTCCTAACAAATGCAAGATATAACATTGGCAATCTCCGCAAGGAAACATCAGATCTGCACAACTCATGGTTTTTTGGTCTTCGGGGAGGAGGGGGAACATGAATATGTGTTTGTTTTTCGAATTTGAGCTCTTTCTGCAATGGGCACTTTTCATACTATAAGCAGTTTTTCCTAACAAATGCATGATATAACATGGGCTATCTACGCAAGGAAACATGAGATCTGCAAACGTTATGGTTTTTTGGTCTTCGGGGAGGATGGGGAACATGAATATGTTTTTGTTTTTCGAATTTGAGCTCTTTCTGCAATGAGCACTTTTCATGCTATAAGCACTTTTTCCTAACAAATGCAAGATATAACATTGGCTATCTCCGCAAGGAAACATCAGATCTGCTCAACCCATGGTTTTTTGGTCTTCGGGGAGGATGGGGAACATGAATATATGATTGTTTTTCGAATTTGAGCTCTTTCTGCAATGGGCACTTTTCATACTATAAGCAGTTTTTCCTAACAAATGCAAGATATAACATGGGCTATCTCCGCAAGGAAACATCAGATCTGCACAACTCATGGTTTTTTGGTCTTCGGGGAGGAGGGGGAACATGAATATGTGTTTGTTTTTCGAATTTGAGATCTTTCTGCAATGGGCACTTTTCATACTATAAGCAGTTTTTCCTAACAAATGCAAGATTTAACATTGGCAATCTCCGCAAGGAAACATCAGATCTGCTCAACTCATGGTTTTTTGGTCTTCGGGGAGGAGGGGGAACATGAATATGTGTTTGTTTTTCGAATTTGAGCTCTTTCTGCAATGGGCACTTTTCATACTATAAGCAGTTTTTCCTTACAAATGCATGATATAACATGGGCTATCTACGCAAGGAAACATGAGATCTGCAAACGTTATGGTTTTTTGGTCTTCGTGGAGGATGGGGAACATGAATATGTTTTTGTTTTTCGAATTTGAGCTCTATCTGAAATGAGCACTTTTCATGCTCTAAGCAGTTTTTCCTAACAAATGCAAGATATAACATTGGATATCTCCGCAAGGAAACATCAGATCTGCACAACTCATGGTTTTTTGGTCTTCGGGGAGGATGGGGAACATGAATATGTGATTGTTTTTCGAATTTGAGCTCTTTCTGCAATGGGCACTTTTCATACTATAAGCAGTTTTTCCTAACTAATGCAAGATATAACATGGGCTATCTCCGCAAGGAAACATGAGATCTGCAAAAGTTATGGTTTTTTGTTCTTCGGGGAGGATGGGGAACATGAATATGTGTTTGTTTTTCGAATTTGACCTCTATCTGAAATGAGCACTTTTCATGCTCTAAGCAGTTTTTCCTAACAAATGCAAGATATAACATTGGCAATCTCCGCAAGGAAACATCAGATCTGCACAACTCATGGTTTTTTGGTCTTCGGGGAGGAGGGGGAACATGAATATGTGTTTGTTTTTCGAATTTGAGCTCTTTCTGCAATGGGCACTTTTCATACTATAAGCAGTTTTTCCTAACAAATGCATGATATAACATGGGCTATCTACGCAAGGAAACATGAGATCTGCAAACGTTATGGTTTTTTGGTCTTCGGGGAGGATGGGGAACATGAATATGTTTTTGTTTTTCGAATTTGAGCTCTTTCTGCAATGAGCACTTTTCATGCTATAAGGACTTTTTCCTAACAAATGCAAGATATAACATTGGCTATCTCCGCAAGGAAACATCAGATCTGCTCAACCCATGGTTTTTTGGTCTTCGGGGAGGATGGGGAACATGAATATATGATTGTTTTTCGAATTTGAGCTCTTTCTGCAATGGGCACTTTTCATACTATAAGCAGTTTTTCCTAACAAATGCAAGATATAACATGGGCTATCTCCGCAAGGAAACATCAGATCTGCACAACTCATGGTTTTTTGGTCTTCGGGGAGGAGGGGGAACATGAATATGTGTTTGTTTTTCGAATTTGAGCTCTTTCTGCAATGGGCACTTTTCATACTATAAGCAGTTTTTCCTAACAAATGCATGATATAACATGGGCTATCTACGCAAGGAAACATGAGATCTGCAAACGTTATGGTTTTTTGGTCTTCGGGGAGGATGGGGAACATGAATATGTGTTTGTTTTTCGAATTTGAGATCTTTCTGCAATGGGCACTTTTCATACTATAAGCAGTTTTTCCTAACAAATGCAAGATATAACATGGGCTATCTCCGCAAGGAAACATGAGATCTGCAAACGTTATGGTTTTTTGGTCTTCGGGTTGGATGGGGAACATGAATATGTTTTTGTTTTTCGAATTTGACCTCTATCTGAAATGAGCACTTTTCATGCTCTAAGCAGTTTTTCCTAACAAATGCAAGATATAACATTGGCTATCTCCGCAAGGAAACATCAGATCTGCACAACTCATGGTTTTTTGGTCTTCGGGGAGGATGGGGAACATGAATATGTGATTGTTTTTCGAATTTGAGCTCTTTCTGCAATGGGCACTTTTCATACTATAAGCAGTTTTTCCTAACAAATGCAAGATATAATATGGGCTATCTCCGCAAGGAAACATGAGATCTGCAAAAGTTATGGTTTTTTGTTCTTCGGGGAGGATGGGGAACATGAATATGTGTTTGTTTTTCGAATTTGACCTCTATCTGAAATGAGCACTTTTCATGCTCTAAGCAGTTTTTCCTAACAAATGCAAGATATAACATTGCCTATCTCCGCAAGGAAACATCAGATCTGCACAACTCATGGTTTTTTTGTCTTCGGGGAGGATGGGGAACATGAATATGTGTTTGTTTTTCGAATTTGAGCTCTTTCTGCAATGGGCACTTTTCATGCTATAAGCAGTTTTTCCTAACAAATGCAAGATATAACATTGGCTATCTCCGCAAGGAAACATCAGATCTGCACAACTCATGGTTTTTTGGTCTTCGGGGAGGATGGGGAACATGAATATGTGTTTGTTTTTCGAATTTGAGATCTTTCTGCAATGCGCACTTTTCATACTATAAGCAGTTTTTCCTAACAAATGCAAGCTATTACATTGGCAATCTCCGCAAGGAAACATCAGATCTGCTCAACTCATGGTTTTTTGGTCTTCGGGGAGGAGGGGGAACATGAATATGTGTTTGTTTTTCGAATTTGAGCTCTTTCAGCAATGGGCACATTTCATACTATAAGCAGTTTTTCCTAACAAATGCAAGATATAACATGGGCTATCTCCGCAAGGAAACATGAGATCTGCAAACGTTATGGTTTTTTGGTCTTCGGGGAGGATGGGGAACATGAATATGTTTTTGTTTTTCGAATTTGAGCTCTATCTGAAATGACCACTTTTCATGCTCTAAGCAGTTTTTCCTAACAAATGCAAGATATAACATTGGCTATCTCCGCAATTAAACATCAGATCTGCAAAACTCATGGTTTTTTGGTCTTCGGGGAGGATGGGGAACATGAATATGTGATTGTTTTTCGAATTTGAGCTCTTTCTGCAATGGGCACTTTTCATACTATAAGCAGTTTTTCCTAACAAATGCAAGATATAACATGGGCTATCTCGGCAAGGAAACATGAGATCTACAAAAGTTATGGTTTTTTGTTCTTCGGGGAGGATGGGGAACATGAATATGTGTTTGTTTTTCGAGTTTGACCTCTATCTGAAATTAGCACTTTTCATGCTCTAAGCAGTTTTTCCTAACAAATGCAAAATATAACATTGGCTATCTCCGCAAGGAAACATCAGATCTGCACAACTCATGGTTTTTTGGTCTTCGGGGAGGATGGGGAACATGAATATGTGATTGTTTTTCGAATTTGAGATCTTTCTGCAATGGGCACTTTTCATGCTATAAGCAGTTTTTCCTAACAAATGCAAGATATAACATTGGCTATCTCCGCAAGGAAACATCAGATCTGCACAACTCATGGTTTTTTGGTCTTCGGGGAGGATGGGGAACATGAATATGTGTTTGTTTTTCGAATTTGAGATCTTTCTGCAATGGGCACTTTTCATACTATAAGCAGTTTTTCCTAACAAATGCAAGCTATTACATTGGCAATCTCCGCAAGGAAACATCAGATCTGCTCAACTCATGGTTTTTTGGTCTTCGGGGAGGAGGGGGAACATGAATATGTGTTTGTTTTTCGAATTTGAGCTCTTTCTGCAATGGGCACTTTTCATACTATAAGCAGTTTTTCCTAACAAATGCATGATATAACATGGGCTATCTACGCAAGGAAACATGAGATCTGCAAACGTTATGGTTTTTTGGTCTTCGGGGAGGATGGGGAACATGAATATGTTTTTGTTTTTCGAATTTGAGCTCTATCTGAAATGAGCACTTTTATGCTCTAAGCAGTTTTTCCTAACAAATGCAAGATATAACATTGGCTATCTCCGCAAGGAAACATCAGATCTGCACAACTCATGGTTTTTTGGTCTTCGGGGAGGATGGGGAACATGAATATGTGTTTGTTTTTCGAATTTGAGCTCTTTCTGCAATGGGCACTTTTCATACTATAAGCAGTTTTTCCTAACAAATGCAAGATATAACATTGGCTATCTCCGCAAGGAAACATCAGATCTGCACAACTCATGGTTTTTTGGTCTTCGGGGAGGATGGGGAACATGAATATGTGATTGTTTTTCGAATTTGAGCTCTTTCTGCAATGGGCACTTTTCATACTATAAGCAGTTTTTCCTAACAAATGCAAGATATAATATGGGCTATCTCCGCAAGGAAACATGAGATCTGCAAAAGTTATGGTTTTTTGTTCTTCGGGGAGGATGGGGAACATGAATATGTGTTTGTTTTTCGAATTTGACCTCTATCTGAAATGAGCACTTTTCATGCTCTAAGCAGTTTTTCCTAACAAATGCAAGATATAACATTGGCTATCTCCGCAAGGAAACATCAGATCTGCACAACTCATGGTTTTTTGGTCTTCGGGGAGGATGGGGAACATGAATATGTGTTTGTTTTTCGAATTTGAGATCTTTCTACAATGCGCACTTTTCATACTATAAGCAGTTTTTCCTAACAAATGCAAGCTATTACATTGGCAATCTCCGCAAGGAAACATCAGATCTGCTCAACTCATGGTTTTTTGGTCTTCGGGGAGGAGGGGGAACATGAATATGTGTTTGTTTTTCGAATTTGAGCTCTTTCAGCAATGGGCACATTTCATACTATAAGCAGTTTTTCCTAACAAATGCAAGATATAACATGGGCTATCTCCGCAAGGAAACATGAGATCTGCAAACGTTATGGTTTTTTGGTCTTCGGGGAGGATGGGGAACATGAATATGTGATTGTTTTTCGAATTTGAGATCTTTCTGCAATGGGCACTTTTCATGCTCTAAGCAGTTTTTCCTAACAAATGCAAGATATAACATTGGCTATCTCCGCAAGGAAACATGAGATCTGCACAACTCATGGTTTTTTGGTCTTCGGGGAGGATGGGGAACATGAATATGTGTTTGTTTTTCGAATTTGAGATCTTTCTGCAATGGGCACTTTTCATACTATAAGCAGTATTTCCTAACAAATGCAAGCTATTACATTGGCAATCTCCGCAAGGAAACATCAGATCTGCTCAACTCATGGTTTTTTGGTCTTCGGGGAGGAGGGGGAACATGAATATGTGTTTGTTTTTCGAATTTGAGCTCTTTCTGCAATGGGCACTTTTCATACTATAAGCAGTTTTTCCTAACAAATGCATGATATAACATGGGCTATCTACGCAAGGAAACATGAGATCTGCAAACGTTATGGTTTTTTGGTCTTCGGGGAGGATGGGGAACATGAATATGTTTTTGTTTTTCGAATTTGAGCTCTATCTGAAATGAGCACTTTTATGCTCTAAGCAGTTTTTCCTAACAAATGCAAGATATAACATTGGCTATCTCCGCAAGGAAACATGAGATCTGCACAACTCATGGTTTTTTGGTCTTCGGGGAGGATGGGGAACATGAATATGTTTTTGTTTTTCGAATTTGAGCTCTTTCTGCAATGAGCACTTTTCATGCTATAAGCACTTTTTCCTAACAAATGCAAGATATAACATTGGCTATCTCCGCAAGGAAACATCAGATCTGCTCAACCCATGGTTTTTTGGTCTTCGGGGAGGATGGGGAACATGAATATATGATTGTTTTTCGAATTTGAGCTCTTTCTGCAATGGGCACTTTTCATACTATAAGCAGTTTTTCCTAACAAATGCAAGATATAACATGGGCTATCTCCGCAAGGAAACATCAGATCTGCACAACTCATGGTTTTTTGGTCTTCGGGGAGGAGGGGGAACATGAATATGTGTTTGTTTTTCGAATTTGAGATCTTTCTGCAATGGGCACTTTTCATACTATAAGCAGTTTTTCCTAACAAATGCAAGATTTAACATTGGCTATCTCCGCAAGGAAACATCAGATCTGCTCAACCCATGGTTTTTTGGTCTTCGGGGAGGATGGGGAACATGAATATGTTTTTCTTTTTCGAATTTGAGCTCTTTCTGCAATGGGCACTTTTCATTCTATAAGCAGTTTTTCCTAACAAATGCAAGATATAACATGGGCTATCTCCGCAAGGAAACATGAGATCTGCAAACGTTATGGTTTTTTGGTCTTCGGGGAGGATGGGGAACATGAATATGTTTTTGTTTTTCGAATTTGAGCTCTATCTGAAATGAGCACTTTTCATGCTCTAAGCAGTTTTTCCTAACAAATGCAAGATATAACATTGGCTATCTCCGCAAGGAAACATCAGATCTGCACAACTCATGGTTTTTTGGTCTTCGGGGAGGATGGGAAACATGAATATGTGTTTGTTTTTCGAATTTGAGCTCCTTCTGCAATGGGCACTTTTCATACTATAAGCAGTTTTTCCTAACAAATGCAAGATATAACATGGGCTATCTCCGCAAGGAAACATGAGATCTGCAAACGTTATGGTTTTTTGGTCTTCGGGTTGGATGGGGAACATGAATATGTTTTTGTTTTTCGAATTTGACCTCTATCTGAAATGAGCACTTTTCATGCTCTAAGCAGTTTTTCCTAACAAATGCAAGATATAACATTGCCTATCTCCGCAAGGAAACATCAGATCTGCACAACTCATGGTTTTCTGGTCTTCGGGGAGGAGGGGGAACATGAATATGTGTTTGTTTTTCGAATTTGAGCTCTTTCTGCAATGGGCACTTTTCATGCTATAAGCAGTTTTTCCTAACAAATGCAAGATATAACATTGGCTATCTCCGCAAGGAAACATCAGATCTGCACAACTCATGGTTTTTTGGTCTTCGGGGAGGATGGGGAACATGAATATGTGTTTGTTTTTCGAATTTGAGATCTTTCTGCAATGCGCACTTTTCATACTATAAGCAGTTTTTCCTAACAAATGCAAGCTATTACATTGGCAATCTCCGCAAGGAAACATCAGATCTGCTCAACTCATGGTTTTTTGGTCTTCGGGGAGGAGGGGGAACATGAATATGTGTTTGTTTTTCGAATTTGAGCTCTTTCAGCAATGGGCACATTTCATACTATAAGCAGTTTTTCCTAACAAATGCAAGATATAACATGGGCTATCTCCGCAAGGAAACATGAGATCTGCAAACGTTATGGTTTTTTGGTCTTCGGGGAGGATGGGGAACATGAATATGTTTTTGTTTTTCGAATTTGAGCTCTATCTGAAATGACCACTTTTCATGCTCTAAGCAGTTTTTCCTAACAAATGCAAGATATAACATTGGCTATCTCCGCAATTAAACATCAGATCTGCAAAACTCATGGTTTTTTGGTCTTCGGGGAGGATGGGGAACATGAATATGTGATTGTTTTTCGAATTTGAGCTCTTTCTGCAATGGGCACTTTTCATACTATAAGCAGTTTTTCCTAACAAATGCAAGATATAACATGGGCTATCTCGGCAAGGAAACATGAGATCTGCAAAAGTTATGGTTTTTTGTTCTTCGGGGAGGATGGGGAACATGAATATGTGTTTGTTTTTCGAGTTTCACCTCTATCTGAAATTAGCACTTTTCATGCTCTAAGCAGTTTTTCCTAACAAATGCAAAATATAACATTGGCTATCTCCGCAAGGAAACATCAGATCTGCACAACTCATGGTTTTTTGGTCTTCGGGGAGGATGGGGAACATGAATATGTGATTGTTTTTCGAATTTGAGATCTTTCTGCAATGGGCACTTTTCATGCTATAAGCAGTTTTTCCTAACAAATGCAAGATATAACATTGGCTATCTCCGCAAGGAAACATCAGATCTGCACAACTCATGGTTTTTTGGTCTTCGGGGAGGATGGGGAACATGAATATGTGTTTGTTTTTCGAATTTGAGATCTTTCTGCAATGGGCACTTTTCATACTATAAGCAGTTTTTCCTAACAAATGCAAGCTATTACATTGGCAATCTCCGCAAGGAAACATCAGATCTGCTCAACTCATGGTTTTTTGGTCTTCGGGGAGGAGGGGGAACATGAATATGTGTTTGTTTTTCGAATTTGAGCTCTTTCTGCAATGGGCACTTTTCATACTATAAGCAGTTTTTCCTAACAAATGCAAGATATAACATGGGCTATCTACGCAAGGAAACATGAGATCTGCAAACGTTATGGTTTTTTGGTCTTCGGGGAGGATGGGGAACATGAATATGTTTTTGTTTTTCGAATTTGAGCTCTTTCTGCAATGAGCACTTTTCATGCTATAAGCACTTTTTCCTAACAAATGCAAGATATAACATTGGCTATCTCCGCAAGGAAACATCAGATCTGCTCAACCCATGGTTTTTTGGTCTTCGGGGAGGATGGGGAACATGAATATATGATTGTTTTTCGAATTTGAGCTCTTTCTGCAATGGGCACTTTTCATACTATAAGCAGTTTTTCCTAACAAATGCAAGATATAACATGGGCTATCTCCGCAAGGAAACATCAGATCTGCACAACTCATGGTTTTTTGGTCTTCGGGGAGGAGGGGGAACATGAATATGTGTTTGTTTTTCGAATTTGAGATCTTTCTGCAATGGGCACTTTTCATACTATAAGCAGTTTTTCCTAACAAATGCAAGATTTAACATTGGCTATCTCCGCAAGGAAACATCAGATCTGCTCAACCCATGGTTTTTTGGTCTTCGGGGAGGATGGGGAACATGAATATGTTTTTCTTTTTCGAATTTGAGCTCTTTCTGCAATGGGCACTTTTCATTCTATAAGCAGTTTTTCCTAACAAATGCAAGATATAACATGTGCTATCTCCGGAAGGAAACATGAGATCTGCAAACGTTATGGTTTTTTGGTCTTCGGGGAGGATGGGGAACATGAATATGTTTTTGTTTTTCGAATTTGAGCTCTATCTGCAATGAGCACTTTTCATGCTATAAGCACTTTTTCCTAACAAATGCAAGATATAACATTGGCTATCTCCGCAAGGAAACATCAGATCTGCACAACTCATGGTTTTTTGGTCTTCGGGGAGGATGGGGAACATGAATATGTGTTTGTTTTTCGAATTTGAGCTCTTTCTGCAATGGGCACTTTTCATACTATAAGCAGTTTTTCCTAACAAATGCAAGATATAACATGGGCTATCTCCGCAAGGAAACATCAGATCTGCACAACTCATGGTTTTTTGGTCGTCGGGGAGGAGGGGGAACATGAATATGTGTTTGTTTTTCGAATTTGAGATCTTTCTGCAATGGGCACTTTTCATACTATAAGCAGTTTTTCCTAACAAATGCAAGATTTAACATTGGCTATCTCCGCAAGGAAACATCAGATCTGCTCAACCCATGGTTTTTTGGTCTTCGGGGAGGATGGGGAACATGAATATGTTTTTCTTTTTCGAATTTGAGCTCTTTCTGCAATGGGCACTTTTCATTCTATAAACAGTTTTTCCTAACAAATGCAAGATATAACATGTGCTATCTCCGGAAGGAAACATGAGATCTGCAAACGTTATGGTTTTTTGGTATTCGGGGAGGATGGGGAACATGAATATGTTTTTGTTTTTCGAATTTGAGCTCTATCTGAAATGAGCACTTTTCATGCTCTAAGCAGTTTTTCCTAACAAATGCAAGATATAACATTGGCTATCTCTGCAAGGAAACATCAGATCTGCACAACTCATGGTTTTTTGGTCTTCGGGGAGGATGGGGAACATGAATATGTGTTTGTTTTTCGAATTTGAGCTCTTTCTGCAATGGGCACTTTTCATACTATAAGCAGTTTTTCCTAACAAATGCAAGATATAACATGGGCTATCTCCGCAAGGAAACATCAGATCTGCAAACGTTATGGTTTTTTGGTCTTCGGGGAGGATGGGGAACATGAATATGTTTTTGTTTTTCGAATTTGAGCTCTATCTGAAATGAGCACTTTTCATGCTCTAAGCAGTTTTTCCTAACAAATGCAAGATATAACATTGGCTCTCTCCGCAAGGAAATATCAGATCTGCACAACTCATGGTTTTTTGGTCTTCGGGGAGGATGGGGAACATGAATATGTGATTGTTTTTCGAATTTGAGCTCTTTCTGCAATGGGCACTTTTCATACTATAAGCAGTTTTTCCTAACAAATGCAAGATATAACATGGGCTATCTACGCAAGGAAACATGAGATCTGCAAACGTTATGGTTTTTTGGTCTTCGGGGAGGATGGGGAACATGAATATGTTTTTGTTTTTCGAATTTGAGCTCTTTCTGCAATGAGCACTTTTCATGCTATAAGCACTTTTTCCTAACAAATGCAAGATATAACATTGGCTATCTCCGCAAGGAAACATCAGATCTGCTCAACCCATGGTTTTTTGGTCTTCGGGGAGGATGGGGAACATGAATATATGATTGTTTTTCGAATTTGAGCTCTTTCTGCAATGGGCACTTTTCATACTATAAGCAGTTTTTCCTAACAAATGCAAGATATAACATGGGCTATCTCCGCAAGGAAACATCAGATCTGCACAACTCATGGTTTTCTTCGGGGAGGAGGGGGAACATGAATATGTGTTTGTTTTTCGAATTTGAGATCTTTCTGCAATGGGCACTTTTCATACTATAAGCAGTTTTTCCTAACAAATGCAAGATTTAACATTGGCTATCTCCGCAAGGAAACATCAGATCTGCTCAACCCATGGTTTTTTGGTCTTCGGGGAGGATGGGGAACATGAATATGTTTTTCTTTTTCGAATTTGAGCTCTTTCTGCAATGGGCACTTTTCATTCTATAAGCAGTTTTTCCTAACAAATGCCAGATATAACATGGGCTATCTCCGCAAGGAAACATGAGATCTGCAAACGTTATGGTTTTTTGGTCTTCGGGGAGGATGGGGAACATGAATATGTTTTTGTTTTTCGAATTTGAGCTCTATCTGAAATGAGCACTTTTCATGCTCTAAGCAGTTTTTCCTAACAAATGCAAGATATAACATTGGCTATCTCCGCAAGGAAACATCAGATCTGCAAAACTCATGGTTTTTTGGTCTTCGGGGAGGATGGGGAACATGAATATGTGATTGTTTTTCGAATTTGAGCTCTTTCTGCAATGGGCACTTTTCATACTATAAGCAGTTTTTCCTAACAAATGCAAGATATAACATGGGCTATCTCGGCAAGGAAACATGAGATCTGCAAAAGTTATGGTTTTTTATTCTTCGGGGAGGATGGGGAACATGAATATGTGTTTGTTTTTCGAGTTTGACCTCTATCTGAAATTAGCACTTTTCATGCTCTAAGCAGTTTTTCCTAACAAATGCAAAATATAACATTGGCTATCTCCGCAAGGAAACATCAGATCTGCACAACTCATGGTTTTTTGGTCTTCGGGGAGGATGGGGAACATGAATATGTGATTGTTTTTCGAATTTGAGATCTTTCTGCAATGGGCACTTTTCATGCTATAAGCAGTTTTTCCTAACAAATGCAAGATATAACATTGGCTATCTCCGCAAGGAAACATCAGATCTGCACAACTCATGGTTTTTTGGTCTTCGGGGAGGATGGGGAACATGAATATGTGTTTGTTTTTCGAATTTGAGATCTTTCTGCAATGCGCACTTTTCATACTATAAGCAGTTTTTCCTAACAAATGCAAGCTATTACATTGGCAATCTCCGCAAGGAAACATCAGATCTGCTCAACTCATGGTTTTTTGGTCTTCGGGGAGGAGGGGGAACATGAATATGTGTTTGTTTTTCGAATTTGAGCTCTTTCTGCAATGGGCACTTTTCATACTATAAGCAGTTTTTCCTAACAAATGCATGATATAACATGGGCTATCTACGCAAGGAAACATGAGATCTGCAAACGTTATGGTTTTTTGGTCTTCGGGGAGGATGGGGAACATGAATATGTTTTTGTTTTTCGAATTTGAGCTCTATCTGAAATGAGCACTTTTCATGCTCTAAGCAGTTTTTCCTAACAAATGCAAGATATAACATTGGCTATCTCCGCAAGGAAACATCAGATCTGCACAACTCATGGTTTTTTGGTCTTCGGGGAGGATGGGGAACATGAATATGTGATTGTTTTTCGAATTTGAGCTCTTTCTGCAATGGGCACTTTTCATACTATAAGCAGTTTTTCCTAACAAATGCAAGATATAACATGGGCTATCTACGCAAGGAAACATCAGATCTGCAAACGTTATGGTTTTTTGGTCTTCGGGGAGGATGGGGAACATGAATATGTTTTTGTTTTTCGAATTTGAGCTCTTTCTGCAATGAGCACTTTTCATGCTATAAGCACTTTTTCCTAACAAATGCAAGATATAACATTGGCTATCTCCGCAAGGAAACATCAGATCTGCTCAACCCATGGTTTTTTGGTCTTCGGGGAGGATGGGGAACATGAATATATGATTGTTTTTCGAATTTGAGCTCTTTCTGCAATGGGCACTTTTCATACTATAAGCAGTTTTTCCTAACAAATGCAAGATATAACATGGGCTATCTCCGCAAGGAAACATCAGATCTGCACAACTCATGGTTTTTTGGTCTTCGGGGAGGAGGGGGAACATGAATATGTGTTTGTTTTTCGAATTTGAGATCTTTCTGCAATGGGCACTTTTCATACTATAAGCAGTTTTTCCTAACAAATGCAAGATTTAACATTGGCTATCTCCGCAAGGAAACATCAGATCTGCTCAACCCATGGTTTTTTGGTCTTCGGGGAGGATGGGGAACATGAATATGTTTTTCTTTTTCGAATTTGAGCTCTTTCTGCAATGGGCACTTTTCATTCTATAAGCAGTTTTTCCTAACAAATGCAAGATATAACATTGGCTATCTCCGCAAGGAAACATCAGATCTGCAAACGTTATGGTTTTTTGGTCTTCGGGGAGGATGGGGAACATGAATATGTTTTTGTTTTTCGAATTTGAGCTCTATCTGAAATGAGCACTTTTCATGCTCTAAGCAGTTTTTCCTAACAAATGCAAGATATAACATTGGCTATCTCCGCAAGGAAACATCAGATCTGCACAACTCATGGTTTTTTGGTCTTCGGGGAGGATGGGGAACATGAATATGTGATTGTTTTTCGAATTTGAGCTCTTTCTGCAATGGGCACTTTTCATACTATAAGCAGTTTTTCCTAACAAATGCAAGATATAACATGGGCTATCTACGCAAGGAAACATGAGATCTGCAAACGTTATGGTTTTTTGGTCTTCGGGGAGGATGGGGAACATGAATATGTTTTTGTTTTTCGAATTTGAGCTCTTTCTGCAATGAGCACTTTTCATGCTATAAGCACTTTTTCCTAACAAATGCAAGATATAACATTGGCTATCTCCGCAAGGAAACATCAGATCTGCTCAACCCATGGTTTTTTGGTCTTCGGGGAGGATGGGGAACATGAATATATGATTGTTTTTCGAATTTGAGCTCTTTCTGCAATGGGCACTTTTCATACTATAAGCAGTTTTTCCTAACAAATGCAAGATATAACATGGGCTATCTCCGCAAGGAAACATCAGATCTGCACAACTCATGGTTTTTTGGTCTTCGGGGAGGAGGGGGAACATGAATATGTGTTTGTTTTTCGAATTTGAGATCTTTCTGCAATGGGCACTTTTCATACTATAAGCAGTTTTTCCTAACAAATGCAAGATTTAACATTGGCTATCTCCGCAAGGAAACATCAGATCTGCTCAACCCATGGTTTTTTGGTCTTCGGGGAGGATGGGGAACATGAATATGTTTTTCTTTTTCGAATTTGAGCTCTTTCTGCAATGGGCACTTTTCATTCTATAAGCAGTTTTTCCTAACAAATGCCAGATATAACATGGGCTATCTCCGCAAGGAAACATGAGATCTGCAAACGTTATGGTTTTTTGGTCTTCGGGGAGGATGGGGAACATGAATATGTTTTTGTTTTTCGAATTTGAGCTCTATCTGAAATGAGCACTTTTCATGCTCTAAGCAGTTTTTCCTAACAAATGCAAGATATAACATTGGCTATCTCCGCAAGGAAACATCAGATCTGCAAAACTCATGGTTTTTTGGTCTTCGGGGAGGATGGGGAACATGAATATGTGATTGTTTTTCGAATTTGAGCTCTTTCTGCAATGGGCACTTTTCATACTATAAGCAGTTTTTCCTAACAAATGCAAGATATAACATGGGCTATCTCGGCAAGGAAACATGAGATCTGCAAAAGTTATGGTTTTTTGTTCTTCGGGGAGGATGGGGAACATGAATATGTGTTTGTTTTTCGAGTTTGACCTCTATCTGAAATTAGCACTTTTCATGCTCTAAGCAGTTTTTCCTAACAAATGCAAAATATAACATTGGCTATCTCCGCAAGGAAACATCAGATCTGCACAACTCATGGTTTTTTGGTCTTCGGGGAGGATGGGGAACATGAATATGTGATTGTTTTTCGAATTTGAGATCTTTCTGCAATGCACACTTTTCATACTATAAGCAGTTTTTCCTAACAAATGCAAGCTATTACATTGGCAATCTCCGCAAGGAAACATCAGATCTGCTCAACTCATGGTTTTTTGGTCTTCGGGGAGGATGGGGAACATGAATATGTGTTTGTTTTTCGAATTTGAGCTCTTTCTGCAATGGGCACTTTTCATACTATAAGCAGTTTTTCCTAACAAATGCATGATATAACATGGGCTATCTACGCAAGGAAACATGAGATCTGCAAACGTTATGGTTTTTTGGTCTTCGGGGAGGATGGGGAACATGAATATGTTTTTGTTTTTCG
This sequence comes from Vipera ursinii, assembly GCF_947247035.1. Classification (NCBI taxonomy): domain Eukaryota; kingdom Metazoa; phylum Chordata; class Lepidosauria; order Squamata; family Viperidae; genus Vipera; species Vipera ursinii. The sequence continues at coordinate 541,892 of NC_139529.1, read as the reverse complement.
AATTTGAGCTCTATCTGAAATGAGCACTTTTCATGCTCTAAGCAGTTTTTCCTAACAAATGCAAGATATAACATTGGCTATCTCCGCAAGGAAACATCAGATCTGCACAACTCATGGTTTTTTGGTCTTCGGGGAGGATGGGGAACATGAATATGTGATTGTTTTTCGAATTTGAGCTCTTTCTGCAATGGGCACTTTTCATACTATAAGCAGTTTTTCCTAACAAATGCAAGATATAACATGGGCTATCTACGCAAGGAAACATGAGATCTGCAAACGTTATGGTTTTTTGGTCTTCGGGGAGGATGGGGAACATGAATATGTTTTTGTTTTTCGAATTTGAGCTCTTTCTGCAATGAGCACTTTTCATGCTATAAGCACTTTTTCCTAACAAATGCAAGATATAACATTGGCTATCTCCGCAAGGAAACATCAGATCTGCTCAACCCATGGTTTTTTGGTCTTCGGGGAGGATGGGGAACATGAATATATGATTGTTTTTCGAATTTGAGCTCTTTCTGCAATGGGCACTTTTCATACTATAAGCAGTTTTTCCTAACAAATGCAAGATATAACATGGGCTATCTCCGCAAGGAAACATCAGATCTGCACAACTCATGGTTTTTTGGTCTTCGGGGAGGATGGGGAACATGAATATGTTTTTCTTTTTCGAATTTGAGCTCTTTCTGCAATGGGCACTTTTCATTCTATAAGCAGTTTTTCCTAACAAATGCAAGATATAACATGGTCTATCTCCGCAAGGAAACATGAGATCTGCAAACGTTATGGTTTTTTGGTCTTCGGGGAGGATGGGGAACATGAATATGTTTTTGTTTTTCGAATTTGAGCTCTATCTGAAATGAGCACTTTTCATGCTCTAAGCAGTTTTTCCTAACAAATGCAAGATATAACATTGGCTATCTCCGCAAGGAAACATCAGATCTGCACAACTCATGGTTTTTTGGTCTTCGGCGAGGATGGGGAACATGAATATGTGTTTGTTTTTCGAATTTGAGCTCTTTCTGCAATGGGCACTTTTCATACTATAAGCAGTTTTTCCTAACAAATGCAAGATATAACATTGGCTATCTCCGCAAGGAAACATCAGATCTGCAAACGTTATGGTTTTTTGGTCTTCGGGGAGGATGGGGAACATGAATATGTTTTTGTTTTTCGAATTTGAGCTCTATCTGAAATGAGCACTTTTCATGCTCTAAGCAGTTTTTCCTAACAAATGCAAGATATAACATTGGCTATCTCCGCAAGGAAACATCAGATCTGCACAACTCATGGTTTTTTGGTCTTCGGGGAGGATGGGGAACATGAATATGTGATTGTTTTTCGAATTTGAGCTCTTTCTGCAATGGGCACTTTTCATACTATAAGCAGTTTTTCCTAACAAATGCAAGATATAACATGGGCTATCTACGCAAGGAAACATGAGATCTGCAAACGTTATGGTTTTTTGGTCTTCGGGGAGGAGGGGGAACATGAATATGTGTTTGTTTTTCGAATTTGAGATCTTTCTGCAATGGGCACTTTTCATACTATAAGCAGTTTTTCCTAACAAATGCAAGATTTAACATTGGCTATCTCCGCAAGGAAACATCAGATCTGCTCAACCCATGGTTTTTTGGTCTTCGGGGAGGATGGGGAACATGAATATGTTTTTCTTTTTCGAATTTGAGCTCTTTCTGCAATGGGCACTTTTCATTCTATAAGCAGTTTTTCCTAACAAATGCCAGATATAACATGGGCTATCTCCGCAAGGAAACATGAGATCTGCAAACGTTATGGTTTTTTGGTCTTCGGGGAGGATGGGGAACATGAATATGTTTTTGTTTTTCGAATTTGAGCTCTATCTGAAATGAGCACTTTTCATGCTCTAAGCAGTTTTTCCTAACAAATGCAAGATATAACATTGGCTATCTCCGCAAGGAAACATCAGATCTGCAAAACTCATGGTTTTTTGGTCTTCGGGGAGGATGGGGAACATGAATATGTGATTGTTTTTCGAATTTGAGCTCTTTCTGCAATGGGCACTTTTCATACTATAAGCAGTTTTTCCTAACAAATGCAAGATATAACATTGGCTATCTCCGCAAGGAAACATCAGATCTGCAAACGTTATGGTTTTTTGGTCTTCGGGGAGGATGGGGAACATGAATATGTTTTTGTTTTTCGAATTTGAGCTCTATCTGAAATGAGCACTTTTCATGCTCTAAGCAGTTTTTCCTAACAAATGCAAGATATAACATTGGCTATCTCCGCAAGGAAACATCAGATCTGCACAACTCATGGTTTTTTGGTCTTCGGGGAGGATGGGGAACATGAATATGTGATTGTTTTTCGAATTTGAGCTCTTTCTGCAATGGGCACTTTTCATACTATAAGCAGTTTTTCCTAACAAATGCAAGATATAACATGGGCTATCTACGCAAGGAAACATGAGATCTGCAAACGTTATGGTTTTTTGGTCTTCGGGGAGGAGGGGGAACATGAATATGTGTTTGTTTTTCGAATTTGAGATCTTTCTGCAATGGGCACTTTTCATACTATAAGCAGTTTTTCCTAACAAATGCAAGATTTAACATTGGCTATCTCCGCAAGGAAACATCAGATCTGCTCAACCCATGGTTTTTTGGTCTTCGGGGAGGATGGGGAACATGAATATGTTTTTCTTTTTCGAATTTGAGCTCTTTCTGCAATGGGCACTTTTCATTCTATAAGCAGTTTTTCCTAACAAATGCCAGATATAACATGGGCTATCTCCGCAAGGAAACATGAGATCTGCAAACGTTATGGTTTTTTGGTCTTCGGGGAGGATGGGGAACATGAATATGTTTTTGTTTTTCGAATTTGAGCTCTATCTGAAATGAGCACTTTTCATGCTCTAAGCAGTTTTTCCTAACAAATGCAAGATATAACATTGGCTATCTCCGCAAGGAAACATCAGATCTGCAAAACTCATGGTTTTTTGGTCTTCGGGGAGGATGGGGAACATGAATATGTGATTGTTTTTCGAATTTGAGCTCTTTCTGCAATGGGCACTTTTCATACTATAAGCAGTTTTTCCTAACAAATGCAAGATATAACATGGGCTATCTCGGCAAGGAAACATGAGATCTGCAAAAGTTATGGTTTTTTGTTCTTCGGGGAGGATGGGGAACATGAATATGTGTTTGTTTTTCGAGTTTGACCTCTATCTGAAATTAGCACTTTTCATGCTCTAAGCAGTTTTTCCTAACAAATGCAAAATATAACATTGGCTATCTCCGCAAGGAAACATCAGATCTGCACAACTCATGGTTTTTTGGTCTTCGGGGAGGATGGGGAACATGAATATGTGATTGTTTTTCGAATTTGAGATCTTTCTGCAATGGGCACTTTTCATGCTATAAGCAGTTTTTCCTAACAAATGCAAGATATAACATTGGCTATCTCCGCAAGGAAACATCAGATCTGCACAACTCATGGTTTTTTGGTCTTCGGGGAGGATGGGGAACATGAATATGTGTTTGTTTTTCGAATTTGAGATCTTTCTGCAATGCGCACTTTTCATACTATAAGCAGTTTTTCCTAACAAATGCAAGCTATTACATTGGCAATCTCCGCAAGGAAACATCAGATCTGCTCAACTCATGGTTTTTTGGTCTTCGGGGAGGATGGGGAACATGAATATGTGTTTGTTTTTCGAATTTGAGCTCTTTCTGCAATGGGCACTTTTCATACTATAAGCAGTTTTTCCTAACAAATGCATGATATAACATGGACTATCTACGCAAGGAAACATGAGATCTGCAAACGTTATGGTTTTTTGGTCTTCGGGGAGGATGGGGAACATGAATATGTTTTTGTTTTTCGAATTTGAGCTCTATCTGAAATGAGCACTTTTCATGCTCTAAGCAGTTTTTCCTAACAAATGCAAGATATAACATTGGCTATCTCCGCAAGGAAACATCAGATCTGCACAACTCATGGTTTTTTGGTCTTCGGGGAGGATGGGGAACATGAATATGTGATTGTTTTTCGAATTTGAGCTCTTTCTGCAATGGGCACTTTTCATACTATAAGCAGTTTTTCCTAACAAATGCAAGATATAACATGGGCTATCTACGCAAGGAAACATCAGATCTGCAAACGTTATGGTTTTTTGGTCTTCGGGGAGGATGGGGAACATGAATATGTTTTTATTTTTCGAATTTGAGCTCTTTCTGCAATGAGCACTTTTCATGCTATAAGCACTTTTTCCTAACAAATGCAAGATATAACATTGGCTATCTCCGCAAGGAAACATCAGATCTGCTCAACCCATGGTTTTTTGGTCTTCGGGGAGGATGGGGAACATGAATATATGATTGCTTTTCGAATTTGAGCTCTTTCTGCAATGGGCACTTTTCATACTATAAGCAGTTTTTCCTAACAAATGCAAGATATAACATGGGCTATCTCCGCAAGGAAACATCAGATCTGCACAACTCATGGTTTTTTGGTCTTCGGGGAGGAGGGGGAACATGAATATGTGTTTGTTTTTCGAATTTGAGATCTTTCTGCAATGGGCACTTTTCATACTATAAGCAGTTTTTCCTAACAAATGCAAGATTTAACATTGGCTATCTCCGCAAGGAAACATCAGATCTGCTCAACCCATGGTTTTTTGGTCTTCGGGGAGGATGGGGAACATGAATATGTTTTTCTTTTTCGAATTTGAGCTCTTTCTGCAATGGGCACTTTTCATACTATAAGCAGTTTTTCCTAACAAATGCAAGATATAACATGGGCTATCTCCGCAAGGAAACATGAGATCTGCAAACGTTATGGTTTTTTGGTCTTCGGGGAGGATGGGGAACATGAATATGTTTTTGTTTTTCGAATTTGAGCTCTATCTGAAATGAGCACTTTTCATGCTCTAAGCAGTTTTTCCTAACAAATGCAAGATATAACATTGGCTATCTCCGCAAGGAAACATCAGATCTGCACAACTCATGGTTTTTTGGTCTTCGGGGAGGATGGGGAACATGAATATGTGTTTGTTTTTCGAATTTGAGCTCTTTCTGCAATGGGCACTTTTCATACTATAAGCAGTTTTTCCTAACAAATGCAAGATATAACATTGGCTATCTCCGCAAGGAAACATCAGATCTGCAAACGTTATGGTTTTTTGGTCTTCGGGGAGGATGGGGAACATGAATATGTTTTTGTTTTTCGAATTTGAGCTCTATCTGAAATGAGCACTTTTCATGCTCTAAGCAGTTTTTCCTAACAAATGCAAGATATAACATTGGCTATCTCCGCAAGGAAACATCAGATCTGCACAACTCATGGTTTTTTGGTCTTCGGGGAGGATGGGGAACATGAATATGTGATTGTTTTTCGAATTTGAGCTCTTTCTGCAATGGGCACTTTTCATACTATAAGCAGTTTTTCCTAACAAATGCAAGATATAACATGGGCTATCTACGCAAGGAAACATGAGATCTGCAAACGTTATGGTTTTTTGGTCTTCGGGGAGGATGGGGAACATGAATATGTTTTTGTTTTTCGAATTTGAGCTCTTTCTGCAATGAGCACTTTTCATGCTATAAGCACTTTTTCCTAACAAATGCAAGATATAACATTGGCTATCTCCGCAAGGAAACATCAGATCTGCTCAACCCATGGTTTTTTGGTCTTCGGGGAGGATGGGGAACATGAATATATGATTGTTTTTCGAATTTGAGCTTTTTCTGCAATGGGCACTTTTCATACTATAAGCAGTTTTTCCTAACAAATGCATGATATAACATGGGCTATCTACGCAAGGAAACATGAGATCTGCAAACGTTATGGTTTTTTGGTCTTCGGGGAGGATGGGGAACATGAATATGTTTTTGTTTTTCGAATTTGAGCTCTATCTGAAATGAGCACTTTTCATGCTCTAAGCAGTTTTTCCTAACAAATGCAAGATATAACATTGGCTATCTCCGCAAGGAAACATCAGATCTGCACAACTCATGGTTTTTTGGTCTACGGGGAGGATGGGGAACATGAATATGTGTTTGTTTTTCGAATTTGAGCTCTTTCTGCAATGGGCACTTTTCATACTATAAGCAGTTTTTCCTAACAAATGCAAGATATAACATGGGCTATCTCCGCAAGGAAACATCAGATCTGCAAACGTTATGGTTTTTTGGTCTTCGGGGAGGATGGGGAACATGAATATGTTTTTGTTTTTCGAATTTGAGCTCTATCTGAAATGAGCACTTTTCATGCTCTAAGCAGTTTTTCCTAACAAATGCAAGATATAACATTGGCTCTCTCCGCAAGGAAATATCAGATCTGCACAACTCATGGTTTTTTGGTCTTCGGGGAGGATGGGGAACATGAATATGTGATTGTTTTTCGAATTTGAGCTCTTTCTGCAATGGGCACTTTTCATACTATAAGCAGTTTTTCCTAACAAATGCAAGATATAACATGGGCTATCTACGCAAGGAAACATGAGATCTGCAAAAGTTATGGTTTTTTGTTCTTCGGGGAGGATGGGGAACATGAATATGTGTTTGTTTTTCGAATTTGACCTCTATCTGAAATGAGCACTTTTCATGCTCTAAGCAGTTTTTCCTAACAAATGCAAGATATAACATTGGCTATCTCCGCAAGGAAACATCAGATCTGCACAACTCATGGTTTTTTGGTCTTCGGGGAGGATGGGGAACATGAATATGTGTTTGTTTTTCGAATTTGAGATCTTTCTGCAATGGGCACTTTTCATACTATAAGCAGTTTTTCCTAACAAATGCAAGCTATTACATTGGCAATCTCCGCAAGGAAACATCAGATCTGCTCAACTCATGGTTTTTTGGTCTTCGGGGAGGAGGGGGAACATGAATATGTGTTTGTTTTTCGAATTTGAGCTCTTTCTGCAATGGGCACTTTTCATACTATAAGCAGTTTTTCCTAACAAATGCAAGATATAACATGGGCTATCTCCGCAAGGAAACATGAGATCTGCAAACGTTATGGTTTTTTGGTCTTCGGGGAGGATGGGGAACATGAATATGTTTTTGTTTTTCGAATTTGAGCTCTATCTGAAATGACCACTTTTCATGCTCTAAGCAGTTTTTCCTAACAAATGCAAGATATAACATTGGCTATCTCCGCAAGGAAACATCAGATCTGCAAAACTCATGGTTTTTTGGTCTTCGGGGAGGATGGGGAACATGAATATGTGATTGTTTTTCGAATTTGAGATCTTTCTGCAATGGGCACTTTTCATACTATAAGCAGTTTTTCCTAACAAATGCAAGATATAACATGGGCTATCTCCGCAAGGAAACATGAGATCTGCAAAAGTTATGGTTTTTTGTTCTTCGGGGAGGATGGGGAACATGAATATGTGTTTGTTTTTCGAATTTGACCTCTATCTGAAATGAGCACTTTTCATGCTCTAAGCAGTTTTTCCTAACAAATGCAAAATATAACATTGGCTATCTCCGCAAGGAAACATCAGATCTGCACAACTCATGGTTTTTTGGTCTTTGGGGAGGATGGGGAACATGAATATGTGATTGTTTTTCGAATTTGAGATCTTTCTGCAATGGGCACTTTTCATACTATAAGCAGTTTTTCCTAACAAATGCAAGCTATTACATTGGCAATCTCCGCAAGGAAACATCAGATCTGCTCAACTCATGGTTTTTTGGTCTTCGGGGAGGAGGGGGAACATGAATATGTGTTTGTTTTTCGAATTTGAGCTCTTTCTGCAATGGGCACTTTTCATACTATAAGCAATTTTTCCTAACAAATGCAAGATATAACATGGGCTATCTCCGCAAGGAAACATGAGATCTGCAAAAGTTATGGTTTTTTGTTCTTCGGGGAGGATGGGGAACATGAATATGTGTTTGTTTTTCGAATTTGACCTCTATCTGAAATGAGCACTTTTCATGCTCTTAGCAGTTTTTCCTAACAAATGCAAAATATAACATTGGCTATCTCCGCAAGGAAACATCAGATCTGCACAACTCATGGTTTTTTGGTCTTCGGGGAGGATGGGGAACATGAATATGTGATTGTTTTTCGAATTTGAGATCTTTCTGCAATGGGCACTTTTCATGCTATAAGCAGTTTTTCCTAACAAATGCAAGATATAACATTGGCTATCTCCGCAAGGAAACATCAGATCTGCACAACTCATGGTTTTTTGGTCTTCGGGGAGGATGGGGAACCTGAATATGTGTTTGTTTTTCGAATTTGAGATCTTTCTGCAATGGGCACTTTTCATACTATAAGCAGTTTTTCCTAACAAATGCAAGCTATTACATTGGCAATCTCCGCAAGGAAACATCAGATCTGCTCAACTCATGGTTTTTTGGTCTTCGGGGAGGAGGGGGAACATGAATATGTGTTTGTTTTTCGAATTTGAGCTCTTTCTGCAATGGGCACTTTTCATACTATAAGCAGTTTTTCCTAACAAATGCATGATATAACATGGGCTATCTACGCAAGGAAACATGAGATCTGCAAACGTTATGGTTTTTTGGTCTTCGGGGAGGATGGGGAACATGAATATGTTTTTGTTTTTCGAATTTGAGCTCTTTCTGCAATGAGCACTTTTCATGCTATAAGCACTTTTTCCTAACAAATGCAAGATATAACATTGGCTATCTCCGCAAGGAAACATCAGATCTGCACAACTCATGGTTTTTTGTTCTTCGGGGAGGCGGGGGAACATGAAAATGTGTTTGTTTTTCGAATTTGACCTCTATCTGAAATGGGCACTTTTCATGCTATAAGCAGTTTTTCCTAACAAATGGGCTATCTCCGCAAGGAAACATGAGATCTGCAAAAGTTATGTTTTTTTGTTCTTCGGGGAGGATGGGGAACATGAATATGTGTTTGTTTTTCGAATTTGACCTCTATCTGAAATGAGCACTTTTCATGCTCTAAGCAGTTTTTCCTAACAAATGCAAGATATAACATTGGCTATCTCCGCAAGGAAACATCAGATCTGCACAACTCATGGTTTTTTGGTCTTTGTGGAGGATGGGGAACATGAATATGTGATTGTTTTTTGAATTTGAGCTCTTTCTGCAATGGGCACTTTTCATACTATAAGCAGTTTTTCCTAACAAATGCAAGATGTAACATTGGCTATCGCCGCAAGGAAACATCAGATCTGCACAACTCATGGTTTTCTGGTCTTCGGGGAGGATGGGGAACATGAATATGTGTTTGTTTTTCGAATTTGAGATCTTTCTGCAATGGGCACTTTTCATACTATAAGCAGTTTTTCCTAACAAATGCAAGCTATTACATTGGCAATCTCCGCAAGGAAACATCAGATCTGCTCAACTCATGGTTTTTTGGTCTTCGGGGAGGAGGGGGAACATGAATATGTGTTTGTTTTTCGAATTTGAGATCTTTCTGCAATGGGCACTTTTCATACTATAAGCAGTTTTTCCTAACAAATGCATGATATAACATTGGCTATCTCCGCAAGGAAACATCAGATCTGCACAACTCATGGTTTTTTGGTCTTTGTGGAGGATGGGGAACATGAATATGTGATTGTTTTTTGAATTTGAGCTCTTTCTGCAATGGGCACTTTTCATACTATAAGCAGTTTTTCCTAACAAATGCAAGATATAACATGGGCTATCTCCGCAAGGAAACATGAGATCTGCAAACGTTATGGTTTTTTGGTCTTCGGGGAGGATGGGGAACATGAATATGTTTTTGTTTTTCGAATTTGAGCTCTTTCTGCAATGGGCACTTTTCATGCTATAAGCAGTTTTTCCTAACAAATGCAAGATATAACATTGGCTATCTCCGCAAGGAAACATCAGATCTGCACAACTCATGGTTTTTTGGTCTTCGGGGAGGATGGGGAACATGAATATGTGTTTGTTTTTCGAATTTGAGATCTTTCTACAATGGGCACTTTTCATACTATAAGCAGTTTTTTCCTAACAAATGGAAGATATAACATTGGCAATCTCCGCAAGGAAACATCAGATCTGCACAACTCATGGTTTTTTGGTCTTCGGGGAGGCTGTGGAACATGAAAATGTGTATGTTTTTCGAATTTGACCTCTATCTGAATTGGGCACTTTTCATGCTATAAGCAGTTTTTCCTAACAAATGCAAGATATAACATGGGCTATCTCCGCAAGGAAACATGAGATCTGCAAAAGTTATGGTTTTTTGGTCTTCGGGGAGGATGGGGAACATGAATATGTGTTTGTTTTTCGAATTTGACCTCTATCTGAAATTAGCACTTTTCATGCTCTAAGCAGTTTTTCCTAACAAATGCAAGATATAACATTGGCTATCTCCGCAAGGAAACATCAGATCTGCACAACTCATGGTTTTTTGGTCTTCGGGGAGGAGGGGGAACATGAATATGTGATTGTTTTTTGAATTTGAGCTCTTTCTGCAATGGGCACTTTTCATACTATAAGCAGTTTTTCCTAACAAATGCAAGATGTAACATTGGCTATCGCCGCAAGGAAACATCAGATCTGCACAACTCATGGTTTTCTGGTCTTCGGGGAGGATGGGGAACATGAATATGTGTTTGTTTTTCGAATTTGAGATCTTTCTGCAATGGGCACTTTTCATTCTATAAGCAGTTTTTCCTAACAAATGCAAGCTATTACATTGGCAATCTCCGCAAGGAAACATCAGATCTGCTCAACTCATGGTTTTTTGGTCTTCGGGGAGGAGGGGGAACATGAATATGTGTTTGTTTTTCGAATTTGAGATCTTTCTGCAATGGGCACTTTTCATACTATAAGCAGTTTTTCCTAACAAATGCATGATATAACATTGGCTATCTCCGCAAGGAAACATCAGATCTGCACAACTCATGGTTTTTTGGTCTTTGTGGAGGATGGGGAACATGAATATGTGATTGTTTTTTGAATTTGAGCTCTTTCTGCAATGGGCACTTTTCATACTATAAGCAGTTTTTCCTAACAAATGCAAGATATAACATGGGCTATCTCCGCAAGGAAACATGAGATCTGCAAACGTTATGGTTTTTTGGTCTTCGGGGAGGATGGGGAACATGAATATGTTTTTGTTTTTCGAATTTGAGCTCTTTCTGCAAAGGGCACTTTTCATGCTATAAGCAGTTTTTCCTAACAAATGCAAGATATAACATTGGCTATCTCCGCAAGGAAACATCAGATCTGCACAACTCATGGTTTTTTGGTCTTCGGGGAGGATGGGGAACATGAATATGTGTTTGTTTTTCGAATTTGAGATCTTTCTACAATGGGCACTTTTCATACTATAAGCAGTTTTTTCCTAACAAATGGAAGATATAACATTGGCAATCTCCGCAAGGAAACATCAGATCTGCACAACTCATGGTTTTTTGGTCTTCGGGGAGGATGGGGAACATGAATATGTGTTTGTTTTTCGAATTTGAGATCTTTCTGCAATGGGCACTTTTCATACTATAAGCAGTTTTTCCTAACAAATGCATGATATAACATTGGCTATCTCCGCAAGGAAACATCAGATCTGCACAACTCATGGTTTTTTGGTCTTCGGGGAGGATGGGGAACATGAATATGTTTTTGTTTTTCGAATTTGAGCTCTTTCTGCAATGAGCACTTTTGATGCTATAAGCACTTTTTCCTAACAAATGCAAGATATAACATTGGCTATCTCCGCAAGGAAACATCAGATCTGCTGAACCCATCGTTTTTTGGTCTTCGGGGAGGATGGGGAACATGAATATGTGATTGTTTTTCGAATTTGAGCTCTTTCTGCAATGGGCACTTTTCATACTATAAGCAGTTTTTCCTAACAAATGCAAGATATAACATGGGCTATCTCCGCAAGGAAACATCAGATCTGCACAACTCATGGTTTTTTGGTCTTCGGGGAGGAGGGGGAACATGAATATGTGTTTGTTTTTCGAATTTGAGATCTTTCTGCAATGGGCACTTTTCATACTATAAGCAGTTTTTCCTAACAAATGCAAGATATAACATGGGCTATCTCCGCAAGGAAACATGAGATCTGCAAACGTTATGGTTTTTTGGTCTTCGGGGAGGATGGGGAACATGAATATGTTTTTGTTTTTCGAATTTGAGCTCTATCTGAAATGAGCACTTTTCATGCTCTAAGCAGTTTTTCCTAACAAATGCAAGATATAACATTGGCTATCTCCGCAAGGAAACATCAGATCTGCACAACTCATGGTTTTTTGGTCTTCGGGGAGGATGGGGAACATGAATATGTGATTGTTTTTCGAATTTGAGCTCTTTCTGCAATGGGCACTTTTCATAATATAAGCAGTTTTTCCTAACAAATGCAAGATATAACATGGGCTATCTCCGCAAGGAAACATGAGATCTGCAAAAGTTATGGTTTTTTGTTCTTCGGGGAGGATGGGGAACATGAATATGTGTTTGTTTTTCGAATTTGACCTCTATCTGAAATGAGCACTTTTCATGCTCTAAGCAGTTTTTCCTAACAAATGCAAGATATAACATTGGCTATCTCCGCAAGGAAACATCAGATCTGCACAACTCATGGTTTTTTGGTCTTCGGGGAGGATGGGGAACATGAATATGTGTTTGTTTTTCGAATTTGAGATCTTTCTGCAATGGGCACTTTTCATACTATAAGCAGTTTTTCCTAACAAATGCAAGCTATTACATTGGCAATCTCCGCAAGGAAACATCAGATCTGCTCAACTCATGGTTTTTTGGTCTTCGGGGAGGAGGGGGAACATGAATATGTGTTTGTTTTTCGAATTTGAGCTCTTTCTGCAATGGGCACTTTTCATACTATAAGCAGTTTTTCCTAACAAATGCAAGATATAACATGGGCTATCTCCGCAAGGAAACATGAGATCTGCAAACGTTATGGTTTTTTGGTCTTCGGGGAGGATGGGGAACATGAATATGTTTTTGTTTTTCGAATTTGAGCTCTATCTGAAATGACCACTTTTCATGCTCTAAGCAGTTTTTCCTAACAAATACAAGATATAACATTGGCTATCTCCGCAAGGAAACATCAGATCTGCAAAACTCATGGTTTTTTGGTCTTCGGGGAGGATGGGGAACATGAATATGTGATTGTTTTTCGAATTTGAGCTCTTTCTGCAATGGGCACTTTTCATACTATAAGCAGTTTTTCCTAACAAATGCAAGATATAACATTGGCTATCTCCGCAAGGAAACATCAGATCTGCACAACTCATGGTTTTTTGGTCTTCGGGGAGGATGGGGAACATGAATATGTGTTTGTTTTTCGAATTTGACCTCTATCTGAAATGAGCACTTTTCATGCTCTAAGCAGTTTTTCCTAACAAATGCAAAATATAACATTGGCTATCTCCGCAAGGAAACATCAGATCTGCACAACTCATGGTTTTTTGGTCTTCGGGGAGGATGGGGAACATGAATATGTGATTGTTTTTCGAATTTGAGCTCTTTCTGCAATGGGCACTTTTCATACTATAAGCAGTTTTTCCTAACAAATGCAAGATATAACATTGGCTATCTCCGCAAGGAAACATCAGATCTGCACAACTCATGGTTTTTTGGTCTTCGGGGAGGATGGGGAACATGAATATGTGATTGTTTTTCGAATTTGAGCTCTTTCTGCAATGGGCACTTTTCATACTATAAGCAGTTTTTCCTAACAAATGCAAGATATAACATGGGCTATCTCCGCAAGGAAACATCAGATCTGCACAACTCATGGTTTTTTGGTCTTCGGGGAGGAGGGGGAACATGAATATGTGTTTGTTTTTCGAATTTGAGATCTTTCTGCAATGGGCACTTTTCATACTATAAGCAGTTTTTCCTAACAAATGCAAGATATAACATGGGCTATCTCCGCAAGGAAACATGAGATCTGCAAACGTTATGGTTTTTTGGTCTTCGGGGAGGATGGGGAACATGAATATGTTTTTGTTTTTCGAATTTGAGCTCTATCTGAAATGAGCACTTTTCATGCTCTAAGCAGTTTTTCCTAACAAATGCAAGATATAACATTGGCTATCTCCGCAAGGAAACATCAGATCTGCACAACTCATGGTTTTTTGGTCTTCGGGGAGGATGGGGAACATGAATATGTGATTGTTTTTCGAATTTGAGCTCTTTCTGCAATGGGCACTTTTCATAATATAAGCAGTTTTTCCTAACAAATGCAAGATATAACATGGGCTATCTCCGCAAGGAAACATGAGATCTGCAAAAGTTATGGTTTTTTGTTCTTCGGGGAGGATGGGGAACATGAATATGTGTTTGTTTTTCGAATTTGACCTCTATCTGAAATGAGCACTTTTCATGCTCTAAGCAGTTTTTCCTAACAAATGCAAGATATAACATTGGCTATCTCCGCAAGGAAACATCAGATCTGCACAACTCATGGTTTTTTGGTCTTCGGGGAGGATGGGGAACATGAATATGTGTTTGTTTTTCGAATTTGAGATCTTTCTGCAATGGGCACTTTTCATACTATAAGCAGTTTTTCCTAACAAATGCAAGCTATTACATTGGCAATCTCCGCAAGGAAACATCAGATCTGCTCAACTCATGGTTTTTTGGTCTTCGGGGAGGAGGGGGAACATGAATATGTGTTTGTTTTTCGAATTTGAGCTCTTTCTGCAATGGGCACTTTTCATACTATAAGCAGTTTTTCCTAACAAATGCAAGATATAACATGGGCTATCTCCGCAAGGAAACATGAGATCTGCAAACGTTATGGTTTTTTGGTCTTCGGGGAGGATGGGGAACATGAATATGTTTTTGTTTTTCGAATTTGAGCTCTATCTGAAATGAGCACTTTTCATGCTCTAAGCAGTTTTTCCTAACAAATGCAAGATATAACATTGGCTATCTCCGCAAGGAAACATCAGATCTGCAAAACTCATGGTTTTTTGGTCTTCGGGGAGGATGGGGAACATGAATATGTGATTGTTTTTCGAATTTGAGCTCTTTCTGCAATGGGCACTTTTCATACTATAAGCAGTTTTTCCTAACAAATGCAAGATATAACATGGGCTATCTCGGCAAGGAAACATGAGATCTGCAAAAGTTATGGTTTTTTGTTCTTCGGGGAGGATGGGGAACATGAATATGTGTTTGTTTTTCGAGTTTGACCTCTATCTGAAATTAGCACTTTTCATGCTCTAAGCAGTTTTTCCTAACAAATGCAAAATATAACATTGGCTATCTCCGCAAGGAAACATCAGATCTGCACAACTCATGGTTTTTTGGTCTTCGGGGAGGATGGGGAACATGAATATGTGATTGTTTTTCGAATTTGAGATCTTTCTGCAATGCGCACTTTTCATACTATAAGCAGTTTTTCCTAACAAATGCAAGCTATTACATTGGCAATCTCCGCAAGGAAACATCAGATCTGCTCAACTCATGGTTTTTTGGTCTTCGGGGAGGATGGGGAACATGAATATGTGTTTGTTTTTCGAATTTGAGCTCTTTCTGCAATGGGCACTTTTCATACTATAAGCAGTTTTTCCTAACAAATGCATGATATAACATGGGCTATCTACGCAAGGAAACATGAGATCTGCAAACGTTATGGTTTTTTGGTCTTCGGGGAGGATGGGGAACATGAATATGTTTTTGTTTTTCGAATTTGAGCTCTATCTGAAATGAGCACTTTTCATGCTCTAAGCAGTTTTTCCTAACAAATGCAAGATATAACATTGGCTATCTCCGCAAGGAAACATCAGATCTGCACAACTCATGGTTTTTTGGTCTTCGGGGAGGATGGGGAACATGAATATGTGATTGTTTTTCGAATTTGAGCTCTTTCTGCAATGGGCACTTTTCATACTATAAGCAGTTTTTCCTAACAAATGCAAGATATAACATGGGCTATCTACGCAAGGAAACATGAGATCTGCAAACGTTATGGTTTTTTGGTCTTCGGGGAGGATGGGGAACATGAATATGTTTTTGTTTTTCGAATTTGAGCTCTTTCTGCAATGAGCACTTTTCATGCTATAAGCACTTTTTCCTAACAAATGCAAGATATAACATTGGCTATCTCCGCAAGGAAACATCAGATCTGCTCAACCCATGGTTTTTTGGTCTTCGGGGAGGATGGGGAACATGAATATATGATTGTTTTTCGAATTTGAGCTCTTTCTGCAATGGGCACTTTTCATACTATAAGCAGTTTTTCCTAACAAATGCAAGATATAACATGGGCTATCTCCGCAAGGAAACATCAGATCTGCACAACTCATGGTTTTTTGGTCTTCGGGGAGGATGGGGAACATGAATATGTTTTTCTTTTTCGAATTTGAGCTCTTTCTGCAATGGGCACTTTTCATTCTATAAGCAGTTTTTCCTAACAAATGCAAGATATAACATGGGCTATCTCCGCAAGGAAACATCAGATCTGCAAACGTTATGGTTTTTTGGTCTTCGGGGAGGATGGGGAACATGAATATGTTTTTGTTTTTCGAATTTGAGCTCTATCTGAAATGAGCACTTTTCATGCTCTAAGCAGTTTTTCCTAACAAATGCAAGATATAACATTGGCTATCTCCGCAAGGAAACATCAGATCTGCACAACTCATGGTTTTTTGGTCTTCGGGGAGGATGGGGAACATGAATATGTGTTTGTTTTTCGAATTTGAGCTCTTTCTGCAATGGGCACTTTTCATACTATAAGCAGTTTTTCCTAACAAATGCAAGATATAACATTGGCTATCTCCGCAAGGAAACATCAGATCTGCAAACGTTATGGTTTTTTGGTCTTCGGGGAGGATGGGGAACATGAATATGTTTTTGTTTTTCGAATTTGAGCTCTATCTGAAATGAGCACTTTTCATGCTCTAAGCAGTTTTTCCTAACAAATGCAAGATATAACATTGGCTATCTCCGCAAGGAAACATCAGATCTGCACAACTCATGGTTTTTTGGTCTTCGGGGAGGATGGGGAACATGAATATGTGATTGTTTTTCGAATTTGAGCTCTTTCTGCAATGGGCACTTTTCATACTATAAGCAGTTTTTCCTAACAAATGCAAGATATAACATGGGCTATCTACGCAAGGAAACATGAGATCTGCAAACGTTATGGTTTTTTGGTCTTCGGGGAGGAGGGGGAACATGAATATGTGTTTGTTTTTCGAATTTGAGATCTTTCTGCAATGGGCACTTTTCATACTATAAGCAGTTTTTCCTAACAAATGCAAGATTTAACATTGGCTATCTCCGCAAGGAAACATCAGATCTGCTCAACCCATGGTTTTTTGGTCTTCGGGGAGGATGGGGAACATGAATATGTTTTTCTTTTTCGAATTTGAGCTCTTTCTGCAATGGGCACTTTTCATTCTATAAGCAGTTTTTCCTAACAAATGCCAGATATAACATGGGCTATCTCCGCAAGGAAACATGAGATCTGCAAACGTTATGGTTTTTTGGTCTTCGGGGAGGATGGGGAACATGAATATGTTTTTGTTTTTCGAATTTGAGCTCTATCTGAAATGAGCACTTTTCATGCTCTAAGCAGTTTTTCCTAACAAATGCAAGATATAACATTGGCTATCTCCGCAAGGAAACATCAGATCTGCAAAACTCATGGTTTTTTGGTCTTCGGGGAGGATGGGGAACATGAATATGTGATTGTTTTTCGAATTTGAGCTCTTTCTGCAATGGGCACTTTTCATACTATAAGCAGTTTTTCCTAACAAATGCAAGATATAACATGGGCTATCTCGGCAAGGAAACATGAGATCTGCAAAAGTTATGGTTTTTTGTTCTTCGGGGAGGATGGGGAACATGAATATGTGTTTGTTTTTCGAGTTTGACCTCTATCTGAAATTAGCACTTTTCATGCTCTAAGCAGTTTTTCCTAACAAATGCAAAATATAACATTGGCTATCTCCGCAAGGAAACATCAGATCTGCACAACTCATGGTTTTTTGGTCTTCGGGGAGGATGGGGAACATGAATATGTGATTGTTTTTCGAATTTGAGATCTTTCTGCAATGGGCACTTTTCATGCTATAAGCAGTTTTTCCTAACAAATGCAAGATATAACATTGGCTATCTCCGCAAGGAAACATCAGATCTGCACAACTCATGGTTTTTTGGTCTTCGGGGAGGATGGGGAACATGAATATGTGTTTGTTTTTCGAATTTGAGATCTTTCTGCAATGCGCACTTTTCATACTATAAGCAGTTTTTCCTAACAAATGCAAGCTATTACATTGGCAATCTCCGCAAGGAAACATCAGATCTGCTCAACTCATGGTTTTTTGGTCTTCGGGGAGGATGGGGAACATGAATATGTGTTTGTTTTTCGAATTTGAGCTCTTTCTGCAATGGGCACTTTTCATACTATAAGCAGTTTTTCCTAACAAATGCATGATATAACATGGACTATCTACGCAAGGAAACATGAGATCTGCAAACGTTATGGTTTTTTGGTCTTCGGGGAGGATGGGGAACATGAATATGTTTTTGTTTTTCGAATTTGAGCTCTATCTGAAATGAGCACTTTTCATGCTCTAAGCAGTTTTTCCTAACAAATGCAAGATATAACATTGGCTATCTCCGCAAGGAAACATCAGATCTGCACAACTCATGGTTTTTTGGTCTTCGGGGAGGATGGGGAACATGAATATGTGATTGTTTTTCGAATTTGAGCTCTTTCTGCAATGGGCACTTTTCATACTATAAGCAGTTTTTCCTAACAAATGCAAGATATAACATGGGCTATCTACGCAAGGAAACATCAGATCTGCAAACGTTATGGTTTTTTGGTCTTCGGGGAGGATGGGGAACATGAATATGTTTTTGTTTTTCGAATTTGAGCTCTTTCTGCAATGAGCACTTTTCATGCTATAAGCACTTTTTCCTAACAAATGCAAGATATAACATTGGCTATCTCCGCAAGGAAACATCAGATCTGCTCAACCCATGGTTTTTTGGTCTTCGGGGAGGATGGGGAACATGAATATATGATTGCTTTTCGAATTTGAGCTCTTTCTGCAATGGGCACTTTTCATACTATAAGCAGTTTTTCCTAACAAATGCAAGATATAACATGGGCTATCTCCGCAAGGAAACATCAGATCTGCACAACTCATGGTTTTTTGGTCTTCGGGGAGGAGGGGGAACATGAATATGTGTTTGTTTTTCGAATTTGAGATCTTTCTGCAATGGGCACTTTTCATACTATAAGCAGTTTTTCCTAACAAATGCAAGATTTAACATTGGCTATCTCCGCAAGGAAACATCAGATCTGCTCAACCCATGGTTTTTTGGTCTTCGGGGAGGATGGGGAACATGAATATGTTTTTCTTTTTCGAATTTGAGCTCTTTCTGCAATGGGCACTTTTCATACTATAAGCAGTTTTTCCTAACAAATGCAAGATATAACATGGGCTATCTCCGCAAGGAAACATGAGATCTGCAAACGTTATGGTTTTTTGGTCTTCGGGGAGGATGGGGAACATGAATATGTTTTTGTTTTTCGAATTTGAGCTCTATCTGAAATGAGCACTTTTCATGCTCTAAGCAGTTTTTCCTAACAAATGCAAGATATAACATTGGCTATCTCCGCAAGGAAACATCAGATCTGCACAACTCATGGTTTTTTGGTCTTCGGGGAGGATGGGGAACATGAATATGTGTTTGTTTTTCGAATTTGAGCTCTTTCTGCAATGGGCACTTTTCATACTATAAGCAGTTTTTCCTAACAAATGCAAGATATAACATTGGCTATCTCCGCAAGGAAACATCAGATCTGCAAACGTTATGGTTTTTTGGTCTTCGGGGAGGATGGGGAACATGAATATGTTTTTGTTTTTCGAATTTGAGCTCTATCTGAAATGAGCACTTTTCATGCTCTAAGCAGTTTTTCCTAACAAATGCAAGATATAACATTGGCTATCTCCGCAAGGAAACATCAGATCTGCACAACTCATGGTTTTTTGGTCTTCGGGGAGGATGGGGAACATGAATATGTGATTGTTTTTCGAATTTGAGCTCTTTCTGCAATGGGCACTTTTCATACTATAAGCAGTTTTTCCTAACAAATGCAAGATATAACATGGGCTATCTACGCAAGGAAACATGAGATCTGCAAACGTTATGGTTTTTTGGTCTTCGGGGAGGATGGGGAACATGAATATGTTTTTGTTTTTCGAATTTGAGCTCTTTCTGCAATGAGCACTTTTCATGCTATAAGCACTTTTTCCTAACAAATGCAAGATATAACATTGGCTATCTCCGCAAGGAAACATCAGATCTGCTCAACCCATGGTTTTTTGGTCTTCGGGGAGGATGGGGAACATGAATATATGATTGTTTTTCGAATTTGAGCTTTTTCTGCAATGGGCACTTTTCATACTATAAGCAGTTTTTCCTAACAAATGCATGATATAACATGGGCTATCTACGCAAGGAAACATGAGATCTGCAAACGTTATGGTTTTTTGGTCTTCGGGGAGGATGGGGAACATGAATATGTTTTTGTTTTTCGAATTTGAGCTCTATCTGAAATGAGCACTTTTCATGCTCTAAGCAGTTTTTCCTAACAAATGCAAGATATAACATTGGCTATCTCCGCAAGGAAACATCAGATCTGCACAACTCATGGTTTTTTGGTCTTCGGGGAGGATGGGGAACATGAATATGTGTTTGTTTTTCGAATTTGAGCTCTTTCTGCAATGGGCACTTTTCATACTATAAGCAGTTTTTCCTAACAAATGCAAGATATAACATGGGCTATCTCCGCAAGGAAACATCAGATCTGCAAACGTTATGGTTTTTTGGTCTTCGGGGAGGATGGGGAACATGAATATGTTTTTGTTTTTCGAATTTGAGCTCTATCTGAAATGAGCACTTTTCATGCTCTAAGCAGTTTTTCCTAACAAATGCAAGATATAACATTGGCTCTCTCAGCAAGGAAATATCAGATCTGCACAACTCATGGTTTTTTGGTCTTCGGGGAGGATGGGGAACATGAATATGTGATTGTTTTTCGAATTTGAGCTCTTTCTGCAATGGGCACTTTTCATACTATAAGCAGTTTTTCCTAACAAATGCAAGATATAACATGGGCTATCTACGCAAGGAAACATGAGATCTGCAAAAGTTATGGTTTTTTGTTCTTCGGGGAGGATGGGGAACATGAATATGTGTTTGTTTTTCGAATTTGACCTCTATCTGAAATGAGCACTTTTCATGCTCTAAGCAGTTTTTCCTAACAAATGCAAGATATAACATTGGCTATCTCCGCAAGGAAACATCAGATCTGCACAACTCATGGTTTTTTGGTCTTCGGGGAGGATGGGGAACATGAATATGTGTTTGTTTTTCGAATTTGAGATCTTTCTGCAATGGGCACTTTTCATACTATAAGCAGTTTTTCCTAACAAATGCAAGCTATTACATTGGCAATCTCCGCAAGGAAACATCAGATCTGCTCAACTCATGGTTTTTTGGTCTTCGGGGAGGAGGGGGAACATGAATATGTGTTTGTTTTTCGAATTTGAGCTCTTTCTGCAATGGGCACTTTTCATACTATAAGCAGTTTTTCCTAACAAATGCAAGATATAACATGGGCTATCTCCGCAAGGAAACATGAGATCTGCAAACGTTATGGTTTTTTGGTCTTCGGGGAGGATGGGGAACATGAATATGTTTTTGTTTTTCGAATTTGAGCTCTATCTGAAATGACCACTTTTCATGCTCTAAGCAGTTTTTCCTAACAAATGCAAGATATAACATTGGCTATCTCCGCAAGGAAACATCAGATCTGCAAAACTCATGGTTTTTTGGTCTTCGGGGAGGATGGGGAACATGAATATGTGATTGTTTTTCGAATTTGAGATCTTTCTGCAATGGGCACTTTTCATACTATAAGCAGTTTTTCCTAACAAATGCAAGATATAACATGGGCTATCTCCGCAAGGAAACATGAGATCTGCAAAAGTTATGGTTTTTTGTTCTTCGGGGAGGATGGGGAACATGAATATGTGTTTGTTTTTCGAATTTGACCTCTATCTGAAATGAGCACTTTTCATGCTCTAAGCAGTTTTTCCTAACAAATGCAAAATATAACATTGGCTATCTCCGCAAGGAAACATCAGATCTGCACAACTCATGGTTTTTTGGTCTTTGGGGAGGATGGGGAACATGAATATGTGATTGTTTTTCGAATTTGAGATCTTTCTGCAATGGGCACTTTTCATACTATAAGCAGTTTTTCCTAACAAATGCAAGCTATTACATTGGCAATCTCCGCAAGGAAACATCAGATCTGCTCAACTCATGGTTTTTTGGTCTTCGGGGAGGAGGGGGAACATGAATATGTGTTTGTTTTTCGAATTTGAGCTCTTTCTGCAATGGGCACTTTTCATACTATAAGCAATTTTTCCTAACAAATGCAAGATATAACATGGGCTATCTCCGCAAGGAAACATGAGATCTGCAAAAGTTATGGTTTTTTGTTCTTCGGGGAGGATGGGGAACATGAATATGTGTTTGTTTTTCGAATTTGACCTCTATCTGAAATGAGCACTTTTCATGCTCTTAGCAGTTTTTCCTAACAAATGCAAAATATAACATTGGCTATCTCCGCAAGGAAACATCAGATCTGCACAACTCATGGTTTTTTTGTCTTCGGGGAGGATGGGGAACATGAATATATGATTGTTTTTCGAATTTGAGATCTTTCTGCAATGGGCACTTTTCATGCTATAAGCAGTTTTTCCTAACAAATGCAAGATATAACATTGGCTATCTCCGCAAGGAAACATCAGATCTGCACAACTCATGGTTTTTTGGTCTTCGGGGAGGATGGGGAACCTGAATATGTGTTTGTTTTTCGAATTTGAGATCTTTCTGCAATGGGCACTTTTCATACTATAAGCAGTTTTTCCTAACAAATGGGCTATCTCCGCAAGGAAACATGAGATCTGCAAAAGTTATGTTTTTTTGTTCTTCGGGGAGGATGGGGAACATGAATATGTGTTTGTTTTTCGAATTTGACCTCTATCTGAAATGAGCACTTTTCATGCTCTAAGCAGTTTTTCCTAACAAATGCAAGATATAACATTGGCTATCTCCGCAAGGAAACATCAGATCTGCACAACTCATGGTTTTTTGGTCTTTGTGGAGGATGGGGAACATGAATATGTGATTGTTTTTTGAATTTGAGCTCTTTCTGCAATGGGCACTTTTCATACTATAAGCAGTTTTTCCTAACAAATGCAAGATGTAACATTGGCTATCGCCGCAAGGAAACATCAGATCTGCACAACTCATGGTTTTCTGGTCTTCGGGGAGGATGGGGAACATGAATATGTGTTTGTTTTTCGAATTTGAGATCTTTCTGCAATGGGCACTTTTCATACTATAAGCAGTTTTTCCTAACAAATGCAAGCTATTACATTGGCAATCTCCGCAAGGAAACATCAGATCTGCTCAACTCATGGTTTTTTGGTCTTCGGGGAGGAGGGGGAACATGAATATGTGTTTGTTTTTCGAATTTGAGATCTTTCTGCAATGGGCACTTTTCATACTATAAGCAGTTTTTCCTAACAAATGCATGATATAACATTGGCTATCTCCGCAAGGAAACATCAGATCTGCACAACTCATGGTTTTTTGGTCTTTGTGGAGGATGGGGAACATGAATATGTGATTGTTTTTTGAATTTGAGCTCTTTCTGCAATGGGCACTTTTCATACTATAAGCAGTTTTTCCTAACAAATGCAAGATATAACATGGGCTATCTCCGCAAGGAAACATGAGATCTGCAAACGTTATGGTTTTTTGGTCTTCGGGGAGGATGGGGAACATGAATATGTTTTTGTTTTTCGAATTTGAGCTCTTTCTGCAATGGGCACTTTTCATGCTATAAGCAGTTTTTCCTAACAAATGCAAGATATAACATTGGCTATCTCCGCAAGGAAACATCAGATCTGCACAACTCATGGTTTTTTGGTCTTCGGGGAGGATGGGGAACATGAATATGTGTTTGTTTTTCGAATTTGAGATCTTTCTACAATGGGCACTTTTCATACTATAAGCAGTTTTTTCCTAACAAATGGAAGATATAACATTGGCAATCTCCGCAAGGAAACATCAGATCTGCACAACTCATGGTTTTTTGGTCTTCGGGGAGGCTGTGGAACATGAAAATGTGTTTGTTTTTCGAATTTGACCTCTATCTGAATTGGGCACTTTTCATGCTATAAGCAGTTTTTCCTAACAAATGCAAGATATAACATGGGCTATCTCCGCAAGGAAACATGAGATCTGCAAAAGTTATGGTTTTTTGGTCTTCGGGGAGGATGGGGAACATGAATATGTGTTTGTTTTTCGAATTTGACCTCTATCTGAAATTAGCACTTTTCATGCTCTAAGCAGTTTTTCCTAACAAATGCAAGATATAACATTGGCTATCTCCGCAAGGAAACATCAGATCTGCACAACTCATGGTTTTTTGGTCTTCGGGGAGGAGGGGGAACATGAATATGTGATTGTTTTTTGAATTTGAGCTCTTTCTGCAATGGGCACTTTTCATACTATAAGCAGTTTTTCCTAACAAATGCAAGATGTAACATTGGCTATCGCCGCAAGGAAACATCAGATCTGCACAACTCATGGTTTTCTGGTCTTCGGGGAGGATGGGGAACATGAATATGTGTTTGTTTTTCGAATTTGAGATCTTTCTGCAATGGGCACTTTTCATTCTATAAGCAGTTTTTCCTAACAAATGCAAGCTATTACATTGGCAATCTCCGCAAGGAAACATCAGATCTGCTCAACTCATGGTTTTTTGGTCTTCGGGGAGGAGGGGGAACATGAATATGTGTTTGTTTTTCGAATTTGAGATCTTTCTGCAATGGGCACTTTTCATACTATAAGCAGTTTTTCCTAACAAATGCATGATATAACATTGGCTATCTCCGCAAGGAAACATCAGATCTGCACAACTCATGGTTTTTTGGTCTTTGTGGAGGATGGGGAACATGAATATGTGATTGTTTTTTGAATTTGAGCTCTTTCTGCAATGGGCACTTTTCATACTATAAGCAGTTTTTCCTAACAAATGCAAGATATAACATGGGCTATCTCCGCAAGGAAACATGAGATCTGCAAACGTTATGGTTTTTTGGTCTTCGGGGAGGATGGGGAACATGAATATGTTTTTGTTTTTCGAATTTGAGCTCTTTCTGCAAAGGGCACTTTTCATGCTATAAGCAGTTTTTCCTAAAAAATGCAAGATATAACATTGGCTATCTCCGCAAGGAAACATCAGATCTGCACAACTCATGGTTTTTTGGTCTTCGGGGAGGATGGGGAACATGAATATGTGTTTGTTTTTCGAATTTGAGATCTTTCTACAATGGGCACTTTTCATACTATAAGCAGTTTTTTCCTAACAAATGGAAGATATAACATTGGCAATCTCCGCAAGGAAACATCAGATCTGCACAACTCATGGTTTTTTGGTCTTCGGGGAGGATGGGGAACATGAATATGTGTTTGTTTTTCGAATTTGAGATCTTTCTGCAATGGGCACTTTTCATACTATAAGCAGTTTTTCCTAACAAATGCATGATATAACATGGGCTATCTACGCAAGGAAACATGAGATCTGCAAACGTTATGGTTTTTTGGTCTTCGGGGAGGATGGGGAACATGAATATGTTTTTGTTTTTCGAATTTGAGCTCTTTCTGCAATGAGCACTTTTGATGCTATAAGCACTTTTTCCTAACAAATGCAAGATATAACATTGGCTATCTCCGCAAGGAAACATCAGATCTGCTGAACCCATCGTTTTTTGGTCTTCGGGGAGGATGGGGAACATGAATATGTGATTGTTTTTCGAATTTGAGCTCTTTCTGCAATGGGCACTTTTCATACTATAAGCAGTTTTTCCTAACAAATGCAAGATATAACATGGGCTATCTCCGCAAGGAAACATCAGATCTGCACAACTCATGGTTTTTTGGTCTTCGGGGAGGAGGGGGAACATGAATATGTGTTTGTTTTTCGAATTTGAGATCTTTCTGCAATGGGCACTTTTCATACTATAAGCAGTTTTTCCTAACAAATGCAAGATATAACATGGGCTATCTCCGCAAGGAAACATGAGATCTGCAAACGTTATGGTTTTTTGGTCTTCGGGGAGGATGGGGAACATGAATATGTTTTTGTTTTTCGAATTTGAGCTCTATCTGAAATGAGCACTTTTCATGCTCTAAGCAGTTTTTCCTAACAAATGCAAGATATAACATTGGCTATCTCCGCAAGGAAACATCAGATCTGCACAACTCATGGTTTTTTGGTCTTCGGGGAGGATGGGGAACATGAATATGTGATTGTTTTTCGAATTTGAGCTCTTTCTGCAATGGGCACTTTTCATAATATAAGCAGTTTTTCCTAACAAATGCAAGATATAACATGGGCTATCTCCGCAAGGAAACATGAGATCTGCAAAAGTTATGGTTTTTTGTTCTTCGGGGAGGATGGGGAACATGAATATGTGTTTGTTTTTCGAATTTGACCTCTATCTGAAATGAGCACTTTTCATGCTCTAAGCAGTTTTTCCTAACAAATGCAAGATATAACATTGGCTATCTCCGCAAGGAAACATCAGATCTGCACAACTCATGGTTTTTTGGTCTTCGGGGAGGATGGGGAACATGAATATGTGTTTGTTTTTCGAATTTGAGATCTTTCTGCAATGGGCACTTTTCATACTATAAGCAGTTTTTCCTAACAAATGCAAGCTATTACATTGGCAATCTCCGCAAGGAAACATCAGATCTGCTCAACTCATGGTTTTTTGGTCTTCGGGGAGGAGGGGGAACATGAATATGTGTTTGTTTTTCGAATTTGAGCTCTTTCTGCAATGGGCACTTTTCATACTATAAGCAGTTTTTCCTAACAAATGCAAGATATAACATGGGCTATCTCCGCAAGGAAACATGAGATCTGCAAACGTTATGGTTTTTTGGTCTTCGGGGAGGATGGGGAACATGAATATGTTTTTGTTTTTCGAATTTGAGCTCTATCTGAAATGACCACTTTTCATGCTCTAAGCAGTTTTTCCTAACAAATACAAGATATAACATTGGCTATCTCCGCAAGGAAACATCAGATCTGCAAAACTCATGGTTTTTTGGTCTTCGGGGAGGATGGGGAACATGAATATGTGATTGTTTTTCGAATTTGAGCTCTTTCTGCAATGGGCACTTTTCATACTATAAGCAGTTTTTCCTAACAAATGCAAGATATAACATTGGCTATCTCCGCAAGGAAACATCAGATCTGCACAACTCATGGTTTTTTGGTCTTCGGGGAGGATGGGGAACATGAATATGTGTTTGTTTTTCGAATTTGACCTCTATCTGAAATGAGCACTTTTCATGCTCTAAGCAGTTTTTCCTAACAAATGCAAAATATAACATTGGCTATCTCCGCAAGGAAACATCAGATCTGCACAACTCATGGTTTTTTGGTCTTCGGGGAGGATGGGGAACATGAATATGTGATTGTTTTTCGAATTTGAGCTCTTTCTGCAATGGGCACTTTTCATACTATAAGCAGTTTTTCCTAACAAATGCAAGATATAACATTGGCTATCTCCGCAAGGAAACATCAGATCTGCACAACTCATGGTTTTTTGGTCTTCGGGGAGGATGGGGAACATGAATATGTGATTGTTTTTCGAATTTGAGCTCTTTCTGCAATGGGCACTTTTCATACTATAAGCAGTTTTTCCTAACAAATGCAAGATATAACATGGGCTATCTCCGCAAGGAAACATCAGATCTGCACAACTCATGGTTTTTTGGTCTTCGGGGAGGAGGGGGAACATGAATATGTGTTTGTTTTTCGAATTTGAGATCTTTCTGCAATGGGCACTTTTCATACTATAAGCAGTTTTTCCTAACAAATGCAAGATATAACATGGGCTATCTCCGCAAGGAAACATGAGATCTGCAAACGTTATGGTTTTTTGGTCTTCGGGGAGGATGGGGAACATGAATATGTTTTTGTTTTTCGAATTTGAGCTCTATCTGAAATGAGCACTTTTCATGCTCTAAGCAGTTTTTCCTAACAAATGCAAGATATAACATTGGCTATCTCCGCAAGGAAACATCAGATCTGCACAACTCATGGTTTTTTGGTCTTCGGGGAGGATGGGGAACATGAATATGTGATTGTTTTTCGAATTTGAGCTCTTTCTGCAATGGGCACTTTTCATAATATAAGCAGTTTTTCCTAACAAATGCAAGATATAACATGGGCTATCTCCGCAAGGAAACATGAGATCTGCAAAAGTTATGGTTTTTTGTTCTTCGGGGAGGATGGGGAACATGAATATGTGTTTGTTTTTCGAATTTGACCTCTATCTGAAATGAGCACTTTTCATGCTCTAAGCAGTTTTTCCTAACAAATGCAAGATATAACATTGGCTATCTCCGCAAGGAAACATCAGATCTGCACAACTCATGGTTTTTTGGTCTTCGGGGAGGATGGGGAACATGAATATGTGTTTGTTTTTCGAATTTGAGATCTTTCTGCAATGGGCACTTTTCATACTATAAGCAGTTTTTCCTAACAAATGCAAGATATTACATTGGCAATCTCCGCAAGGAAACATCAGATCTGCTCAACTCATGGTTTTTTGGTCTTCGGGGAGGAGGGGGAACATGAATATGTGTTTGTTTTTCGAATTTGAGCTCTTTCTGCAATGGGCACTTTTCATACTATAAGCAGTTTTTCCTAACAAATGCAAGATATAACATGGGCTATCTCCGCAAGGAAACATGAGATCTGCAAACGTTATGGTTTTTTGGTCTTCGGGGAGGATGGGGAACATGAATATGTTTTTGTTTTTCGAATTTGAGCTCTATCTGAAATGACCACTTTTCATGCTCTAAGCAGTTTTTCCTAACAAATGCAAGATATAACATTGGCTATCTCCGCAAGGAAACATCAGATCTGCACAACTCATGGTTTTTTGGTCTTCGGGGAGGATGGGGAACATGAATATGTGTTTGTTTTTCGAATTTGAGATCTTTCTGCAATGGGCACTTTTCATACTATAAGCAGTTTTTCCTAACAAATGCAAGATATAACATGGGCTATCTCCACAAGGAAACATGAGATCTGCAAAAGTTATGGTTTTTTGTTCTTCGGGGAGGATGGGGAACATGAATATGTGTTTGTTTTTCGAATTTGACCTCTATCTGAAATGAGCACTTTTCATGCTCTAAGCAGTTTTTCCTAACAAATGCAAAATATAACATTGGCTATCTCCGCAAGGAAACATCAGATCTGCACAACTCATGGTTTTTTGGTCTTTGGGGAGGATGGGGAACATGAATATGTGATTGTTTTTCGAATTTGAGATCTTTCTGCAATGGGCACTTTTCATACTATAAGCAGTTTTTCCTAACAAATGCAAGCTATTACATTGGCAATCTCCGCAAGGAAACATCAGATCTGCTCAACTCATGGTTTTTTGGTCTTCGGGGAGGAGGGGGAACATGAATATGTGTTTGTTTTTCGAATTTGAGCTCTTTCTGCAATGGGCACTTTTCATACTATAAGCAATTTTTCCTAACAAATGCAAGATATAACATGGGCTATCTCCGCAAGGAAACATGAGATCTGCAAAAGTTATGGTTTTTTGTTCTTCGAAGAGGATGGGGAACATGAATATGTGTTTGTTTTTCGAATTTGACCTCTATCTGAAATGAGCACTTTTCATGCTCTTAGCAGTTTTTCCTAACAAATGCAAAATATAACATTGGCTATCTCCGCAAGGAAACATCAGATCTGCACAACTCATGGTTTTTTGGTCTTCGGGGAGGATGGGGAACATGAATATGTGATTGTTTTTCGAATTTGAGATCTTTCTGCAATGGGCACTTTTCATGCTATAAGCAGTTTTTCCTAACAAATGCAAGATATAACATTGGCTATCTCCGCAAGGAAACATCAGATCTGCACAACTCATGGTTTTTTGGTCTTCGGGGAGGATGGGGAACATGAATATGTGTTTGTTTTTCGAATTTGAGATCTTTCTGCAATGGGCACTTTTCATACTATAAGCAGTTTTTCCTAACAAATGCAAGCTATTACATTGGCAATCTCCGCAAGGAAACATCAGATCTGCTCAACTCATGGTTTTTTGGTCTTCGGGGAGGAGGGGGAACATGAATATGTGTTTGTTTTTCGAATTTGAGCTCTTTCTGCAATGGGCACTTTTCATACTATAAGCAGTTTTTCCTAACAAATGCATGATATAACATGGGCTATCTACGCAAGGAAACATGAGATCTGCAAACGTTATGGTTTTTTGGTCTTCGGGGAGGATGGGGAACATGAATATGTTTTTGTTTTTCGAATTTGAGCTCTTTCTGCAATGAGCACTTTTCATACTATAAGCACTTTTTCCTAACAAATGCAAGATATAACATTGGCTATCTCCGCAAGGAAACATCAGATCTGCACAACTCATGGTTTTTTGTTCTTCGGGGAGGCGGGGGAACATGAAAATGTGTTTGTTTTTCGAATTTGACCTCTATCTGAAATGGGCACTTTTCATGCTATAAGCAGTTTTTCCTAACAAATGGGCTATCTCCGCAAGGAAACATGAGATCTGCAAAAGTTATGTTTTTTTGTTCTTCGGGGAGGATGGGGAACATGAATATGTGTTTGTTTTTCGAATTTGACCTCTATCTGAAATGAGCACTTTTCATGCTCTAAGCAGTTTTTCCTAACAAATGCAAGATATAACATTGGCTATCTCCGCAAGGAAACATCAGATCTGCACAACTCATGGTTTTTTGGTCTTTGTGGAGGATGGGGAACATGAATATGTGATTGTTTTTTTGAATTTGAGCTCTTTCTGCAATGGGCACTTTTCATACTATAAGCAGTTTTTCCTAACAAATGCAAGATGTAACATTGGCTATCGCCGCAAGGAAACATCAGATCTGCACAACTCATGGTTTTCTGGTCTTCGGGGAGGATGGGGAACATGAATATGTGTTTGTTTTTCGAATTTGAGATCTTTCTGCAATGGGCACTTTTCATACTATAAGCAGTTTTTCCTAACAAATGCAAGCTATTACATTGGCAATCTCCGCAAGGAAACATCAGATCTGCTCAACTCATGGTTTTTTGGTCTTCGGGGAGGAGGGGGAACATGAATATGTGTTTGTTTTTCGAATTTGAGATCTTTCTGCAATGGGCACTTTTCATACTATAAGCAGTTTTTCCTAACAAATGCATGATATAACATTGGCTATCTCCGCAAGGAAACATCAGATCTGCACAACTCATGGTTTTTTGGTCTTTGTGGAGGATGGGGAACATGAATATGTGATTGTTTTTTGAATTTGAGCTCTTTCTGCAATGGGCACTTTTCATACTATAAGCAGTTTTTCCTAACAAATGCAAGATATAACATGGGCTATCTCCGCAAGGAAACATGAGATCTGCAAACGTTATGGTTTTTTGGTCTTCGGGGAGGATGGGGAACATGAATATGTTTTTGTTTTTCGAATTTGAGCTCTTTCTGCAATGGGCACTTTTCATGCTATAAGCAGTTTTTCCTAACAAATGCAAGATATAACATTGGCTATCTCCGCAAGGAAACATCAGATCTGCACAACTCATGGTTTTTTGGTCTTCGGGGAGGATGGGGAACATGAATATGTGTTTGTTTTTCGAATTTGAGATCTTTCTACAATGGGCACTTTTCATACTATAAGCAGTTTTTTCCTAACAAATGGAAGATATAACATTGGCAATCTCCGCAAGGAAACATCAGATCTGCACAACTCATGGTTTTTTGGTCTTCGGGGAGGCTGTGGAACATGAAAATGTGTTTGTTTTTCGAATTTGACCTCTATCTGAATTGGGCACTTTTCATGCTATAAGCAGTTTTTCCTAACAAATGCAAGATATAACATGGGCTATCTCCGCAAGGAAACATGAGATCTGCAAAAGTTATGGTTTTTTGGTCTTCGGGGAGGATGGGGAACATGAATATGTGTTTGTTTTTCGAATTTGACCTCTATCTGAAATTAGCACTTTTCATGCTCTAAGCAGTTTTTCCTAACAAATGCAAGATATAACATTGGCTATCTCCGCAAGGAAACATCAGATCTGCACAACTCATGGTTTTTTGGTCTTCGGGGAGGAGGGGGAACATGAATATGTGATTGTTTTTTGAATTTGAGCTCTTTCTGCAATGGGCACTTTTCATACTATAAGCAGTTTTTCCTAACAAATGCAAGATGTAACATTGGCTATCGCCGCAAGGAAACATCAGATCTGCACAACTCATGGTTTTCTGGTCTTCGGGGAGGATGGGGAACATGAATATGTGTTTGTTTTTCGAATTTGAGATCTTTCTGCAATGGGCACTTTTCATACTATAAGCAGTTTTTCCTAACAAATGCAAGCTATTACATTGGCAATCTCCGCAAGGAAACATCAGATCTGCTCAACTCATGGTTTTTTGGTCTTCGGGGAGGAGGGGGAACATGAATATGTGTTTGTTTTTCGAATTTGAGATCTTTCTGCAATGGGCACTTTTCATACTATAAGCAGTTTTTCCTAACAAATGCATGATATAACATTGGCTATCTCCGCAAGGAAACATCAGATCTGCACAACTTATGGTTTTTTGGTCTTTGTGGAGGATGGGGAACATGAATATGTGATTGTTTTTTGAATTTGAGCTCTTTCTGCAATGGGCACTTTTCATACTATAAGCAGTTTTTCCTAACAAATGCAAGATATAACATGGGCTATCTCCGCAAGGAAACATGAGATCTGCAAACGTTATGGTTTTTTGGTCTTCGGGGAGGATGGGGAACATGAATATGTTTTTGTTTTTCGAATTTGAGCTCTTTCTGCAATGGGCACTTTTCATGCTATAAGCAGTTTTTCCTAACAAATGCAAGATATAACATTGGCTATCTCCGCAAGGAAACATCAGATCTGCACAACTCATGGTTTTTTGGTCTTCGGGGAGGATGGGGAACATGAATATGTGTTTGTTTTTCGAATTTGAGATCTTTCTACAATGGGCACTTTTCATACTATAAGCAGTTTTTTCCTAACAAATGGAAGATATAACATTGGCAATCTCCGCAAGGAAACATCAGATCTGCACAACTCATGGTTTTTTGGTCTTCGGGGAGGCTGTGGAACATGAAAATGTGTTTGTTTTTCGAATTTGACCTCTATCTGAATTGGGCACTTTTCATGCTATAAGCAGTTTTTCCTAACAAATGCAAGATATAACATGGGCTATCTCCGCAAGGAAACATGAGATCTGCAAAAGTTATGGTTTTTTGGTCTTCGGGGAGGATGGGGAACATGAATATGTGTTTGTTTTTCGAATTTGACCTCTATCTGAAATTAGCACTTTTCATGCTCTAAGCAGTTTTTCCTAACAAATGCAAGATATAACATTGGCTATCTCCGCAAGGAAACATCAGATCTGCACAACTCATGGTTTTTTGGTCTTCGGGGAGGAGGGGGAACATGAATATGTGTTTGTTTTTCGAATTTGAGATCTTTCTGCAATGGGCACTTTTCATACTATAAGCAGTTTTTCCTAACAAATGCAAGATATAACATTGGCAATCTCCGCAAGGAAACATCAGATCTGCACAACTCATGGTTTTTTGGTCTTCGGGGAGGCTGGGGAACATGAAAATGTGTTTGTTTTTCGAATTTGACCTCTATCTGAATTGGGCACTTTTCATGCTATAAGCAGTTTTTCCTAACAAATGCAAGATATAACATGGGCTATCTCCGCAAGGAAACATGAGATCTGCAAAAGTTATGGTTTTTTGGTCTTCGGGGAGGATGGGGAACATGAATATGTGTTTGTTTTTCGAATTTGACCTCTATCTGAAATGAGCACTTTTCATGCTCTAAGCAGTTTTTCCTAACAAATGCAAGATATAACATTGGCTATCTCCGCAAGGAAACATCAGATCTGCACAACTCATGGTTTTTTGGTCTTCGGGGAGGATGGGGAACATGAATATGTGTTTGTTTTTCGAATTTGAGATCTTTCTGCAATGGGCACTTTTCATACTATAAGCAGTTTTTCCTAACAAATGCAAGATTTAACATTGGCTATCTCCGCAAGGAAACATCAGATCTGCTCAACCCATGGATTTTTAGTCTTCGGGGAAGAGGGGGAACATGAATATGTGTTTCTTTTTCGAATTTGAGCTCTTTCTGCAATGGGCACTTTTCATACTATAAGCAGTTTTTCCTAACAAATGCAAGATATAACATGGGCTATCTCCGCAAGGAAACATGAGATCTGCAAACGTTATGGTTTTTTGGTCTTCGGGGAGGATGGGGAACATGAATATGTGTTTGTTTTTCGAATTTGACCTCTTTCTGAAATGAGCACTTTTCATGCTCAAAGCAGTTTTTCCTAACAAATGCAAGATATAACATTGGCTATCTCCGCAAGGAAACATCAGATCTGCACAACTCATGGTTTTTTGGTCTTCGGGGAGGATGGGGAACATGAATATGTTTTTGTTTTTCGAATTTGAGCTCTTTCTGCAATGGGCACTTTTCATGCTATAAGCACTTTTTCCTAACAAATGCAAGATATAGCATTGGCTATCTCCGCAAGGAAACATCAGATCTGCACAACTCATTGTTTTTTGGTCTTCGGGGAGGCTGGGGAACATGAAAATGTGTTTGTTTTTCGAATTTGACCTCTATCTGAAATGGGCACTTTTCATGCTATAAGCAGTTTTTCCTAACAAATGCAAGATTTAACATGGGCTATCTCCGCAAGGAAACATGAGATCTGCAAAAGTTATGTTTTTTTGTTCTTCGGGGAGGATGGGGAACATGAATATGTGTTTGTTTTTCGAATTTGACCTCTATCTGAAATGAGCACTTTTCATGCTCTAAGCAGTTTTTCCTAACAAATGCAAGATATAACATTGGCTATCTCCGCAAGGAAACATCAGATCTGCACAACTCATGGTTTTTTGGTCTTCGGGGAGGATGGGGAACATGAATATGTGATTGTTTTTCGAATTTGAGCTCTTTCTGCAATGGGCACTTTTCATGCTATAAGCAGTTTTTCCTAACAAATGCAAGATGTAACATTGGCTATCGCCGCAAGGAAACATCAGATCTGCACAACTCATGGTTTTCTGGTCTTCGGGGAGGATGGGGAACATGAATATGTGTTTGTTTTTCGAATTTGAGATCTTTCTGCAATGGGCACTTTTCATACTATAAGCAGTTTTTCCTAACAAATGCAAGCTATTACATTGGCAATCTCCGCAAGGAAACATCAGATCTGCTCAACTCATGGTTTTTTGGTCTTCGGGGAGGAGGGGGAACATGAATATGTGTTTGTTTTTCGAATTTGAGATCTTTCTGCAATGGGCACTTTTCATACTATAAGCAGTTTTTCCTAACAAATGCATGATATAACATGGGCTATCTACGCAAGGAAACATGAGATCTGCAAACGTTATGGTTTTTTGGTCTTCGGGGAGCATGGGGAACATGAATATCTTTTTGTTTTTCGAATTTGAGCTCTTTCTGCAATGAGCACTTTTCATGCTATAAGCACTTTTTCCTAACAAATGCAAGATATAACATTGGCTATCTCCGCAAGGAAACATCAGATCTGCACAACTCATGTTTTTTTGTTCTTCGGGGAGGATGGGGAACATGAATATGTGTTTGTTTTTCGAATTTGACCTCTATCTGAAATGAGCACTTTTCATGCTCTAAGCAGTTTTTCCTAACAAATGCAAGATATAACATTGGCTATCTCCGCAAGGAAACATCAGATCTGCACAACTCATGGTTTTTTGGTCTTCGGGGACGATGGGGAACATGAATATGTGATTGTTTTTCGAATTTGAGCTCTTTCTGCAATGGGCACTTTTCATACTATAAGCAGTTTTTCCTAACAAATGCAAGATATAACATGGGCTATCTCCGCAAGGAAACATGAGATCTGCAAACGTTATGGTTTTTTGGTCTTCGGGGAGGATGGGGAACATGAATATGTTTTTGTTTTTCGAATTTGAGCTCTTTCTGCAATGGGCACTTTTCATGCTATAAGCAGTTTTTCCTAACAAATGCAAGATATAACATTGGCTATCTCCGCAAGGAAACATGAGATCTGCAAACGTTATGGTTTTTTGGTCTTCGGGGAGGATGGGGAACATGAATATGTGATTGTTTTTCGAATTTGAGCTCTTTCTGCAATGGGCACTTTTCATACTATAAGCAGTTTTTCCTAACAAATGCAAGATATAACATGGGCTATCTCCGCAAGGAAACATGAGATCTGCAAACGTTATGGTTTTTTGGTCTTCGGGGAGGATGGGGAACATGAATATGTTTTTGTTTTTCGAATTTGAGCTCTTTCTGCAATGGGCACTTTTCATGCTATAAGCAGTTTTTCCTAACAAATGCAAGATATAACATTGGCTATCTCCGCAAGGAAACATCAGATCTGCACAACTCATGGTTTTTTGGTCTTCGGGGAGGATGGGGAACATGAAAATGTGTTTGTTTTTCGAATTTGACCTCTATCTGAAATGGGCACTTTTCATGCTCTAAGCAGTTTTTCCTAACAAATGCAAGATATAACATTGGCTATCTCCGCAAGGAAACATCAGATCTGCACAACTCATGGTTTTTTGGTCTTCGGGGACGATGGGGAACATGAATATGTGATTGTTTTTCGAATTTGAGCTCTTTCTGCAATGGGCACTTTTCATACTATAAGCAGTTTTTCCTAACAAATGCAAGATATAACATGGGCTATCTCCGCAAGGAAACATGAGATCTGCAAACGTTATGGTTTTTTGGTCTTCGGGGAGGATGGGGAACATGAATATGTTTTTGTTTTTCGAATTTGAGCTCTTTCTGCAATGGGCACTTTTCATGCTATAAGCAGTTTTTCCTAACAAATGCAAGATATAACATTGGCTATCTCCGCAAGGAAACATGAGATCTGCAAACGTTATGGTTTTTTGGTCTTCGGGGAGGATGGGGAACATGAATATGTGATTGTTTTTCGAATTTGAGCTCTTTCTGCAATGGGCACTTTTCATACTATAAGCAGTTTTTCCTAACAAATGCAAGATATAACATGGGCTATCTCCGCAAGGAAACATGAGATCTGCAAACGTTATGGTTTTTTGGTCTTCGGGGAGGATGGGGAACATGAATATGTTTTTGTTTTTCGAATTTGAGCTCTTTCTGCAATGGGCACTTTTCATGCTATAAGCAGTTTTTCCTAACAAATGCAAGATATAACATTGGCTATCTCCGCAAGGAAACATCAGATCTGCACAACTCATGGTTTTTTGGTCTTCGGGGAGGATGGGGAACATGAAAATGTGTTTGTTTTTCGAATTTGACCTCTATCTGAAATGGGCACTTTTCATGCTTATAAGCAGTTTTTTCTAACAAATGCAAGATATAACATGGGATATCTCCGCAAGGAAACATGAGATCTGCAAAAGTTATGGTTTTTTGGTATTCGGAGAGGATGGGGAACATGAATATGTGTTTGTTTTTCGAATTTGACCTCTATCTGAAATTAGCACTTTTCATGCTCTTAGCAGTTTTTCCTAACAAATGCAAGATATAACATTGGCTATCTCCGCAAGGAAACATCAGATCTGCACAACTCATGGTTTTTTGGTCTTCGGGGAGGAGGGGGAACATGAATATGTGTTTGTTTTTCGAATTTGAGATCTTTCTGCAATGGGCACTTTTCATGCTCTAAGCAGTTTTTCCTAACAAATGCAAGATTTAACATTGGCTATCTCCGCAAGGAAACATCAGATCTGCACAACTCATGGTTTTTTGGTCTTCGGGGAGGATGGGGAACATGAATATGTGATTGTTTTTCGAATTTGAGCTCTTTCTGCAATGGGCACTTTTCATACTATAAGCAGTTTTTCCTAACAAATGCAAGATATAACATGGGCTATCTCCGCAAGGAAACATGAGATCTGCAAAAGTTATGGTTTTTTGGTCTTCGGGGAGGATGGGGAACATGAATATGTTTTTGTTTTTCGAATTTGAGCTCTTTCTGCAATGGGCACTTTTCATGCTATAAGCAGTTTTTCCTAACAAATGCAAGATATAACATTGGCTATCTCCGCAAGGAAACATGAGATCTGCAAACGTTATGGTTTTTTGGTCTTCGGGGAGGATGGGGAACATGAATATGTGATTGTTTTTCGAATTTGAGCTCTTTCTGCAATGGGCACTTTTCATACTATAAGCAGTTTTTCCTAACAAATGCAAGATATAACATGGGCTATCTCCGCAAGGAAACATGAGATCTGCAAACGTTATGGTTTTTTGGTCTTCGGGGAGGATGGGGAACATGAATATGTTTTTGTTTTTCGAATTTGAGCTCTTTCTGCAATGGGCACTTTTCATGCTATAAGCAGTTTTTCCTAACAAATGCAAGATATAACATTGGCTATCTCCGCAAGGAAACATCAGATCTGCACAACTCATGGTTTTTTGGTCTACGGGGAGGATGGGGAACATGAAAATGTGTTTGTTTTTCGAATTTGACCTCTATCTGAAATGGGCACTTTTCATGCTTATAAGCAGTTTTTTCTAACAAATGCAAGATATAACATGGGATATCTCCGCAAGGAAACATGAGATCTGCAAAAGTTATGGTTTTTTGGTCTTCGGGGAGGATGGGGAACATGAATATGTGTTTGTTTTTCGAATTTGACCTCTATCTGAAATTAGCACTTTTCATGCTCTTAGCAGTTTTTCCTAACAAATGCAAGATATAACATTGGCTATCTCCGCAAGGAAACATCAGATCTGCACAACTCATGGTTTTTTGGTCTTCGGGGAGGAGGGGGAACATGAATATGTGTTTGTTTTTCGAATTTGAGATCTTTCTGCAATGGGCACTTTTCATGCTCTAAGCAGTTTTTCCTAACAAATGCAAGATTTAACATTGGCTATCTCCGCAAGGAAACATCAGATCTGCACAACTCATGGTTTTTTGGTCTTCGGGGAGGATGGGGAACATGAATATGTGATTGTTTTTCGAATTTGAGCTCTTTCTGCAATGGGCACTTTTCATACTATAAGCAGTTTTTCCTAACAAATGCAAGATATAACATGGGCTATCTCCGCAAGGAAACATGAGATCTGCAAAAGTTATGGTTTTTTGTTCTTCGGGGAGGATGGGGAACATGAATATGTGTTTGTTTTTCGAATTTGACCTCTATCTGAAATGAGCACTTTTCATGCTCTAAGCAGTTTTTCCTAACAAATGCAAGATATAACATTGGCTATCTCTGCAAGGAAACATCAGATCTGCACAACTCATGGTTTTTTGGTCTTCGGGGAGGATGGGGAACATGAATATGTGATTGTTTTTCGAATTTGACCTCTATCTGAAATGGGCACTTTTCATGCTTATAAGCAGTTTTTTCTAACAAATGCAAGATATAACATGGGATATCTCCGCAAGGAAACATGAGATCTGCAAAAGTTATGGTTTTTTGGTCTTCGGGGAGGATGGGGAACATGAATATGTGTTTGTTTTTCGAATTTGACCTCTATCTGAAATTAGCACTTTTCATGCTCTTAGCAGTTTTTCCTAACAAATGCAAGATATAACATTGGCTATCTCCGCAAGGAAACATCAGATCTGCACAACTCATGGTTTTTTGGTCTTCGGGGAGGAGGGGGAACATGAATATGTGTTTGTTTTTCGAATTTGAGATCTTTCTGCAATGGGCACTTTTCATGCTCTAAGCAGTTTTTCCTAACAAATGCAAGATTTAACATTGGCTATCTCCGCAAGGAAACATCAGATCTGCAAACGTTATGGTTTTTTGGTCTTCGGGGAGGATGGGGAACATGAATATGTTTTTGTTTTTCGAATTTGAGCTCTTTCTGCAATGGGCACTTTTCATGCTATAAGCAGTTTTTCCTAACAAATGCAAGATATAACATTGGCTATCTCCGCAAGGAAACATGAGATCTGCAAACGTTATGGTTTTTTGGTCTTCGGGGAGGATGGGGAACATGAATATGTGATTGTTTTTCGAATTTGAGCTCTTTCTGCAATGGGCACTTTTCATACTATAAGCAGTTTTTCCTAACAAATGCAAGATATAACATTGGCTATCTCCGCAAGGAAACATCAGATCTGCACAACTCATGGTTTTTTGGTCTTTGGGGAGGATGGGGAACATGAAAATGTGTTTGTTTTTCGAATTTGACCTCTATCTGAAATGGGCACTTTTCATGCTTATAAGCAGTTTTTCCTAAAAAATGCAAGATATAACATGGGATATCTCCGCAAGGAAACATGAGATCTGCAAAAGTCATGGTTTTTTGGTCTTCGGGGAGGATGGGGAACATGAATATGTGTTTGTTTTTCGAATTTGACCTCTATCTGAAATTAGCACTTTTCATGCTCTTAGCAGTTTTTCCTAACAAATGCAAGATATAACATTGGCTATCTCCGCAAGGAAACATCAGATCTGCACAACTCATGGTTTTTTGGTCTTCGGGGAGGAGGGGGAACATGAATATGTGTTTGTTTTTCGAATTTGAGATCTTTCTGCAATGGGCACTTTTGATGCTATAAGCACTTTTTCCTAACAAATGCAAGATATAACATTGGCTATCTCCGCAAGGAAACATCAGATCTGCTGAACCCATGGTTTTTTGGTCTTCGGGGAGGATGGGGAACATGAATATGTGATTGTTTTTCGAATTTGAGCTCTTTCTGCAATGGGCACTTTTCATACTATAAGCACTTTTTCCTAACAAACGCAAGATATAACATGGGCTATCTCCGCAAGGAAACATCAGATCTGCACAACTCATGGTTTTTTGGTCTTCGGGGAGGAGGGGGAACATGAATATGTGTTTGTTTTTCGAATTTGAGATCTTTCTGCAATGGGCACTTTTCATACTATAAGCAGTTTTTCCTAACAAATGCAAGATATAACATGGGCTATCTCCGCAAGGAAACATGAGATCTGCAAACGTTATGGTTTTTTGGTCTTCGGGGAGGATGGGGAACATGAATATGTTTTTGTTTTTCGAATTTGAGCTCTATCTGAAATGAGCACTTTTCATGCTCTAAGCAGTTTTTCCTAACAAATGCAAGATATAACATTGGCTATCTCCGCAAGGAAACATCAGATCTGCACAACTCATGGTTTTTTGGTCTTCGGGGAGGATGGGGAACATGAATATGTGATTGTTTTTCGAATTTGAGCTCTTTCTGCAATGGGCACTTTTCATACTATAAGCAGTTTTTCCTAACAAATGCAAGATATAACATGGGCTATCTCCGCAAGGAAACATGAGATCTGCAAAAGTCATGGTTTTTTGGTCTTCGGGGAGGATGGGGAACATGAATATGTGTTTGTTTTTCGAATTTGACCTCTATCTGAAATTAGCACTTTTCATGCTCTTAGCAGTTTTTCCTAACAAATGCAAGATATAACATTGGCTATCTCCGCAAGGAAACATCAGATCTGCACAACTCATGGTTTTTTGGTCTTCGGGGAGGAGGGGGAACATGAATATGTGTTTGTTTTTCGAATTTGAGATCTTTCTGCAATGGGCACTTTTCATGCTCTAAGCAGTTTTTCCTAACAAATGCAAGATTTAACATTGGCTATCTCCGCAAGGAAACATCAGATCTGCACAACTCATGGTTTTTTGGTCTTCGGGGAGGATGGGGAACATGAATATGTGATTGTTTTTCGAATTTGAGCTCTTTCTGCAATGGGCACTTTTCATACTATAAGCAGTTTTTCCTAACAAATGCAAGATATAACATGGGCTATCTCCGCAAGGAAACATGAGATCTGCAAAAGTTATGGTTTTTTGGTCTTCGGGGAGGATGGGGAACATGAATATGTTTTTGTTTTTCGAATTTGAGCTCTTTCTGCAATGGGCACTTTTCATGCTATAAGCAGTTTTTCCTAACAAATGCAAGATATAACATTGGCTATCTCCGCAAGGAAACATGAGATCTGCAAACGTTATGGTTTTTTGGTCTTCGGGGAGGATGGGGAACATGAATATGTTTTTGTTTTTCGAATTTGAGCTCTTTCTGCAATGGGCACTTTTCATGCTATAAGCAGTTTTTCCTAACAAATGCAAGATATAACATTGGCTATCTCCGCAAGGAAACATCAGATCTGCACAACTCATGGTTTTTTGGTCTACGGGGAGGATGGGGAACATGAAAATGTGTTTGTTTTTCGAATTTGACCTCTATCTGAAATGGGCACTTTTCATGCTTATAAGCAGTTTTTTCTAACAAATGCAAGATATAACATGGGATATCTCCGCAAGGAAACATGAGATCTGCAAAAGTTATGGTTTTTTGGTCTTCGGGGAGGATGGGGAACATGAATATGTGTTTGTTTTTCGAATTTGACCTCTATCTGAAATTAGCACTTTTCATGCTCTTAGCAGTTTTTCCTAACAAATGCAAGATATAACATTGGCTATCTCCGCAAGGAAACATCAGATCTGCACAACTCATGGTTTTTTGGTCTTCGGGGAGGAGGGGGAACATGAATATGTGTTTGTTTTTCGAATTTGAGATCTTTCTGCAATGGGCACTTTTCATGCTCTAAGCAGTTTTTCCTAACAAATGCAAGATTTAACATTGGCTATCTCCGCAAGGAAACATCAGATCTGCACAACTCATGGTTTTTTGGTCTTCGGGGAGGATGGGGAACATGAATATGTGATTGTTTTTCGAATTTGAGCTCTTTCTGCAATGGGCACTTTTCATACTATAAGCAGTTTTTCCTAACAAATGCAAGATATAACATGGGCTATCTCCGCAAGGAAACATGAGATCTGCAAAAGTTATGTTTTTTTGTTCTTCGGGGAGGATGGGGAACATGAATATGTGTTTGTTTTTCGAATTTGACCTCTATCTGAAATGAGCACTTTTCATGCTCTAAGCAGTTTTTCCTAACAAATGCAAGATATAACATTGGCTATCTCTGCAAGGAAACATCAGATCTGCACAACTCATGGTTTTTTGGTCTTCGGGGAGGATGGGGAACATGAATATGTGATTGTTTTTCGAATTTGAGCTCTTTCTGCAATGGGCACTTTTCATACTATAAGCAGTTTTTCCTAACAAATGCAAGATATAACATGGGCTATCTCCGCAAGGAAACATCAGATCTGCACAACTCATGGTTTTTTGGTCTTCGGGGAGGATGGGGAACATGAAAATGTGTTTGTTTTTCGAATTTGACCTCTATCTGAAATGGGCACTTTTCATGCTTATAAGCAGTTTTTTCTAACAAATGCAAGATATAACA
This sequence comes from Vipera ursinii, assembly GCF_947247035.1. NCBI lineage: Eukaryota > Metazoa > Chordata > Lepidosauria > Squamata > Viperidae > Vipera > Vipera ursinii. The sequence goes on along the minus strand of NC_139529.1, from coordinate 498,504 downwards.
TGGGATATCTCCGCAAGGAAACATGAGATCTGCAAAAGTTATGGTTTTTTGGTCTTCGGGGAGGATGGGGAACATGAATATGTGTTTGTTTTTCGAATTTGACCTCTATCTGAAATTAGCACTTTTCATGCTCTTAGCAGTTTTTCCTAACAAATGCAAGATATAACATTGGCTATCTCCGCAAGGAAACATCAGATCTGCACAACTCATGGTTTTTTGGTCTTCGGGGAGGAGGGGGAACATGAATATGTGTTTGTTTTTCGAATTTGAGATCTTTCTGCAATGGGCACTTTTCATGCTCTAAGCAGTTTTTCCTAACAAATGCAAGATTTAACATTGGCTATCTCCGCAAGGAAACATCAGATCTGCAAACGTTATGGTTTTTTGGTCTTCGGGGAGGATGGGGAACATGAATATGTTTTTGTTTTTCGAATTTGAGCTCTTTCTGCAATGGGCACTTTTCATGCTATAAGCAGTTTTTCCTAACAAATGCAAGATATAACATTGGCTATCTCCGCAAGGAAACATGAGATCTGCAAACGTTATGGTTTTTTGGTCTTCGGGGAGGATGGGGAACATGAATATGTGATTGTTTTTCGAATTTGAGCTCTTTCTGCAATGGGCACTTTTCATACTATAAGCAGTTTTTCCTAACAAATGCAAGATATAACATTGGCTATCTCCGCAAGGAAACATCAGATCTGCACAACTCATGGTTTTTTGGTCTTCGGGGAGGATGGGGAACATGAAAATGTGTTTGTTTTTCGAATTTGACCTCTATCTGAAATGGGCACTTTTCATGCTTATAAGCAGTTTTTCCTAAAAAATGCAAGATATAACATGGGATATCTCCGCAAGGAAACATGAGATCTGCAAAAGTCATGGTTTTTGGTCTTCGGGGAGGATGGGGAACATGAATATGTGTTTGTTTTTCGAAAGTGACCTCTATCTGAAATTAGCACTTTTCATGCTCTTAGCAGTTTTTCCTAACAAATGCAAGATATAACATTGGCTATCTCCGCAAGGAAACATCAGATCTGCACAACTCATGGTTTTTTGGTCTTCGGGGAGGAGGGGGAACATGAATATGTGTTTGTTTTTCGAATTTGAGATCTTTCTGCAATGGGCACTTTTGATGCTATAAGCACTTTTTCCTAACAAATGCAAGATATAACATTGGCTATCTCCGCAAGGAAACATCAGATCTGCTGAACCCATGGTTTTTTGGTCTTCGGGGAGGATGGGGAACATGAATATGTGATTGTTTTTCGAATTTGAGCTCTTTCTGCAATGGGCACTTTTCATACTATAAGCAGTTTTTCCTAATAAATGCAAGATATAACATGGGCTATCTCCGCAAGGAAACATCAGATCTGCACAACTCATGGTTTTTTGGTCTTCGGGGAGGAGGGGGAACATGAATATGTGTTTGTTTTTCGAATTTGAGATCTTTCTGCAATGGGCACTTTTCATACTATAAGCAGTTTTTCCTAACAAATGCAAGATATAACATGGGCTATCTCCGCAAGGAAACATGAGATCTGCAAACGTTATGGTTTTTTGGTCTTCGGGGAGGATGGGGAACATGAATATGTTTTTGTTTTTCGAATTTGAGCTCTATCTGAAATGAGCACTTTTCATGCTCTAAGCAGTTTTTCCTAACAAATGCAAGATATAACATTGGCTATCTCCGCAAGGAAACATCAGATCTGCACAACTCATGGTTTTTTGGTCTTCGGGGAGGATGGGGAACATGAATATGTGATTGTTTTTCGAATTTGAGCTCTTTCTGCAATGGGCACTTTTCATACTATAAGCAGTTTTTCCTAACAAATGCAAGATATAACATGGGCTATCTCCGCAAGGAAACATGAGATCTGCAAAAGTTATGGTTTTTTGTTCTTCGGGGAGGATGGGGAACATGAATATGTGTTTGTTTTTCGAATTTGACCTCTATCTGAAATGAGCACTTTTCATGCTCTAAGCAGTTTTTCCTAACAAATGCAAGATATAACATTGGCTATCTCCGCAAGGAAACATCAGATCTGCACAACTCATGGTTTTTTGGTCTTCGGGGAGGATGGGGAACATGAATATGTGTTTGTTTTTCGAATTTGAGATCTTTCTGCAATGGGCACTTTTCATACTATAAGCAGTTTTTCCTAACAAATGCAAGCTATTACATTGGCAATCTCCGCAAGGAAACATCAGATCTGCTCAACTCATGGTTTTTTGGTCTTCGGGGAGGAGGGGGAACATGAATATGTGTTTGTTTTTCGAATTTGAGCTCTTTCTGCAATGGGCACTTTTCATACTATAAGCAGTTTTTCCTAACAAATGCAAGATATAACATGGGCTATCTCCGCAAGGAAACATGAGATCTGCAAAAGTCATGGTTTTTTGGTCTTCGGGGAGGATGGGGAACATGAATATGTGTTTGTTTTTCGAATTTGACCTCTATCTGAAATTAGCACTTTTCATGCTCTTAGCAGTTTTTCCTAACAAATGCAAGATATAACATTGGCTATCTCCGCAAGGAAACATCAGATCTGCACAACTCATGGTTTTTTGGTCTTCGGGGAGGAGGGGGAACATGAATATGTGTTTGTTTTTCGAATTTGAGATCTTTCTGCAATGGGCACTTTTGATGCTATAAGCACTTTTTCCTAACAAATGCAAGATATAACATTGGCTATCTCCGCAAGGAAACATCAGATCTGCACAACTCATGGTTTTTTGGTCTTCGGGGAGGAGGGGGAACATGAATATGTTTTTGTTTTTCGAATTTGAGCTCTATCTGAAATGAGCACTTTTCATGCTCTAAGCAGTTTTTCCTAACAAATGCAAGATATAACATTGGCTATCTCCGCAAGGAAACATCAGATCTGCACAACTCATGGTTTTTTGGTCTTCGGGGAGGATGGGGAACATGAATATGTGATTGTTTTTCGAATTTGAGCTCTTTCTGCAATGGGCACTTTTCATACTATAAGCAGTTTTTCCTAACAAATGCAAGATATAACATGGGCTATCTCCGCAAGGAAACATGAGATCTGCAAAAGTTATGGTTTTTTGTTCTTCGGGGAGGATGGGGAACATGAATATGTGTTTGTTTTTCGAATTTGACCTCTATCTGAAATGAGCACTTTTCATGCTCTAAGCAGTTTTTCCTAACAAATGCAAGATATAACATTGGCTATCTCCGCAAGGAAACATCAGATCTGCACAACTCATGGTTTTTTGGTCTTCGGGGAGGATGGGGAACATGAATATGTTTTTGTTTTTCGAATTTGAGCTCTTTCTGCAATGGGCACTTTTCATGCTATAAGCAGTTTTTCCTAACAAATGCAAGATATAACATTGGCTATCTCCGCAAGGAAACATGAGATCTGCAAACGTTATGGTTTTTTGGTCTTCGGGGAGGATGGGGAACATGAATATGTGATTGTTTTTCGAATTTGAGCTCTTTCTGCAATGGGCACTTTTCATACTATAAGCAGTTTTTCCTAACAAATGCAAGATATAACATTGGCTATCTCCGCAAGGAAACATCAGATCTGCACAACTCATGGTTTTTTGGTCTTCGGGGAGGATGGGGAACATGAAAATGTGTTTGTTTTTCGAATTTGACCTCTATCTGAAATGGGCACTTTTCATGCTTATAAGCAGTTTTTCCTAAAAAATGCAAGATATAACATGGGATATCTCCGCAAGGAAACATGAGATCTGCAAAAGTCATGGTTTTTTGGTCTTCGGGGAGGATGGGGAACATGAATATGTGTTTGTTTTTCGAAAGTGACCTCTATCTGAAATTAGCACTTTTCATGCTCTTAGCAGTTTTTCCTAACAAATGCAAGATATAACATTGGCTATCTCCGCAAGGAAACATCAGATCTGCACAACTCATGGTTTTTTGGTCTTCGGGGAGGAGGGGGAACATGAATATGTGTTTGTTTTTCGAATTTGAGATCTTTCTGCAATGGGCACTTTTGATGCTATAAGCACTTTTTCCTAACAAATGCAAGATATAACATTGGCTATCTCCGCAAGGAAACATCAGATCTGCTGAACCCATGGTTTTTTGGTCTTCGGGGAGGATGGGGAACATGAATATGTGATTGTTTTTCGAATTTGAGCTCTTTCTGCAATGGGCACTTTTCATACTATAAGCAGTTTTTCCTAATAAATGCAAGATATAACATGGGCTATCTCCGCAAGGAAACATCAGATCTGCACAACTCATGGTTTTTTGGTCTTCGGGGAGGAGGGGGAACATGAATATGTGTTTGTTTTTCGAATTTGAGATCTTTCTGCAATGGGCACTTTTCATACTATAAGCAGTTTTTCCTAACAAATGCAAGATATAACATGGGCTATCTCCGCAAGGAAACATGAGATCTGCAAACGTTATGGTTTTTTGGTCTTCGGGGAGGATGGGGAACATGAATATGTTTTTGTTTTTCGAATTTGAGCTCTATCTGAAATGAGCACTTTTCATGCTCTAAGCAGTTTTTCCTAACAAATGCAAGATATAACATTGGCTATCTCCGCAAGGAAACATCAGATCTGCACAACTCATGGTTTTTTGGTCTTCGGGGAGGATGGGGAACATGAATATGTGATTGTTTTTCGAATTTGAGCTCTTTCTGCAATGGGCACTTTTCATACTATAAGCAGTTTTTCCTAACAAATGCAAGATATAACATGGGCTATCTCCGCAAGGAAACATGAGATCTGCAAAAGTTATGGTTTTTTGTTCTTCGGGGAGGATGGGGAACATGAATATGTGTTTGTTTTTCGAATTTGACCTCTATCTGAAATGAGCACTTTTCATGCTCTAAGCAGTTTTTCCTAACAAATGCAAGATATAACATTGGCTATCTCCGCAAGGAAACATCAGATCTGCACAACTCATGGTTTTTTGGTCTTCGGGGAGGATGGGGAACATGAATATGTGTTTGTTTTTCGAATTTGAGATCTTTCTGCAATGGGCACTTTTCATACTATAAGCAGTTTTTCCTAACAAATGCAAGCTATTACATTGGCAATCTCCGCAAGGAAACATCAGATCTGCTCAACTCATGGTTTTTTGGTCTTCGGGGAGGAGGGGGAACATGAATATGTGTTTGTTTTTCGAATTTGAGCTCTTTCTGCAATGGGCACTTTTCATACTATAAGCAGTTTTTCCTAACAAATGCAAGATATAACATGGGCTATCTCCGCAAGGAAACATGAGATCTGCAAAAGTCATGGTTTTTTGGTCTTCGGGGAGGATGGGGAACATGAATATGTGTTTGTTTTTCGAATTTGACCTCTATCTGAAATTAGCACTTTTCATGCTCTTAGCAGTTTTTCCTAACAAATGCAAGATATAACATTGGCTATCTCCGCAAGGAAACATCAGATCTGCACAACTCATGGTTTTTTGGTCTTCGGGGAGGAGGGGGAACATGAATATGTGTTTGTTTTTCGAATTTGAGATCTTTCTGCAATGGGCACTTTTGATGCTATAAGCACTTTTTCCTAACAAATGCAAGATATAACATTGGCTATCTCCGCAAGGAAACATCAGATCTGCACAACTCATGGTTTTTTGGTCTTCGGGGAGGAGGGGGAACATGAATATGTTTTTGTTTTTCGAATTTGAGCTCTATCTGAAATGAGCACTTTTCATGCTCTAAGCAGTTTTTCCTAACAAATGCAAGATATAACATTGGCTATCTCCGCAAGGAAACATCAGATCTGCACAACTCATGGTTTTTTGGTCTTCGGGGAGGATGGGGAACATGAATATGTGATTGTTTTTCGAATTTGAGCTCTTTCTGCAATGGGCACTTTTCATACTATAAGCAGTTTTTCCTAACAAATGCAAGATATAACATGGGCTATCTCCGCAAGGAAACATGAGATCTGCAAAAGTTATGGTTTTTTGTTCTTCGGGGAGGATGGGGAACATGAATATGTGTTTGTTTTTCGAATTTGACCTCTATCTGAAATGAGCACTTTTCATGCTCTAAGCAGTTTTTCCTAACAAATGCAAGATATAACATTGGCTATCTCCGCAAGGAAACATCAGATCTGCACAACTCATGGTTTTTTGGTCTTCGGGGAGGATGGGGAACATGAATATGTGTTTGTTTTTCGAATTTGAGATCTTTCTGCAATGGGCACTTTTCATACTATAAGCAGTTTTTCCTAACAAATGCAAGCTATTACATTGGCAATCTCCGCAAGGAAACATCAGATCTGCTCAACTCATGGTTTTTTGGTCTTCGGGGAGGAGGGGGAACATGAATATGTGTTTGTTTTTCGAATTTGAGCTCTTTCTGCAATGGGCACTTTTCATACTATAAGCAGTTTTTCCTAACAAATGCAAGATATAACATGGGCTATCTCCGCAAGGAAACATGAGATCTGCAAACGTTATGGTTTTTTGGTCTTCGGGGAGGATGGGGAACATGAATATGTGTTTGTTTTTCGAATTTGACCTCTATCTGAAATGAGCACTTTTCATGCTCTAAGCAGTTTTTCCTAACAAATGCAAGATATAACATTGGCTATCTCCGCAAGGAAACATCAGATCTGCACAACTCATGGTTTTTTGGTCTTCGGGGAGGATGGGGAACATGAATATGTGTTTGTTTTTCGAATTTGAGATCTTTCTGCAATGGGCACTTTTCATACTATAAGCAGTTTTTCCTAACAAATGCAAGCTATTACATTGGCAATCTCCGCAAGGAAACATCAGATCTGCTCAACTCATGGTTTTTTGGTCTTCGGGGAGGAGGGGGAACATGAATATGTGTTTGTTTTTCGAATTTGAGCTCTTTCTGCAATGGGCACTTTTCATACTATAAGCAGTTTTTCCTAACAAATGCAAGATATAACATGGGCTATCTCCGCAAGGAAACATGAGATCTGCAAACGTTATGGTTTTTTGGTCTTCGGGGAGGATGGGGAACATGAATATGTTTTTGTTTTTCGAATTTGAGCTCTATCTGAAATGACCACTTTTCATGCTCTAAGCAGTTTTTCCTAACAAATACAAGATATAACATTGGCTATCTCCGCAAGGAAACATCAGATCTGCAAAACTCATGGTTTTTTGGTCTTCGGGGAGGATGGGGAACATGAATATGTGATTGTTTTTCGAATTTGAGCTCTTTCTGCAATGGGCACTTTTCATACTATAAGCAGTTTTTCCTAACAAATGCAAGATATAACATGGGCTATCTCCGCAAGGAAACATGAGATCTGCAAAAGTTATGGTTTTTTGTTCTTCGGGGAGGATGGGGAACATGAATATGTGTTTGTTTTTCGAATTTGACCTCTATCTGAAATGAGCACTTTTCATGCTCTAAGCAGTTTTTCCTAACAAATGCAAAATATAACATTGGCTATCTCCGCAAGGAAACATCAGATCTGCACAACTCATGGTTTTTTGGTCTTCGGGGAGGATGGGGAACATGAATATGTGATTGTTTTTCGAATTTGATATCTTTCTGCAATGGGCACTTTTCATGCTATAAGCAGTTTTTCCTAACAAATGCAAGATATAACATTGGCTATCTCCGCAAGGAAACATCAGATCTGCACAACTCATGGTTTTTTGGTCTTCGGGGAGGATGGGGAACATGAATATGTGATTGTTTTTCGAATTTGAGCTCTTTCTGCAATGGGCACTTTTCATACTATAAGCAGTTTTTCCTAACAAATGCAAGATATAACATGGGCTATCTCCGCAAGGAAACATCAGATCTGCACAACTCATGGTTTTTTGGTCTTCGGGGAGGAGGGGGAACATGAATATGTGTTTGTTTTTCGAATTTGAGATCTTTCTGCAATGGGCACTTTTCATACTATAAGCAGTTTTTCCTAACAAATGCAAGATATAACATGGGCTATCTCCGCAAGGAAACATGAGATCTGCAAACGTTATGGTTTTTTGGTCTTCGGGGAGGATGGGGAACATGAATATGTTTTTGTTTTTCGAATTTGAGCTCTATCTGAAATGAGCACTTTTCATGCTCTAAGCAGTTTTTCCTAACAAATGCAAGATATAACATTGGCTATCTCCGCAAGGAAACATCAGATCTGCACAACTCATGGTTTTTTGGTCTTCGGGGAGGATGGGGAACATGAATATATGATTGTTTTTCGAATTTGAGCTCTTTCTGCAATGGGCACTTTTCATACTATAAGCAGTTTTTCCTAACAAATGCAAGATATAACATGGGCTATCTCCGCAAGGAAACATGAGATCTGCAAAAGTTATGGTTTTTTGTTCTTCGGGGAGGATGGGGAACATGAATATGTGTTTGTTTTTCGAATTTGACCTCTTTCTGAAATGAGCACTTTTCATGCTCTAAGCAGTTTTTCCTAACAAATGCAAGATATAACATTGGCTATCTCCGCAAGGAAACATCAGATCTGCACAACTCATGGTTTTTTGGTCTTCGGGGAGGATGGGGAACATGAATATGTGTTTGTTTTTCGAATTTGAGATCTTTCTGCAATGGGCACTTTTCATACTATAAGCAGTTTTTCCTAACAAATGCAAGCTATTACATTGGCAATCTCCGCAAGGAAACATCAGATCTGCTCAACTCATGGTTTTTTGGTCTTCGGGGAGGAGGGGGAACATGAATATGTGTTTGTTTTTCGAATTTGAGCTCTTTCTGCAATGGGCACTTTTCATACTATAAGCAGTTTTTCCTAACAAATGCAAGATATAACATGGGCTATCTCCGCAAGGAAACATGAGATCTGCAAACGTTATGGTTTTTTGGTCTTCGGGGAGGATGGGGAACATGAATATGTTTTTGTTTTTCGAATTTGAGCTCTATCTGAAATGACCACTTTTCATGCTCTAAGCAGTTTTTCCTAACAAATGCAAGATATAACATTGGCTATCTCCGCAAGGAAACATCAGATCTGCAAAACTCATGGTTTTTTGGTCTTCGGGGAGGATGGGGAACATGAATATGTGATTGTTTTTCGAATTTGAGATCTTTCTGCAATGGGCACTTTTCATACTATAAGCAGTTTTTCCTAACAAATGCAAGATATAACATGGGCTATCTCCGCAAGGAAACATGAGATCTGCAAAAGTTATGGTTTTTTGTTCTTCGGGGAGGATGGGGAACATGAATATGTGTTTGTTTTTCGAATTTGACCTCTATCTGAAATGAGCACTTTTCATGCTCTAAGCAGTTTTTCCTAACAAATGCAAAATATAACATTGGCTATCTCCACAAGGAAACATCAGATCTGCACAACTCATGGTTTTTTGGTCTTTGGGGAGGATGCGGAACATGAATATGTGATTGTTTTTCGAATTTGAGATCTTTCTGCAATGGGCACTTTTCATACTATAAGCAGTTTTTCCTAACAAATGCAAGCTATTACATTGGCAATCTCCGCAAGGAAACATCAGATCTGCTCAACTCATGGTTTTTTGGTCTTCGGGGAGGAGGGGGAACATGAATATGTGTTTGTTTTTCGAATTTGAGCTCTTTCTGCAATGGGCACTTTTCATACTATAAGCAGTTTTTCCTAACAAATGCAAGATATAACATGGGCTATCTCCGCAAGGAAACATCAGATCTGCACAACTCATGGTTTTTTGGTCTTCGGGGAGGATGGGGAACATGAAAATGTGTTTGTTTTTCGAATTTGACCTCTATCTGAAATGGGCACTTTTCATGCTTATAAGCAGTTTTTCCTAAAAAAATGCAAGATATAACATGGGATATCTCCGCAAGGAAACATGAGATCTGCAAAAGTCATGGTTTTTTGGTCTTCGGGGAGGATGGGGAACATGAATATGTGTTTGTTTTTCGAATTTGACCTCTATCTGAAATTAGCACTTTTCATGCTCTTAGCAGTTTTTCCTAACAAATGCAAGATATAACATTGGCTATCTCCGCAAGGAAACATCAGATCTGCACAACTCATGGTTTTTTGGTCTTCGGGGAGGAGGGGGAACATGAATATGTGTTTGTTTTTCGAATTTGAGATCTTTCTGCAATGGGCACTTTTGATGCTATAAGCACTTTTTCCTAACAAATGCAAGATATAACATTGGCTATCTCCGCAAGGAAACATCAGATCTGCTGAACCCATGGTTTTTTGGTCTTCGGGGAGGATGGGGAACATGAATATGTGATTGTTTTTCGAATTTGAGCTCTTTCTGCAATGGGCACTTTTCATACTATAAGCAGTTTTTCCTAATAAATGCAAGATATAACATGGGCTATCTCCGCAAGGAAACATCAGATCTGCACAACTCATGGTTTTTTGGTCTTCGGGGAGGAGGGGGAACATGAATATGTGTTTGTTTTTCGAATTTGAGATCTTTCTGCAATGGGCACTTTTCATACTATAAGCAGTTTTTCCTAACAAATGCAAGATATAACATGGGCTATCTCCGCAAGGAAACATGAGATCTGCAAACGTTATGGTTTTTTGGTCTTCGGGGAGGATGGGGAACATGAATATGTTTTTGTTTTTCGAATTTGAGCTCTATCTGAAATGAGCACTTTTCATGCTCTAAGCAGTTTTTCCTAACAAATGCAAGATATAACATTGGCTATCTCCGCAAGGAAACATCAGATCTGCACAACTCATGGTTTTTTGGTCTTCGGGGAGGATGGGGAACATGAATATGTGATTGTTTTTCGAATTTGAGCTCTTTCTGCAATGGGCACTTTTCATACTATAAGCAGTTTTTCCTAACAAATGCAAGATATAACATGGGCTATCTCCGCAAGGAAACATGAGATCTGCAAAAGTTATGGTTTTTTGTTCTTCGGGGAGGATGGGGAACATGAATATGTGTTTGTTTTTCGAATTTGACCTCTATCTGAAATGAGCACTTTTCATGCTCTAAGCAGTTTTTCCTAACAAATGCAAGATATAACATTGGCTATCTCCGCAAGGAAACATCAGATCTGCACAACTCATGGTTTTTTGGTCTTCGGGGAGGATGGGGAACATGAATATGTGTTTGTTTTTCGAATTTGAGATCTTTCTGCAATGGGCACTTTTCATACTATAAGCAGTTTTTCCTAACAAATGCAAGCTATTACATTGGCAATCTCCGCAAGGAAACATCAGATCTGCTCAACTCATGGTTTTTTGGTCTTCGGGGAGGAGGGGGAACATGAATATGTGTTTGTTTTTCGAATTTGAGCTCTTTCTGCAATGGGCACTTTTCATAGTATAAGCAGTTTTTCCTAACAAATGCAAGATATAACATGGGCTATCTCCGCAAGGAAACATGAGATCTGCAAACGTTATGGTTTTTTGGTCTTCGGGGAGGATGGGGAACATGAATATGTTTTTGTTTTTCGAATTTGAGCTCTATCTGAAATGACCACTTTTCATGCTCTAAGCAGTTTTTCCTAACAAATACAAGATATAACATTGGCTATCTCCGCAAGGAAACATCAGATCTGCAAAACTCATGGTTTTTTGGTCTTCGGGGAGGATGGGGAACATGAATATGTGATTGTTTTTCGAATTTGAGCTCTTTCTGCAATGGGCACTTTTCATACTATAAGCAGTTTTTCCTAACAAATGCAAGATATAACATGGGCTATCTCCGCAAGGAAACATGAGATCTGCAAAAGTTATGGTTTTTTGTTCTTCGGGGAGGATGGGGAACATGAATATGTGTTTGTTTTTCGAATTTGACCTCTATCTGAAATGAGCACTTTTCATGCTCTAAGCAGTTTTTCCTAACAAATGCAAAATATAACATTGGCTATCTCCGCAAGGAAACATCAGATCTGCACAACTCATGGTTTTTTGGTCTTCGGGGAGGATGGGGAACATGAATATGTGATTGTTTTTCGAATTTGAGATCTTTCTGCAATGGGCACTTTTCATGCTATAAGCAGTTTTTCCTAACAAATGCAAGATATAACATTGGCTATCTCCGCAAGGAAACATCAGATCTGCACAACTCATGGTTTTTTGGTCTTCGGGGAGGATGGGGAACATGAATATGTGATTGTTTTTCGAATTTGAGCTCTTTCTGCAATGGGCACTTTTCATACTATAAGCAGTTTTTCCTAACAAATGCAAGATATAACATGGGCTATCTCCGCAAGGAAACATCAGATCTGCACAACTCATGGTTTTTTGGTCTTCGGGGAGGAGGGGGAACATGAATATGTGTTTGTTTTTCGAATTTGAGATCTTTCTGCAATGGGCACTTTTCATACTATAAGCAGTTTTTCCTAACAAATGCAAGATATAACATGGGCTATCTCCGCAAGGAAACATGAGATCTGCAAACGTTATGGTTTTTTGGTCTTCGGGGAGGATGGGGAACATGAATATGTTTTTGTTTTTCGAATTTGAGCTCTATCTGAAATGAGCACTTTTCATGCTCTAAGCAGTTTTTCCTAACAAATGCAAGATATAACATTGGCTATCTCCGCAAGGAAACATCAGATCTGCACAACTCATGGTTTTTTGGTCTTCGGGGAGGATGGGGAACATGAATATATGATTGTTTTTCGAATTTGAGCTCTTTCTGCAATGGGCACTTTTCATACTATAAGCAGTTTTTCCTAACAAATGCAAGATATAACATGGGCTATCTCCGCAAGGAAACATGAGATCTGCAAAAGTTATGGTTTTTTGTTCTTCGGGGAGGATGGGGAACATGAATATGTGTTTGTTTTTCGAATTTGACCTCTATCTGAAATGAGCACTTTTCATGCTCTAAGCAGTTTTTCCTAACAAATGCAAGATATAACATTGGCTATCTCCGCAAGGAAACATCAGATCTGCACAACTCATGGTTTTTTGGTCTTCGGGGAGGATGGGGAACATGAATATGTGTTTGTTTTTCGAATTTGAGATCTTTCTGCAATGGGCACTTTTCATACTATAAGCAGTTTTTCCTAACAAATGCAAGCTATTACATTGGCAATCTCCGCAAGGAAACATCAGATCTGCTCAACTCATGGTTTTTTGGTCTTCGGGGAGGAGGGGGAACATGAATATGTGTTTGTTTTTCGAATTTGAGCTCTTTCTGCAATGGGCACTTTTCATACTATAAGCAGTTTTTCCTAACAAATGCAAGATATAACATGGGCTATCTCCGCAAGGAAACATGAGATCTGCAAACGTTATGGTTTTTTGGTCTTCGGGGAGGATGGGGAACATGAATATGTTTTTGTTTTTCGAATTTGAGCTCTATCTGAAATGACCACTTTTCATGCTCTAAGCAGTTTTTCCTAACAAATGCAAGATATAACATTGGCTATCTCCGCAAGGAAACATCAGATCTGCAAAACTCATGGTTTTTTGGTCTTCGGGGAGGATGGGGAACATGAATATGTGATTGTTTTTCGAATTTGAGATCTTTCTGCAATGGGCACTTTTCATACTATAAGCAGTTTTTCCTAACAAATGCAAGATATAACATGGGCTATCTCCGCAAGGAAACATGAGATCTGCAAAAGTTATGGTTTTTTGTTCTTCGGGGAGGATGGGGAACATGAATATGTGTTTGTTTTTCGAATTTGACCTCTATCTGAAATGAGCACTTTTCATGCTCTAAGCAGTTTTTCCTAACAAATGCAAAATATAACATTGGCTATCTCCACAAGGAAACATCAGATCTGCACAACTCATGGTTTTTTGGTCTTTGGGGAGGATGCGGAACATGAATATGTGATTGTTTTTCGAATTTGAGATCTTTCTGCAATGGGCACTTTTCATACTATAAGCAGTTTTTCCTAACAAATGCAAGCTATTACATTGGCAATCTCCGCAAGGAAACATCAGATCTGCTCAACTCATGGTTTTTTGGTCTTCGGGGAGGAGGGGGAACATGAATATGTGTTTGTTTTTCGAATTTGAGCTCTTTCTGCAATGGGCACTTTTCATACTATAAGCAGTTTTTCCTAACAAATGCAAGATATAACATGGGCTATCTCCGCAAGGAAACATGAGATCTGCAAAAGTTATGGTTTTTTGTTCTTCGGGGAGGATGGGGAACATGAATATGTGTTTGTTTTTCGAATTTGACCTCTATCTGAAATGAGCACTTTTCATGCTCTTAGCAGTTTTTCCTAACAAATGCAAAATATAACATTGGCTATCTCCGCAAGGAAACATCAGATCTGCACAACTCATGGTTTTTTGGTCTTCGGGGAGGATGGGGAACATGAATATGTGATTGTTTTTCGAATTTGAGATCTTTCTGCAATGGGCACTTTTCATGCTATAAGCAGTTTTTCCTAACAAATGCAAGATATAACATTGGCTATCTCCGCAAGGAAACATCAGATCTGCACAACTCATGGTTTTTTGGTCTTCGGGGAGGATGGGGAACATGAATATGTGTTTGTTTTTCGAATTTGAGATCTTTCTGCAATGGGCACTTTTCATACTATAAGCAGTTTTTCCTAACAAATGCAAGCTATTACATTGGCAATCTCCGCAAGGAAACATCAGATCTGCTCAACTCATGGTTTTTTGGTCTTCGGGGAGGAGGGGGAACATGAATATGTGTTTGTTTTTCGAATTTGAGCTCTTTCTGCAATGGGCACTTTTCATACTATAAGCAGTTTTTCCTAACAAATGCATGATATAACATGGGCTATCTACGCAAGGAAACATGAGATCTGCAAACGTTATGGTTTTTTGGTCTTCGGGGAGGATGGGGAACATGAATATGTTTTTGTTTTTCGAATTTGAGCTCTTTCTGCAATGAGCACTTTTCATGCTATAAGCACTTTTTCCTAACAAATGCAAGATATAACATTGGCTATCTCCGCAAGGAAACATCAGATCTGCACAACTCATGGTTTTTTGTTCTTCGGGGAGGCGGGGGAACATGAAAATGTGTTTGTTTTTCGAATTTGACCTCTATCTGAAATGGGCACTTTTCATGCTATAAGAAGTTTTTCCTAACAAATGGGCTATCTCCGCAAGGAAACATGAGATCTGCAAAAGTTATGTTTTTTTGTTCTTCGGGGAGGATGGGGAACATGAATATGTGTTTGTTTTTCGAATTTGACCTCTATCTGAAATGAGCACTTTTCATGCTCTAAGCAGTTTTTCCTAACAAATGCAAGATATAACATTGGCTATCTCCGCAAGGAAACATCAGATCTGCACAACTCATGGTTTTTTGGTCTTCGGGGAGGATGGGGAACATGAATATGTGATTGTTTTTCGAATTTGAGATCTTTCTGCAATGGGCACTTTTCATGCTATAAGCAGTTTTTCCTAACAAATGCAAGATATAACATTGGCTATCTCCGCAAGGAAACATCAGATCTGCACAACTCATGGTTTTTTGGTCTTCGGGGAGGATGGGGAACATGAATATGTGTTTGTTTTTCGAATTTGAGATCTTTCTGCAATGGGCACTTTTCATACTATAAGCAGTTTTTCCTAACAAATGCAAGCTATTACATTGGCAATCTCCGCAAGGAAACATCAGATCTGCTCAACTCATGGTTTTTTGGTCTTCGGGGAGGAGGGGGAACATGAATATGTGTTTGTTTTTCGAATTTGAGCTCTTTCTGCAATGAGCACTTTTCATGCTATAAGCACTTTTTCCTAACAAATGCAAGATATAACATTGGCTATCTCCGCAAGGAAACATCAGATCTGCACAACTCATGGTTTTTTGTTCTTCGGGGAGGCGGGGGAACATGAAAATGTGTTTGTTTTTCGAATTTGACCTCTATCTGAAATGGGCACTTTTCATGCTATAAGCAGTTTTTCCTAACAAATGGGCTATCTCCGCAAGGAAACATGAGATCTGCAAAAGTTATGTTTTTTTGTTCTTCGGGGAGGATGGGGAACATGAATATGTGTTTGTTTTTCGAATTTGACCTCTATCTGAAATGAGCACTTTTCATGCTCTAAGCAGTTTTTCCTAACAAATGCAAGATATAACATTGGCTATCTCCGCAAGGAAACATCAGATCTGCACAACTCATGGTTTTTTGGTCTTTGTGGAGGATGGGGAACATGAATATGTGATTGTTTTTTGAATTTGAGCTCTTTCTGCAATGGGCACTTTTCATACTATAAGCAGTTTTTCCTAACAAATGCAAGATATAACATGGGCTATCTCCGCAAGGAAACATGAGATCTGCAAACGTTATGGTTTTTTGGTCTTCGGGGAGGATGGGGAACATGAATATGTTTTTGTTTTTCGAATTTGAGCTGTTTCTGCAATGGGCGTTTTTCATGCTATAAGCAGTTTTTCCTAACAAATGCAAGATATAACATGGGCTATCTCCGCAAGGAAACATGAGATCTGCAAACGTTATGGTTTTTTGGTCTTCGGGGAGGATGGGGAACATGAATATGTTTTTGTTTTTCGAATTTGAGGTCTTTCTGCAATGGGCACTTTTCATGCTATAAGCAGTTTTTCCTAACAAATGCAAGATATAACATTGGCTATCTCCGCAAGGAAACATCAGATCTGCACAACTCATGGTTTTTTGGTCTTCGGGGAGGATGGGGAACATGAAAATGTATTTGTTTTTCGAATTTGACCTCTATCTGAAATGGGCACTTTTCATGCTTATAAGCAGTTTTTCCTAACAAATGCAAGATATAACATGGGATATCTCCGCAAGGAAACATGAGATCTGCAAAAGTTATGGTTTTTTGGTCTTCGGGGAGGATGGGGAACATGAATATGTGTTTGTTTTTCGAATTTGACCTCTATCTGAAATTAGCACTTTTCATGCTCTAAGCAGTTTTTCCTAACAAATGCAAGATATAACATTGGCTATCTCCGCAAGGAAACATCAGATCTGCACAACTCATGGTTTTTTGGTCTTCGGGGAGGAGGGGGAACATGAATATGTGTTTGTTTTTCGAATTTGAGATCTTTCTGCAATGGGCACTTTTCATACTATAAGCAGTTTTTCCTAACAAATGCAAGATATAACATTGGCAATCTCCGCAAGGAAACATCAGATCTGCACAACTCATGGTTTTTTGGTCTTCGGGGAGGCTGGGGAACATGAAAATGTGTTTGTTTTTCGAATTTGACCTCTATCTGAATTGGGCACTTTTCATGCTATAAGCAGTTTTTCCTAACAAATGCAAGATATAACATGGGCTATCTCCGCAAGGAAACATGAGATCTGCAAAAGTTATGGTTTTTTGGTCTTCGGGGAGGATGGGGAACATGAATATGTGTTTGTTTTTCGAATTTGACCTCTATCTGAAATGAGCACTTTTCATGCTCTAAGCAGTTTTTCCTAACAAATGCAAGATATAACATTGGCTATCTCCGCAAGGAAACATCAGATCTGCACAACTCATGGTTTTTTGGTCTTCGGGGCGGAGGGGGAACATGAATATGTGTTTGTTTTTCGAATTTGAGATCTTTCTGCAATGGGCACTTTTCATACTATAAGCAGTTTTTCCTAACAAATGCAAGATTTAACATTGGCTATCTCCGCAAGGAAACATCAGATCTGCTCAACCCATGGATTTTTAGTCTTCGGGGAAGAGGGGGAACATGAATATGTGTTTCTTTTTCGAATTTGAGCTCTTTCTGCAATGGGCACTTTTCATACTATAAGCAGTTTTTCCTAACAAATGCAAGATATAACATTGGCTATCTCCGCAAGGAAACATCAGATCTGCACAACTCATGGTTTTTTGGTCTTCGGGGAGGATGGGGAACATGAATATGTTTTTGTTTTTCGAATTTGAGCTCTTTCTGCAATGGGCACTTTTCATGCTATAAGCACTTTTTCCTAACAAATGCAAGATATAGCATTGGCTATCTCCGCATGGAAACATCAGATCTGCACAACTCATTGTTTTTTGGTCTTCGGGGAGGCTGGGGAACATGAAAATGTGTTTGTTTTTCGAATTTGACCTCTATCTGAAATGGGCACATTTCATGCTATAAGCAGTTTTTCCTAACAAATGCAAGATTTAACATGGGCTATCTCCGCAAGGAAACATGAGATCTGCAAAAGTTATGTTTTTTTGTTCTTCGGGGAGGATGGGGAACATGAATATGTGTTTGTTTTTCGAATTTGACCTCTATCTGAAATGAGCACTTTTCATGCTCTAAGCAGTTTTTCCTAACAAATGCAAGATATAACATTGGCTATCTCCGCAAGGAAACATCAGATCTGCACAACTCATGGTTTTTTGGTCTTCGGGGAGGATGGGGAACATGAATATGTGATTGTTTTTCGAATATGAGCTCTTTCTGCAATGGGCACTTTTCATGCTATAAGCAGTTTTTCCTAACAAATGCAAGATGTAACATTGGCTATCGCCGCAAGGAAACATCAGATCTGCACAACTCATGGTTTTCTGGTCTTCGGGGAGGATGGGGAACATGAATATGTGTTTGTTTTTCGAATTTGAGATCTTTCTGCAATGGGCACTTTTCATACTATAAGCAGTTTTTCCTAACAAATGCAAGCTATTACATTGGCAATCTCCGCAAGGAAACATCAGATCTGCTCAACTCATGGTTTTTTGGTCTTTGGGGAGGAGGGGGAACATGAATATGTGTTTGTTTTTCGAATTTGAGATCTTTCTGCAATGGGCACTTTTCATACTATAAGCAGTTTTTCCTAACAAATGCATGATATTACATGGGCTATCTACGCAAGGAAACATGAGATCTGCAAACGTTATGGTTTTTTGGTCTTCGGGGAGGATGGGGAACATGAATATCTTTTTGTTTTTCGAATTTGAGCTCTTTCTGCAATGAGCACTTTTCATGCTATAAGCACTTTTTCCTAACAAATGCAAGATATAACATTGGCTATCTCCGCAAGGAAACATCAGATCTGCACAACTCATGTTTTTTTGTTCTTCGGGGAGGATGGGGAACATGAATATGTGTTTGTTTTTCGAATTTGAGCTCTATCTGAAATGAGCACTTTTCATGCTCTAAGCAGTTTTTCCTAACAAATGCAAGATATAACATTGGCTATCTCCGCAAGGAAACATCAGATCTGCACAACTCATGGTTTTTTGGTCTTCGGGGAGGATGGGGAACATGAATATGTGATTGTTTTTCGAATTTGAGCTCTTTCTGCAATGGGCACTTTTCATACTATAAGCAGTTTTTCCTAACAAATGCAAGATATAACATGGGCTATCTCCGCAAGGAAACATGAGATCTGCAAACGTTATGGTTTTTTGGTCTTCGGGGAGGATGGGGAACATGAATATGTTTTTGTTTTTCGAATTTGAGCTCTTTCTGCAATGGGCACTTTTCATGCTATAAGCAGTTTTTCCTAACAAATGCAAGATATTACATTGGCAATCTCCGCAAGGAAACATCAGATCTGCTCAACTCATGGTTTTTTGGTCTTCGGGGAGGAGGGGGAACATGAATATGTGTTTGTTTTTCGAATTTGAGATCTTTCTGCAATGGGCACTTTTCATACTATAAGCAGTTTTTCCTAACAAATGCATGATATTACATGGGCTATCTACGCAAGGAAACATGAGATCTGCAAACGTTATGGTTTTTTGGTCTTCGGGGAGGATGGGGAACATGAATATCTTTTTGTTTTTCGAATTTGAGCTCTTTCTGCAATGAGCACTTTTCATGCTATAAGCACTTTTTCCTAACAAATGCAAGATATAACATTGGCTATCTCCGCAAGGAAACATCAGATCTGCACAACTCATGTTTTTTTGTTCTTCGGGGAGGATGGGGAACATGAATATGTGTTTGTTTTTCGAATTTGACCTCTATCTGAAATGAGCACTTTTCATGCTCTAAGCAGTTTTTCCTAACAAATGCAAGATATAACATTGGCTATCTCCGCAAGGAAACATCAGATCTGCACAACTCATGGTTTTTTGGTCTTCGGGGAGGATGGGGAACATGAATATGTGATTGTTTTTCGAATTTGAGCTCTTTCTGCAATGGGCACTTTTCATACTATAAGCAGTTTTTCCTAACAAATGCAAGATATAACATGGGCTATCTCCGCAAGGAAACATGAGATCTGCAAACGTTATGGTTTTTTGGTCTTCGGGGAGGATGGGGAACATGAATATGTTTTTGTTTTTCGAATTTGAGCTCTTTCTGCAATGGGCACTTTTCATGCTATAAGCAGTTTTTCCTAACAAATGCAAGATATAACATTGGCTATCTCCGCAAGGAAACATGAGATCTGCAAACGTTATGGTTTTTTGGTCTTCGGGGAGGATGGGGAACATGAATATGTGATTGTTTTTCGAATTTGAGCTCTTTCTGCAATGGGCACTTTTCATACTATAAGCAGTTTTTCCTAACAAATGCAAGATATAACATGGGCTATCTCCGCAAGGAAACATGAGATCTGCAAACGTTATGGTTTTTTGGTCTTCGGGGAGGATGGGGAACATGAATATGTTTTTGTTTTTCGAATTTGAGCTCTTTCTGCAATGGGCACTTTTCATGCTATAAGCAGTTTTTCCTAACAAATGCAAGATATAACATTGGCTATCTCCGCAAGGAAACATCAGATCTGCACAACTCATGGTTTTTTGGTCTTCGGGGAGGATGGGGAACATGAAAATGTGTTTGTTTTTCGAATTTGACCTCTATCTGAAATGGGCACTTTTCATGCTTATAAGCAGTTTTTTCTAACAAATGCAAGATATAACATGGGATATCTCCGCAAGGAAACATGAGATCTGCAAAAGTTATGGTTTTTTGGTCTTCGGGGAGGATGGGGAACATGAATATGTGTTTGTTTTTCGAATTTGACCTCTATCTGAAATTAGCACTTTTCATGCTCTTAGCAGTTTTTCCTAACAAATGCAAGATATAACATTGGCTATCTCCGCAAGGAAACATCAGATCTGCACAACTCATGGTTTTTTGGTCTTCGGGGAGGAGGGGGAACATGAATATGTGTTTGTTTTTCAAATTTGAGATCTTTCTGCAATGGGCACTTTTCATGCTCTAAGCAGTTTTTCCTAACAAATGCAAGATTTAACATTGGCTATATCCGCAAGGAAACATCAGATCTGCACAACTCATGGTTTTTTGGTCTTCGGGGAGGATGGGGAACATGAATATGTGATTGTTTTTCGAATTTGAGCTCTTTCTGCAATGGGCACTTTTCATACTATAAGCAGTTTTTCCTAACAAATGCAAGATATAACATGGGCTATCTCCGCAAGGAAACATGAGATCTGCAAAAGTTATGGTTTTTTGTTCTTCGGGGAGGATGGGGAACATGAATATGTGTTTGTTTTTCGAATTTGACCTCTATCTGAAATGAGCACTTTTCATGCTCTAAGCAGTTTTTCCTAACAAATGCAAGATATAACATTGGCTATCTCTGCAAGGAAACATCAGATCTGCACAACTCATGGTTTTTTGGTCTTCGGGGAGGATGGGGAACATGAATATGTGATTGTTTTTCGAATTTGAGCTCTTTCTGCAATGGGCACTTTTCATACTATAAGCAGTTTTTCCTAACAAATGCAAGATATAACATGGGCTATCTCCGCAAGGAAACATGAGATCTGCAAACGTTATGGTTTTTTGGTCTTCGGGGAGGATGGGGAACATGAATATGTTTTTGTTTTTCGAATTTGAGCTCTTTCTGCAATGGGCACTTTTCATGCTATAAGCAGTTTTTCCTAACAAATGCAAGATATAACATTGGCTATCTCCGCAAGGAAACATGAGATCTGCAAACGTTATGGTTTTTTGGTCTTCGGGGAGGATGGGGAACATGAATATGTGATTGTTTTTCGAATTTGAGCTCTTTCTGCAATGGGCACTTTTCATACTATAAGCAGTTTTTCCTAACAAATGCAAGATATAACATTGGCTATCTCCGCAAGGAAACATCAGATCTGCACAACTCATGGTTTTTTGGTCTTCGGGGAGGATGGGGAACATGAAAATGTGTTTGTTTTTCGAATTTGACCTCTATCTGAAATGGGCACTTTTCATGCTTATAAGCAGTTTTTCCTAAAAAATGCAAGATATAACATGGGATATCTCCGCAAGGAAACATGAGATCTGCAAAAGTTATGGTTTTTTGGTCTTCGGGGAGGATGGGGAACATGAATATGTGTTTGTTTTTCGAATTTGACCTCTATCTGAAATTAGCACTTTTCATGCTCTTAGCAGTTTTTCCTAACAAATGCAAGATATAACATTGGCTATCTCCGCAAGGAAACATCAGATCTGCACAACTCATGGTTTTTTGGTCTTCGGGGAGGAGGGGGAACATGAATATGTGTTTGTTTTTCGAATTTGAGATCTTTCTGCAATGGGCACTTTTCATAATATAAGCAGTTTTTCCTAACAAATGCAAGATATAACATGGGCTATCTCCGCAAGGAAACATGAGATCTGCAAAAGTTATGGTTTTTTGGTCTTCGGGGAGGATGGGGAACATGAATATGTGTTTGTTTTTCGAATTTGACCTCTATCTGAAATGAGCACTTTTCATGCTCTAAGCAGTTTTTCCTAACAAATGCAAGATATAACATGGGATATCTCCGCAAAGGAAACATCAGATCAGCACAACTCATGGTTTTTTGGTCTTCGGGGAGGAGGGGGAACATGAATATGTGTTTGTTTTTCGAATTTGAGATCTTTCTGCAATGGGCACTTTTCATACTATAAGCAGTTTTTCCTAACAAATGCAAGATTTAACATTGGCTATCTCCGCAAGGAAACATCAGATCTGCACAACTCATGGTTTTTTGGTCTTCGGGGAGGATGGGGAACATGAAAATGTGTTTGTTTTTCGAATTTGACCTCTATCTGAAATGGGCACTTTTCATGCTTATAAGCAGTTTTTCCTAAAAAATGCAAGATATAACATGGGATATCTCCGCAAGGAAACATGAGATCTGCAAAAGTTATGGTTTTTTGGTCTTCGGGGAGGATGGGGAACATGAATATGTGTTTGTTTTTCGAATTTGACCTCTATCTGAAATTAGCACTTTTCATGCTCTTAGCAGTTTTTCCTAACAAATGCAAGATATAACATTGGCTATCTCCGCAAGGAAACATCAGATCTGCACAACTCATGGTTTTTTGGTCTTCGGGGAGGAGGGGGAACATGAATATGTGTTTGTTTTTCGAATTTGAGATCTTTCTGCAATGGGCACTTTTCATAATATAAGCAGTTTTTCCTAACAAATGCAAGATATAACATGGGCTATCTCCGCAAGGAAACATGAGATCTGCAAAAGTTATGGTTTTTTGGTCTTCGGGGAGGATGGGGAACATGAATATGTGTTTGTTTTTCGAATTTGACCTCTATCTGAAATGAGCACTTTTCATGCTCTAAGCAGTTTTTCCTAACAAATGCAAGATATAACATGGGATATCTCCGCAAAGGAAACATCAGATCAGCACAACTCATGGTTTTTTGGTCTTCGGGGAGGAGGGGGAACATGAATATGTGTTTGTTTTTCGAATTTGAGATCTTTCTGCAATGGGCACTTTTCATACTATAAGCAGTTTTTCCTAACAAATGCAAGATTTAACATTGGCTATCTCCGCAAGGAAACATCAGATCTGCACAACTCATGGTTTTTTGGTCTTCGGGGAGGATGGGGAACATGAATATGTTTTTGTTTTTTGAATTTGAGCTCTTTCTGCAATGGGCACTTTTCATGCTATAAGCAGTTTTTCCTAACAAATGCAAGATATAACATTGGCTATCTCCGCAAGGAAACATCAGATCTGCACAACTCATGGTTTTTTGGTCTTCGGGGAGGATGGGGAACATGAAAATGTGTTTGTTTTTCGAATTTGACCTCTATCTGAAATGGGCACTTTTCATGCTTATAAGCAGTTTTTTCTAACAAATGCAAGGAAACATGAGATCTGCAAAAGTTATGGTTTTTTGGTCTTCGGGGAGGATGGGGAACATGAATATGTGTTTGTTTTTCGAATTTGACCTCTATCTGAAATTAGCACTTTTCATGCTCTTAGCAGTTTTTCCTAACAAATGCAAGATATAACATTGGCTATCTCCGCAAGGAAACATCAGATCTGCACAACTCATGGTTTTTTGGTCTTCGGGGAGGAGGGGGAACATGAATATGTGTTTGTTTTTCGAATTTGAGATCTTTCTGCAATGGGCACTTTTCATGCTCTAAGCAGTTTTTCCTAACAAATGCAAGATTTAACATTGGCTATCTCCGCAAGGAAACATCAGATCTGCACAACTCATGGTTTTTTGGTCTTCGGGGAGGATGGGGAACATGAATATGTGATTGTTTTTCGAATTTGAGCTCTTTCTGCAATGGGCACTTTTCATACTATAAGCAGTTTTTCCTAACAAATGCAAGATATAACATGGGCTATCTCCGCAAGGAAACATGAGATCTGCAAAAGTTATGGTTTTTTGTTCTTCGGGGAGGATGGGGAACATGAATATGTGTTTGTTTTTCGAATTTGACCTCTATCTGAAATGAGCACTTTTCATGCTATAAGCACTTTTTCCTAACAAATGCAAGATATAACATTGGCTATCTCCGCAAGGAAACATCAGATCTGCACAACTCATGGTTTTTTGTTCTTCGGGGAGGCGGGGGAACATGAAAATGTGTTTGTTTTTCGAATTTGACCTCTATCTGAAATGGGCACTTTTCATGCTATAAGCAGTTTTTCCTAACAAATGCAAGATATAACATGGGCTATCTCCGCAAGGAAACATGAGATCTGCAAAAGTTATGTTTTTTTGTTCTTCGGGGAGGATGGGGAACATGAATATGTGTTTGTTTTTCGAATTTGACCTCTATCTGAAATGAGCACTTTTCATGCTCTAAGCAGTTTTTCCTAACAAATGCAAGATATAACATTGGCTATCTCCGCAAGGAAACATGAGATCTGCAAACGTTATGGTTTTTTGGTCTTCGGGGAGGATGGGGAACATGAATATGTGATTGTTTTTCGAATTTGAGCTCTTTCTGCAATGGGCACTTTTCATACTATAAGCAGTTTTTCCTAACAAATGCAAGATATAACATGGGCTATCTCCGCAAGGAAACATGAGATCTGCAAACGTTATGGTTTTTTGGTCTTCGGGGAGGATGGGGAACATGAATATGTGATTGTTTTTCGAATTTGAGCTCTTTCTGCAATGGGCACTTTTCATACTATAAGCAGTTTTTCCTAACAAATGCAAGATATAACATTGGCTATCTCCGCAAGGAAACATCAGATCTGCACAACTCATGGTTTTTTGGTCTTCGGGGAGGATGGGGAACATGAAAATGTGTTTGTTTTTCGAATTTGACCTCTATCTGAAATGGGCACTTTTCATGCTTATAAGCAGTTTTTTCTAACAAATGCAAGATATAACATGGGCTATCTCCGCAAGGAAACATGAGATCTGCAAAAGTTATGGTTTTTTGGTCTTCGGGGAGGATGGGGAACATGAATATGTGTTTGTTTTTCGAATTTGAGCTCTTTCTGCAATGAGCACTTTTCATGCTATAAGCACTTTTTCCTAACAAATGCAAGATATAACATTGGCTATCTCCGCAAGGAAACATCAGATCTGCACAACTCATGTTTTTTTGTTCTTCGGGGAGGATGGGGAACATGAATATGTGTTTGTTTTTCGAATTTGACCTCTATCTGAAATGAGCACTTTTCATGCTCTAAGCAGTTTTTCCTAACAAATGCAAGATATAACATTGGCTATCTCCGCAAGGAAACATCAGATCTGCACAACTCATGGTTTTTTGGTCTTCGGGGAGGATGGGGAACATGAATATGTGATTGTTTTTCGAATTTGAGCTCTTTCTGCAATGGGCACTTTTCATACTATAAGCAGTTTTTCCTAACAAATGCAAGATATAACATGGGCTATCTCCGCAAGGAAACATGAGATCTGCAAACGTTATGGTTTTTTGGTCTTCGGGGAGGATGGGGAACATGAATATGTTTTTGTTTTTCGAATTTGAGCTCTTTCTGCAATGGGCACTTTTCATGCTATAAGCAGTTTTTCCTAACAAATGCAAGATATTACATTGGCAATCTCCGCAAGGAAACATCAGATCTGCTCAACTCATGGTTTTTTGGTCTTCGGGGAGGAGGGGGAACATGAATATGTGTTTGTTTTTCGAATTTGAGATCTTTCTGCAATGGGCACTTTTCATACTATAAGCAGTTTTTCCTAACAAATGCATGATATTACATGGGCTATCTACGCAAGGAAACATGAGATCTGCAAACGTTATGGCTTTTTGGTCTTCGGGGAGGATGGGGAACATGAATATCTTTTTGTTTTTCGAATTTGAGCTCTTTCTGCAATGAGCACTTTTCATGCTATAAGCACTTTTTCCTAACAAATGCAAGATATAACATTGGCTATCTCCGCAAGGAAACATCAGATCTGCACAACTCATGTTTTTTTGTTCTTCGGGGAGGATGGGGAACATGAATATGTGTTTGTTTTTCGAATTTGACCTCTATCTGAAATGAGCACTTTTCATGCTCTAAGCAGTTTTTCCTAACAAATGCAAGATATAACATTGGCTATCTCCGCAAGGAAACATCAGATCTGCACAACTCATGGTTTTTTGGTCTTCGGGGAGGATGGGGAACATGAATATGTGATTGTTTTTCGAATTTGAGCTCTTTCTGCAATGGGCACTTTTCATACTATAAGCAGTTTTTCCTAACAAATGCAAGATATAACATGGGCTATCTCCGCAAGGAAACATGAGATCTGCAAACGTTATGGTTTTTTGGTCTTCGGGGAGGATGGGGAACATGAATATGTTTTTGTTTTTCGAATTTGAGCTCTTTCTGCAATGGGCACTTTTCATGCTATAAGCAGTTTTTCCTAACAAATGCAAGATATAACATTGGCTATCTCCGCAAGGAAACATGAGATCTGCAAACGTTATGGTTTTTTGGTCTTCGGGGAGGATGGGGAACATGAATATGTGATTGTTTTTCGAATTTGAGCTCTTTCTGCAATGGGCACTTTTCATACTATAAGCAGTTTTTCCTAACAAATGCAAGATATAACATGGGCTATCTCCGCAAGGAAACATGAGATCTGCAAACGTTATGGTTTTTTGGTCTTCGGGGAGGATGGGGAACATGAATATGTTTTTGTTTTTCGAATTTGAGCTCTTTCTGCAATGGGCACTTTTCATGCTATAAGCAGTTTTTCCTAACAAATGCAAGATATAACATTGGCTATCTCCGCAAGGAAACATCAGATCTGCACAACTCATGGTTTTTTGGTCTTCGGGGAGGATGGGGAACATGAAAA
Source organism: Vipera ursinii (assembly GCF_947247035.1). Classification (NCBI taxonomy): domain Eukaryota; kingdom Metazoa; phylum Chordata; class Lepidosauria; order Squamata; family Viperidae; genus Vipera; species Vipera ursinii. The sequence continues at coordinate 471,250 of NC_139529.1, read as the reverse complement.
TGTGTTTGTTTTTCGAATTTGACCTCTATCTGAAATGGGCACTTTTCATGCTTATAAGCAGTTTTTTCTAACAAATGCAAGATATAACATGGGATATCTCCGCAAGGAAACATGAGATCTGCAAAAGTTATGGTTTTTTGGTCTTCGGGGAGGATGGGGAACATGAATATGTGTTTGTTTTTCGAATTTGACCTCTATCTGAAATTAGCACTTTTCATGCTCTTAGCAGTTTTTCCTAACAAATGCAAGATATAACATTGGCTATCTCCGCAAGGAAACATCAGATCTGCACAACTCATGGTTTTTTGGTCTTCGGGGAGGAGGGGGAACATGAATATGTGTTTGTTTTTCAAATTTGAGATCTTTCTGCAATGGGCACTTTTCATGCTCTAAGCAGTTTTTCCTAACAAATGCAAGATTTAACATTGGCTATATCCGCAAGGAAACATCAGATCTGCACAACTCATGGTTTTTTGGTCTTCGGGGAGGATGGGGAACATGAATATGTGATTGTTTTTCGAATTTGAGCTCTTTCTGCAATGGGCACTTTTCATACTATAAGCAGTTTTTCCTAACAAATGCAAGATATAACATGGGCTATCTCCGCAAGGAAACATGAGATCTGCAAAAGTTATGGTTTTTTGTTCTTCGGGGAGGATGGGGAACATGAATATGTGTTTGTTTTTCGAATTTGACCTCTATCTGAAATGAGCACTTTTCATGCTCTAAGCAGTTTTTCCTAACAAATGCAAGATATAACATTGGCTATCTCTGCAAGGAAACATCAGATCTGCACAACTCATGGTTTTTTGGTCTTCGGGGAGGATGGGGAACATGAATATGTGATTGTTTTTCGAATTTGAGCTCTTTCTGCAATGGGCACTTTTCATACTATAAGCAGTTTTTCCTAACAAATGCAAGATATAACATGGGCTATCTCCGCAAGGAAACATGAGATCTGCAAACGTTATGGTTTTTTGGTCTTCGGGGAGGATGGGGAACATGAATATGTTTTTGTTTTTCGAATTTGAGCTCTTTCTGCAATGGGCACTTTTCATGCTATAAGCAGTTTTTCCTAACAAATGCAAGATATAACATTGGCTATCTCCGCAAGGAAACATGAGATCTGCAAACGTTATGGTTTTTTGGTCTTCGGGGAGGATGGGGAACATGAATATGTGATTGTTTTTCGAATTTGAGCTCTTTCTGCAATGGGCACTTTTCATACTATAAGCAGTTTTTCCTAACAAATGCAAGATATAACATTGGCTATCTCCGCAAGGAAACATCAGATCTGCACAACTCATGGTTTTTTGGTCTTCGGGGAGGATGGGGAACATGAAAATGTGTTTGTTTTTCGAATTTGACCTCTATCTGAAATGGGCACTTTTCATGCTTATAAGCAGTTTTTCCTAAAAAATGCAAGATATAACATGGGATATCTCCGCAAGGAAACATGAGATCTGCAAAAGTTATGGTTTTTTGGTCTTCGGGGAGGATGGGGAACATGAATATGTGTTTGTTTTTCGAATTTGACCTCTATCTGAAATTAGCACTTTTCATGCTCTTAGCAGTTTTTCCTAACAAATGCAAGATATAACATTGGCTATCTCCGCAAGGAAACATCAGATCTGCACAACTCATGGTTTTTTGGTCTTCGGGGAGGAGGGGGAACATGAATATGTGTTTGTTTTTCGAATTTGAGATCTTTCTGCAATGGGCACTTTTCATAATATAAGCAGTTTTTCCTAACAAATGCAAGATATAACATGGGCTATCTCCGCAAGGAAACATGAGATCTGCAAAAGTTATGGTTTTTTGGTCTTCGGGGAGGATGGGGAACATGAATATGTGTTTGTTTTTCGAATTTGACCTCTATCTGAAATGAGCACTTTTCATGCTCTAAGCAGTTTTTCCTAACAAATGCAAGATATAACATGGGATATCTCCGCAAAGGAAACATCAGATCAGCACAACTCATGGTTTTTTGGTCTTCGGGGAGGAGGGGGAACATGAATATGTGTTTGTTTTTCGAATTTGAGATCTTTCTGCAATGGGCACTTTTCATACTATAAGCAGTTTTTCCTAACAAATGCAAGATTTAACATTGGCTATCTCCGCAAGGAAACATCAGATCTGCACAACTCATGGTTTTTTGGTCTTCGGGGAGGATGGGGAACATGAAAATGTGTTTGTTTTTCGAATTTGACCTCTATCTGAAATGGGCACTTTTCATGCTTATAAGCAGTTTTTCCTAAAAAATGCAAGATATAACATGGGATATCTCCGCAAGGAAACATGAGATCTGCAAAAGTTATGGTTTTTTGGTCTTCGGGGAGGATGGGGAACATGAATATGTGTTTGTTTTTCGAATTTGACCTCTATCTGAAATTAGCACTTTTCATGCTCTTAGCAGTTTTTCCTAACAAATGCAAGATATAACATTGGCTATCTCCGCAAGGAAACATCAGATCTGCACAACTCATGGTTTTTTGGTCTTCGGGGAGGAGGGGGAACATGAATATGTGTTTGTTTTTCGAATTTGAGATCTTTCTGCAATGGGCACTTTTCATAATATAAGCAGTTTTTCCTAACAAATGCAAGATATAACATGGGCTATCTCCGCAAGGAAACATGAGATCTGCAAAAGTTATGGTTTTTTGGTCTTCGGGGAGGATGGGGAACATGAATATGTGTTTGTTTTTCGAATTTGACCTCTATCTGAAATGAGCACTTTTCATGCTCTAAGCAGTTTTTCCTAACAAATGCAAGATATAACATGGGATATCTTCGCAAAGGAAACATCAGATCAGCACAACTCATGGTTTTTTGGTCTTCGGGGAGGAGGGGGAACATGAATATGTGTTTGTTTTTCGAATTTGAGATCTTTCTGCAATGGGCACTTTTCATACTATAAGCAGTTTTTCCTAACAAATGCAAGATTTAACATTGGCTATCTCCGCAAGGAAACATCAGATCTGCACAACTCATGGTTTTTTGGTCTTCGGGGAGGATGGGGAACATGAATATGTGATTGTTTTTCGAATTTGAGCTCTTTCTGCAATGGGCACTTTTCATACTATAAGCAGTTTTTCCTAACAAATGCAAGATATAACATGGGCTATCTCCGCAAGGAAACATGAGATCTGCAAACGTTATGGTTTTTTGGTCTTCGGGGAGGATGGGGAACATGAATATGTTTTTGTTTTTTGAATTTGAGCTCTTTCTGCAATGGGCACTTTTCATGCTATAAGCAGTTTTTCCTAACAAATGCAAGATATAACATTGGCTATCTCCGCAAGGAAACATCAGATCTGCACAACTCATGGTTTTTTGGTCTTCGGGGAGGATGGGGAACATGAAAATGTGTTTGTTTTTCGAATTTGACCTCTATCTGAAATGGGCACTTTTCATGCTTATAAGCAGTTTTTTCTAACAAATGCAAGATATAACATGGGATATCTCCGCAAGGAAACATGAGATCTGCAAAAGTTATGGTTTTTTGGTCTTCGGGGAGGATGGGGAACATGAATATGTGTTTGTTTTTCGAATTTGACCTCTATCTGAAATTAGCACTTTTCATGCTCTTAGCAGTTTTTCCTAACAAATGCAAGATATAACATTGGCTATCTCCGCAAGGAAACATCAGATCTGCACAACTCATGGTTTTTTGGTCTTCGGGGAGGAGGGGGAACATGAATATGTGTTTGTTTTTCGAATTTGAGATCTTTCTGCAATGGGCACTTTTCATGCTCTAAGCAGTTTTTCCTAACAAATGCAAGATTTAACATTGGCTATCTCCGCAAGGAAACATCAGATCTGCACAACTCATGGTTTTTTGGTCTTCGGGGAGGATGGGGAACATGAATATGTGATTGTTTTTCGAATTTGAGCTCTTTCTGCAATGGGCACTTTTCATACTATAAGCAGTTTTTCCTAACAAATGCAAGATATAACATGGGCTATCTCCGCAAGGAAACATGAGATCTGCAAAAGTTATGTTTTTTTGTTCTTCGGGGAGGATGGGGAACATGAATATGTGTTTGTTTTTCGAATTTGACCTCTATCTGAAATGAGCACTTTTCATGCTATAAGCACTTTTTCCTAACAAATGCAAGATATAACATTGGCTATCTCCGCAAGGAAACATCAGATCTGCACAACTCATGGTTTTTTGTTCTTCGGGGAGGCGGGGGAACATGAAAATGTGTTTGTTTTTCGAATTTGACCTCTATCTGAAATGGGCACTTTTCATGCTATAAGCAGTTTTTCCTAACAAATGCAAGATATAACATGGGCTATCTCCGCAAGGAAACATGAGATCTGCAAAAGTTATGTTTTTTTGTTCTTCGGGGAGGATGGGGAACATGAATATGTGTTTGTTTTTCGAATTTGACCTCTATCTGAAATGAGCACTTTTCATGCTCTAAGCAGTTTTTCCTAACAAATGCAAGATATAACATTGGCTATCTCCGCAAGGAAACATGAGATCTGCAAACGTTATGGTTTTTTGGTCTTCGGGGAGGATGGGGAACATGAATATGTGATTGTTTTTCGAATTTGAGCTCTTTCTGCAATGGGCACTTTTCATACTATAAGCAGTTTTTCCTAACAAATGCAAGATATAACATGGGCTATCTCCGCAAGGAAACATGAGATCTGCAAACGTTATGGTTTTTTGGTCTTCGGGGAGGATGGGGAACATGAATATGTTTTTGTTTTTTGAATTTGAGCTCTTTCTGCAATGGGCACTTTTCATGCTATAAGCAGTTTTTCCTAACAAATGCAAGATATAACATTGGCTATCTCCGCAAGGAAACATCAGATCTGCACAACTCATGGTTTTTTGGTCTTCGGGGAGGATGGGGAACATGAAAATGTGTTTGTTTTTCGAATTTGACCTCTATCTGAAATGGGCACTTTTCATGCTTATAAGCAGTTTTTTCTAACAAATGCAAGATATAACATGGGATATCTCCGCAAGGAAACATGAGATCTGCAAAAGTTATGGTTTTTTGGTCTTCGGGGAGGATGGGGAACATGAATATGTGTTTGTTTTTCGAATTTGACCTCTATCTGAAATTAGCACTTTTCATGCTCTTAGCAGTTTTTCCTAACAAATGCAAGATATAACATTGGCTATCTCCGCAAGGAAACATCAGATCTGCACAACTCATGGTTTTTTTGTCTTCGGGGAGGAGGGGGAACATGAATATGTGTTTGTTTTTCGAATTTGAGATCTTTCTGCAATGGGCACTTTTCATGCTCTAAGCAGTTTTTCCTAACAAATGCAAGATTTAACATTGGCTATCTCCGCAAGGAAACATCAGATCTGCACAACTCATGGTTTTTTGGTCTTCGGGGAGGATGGGGAACATGAATATGTGATTGTTTTTCGAATTTGAGCTCTTTCTGCAATGGGCACTTTTCATACTATAAGCAGTTTTTCCTAACAAATGCAAGATATAACATGGGCTATCTCCGCAAGGAAACATGAGATCTGCAAAAGTTATGGTTTTTTGTTCTTCGGGGAGGATGGGGAACATGAATATGTGTTTGTTTTTCGAATTTGACCTCTATCTGAAATGAGCACTTTTCATGCTATAAGCACTTTTTCCTAACAAATGCAAGATATAACATTGGCTATCTCCGCAAGGAAACATCAGATCTGCACAACTCATGGTTTTTTGTTCTTCGGGGAGGCGGGGGAACATGAAAATGTGTTTGTTTTTCGAATTTGACCTCTATCTGAAATGGGCACTTTTCATGCTATAAGCAGTTTTTCCTAACAAATGCAAGATATAACATGGGCTATCTCCGCAAGGAAACATGAGATCTGCAAAAGTTATGTTTTTTTGTTCTTCGGGGAGGATGGGGAACATGAATATGTGTTTGTTTTTCGAATTTGACCTCTATCTGAAATGAGCACTTTTCATGCTCTAAGCAGTTTTTCCTAACAAATGCAAGATATAACATTGGCTATCTCCGCAAGGAAACATGAGATCTGCAAACGTTATGGTTTTTTGGTCTTCGGGGAGGATGGGGAACATGAATATGTGATTGTTTTTCGAATTTGAGCTCTTTCTGCAATGGGCACTTTTCATACTATAAGCAGTTTTTCCTAACAAATGCAAGATATAACATGGGCTATCTCCGCAAGGAAACATGAGATCTGCAAACGTTATGGTTTTTTGGTCTTCGGGGAGGATGGGGAACATGAATATGTTTTTGTTTTTTGAATTTGAGCTCTTTCTGCAATGGGCACTTTTCATGCTATAAGCAGTTTTTCCTAACAAATGCAAGATATAACATTGGCTATCTCCGCAAGGAAACATCAGATCTGCACAACTCATGGTTTTTTGGTCTTCGGGGAGGATGGGGAACATGAAAATGTGTTTGTTTTTCGAATTTGACCTCTATCTGAAATGGGCACTTTTCATGCTTATAAGCAGTTTTTTCTAACAAATGCAAGATATAACATGGGCTATCTCCGCAAGGAAACATGAGATCTGCAAAAGTTATGGTTTTTTGGTCTTCGGGGAGGATGGGGAACATGAATATGTGTTTGTTTTTCGAATTTGACCTCTATCTGAAATTAGCACTTTTCATGCTCTTAGCAGTTTTTCCTAACAAATGCAAGATATAACATTGGCTATCTCCGCAAGGAAACATCAGATCTGCACAACTCATGGTTTTTTGGTCTTCGGGGAGGAGGGGGAACATGAATATGTGTTTGTTTTTCGAATTTGAGATCTTTCTGCAATGGGCACTTTTCATGCTCTAAGCAGTTTTTCCTAACAAATGCAAGATTTAACATTGGCTATCTCCGCAAGGAAACATCAGATCTGCACAACTCATGGTTTTTTGGTCTTCGGGGAGGATGGGGAACATGAATATGTGATTGTTTTTCGAATTTGAGCTCTTTCTGCAATGGGCACTTTTCATACTATAAGCAGTTTTTCCTAACAAATGCAAGATATAACATGGGCTATCTCCGCAAGGAAACATGAGATCTGCAAACGTTATGGTTTTTTGGTCTTCGGGGAGGATGGGGAACATGAATATGTTTTTGTTTTTCGAATTTGAGCTCTTTCTGCAATGGGCACTTTTCATGCTATAAGCAGTTTTTCCTAACAAATGCAAGATATAACATTGGCTATCTCCGCAAGGAAACATGAGATCTGCAAACGTTATGGTTTTTTGGTCTTCGGGGAGGATGGGGAACATGAATATGTGATTGTTTTTCGAATTTGAGCTCTTTCTGCAATGGGCACTTTTCATACTATAAGCAGTTTTTCCTAACAAATGCAAGATATAACATTGGCTATCTCCGCAAGGAAACATCAGATCTGCACAACTCATGGTTTTTTGGTCTTCGGGGAGGATGGGGAACATGAAAATGTGTTTGTTTTTCGAATTTGACCTCTATCTGAAATGGGCACTTTTCATGCTTATAAGCAGTTTTTCCTAACAAATGCAAGATATAACATGGGATATCTCCGCAAGGAAACATGAGATCTGCAAAAGTTATGGTTTTTTGGTCTTCGGGGAGGATGGGGAACATGAATATGTGTTTGTTTTTCGAATTTGACCTCTATCTGAAATTAGCACTTTTCATGCTCTTAGCAGTTTTTCCTAACAAATGCAAGATATAACATTGGCTATCTCCGCAAGGAAACATCAGATCTGCACAACTCATGGTTTTTTGGTCTTCGGGGAGGAGGGGGAACATGAATATGTGTTTGTTTTTCGAATTTCAGATCTTTCTGCAATGGGCACTTTTCATAATATAAGCAGTTTTTCCTAACAAATGCAAGATATAACATTGGCTATCTCCGCAAGGAAACATGAGATCTGCAAAAGTTATGGTTTTTTGGTCTTCGGGGAGGATGGGGAACATGAATATGTGTTTGTTTTTCGAATTTGAGATCTTTCTGCAATGGGCACTTTTCATACTATAAGCAGTTTTTCCTAACAAATGCAAGATTTAACATTGGCTATCTCCGCAAGGAAACATCAGATTGCACAACTCATGGTTTTTTAGTCTTCGGGGAGGATGGGGAACATGAATATGTGATTGTTTTTCGAATTTGAGCTCTTTCTGAAATGGGCACTTTTCATGCTATAAGCAGTTTTTCCTAACAAATGCAAGATATAACATGGGATATCTCTGCAAGAAACATGAGATCTGCAAAAGTTATGGTTTTTTGGTCTTCGGGGAGGATGGGAAACATGAATATGTGTTTGTTTTTCGAATTTGACCTCTATCTGAAATGAGCACTTTTCATGCTCTAAGCAGTTTTTCCTAACAAATGCAAGATATAACATTGGCTATCTCCGCAAGGAAACATCAGATCTGCACAACTCATGGTTTTTTGGTCTTCGGGGAGGAGGGGGAACATGAATATGTGTTTGTTTTTCGATTTTGAGATCTTTCTGCAATGGGCACTTTTCATACTATAAGCACTTTTTCCTAACAAATGCAAGATATAACATTGGCTATCTCCGCAAGGAAACATGAGATCTGCTCAACTCATGGTTTTTTGGTCTTCGGGGAGGAGGGGGAACATGAATATGTGTTTGTTTTTCGAATTTGAGATCTTTCTGCAATGGGCACTTTTCATACTATAAGCAGTTTTTCCTAACAAATGCAAGATTTAACATTGGCTATCTCCGCAAGGAAACATCAGATCTGCACAACTCATGGTTTTTTGGTCTTCGGGGAGGATGGGGAACATGAATATGTGATTGTTTTTCGAATTTGAGCTCTTTCTGAAATGGGCACTTTTCATGCTATAAGCAGTTTTTCCTAACAAATGCAAGATATAACATGGGATATCTCTGCAAGAAACATGAGATCTGCAAAAGTTATGGTTTTTTGGTCTTCGGGGAGGATGGGAAACATGAATATGTGTTTGTTTTTCGAATTTGACCTCTATCTGAAATGAGCACTTTTCATGCTCTAAGCAGTTTTTCCTAACAAATGCAAGATATAACATTGGCTATCTCCGCAAGGAAACATCAGATCTGCACAACTCATGGTTTTTTGGTCTTCGGGGAGGAGGGGGAACATGAATATGTGTTTGTTTTTCGAATTTGAGATCTTTCTGCAATGGGCACTTTTCATACTATAAGCAGTTTTTCCTAACAAATGCAAGATATAACATTGGCAATCTCCGCAAGGAAACATCAGATCTGCTCAACTCATGGTTTTTTGGTCTTCGGGGAGGAGGGGGAACATGAATATGTGTTTGTTTTTCAAATTTGAGCTCTTTCTGCAATGGGCACTTTTCATACTATAAGCAGTTTTTCCTAACAAATGCAAGATATAACATGGGCTATCTCCGCAAGGAAACATCAGATCTGCAAACGTTATGGTTTTTTGGTCTTCGGGGAGGATGGGGAACATGAATATGTTTTTGTTTTTCGAATTTGAGCTCTTTCTGCAATGGGCACTTTTCATGCTATAAGCACTTTTTCCTAACAAATGCAAGATATAACATGGGATATCTCCGCAAGGAAACATGAGATCTGCAAAAGTTATGGTTTTTTGGTCTTCGGGGAGGATGGGGAACATGAATATGTGTTTGTTTTTCGAATTTGAGCTCTTTCTGAAATGGGCACTTTTCATGCTATAAGCAGTTTTTCCTAACAAATGCAAGATATAACATGGGATATCTCTGCAAGAAACATGAGATCTGCAAAAGTTATGGTTTTTTGGTCTTCGGGGAGGATGGGAAACATGAATATGTGTTTGTTTTTCGAATTTGACCTCTATCTGAAATGAGCACTTTTCATGCTCTAAGCAGTTTTTCCTAACAAATGCAAGATATAACATTGGCTATCTCCGCAAGGAAACATCAGATCTGCACAACTCATGGTTTTTTGGTCTTCGGGGAGGAGGGGGAACATGAATATGTGTTTGTTTTTCGAATTTGAGATCTTTCTGCAATGGGCACTTTTCATACTATAAGCAGTTTTTCCTAACAAATGCAAGATATAACATTGGCAATCTCCGCAAGGAAACATCAGATCTGCTCAACTCATGGTTTTTTGGTCTTCGGGGAGGAGGGGGAACATGAATATGTGTTTGTTTTTCAAATTTGAGCTCTTTCTGCAATGGGCACTTTTCATACTATAAGCAGTTTTTCCTAACAAATGCAAGATATAACATGGGCTATCTCCGCAAGGAAACATCAGATCTGCAAACGTTATGGTTTTTTGGTCTTCGGGGAGGATGGGGAACATGAATATGTTTTTGTTTTTCGAATTTGAGCTCTTTCTGCAATGGGCACTTTTCATGCTATAAGCACTTTTTCCTAACAAATGCAAGATATAACATGGGATATCTCCGCAAGGAAACATGAGATCTGCAAAAGTTATGGTTTTTTGGTCTTCGGGGAGGATGGGGAACATGAATATGTGTTTGTTTTTCGAATTTGAGCTCTATCTGAAATGAGCACTTTTCATGCTCTAAGCAGTTTTTCCTAACAAATGCAAGATATAACATTGGCTATCTCCGCAAGGAAACATCAGATCTGCACAACTCATGGTTTTTTGGTCTTCGGGGAGGATGGGGAACATGAATATGTGATTGTTTTTCGAATTTGAGATCTTTCTGCAATGGGCACTTTTCATACTATAAGCAGTTTTTCCTAACAAATGCAAGATATAACATGAGCTATCTCCGCAAGGAAACATGAGATATGCAAAAGTTATGGTTTTTTGTTCTTCGGGGAGGATGGGGAACATGAATATGTGTTTGTTTTTCGAATTTGACCTCTATCTGAAATGAGCACTTTTCATGCTCTAAGCAGTTTTTCCTAACAAATGCAAGATATAACATTGGCTATCTCCGCAAGGAAACATCAGATCTGCACAACTCATGGTTTATTGGTCTTCGGGGAGGATGGGGAACATGAATATGTGATTGTTTTTCGAATTTGAGCTCTTTCTGCAATGGGCACTTTTCATGCTATAAGCAGTTTTTCCTAACAAATGCAAGATATAACATGGGATATCTCCGCAAGGAAACATGAGATCTGCAAAAGTTATGGTTTTTTGGTCTTCGGGGAGGATGGGGAACATGAATATGTGTTTGTTTTTCGAATTTGACCTCTATCTGAAATTAGCACTTTTCATGCTCTAAGCAGTTTTTCCTAACAAATGCAAGATATAACATTGGCTATCTCCGCAAGGAAACATCAGATATGCACAACTCATGGTTTTTTGGTCTTCGGGGAGGAGGGGGAACATGAATATGTGTTTGTTTTTCGAATTTGAGATCTTTCTGCAATGGGCACTTTTCATAATATAAGCAGTTTTTCCTAACAAATGCAAGATATAACATTGGCAATCTCCGCAAGGAAACATCAGATCTGCACAACTCATTGTTTTTTGGTCTTCGGGGAGGCTGGGGAACATGAAAATGTGTTTGTTTTTCGAATTTGACCTCTATCTGAAATGGGCACTTTTCATGCTATAAGCAGTTTTTCCTAACAAATGCAAGATATAACATGGGCTATCTCCGCAAGGAAACATGAGATCTGCAAAAGTTATGGTTTTTTGGTCTTCGGGGAGGATGGGGAACATGAATATGTGTTTGTTTTTCGAATTTGACCTCTATCTGAAATGAGCACTTTTCATGCTCTAAGCAGTTTTTCCTAACAAATGCAAGATATAACATTGGCTATCTCCGCAAAGGAAACATCAGATCTGCACAACTCATGGTTTTTTGGTCTTCGGGGAGGAGGGGGAACATGAATATGTGTTTGTTTTTCGATTTTGAGATCTTTCTGCAATGGGCACTTTTCATGCTATAAGCACTTTTTCCTAACAAATGCAAGATATAACATTGGCTATCTCCGCAAGGAAACATGAGATCTGCTCAACTCATGGTTTTTTGGTCTTCAGGGAGGAGGGGGAACATGAATATGTGTTTGTTTTTCGAATTTGAGATCTTTCTGCAATGGGCACTTTTCATACTATAAGCAGTTTTTCCTAACAAATGCAAGATTTAACATTGGCTATCTCCGCAAGGAAACATCAGATCTGCACAACTCATGGTTTTTTGGTCTTCGGGGAGGATGGGGAACATGAATATGTGATTGTTTTTCGAATTTGAGCTCTTTCTGAAATGGGCACTTTTCATGCTATAAGCAGTTTTTCCTAACAAATGCAAGATATAACATGGGATATCTCTGCAAGAAACATGAGATCTGCAAAAGTTATGGTTTTTTGGTCTTCGGGGAGGATGGGAAACATGAATATGTGTTTGTTTTTCGAATTTGACCTCTATCTGAAATGAGCACTTTTCATGCTCTAAGCAGTTTTTCCTAACAAATGCAAGATATAACATTGGCTATCTCCGCAAGGAAACATCAGATCTGCACAACTCATGGTTTTTTGGTCTTCGGGGAGGAGGGGGAACATGAATATGTGTTTGTTTTTCGAATTTGAGATCTTTCTGCAATGGGCACTTTTCATACTATAAGCAGTTTTTCCTAACAAATGCAAGATATAACATTGGCAATCTCCGCAAGGAAACATGAGATCTGCTCAACTCATGGTTTTTTTGGTCTTCGGGGAGGAGGGGGAACATGAATATGTGTTTGTTTTTCAAATTTGAGCTCTTTCTGCAATGGGCACTTTTCATACTATAAGCAGTTTTTCCTAACAAATGCAAGATATAACATGGGCTATCTCCGCAAGGAAACATCAGATCTGCAAACGTTATGGTTTTTTGGTCTTCGGGGAGGATGGGGAACATGAATATGTTTTTGTTTTTCGAATTTGAGCTCTTTCTGCAATGGGCACTTTTCATGCTATAAGCACTTTTTCCTAACAAATGCAAGATATAACATGGGATATCTCCGCAAGGAAACATGAGATCTGCAAAAGTTATGGTTTTTTGGTCTTCGGGGAGGATGGGGAACATGAATATGTGTTTGTTTTTCGAATTTGAGCTCTATCTGAAATGAGCACTTTTCATGCTCTAAGCAGTTTTTCCTAACAAATGCAAGATATAACATTGGCTATCTCCGCAAGGAAACATCAGATCTGCACAACTCATGGTTTTTTGGTCTTCGGGGAGGATGGGGAACATGAATATGTGATTGTTTTTCGAATTTGAGATCTTTCTGCAATGGGCACTTTTCATACTATAAACAGTTTTTCCTAACAAATGCAAGATATAACATGAGCTATCTCCGCAAGGAAACATGAGATATGCAAAAGTTATGGTTTTTTGTTCTTCGGGGAGGATGGGGAACATGAATATGTGTTTGTTTTTCGAATTTGACCTCTATCTGAAATGAGCACTTTTCATGCTCTAAGCAGTTTTTCCTAACAAATGCAAGATATAACATTGGCTATCTCCGCAAGGAAACATCAGATCTGCACAACTCATGGTTTTTTGGTCTTCGGGGAGGATGGGGAACATGAATATGTGATTGTTTTTCGAATTTGAGCTCTTTCTGCAATGGGCACTTTTCATGCTATAAGCAGTTTTTCCTAACAAATGCAAGATATAACATGGGATATCTCCGCAAGGAAACATGAGATCTGCAAAAGTTATGGTTTTTTGGTCTTCGGGGAGGATGGGGAACATGAATATGTGTTTGTTTTTCGAATTTGACCTCTATCTGAAATTAGCACTTTTCATGCTCTAAGCAGTTTTTCCTAACAAATGCAAGATATAACATTGGCTATCTCCGCAAGGAAACATCAGATATGCACAACTCATGGTTTTTTGGTCTTCGGGGAGGAGGGGGAACATGAATATGTGTTTGTTTTTCGAATTTGAGATCTTTCTGCAATGGGCACTTTTCATAATATAAGCAGTTTTTCCTAACAAATGCAAGATATAACATTGGCAATCTCCGCAAGGAAACATCAGATCTGCACAACTCATGGTTTTTTGGTCTTCGGGGAGGCTGGGGAACATGAAAATGTGTTTGTTTTTCGAATTTGACCTCTATCTGAAATGGGCACTTTTCATGCTATAAGCAGTTTTTCCTAACAAATGCAAGATATAACATGGGCTATCTCCGCAAGGAAACATGAGATCTGCAAAAGTTATGGTTTTTTGGTCTTCGGGGAGGATGGGGAACATGAATATGTGTTTGTTTTTCGAATTTGACCTCTATCTGAAATGAGCACTTTTCATGCTCTAAGCAGTTTTTCCTAACAAATGCAAGATATAACATTGGCTATCTCCGCAAAGGAAACATCAGATCTGCACAACTCATGGTTTTTTGGTCTTCGGGGAGGAGGGGGAACATGAATATGTGTTTGTTTTTCGAATTTGAGATCTTTCTGCAATGGGCACTTTTCATACTATAAGCAGTTTTTCCTAACAAATGCAAGATTTAACATTGGCTATCTCCGCAAGGAAACATCAGATCTGCTCAACCCATGGTTTTTTGGTCTTCGGGGTGGAGGGGGAACATGAATATGTGTTTGTTTTTCGAATTTGAGCTCTTTCTGCAATGGGCACTTTTCATACTATAAGAAGTTTTTCCTAACAAATGCAAGATATAACATGGGCTATCTCCGCAAGGAAACATGAGATCTGCAAATGTTATGGTTTTTTGGTCTTCGGGGAGGATGGGGAACATGAATATGTTTTTGTTTTTCGAATTTGAGCTCTATCTGAAATGAGCACTTTTCATGCTCTAAGCAGTTTTTCCTAACAAATGCAAGATATAACATTGGCTATCTCCGCAAGGAAACATCAGATCTGCACAACTCATAGTTTTTTGGTCTTCGGGAAGGATGGGGAACATGAATATGTGATTGTTTTTCGAATTTGAGCTCTTTCTGCAATGGGCACTTTTCATACTATAAGCAGTTTTTCCTAACAAATGCAAGATATAACATGGGCTATCTCCGCAAGGAAACATCAGATCTGCACAACTCATGGTTTTTTGGTCTTCGGGGAGGATGGGGAACATGAAAATGTGTTTGTTTTTCGAATTTGACCTCTATCTGAAATGGGCACTTTTCATGCTATAAGCAGTTTTTCCTAACAAATGCAAGATATAACATGGGATATCTCTGCAAGGAAACATGAGATCTGCAAAAGTTATGGTTTTTTGGTCTTCGGGGAGGATGGGAAACATGAATATGTGTTTGTTTTTCGAATTTGAGCTCTTTCTGCAATGGGCACTTTTCATGCTATAAGCACTTTTTCCTAACAAATGCAAGATATAACATGGGATATCTCCGCAAGGAAACATGAGATCTGCAAAAGTTATGGTTTTTTGGTCTTCGGGGAGGATGGGGAACATGAATATGTGTTTGTTTTTCGAATTTGAGCTCTATCTGAAATGAGCACTTTTCATGCTCTAAGCAGTTTTTCCTAACAAATGCAAGATATAACATTGGCTATCTCCGCAAGGAAACATCAGATCTGCACAACTCATGGTTTTTTGGTCTTCGGGGAGGATGGGGAACATGAATATGTGATTGTTTTTCGAATTTGAGATCTTTCTGCAATGGGCACTTTTCATACTATAAGCAGTTTTTCCTAACAAATGCAAGATATAACATGGGCTATCTCCGCAAGGAAACATGAGATCTGCAAAAGTTATGGTTTTTTGTTCTTCGGGGAGGATGGGGAACATGAATATGTGTTTGTTTTTCGAATTTGACCTCTATCTGAAATGAGCACTTTTCATGCTCTAAGCAGTTTTTCCTAACAAATGCAAGATATAACATTGGCTATCTCCGCAAGGAAACATCAGATCTGCACAACTCATGGTTTTTTGGTCTTCGGGGAGGATGGGGAACATGAATATGTGATTGTTTTTCGAATTTGAGCTCTTTCTGCAATGGGCACTTTTCATGCTATAAGCAGTTTTTCCTAACAAATGCAAGATATAACATTGGCTATCTCCGCAAGGAAACATCAGATCTGCACAACTCATGGTTTTTTGGTCTTCGGGGAGGATGGGGAACATGAAAATGTGTTTGTTTTTCGAATTTGACCTCTATCTGAAATGGGCACTTTTCATGCTATAAGCAGTTTTTCCTAACAAATGCAAGATATAACATGGGATATCTCCGCAAGGAAACATGAGATCTGCAAAAGTTATGGTTTTTTGGTCTTCGGGGAGGATGGGGAACATGAATATGTGTTTGTTTTTCGAATTTGACCTCTATCTGAAATTAGCACTTTTCATGCTCTAAGCAGTTTTTCCTAACAAATGCAAGATATAACATTGGCTATCTCCGCAAGGAAACATCAGATCTGCACAACTCATGGTTTTTTGGTCTTCGGGGAGGAGGGGGAACATGAATATGTGTTTGTTTTTCGAATTTGAGATCTTTCTGCAATGGGCACTTTTCATAATATAAGCAGTTTTTCCTAACAAATGCAAGATATAACATTGGCAATCTCCGCAAGGAAACTCCAGATCTGCACAACTCATGGTTTTTTGGTCTTCGGGGAGGCTGGCGAACATGAAAATGTGTTTGTTTTTCGAATTTGACCTCTATCTGAAATGGGCACTTTTCATGCTATAAGCAGTTTTTCCTAACAAATGCAAGATATAACATGGGCTATCTCCGCAAGGAAACATGAGATCTGTAAATGTTATGGTTTTTTGGTCTTCGGGGAGGATGGGGAACATGAATATGTGTTTGTTTTTCGAATTTGACCTCTATCTGAAATGAGCACTTTTCATGCTCTAAGCAGTTTTTCCTAACAAATGCAAGATATAACATTGGCTATCTCCGCAAAGGAAACATCAGATCTGCACAACTCATGGTTTTTTGGTCTTCGGGGAGGATGGGGAACATGAATATGTTTTTGTTTTTCGAATTTGAGCTCTTTCTGCAATGGGCACTTTTCATGCTATAAGCACTTTTTCCTAACAAATGCAAGATATAACATGGGATATCTCCGCAAGGAAACATGAGATCTGCAAAAGTTATGGTTTTTTGGTCTTCGGGGAGGATGGGGAACATGAATATGTGTTTGTTTTTCGAATTTGAGCTCTATCTGAAATGAGCACTTTTCATGCTCTAAGCAGTTTTTCCTAACAAATGCAAGATATAACATTGGCTATCTCCGCAAGGAAACATCAGATCTGCACAACTCATGGTTTTTTGGTCTTCGGGGAGGATGGGGAACATGAATATGTGATTGTTTTTCGAATTTGAGATCTTTCTGCAATGGGCACTTTTCATACTATAAGCAGTTTTTCCTAACAAATGCAAGATATAACATGAGCTATCTCCGCAAGGAAACATGAGATCTGCAAAGGTTATGGTTTTTTGTTCTTCGGGGAGGATGGGGAACATGAATATGTGTTTGTTTTTCGAATTTGACCTCTATCTGAAATGAGCACTTTTCATGCTCTAAGCAGTTTTTCCTAACAAATGCAAGATATAACATTGGCTATCTCCGCAAGGAAACATCAGATCTGCACAACTCATGGTTTTTTGGTCTTCGGGGAGGATGGGGAACATGAATATGTGATTGTTTTTCGAATTTGAGCTCTTTCTGCAATGGGCACTTTTCATGCTATAAGCAGTTTTTCCTAACAAATGCAAGATATAACATTGGCTATCTCCGCAAGGAAACATCAGATCTGCACAACTCATGGTTTTTTGGTCTTCGGGGAGGATGGGGAACATGAAAATGTGTTTGTTTTTCGAATTTGACCTCTATCTGAAATGGGCACTTTTCATGGTATAAGCAGTTTTTCCTAACAAATGCAAGATATAACATGGGATATCTCCGCAAGGAAACATGAGATCTGCAAAAGTTATGGTTTTTTGGTCTTCGGGGAGGATGGGGAACATGAATATGTGTTTGTTTTTCGAATTTGACCTCTATCTGAAATTAGCACTTTTCATGCTCTAAGCAGTTTTTCCTAACAAATGCAAGATATAACATTGGCTATCTCCGCAAGGAAACATCAGATCTGCACAACTCATGGTTTTTTGGTCTTCGGGGAGGAGGGGGAACATGAATATGTGTTTGTTTTTCGAATTTGAGATCTTTCTGCAATGGGCACTTTTCATAATATAAGCAGTTTTTCCTAACAAATGCAAGATATAACATTGGCAATCTCCGCAAGGAAACATCAGATCTGCACAACTCATTGTTTTTTGGTCTTCGGGGAGGCTGGGGAACATGAAAATGTGTTTGTTTTTCGAATTTGACCTCTATCTGAAATGGGCACTTTTCATGCTATAAGCAGTTTTTCCTAACAAATGCAAGATATAACATGGGCTATCTCCACAAGGAAACATGAGATCTGCAAAAGTTATGGTTTTTTGGTCTTCGGGGAGGATGGGGAACATGAATATGTGTTTGTTTTTCGAATTTGACCTCTATCTGAAATGAGCACTTTTCATGCTCTAAGCAGTTTTTCCTAACAAATGCAAGATATAACATTGGCTATCTCCGCAAAGGAAACATCAGATCTGCACAACTCATGGTTTTTTGGTCTTCGGGGAGGAGGGGGAACATGAATATGTGTTTGTTTTTCGAATTTGAGATCTTTCTGCAATGGGCACTTTTCATACTATAAGCAGTTTTTCCTAACAAATGCAAGATTTAACATTGGCTATCTCCGCAAGGAAACATCAGATCTGCTCAACCCATGGTTTCTTGGTCTTCGGGGTGGAGGGGGAACATGAATATGTGTTTGTTTTTCGAATTTGAGCTCTTTCTGCAATGGGCACTTTTCATACTATAAGCAGTTTTTCCTAACAAATGCAAGATATAACATGGGCTATCTCCGCAAGGAAACATGAGATCTGCAAATGTTATGGTTTTTTGGTCTTCGGGGAGGATGGGGAACATGAATATGTTTTTGTTTTTCGAATTTGAGCTCTATCTGAAATGAGCACTTTTCATGCTCTAAGCAGTTTTTCCTAACAAATGCAAGATATAACATTGGCTATCTCCGCAAGGAAACATCAGATCTGCACAACTCATGGTTTTTTGGTCTTCGGGAAGGATGGGGAACATGAATATGTGATTGTTTTTCGAATTTGAGCTCTTTCTGCAATGGGCACTTTTCATACTATAAGCAGTTTTTCCTAACAAATGCAAGATATAACATGGGCTATCTCCGCAAGGAAACATCAGATCTGCACAACTCATGGTTTTTTGGTCTTCGGGGAGGATGGGGAACATGAAAATGTGTTTGTTTTTCGAATTTGACCTCTATCTGAAATGGGCACTTTTCATGCTATAAGCAGATTTTCCTAACAAATGCAAGATATAACATGGGATATCTCTGCAAGGAAACATGAGATCTGCAAAAGTTATGGTTTTTTGGTCTTCGGGGAGGATGGGAAACATGAATATGTGTTTGTTTTTCGAATTTGAGCTCTTTCTGCAATGGGCACTTTTCATGCTATAAGCACTTTTTCCTAACAAATGCAAGATATAACATGGGATATCTCCGCAAGGAAACATGAGATCTGCAAAAGTTATGGTTTTTTGGTCTTCGGGGAGGATGGGGAACATGAATATGTGTTTGTTTTTCGAATTTGAGCTCTATCTGAAATGAGCACTTTTCATGCTCTAAGCAGTTTTTCCTAACAAATGCAAGATATAACATTGGCTATCTCCGCAAGGAAACATCAGATCTGCACAACTCATGGTTTTTTGGTCTTCGGGGAGGATGGGGAACATGAATATGTGATTGTTTTTCGAATTTGAGATCTTTCTGCAATGGGCACTTTTCATACTATAAGCAGTTTTTCCTAACAAATGCAAGATATAACATGGGCTATCTCCGCATGGAAACATGAGATCTGCAAAAGTTATGGTTTTTTGTTCTTCGGGGAGGAAGGGGAACATGAATATGTGTTTGTTTTTCGAATTTGACCTCTATCTGAAATGAGCACTTTTCATGCTCTAAGCAGTTTTTCCTAACAAATGCAAGATATAACATTGGCTATCTCCGCAAGGAAACATCAGATCTGCACAACTCATGGTTTTTTGGTCTTCGGGGAGGATGGGGAACATGAATATGTGATTGTTTTTCGAATTTGAGCTCTTTCTGCAATGGGCACTTTTCATGCTATAAGCAGTTTTTCCTAACAAATGCAAGATATAACATTGGCTATCTCCGCAAGGAAACATCAGATCTGCACAACTCATGGTTTTTTGGTCTTCGGGGAGGATGGGGAACATGAAAATGTGTTTGTTTTTCGAATTTGACCTCTATCTGAAATGGGCACTTTTCATGCTATAAGCAGTTTTTCCTAACAAATGCAAGATATAACATGGGATATCTCCGCAAGGAAACATGAGATCTGCAAAAGTTATGGTTTTTTGGTCTTCGGGGAGGATGGGGAACATGAATATGTGTTTGTTTTTCGAATTTGACCTCTATCTGAAATTAGCACTTTTCATGCTCTAAGCAGTTTTTCCTAACAAATGCAAGATATAACATTGGCTATCTCCGCAAGGAAACATCAGATCTGCACAACTCATGGTTTTTTGGTCTTCGGGGAGGAGGGGGAACATGAATATGTGTTTGTTTTTCGAATTTGAGATCTTTCTGCAATGGGCACTTTTCATAATATAAGCAGTTTTTCCTAACAAATGCAAGATATAACATTGGCAATCTCCGCAAGGAAACATCAGATCTGCACAACTCATGGTTTTTTGGTCTTCGGGGAGGCTGGGGAACATGAAAATGTGTTTGTTTTTCGAATTTGACCTCTATCTGAAATGGGCACTTTTCATGCTATAAGCAGTTTTTCCTAACAAATGCAAGATATAACATGGGCTATCTCCGCAAGGAAACATGAGATCTGTAAAAGTTATGGTTTTTTGGTCTTCGGGGAGGATGGGGAACATGAATATGTGTTTGTTTTTCGAATTTGACCTCTATCTGAAATGAGCACTTTTCATGCTCTAAGCAGTTTTTCCTAACAAATGCAAGATATAACATTGGCTATCTCCGCAAAGGAAACATCAGATCTGCACAACTCATGGTTTTTTGGTCTTCGGGGAGGAGGGGGAACATGAATATGTGTTTGTTTTTCGAATTTGAGATCTTTCTGCAATGGGCACTTTTCATACTATAAGCAGTTTTTCCTAACAAATGCAAGATTTAACATTGGCTATCTCCGCAAGGAAACATCAGATCTGCTCAACCCATGGTTTTTTGGTCTTCGGGGTGGAGGGGGAACATGAATATGTGTTTGTTTTTCGAATTTGAGCTCTTTCTGCAATGGGCACTTTTCATACTATAAGCAGTTTTTCCTAACAAATGCAAGATATAACATTGGCTATCTCCGCAAGGAAACATGAGATCTGCAAACGTTATGGTTTTTTGGTCTTCGGGGAGGATGGGGAACATGAATATGTTTTTGTTTTTCGAATTTGAGCTCTATCTGAAATGAGCACTTTTCATGCTCTAAGCAGTTTTTCCTAACAAATGCAAGATATAACATTGGCTATCTCCGCAAGGAAACATCAGATCTGCACAACTCATGGTTTTTTGGTCTTCGGGGAGGATGGGGAACATGAATATGTGATTGTTTTTCGAATTTGAGCTCTTTCTGCAATGGGCACTTTTCATACTATAAGCAGTTTTTCCTAACAAATGCAAGATATAACATGGGCTATCTCCGCAAGGAAACATGAGATCTGTAAATGTTATGGTTTTTTGGTCTTCGGGGAGGATGGGGAACATGAATATGTGTTTGTTTTTCGAATTTGACCTCTATCTGAAATGAGCACTTTTCATGCTCTAAGCAGTTTTTCCTAACAAATGCAAGATATAACATTGGCTATCTCCGCAAAGGAAACATCAGATCTGCACAACTCATGGTTTTTTGGTCTTCGGGGAGGATGGGGAACATGAATATGTTTTTGTTTTTCGAATTTGAGCTCTTTCTGCAATGGGCACTTTTCATGCTATAAGCACTTTTTCCTAACAAATGCAAGATATAACATGGGATATCTCCGCAAGGAAACATGAGATCTGCAAAAGTTATGGTTTTTTGGTCTTCGGGGAGGATGGGGAACATGAATATGTGTTTGTTTTTCGAATTTGAGCTCTATCTGAAATGAGCACTTTTCATGCTCTAAGCAGTTTTTCCTAACAAATGCAAGATATAACATTGGCTATCTCCGCAAGGAAACATCAGATCTGCACAACTCATGGTTTTTTGGTCTTCGGGGAGGATGGGGAACATGAATATGTGATTGTTTTTCGAATTTGAGATCTTTCTGCAATGGGCACTTTTCATACTATAAGCAGTTTTTCCTAACAAATGCAAGATATAACATGAGCTATCTCCGCAAGGAAACATGAGATCTGCAAAGGTTATGGTTTTTTGTTCTTCGGGGAGGATGGGGAACATGAATATGTGTTTGTTTTTCGAATTTGACCTCTATCTGAAATGAGCACTTTTCATGCTCTAAGCAGTTTTTCCTAACAAATGCAAGATATAACATTGGCTATCTCCGCAAGGAAACATCAGATCTGCACAACTCATGGTTTTTTGGTCTTCGGGGAGGATGGGGAACATGAATATGTGATTGTTTTTCGAATTTGAGCTCTTTCTGCAATGGGCACTTTTCATGCTATAAGCAGTTTTTCCTAACAAATGCAAGATATAACATTGGCTATCTCCGCAAGGAAACATCAGATCTGCACAACTCATGGTTTTTTGGTCTTCGGGGAGGATGGGGAACATGAAAATGTGTTTGTTTTTCGAATTTGACCTCTATCTGAAATGGGCACTTTTCATGGTATAAGCAGTTTTTCCTAACAAATGCAAGATATAACATGGGATATCTCCGCAAGGAAACATGAGATCTGCAAAAGTTATGGTTTTTTGGTCTTCGGGGAGGATGGGGAACATGAATATGTGTTTGTTTTTCGAATTTGACCTCTATCTGAAATTAGCACTTTTCATGCTCTAAGCAGTTTTTCCTAACAAATGCAAGATATAACATTGGCTATCTCCGCAAGGAAACATCAGATCTGCACAACTCATGGTTTTTTGGTCTTCGGGGAGGAGGGGGAACATGAATATGTGTTTGTTTTTCGAATTTGAGATCTTTCTGCAATGGGCACTTTTCATAATATAAGCAGTTTTTCCTAACAAATGCAAGATATAACATTGGCAATCTCCGCAAGGAAACATCAGATCTGCACAACTCATTGTTTTTTGGTCTTCGGGGAGGCTGGGGAACATGAAAATGTGTTTGTTTTTCGAATTTGACCTCTATCTGAAATGGGCACTTTTCATGCTATAAGCAGTTTTTCCTAACAAATGCAAGATATAACATGGGCTATCTCCACAAGGAAACATGAGATCTGCAAAAGTTATGGTTTTTTGGTCTTCGGGGAGGATGGGGAACATGAATATGTGTTTGTTTTTCGAATTTGACCTCTATCTGAAATGAGCACTTTTCATGCTCTAAGCAGTTTTTCCTAACAAATGCAAGATATAACATTGGCTATCTCCGCAAAGGAAACATCAGATCTGCACAACTCATGGTTTTTTGGTCTTCGGGGAGGAGGGGGAACATGAATATGTGTTTGTTTTTCGAATTTGAGATCTTTCTGCAATGGGCACTTTTCATACTATAAGCAGTTTTTCCTAACAAATGCAAGATTTAACATTGGCTATCTCCGCAAGGAAACATCAGATCTGCTCAACCCATGGTTTCTTGGTCTTCGGGGTGGAGGGGGAACATGAATATGTGTTTGTTTTTCGAATTTGAGCTCTTTCTGCAATGGGCACTTTTCATACTATAAGCAGTTTTTCCTAACAAATGCAAGATATAACATGGGCTATCTCCGCAAGGAAACATGAGATCTGCAAATGTTATGGTTTTTTGGTCTTCGGGGAGGATGGGGAACATGAATATGTTTTTGTTTTTCGAATTTGAGCTCTATCTGAAATGAGCACTTTTCATGCTCTAAGCAGTTTTTCCTAACAAATGCAAGATATAACATTGGCTATCTCCGCAAGGAAACATCAGATCTGCACAACTCATGGTTTTTTGGTCTTCGGGAAGGATGGGGAACATGAATATGTGATTGTTTTTCGAATTTGAGCTCTTTCTGCAATGGGCACTTTTCATACTATAAGCAGTTTTTCCTAACAAATGCAAGATATAACATGGGCTATCTCCGCAAGGAAACATCAGATCTGCACAACTCATGGTTTTTTGGTCTTCGGGGAGGATGGGGAACATGAAAATGTGTTTGTTTTTCGAATTTGACCTCTATCTGAAATGGGCACTTTTCATGCTATAAGCAGATTTTCCTAACAAATGCAAGATATAACATGGGATATCTCTGCAAGGAAACATGAGATCTGCAAAAGTTATGGTTTTTTGGTCTTCGGGGAGGATGGGAAACATGAATATGTGTTTGTTTTTCGAATTTGAGCTCTTTCTGCAATGGGCACTTTTCATGCTATAAGCACTTTTTCCTAACAAATGCAAGATATAACATGGGATATCTCCGCAAGGAAACATGAGATCTGCAAAAGTTATGGTTTTTTGGTCTTCGGGGAGGATGGGGAACATGAATATGTGTTTGTTTTTCGAATTTGAGCTCTATCTGAAATGAGCACTTTTCATGCTCTAAGCAGTTTTTCCTAACAAATGCAAGATATAACATTGGCTATCTCCGCAAGGAAACATCAGATCTGCACAACTCATGGTTTTTTGGTCTTCGGGGAGGATGGGGAACATGAATATGTGATTGTTTTTCGAATTTGAGATCTTTCTGCAATGGGCACTTTTCATACTATAAGCAGTTTTTCCTAACAAATGCAAGATATAACATGGGCTATCTCCGCATGGAAACATGAGATCTGCAAAAGTTATGGTTTTTTGTTCTTCGGGGAGGAAGGGGAACATGAATATGTGTTTGTTTTTCGAATTTGACCTCTATCTGAAATGAGCACTTTTCATGCTCTAAGCAGTTTTTCCTAACAAATGCAAGATATAACATTGGCTATCTCCGCAAGGAAACATCAGATCTGCACAACTCATGGTTTTTTGGTCTTCGGGGAGGATGGGGAACATGAATATGTGATTGTTTTTCGAATTTGAGCTCTTTCTGCAATGGGCACTTTTCATGCTATAAGCAGTTTTTCCTAACAAATGCAAGATATAACATTGGCTATCTCCGCAAGGAAACATCAGATCTGCACAACTCATGGTTTTTTGGTCTTCGGGGAGGATGGGGAACATGAAAATGTGTTTGTTTTTCGAATTTGACCTCTATCTGAAATGGGCACTTTTCATGCTATAAGCAGTTTTTCCTAACAAATGCAAGATATAACATGGGATATCTCCGCAAGGAAACATGAGATCTGCAAAAGTTATGGTTTTTTGGTCTTCGGGGAGGATGGGGAACATGAATATGTGTTTGTTTTTCGAATTTGACCTCTATCTGAAATTAGCACTTTTCATGCTCTAAGCAGTTTTTCCTAACAAATGCAAGATATAACATTGGCTATCTCCGCAAGGAAACATCAGATCTGCACAACTCATGGTTTTTTGGTCTTCGGGGAGGAGGGGGAACATGAATATGTGTTTGTTTTTCGAATTTGAGATCTTTCTGCAATGGGCACTTTTCATAATATAAGCAGTTTTTCCTAACAAATGCAAGATATAACATTGGCAATCTCCGCAAGGAAACATCAGATCTGCACAACTCATGGTTTTTTGGTCTTCGGGGAGGCTGGGGAACATGAAAATGTGTTTGTTTTTCGAATTTGACCTCTATCTGAAATGGGCACTTTTCATGCTATAAGCAGTTTTTCCTAACAAATGCAAGATATAACATGGGCTATCTCCGCAAGGAAACATGAGATCTGTAAAAGTTATGGTTTTTTGGTCTTCGGGGAGGATGGGGAACATGAATATGTGTTTGTTTTTCGAATTTGACCTCTATCTGAAATGAGCACTTTTCATGCTCTAAGCAGTTTTTCCTAACAAATGCAAGATATAACATTGGCTATCTCCGCAAAGGAAACATCAGATCTGCACAACTCATGGTTTTTTGGTCTTCGGGGAGGAGGGGGAACATGAATATGTGTTTGTTTTTCGAATTTGAGATCTTTCTGCAATGGGCACTTTTCATACTATAAGCAGTTTTTCCTAACAAATGCAAGATTTAACATTGGCTATCTCCGCAAGGAAACATCAGATCTGCTCAACCCATGGTTTTTTGGTCTTCGGGGTGGAGGGGGAACATGAATATGTGTTTGTTTTTCGAATTTGAGCTCTTTCTGCAATGGGCACTTTTCATACTATAAGCAGTTTTTCCTAACAAATGCAAGATATAACATGGGCTATCTCCGCAAGGAAACATGAGATCTGCAAATGTTATGGTTTTTTGGTCTTCGGGGAGGATGGGGAACATGAATATGTTTTTGTTTTTCGAATTTGAGCTCTATCTGAAATGAGCACTTTTCATGCTCTAAGCAGTTTTTCCTAACAAATGCAAGATATAACATTGGCTATCTCCGCAAGGAAACATCAGATCTGCACAACTCATGGTTTTTTGGTCTTCGGGAAGGATGGGGAACATGAATATGTGATTGTTTTTCGAATTTGAGCTCTTTCTGCAATGGGCACTTTTCATACTATAAGCAGTTTTTCCTAACAAATGCAAGATATAACATGGGCTATCTCCGCAAGGAAACATGAGATCTGCAAAAGTTATGGTTTTTTGTTCTTCGGGGAGGATGGGGAACATGAATATGTGTTTGTTTTTCGAATTTGACCTCTATCTGAAATGAGCACTTTTCATGCTCTAAGCAGTTTTTCCTAACAAATGCAAGATATAACATTGGCTATCTCCGCAAGGAAACATCAGATCTGCTCAACTCATGGTTTTTTGGTCTTCGGGGAGGAGGGGGAACATGAATATGTGTTTGTTTTTCAAATATGAGCTCTTTCTGCAATGGGCACTTTTCATACTATAAGCAGTTTTTCCTAACAAATGCAAGATATAGCATTGGCTATCTCCGCAAGGAAACATCAGATCTGCACAACTCATGGTTTTTTGGTCTTCGGGGAGGCTGGGGAACATGAAAATGTGTTTGTTTTTCGAATTTGACCTCTATCTGAAATGGGCACTTTTCATGCTATAAGCAGTTTTTCCTAACAAATGCAAGATATAACATGGGCTATCTCCGCAAGGAAACATGAGATCTGCAAAAGTTATGGTTTTTTGGTCTTCAGGGAGGATGGGGAACATGAATATGTGTTTGTTTTTCGAATTTGACCTCTATCTGAAATGAGCACTTTTCATGCTCTAAGCAGTTTTTCCTAACAAATGCAAGATATAACATTGGCTATCTCCGCAAGGAAACATGAGATCTGCAAAAGTTATGGTTTTTTGTTCTTCGGGGAGGATGGGGAACATGAATATGTGTTTGTTTTTCGAATTTGACCTCTATCTGAAATGGGCACTTTTCATGCTATAAGCAGTTTTTCCTAACAAATGCAAGATATAACATGGGCTATCTCCGCAAGGAAACATGAGATCTGCAAAAGTTATGGTTTTTTGGTCTTCGGGGAGGATGGGGAACATGAATATGTGTTTGTTTTTCGAATTTGACCTCTATCTGAAATGAGCACTTTTCATGCTCTAAGCAGTTTTTCCTAACAAATGCAAGATATAACATTGGCTATCTCCGCAAGGATACATCAGATCTGCACAACTCATGGTTTTTTGCTCTTCGGGGAGGAGGGGGAACATGAAAATGTGTTTGTTTTTCGAATTTGACCTCTATCTGAAATGGGCACTTTTCATGCTTATAAGCAGTTTTTCCTAACAAATGCAAGATATAACATAGGATATCTCCGCAAGGAAACATGAGATCTGCAAAAGTTATGGTTTTTTGGTCTTCGGGGAGGATGGGGAACATGAATATGTGTTTGTTTTTCGAATTTGACCTCTATCTGAAATTAGCACTTTTCATGCTCTAAGCAGTTTTTCCTAACAAATGCAAGATATAACATTGGCTATCTCCGCAAGGAAACATCAGATCTGCACAACTCATGGTTTTTTGGTCTTCGGGGAGGAGGGGGAACATGAATATGTGTTTGTTTTTCGAATTTGAGATCTTTCTGCAATGGGCACTTTTCATACTATAAGCAGTTTTTCCTAACAAATGCAAGATATAACATTGGCAATCTCCGCAAGGAAACATCAGATCTGCTCAACTCATGGTTTTTTGGTCTTCGGGGAGGAGGGGGAACATGAATATGTGTTTGTTTTTCGAATTTGAGCTCTTTCTGCAATGGGCACTTTTCATACTATAAGCAGTTTTTCCTAACAAATGCAAGATATAACATGGGCTATCTCCGCAAGGAAACATGAGATCTGCAAACGTTATGGTTTTTTGCTCTTCGGGGAGGATGGGGAACATGAATATGTTTTTGTTTTTCGAATTTGAGCTCTTTCTGCAATGGGCACTTTTCATGCTATAAGCACTTTTTCCTAACAAATGCAAGATATAGCATTGGCTATCTCCGCAAGGAAACATCAGATCTGCACAACTCATGGTTTTTTGGTCTTCGGGGAGGCTGGGGAACATGAAAATGTGTTTGTTTTTCGAATTTGACCTCTATCTGAAATGGGCACTTTTCATGCTATAAGCAGTTTTTCCTAACAAATGCAAGATTTAACATGGGCTATCTCCGCAAGGAAACATGAGATCTGCAAAAGTTATGTTTTTTTGTTCTTCGGGGAGGATGGGGAACATGAATATGTGTTTGTTTTTCGAATTTGACCTCTATCTGAAATGAGCACTTTTCATGCTCTAAGCAGTTTTTCCTAACAAATGCAAGATATAACATGGGCTATCTCCGCAAGGAAACATGAGATCTGCAAACGTTATGGTTCTTTGGTCTTCGGGGAGGATGGGGAACATGAATATGTTTTTGTTTTTCGAATTTGAGCTCTTTCTGCAATGGGCACTTTTCATGCTATAAGCAGTTTTTCCAAACAAATGCAAGATATAACATTGGCTATCTCCGCAAGGAAACATCAGATCTGCACAACTCATGGTTTTTTGGTCTTCGGGGAGGATGGGGAACATGAAAATGTGTTTGTTTTTTGAATTTGACCTCTATCTGAAATGGGCACTTTTCATGCAATAAGAAGTTTTTCCTAACAAATGCAAGATATAACATGGGCTATCTCCGCAGGGAAACATGAGATCTGCAAAAGTTATGGTTTTTTGGTCTTCGGGGAGGATGGGGAACATGAATATGTGTTTGTTTTTCGAATTTGACCTATATCTCAAATGAGCACTTTTCATGCTCTAAGCAGTTTTTCCTAACAAATGCAAGATATAACATTGGCTATCTCGGCAAGGAAACATCAGATCTGCACAACTCATGGTTTTTTGGTCTTCGGGGAGGAGGGGGAACATGAATATGTGTTTGTTTTTTGAATTTGAGATCTTTCTGTAATGGGCACTTTTCATACTATAAGCAGTTTTTCCTAACAAATGCAAGATTTAACATTGGCTATCTCCGCAAGGAAACATCAGATCTGCTCAACCCATGGTTTTTTGGTCTTCGGGGAGGATGGGGAACATGAATATGTGTTTCTTTTTCGAATTTGAGCTCTTTCTGCAATGGGCACTTTTCATACTATAAGCAGTTTTTCCTAACAAATGCAAGATATAACATGGGCTATCTCCGCAAGGAAACATGAGATCTGCAAACGTTATGGTTTTTTGGTCTTCGGGGAGGATGGGGAACATGAATATGTTTTTGTTTTTCGAATTTGAGCTCTATCTGAAATGAGCACTTTTCATGCTCTAAGCAGTTTTTCCTAACAAATGCAAGATATAACATTGGGTATCTCCGCAAGGAAACATCAGATCTGCACAACTCATGGTTTTTTGGTCTTCGGGGAGGATGGGGAACATGAATATGTGATTGTTTTTCGAATTTGAGCTCTTTCTGCAATGGGCACTTTTCATACTATAAGCAGTTTTTCCTAACAAATGCAAGATATAACATGGGCTATCTCCGCAAGGAAACATGAGATCTGCAAAAGTTATGGTTTTTTGTTCTTCGGGGAGGATGGGGAACATGAATATGTGTTTGTTTTTCGAATTTGACCTCTATCTGAAATGAGCACTTTTCATGCTCTAAGCAGTTTTTCCTAACAAATGCAAGATATAACATTGGCTATCTCCACAAGGAAACATCAGATCTGCACAACTCATGGTTTTTTGGTCTTCGGGGAGGATGGGGAACATGAATATGTGATTGTTTTTCGAATTTGAGCTCTTTCTGCAATGGGCACTTTTCATGCTATAAGCAGTTTTTCCTAACAAATGCAAGATATAACATTGGCTATCTCCGCAAGGAAACATCAGATCTGCACAACTCATGGTTTTTTGGTCTTCGGGGAGGATGGGGAACATGAATATGTGTTTGTTTTTCGAATTTGAGATCTTTCTGCAATGGGCACTTTTCATACTATAAGCAGTTTTTCCTAACAAATGCAAGCTATTACATGGGCAATCTCCGCAAGGAAACATCAGATCTGCTCAACTCATGGTTTTTTGGTCTTCGGGTAAGAGGGGGAACATGAATATGTGTTTGTTTTTCGAATTTGAGCTCTTTCTGCAATGGGAACTTTTCATGCTATAAGCAGTTTTTCCTAACAAATGCAAGATTTAACATGGGCTATCTCCGCAAGGAAACATGAGATCTGCAAAAGTTATGTTTTTTTGTTCTTCGGGGAGGATGGGGAACATGAATATGTGTTTGTTTTTCGAATTTGACCTCTATCTGAAATGAGCACTTTTCATGCTCTAAGCAGTTTTTCCTAACAAATGCAAGATATAACATGGGCTATCTCCA
Source organism: Vipera ursinii (assembly GCF_947247035.1). Lineage (NCBI taxonomy): Eukaryota > Metazoa > Chordata > Lepidosauria > Squamata > Viperidae > Vipera > Vipera ursinii. The sequence continues at coordinate 440,391 of NC_139529.1, read as the reverse complement.
CAAGGAAACATCAGATCTGCACAACTCATGGTTTTTTGGTCTTCGGGGAGGATGGGGAACATGAATATGTGATTGTTTTTCGAATTTGAGCTCTATCTGAAATGAGCACTTTTCATGCTCTAAGCAGTTTTTCCTAACAAATGCAAGATATAACATTGGGTATCTCCGCAAGGAAACATCAGATCTGCACAACTCATGGTTTTTTGGTCTTCGGGGAGGATGGGGAACATGAATATGTGATTGTTTTTCGAATTTGAGCTCTTTCTGCAATGGGCACTTTTCATACTATAAGCAGTTTTTCCTAACAAATGCAAGATATAACATGGGCTATCTCCGCAAGGAAACATGAGATCTGCAAAAGTTATGGTTTTTTGTTCTTCGGGGAGGATGGGGAACATGAATATGTGTTTGTTTTTCGAATTTGACCTCTATCTGAAATGAGCACTTTTCATGCTATAAGCAGTTTTTCCTAACAAATGCAAGATATAACATTGGCTATCTCCGCAAGGAAACATCAGATCTGCACAACTCATGGTTTTTTGGTCTTCGGGGAGGATGGGGAACATGAATATGTGTTTGTTTTTCGAATTTGAGATCTTTCTGCAATGGGCACTTTTCATACTATAAGCAGTTTTTCCTAACAAATGCAAGCTATTACATGGGCAATCTCCGCAAGGAAACATCAGATCTGCTCAACTCATGGTTTTTTGGTCTTCGGGTAAGAGGGGGAACATGAATATGTGTTTGTTTTTCGAATTTGAGCTCTTTCTGCAATGGGCACTTTTCATGCTATAAGCAGTTTTTCCTAACAAATGCAAGATTTAACATTGGCTATCTCCGCAAGGAAACATGAGATCTGCAAAAGTTATGTTTTTTTGTTCTTCGGGGAGGATGGGGAACATGAATATGTGTTTGTTTTTCGAATTTGACCTCTATCTGAAATGAGCACTTTTCATGCTCTAAGCAGTTTTTCCTAACAAATGCAAGATATAACATGGGCTATCTCCGCAAGGAAACATGAGATCTGCAAACGTTATGGTTCTTTGGTCTTCGGGGAGGATGTGGAACATGAATATGTTTTTGTTTTTCGAATTTGAGCTCTTTCTGCAATGGGCACTTTTCATGCTATAAGCAGTTTTTCCTAACAAATGCAAGATATAACATTGGCTATCTCCGCAAGGAAACATCAGATCTGCACAACTCATGGTTTTTTGGTCTTCGGGGAGGATGGGGAACATGAAAATGTGTTTGTTTTTTGAATTTGACCTCTATCTGAAATGGGCACTTTTCATGCAATAAGAAGTTTTTCCTAACAAATGCAAGATATAACATGGGCTATCTCCGCAGGGAAACATGAGATCTGCAAAAGTTATGGTTTTTTGGTCTTCGGGGAGGATGGGGAACATGAATATGTGTTTGTTTTTCGAATTTGACCTATATCTCAAATGAGCACTTTTCATGCTCTAAGCAGTTTTTCCTAACAAATGCAAGATTTAACATGGGCTATCTCCGCAAGGAAACATGAGATCTGCAAAAGTTATGTTTTTTTGTTCTTCGGGGAGGATGGGGAACATGAATATGTGTTTGTTTTTCGAATTTGACCTCTATCTGAAATTAGCACTTTTCATGCTCTAAGCAGTTTTTCCTAACAAATGCAAGATATAACATTGGCTATCTCCGCAAGGAAACATCAGATCTGCACAACTCATGGTTTTTTGGTCTTCGGGGAGGAGGGGGAACATGAATATGTGTTTGTTTTTCGAATTTGAGATCTTTCTGCAATGGGCACTTTTCATACTATAAGCAGTTTTTCCTAACAAATGCAAGATATAACATTGGCAATCTCCGCAAGGAAACATCAGATCTGCTCAACTCATGGTTTTTTGGTCTTCGGGGAGGAGGGGGAACATGAATATGTGTTTGTTTTTCGAATTTGAGCTCTTTCTGCAATGGGCACTTTTCATACTATAAGCAGTTTTTCCTAACAAATGCAAGATATAACATGGGCTATCTCCGCAAGGAAACATGAGATCTGCAAACGTTATGGTTTTTTGCTCTTCGGGGAGGATGGGGAACATGAATATGTTTTTGTTTTTCGAATTTGAGCTCTTTCTGCAATGGGCACTTTTCATGCTATAAGCACTTTTTCCTAACAAATGCAAGATATAGCATTGGCTATCTCCGCAAGGAAACATCAGATCTGCACAACTCATGGTTTTTTGGTCTTCGGGGAGGCTGGGGAACATGAAAATGTGTTTGTTTTTCGAATTTGACCTCTATCTGAAATGGGCACTTTTCATGCTATAAGCAGTTTTTCCTAACAAATGCAAGATTTAACATGGGCTATCTCCGCAAGGAAACATGAGATCTGCAAAAGTTATGTTTTTTTGTTCTTCGGGGAGGATGGGGAACATGAATATGTGTTTGTTTTTCGAATTTGACCTCTATCTGAAATGAGCACTTTTCATGCTCTAAGCAGTTTTTCCTAACAAATGCAAGATATAACATGGGCTATCTCCGCAAGGAAACATGAGATCTGCAAACGTTATGGTTCTTTGGCCTTCGGGGAGGATGGGGAACATGAATATGTTTTTGTTTTTCGAATTTGAGCTCTTTCTGCAATGGGCACTTTTCATGCTATAAGCAGTTTTTCCTAACAAATGCAAGATATAACATTGGCTATCTCCGCAAGGAAACATCAGATCTGCACAACTCATGGTTTTTTGGTCTTCGGGGAGGATGGGGAACATGAAAATGTGTTTGTTTTTTGAATTTGACCTCTATCTGAAATGGGCACTTTTCATGCAATAAGAAGTTTTTCCTAACAAATGCAAGATATAACATGGGCTATCTCCGCAGGGAAACATGAGATCTGCAAAAGTTATGGTTTTTTGGTCTTCGGGGAGGATGGGGAACATGAATATGTGTTTGTTTTTCGAATTTGACCTATATCTCAAATGAGCACTTTTCATGCTCTAAGCAGTTTTTCCTAACAAATGCAAGATATAACATTGGCTATCTCGGCAAGGAAACATCAGATCTGCACAACTCATGGTTTTTTGGTCTTCGGGGAGGATGGGGAACATGAATATGTGTTTGTTTTTTGAATTTGAGATCTTTCTGTAATGGGCACTTTTCATACTATAAGCAGTTTTTCCTAACAAATGCAAGATTTAACATTGGCTATCTCCGCAAGGAAACATCAGATCTGCTCAACCCATGGTTTTTTGGTCTTCGGGGAGGATGGGGAACATGAATATGTGTTTCTTTTTCGAATTTGAGCTCTTTCTGCAATGGGCACTTTTCATACTATAAGCAGTTTTTCCTAACAAATGCAAGATATAACATGGGCTATCTCCGCAAGGAAACATGAGATCTGCAAACGTTATGGTTTTTTGGTCTTCGGGGAGGATGGGGAACATGAATATGTTTTTGTTTTTCGAATTTGAGCTCTATCTGAAATGAGCACTTTTCATGCTCTAAGCAGTTTTTCCTAACAAATGCAAGATATAACATTGGCTATCTCCGCAAGGAAACATCAGATCTGCACAACTCATGGTTCTTTGGTCTTCGGGGAGGATGGGGAACATGAATATGTTTTTGTTTTTCGAATTTGAGCTCTTTCTGCAATGGGCACTTTTCATGCTATAAGCAGTTTTTCCTAACAAATGCAAGATATAACATTGGCTATCTCCGCAAGGAAACATCAGATCTGCACAACTCATGGTTTTTTGGTCTTCGGGGAGGATGGGGAACATGAAAATGTGTTTGTTTTTTGAATTTGACCTCTATCTGAAATGGGCACTTTTCATGCAATAAGAAGTTTTTCCTAACAAATGCAAGATATAACATGGGCTATCTCCGCAGGGAAACATGAGATCTGCAAAAGTTATGGTTTTTTGGTCTTCGGGGAGGATGGGGAACATGAATATGTGTTTGTTTTTCGAATTTGACCTATATCTCAAATGAGCACTTTTCATGCTCTAAGCAGTTTTTCCTAACAAATGCAAGATTTAACATGGGCTATCTCCGCAAGGAAACATGAGATCTGCAAAAGTTATGTTTTTTTGTTCTTCGGGGAGGATGGGGAACATGAATATGTGTTTGTTTTTCGAATTTGACCTCTATCTGAAATTAGCACTTTTCATGCTCTAAGCAGTTTTTCCTAACAAATGCAAGATATAACATTGGCTATCTCCGCAAGGAAACATCAGATCTGCACAACTCATGGTTTTTTGGTCTTCGGGGAGGAGGGGGAACATGAATATGTGTTTGTTTTTCGAATTTGAGATCTTTCTGCAATGGGCACTTTTCATACTATAAGCAGTTTTTCCTAACAAATGCAAGATATAACATTGGCAATCTCCGCAAGGAAACATCAGATCTGCTCAACTCATGGTTTTTTGGTCTTCGGGGAGGAGGGGGAACATGAATATGTGTTTGTTTTTCGAATTTGAGCTCTTTCTGCAATGGGCACTTTTCATACTATAAGCAGTTTTTCCTAACAAATGCAAGATATAACATGGGCTATCTCCGCAAGGAAACATGAGATCTGCAAACGTTATGGTTTTTTGCTCTTCGGGGAGGATGGGGAACATGAATATGTTTTTGTTTTTCGAATTTGAGCTCTTTCTGCAATGGGCACTTTTCATGCTATAAGCACTTTTTCCTAACAAATGCAAGATATAGCATTGGCTATCTCCGCAAGGAAACATCAGATCTGCACAACTCATGGTTTTTTGGTCTTCGGGGAGGCTGGGGAACATGAAAATGTGTTTGTTTTTCGAATTTGACCTCTATCTGAAATGGGCACTTTTCATGCTATAAGCAGTTTTTCCTAACAAATGCAAGATATAACATTGGCTATCTCCGCAAGGAAACATGAGATCTGCAAAAGTTATGGTTTTTTGTTCTTCGGGGAGGATGGGGAACATGAATATGTGTTTGTTTTTCGAATTTGACCTCTATCTGAAATGGGCACTTTTCATGCTATAAGCAGTTTTTCCTAACAAATGCAAGATATAACATGGGCTATCTCCGCAAGGAAACATGAGATCTGCAAAAGTTATGGTTTTTTGGTCTTCGGGGAGGATGGGGAACATGAATATGTGTTTGTTTTTCGAATTTGACCTCTATCTGAAATGAGCACTTTTCATGCTCTAAGCAGTTTTTCCTAACAAATGCAAGATATAACATTGGCTATCTCCGCAAGGATACATCAGATCTGCACAACTCATGGTTTTTTGCTCTTCGGGGAGGAGGGGGAACATGAAAATGTGTTTGTTTTTCGAATTTGACCTCTATCTGAAATGGGCACTTTTCATGCTTATAAGCAGTTTTTCCTAACAAATGCAAGATATAACATAGGATATCTCCGCAAGGAAACATGAGATCTGCAAAAGTTATGGTTTTTTGGTCTTCGGGGAGGATGGGGAACATGAATATGTGTTTGTTTTTCGAATTTGACCTCTATCTGAAATTAGCACTTTTCATGCTCTAAGCAGTTTTTCCTAACAAATGCAAGATATAACATTGGCTATCTCCGCAAGGAAACATCAGATCTGCACAACTCATGGTTTTTTGGTCTTCGGGGAGGAGGGGGAACATGAATATGTGTTTGTTTTTCGAATTTGAGATCTTTCTGCAATGGGCACTTTTCATACTATAAGCAGTTTTTCCTAACAAATGCAAGATATAACATTGGCAATCTCCGCAAGGAAACATCAGATCTGCTCAACTCATGGTTTTTTGGTCTTCGGGGAGGAGGGGGAACATGAATATGTGTTTGTTTTTCGAATTTGAGCTCTTTCTGCAATGGGCACTTTTCATACTATAAGCAGTTTTTCCTAACAAATGCAAGATATAACATGGGCTATCTCCGCAAGGAAACATGAGATCTGCAAACGTTATGGTTTTTTGCTCTTCGGGGAGGATGGGGAACATGAATATGTTTTTGTTTTTCGAATTTGAGCTCTTTCTGCAATGGGCACTTTTCATGCTATAAGCACTTTTTCCTAACAAATGCAAGATATAGCATTGGCTATCTCCGCAAGGAAACATCAGATCTGCACAACTCATGGTTTTTTGGTCTTCGGGGAGGCTGGGGAACATGAAAATGTGTTTGTTTTTCGAATTTGACCTCTATCTGAAATGGGCACTTTTCATGCTATAAGCAGTTTTTCCTAACAAATGCAAGATTTAACATGGGCTATCTCCGCAAGGAAACATGAGATCTGCAAAAGTTATGTTTTTTTGTTCTTCGGGGAGGATGGGGAACATGAATATGTGTTTGTTTTTCGAATTTGACCTCTATCTGAAATGAGCACTTTTCATGCTCTAAGCAGTTTTTCCTAACAAATGCAAGATATAACATGGGCTATCTCCGCAAGGAAACATGAGATCTGCAAACGTTATGGTTCTTTGGTCTTCGGGGAGGATGGGGAACATGAATATGTTTTTGTTTTTCGAATTTGAGCTCTTTCTGCAATGGGCACTTTTCATGCTATAAGCAGTTTTTCCAAACAAATGCAAGATATAACATTGGCTATCTCCGCAAGGAAACATCAGATCTGCACAACTCATGGTTTTTTGGTCTTCGGGGAGGATGGGGAACATGAAAATGTGTTTGTTTTTTGAATTTGACCTCTATCTGAAATGGGCACTTTTCATGCAATAAGAAGTTTTTCCTAACAAATGCAAGATATAACATGGGCTATCTCCGCAGGGAAACATGAGATCTGCAAAAGTTATGGTTTTTTGGTCTTCGGGGAGGATGGGGAACATGAATATGTGTTTGTTTTTCGAATTTGACCTATATCTCAAATGAGCACTTTTCATGCTCTAAGCAGTTTTTCCTAACAAATGCAAGATATAACATTGGCTATCTCGGCAAGGAAACATCAGATCTGCACAACTCATGGTTTTTTGGTCTTCGGGGAGGAGGGGGAACATGAATATGTGTTTGTTTTTTGAATTTGAGATCTTTCTGTAATGGGCACTTTTCATACTATAAGCAGTTTTTCCTAACAAATGCAAGATTTAACATTGGCTATCTCCGCAAGGAAACATCAGATCTGCTCAACCCATGGTTTTTTGGTCTTCGGGGAGGATGGGGAACATGAATATGTGTTTCTTTTTCGAATTTGAGCTCTTTCTGCAATGGGCACTTTTCATACTATAAGCAGTTTTTCCTAACAAATGCAAGATATAACATGGGCTATCTCCGCAAGGAAACATGAGATCTGCAAACGTTATGGTTTTTTGGTCTTCGGGGAGGATGGGGAACATGAATATGTTTTTGTTTTTCGAATTTGAGCTCTATCTGAAATGAGCACTTTTCATGCTCTAAGCAGTTTTTCCTAACAAATGCAAGATATAACATTGGGTATCTCCGCAAGGAAACATCAGATCTGCACAACTCATGGTTTTTTGGTCTTCGGGGAGGATGGGGAACATGAATATGTGATTGTTTTTCGAATTTGAGCTCTTTCTGCAATGGGCACTTTTCATACTATAAGCAGTTTTTCCTAACAAATGCAAGATATAACATGGGCTATCTCCGCAAGGAAACATGAGATCTGCAAAAGTTATGGTTTTTTGTTCTTCGGGGAGGATGGGGAACATGAATATGTGTTTGTTTTTCGAATTTGACCTCTATCTGAAATGAGCACTTTTCATGCTCTAAGCAGTTTTTCCTAACAAATGCAAGATATAACATTGGCTATCTCCACAAGGAAACATCAGATCTGCACAACTCATGGTTTTTTGGTCTTCGGGGAGGATGGGGAACATGAATATGTGATTGTTTTTCGAATTTGAGCTCTTTCTGCAATGGGCACTTTTCATGCTATAAGCAGTTTTTCCTAACAAATGCAAGATATAACATTGGCTATCTCCGCAAGGAAACATCAGATCTGCACAACTCATGGTTTTTTGGTCTTCGGGGAGGATGGGGAACATGAATATGTGTTTGTTTTTCGAATTTGAGATCTTTCTGCAATGGGCACTTTTCATACTATAAGCAGTTTTTCCTAACAAATGCAAGCTATTACATGGGCAATCTCCGCAAGGAAACATCAGATCTGCTCAACTCATGGTTTTTTGGTCTTCGGGTAAGAGGGGGAACATGAATATGTGTTTGTTTTTCGAATTTGAGCTCTTTCTGCAATGGGAACTTTTCATGCTATAAGCAGTTTTTCCTAACAAATGCAAGATTTAACATGGGCTATCTCCGCAAGGAAACATGAGATCTGCAAAAGTTATGTTTTTTTGTTCTTCGGGGAGGATGGGGAACATGAATATGTGTTTGTTTTTCGAATTTGACCTCTATCTGAAATGAGCACTTTTCATGCTCTAAGCAGTTTTTCCTAACAAATGCAAGATATAACATGGGCTATCTCCACAAGGAAACATCAGATCTGCACAACTCATGGTTTTTTGGTCTTCGGGGAGGATGGGGAACATGAATATGTGATTGTTTTTCGAATTTGAGCTCTATCTGAAATGAGCACTTTTCATGCTCTAAGCAGTTTTTCCTAACAAATGCAAGATATAACATTGGGTATCTCCGCAAGGAAACATCAGATCTGCACAACTCATGGTTTTTTGGTCTTCGGGGAGGATGGGGAACATGAATATGTGATTGTTTTTCGAATTTGAGCTCTTTCTGCAATGGGCACTTTTCATACTATAAGCAGTTTTTCCTAACAAATGCAAGATATAACATGGGCTATCTCCGCAAGGAAACATGAGATCTGCAAAAGTTATGGTTTTTTGTTCTTCGGGGAGGATGGGGAACATGAATATGTGTTTGTTTTTCGAATTTGACCTCTATCTGAAATGAGCACTTTTCATGCTATAAGCAGTTTTTCCTAACAAATGCAAGATATAACATTGGCTATCTCCGCAAGGAAACATCAGATCTGCACAACTCATGGTTTTTTGGTCTTCGGGGAGGATGGGGAACATGAATATGTGTTTGTTTTTCGAATTTGAGATCTTTCTGCAATGGGCACTTTTCATACTATAAGCAGTTTTTCCTAACAAATGCAAGCTATTACATGGGCAATCTCCGCAAGGAAACATCAGATCTGCTCAACTCATGGTTTTTTGGTCTTCGGGTAAGAGGGGGAACATGAATATGTGTTTGTTTTTCGAATTTGAGCTCTTTCTGCAATGGGCACTTTTCATGCTATAAGCAGTTTTTCCTAACAAATGCAAGATTTAACATTGGCTATCTCCGCAAGGAAACATGAGATCTGCAAAAGTTATGTTTTTTTGTTCTTCGGGGAGGATGGGGAACATGAATATGTGTTTGTTTTTCGAATTTGACCTCTATCTGAAATGAGCACTTTTCATGCTCTAAGCAGTTTTTCCTAACAAATGCAAGATATAACATGGGCTATCTCCGCAAGGAAACATGAGATCTGCAAACGTTATGGTTCTTTGGTCTTCGGGGAGGATGTGGAACATGAATATGTTTTTGTTTTTCGAATTTGAGCTCTTTCTGCAATGGGCACTTTTCATGCTATAAGCAGTTTTTCCTAACAAATGCAAGATATAACATTGGCTATCTCCGCAAGGAAACATCAGATCTGCACAACTCATGGTTTTTTGGTCTTCGGGGAGGATGGGGAACATGAAAATGTGTTTGTTTTTTGAATTTGACCTCTATCTGAAATGGGCACTTTTCATGCAATAAGAAGTTTTTCCTAACAAATGCAAGATATAACATGGGCTATCTCCGCAGGGAAACATGAGATCTGCAAAAGTTATGGTTTTTTGGTCTTCGGGGAGGATGGGGAACATGAATATGTGTTTGTTTTTCGAATTTGACCTATATCTCAAATGAGCACTTTTCATGCTCTAAGCAGTTTTTCCTAACAAATGCAAGATTTAACATGGGCTATCTCCGCAAGGAAACATGAGATCTGCAAAAGTTATGTTTTTTTGTTCTTCGGGGAGGATGGGGAACATGAATATGTGTTTGTTTTTCGAATTTGACCTCTATCTGAAATTAGCACTTTTCATGCTCTAAGCAGTTTTTCCTAACAAATGCAAGATATAACATTGGCTATCTCCGCAAGGAAACATCAGATCTGCACAACTCATGGTTTTTTGGTCTTCGGGGAGGAGGGGGAACATGAATATGTGTTTGTTTTTCGAATTTGAGATCTTTCTGCAATGGGCACTTTTCATACTATAAGCAGTTTTTCCTAACAAATGCAAGATATAACATTGGCAATCTCCGCAAGGAAACATCAGATCTGCTCAACTCATGGTTTTTTGGTCTTCGGGGAGGAGGGGGAACATGAATATGTGTTTGTTTTTCGAATTTGAGCTCTTTCTGCAATGGGCACTTTTCATACTATAAGCAGTTTTTCCTAACAAATGCAAGATATAACATGGGCTATCTCCGCAAGGAAACATGAGATCTGCAAACGTTATGGTTTTTTGCTCTTCGGGGAGGATGGGGAACATGAATATGTTTTTGTTTTTCGAATTTGAGCTCTTTCTGCAATGGGCACTTTTCATGCTATAAGCACTTTTTCCTAACAAATGCAAGATATAGCATTGGCTATCTCCGCAAGGAAACATCAGATCTGCACAACTCATGGTTTTTTGGTCTTCGGGGAGGCTGGGGAACATGAAAATGTGTTTGTTTTTCGAATTTGACCTCTATCTGAAATGGGCACTTTTCATGCTATAAGCAGTTTTTCCTAACAAATGCAAGATTTAACATGGGCTATCTCCGCAAGGAAACATGAGATCTGCAAAAGTTATGTTTTTTTGTTCTTCGGGGAGGATGGGGAACATGAATATGTGTTTGTTTTTCGAATTTGACCTCTATCTGAAATGAGCACTTTTCATGCTCTAAGCAGTTTTTCCTAACAAATGCAAGATATAACATGGGCTATCTCCGCAAGGAAACATGAGATCTGCAAACGTTATGGTTCTTTGGCCTTCGGGGAGGATGGGGAACATGAATATGTTTTTGTTTTTCGAATTTGAGCTCTTTCTGCAATGGGCACTTTTCATGCTATAAGCAGTTTTTCCTAACAAATGCAAGATATAACATTGGCTATCTCCGCAAGGAAACATCAGATCTGCACAACTCATGGTTTTTTGGTCTTCGGGGAGGATGGGGAACATGAAAATGTGTTTGTTTTTTGAATTTGACCTCTATCTGAAATGGGCACTTTTCATGCAATAAGAAGTTTTTCCTAACAAATGCAAGATATAACATGGGCTATCTCCGCAGGGAAACATGAGATCTGCAAAAGTTATGGTTTTTTGGTCTTCGGGGAGGATGGGGAACATGAATATGTGTTTGTTTTTCGAATTTGACCTATATCTCAAATGAGCACTTTTCATGCTCTAAGCAGTTTTTCCTAACAAATGCAAGATATAACATTGGCTATCTCGGCAAGGAAACATCAGATCTGCACAACTCATGGTTTTTTGGTCTTCGGGGAGGATGGGGAACATGAATATGTGTTTGTTTTTTGAATTTGAGATCTTTCTGTAATGGGCACTTTTCATACTATAAGCAGTTTTTCCTAACAAATGCAAGATTTAACATTGGCTATCTCCGCAAGGAAACATCAGATCTGCTCAACCCATGGTTTTTTGGTCTTCGGGGAGGATGGGGAACATGAATATGTGTTTCTTTTTCGAATTTGAGCTCTTTCTGCAATGGGCACTTTTCATACTATAAGCAGTTTTTCCTAACAAATGCAAGATATAACATGGGCTATCTCCGCAAGGAAACATGAGATCTGCAAACGTTATGGTTTTTTGGTCTTCGGGGAGGATGGGGAACATGAATATGTTTTTGTTTTTCGAATTTGAGCTCTATCTGAAATGAGCACTTTTCATGCTCTAAGCAGTTTTTCCTAACAAATGCAAGATATAACATTGGCTATCTCCGCAAGGAAACATCAGATCTGCACAACTCATGGTTCTTTGGTCTTCGGGGAGGATGGGGAACATGAATATGTTTTTGTTTTTCGAATTTGAGCTCTTTCTGCAATGGGCACTTTTCATGCTATAAGCAGTTTTTCCTAACAAATGCAAGATATAACATTGGCTATCTCCGCAAGGAAACATCAGATCTGCACAACTCATGGTTTTTTGGTCTTCGGGGAGGATGGGGAACATGAAAATGTGTTTGTTTTTTGAATTTGACCTCTATCTGAAATGGGCACTTTTCATGCAATAAGAAGTTTTTCCTAACAAATGCAAGATATAACATGGGCTATCTCCGCAGGGAAACATGAGATCTGCAAAAGTTATGGTTTTTTGGTCTTCGGGGAGGATGGGGAACATGAATATGTGTTTGTTTTTCGAATTTGACCTATATCTCAAATGAGCACTTTTCATGCTCTAAGCAGTTTTTCCTAACAAATGCAAGATTTAACATGGGCTATCTCCGCAAGGAAACATGAGATCTGCAAAAGTTATGTTTTTTTGTTCTTCGGGGAGGATGGGGAACATGAATATGTGTTTGTTTTTCGAATTTGACCTCTATCTGAAATTAGCACTTTTCATGCTCTAAGCAGTTTTTCCTAACAAATGCAAGATATAACATTGGCTATCTCCGCAAGGAAACATCAGATCTGCACAACTCATGGTTTTTTGGTCTTCGGGGAGGAGGGGGAACATGAATATGTGTTTGTTTTTCGAATTTGAGATCTTTCTGCAATGGGCACTTTTCATACTATAAGCAGTTTTTCCTAACAAATGCAAGATATAACATTGGCAATCTCCGCAAGGAAACATCAGATCTGCTCAACTCATGGTTTTTTGGTCTTCGGGGAGGAGGGGGAACATGAATATGTGTTTGTTTTTCGAATTTGAGCTCTTTCTGCAATGGGCACTTTTCATACTATAAGCAGTTTTTCCTAACAAATGCAAGATATAACATGGGCTATCTCCGCAAGGAAACATGAGATCTGCAAACGTTATGGTTTTTTGCTCTTCGGGGAGGATGGGGAACATGAATATGTTTTTGTTTTTCGAATTTGAGCTCTTTCTGCAATGGGCACTTTTCATGCTATAAGCACTTTTTCCTAACAAATGCAAGATATAGCATTGGCTATCTCCGCAAGGAAACATCAGATCTGCACAACTCATGGTTTTTTGGTCTTCGGGGAGGCTGGGGAACATGAAAATGTGTTTGTTTTTCGAATTTGACCTCTATCTGAAATGGGCACTTTTCATGCTATAAGCAGTTTTTCCTAACAAATGCAAGATTTAACATGGGCTATCTCCGCAAGGAAACATGAGATCTGCAAAAGTTATGTTTTTTTGTTCTTCGGGGAGGATGGGGAACATGAATATGTGTTTGTTTTTCGAATTTGACCTCTATCTGAAATGAGCACTTTTCATGCTCTAAGCAGTTTTTCCTAACAAATGCAAGATATAACATGGGCTATCTCCGCAAGGAAACATGAGATCTGCAAACGTTATGGTTCTTTGGCCTTCGGGGAGGATGGGGAACATGAATATGTTTTTGTTTTTCGAATTTGAGCTCTTTCTGCAATGGGCACTTTTCATGCTATAAGCAGTTTTTCCTAACAAATGCAAGATATAACATTGGCTATCTCCGCAAGGAAACATCAGATCTGCACAACTCATGGTTTTTTGGTCTTCGGGGAGGATGGGGAACATGAAAATGTGTTTGTTTTTTGAATTTGACCTCTATCTGAAATGGGCACTTTTCATGCAATAAGAAGTTTTTCCTAACAAATGCAAGATATAACATGGGCTATCTCCGCAGGGAAACATGAGATCTGCAAAAGTTATGGTTTTTTGGTCTTCGGGGAGGATGGGGAACATGAATATGTGTTTGTTTTTCGAATTTGACCTATATCTCAAATGAGCACTTTTCATGCTCTAAGCAGTTTTTCCTAACAAATGCAAGATATAACATTGGCTATCTCGGCAAGGAAACATCAGATCTGCACAACTCATGGTTTTTTGGTCTTCGGGGAGGATGGGGAACATGAATATGTGTTTGTTTTTTGAATTTGAGATCTTTCTGTAATGGGCACTTTTCATACTATAAGCAGTTTTTCCTAACAAATGCAAGATTTAACATTGGCTATCTCCGCAAGGAAACATCAGATCTGCTCAACCCATGGTTTTTTGGTCTTCGGGGAGGATGGGGAACATGAATATGTGTTTCTTTTTCGAATTTGAGCTCTTTCTGCAATGGGCACTTTTCATACTATAAGCAGTTTTTCCTAACAAATGCAAGATATAACATGGGCTATCTCCGCAAGGAAACATGAGATCTGCAAACGTTTTGGTTTTTTGGTCTTCGGGGAGGATGGGGAACATGAATATGTTTTTGTTTTTCGAATTTGAGCTCTATCTGAAATGAGCACTTTTCATGCTCTAAGCAGTTTTTCCTAACAAATGCAAGATATAACATTGGGTATCTCCGCAAGGAAACATCAGATCTGCACAACTCATGGTTTTTTGGTCTTCGGGGAGGATGGGGAACATGAATATGTGATTGTTTTTCGAATTTGAGCTCTTTCTGCAATGGGCACTTTTCATACTATAAGCAGTTTTTCCTAACAAATGCAAGATATAACATGGGCTATCTCCGCAAGGAAACATGAGATCTGCAAAAGTTATGGTTTTTTGTTCTTCGGGGAGGATGGGGAACATGAATATGTGTTTGTTTTTCGAATTTGACCTCTATCTGAAATGAGCACTTTTCATGCTCTAAGCAGTTTTTCCTAACAAATGCAAGATATAACATTGGCTATCTCCACAAGGAAACATCAGATCTGCACAACTCATGGTTTTTTGGTCTTCGGGGAGGATGGGGAACATGAATATGTGATTGTTTTTCGAATTTGAGCTCTTTCTGCAATGGGCACTTTTCATGCTATAAGCAGTTTTTCCTAACAAATGCAAGATATAACATTGGCTATCTCCGCAAGGAAACATCAGATCTGCACAACTCATGGTTTTTTGGTCTTCGGGGAGGATGGGGAACATGAATATGTGTTTGTTTTTCGAATTTGAGATCTTTCTGCAATGGGCACTTTTCATACTATAAGCAGTTTTTCCTAACAAATGCAAGCTATTACATGGGCAATCTCCGCAAGGAAACATCAGATCTGCTCAACTCATGGTTTTTTGGTCTTCGGGTAAGAGGGGGAACATGAATATGTGTTTGTTTTTCGAATTTGAGCTCTTTCTGCAATGGGCACTTTTCATGCTATAAGCAGTTTTTCCTAACAAATGCAAGATTTAACATGGGCTATCTCCGCAAGGAAACATGAGATCTGCAAAAGTTATGTTTTTTTGTTCTTCGGGGAGGATGGGGAACATGAATATGTGTTTGTTTTTCGAATTTGACCTCTATCTGAAATGAGCACTTTTCATGCTCTAAGCAGTTTTTCCTAACAAATGCAAGATATAACATGGGCTATCTCCACAAGGAAACATCAGATCTGCACAACTCATGGTTTTTTGGTCTTCGGGGAGGATGGGGAACATGAATATGTGATTGTTTTTCGAATTTGAGCTCTATCTGAAATGAGCACTTTTCATGCTCTAAGCAGTTTTTCCTAACAAATGCAAGATATAACATTGGGTATCTCCGCAAGGAAACATCAGATCTGCACAACTCATGGTTTTTTGGTCTTCGGGGAGGATGGGGAACATGAATATGTGATTGTTTTTCGAATTTGAGCTCTTTCTGCAATGGGCACTTTTCATACTATAAGCAGTTTTTCCTAACAAATGCAAGATATAACATGGGCTATCTCCGCAAGGAAACATGAGATCTGCAAAAGTTATGGTTTTTTGTTCTTCGGGGAGGATGGGGAACATGAATATGTGTTTGTTTTTCGAATTTGACCTCTATCTGAAATGAGCACTTTTCATGCTCTAAGCAGTTTTTCCTAACAAATGCAAGATATAACATTGGCTATCTCCACAAGGAAACATCAGATCTGCACAACTCATGGTTTTTTGGTCTTCGGGGAGGATGGGGAACATGAATATGTGATTGTTTTTCGAATTTGAGCTCTTTCTGCAATGGGCACTTTTCATGCTATAAGCAGTTTTTCCTAACAAATGCAAGATATAACATTGGCTATCTCCGCAAGGAAACATCAGATCTGCACAACTCATGGTTTTTTGGTCTTCGGGGAGGATGGGGAACATGAATATGTGTTTGTTTTTCGAATTTGAGATCTTTCTGCAATGGGCACTTTTCATACTATAAGCAGTTTTTCCTAACAAATGCAAGCTATTACATGGGCAATCTCCGCAAGGAAACATCAGATCTGCTCAACTCATGGCTTTTTGGTCTTCGGGTAAGAGGGGGAACATGAATATGTGTTTGTTTTTCGAATTTGAGCTCTTTCTGCAATGGGCACTTTTCATGCTATAAGCAGTTTTTCCTAACAAATGCAAGATTTAACATGGGCTATCTCCGCAAGGAAACATGAGATCTGCAAAAGTTATGTTTTTTTGTTCTTCGGGGAGGATGGGGAACATGAATATGTGTTTGTTTTTCGAATTTGACCTCTATCTGAAATGAGCACTTTTCATGCTCTAAGCAGTTTTTCCTAACAAATGCAAGATATAACATGGGCTATCTCCGCAAGGAAACATGAGATCTGCAAACGTTATGGTTCTTTGGTCTTCGGGGAGGATGGGGAACATGAATATGTTTTTGTTTTTCGAATTTGAGCTCTTTCTGCAATGGGCACTTTTCATGCTATAAGCAGTTTTTCCTAACAAATGCAAGATATAACATTGGCTATCTCCGCAAGGAAACATCAGATCTGCACAACTCATGGTTTTTTGGTCTTCGGGGAGGATGGGGAACATGAAAATGTGTTTGTTTTTTGAATTTGACCTCTATCTGAAATGGGCACTTTTCATGCAATAAGAAGTTTTTCCTAACAAATGCAAGATATAACATGGGCTATCTCCGCAGGGAAACATGAGATCTGCAAAAGTTATGGTTTTTTGGTCTTCGGGGAGGATGGGGAACATGAATATGTGTTTGTTTTTCGAATTTGACCTATATCTCAAATGAGCACTTTTCATGCTCTAAGCAGTTTTTCCTAACAAATGCAAGATTTAACATGGGCTATCTCCGCAAGGAAACATGAGATCTGCAAAAGTTATGTTTTTTTGTTCTTCGGGGAGGATGGGGAACATGAATATGTGTTTGTTTTTCGAATTTGACCTCTATCTGAAATTAGCACTTTTCATGCTCTAAGCAGTTTTTCCTAACAAATGCAAGATATAACATTGGCTATCTCCGCAAGGAAACATCAGATCTGCACAACTCATGGTTTTTTGGTCTTCGGGGAGGAGGGGGAACATGAATATGTGTTTGTTTTTCGAATTTGAGATCTTTCTGCAATGGGCACTTTTCATACTATAAGCAGTTTTTCCTAACAAATGCAAGATATAACATTGGCAATCTCCGCAAGGAAACATCAGATCTGCTCAACTCATGGTTTTTTGGTCTTCGGGGAGGAGGGGGAACATGAATATGTGTTTGTTTTTCGAATTTGAGCTCTTTCTGCAATGGGCACTTTTCATACTATAAGCAGTTTTTCCTAACAAATGCAAGATATAACATGGGCTATCTCCGCAAGGAAACATGAGATCTGCAAACGTTATGGTTTTTTGCTCTTCGGGGAGGATGGGGAACATGAATATGTTTTTGTTTTTCGAATTTGAGCTCTTTCTGCAATGGGCACTTTTCATGCTATAAGCACTTTTTCCTAACAAATGCAAGATATAGCATTGGCTATCTCCGCAAGGAAACATCAGATCTGCACAACTCATGGTTTTTTGGTCTTCGGGGAGGCTGGGGAACATGAAAATGTGTTTGTTTTTCGAATTTGACCTCTATCTGAAATGGGCACTTTTCATGCTATAAGCAGTTTTTCCTAACAAATGCAAGATTTAACATGGGCTATCTCCGCAAGGAAACATGAGATCTGCAAAAGTTATGTTTTTTTGTTCTTCGGGGAGGATGGGGAACATGAATATGTGTTTGTTTTTCGAATTTGACCTCTATCTGAAATGAGCACTTTTCATGCTCTAAGCAGTTTTTCCTAACAAATGCAAGATATAACATGGGCTATCTCCGCAAGGAAACATGAGATCTGCAAACGTTATGGTTCTTTGGCCTTCGGGGAGGATGGGGAACATGAATATGTTTTTGTTTTTCGAATTTGAGCTCTTTCTGCAATGGGCACTTTTCATGCTATAAGCAGTTTTTCCTAACAAATGCAAGATATAACATTGGCTATCTCCGCAAGGAAACATCAGATCTGCACAACTCATGGTTTTTTGGTCTTCGGGGAGGATGGGGAACATGAAAATGTGTTTGTTTTTTGAATTTGACCTCTATCTGAAATGGGCACTTTTCATGCAATAAGAAGTTTTTCCTAACAAATGCAAGATATAACATGGGCTATCTCCGCAGGGAAACATGAGATCTGCAAAAGTTATGGTTTTTTGGTCTTCGGGGAGGATGGGGAACATGAATATGTGTTTGTTTTTCGAATTTGACCTATATCTCAAATGAGCACTTTTCATGCTCTAAGCAGTTTTTCCTAACAAATGCAAGATATAACATTGGCTATCTCGGCAAGGAAACATCAGATCTGCACAACTCATGGTTTTTTGGTCTTCGGGGAGGATGGGGAACATGAATATGTGTTTGTTTTTTGAATTTGAGATCTTTCTGTAATGGGCACTTTTCATACTATAAGCAGTTTTTCCTAACAAATGCAAGATTTAACATTGGCTATCTCCGCAAGGAAACATCAGATCTGCTCAACCCATGGTTTTTTGGTCTTCGGGGAGGATGGGGAACATGAATATGTGTTTCTTTTTCGAATTTGAGCTCTTTCTGCAATGGGCACTTTTCATACTATAAGCAGTTTTTCCTAACAAATGCAAGATATAACATGGGCTATCTCCGCAAGGAAACATGAGATCTGCAAACGTTATGGTTTTTTGGTCTTCGGGGAGGATGGGGAACATGAATATGTTTTTGTTTTTCGAATTTGAGCTCTATCTGAAATGAGCACTTTTCATGCTCTAAGCAGTTTTTCCTAACAAATGCAAGATATAACATTGGCTATCTCCGCAAGGAAACATCAGATCTGCACAACTCATGGTTCTTTGGTCTTCGGGGAGGATGGGGAACATGAATATGTTTTTGTTTTTCGAATTTGAGCTCTTTCTGCAATGGGCACTTTTCATGCTATAAGCAGTTTTTCCTAACAAATGCAAGATATAACATTGGCTATCTCCGCAAGGAAACATCAGATCTGCACAACTCATGGTTTTTTGGTCTTCGGGGAGGATGGGGAACATGAAAATGTGTTTGTTTTTTGAATTTGACCTCTATCTGAAATGGGCACTTTTCATGCAATAAGAAGTTTTTCCTAACAAATGCAAGATATAACATGGGCTATCTCCGCAGGGAAACATGAGATCTGCAAAAGTTATGGTTTTTTGGTCTTCGGGGAGGATGGGGAACATGAATATGTGTTTGTTTTTCGAATTTGACCTATATCTCAAATGAGCACTTTTCATGCTCTAAGCAGTTTTTCCTAACAAATGCAAGATTTAACATGGGCTATCTCCACAAGGAAACATGAGATCTGCAAAAGTTATGTTTTTTTGTTCTTCGGGGAGGATGGGGAACATGAATATGTGTTTGTTTTTCGAATTTGACCTCTATCTGAAATTAGCACTTTTCATGCTCTAAGCAGTTTTTCCTAACAAATGCAAGATATAACATTGGCTATCTCCGCAAGGAAACATCAGATCTGCACAACTCATGGTTTTTTGGTCTTCGGGGAGGAGGGGGAACATGAATATGTGTTTGTTTTTCGAATTTGAGATCTTTCTGCAATGGGCACTTTTCATACTATAAGCAGTTTTTCCTAACAAATGCAAGATATAACATGGGCTATCTCCGCAAGGAAACATGAGATCTGCAAACGTTATGGTTTTTTGCTCTTCGGGGAGGATGGGGAACATGAATATGTTTTTGTTTTTCGAATTTGAGCTCTTTCTGCAATGGGCACTTTTCATGCTATAAGCACTTTTTCCTAACAAATGCAAGATATAGCATTGGCTATCTCCGCAAGGAAACATCAGATCTGCACAACTCATGGTTTTTTGGTCTTCGGGGAGGCTGGGGAACATGAAAATGTGTTTGTTTTTCGAATTTGACCTCTATCTGAAATGGGCACTTTTCATGCTATAAGCAGTTTTTCCTAACAAATGCAAGATTTAACATGGGCTATCTCCGCAAGGAAACATGAGATCTGCAAAAGTTATGTTTTTTTGTTCTTCGGGGAGGATGGGGAACATGAAAATGTGTTTGTTTTTTGAATTTGACCTCTATCTGAAATGGGCACTTTTCATGCAATAAGAAGTTATTCCTAACAAATGCAAGATATAACATGGGCTATCTCCGCAGGGAAACATGAGATCTGCAAAAGTTATGGTTTTTTGGTCTTCGGGGAGGATGGGGAACATGAATATGTGTTTGTTTTTCGAATTTGACCTATATCTCAAATGAGCACTTTTCATGCTCTAAGCAGTTTTTCCTAACAAATGCAAGATATAACATTGGCTATCTCGGCAAGGAAACATCAGATCTGCACAACTCATGGTTTTTTGGTCTTCGGGGAGGAGGGGGAACATGAATATGTGTTTGTTTTTTGAATTTGAGATCTTTCTGTAATGGGCACTTTTCATACTATAAGCAGTTTTTCCTAACAAATGCAAGATTTAACATTGGCTATCTCCGCAAGGAAACATCAGATCTGCTCAACCCATGGTTTTTTGGTCTTCGGGGAGGATGGGGAACATGAATATGGGTTTCTTTTTCGAATTTGAGCTCTTTCTGCAATGGGCACTTTTCATACTATAAGCAGTTTTTCCTAACAAATGCAAGATATAACATGGGCTATCTCCGCAAGGAAACATGAGATCTGCAAACGTTATGGTTTTTTGGTCTTCGGGGAGGATGGGGAACATGAATATGTTTTTGTTTTTCGAATTTGAGCTCTATCTGAAATGAGCACTTTTCATGCTCTAAGCAGTTTTTCCTAACAAATGCAAGATATAACATTGGCTATCTCCGCAAGGAAACATCAGATCTGCACAACTCATGGTTTTTTGGTCTTCGGGGAGGATGGGGAACATGAATATGTGATTGTTTTTCGAATTTGAGCTCTTTCTGCAATGGGCACTTTTCATACTATAAGCAGTTTTTCCTAACAAATGCAAGATATAACATGGGCTATCTCCGCAAGGAAACATGAGATCTGCAAAAGTTATGGTTTTTTGTTCTTCGGGGAGGATGGGGAACATGAATATGTGTTTGTTTTTCGAATTTGACCTCTATCTGAAATGAGCACTTTTCATGCTCTAAGCAGTTTTTCCTAACAAATGCAAGATATAACATTGGCTATCTCCACAAGGAAACATCAGATCTGCACAACTCATGGTTTTTTGGTCTTCGGGGAGGAGGGGGAACATGAATATGTGTTTGTTTTTTGAATTTGAGATCTTTCTGTAATGGGCACTTTTCATACTATAAGCAGTTTTTCCTAACAAATGCAAGATTTAACATTGGCTATCTCCGCAAGGAAACATCAGATCTGCTCAACCCATGGTTTTTTGGTCTTCGGGGAGGATGGGGAACATGAATATGGGTTTCTTTTTCGAATTTGAGCTCTTTCTGCAATGGGCACTTTTCATACTATAAGCAGTTTTTCCTAACAAATGCAAGATATAACATGGGCTATCTCCGCAAGGAAACATGAGATCTGCAAACGTTATGGTTTTTTGGTCTTCGGGGAGGATGGGGAACATGAATATGTTTTTGTTTTTCGAATTTGAGCTCTATCTGAAATGAGCACTTTTCATGCTCTAAGCAGTTTTTCCTAACAAATGCAAGATATAACATTGGCTATCTCCGCAAGGAAACATGAGATCTGCAAAAGTTATGGTTTTTTGATCTTCGGGGAGGAGGGGGAACATGAATATGTGTTTGTTTTTCGAATTTGAGCTCTTTCTGCAATGGGCACTTTTCATACTATAAGCAGTTTTTCCTAACAAATGCAAGATATAACATGGGCTATCTCCGCAAGGAAACATGAGATCTGCAAACGTTATGGTTTTTTGGTCTTCGGGGAGGATGGGGAACATGAATATGTTTTTGTTTTTCGAATTTGAGCTCTATCTGAAATGAGCACTTTTCATGCTCTAAGCAGTTTTTCCTAACAAATGCAAGATATAACATTGGCTATCTCCGCAAGGAAACATCAGATCTGCACAACTCATGGTTTTTTGGTCTTCGGGGAGGATGGGGAACATGAATATGTGATTGTTTTTCGAATTTGAGCTCTTTCTGCAATGGGCACTTTTCATACTATAAGCAGTTTTTCCTAACAAATGCAAGATATAACATGGGCTATCTCCGCAAGGAAACATGAGATCTGCAAACGTTATTGTTTTTTGGTCTTCGGGGAGGATGGGGAACATGAATATGTTTTTGTTTTTCGAATTTGAGCTCTTTCTGCAATGGGCACTTTTCATGCTATAAGCACTTTTTCCTAACAAATGCAAGATATAGCATTGGCTATCTCCGCAAGGAAACATCAGATCTGCACAACTCATGGTTTTTTGGTCTTCGGGGAGGCTGGGGAACATGAAAATGTGTTTGTTTTTCGAATTTGACCTCTATCTGAAATGGGCACTTTTCATGCTATAAGCAGTTTTTCCTAACAAATGCAAGATTTAACATGGGCTATCTCCGCAAGGAAACATGAGATCTGCAAAAGTTATGTTTTTTTGTTCTTCGGGGAGGATGGGGAACATGAAAATGTGTTTGTTTTTTGAATTTGACCTCTATCTGAAATGGGCACTTTTCATGCAATAAGAAGTTTTTCCTAACAAATGCAAGATATAACATGGGCTATCTCCGCAGGGAAACATGAGATCTGCAAAAGTTATGGTTTTTTGGTCTTCGGGGAGGATGGGGAACATGAATATGTGTTTGTTTTTCGAATTTGACCTATATCTCAAATGAGCACTTTTCATGCTCTAAGCAGTTTTTCCTAACAAATGCAAGATATAACATTGGCTATCTCGGCAAGGAAACATCAGATCTGCACAACTCATGGTTTTTTGGTCTTCGGGGAGGAGGGGGAACATGAATATGTGTTTGTTTTTTGAATTTGAGATCTTTCTGTAATGGGCACTTTTCATACTATAAGCAGTTTTTCCTAACAAATGCAAGATTTAACATTGGCTATCTCCGCAAGGAAACATCAGATCTGCTCAACCCATGGTTTTTTGGTCTTCGGGGAGGATGGGGAACATGAATATGGGTTTCTTTTTCGAATTTGAGCTCTTTCTGCAATGGGCACTTTTCATACTATAAGCAGTTTTTCCTAACAAATGCAAGATATAACATGGGCTATCTCCGCAAGGAAACATGAGATCTGCAAACGTTATGGTTTTTTGGTCTTCGGGGAGGATGGGGAACATGAATATGTTTTTGTTTTTCGAATTTGAGCTCTATCTGAAATGAGCACTTTTCATGCTCTAAGCAGTTTTTCCTAACAAATGCAAGATATAACATTGGCTATCTCCGCAAGGAAACATCAGATCTGCACAACTCATGGTTTTTTGGTCTTCGGGGAGGATGGGGAACATGAATATGTGATTGTTTTTCGAATTTGAGCTCTTTCTGCAATGGGCACTTTTCATACTATAAGCAGTTTTTCCTAACAAATGCAAGATATAACATGGGCTATCTCCGCAAGGAAACATGAGATCTGCAAAAGTTAAGGTTTTTTGTTCTTCGGGGAGGATGGGGAACATGAATATGTGTTTGTTTTTCGAATTTGACCTCTATCTGAAATGAGCACTTTTCATGCTCTAAGCAGTTTTTCCTAACAAATGCAAGATATAACATTGGCTATCTCCACAAGGAAACATCAGATCTGCACAACTCATGGTTTTTTGGTCTTCGGGGAGGAGGGGGAACATGAATATGTGTTTGTTTTTTGAATTTGAGATCTTTCTGTAATGGGCACTTTTCATACTATAAGCAGTTTTTCCTAACAAATGCAAGATTTAACATTGGCTATCTCCGCAAGGAAACATCAGATCTGCTCAACCCATGGTTTTTTGGTCTTCGGGGAGGATGGGGAACATGAATATGGGTTTCTTTTTCGAATTTGAGCTCTTTCTGCAATGGGCACTTTTCATACTATAAGCAGTTTTTCCTAACAAATGCAAGATATAACATGGGCTATCTCCGCAAGGAAACATGAGATCTGCAAACGTTATGGTTTTTTGGTCTTCGGGGAGGATGGGGAACATGAATATGTTTTTGTTTTTCGAATTTGAGCTCTATCTGAAATGAGCACTTTTCATGCTCTAAGCAGTTTTTCCTAACAAATGCAAGATATAACATTGGCTATCTCCGCAAGGAAACATCAGATCTGCACAACTCATGGTTCTTTGGTCTTCGGGGAGGATGGGGAACATGAATATGTTTTTGTTTTTCGAATTTGAGCTCTTTCTGCAATGGGCACTTTTCATGCTATAAGCAGTTTTTCCTAACAAATGCAAGATATAACATTGGCTATCTCCGCAAGGAAACATCAGATCTGCACAACTCATGGTTTTTTGGTCTTCGGGGAGGATGGGGAACATGAAAATGTGTTTGTTTTTTGAATTTGACCTCTATCTGAAATGGGCACTTTTCATGCAATAAGAAGTTTTTCCTAACAAATGCAAGATATAACATGGGCTATCTCCGCAGGGAAACATGAGATCTGCAAAAGTTATGGTTTTTTGGTCTTCGGGGAGGATGGGGAACATGAATATGTGTTTGTTTTTCGAATTTGACCTATATCTCAAATGAGCACTTTTCATGCTCTAAGCAGTTTTTCCTAACAAATGCAAGATTTAACATGGGCTATCTCCGCAAGGAAACATGAGATCTGCAAAAGTTATGTTTTTTTGTTCTTCGGGGAGGATGGGGAACATGAATATGTGTTTGTTTTTCGAATTTGACCTCTATCTGAAATTAGCACTTTTCATGCTCTAAGCAGTTTTTCCTAACAAATGCAAGATATAACATTGGCTATCTCCGCAAGGAAACATCAGATCTGCACAACTCATGGTTTTTTGGTCTTCGGGGAGGAGGGGGAACATGAATATGTGTTTGTTTTTCGAATTTGAGATCTTTCTGCAATGGGCACTTTTCATACTATAAGCAGTTTTTCCTAACAAATGCAAGATATAACATTGGCAATCTCCGCAAGGAAACATCAGATCTGCTCAACTCATGGTTTTTTGGTCTTCGGGGAGGAGGGGGAACATGAATATGTGTTTGTTTTTCGAATTTGAGCTCTTTCTGCAATGGGCACTTTTCATACTATAAGCAGTTTTTCCTAACAAATGCAAGATATAACATGGGCTATCTCCGCAAGGAAACATGAGATCTGCAAACGTTATGGTTTTTTGCTCTTCGGGGAGGATGGGGAACATGAATATGTTTTTGTTTTTCGAATTTGAGCTCTTTCTGCAATGGGCACTTTTCATGCTATAAGCACTTTTTCCTAACAAATGCAAGATATAGCATTGGCTATCTCCGCAAGGAAACATCAGATCTGCACAACTCATGGTTTTTTGGTCTTCGGGGAGGCTGGGGAACATGAAAATGTGTTTGTTTTTCGAATTTGACCTCTATCTGAAATGGGCACTTTTCATGCTATAAGCAGTTTTTCCTAACAAATGCAAGATTTAACATGGGCTATCTCCGCAAGGAAACATGAGATCTGCAAAAGTTATGTTTTTTTGTTCTTCGGGGAGGATGGGGAACATGAATATGTGTTTGTTTTTCGAATTTGACCTCTATCTGAAATGAGCACTTTTCATGCTCTAAGCAGTTTTTCCTAACAAATGCAAGATATAACATGGGCTATCTCCGCAAGGAAACATGAGATCTGCAAACGTTATGGTTCTTTGGCCTTCGGGGAGGATGGGGAACATGAATATGTTTTTGTTTTTCGAATTTGAGCTCTTTCTGCAATGGGCACTTTTCATGCTATAAGCAGTTTTTCCTAACAAATGCAAGATATAACATTGGCTATCTCCGCAAGGAAACATCAGATCTGCACAACTCATGGTTTTTTGGTCTTCGGGGAGGATGGGGAACATGAAAATGTGTTTGTTTTTTGAATTTGACCTCTATCTGAAATGGGCACTTTTCATGCAATAAGAAGTTTTTCCTAACAAATGCAAGATATAACATGGGCTATCTCCGCAGGGAAACATGAGATCTGCAAAAGTTATGGTTTTTTGGTCTTCGGGGAGGATGGGGAACATGAATATGTGTTTGTTTTTCGAATTTGACCTATATCTCAAATGAGCACTTTTCATGCTCTAAGCAGTTTTTCCTAACAAATGCAAGATATAACATTGGCTATCTCGGCAAGGAAACATCAGATCTGCACAACTCATGGTTTTTTGGTCTTCGGGGAGGATGGGGAACATGAATATGTGTTTGTTTTTTGAATTTGAGATCTTTCTGTAATGGGCACTTTTCATACTATAAGCAGTTTTTCCTAACAAATGCAAGATTTAACATTGGCTATCTCCGCAAGGAAACATCAGATCTGCTCAACCCATGGTTTTTTGGTCTTCGGGGAGGATGGGGAACATGAATATGTGTTTCTTTTTCGAATTTGAGCTCTTTCTGCAATGGGCACTTTTCATACTATAAGCAGTTTTTCCTAACAAATGCAAGATATAACATGGGCTATCTCCGCAAGGAAACATGAGATCTGCAAACGTTTTGGTTTTTTGGTCTTCGGGGAGGATGGGGAACATGAATATGTTTTTGTTTTTCGAATTTGAGCTCTATCTGAAATGAGCACTTTTCATGCTCTAAGCAGTTTTTCCTAACAAATGCAAGATATAACATTGGGTATCTCCGCAAGGAAACATCAGATCTGCACAACTCATGGTTTTTTGGTCTTCGGGGAGGATGGGGAACATGAATATGTGATTGTTTTTCGAATTTGAGCTCTTTCTGCAATGGGCACTTTTCATACTATAAGCAGTTTTTCCTAACAAATGCAAGATATAACATGGGCTATCTCCGCAAGGAAACATGAGATCTGCAAAAGTTATGGTTTTTTGTTCTTCGGGGAGGATGGGGAACATGAATATGTGTTTGTTTTTCGAATTTGACCTCTATCTGAAATGAGCACTTTTCATGCTCTAAGCAGTTTTTCCTAACAAATGCAAGATATAACATTGGCTATCTCCACAAGGAAACATCAGATCTGCACAACTCATGGTTTTTTGGTCTTCGGGGAGGATGGGGAACATGAATATGTGATTGTTTTTCGAATTTGAGCTCTTTCTGCAATGGGCACTTTTCATGCTATAAGCAGTTTTTCCTAACAAATGCAAGATATAACATTGGCTATCTCCGCAAGGAAACATCAGATCTGCACAACTCATGGTTTTTTGGTCTTCGGGGAGGATGGGGAACATGAATATGTGTTTGTTTTTCGAATTTGAGATCTTTCTGCAATGGGCACTTTTCATACTATAAGCAGTTTTTCCTAACAAATGCAAGCTATTACATGGGCAATCTCCGCAAGGAAACATCAGATCTGCTCAACTCATGGTTTTTTGGTCTTCGGGTAAGAGGGGGAACATGAATATGTGTTTGTTTTTCGAATTTGAGCTCTTTCTGCAATGGGCACTTTTCATGCTATAAGCAGTTTTTCCTAACAAATGCAAGATTTAACATGGGCTATCTCCGCAAGGAAACATGAGATCTGCAAAAGTTATGTTTTTTTGTTCTTCGGGGAGGATGGGGAACATGAATATGTGTTTGTTTTTCGAATTTGACCTCTATCTGAAATGAGCACTTTTCATGCTCTAAGCAGTTTTTCCTAACAAATGCAAGATATAACATGGGCTATCTCCACAAGGAAACATCAGATCTGCACAACTCATGGTTTTTTGGTCTTCGGGGAGGATGGGGAACATGAATATGTGATTGTTTTTCGAATTTGAGCTCTATCTGAAATGAGCACTTTTCATGCTCTAAGCAGTTTTTCCTAACAAATGCAAGATATAACATTGGGTATCTCCGCAAGGAAACATCAGATCTGCACAACTCATGGTTTTTTGGTCTTCGGGGAGGATGGGGAACATGAATATGTGATTGTTTTTCGAATTTGAGCTCTTTCTGCAATGGGCACTTTTCATACTATAAGCAGTTTTTCCTAACAAATGCAAGATATAACATGGGCTATCTCCGCAAGGAAACATGAGATCTGCAAAAGTTATGGTTTTTTGTTCTTCGGGGAGGATGGGGAACATGAATATGTGTTTGTTTTTCGAATTTGACCTCTATCTGAAATGAGCACTTTTCATGCTCTAAGCAGTTTTTCCTAACAAATGCAAGATATAACATTGGCTATCTCCACAAGGAAACATCAGATCTGCACAACTCATGGTTTTTTGGTCTTCGGGGAGGATGGGGAACATGAATATGTGATTGTTTTTCGAATTTGAGCTCTTTCTGCAATGGGCACTTTTCATGCTATAAGCAGTTTTTCCTAACAAATGCAAGATATAACATTGGCTATCTCCGCAAGGAAACATCAGATCTGCACAACTCATGGTTTTTTGGTCTTCGGGGAGGATGGGGAACATGAATATGTGTTTGTTTTTCGAATTTGAGATCTTTCTGCAATGGGCACTTTTCATACTATAAGCAGTTTTTCCTAACAAATGCAAGCTATTACATGGGCAATCTCCGCAAGGAAACATCAGATCTGCTCAACTCATGGCTTTTTGGTCTTCGGGTAAGAGGGGGAACATGAATATGTGTTTGTTTTTCGAATTTGAGCTCTTTCTGCAATGGGCACTTTTCATGCTATAAGCAGTTTTTCCTAACAAATGCAAGATTTAACATGGGCTATCTCCGCAAGGAAACATGAGATCTGCAAAAGTTATGTTTTTTTGTTCTTCGGGGAGGATGGGGAACATGAATATGTGTTTGTTTTTCGAATTTGACCTCTATCTGAAATGAGCACTTTTCATGCTCTAAGCAGTTTTTCCTAACAAATGCAAGATATAACATGGGCTATCTCCGCAAGGAAACATGAGATCTGCAAACGTTATGGTTCTTTGGTCTTCGGGGAGGATGGGGAACATGAATATGTTTTTGTTTTTCGAATTTGAGCTCTTTCTGCAATGGGCACTTTTCATGCTATAAGCAGTTTTTCCTAACAAATGCAAGATATAACATTGGCTATCTCCGCAAGGAAACATCAGATCTGCACAACTCATGGTTTTTTGGTCTTCGGGGAGGATGGGGAACATGAAAATGTGTTTGTTTTTTGAATTTGACCTCTATCTGAAATGGGCACTTTTCATGCAATAAGAAGTTTTTCCTAACAAATGCAAGATATAACATGGGCTATCTCCGCAGGGAAACATGAGATCTGCAAAAGTTATGGTTTTTTGGTCTTCGGGGAGGATGGGGAACATGAATATGTGTTTGTTTTTCGAATTTGACCTATATCTCAAATGAGCACTTTTCATGCTCTAAGCAGTTTTTCCTAACAAATGCAAGATTTAACATGGGCTATCTCCGCAAGGAAACATGAGATCTGCAAAAGTTATGTTTTTTTGTTCTTCGGGGAGGATGGGGAACATGAATATGTGTTTGTTTTTCGAATTTGACCTCTATCTGAAATTAGCACTTTTCATGCTCTAAGCAGTTTTTCCTAACAAATGCAAGATATAACATTGGCTATCTCCGCAAGGAAACATCAGATCTGCACAACTCATGGTTTTTTGGTCTTCGGGGAGGAGGGGGAACATGAATATGTGTTTGTTTTTCGAATTTGAGATCTTTCTGCAATGGGCACTTTTCATACTATAAGCAGTTTTTCCTAACAAATGCAAGATATAACATTGGCAATCTCCGCAAGGAAACATCAGATCTGCTCAACTCATGGTTTTTTGGTCTTCGGGGAGGAGGGGGAACATGAATATGTGTTTGTTTTTCGAATTTGAGCTCTTTCTGCAATGGGCACTTTTCATACTATAAGCAGTTTTTCCTAACAAATGCAAGATATAACATGGGCTATCTCCGCAAGGAAACATGAGATCTGCAAACGTTATGGTTTTTTGCTCTTCGGGGAGGATGGGGAACATGAATATGTTTTTGTTTTTCGAATTTGAGCTCTTTCTGCAATGGGCACTTTTCATGCTATAAGCACTTTTTCCTAACAAATGCAAGATATAGCATTGGCTATCTCCGCAAGGAAACATCAGATCTGCACAACTCATGGTTTTTTGGTCTTCGGGGAGGCTGGGGAACATGAAAATGTGTTTGTTTTTCGAATTTGACCTCTATCTGAAATGGGCACTTTTCATGCTATAAGCAGTTTTTCCTAACAAATGCAAGATTTAACATGGGCTATCTCCGCAAGGAAACATGAGATCTGCAAAAGTTATGTTTTTTTGTTCTTCGGGGAGGATGGGGAACATGAATATGTGTTTGTTTTTCGAATTTGACCTCTATCTGAAATGAGCACTTTTCATGCTCTAAGCAGTTTTTCCTAACAAATGCAAGATATAACATGGGCTATCTCCGCAAGGAAACATGAGATCTGCAAACGTTATGGTTCTTTGGCCTTCGGGGAGGATGGGGAACATGAATATGTTTTTGTTTTTCGAATTTGAGCTCTTTCTGCAATGGGCACTTTTCATGCTATAAGCAGTTTTTCCTAACAAATGCAAGATATAACATTGGCTATCTCCGCAAGGAAACATCAGATCTGCACAACTCATGGTTTTTTGGTCTTCGGGGAGGATGGGGAACATGAAAATGTGTTTGTTTTTTGAATTTGACCTCTATCTGAAATGGGCACTTTTCATGCAATAAGAAGTTTTTCCTAACAAATGCAAGATATAACATGGGCTATCTCCGCAGGGAAACATGAGATCTGCAAAAGTTATGGTTTTTTGGTCTTCGGGGAGGATGGGGAACATGAATATGTGTTTGTTTTTCGAATTTGACCTATATCTCAAATGAGCACTTTTCATGCTCTAAGCAGTTTTTCCTAACAAATGCAAGATATAACATTGGCTATCTCGGCAAGGAAACATCAGATCTGCACAACTCATGGTTTTTTGGTCTTCGGGGAGGATGGGGAACATGAATATGTGTTTGTTTTTTGAATTTGAGATCTTTCTGTAATGGGCACTTTTCATACTATAAGCAGTTTTTCCTAACAAATGCAAGATTTAACATTGGCTATCTCCGCAAGGAAACATCAGATCTGCTCAACCCATGGTTTTTTGGTCTTCGGGGAGGATGGGGAACATGAATATGTGTTTCTTTTTCGAATTTGAGCTCTTTCTGCAATGGGCACTTTTCATACTATAAGCAGTTTTTCCTAACAAATGCAAGATATAACATGGGCTATCTCCGCAAGGAAACATGAGATCTGCAAACGTTATGGTTTTTTGGTCTTCGGGGAGGATGGGGAACATGAATATGTTTTTGTTTTTCGAATTTGAGCTCTATCTGAAATGAGCACTTTTCATGCTCTAAGCAGTTTTTCCTAACAAATGCAAGATATAACATTGGCTATCTCCGCAAGGAAACATCAGATCTGCACAACTCATGGTTCTTTGGTCTTCGGGGAGGATGGGGAACATGAATATGTTTTTGTTTTTCGAATTTGAGCTCTTTCTGCAATGGGCACTTTTCATGCTATAAGCAGTTTTTCCTAACAAATGCAAGATATAACATTGGCTATCTCCGCAAGGAAACATCAGATCTGCACAACTCATGGTTTTTTGGTCTTCGGGGAGGATGGGGAACATGAAAATGTGTTTGTTTTTTGAATTTGACCTCTATCTGAAATGGGCACTTTTCATGCAATAAGAAGTTTTTCCTAACAAATGCAAGATATAACATGGGCTATCTCCGCAGGGAAACATGAGATCTGCAAAAGTTATGGTTTTTTGGTCTTCGGGGAGGATGGGGAACATGAATATGTGTTTGTTTTTCGAATTTGACCTATATCTCAAATGAGCACTTTTCATGCTCTAAGCAGTTTTTCCTAACAAATGCAAGATTTAACATGGGCTATCTCCACAAGGAAACATGAGATCTGCAAAAGTTATGTTTTTTTGTTCTTCGGGGAGGATGGGGAACATGAATATGTGTTTGTTTTTCGAATTTGACCTCTATCTGAAATTAGCACTTTTCATGCTCTAAGCAGTTTTTCCTAACAAATGCAAGATATAACATTGGCTATCTCCGCAAGGAAACATCAGATCTGCACAACTCATGGTTTTTTGGTCTTCGGGGAGGAGGGGGAACATGAATATGTGTTTGTTTTTCGAATTTGAGATCTTTCTGCAATGGGCACTTTTCATACTATAAGCAGTTTTTCCTAACAAATGCAAGATATAACATGGGCTATCTCCGCAAGGAAACATGAGATCTGCAAACGTTATGGTTTTTTGCTCTTCGGGGAGGATGGGGAACATGAATATGTTTTTGTTTTTCGAATTTGAGCTCTTTCTGCAATGGGCACTTTTCATGCTATAAGCACTTTTTCCTAACAAATGCAAGATATAGCATTGGCTATCTCCGCAAGGAAACATCAGATCTGCACAACTCATGGTTTTTTGGTCTTCGGGGAGGCTGGGGAACATGAAAATGTGTTTGTTTTTCGAATTTGACCTCTATCTGAAATGGGCACTTTTCATGCTATAAGCAGTTTTTCCTAACAAATGCAAGATTTAACATGGGCTATCTCCGCAAGGAAACATGAGATCTGCAAAAGTTATGTTTTTTTGTTCTTCGGGGAGGATGGGGAACATGAAAATGTGTTTGTTTTTTGAATTTGACCTCTATCTGAAATGGGCACTTTTCATGCAATAAGAAGTTATTCCTAACAAATGCAAGATATAACATGGGCTATCTCCGCAGGGAAACATGAGATCTGCAAAAGTTATGGTTTTTTGGTCTTCGGGGAGGATGGGGAACATGAATATGTGTTTGTTTTTCGAATTTGACCTATATCTCAAATGAGCACTTTTCATGCTCTAAGCAGTTTTTCCTAACAAATGCAAGATATAACATTGGCTATCTCGGCAAGGAAACATCAGATCTGCACAACTCATGGTTTTTTGGTCTTCGGGGAGGAGGGGGAACATGAATATGTGTTTGTTTTTTGAATTTGAGATCTTTCTGTAATGGGCACTTTTCATACTATAAGCAGTTTTTCCTAACAAATGCAAGATTTAACATTGGCTATCTCCGCAAGGAAACATCAGATCTGCTCAACCCATGGTTTTTTGGTCTTCGGGGAGGATGGGGAACATGAATATGGGTTTCTTTTTCGAATTTGAGCTCTTTCTGCAATGGGCACTTTTCATACTATAAGCAGTTTTTCCTAACAAATGCAAGATATAACATGGGCTATCTCCGCAAGGAAACATGAGATCTGCAAACGTTATGGTTTTTTGGTCTTCGGGGAGGATGGGGAACATGAATATGTTTTTGTTTTTCGAATTTGAGCTCTATCTGAAATGAGCACTTTTCATGCTCTAAGCAGTTTTTCCTAACAAATGCAAGATATAACATTGGCTATCTCCGCAAGGAAACATCAGATCTGCACAACTCATGGTTTTTTGGTCTTCGGGGAGGATGGGGAACATGAATATGTGATTGTTTTTCGAATTTGAGCTCTTTCTGCAATGGGCACTTTTCATACTATAAGCAGTTTTTCCTAACAAATGCAAGATATAACATGGGCTATCTCCGCAAGGAAACATGAGATCTGCAAAAGTTATGGTTTTTTGTTCTTCGGGGAGGATGGGGAACATGAATATGTGTTTGTTTTTCGAATTTGACCTCTATCTGAAATGAGCACTTTTCATGCTCTAAGCAGTTTTTCCTAACAAATGCAAGATATAACATTGGCTATCTCCACAAGGAAACATCAGATCTGCACAACTCATGGTTTTTTGGTCTTCGGGGAGGAGGGGGAACATGAATATGTGTTTGTTTTTTGAATTTGAGATCTTTCTGTAATGGGCACTTTTCATACTATAAGCAGTTTTTCCTAACAAATGCAAGATTTAACATTGGCTATCTCCGCAAGGAAACATCAGATCTGCTCAACCCATGGTTTTTTGGTCTTCGGGGAGGATGGGGAACATGAATATGGGTTTCTTTTTCGAATTTGAGCTCTTTCTGCAATGGGCACTTTTCATACTATAAGCAGTTTTTCCTAACAAATGCAAGATATAACATGGGCTATCTCCGCAAGGAAACATGAGATCTGCAAACGTTATGGTTTTTTGGTCTTCGGGGAGGATGGGGAACATGAATATGTTTTTGTTTTTCGAATTTGAGCTCTATCTGAAATGAGCACTTTTCATGCTCTAAGCAGTTTTTCCTAACAAATGCAAGATATAACATTGGCTATCTCCGCAAGGAAACATGAGATCTGCAAAAGTTATGGTTTTTTGATCTTCGGGGAGGAGGGGGAACATGAATATGTGTTTGTTTTTCGAATTTGAGCTCTTTCTGCAATGGGCACTTTTCATACTATAAGCAGTTTTTCCTAACAAATGCAAGATATAACATGGGCTATCTCCGCAAGGAAACATGAGATCTGCAAACGTTATGGTTTTTTGGTCTTCGGGGAGGATGGGGAACATGAATATGTTTTTGTTTTTCGAATTTGAGCTCTATCTGAAATGAGCACTTTTCATGCTCTAAGCAGTTTTTCCTAACAAATGCAAGATATAACATTGGCTATCTCCGCAAGGAAACATCAGATCTGCACAACTCATGGTTTTTTGGTCTTCGGGGAGGATGGGGAACATGAATATGTGATTGTTTTTCGAATTTGAGCTCTTTCTGCAATGGGCACTTTTCATACTATAAGCAGTTTTTCCTAACAAATGCAAGATATAACATGGGCTATCTCCGCAAGGAAACATGAGATCTGCAAACGTTATTGTTTTTTGGTCTTCGGGGAGGATGGGGAACATGAATATGTTTTTGTTTTTCGAATTTGAGCTCTTTCTGCAATGGGCACTTTTCATGCTATAAGCACTTTTTCCTAACAAATGCAAGATATAGCATTGGCTATCTCCGCAAGGAAACATCAGATCTGCACAACTCATGGTTTTTTGGTCTTCGGGGAGGCTGGGGAACATGAAAATGTGTTTGTTTTTCGAATTTGACCTCTATCTGAAATGGGCACTTTTCATGCTATAAGCAGTTTTTCCTAACAAATGCAAGATTTAACATGGGCTATCTCCGCAAGGAAACATGAGATCTGCAAAAGTTATGTTTTTTTGTTCTTCGGGGAGGATGGGGAACATGAAAATGTGTTTGTTTTTTGAATTTGACCTCTATCTGAAATGGGCACTTTTCATGCAATAAGAAGTTTTTCCTAACAAATGCAAGATATAACATGGGCTATCTCCGCAGGGAAACATGAGATCTGCAAAAGTTATGGTTTTTTGGTCTTCGGGGAGGATGGGGAACATGAATATGTGTTTGTTTTTCGAATTTGACCTATATCTCAAATGAGCACTTTTCATGCTCTAAGCAGTTTTTCCTAACAAATGCAAGATATAACATTGGCTATCTCGGCAAGGAAACATCAGATCTGCACAACTCATGGTTTTTTGGTCTTCGGGGAGGAGGGGGAACATGAATATGTGTTTGTTTTTTGAATTTGAGATCTTTCTGTAATGGGCACTTTTCATACTATAAGCAGTTTTTCCTAACAAATGCAAGATTTAACATTGGCTATCTCCGCAAGGAAACATCAGATCTGCTCAACCCATGGTTTTTTGGTCTTCGGGGAGGATGGGGAACATGAATATGGGTTTCTTTTTCGAATTTGAGCTCTTTCTGCAATGGGCACTTTTCATACTATAAGCAGTTTTTCCTAACAAATGCAAGATATAACATGGGCTATCTCCGCAAGGAAACATGAGATCTGCAAACGTTATGGTTTTTTGGTCTTCGGGGAGGATGGGGAACATGAATATGTTTTTGTTTTTCGAATTTGAGCTCTATCTGAAATGAGCACTTTTCATGCTCTAAGCAGTTTTTCCTAACAAATGCAAGATATAACATTGGCTATCTCCGCAAGGAAACATCAGATCTGCACAACTCATGGTTTTTTGGTCTTCGGGGAGGATGGGGAACATGAATATGTGATTGTTTTTCGAATTTGAGCTCTTTCTGCAATGGGCACTTTTCATACTATAAGCAGTTTTTCCTAACAAATGCAAGATATAACATGGGCTATCTCCGCAAGGAAACATGAGATCTGCAAAAGTTAAGGTTTTTTGTTCTTCGGGGAGGATGGGGAACATGAATATGTGTTTGTTTTTCGAATTTGACCTCTATCTGAAATGAGCACTTTTCATGCTCTAAGCAGTTTTTCCTAACAAATGCAAGATATAACATTGGCTATCTCCACAAGGAAACATCAGATCTGCACAACTCATGGTTTTTTGGTCTTCGGGGAGGAGGGGGAACATGAATATGTGTTTGTTTTTTGAATTTGAGATCTTTCTGTAATGGGCACTTTTCATACTATAAGCAGTTTTTCCTAACAAATGCAAGATTTAACATTGGCTATCTCCGCAAGGAAACATCAGATCTGCTCAACCCATGGTTTTTTGGTCTTCGGGGAGGATGGGGAACATGAATATGGGTTTCTTTTTCGAATTTGAGCTCTTTCTGCAATGGGCACTTTTCATACTATAAGCAGTTTTTCCTAACAAATGCAAGATATAACATGGGCTATCTCCGCAAGGAAACATGAGATCTGCAAACGTTATGGTTTTTTGGTCTTCGGGGAGGATGGGGAACATGAATATGTTTTTGTTTTTCGAATTTGAGCTCTATCTGAAATGAGCACTTTTCATGCTCTAAGCAGTTTTTCCTAACAAATGCAAGATATAACATTGGCTATCTCCGCAAGGAAACATCAGATCTGCACAACTCATGGTTTTTTGGTCTTCGGGGAGGATGGGGAACATGAATATGTGATTGTTTTTCGAATTTGAGCTCTTTCTGCAATGGGCACTTTTCATACTATAAGCAGTTTTTCCTAACAAATGCAAGATATAACATGGGCTATCTCCGCAAGGAAACATGAGATCTGCAAAAGTTATGGTTTTTTGTTCTTCGGGGAGGATGGGGAACATGAATATGTGTTTGTTTTTCGAATTTGACCTCTATCTGAAATGAGCACTTTTCATGCTCTAAGCAGTTTTTCCTAACAAATGCAAGATATAACATTGGCTATCTCCACAAGGAAACATCAGATCTGCACAACTCATGGTTTTTTGGTCTTCGGGGAGGAGGGGGAACATGAATATGTGATTGTTTTTCGAATTTGAGCTCTTTCTGCAATGGGCACTTTTCATGCTATAAGCAGTTTTTCCTAACAAATGCAAGATATAACATTGGCTATCTCCGCAAGGAAACATCAGATCTGCACAACTCATGGTTTTTTGGTCTTCGGGGAGGATGGGGAACATGAATATGTGTTT
Source organism: Vipera ursinii (assembly GCF_947247035.1). Classification (NCBI taxonomy): domain Eukaryota; kingdom Metazoa; phylum Chordata; class Lepidosauria; order Squamata; family Viperidae; genus Vipera; species Vipera ursinii. The sequence goes on along the minus strand of NC_139529.1, from coordinate 402,684 downwards.
GTTTTTCGAATTTGAGATCTTTCTGCAATGGGCACTTTTCATACTATAAGCAGTTTTTCCTAACAAATGCAAGCTATTACATGGGCAATCTCCGCAAGGAAACATCAGATCTGCTCAACTCATGGTTTTTTGGTCTTCGGGTAAGAGGGGGAACATGAATATGTGTTTGTTTTTCGAATTTGAGCTCTTTCTGCAATGGGCACTTTTCATGCTATAAGCAGTTTTTCCTAACAAATGCAAGATTTAACATGGGCTATCTCCGCAAGGAAACATGAGATCTGCAAAAGTTATGTTTTTTTGTTCTTCGGGGAGGATGGGGAACATGAATATGTGTTTGTTTTTCGAATTTGACCTCTATCTGAAATGAGCACTTTTCATGCTCTAAGCAGTTTTTCCTAACAAATGCAAGATATAACATGGGCTATCTCCGCAAGGAAACATGAGATCTGCAAACGTTATGGTTCTTTGGTCTTCGGGGAGGATGGGGAACATGAATATGTTTTTGTTTTTCGAATTTGAGCTCTTTCTGCAATGGGCACTTTTCATGCTATAAGCAGTTTTTCCTAACAAATGCAAGATATAACATTGGCTATCTCCGCAAGGAAACATCAGATCTGCACAACTCATGGTTTTTTGGTCTTCGGGGAGGATGGGGAACATGAAAATGTGTTTGTTTTTTGAATTTGACCTCTATCTGAAATGGGCACTTTTCATGCAATAAGAAGTTTTTCCTAACAAATGCAAGATATAACATGGGCTATCTCCGCAGGGAAACATGAGATCTGCAAAAGTTATGGTTTTTTGGTCTTCGGGGAGGATGGGGAACATGAATATGTGTTTGTTTTTCGAATTTGACCTATATCTCAAATGAGCACTTTTCATGCTCTAAGCAGTTTTTCCTAACAAATGCAAGATATAACATTGGCTATCTCCGCAAGGAAACATCAGATCTGCACAACTCATGGTTTTTTGGTCTTCGGGGAGGAGGGGGAACATGAATATGTGTTTGTTTTTCGAATTTGAGATCTTTCTGTAATGGGCACTTTTCATACTATAAGCAGTTTTTCCTAACAAATGCAAGATTTAACATTGGCTATCTCCGCAAGGAAACATCAGATCTGCTCAACCCATGGTTTTTTGGTCTTCGGGGAGGATGGGGAACATGAATATGTGTTTCTTTTTCGAATTTGAGCTCTTTCTGCAATGGGCACTTTTCTTTTTTTTTTTTTTTTTTTTTTTATTGAAAAGTTTTATAAAATACAATTTTCCTTTAAAAAAACCCACCTTCCCCCTCCCTCCTCCCCTCCCTACCTCCCCCCTATCTCCCCCCCTCCCCCTCCCCCTCCTCCCTCCCCTACCTCCCCCCCTCCACTTCCCCTCCTCCCCCCTCCCCCCCCCCCCCGACTTCCCAGAGCAAAATACAAGGTATATATCTAAAAGGCAATCATAAACAATCATATACTAACAATTATAAACTCTAAAATCCATCACTCTCTAGCTTGTATATAGTAAACCAATCCTTAATAATACTAAATATATATAAAAAACTAAAATAAAAGAAAACTAGCATCATTCCCATCTATATTCTTCCACAATTCACTATTACCTTAACATATTCTCATTTGCACATTAATAAATAGTTCTTACACAAATTAACCCACATTAACCCACAAAACTTTCTTCCTCTTCCTCTGTAGTAAGTTGTCCATTAATTCCAAATTAAAAAAAAAAATCTATTACCATACATAGCATCCCAAAACTTTTTTTTTTTTAAAAAAAAAACACAACTACCACTTAACTATAAATATTTTGTGGAAGTTCCATAGATTTCTACTGATCTTATTTTTTTTCCTTTTTTGAGCGTTTTAAGGCAGCACGCGTCACCCTCTGTTCTCTAAGATCATCCAAAAGAGTTGCAGCTTGAACTCCTCCTGTACCCTTCTCGTCTATCTGTGCATCTTCATCCTCTTGATGTTCTCCTTCTCCAGATCCCTCTGCAGCTTCCAGAAGTGTTGATGGGGTTACTTTCAAGACATTATTATAAAAATCATGCGCTTGCTTCACATTACTCAAACAGTACCTTTTGCCATCATACATGAAGCTCAACCCAGCTGGGATCTCCCATCTGAACCTTATATCTCTTTGCTTGAGCTCTTGCACAAGAAATATAAAATCCTTCCTTCTCTTTAAAATCTTTGGAGGAATTTCTTTTAGAACCAAAACTTGTTGACCAGCAATCACAACTTTGGTATCGTAGGCAGCTTGTATAACTTCATCTCTAATTTCCCTTTTTACAAAATAAACCACCACATCTCTAGGCAACTTTCTCTGTTTAGCAATCCACGAATTCACACGAAACACTTTGTCCATACCTTGTTTTAATTCAGATGCTGGATGGTTCAATACTCCCTCAAAAGCCTCAGAAACCAGCTGCTTTAAATCTTCCTTAATATTCTCTTTTAGGCCTCTAATTCTCACAGCAAACTGCATCTGGTAAAATTGAGCCAAGCTCTGTTCACTGTCGATTTTGTCTTTTAAATCTTCAATTTCCAATACTTTTGCTTCTAATAAAGCATTCTTTTGAATCAAATCTTGCACTTGATCATCCAGCACCTCCACACATTTAGCAACTTTTTGCACTGAGGACAAAATGTCTACCTTCATTTCTCTAAGTTTCTGTTCCATCCTTTCTTCCATTCTCTGCTCCAATTTCTCCAATTTCTCCTCCATCTGTAGAAATTTAACACCCATTGACTCCAAAATTAACTGGGTATGTTTTTCAAGATCCTTCGATGTCAATACATCAGGAGAATGCAACGCCTGCAGCAATGATTGTTGTTGCACCGGAGAATTTCCAGCACTCCGAAAAGTTCTAGGGGGAGGTTTAGCCGCCATCTTTTACTTACAATTGTGACGCACTTTCACTTTAAGTTTTAAGCAAAGTCCATCAAGCTTGAGAGTAAAATAAAATCTTCTTCATCTCTTCATCTTTCCCTCTTGTACTGCTCTGCCTGCTCTTTCCCTTTCATAGTCTCTCCTTCAAGCAGGGATGGTCGCAGACGCCTGGCTCTGCTCCATGAAGTCCGGAGCAGAGACGCTAGCCAGCTGGGAGCAGCCCAGGCTACGGGGGAGTTCAATCCTTCAGCCGCCCAAGCTCCAAGCTCAGGCGGCCCCGGAGAACTCAACCCCCACCTGGGGGCTCACCTCCTCCTCTTCTCCCGAGGAGGGGGCTTCAGATTCGCCCGAACAGCTGATCGGCGCTGTTTCGGGCGAAAAAACACCAGCTGAGCCGCGGGCAGCCCGGGAAGGCTCCCTCCGTCGCCGCGGAGCCACCGGAAGTCTCATGCAATGGGCACTTTTCATACTATAAGCAGTTTTTCCTAACAAATGCAAGATATAACTCATGGGCTATCTCCGCAAGGAAACATGAGATCTGCAAAAGTTATGGTTTTTTGTTCTTCGGGGAGGATGGGGAACATGAATATGTGTTTGTTTTTCGAATTTGAGATCTTTCTGCAATGGGCACTTTTCATACTATAAGCAGTTTTTCCTAACAAATGCAAGGTATTACATTGGCAATCTCCGCAAGGAAACATCAGATCTGCTCAACTCATGGTTTTTTGGTCTTCGGGGAGGAGGGGGAACATGAATATGTGTTTTTCGAATTTGAGCTCTTTCTGCAATGGGCACTTTTCATACTATAAACAGTTTTTCTTAACAAATGCATGATATAACATGGGCTATCTACGCAAGGAAACATGAGATCTGCAAACGTTATGGTTTTTTGGTCTTCGGGGAGGATGGGGAACATGAATATGTTTTTGTTTTTCGAATTTGAGCTCTATCTGAAATGATCACTTTTCATGCTCTAAGCAGTTTTTCCTAACAAATGCAAGATATAACATTGGCTATCTCCGCAAGGAAACATCAGATCTGCACAACTCATGGTTTTTTGGTCTTCGGGGAGGAGGGGGAACATGAATATGTGTTTGTTTTTCGAATTTGAGATCTTTCTGTAATGGGCACTTTTCATACTATAAGCAGTTTTTCCTAACAAATGCAAGATTTAACATTGGCTATCTCCGCAAGGAAACATCAGATCTGCTCAACCCATGGTTTTTTGGTCTTCGGGGAGGATGGGGAACATGAATATGTGTTTCTTTTTCGAATTTGAGCTCTTTCTGCAATGGGCACTTTTCATACTATAAGCAGTTTTTCCTAACAAATGCAAGATATAACATGGGCTATCTCCGCAAGGAAACATGAGATCTGCAAACGTTATGGTTTTTTGGTCTTCGGGGAGGATGGGGAACATGAATATGTTTTTGTTTTTCGAATTTGAGCTCTATCTGAAATGAGCACTTTTCATGCTCTAAGCAGTTTTTCCTAACAAATGCAAGATATAACATTGGCTATCTCCGCAAGGAAACATCAGATCTGCACAACTCATGGTTTTTTGGTCTTCGGGGAGGATGGGGAACATGAATATGTGATTGTTTTTCGAATTTGAGCTCTTTCTGCAATGGGCACTTTTCATACTATAAGCAGTTTTTCCTAACAAATGCAAGATATAACATGGGCTATCTCCGCAAGGAAACATGAGATCTGCAAAAGTTATGGTTTTTTGTTCTTCGGGGAGGATGGGGAACATGAATATGTGTTTGTTTTTCGAATTTGAGCTCTATCTGAAATGATCACTTTTCATGCTCTAAGCAGTTTTTCCTAACAAATGCAAGATATAACATTGGCTATCTCCGCAAGGAAACATAAGATCTGCACAACTCATGGTTTTTTGGTCTTCAGGGAGGATGGGGAACATGAATATGTGATTGTTTTTCGAATTTGAGCTCTTTCTGCAATGGGCACTTTTCATACTATAAGCAGTTTTTCCTAACAAATGCAAGATATAACATGGGCTATCTCCGCAAGGAAACATGAGATCTGCAAAAGTTATGGTTTTTTTTCCTTCGGGGAGGATGGGGAACATGAATATGTGTTTGTTTTTCGAATTTGACCTCTATCTGAAATGAGCACTTTTCATGCTCTAAGCAGTTTTTCCTAACAAATGCAAGATATAACATTGGCTATCTCCGCAAGGAAACATCAGATCTGCACAACTCATGGTTTTTTGGTCTTCGGGGAGGATGGGGAACATGAATATGTGTTTGTTTTTCGAATTTGAGCTCTTTCTGCAATGGGCACTTTTCATGCTATAAGCAGTTTTTCCTAACAAATGCAAGATATAGCATTGGCTATCTCCGCAAGGAAACATCAGATCTGCACAACTCATGGTTTTTTGGTCTTCGGGGAGGCTGGGGAACATGAAAATGTGTTTGTTTTTCGAATTTGACCTCTATCTGAAATGGGCACTTTTCATGCTCTAAGCAGTTTTTCCTAACAAATGCAAGATATAACATGGGCTATCTCCGCAAGGAAACATGAGATCTGCAAACGTTATGGTTTTTTGGTCTTCGGGGAGGATGGGGAACATGAATATGTTTTTGTTTTTCGAATTTGAGCTCTTTCTGCAATGGGCACTTTTCATGCTATAAGCAGTTTTTCCTAACAAATGCAAGATATAACATTGGCTATCTCCGCAAGGAAACATCAGATCTGCACAACTCATGGTTTTTTGGTCTTCGGGGAGGATGGGGAACATGAAAATGTGTTTGTTTTTTGAATTTGACCTCTATCTGAAATGGGCACTTTTCATGCAATAAGAAGTTTTTCCTAACAAATGCAAGATATAACATGGGCTATCTCCGCAGGGAAACATGAGATCTGCAAAAGTTATGGTTTTTTGGTCTTCGGGGAGGATGGGGAACATGAATATGTGTTTGTTTTTCGAATTTGACCTCTATCTGAAATGAGCACTTTTCATGCTCTAAGCAGTTTTTCCTAACAAATGCAAGATATAACATTGGCTATCTCCGCAAGGAAACATCAGATCTGCACAACTCATGGTTTTTTGGTCTTCGGGGAGGAGGGGGAACATGAATATGTGTTTGTTTTTCGAATTTGAGATCTTTCTGTAATGGGCACTTTTCATACTATAAGCAGTTTTTCCTAACAAATGCAAGATTTAACATTGGCTATCTCCGCAAGGAAACATCAGATCTGCTCAACCCATGGTTTTTTGGTCTTCGGGGAGGATGGGGAACATGAATATGTGTTTCTTTTTCGAATTTGAGCTCTTTCTGCAATGGGCACTTTTCATACTATAATCAGTTTTTCCTAACAAATGCAAGATATAACATGGGCTATCTCCGCAAGGAAACATGAGATCTGCAAACGTTATGGTTTTTTGGTCTTCGGGGAGGATGGGGAACATGAATATGTTTTTGTTTTTCGAATTTGAGCTCTATCTGAAATGAGCACTTTTCATGCTCTAAGCAGTTTTTCCTAACAAATGCAAGATATAACATTGGCTATCTCCGCAAGGAAACATCAGATCTGCACAACTCATGGTTTTTTGGTCTTCGGGGAGGATGGGGAACATGAATATGTGATTGTTTTTCGAATTTGAGCTCTTTCTGCAATGGGCACTTTTCATACTATAAGCAGTTTTTCCTAACAAATGCAAGATATAACATGGGCTATCTCCGCAAGGAAACATGAGATCTGCAAAAGTTATGGTTTTTTGTTCTTCGGGGAGGATGGGGAACATGAATATGTGTTTGTTTTTCGAATTTGAGATCTTTCTGCAATGGGCACTTTTCATACTATAAGCAGTTTTTCCTAACAAATGCAAGGTATTACATTGGCAATCTCCGCAAGGAAACATCAGATCTGCTCAACTCATGGTTTTTTGGTCTTCGGGGAGGATGGGGAACATGAATATGTGTTTTTCGAATTTGAGCTCTTTCTGCAATGGGCACTTTTCATACTATAAGCAGTTTTTCCTAACAAATGCAAGATATAACATGGGCTATCTCCGCAAGGAAACATGAGATCTGCAAACGTTATGGTTTTTTGGTCTTCGGGGAGGATGGGGAACATGAATATGTTTTTGTTTTTCGAATTTGAGCTCTATCTGAAATGAGCACTTTTCATGCTCTAAGCAGTTTTTCCTAACAAATGCAAGATATAACATTGGCTATCTCCGCAAGGAAACATCAGATCTGCACAACTCATGGTTTTTTGGTCTTCGGGGAGGATGGGGAACATGAATATGTGATTGTTTTTCGAATTTGAGCTCTTTCTGCAATGGGCACTTTTCATACTATAAGCAGTTTTTCCTAACAAATGCAAGATATAACATGGGCTATCTCCGCAAGGAAACATGAGATCTGCAAAAGTTATGGTTTTTTGTTCTTCGGGGAGGATGGGGAACATGAATATGTGTTTGTTTTTCGAATTTGACCTCTATCTGAAATGAGCACTTTTCATGCTCTAAGCAGTTTTTCCTAACAAATGCAAGATATAACATTGGCTATCTCCGCAAGGAAACATCAGCTGCACAACTCATGGTTTTTTGGTCTTCGGGGATGATGGGGAACATGAATATGTGATTGTTTTTCAAATTTGAGATCTTTCTGCAATGGGCACTTTTCATACTATAAGCAGTTTTTCCTAACAAATGCAAGCTATTACATTGGCAATCTCCGCAAGGAAACATCAGATCTGCTCAACTCATGGTTTTTTGGTCTTTGGGGAGGAGGGGGAACATGAATATGTGTTTGTTTTTCGAATTTGAGCTCTTTCTGCAATGGGCACTTTTCATACTATAAACAGTTTTTCTTAACAAATGCATGATATAACATGGGCTATCTACGCAAGGAAACATGAGATCTGCAAACGTTATGGTTTTTTGGTCTTCGGGGAGGATGGGGAACATGAATATGTTTTTGTTTTTCGAATTTGAGCTCTATCTGAAATGATCACTTTTCATGCTCTAAGCAGTTTTTCCTAACAAATGCAAGATATAACATTGGCTATCTCCGCAAGGAAACATCAGATCTGCACAACTCATGGTTTTTTGGTCTTCGGGGAGGATGGGGAACATGAATATGTGTTTGTTTTTCGAATTTGAGCTCTTTCTGCAATGGGCACTTTTCATGCTATAAGCAGTTTTTCCTAACAAATGCAAGATATAACATTGGCTATCTCCGCAAGGAAACATCAGATCTGCACAACTCATGGTTTTTTGGTCTTCGGGGAGGATGGGGAACATGAATATGTTTTTCGAATTTGAGATCTTTGTGCAATGGGCACTTTTCATACTATTAGCAGTTTTTCCTAACAAATGCAACATATAACATTGGCTATCTCCGCAAGGAAACATCAGATCTGCACAACTCATGGTTTTTTGGTCTTCGGGGACTATGGGGAACATGAATATGTGTTTGTTTTTCGAATTTGAGATCTTTCTGCAATGGGCACTTTTCATACTATAAGCAGTTTTTCCTAACAAATGCAAGCTATTACATTGGCAATCTCCGCAAGGAAACATCAGATCTGCTCAACTCATGGTTTTTTGGTCTTCGGGGAGGAGGGGGAACATGAATATGTGTTTGTTTTTCGAATTTGAGCTCTTTCTGCAATGGGCACTTTTCATACTATAAGCAGTTTTTCCTAACAAATGCATGATATAACATGGGCTATCTACGCAAGGAAACATGAGATCTGCAAACGTTATGGTTTTTTGGTCTTCGGGGAGGAGGGGGAACATGAATATGTTTTTGTTTTTCGAATTTGAGCTCTATCTGAAATGAGCACTTTTCATGCTCTAAGCAGTTTTTCCTAACAAATGCAAGATATAACATTGGCTATCTCCGCAAGGAAACATCAGATCTGCACAACTCATGGTTTTTTGGTCTTCGGGGAGGATGGGGAACATGAATATGTGATTGTTTTTCGAATTTGAGCTCTTTCTGCAATGGGCACTTTTCATACTATAAGCAGTTTTTCCGAACAAATGCAAGATATAACATGGGCTATCTCCGCAAGGAAACATGAGATCTGCAAAAGTTATGGTTTTTTGTTCTTCGGGGAGGATGGGGAACATGAATATGTGTTTGTTTTTCGAATTTGAGATCTTTCTGCAATGGGCACTTTTCATACTATAAGCAGTTTTTCCTAACAAATGCAAGGTATTACATTGGCAATCTCCGCAAGGAAACATCAGATCTGCTCAACTCATGGTTTTTTGGTCTTCGGGGAGGAGGGGGAACATGAATATGTGTTTTTCGAATTTGAGCTCTTTCTGCAATGGGCACTTTTCATACTATAAACAGTTTTTCTTAACAAATGCATGATATAACATGGGCTATCTACGCAAGGAAACATGAGATCTGCAAACGTTATGGTTTTTTGGTCTTCGGGGAGGATGGGGAACATGAATATGTTTTTGTTTTTCGAATTTGAGCTCTATCTGAAATGATCACTTTTCATGCTCTAAGCAGTTTTTCCTAACAAATGCAAGATATAACATTGGCTATCTCCGCAAGGAAACATCAGATCTGCACAACTCATGGTTTTTTGGTCTTCGGGGAGGAGGGGGAACATGAATATGTGTTTGTTTTTCGAATTTGAGATCTTTCTGTAATGGGCACTTTTCATACTATAAGCAGTTTTTCCTAACAAATGCAAGATTTAACATTGGCTATCTCCGCAAGGAAACATCAGATCTGCTCAACCCATGGTTTTTTGGTCTTCGGGGAGGATGGGGAACATGAATATGTGATTGTTTTTCGAATTTGAGCTCTTTCTGCAATGGGCACTTTTCATACTATAAGCAGTTTTTCCTAACAAATGCAAGATATAACATGGGCTATCTCCGCAAGGAAACATGAGATCTGCAAAAGTTATGGTTTTTTGTTCTTCGGGGAGGATGGGGAACATGAATATGTGTTTGTTTTTCGAATTTGAGCTCTATCTGAAATGATCACTTTTCATGCTCTAAGCAGTTTTTCCTAACAAATGCAAGATATAACATTGGCTATCTCCGCAAGGAAACATAAGATCTGCACAACTCATGGTTTTTTGGTCTTCAGGGAGGATGGGGAACATGAATATGTGATTGTTTTTCGAATTTGAGCTCTTTCTGCAATGGGCACTTTTCATACTATAAGCAGTTTTTCCTAACAAATGCAAGATATAACATGGGCTATCTCCGCAAGGAAACATGAGATCTGCAAAAGTTATGGTTTTTTTTCCTTCGGGGAGGATGGGGAACATGAATATGTGTTTGTTTTTCGAATTTGACCTCTATCTGAAATGAGCACTTTTCATGCTCTAAGCAGTTTTTCCTAACAAATGCAAGATATAACATTGGCTATCTCCGCAAGGAAACATCAGATCTGCACAACTCATGGTTTTTTGGTCTTCGGGGAGGATGGGGAACATGAATATGTGTTTGTTTTTCGAATTTGAGCTCTTTCTGCAATGGGCACTTTTCATGCTATAAGCAGTTTTTCCTAACAAATGCAAGATATAGCATTGGCTATCTCCGCAAGGAAACATCAGATCTGCACAACTCATGGTTTTTTGGTCTTCGGGGAGGCTGGGGAACATGAAAATGTGTTTGTTTTTCGAATTTGACCTCTATCTGAAATGGGCACTTTTCATGCTCTAAGCAGTTTTTCCTAACAAATGCAAGATATAACATGGGCTATCTCCGCAAGGAAACATGAGATCTGCAAACGTTATGGTTTTTTGGTCTTCGGGGAGGATGGGGAACATGAATATGTTTTTGTTTTTCGAATTTGAGCTCTTTCTGCAATGGGCACTTTTCATGCTATAAGCAGTTTTTCCTAACAAATGCAAGATATAACATTGGCTATCTCCGCAAGGAAACATCAGATCTGCACAACTCATGGTTTTTTGGTCTTCGGGGAGGATGGGGAACATGAAAATGTGTTTGTTTTTTGAATTTGACCTCTATCTGAAATGGGCACTTTTCATGCAATAAGAAGTTTTTCCTAACAAATGCAAGATATAACATGGGCTATCTCCGCAGGGAAACATGAGATCTGCAAAAGTTATGGTTTTTTGGTCTTCGGGGAGGATGGGGAACATGAATATGTGTTTGTTTTTCGAATTTGACCTCTATCTGAAATGAGCACTTTTCATGCTCTAAGCAGTTTTTCCTAACAAATGCAAGATATAACATTGGCTATCTCCGCAAGGAAACATCAGATCTGCTCAACCCATGGTTTTTTGGTCTTCGGGGAGGATGGGGAACATGAATATGTGTTTCTTTTTCGAATTTGAGCTCTTTCTGCAATGGGCACTTTTCATACTATAATCAGTTTTTCCTAACAAATGCAAGATATAACATGGGCTATCTCCGCAAGGAAACATGAGATCTGCAAACGTTATGGTTTTTTGGTCTTCGGGGAGGATGGGGAACATGAATATGTTTTTGTTTTTCGAATTTGAGCTCTATCTGAAATGAGCACTTTTCATGCTCTAAGCAGTTTTTCCTAACAAATGCAAGATATAACATTGGCTATCTCCGCAAGGAAACATCAGATCTGCACAACTCATGGTTTTTTGGTCTTCGGGGAGGATGGGGAACATGAATATGTGATTGTTTTTCGAATTTGAGCTCTTTCTGCAATGGGCACTTTTCATACTATAAGCAGTTTTTCCTAACAAATGCAAGATATAACATGGGCTATCTCCGCAAGGAAACATGAGATCTGCAAAAGTTATGGTTTTTTGTTCTTCGGGGAGGATGGGGAACATGAATATGTGTTTGTTTTTCGAATTTGAGATCTTTCTGCAATGGGCACTTTTCATACTATAAGCAGTTTTTCCTAACAAATGCAAGGTATTACATTGGCAATCTCCGCAAGGAAACATCAGATCTGCTCAACTCATGGTTTTTTGGTCTTCGGGGAGGATGGGGAACATGAATATGTGTTTTTCGAATTTGAGCTCTTTCTGCAATGGGCACTTTTCATACTATAAGCAGTTTTTCCTAACAAATGCAAGATATAACATGGGCTATCTCCGCAAGGAAACATGAGATCTGCAAACGTTATGGTTTTTTGGTCTTCGGGGAGGATGGGGAACATGAATATGTTTTTGTTTTTCGAATTTGAGCTCTATCTGAAATGAGCACTTTTCATGCTCTAAGCAGTTTTTCCTAACAAATGCAAGATATAACATTGGCTATCTCCGCAAGGAAACATCAGATCTGCACAACTCATGGTTTTTTGGTCTTCGGGGAGGATGGGGAACATGAATATGTGATTGTTTTTCGAATTTGAGCTCTTTCTGCAATGGGCACTTTTCATACTATAAGCAGTTTTTCCTAACAAATGCAAGATATAACATGGGCTATCTCCGCAAGGAAACATGAGATCTGCAAAAGTTATGGTTTTTTGTTCTTCGGGGAGGATGGGGAACATGAATATGTGTTTGTTTTTCGAATTTGACCTCTATCTGAAATGAGCACTTTTCATGCTCTAAGCAGTTTTTCCTAACAAATGCAAGATATAACATTGGCTATCTCCGCAAGGAAACATCAGCTGCACAACTCATGGTTTTTTGGTCTTCGGGGATGATGGGGAACATGAATATGTGATTGTTTTTCAAATTTGAGATCTTTCTGCAATGGGCACTTTTCATACTATAAGCAGTTTTTCCTAACAAATGCAAGCTATTACATTGGCAATCTCCGCAAGGAAACATCAGATCTGCTCAACTCATGGTTTTTTGGTCTTTGGGGAGGAGGGGGAACATGAATATGTGTTTGTTTTTCGAATTTGAGCTCTTTCTGCAATGGGCACTTTTCATACTATAAACAGTTTTTCTTAACAAATGCATGATATAACATGGGCTATCTACGCAAGGAAACATGAGATCTGCAAACGTTATGGTTTTTTGGTCTTCGGGGAGGATGGGGAACATGAATATGTTTTTGTTTTTCGAATTTGAGCTCTATCTGAAATGATCACTTTTCATGCTCTAAGCAGTTTTTCCTAACAAATGCAAGATATAACATTGGCTATCTCCGCAAGGAAACATCAGATCTGCACAACTCATGGTTTTTTGGTCTTCGGGGAGGATGGGGAACATGAATATGTGTTTGTTTTTCGAATTTGAGCTCTTTCTGCAATGGGCACTTTTCATGCTATAAGCAGTTTTTCCTAACAAATGCAAGATATAACATTGGCTATCTCCGCAAGGAAACATCAGATCTGCACAACTCATGGTTTTTTGGTCTTCGGGGAGGATGGGGAACATGAATATGTTTTTCGAATTTGAGATCTTTGTGCAATGGGCACTTTTCATACTATAAGCAGTTTTTCCTAACAAATGCAACATATAACATTGGCTATCTCCGCAAGGAAACATCAGATCTGCACAACTCATGGTTTTTTGGTCTTCGGGGACTATGGGGAACATGAATATGTGTTTGTTTTTCGAATTTGAGATCTTTCTGCAATGGGCACTTTTCATACTATAAGCAGTTTTTCCTAACAAATGCAAGCTATTACATTGGCAATCTCCGCAAGGAAACATCAGATCTGCTCAACTCATGGTTTTTTGGTCTTCGGGGAGGAGGGGGAACATGAATATGTGTTTGTTTTTCGAATTTGAGCTCTTTCTGCAATGGGCACTTTTCATACTATAAGCAGTTTTTCCTAACAAATGCATGATATATCATGGGCTATCTACGCAAGGAAACATGAGATCTGCAAACGTTATGGTTTTTTGGTCTTCGGGGAGGAGGGGGAACATGAATATGTTTTTGTTTTTCGAATTTGAGCTCTATCTGAAATGATCACTTTTCATGCTCTAAGCAGTTTTTCCTAACAAATGCAAGATATAACATTGGCTATCTCCGCAAGGAAACATGAGATCTGCACAACTCATGGTTTTTTGGTCTTCGGGGAGGATGGGGAACATGAATATGTGTTTGTTTTTCGAATTTGACCTCTATCTGAAATTAGCACTTTTCATGCTCTAAGCAGTTTTTCCTAACAAATGCAAGATATAACATTGGCTATCTCCGCAAGGAAACATCAGATCTGCACAACTCATGGTTTTTTGGTCTTCGGGGAGGAGGGGGAACATGAATATGTGTTTGTTTTTCGAATTTGAGATCTTTCTGCAATGGGCACTTTTCATGCTATAAGCACTTTTTCCTAACAAATGCAAGATATAGCATTGGCTATCTCCTCAAGGAAACATCAGATCTGCACAACTCATGGTTTTTTGGTCTTCGGGGAGGATGGGGAACATGAAAATGTGTTTGTTTTTTGAATTTGACCTCTATCTGAAATGGGCACTTTTCATGCAATAAGAAGTTTTTCCTAACAAATGCAAGATATAACATGGGCTATCTCCGCAGGGAAACATGAGATCTACAAAAGTTATGGTTTTTTGGTCTTCGGGGAGAATGGGGAACATGAATATGTGTTTGTTTTTCGAATTTGACCTCTATCTGAAATGAGCACTTTTCATGCTCTAAGCAGTTTTTCCTAACAAATGCAAGATATAACATTGGCTATCTCGGCAAGGAAACATCAGATCTGCACAACTCATGGTTTTTTGGTCTTCGGGGAGGATGGGGAAGATGAATATGTGATTGTTTTTCGAATTTGAGCTCTTTCTGCAATGGGCACTTTTCATACTATAAGCAGTTTTTCCTAACAAATGCAAGATATAACATGGGCTATCTCCGCAAGGAAACATGAGATCTGCAAAAGTTATGGTTTTTTGTTCTTCGGGGAGGATGGGGAACATGAATATGTGTTTGTTTTTCGAATTTGACCTCTATCTGAAATGAGCACTTTTCATGCTCTAAGCAGTTTTTCCTAACAAATGCAAGATATAACATTGGCTATCTCCGCAAGGAAACATCAGATCTGCACAACTCATGGTTTTTTGGTCTTCGGGGAGGATGGGGAACATGAATATGTGATTGTTTTTCGAATTTGAGCTCTTTCTGCAATGGGCACTTTTCATGCTATAAGCAGTTTTTCCTAACAAATGCAAGATATAACATTGGCTATCTCCGCAAGGAAACATCAGATCTGCACAACTCATGGTTTTTTGGTCTTCGGGGAGGATGGGGAACATGAAAATGTGTTTGTTTTTCGAATTTGACCTCTATCTGAAATGGGCACTTTTCATGCTATAAGCAGTTTTTCCTAACAAATGCAAGATATAACATGGGATATCTCTGCAAGGAAACATGAGATCTGCAAAAGTTATGGTTTTTTGGTCTTCGGGGAGGATGGGAAACATGAATATGTGTTTGTTTTTCGAATTTGACCTCTATCTGAAATTAGCACTTTTCATGCTCTAAGCAGTTTTTCCTAACAAATGCAAGATATAACATGGGCTATCTCCGCAAGGAAACATGAGATCTGCAAAAGTTATGGTTTTTTGGTCTTCGGGGAGGATGGGGAACATGAATATGTGTTTGTTTTTCGAATTTGAGATCTTTCTGCAATGGGCACTTTTCATACTATAAACAGTTTTTCCTAACAAATGCAAGATATAACATGGGCTATCTCCGCAAGGAAACATCAGATCTGCAAACGTTATGGTTTTTTGGTCTTCGGGGAGGATGGGGAACATGAATATGTTTTTGTTTTTCGAATTTGAGCTCTTTCTGCAATGTGCACTTTTCATGCTATAAGCACTTTTTCCTAACAAATGCAAGATATAACATTGGCTATCTCCGCAAGGAAACATCAGATCTGCACAACTCATGGTTTTTTGGTCTTCGGGGAGGAGGGGGAACATGAATATGTGTTTGTTTTTCGAATTTGAGCTCTTTCTGCAATGGGCACTTTTCATACTATAAGCAGTTTTTCCTAACAAATGCATGATATAACATGGGCGATCTACGCAAGGAAACATGAGATCTGCAAACGTTATGGTTTTTTGGTCTTCGGGGAGGATGGGGAACATGAATATGTTTTTGTTTTTCGAATTTGAGCTCTATCTGAAATGATCACTTTTCATGCTCTAAGCAGTTTTTCCTAACAAATGCAAGATATAACATTGGCTATCTCCGCAAGGAAACATGAGATCTGCACAACTCATGGTTTTTTGGTCTTCGGGGAGGATGGGGAACATGAATATGTGTTTGTTTTTCGAATTTGACCTCTATCTGAAATTAGCACTTTTCATGCTCTAAGCAGTTTTTCCTAACAAATGCAAGATATAACATTGGCTATCTCCGCAAGGAAACATCAGATCTGCACAACTCATGGTTTTTTGGTCTTCGGGGAGGAGGGGGAACATGAATATGTGTTTGTTTTTCGAATTTGAGATCTTTCTGCAATGGGCACTTTTCATACTATAAGCAGTTTTTCCTAACAAATGCAAGATATAACATTGGCAATCTCCGCAAGGAAACATCAGATCTACTCAACTCATGGTTTTTTGGTCTTCGGGGAGGAGGGGGAACATGAATATGTGTTTGTTTTTCGAATTTGAGCTCTTTCTGCAATGGGCACTTTTCATACTATAAGCAGTTTTTCGTAACAAATGCAAGATATAACATGGGCTATCTCCGCAAGGAAACATGAGATCTGCAAACGTTATGGTTTTTTGCTCTTCGGGGAGGATGGGGAACATGAATATGTTTTTGTTTTTCGAATTTGAGCTCTTTCTGCAATGGGCACTTTTCATGCTATAAGCACTTTTTCCTAACAAATGCAAGATATAGCATTGGCTATCTCCGCAAGGAAACATCAGATCTGCACAACTCATGGTTTTTTGGTCTTCGGGGAGGATGGGGAACATGAATATGTGTTTGTTTTTTGAATTTGACCTCTATCTGAAATGGGCACTTTTCATGCAATAAGAAGTTTTTCCTAACAAATGCAAGATATAACATGGGCTATCTCCGCAGGGAAACATGAGATCTGCAAAAGTTATGGTTTTTTGGTCTTCGGGGAGGATGGGGAAGATGAATATGTGATTGTTTTTCGAATTTGAGCTCTTTCTGCAATGGGCACTTTTCATACTATAAGCAGTTTTTCCTAACAAATGCAAGATATAACATGGGCTATCTCCGCAAGGAAACATGAGATCTGCAAAAGTTATGGTTTTTTGTTCTTCGGGGAGGATGGGGAACATGAATATGTGTTTGTTTTTCGAATTTGACCTCTATCTGAAATGAGCACTTTTCATGCTCTAAGCAGTTTTTCCTAACAAATGCAAGATATAACATTGGCTATCTCCGCAAGGAAACATCAGATCTGCACAACTCATGGTTTTTTGGTCTTCGGGGAGGATGGGGAACATGAATATGTGATTGTTTTTCGAATTTGAGCTCTTTCTGCAATGGGCACTTTTCATGCTATAAGCAGTTTTTCCTAACAAATGCAAGATATAACATTGGCTATCTCCGCAAGGAAACATCAGATCTGCACAACTCATGGTTTTTTGGTCTTCGGGGAGGATGGGGAACATGAAAATGTGTTTGTTTTTCGAATTTGACCTCTATCTGAAATGGGCACTTTTCATGCTATAAGCAGTTTTTCCTAACAAATGCAAGATATAACATGGGATATCTCTGCAAGGAAACATGAGATCTGCAAAAGTTATGGTTTTTTGGTCTTCGGGGAGGATGGGAAACATGAATATGTGTTTGTTTTTCGAATTTGACCTCTATCTGAAATTAGCACTTTTCATGCTCTAAGCAGTTTTTCCTAACAAATGCAAGATATAACATGGGCTATCTCCGCAAGGAAACATGAGATCTGCAAAAGTTATGGTTTTTTGGTCTTCGGGGAGGATGGGGAACATGAATATGTGTTTGTTTTTCGAATTTGAGATCTTTCTGCAATGGGCACTTTTCATACTATAAACAGTTTTTCCTAACAAATGCAAGATATAACATGGGCTATCTCCGCAAGGAAACATCAGATCTGCAAACGTTATGGTTTTTTGGTCTTCGGGGAGGATGGGGAACATGAATATGTTTTTGTTTTTCGAATTTGAGCTCTTTCTGCAATGGGCACTTTTCATGCTATAAGCACTTTTTCCTAACAAATGCAAGATATAACATTGGCTATCTCCGCAAGGAAACATGAGATCTGCTCAACTCATGGTTTTTTGGTCTTCGGGGAGGAGGGGGAACATGAATATGTGTTTGTTTTTCGAATTTGAGCTCTTTCTGCAATGGGCACTTTTCATACTATAAGCAGTTTTTCCTAACAAATGCAAGCTATTACATTGGCAATCTCCGCAAGGAAACATCAGATCTGCTCAACTCATGGTTTTTTGGTCTTCGGGGAGGAGGGGGAACATGAATATGTGTTTGTTTTTCGAATTTGAGCTCTTTCTGCAATGGGCACTTTTCATACTATAAACAGTTTTTCTTAACAAATGCATGATATAACATGGGCTATCTACGCAAGGAAACATGAGATCTGCAAACGTTATGGTTTTTTGGTCTTCGGGGAGGATGGGGAACATGAATATGTTTTTGTTTTTCGAATTTGAGCTCTATCTGAAATGATCACTTTTCATGCTCTAAGCAGTTTTTCCTAACAAATGCAAGATATAACATTGGCTATCTCCGCAAGGAAACATCAGATCTGCACAAGTCATGGTTTTTTGGTCTTCGGGGAGGATGGGGAACATGAATATGTGTTTGTTTTTCGAATTTGAGCTCTTTCTGCAATGGGCACTTTTCATGCTATAAGCAGTTTTTCCTAACAAATGCAAGATATAACATTGGCTATCTCCGCAAGGAAACATCAGATCTGCACAACTCATGGTTTTTTGGTCTTCGGGGACTATGGGGAACATGAATATGTGTTTGTTTTTCGAATTTGAGATCTTTCTGCAATGGGCACTTTTCATACTATAAGCAGTTTTTCCTAACAAATGCAAGCTATTACATTGGCAATCTCCGCAAGGAAACATCAGATCTGCTCAACTCATGGTTTTTTGGTCTTCGGGGAGGAGGGGGAATATGAATATGTGTTTGTTTTTCGAATTTGAGCTCTTTCTGCAATGGGCACTTTTCATACTATAAGCAGTTTTTCCTAACAAATGCATGATATAACATGGGCTATCTACGCAAGGAAACATGAGATCTGCAAACGTTATGGTTTTTTGGTCTTCGGGGAGGATGGGGAACATGAATATGTTTTTGTTTTTCGAATTTGAGCTCTATCTGAAATGATCACTTTTCATGCTCTAAGCAGTTTTTCCTAACAAATGCATGATATAACATTGGCTATCTCCGCAAGGAAACATGAGATCTGCACAACTCATGGTTTTTTGGTCTTCGGGGAGGATGGGGAACATGAATATGTGTTTGTTTTTCGAATTTGACCTCTATCTGAAATTAGCACTTTTCATGCTCTAAGCAGTTTTTCCTAACAAATGCAAGATATAACATTGGCTATCTCCGCAAGGAAACATCAGATCTGCACAACTCATGGTTTTTTGGTCTTCGGGGAGGAGGGGGAACATGAATATGTGTTTGTTTTTCGAATTTGAGATCTTTCTGCAATGGGCACTTTTCATACTATAAGCAGTTTTTCCTAACAAATGCAAGATATAACATTGGCAATCTCCGCAAGGAAACATCAGATCTGCTCAACTCATGGTTTTTTGGTCTTCGGGGAGGAGGGGGAACATGAATATGTGTTTGTTTTTCGAATTTGAGCTCTTTCTGCAATGGGCACTTTTCATACTATAAGCAGTTTTTCCTAACAAATGCAAGATATAACATGGGCTATCTCCGCAAGGAAACATGAGATCTGCAAACGTTATGGTTTTTTGCTCTTCGGGGAGGATGGGGAACATGAATATGTTTTTGTTTTTCGAATTTGAGCTCTTTCTGCAATGGGCACTTTTCATGCTATAAGCACTTTTTCCTAACAAATGCAAGATATAGCATTGGCTATCTCCGCAAGGAAACATCAGATCTGCACAACTCATGGTTTTTTGGTCTTCGGGGAGGATGGGGAACATGAAAATGTGTTTGTTTTTTGAATTTGACCTCTATCTGAAATGGGCACTTTTCATGCAATAAGAAGTTTTTCCTAACAAATGCAAGATATAACATGGGCTATCTCCGCAGGGAAACATGAGATCTGCAAAAGTTATGGTTTTTTGGTCTTCGGGGAGGATGGGGAACATGAATATGTGTTTGTTTTTCGAATTTGACCTCTATCTGAAATGAGCACTTTTCATGCTCTAAGCAGTTTTTCCTAACAAATGCAAGATATAACATTGGCTATCTCGGCAAGGAAACATCAGATCTGCACAACTCATGGTTTTTTGGTCTTCGGGGAGGATGGGGAACATGAATATGTGATTGTTTTTCGAATTTGAGCTCTTTCTGCAATGGGCACTTTTCATACTATAAGCAGTTTTTCCTAACAAATGCAAGATATAACATGGGCTATCTCCGCAAGGAAACATGAGATCTGCAAAAGTTATGGTTTTTTGTTCTTCGGGGAGGATGGGGAACATGAATATGTGTTTGTTTTTCGAATTTGACCTCTATCTGAAATGAGCACTTTTCATGCTCTAAGCAGTTTTTCCTAACAAATGCAAGATATAACATTGGCTATCTCCGCAAGGAAACATCAGATCTGCACAACTCATGGTTTTTTGGTCTTCGGGGAGGATGGGGAACATGAATATGTGATTGTTTTTCGAATTTGAGCTCTTTCTGCAATGGGCACTTTTCATGCTATAAGCAGTTTTTCCTAACAAATGCAAGATATAACATTGGCTATCTCCGCAAGGAAACATCAGATCTGCACAACTCATGGTTTTTTGGTCTTCGGGGAGGATGGGGAACATGAAAATGTGTTTGTTTTTCGAATTTGACCTCTATCTGAAATGGGCACTTTTCATGCTATAAGCAGTTTTTCCTAACAAATGCAAGATATAACATGGGATATCTCTGCAAGGAAACATGAGATCTGCAAAAGTTATGGTTTTTTGGTCTTCGGGGAGGATGGGAAACATGAATATGTGTTTGTTTTTCGAATTTGACCTCTATCTGAAATTAGCACTTTTCATGCTCTAAGCAGTTTTTCCTAACAAATGCAAGATATAACATGGGCTATCTCCGCAAGGAAACATGAGATCTGCAAAAGTTATGGTTTTTTGGTCTTCGGGGAGGATGGGGAACATGAATATGTGTTTGTTTTTCGAATTTGAGATCTTTCTGCAATGGGCACTTTTCATACTATAAGCAGTTTTTCCTAACAAATGCAAGATATAACATGGGCTATCTCCGCAAGGAAACATCAGATCTGCAAACGTTATGGTTTTTTGGTCTTCGGGGAGGATGGGGAACATGAATATGTTTTTGTTTTTCGAATTTGAGCTCTTTCTGCAATGGGCACTTTTCATGCTATAAGCAGTTTTTCCTAACAAATGCAAGATATAACATTGGCTATCTCCGCAAGGAAACATCAGATCTGCACAACTCATGGTTTTTTGGTCTTCGGGGAGGATGGGGAACATGAAAATGTGTTTGTTTTTCGAATTTGACCTCTATCTGAAATGGGCACTTTTCATGCTATAAGCAGTTTTTCCTAACAAATGCAAGATATAACATGGGATATCTCTGCAAGGAAACATGAGATCTGCAAAAGTTATGGTTTTTTGGTCTTCGGGGAGGATGGGAAACATGAATATGTGTTTGTTTTTCGAATTTGACCTCTATCTGAAATTAGCACTTTTCATGCTCTAAGCAGTTTTTCCTAACAAATGCAAGATATAACATGGGCTATCTCCGCAAGGAAACATGAGATCTGCAAAAGTTATGGTTTTTTGGTCTTCGGGGAGGATGGGGAAGATGAATATGTGTTTGTTTTTCGAATTTGAGATCTTTCTGCAATGGGCACTTTTCATACTATAAGCAGTTTTTCCTAACAAATGCAAGATATAACATGGGCTATCTCCGCAAGGAAACATGAGATCTGCACAACTCATGGTTTTTTGGTCTTCGGGGAGGATGGGGAAGATGAATATGTGATTGTTTTTCGAATTTGAGCTCTTTCTGCAATGGGCACTTTTCATACTATAAGCAGTTTTTCCTAACAAATGCAAGATATAACATGGGCTATCTCCGCAAGGAAACATGAGATCTGCAAAAGTTATGGTTTTTTGTTCTTTGGGGAGGATGGGGAACATGAATATGTGTTTGTTTTTCGAATTTGACCTCTATCTGAAATGAGCACTTTTCATGCTCTAAGCAGTTTTTCCTAACAAATGCAAGATATAACATTGGCTATCTCCGCAAGGAAACATCAGATCTGCACAACTCATGGTTTTTTGGTCTTCGGGGAGGATGGGGAACATGAATATGTGATTGTTTTTCGAATTTGAGCTCTTTCTGCAATGGGCACTTTTCATGCTATAAGCAGTTTTTCCTAACAAATGCAAGATATAACATTGGCTATCTCCGCAAGGAAACATCAGATCTGCACAACTCATGGTTTTTTGGTCTTCGGGGAGGATGGGGAACATGAAAATGTGTTTGTTTTTCGAATTTGACCTCTATCTGAAATGGGCACTTTTCATGCTATAAGCAGTTTTTCCTAACAAATGCAAGATATAACATGGGATATCTCTGCAAGGAAACATGAGATCTGCAAAAGTTATGGTTTTTTGGTCTTCGGGGAGGATGGGAAACATGAATATGTGTTTGTTTTTCGAATTTGACCTCTATCTGAAATTAGCACTTTTCATGCTCTAAGCAGTTTTTCCTAACAAATGCAAGATATAACATGGGCTATCTCCGCAAGGAAACATGAGATCTGCAAAAGTTATGGTTTTTTGGTCTTCGGGGAGGATGGGGAACATGAATATGTGTTTGTTTTTCGAATTTGAGATCTTTCTGCAATGGGCACTTTTCATACTATAAACAGTTTTTCCTAACAAATGCAAGATATAACATGGGCTATCTCCGCAAGGAAACATCAGATCTGCAAACGTTATGGTTTTTTGGTCTTCGGGGAGGATGGGGAACATGAATATGTTTTTGTTTTTCGAATTTGAGCTCTTTCTGCAATGGGCACTTTTCATGCTATAAGCACTTTTTCCTAACAAATGCAAGATATAACATTGGCTATCTCCGCAAGGAAACATGAGATCTGCTCAACTCATGGTTTTTTGGTCTTCGGGGAGGAGGGGGAACATGAATATGTGTTTGTTTTTCGAATTTGAGCTCTTTCTGCAATGGGCACTTTTCATACTATAAGCAGTTTTTCCTAACAAATGCAAGCTATTACATTGGCAATCTCCGCAAGGAAACATCAGATCTGCTCAACTCATGGTTTTTTGGTCTTCGGGGAGGAGGGGGAACATGAATATGTGTTTGTTTTTCGAATTTGAGCTCTTTCTGCAATGGGCACTTTTCATACTATAAACAGTTTTTCTTAACAAATGCATGATATAACATGGGCTATCTACGCAAGGAAACATGAGATCTGCAAACGTTATGGTTTTTTGGTCTTCGGGGAGGATGGGGAACATGAATATGTTTTTGTTTTTCGAATTTGAGCTCTATCTGAAATGATCACTTTTCATGCTCTAAGCAGTTTTTCCTAACAAATGCAAGATATAACATTGGCTATCTCCGCAAGGAAACATCAGATCTGCACAAGTCATGGTTTTTTGGTCTTCGGGGAGGATGGGGAACATGAATATGTGTTTGTTTTTCGAATTTGAGCTCTTTCTGCAATGGGCACTTTTCATGCTATAAGCAGTTTTTCCTAACAAATGCAAGATATAACATTGGCTATCTCCGCAAGGAAACATCAGATCTGCACAACTCATGGTTTTTTGGTCTTCGGGGACTATGGGGAACATGAATATGTGTTTGTTTTTCGAATTTGAGATCTTTCTGCAATGGGCACTTTTCATACTATAAGCAGTTTTTCCTAACAAATGCAAGCTATTACATTGGCAATCTCCGCAAGGAAACATCAGATCTGCTCAACTCATGGTTTTTTGGTCTTCGGGGAGGAGGAGGAATATGAATATGTGTTTGTTTTTCGAATTTGAGCTCTTTCTGCAATGGGCACTTTTCATACTATAAGCAGTTTTTCCTAACAAATGCATGATATAACATGGGCTATCTACGCAAGGAAACATGAGATCTGCAAACGTTATGGTTTTTTGGTCTTCGGGGAGGATGGGGAACATGAATATGTTTTTGTTTTTCGAATTTGAGCTCTATCTGAAATGATCACTTTTCATGCTCTAAGCAGTTTTTCCTAACAAATGCAAGATATAACATTGGCTATCTCCGCAAGGAAACATGAGATCTGCACAACTCATGGTTTTTTGGTCTTCGGGGAGGATGGGGAACATGAATATGTGTTTGTTTTTCGAATTTGACCTCTATCTGAAATTAGCACTTTTCATGCTCTAAGCAGTTTTTCCTAACAAATGCAAGATATAACATTGGCTATCTCCGCAAGGAAACATCAGATCTGCACAACTCATGGTTTTTTGGTCTTCGGGGAGGAGGGGGAACATGAATATGTGTTTGTTTTTCGAATTTGAGATCTTTCTGCAATGGGCACTTTTCATACTATAAGCAGTTTTTCCTAACAAATGCAAGATATAACATTGGCAATCTCCGCAAGGAAACATCAGATCTGCTCAACTCATGGTTTTTTGGTCTTCGGGGAGGAGGGGGAACATGAATATGTGTTTGTTTTTCGAATTTGAGCTCTTTCTGCAATGGGCACTTTTCATACTATAAGCAGTTTTTCCTAACAAATGCAAGATATAACATGGGCTATCTCCGCAAGGAAACATGAGATCTGCAAACGTTATGGTTTTTTGCTCTTCGGGGAGGATGGGGAACATGAATATGTTTTTGTTTTTCGAATTTGAGCTCTTTCTGCAATGGGCACTTTTCATGCTATAAGCACTTTTTCCTAACAAATGCAAGATATAGCATTGGCTATCTCCGCAAGGAAACATCAGATCTGCACAACTCATGGTTTTTTGGTCTTCGGGGAGGATGGGGAACATGAAAATGTGTTTGTTTTTTGAATTTGACCTCTATCTGAAATGGGCACTTTTCATGCAATAAGAAGTTTTTCCTAACAAATGCAAGATATAACATGGGCTATCTCCGCAGGGAAACATGAGATCTGCAAAAGTTATGGTTTTTTGGTCTTCGGGGAGGATGGGGAACATGAATATGTGTTTGTTTTTCGAATTTGACCTCTATCTGAAATGAGCACTTTTCATGCTCTAAGCAGTTTTTCCTAACAAATGCAAGATATAACATTGGCTATCTCGGCAAGGAAACATCAGATCTGCACAACTCATGGTTTTTTGGTCTTCGGGGAGGATGGGGAACATGAATATGTGATTGTTTTTCGAATTTGAGCTCTTTCTGCAATGGGCACTTTTCATACTATAAGCAGTTTTTCCTAACAAATGCAAGATATAACATGGGCTATCTCCGCAAGGAAACATGAGATCTGCAAAAGTTATGGTTTTTTGTTCTTCGGGGAGGATGGGGAACATGAATATGTGTTTGTTTTTCGAATTTGACCTCTATCTGAAATGAGCACTTTTCATGCTCTAAGCAGTTTTTCCTAACAAATGCAAGATATAACATTGGCTATCTCCGCAAGGAAACATCAGATCTGCACAACTCATGGTTTTTTGGTCTTCGGGGAGGATGGGGAACATGAATATGTGATTGTTTTTCGAATTTGAGCTCTTTCTGCAATGGGCACTTTTCATGCTATAAGCAGTTTTTCCTAACAAATGCAAGATATAACATTGGCTATCTCCGCAAGGAAACATCAGATCTGCACAACTCATGGTTTTTTGGTCTTCGGGGACTATGGGGAACATGAATATGTGTTTGTTTTTCGAATTTGAGATCTTTCTGCAATGGGCACTTTTCATACTATAAGCAGTTTTTCCTAACAAATGCAAGCTATTACATTGGCAATCTCCGCAAGGAAACATCAGATCTGCTCAACTCATGGTTTTTTGGTCTTCGGGGAGGAGGAGGAATATGAATATGTGTTTGTTTTTCGAATTTGAGCTCTTTCTGCAATGGGCACTTTTCATACTATAAGCAGTTTTTCCTAACAAATGCATGATATAACATGGGCTATCTACGCAAGGAAACATGAGATCTGCAAACGTTATGGTTTTTTGGTCTTCGGGGAGGATGGGGAACATGAATATGTTTTTGTTTTTCGAATTTGAGCTCTATCTGAAATGATCACTTTTCATGCTCTAAGCAGTTTTTCCTAACAAATGCAAGATATAACATTGGCTATCTCCGCAAGGAAACATGAGATCTGCACAACTCATGGTTTTTTGGTCTTCGGGGAGGATGGGGAACATGAATATGTGTTTGTTTTTCGAATTTGACCTCTATCTGAAATTAGCACTTTTCATGCTCTAAGCAGTTTTTCCTAACAAATGCAAGATATAACATTGGCTATCTCCGCAAGGAAACATCAGATCTGCACAACTCATGGTTTTTTGGTCTTCGGGGAGGAGGGGGAACATGAATATGTGTTTGTTTTTCGAATTTGAGATCTTTCTGCAATGGGCACTTTTCATACTATAAGCAGTTTTTCCTAACAAATGCAAGATATAACATTGGCAATCTCCGCAAGGAAACATCAGATCTGCTCAACTCATGGTTTTTTGGTCTTCGGGGAGGAGGGGGAACATGAATATGTGTTTGTTTTTCGAATTTGAGCTCTTTCTGCAATGGGCACTTTTCATACTATAAGCAGTTTTTCCTAACAAATGCAAGATATAACATGGGCTATCTCCGCAAGGAAACATGAGATCTGCAAACGTTATGGTTTTTTGCTCTTCGGGGAGGATGGGGAACATGAATATGTTTTTGTTTTTCGAATTTGAGCTCTTTCTGCAATGGGCACTTTTCATGCTATAAGCACTTTTTCCTAACAAATGCAAGATATAGCATTGGCTATCTCCGCAAGGAAACATCAGATCTGCACAACTCATGGTTTTTTGGTCTTCGGGGAGGATGGGGAACATGAAAATGTGTTTGTTTTTTGAATTTGACCTCTATCTGAAATGGGCACTTTTCATGCAATAAGAAGTTTTTCCTAACAAATGCAAGATATAACATGGGCTATCTCCGCAGGGAAACATGAGATCTGCAAAAGTTATGGTTTTTTGGTCTTCGGGGAGGATGGGGAACATGAATATGTGTTTGTTTTTCGAATTTGACCTCTATCTGAAATGAGCACTTTTCATGCTCTAAGCAGTTTTTCCTAACAAATGCAAGATATAACATTGGCTATCTCGGCAAGGAAACATCAGATCTGCACAACTCATGGTTTTTTGGTCTTCGGGGAGGATGGGGAACATGAATATGTGATTGTTTTTCGAATTTGAGCTCTTTCTGCAATGGGCACTTTTCATACTATAAGCAGTTTTTCCTAACAAATGCAAGATATAACATGGGCTATCTCCGCAAGGAAACATGAGATCTGCAAAAGTTATGGTTTTTTGTTCTTCGGGGAGGATGGGGAACATGAATATGTGTTTGTTTTTCGAATTTGACCTCTATCTGAAATGAGCACTTTTCATGCTCTAAGCAGTTTTTCCTAACAAATGCAAGATATAACATTGGCTATCTCCGCAAGGAAACATCAGATCTGCACAACTCATGGTTTTTTGGTCTTCGGGGAGGATGGGGAACATGAATATGTGATTGTTTTTCGAATTTGAGCTCTTTCTGCAATGGGCACTTTTCATGCTATAAGCAGTTTTTCCTAACAAATGCAAGATATAACATTGGCTATCTCCGCAAGGAAACATCAGATCTGCACAACTCATGGTTTTTTGGTCTTCGGGGAGGATGGGGAACATGAAAATGTGTTTGTTTTTCGAATTTGACCTCTATCTGAAATGGGCACTTTTCATGCTATAAGCAGTTTTTCCTAACAAATGCAAGATATAACATGGGATATCTCTGCAAGGAAACATGAGATCTGCAAAAGTTATGGTTTTTTGGTCTTCGGGGAGGATGGGAAACATGAATATGTGTTTGTTTTTCGAATTTGACCTCTATCTGAAATTAGCACTTTTCATGCTCTAAGCAGTTTTTCCTAACAAATGCAAGATATAACATGGGCTATCTCCGCAAGGAAACATGAGATCTGCAAAAGTTATGGTTTTTTGGTCTTCGGGGAGGATGGGGAACATGAATATGTGTTTGTTTTTCGAATTTGAGATCTTTCTGCAATGGGCACTTTTCATACTATAAGCAGTTTTTCCTAACAAATGCAAGATATAACATGGGCTATCTCCGCAAGGAAACATCAGATCTGCAAACGTTATGGTTTTTTGGTCTTCGGGGAGGATGGGGAACATGAATATGTTTTTGTTTTTCGAATTTGAGCTCTTTCTGCAATGGGCACTTTTCATGCTATAAGCAGTTTTTCCTAACAAATGCAAGATATAACATTGGCTATCTCCGCAAGGAAACATCAGATCTGCACAACTCATGGTTTTTTGGTCTTCGGGGAGGATGGGGAACATGAAAATGTGTTTGTTTTTCGAATTTGACCTCTATCTGAAATGGGCACTTTTCATGCTATAAGCAGTTTTTCCTAACAAATGCAAGATATAACATGGGATATCTCTGCAAGGAAACATGAGATCTGCAAAAGTTATGGTTTTTTGGTCTTCGGGGAGGATGGGAAACATGAATATGTGTTTGTTTTTCGAATTTGACCTCTATCTGAAATTAGCACTTTTCATGCTCTAAGCAGTTTTTCCTAACAAATGCAAGATATAACATGGGCTATCTCCGCAAGGAAACATGAGATCTGCAAAAGTTATGGTTTTTTGGTCTTCGGGGAGGATGGGGAACATGAATATGTGTTTGTTTTTCGAATTTGAGATCTTTCTGCAATGGGCACTTTTCATACTATAAGCAGTTTTTCCTAACAAATGCAAGATATAACATGGGCTATCTCCGCAAGGAAACATCAGATCTGCAAACGTTATGGTTTTTTGGTCTTCGGGGAGGATGGGGAACATGAATATGTTTTTGTTTTTCGAATTTGAGCTCTTTCTGCAATGGGCACTTTTCATGCTATAAGCACTTTTTCCTAACAAATGCAAGATATAACATTGGCTATCTCCGCAAGGAAACATGAGATCTGCTCAACTCATGGTTTTTTGGTCTTCGGGGAGGAGGGGGAACATGAATATGTGTTTGTTTTTCGAATTTGAGCTCTTTCTGCAATGGGCACTTTTCATACTATAAGCAGTTTTTCCTAACAAATGCAAGATATAACATTGGCAATCTCCGCAAGGAAACATCAGATCTGGTCAACTCATGGTTTTTTGGTCTTCGGGGAGGAGGGGGAACATGAATATGTGTTTGTTTTTCGAATTTGAACTCTTTCTGCAATGGGCACTTTTCATACTATAAGCAGTTTTTCCTAACAAATGCAAGATATAACATGGGCTATCTCCGCAAGGAAACATCAGATCTGCAAACGTTATGGTTTTTTGGTCTTCGGGGAGGATGGGGAACATGAATATGTTTTTGTTTTTCGAATTTGAGCTCTTTCTGCAATGGGCACTTTTCATGCTATAAGCACTTTTTCCTAACAAATGCAAGATATAACATGGGATATCTCCGCAAGGAAACATGAGATCTGCAAAAGTTATGGTTTTTTGGTCTTCGGGGAGGATGGGGAACATGAATATGTGTTTGTTTTTCGAACTTGAGCTCTATCTGAAATGAGCACTTTTCATGCTCTAAGCAGTTTTTCCTAACAAATGCAAGATATAACATTGGCTATCTCCGCAAGGAAACATCAGATCTGCACAACTCATGGTTTTTTGGTCTTCGGGGAGGATGGGGAACATGAATATGTGATTGTTTTTCGAATTTGAGATCTTTCTGCAATGGGCACTTTTCATACTATAAGCAGTTTTTCCTAACAAATGCAAGATATAACATTGGCTATCTCCGCAAGGAAACATCAGATCTGCACAACTCATGGTTTTTTGGTCTTCGGGGAGGATGGGGAACATGAAAATGTGTTTGTTTTTTGAATTTGACCTCTATCTGAAATGGGCACTTTTCATGCAATAAGAAGTTTTTCCTAACAAATGCAAGATATAACATGGGCTATCTCCGCAGGGAAACATGAGATCTGCAAAAGTTATGGTTTTTTGGTCTTCGGGGAGGATGGGGAACATGAATATGTGTTTGTTTTTCGAATTTGACCTCTATCTGAAATGAGCACTTTTCATGCTCTAAGCAGTTTTTCCTAACAAATGCAAGATATAACATTGGCTATCTCCGCAAGGAAACATCAGATCTGCACAACTCATGGTTTTTTGGTCTTCGGGGAGGAGGGGGAACATGAATATGTGTTTGTTTTTCGAATTTGAGATCTTTCTGTAATGGGCACTTTTCATACTATAAGCAGTTTTTCCTAACAAATGCAAGATTTAACATTGGCTATCTCCGCAAGGAAACATCAGATCTGCTCAACCCATGGTTTTTTGGTCTTCGGGGAGGATGGGGAACATGAATATGTGTTTCTTTTTCGAATTTGAGCTCTTTCTGCAATGGGCACTTTTCATACTATAAGCAGTTTTTCCTAACAAATGCAAGATATAACATGGGCTATCTCCGCAAGGAAACATGAGATCTGCAAACGTTATGGTTTTTTGGTCTTCGGGGAGGATGGGGAACATGAATATGTTTTTGTTTTTCGAATTTGAGCTCTATCTGAAATGAGCACTTTTCATGCTCTAAGCAGTTTTTCCTAACAAATGCAAGATATAACATTGGCTATCTCCGCAAGGAAACATCAGATCTGCACAACTCATGGTTTTTTGGTCTTCGGGGAGGATGGGGAACATGAATATGTGATTGTTTTTCGAATTTGAGCTCTTTCTGCAATGGGCACTTTTCATACTATAAGCAGTTTTTCCTAACAAATGCAAGATATAACATGGGCTATCTCCGCAAGGAAACATGAGATCTGCAAAAGTTATGGTTTTTTTTTCTTCGGGGAGGATGGGGAACATGAATATGTGTTTGTTTTTCGAATTTGACCTCTATCTGAAATGAGCACTTTTCATGCTCTAAGCAGTTTTTCCTAACAAATGCAAGATATAACATTGGCTATCTCCGCAAGGAATCATCAGATCTGCACAACTCATGGTTTTTTGGTCTTCGGGGAGGATGGGGAACATGAATATGTGATTGTTTTTCGAATTTGAGCTCTTTCTGCAATGGGCACTTTTCATGCTATAAGCAGTTTTTCCTAACAAATGCAAGATATAACATTGGCTATCTCCGCAAGGAAACTTCAGATCTGCACAACTCATGGTTTTTTGGTCTTCGGGGAGGATGGGGAACATGAATATGTGTTTGTTTTTCGAATTTGAGATCTTTCTGCAATGGGCACTTTTCATACTATAAGCAGTTTTTCCTAACAAATGCAAGGTATTACATTGGCAATCTCCGCAAGGAAACATCAGATCTGCTCAACTCATGGTTTTTTGGTCTTCGGGGAGGAGGGGGAACATGAATATGTGTTTGTTTTTCGAATTTGAGCTCTTTCTGCAATGGGCACTTTTCATACTATAAACAGTTTTTCTTAACAAATGCATGATATAACATGGGCTATCTACGCAAGGAAACATGAGATCTGCAAACGTTATGGTTTTTTGGTCTTCGGGGAGGATGGGGAACATGAATATGTTTTTGTTTTTCGAATTTGAGCTCTATCTGAAATGATCACTTTTCATGCTCTAAGCAGTTTTTCCTAACAAATGCAAGATATAACATTGGCTATCTCCGCAAGGAAACATCAGATCTGCACAACTCATGGTTTTTTGGTCTTCGGGGAGGAGGGGGAACATGAATATGTGTTTGTTTTTCGAATTTGAGATCTTTCTGTAATGGGCACTTTTCATACTATAAGCAGTTTTTCCTAACAAATGCAAGATTTAACATTGGCTATCTCCGCAAGGAAACATCAGATCTGCTCAACCCTTGGTTTTTTGGTCTTCGGGGAGGATGGGGAACATGAATATGTGATTGTTTTTCGAATTTGAGCTCTTTCTGCAATGGGCACTTTTCATGCTATAAGCAGTTTTTCCTAACAAATGCAAGATATAACATTGGCTATCTCCGCAAGGAAACATCAGATCTGCACAACTCATGGTTTTTTGGTCTTCGGGGAGGATGGGGAACATGAATATGTGTTTGTTTTTCGAATTTGAGATCTTTCTGCAATGGGCACTTTTCATACTATAAGCAGTTTTTCCTAACAAATGCAAGCTATTACATTGGCAATCTCCGCAAGGAAACATCAGATCTGCTCAACTCATGGTTTTTTGGTCTTCGGGGAGGAGGGGGAACATGAATATGTGTTTGTTTTTCGAATTTGAGCTCTTTCTGCAATGGGCACTTTTCATACTATAAGCAGTTTTTCCTAACAAATGCAAGATATAACATGGGCTATCTCCGCAAGGAAACATGAGATCTGCAAACGTTATGGTTTTTTGGTCTTCGGGGAGGATGGGGAACATGAATATGTTTTTGTTTTTCGAATTTGAGCTCTATCTGAAATAAGCACTTTTCATGCTCTAAGCAGTTTTTCCTAACAAATGCAAGATATAACATTGGCTATCTCCGCAAGGAAACATCAGATCTGCACAACTCATGGTTTTTTGGTCTTCGGGGAGGATGGGGAACATGAATATGTGATTGTTTTTCGAATTTGAGCTCTTTCTGCAATGGGCACTTTTCATACTATAAGCAGTTTTTCCTAACAAATGCAAGATATAACATGGGCTATCTCCGCAAGGAAACATGAGATCTGCAAAAGTTATGGTTTTTTGTTCTTCGGGGAGGATGGGGAACATGAATATGTGTTTGTTTTTCGAATTTGACCTCTATCTGAAATGAGCACTTTTCATGCTCTAAGCAGTTTTTCCTAACAAATGCAAGATATAACATTGGCTATCTCCGCAAGGAAACATCAGATCTGCACAACTGATGGTTTTTTGGTCTTCGGGGAGGATGGGGAACATGAATATGTGATTGTTTTTCGAATTTGAGCTCTTTCTGCAATGGGCACTTTTCATGCTATAAGCAGTTTTTCCTAACAAATGCAAGATATAACATTGGCTATCTCCGCAAGGAAACATCAGATCTGCACAACTCATGGTTTTTTGGTCTTCGGGGAGGATGGGGAACATGAATATGTGTTTGTTTTTCGAATTTGAGATCTTTCTGCAATGGGCACTTTTCATACTATAAGCAGTTTTTCCTAACAAATGCAAGGTATTACATTGGCAATCTCCGCAAGGAAACATCAGATCTGCTCAACTCATGGTTTTTTGGTCTTCGGGGAGGAGGGGGAACATGAATATGTGTTTGTTTTTCGAATTTGAGCTCTTTCTGCAATGGGCACTTTTCATACTATAAACAGTTTTTCTTAACAAATGCATGATATAACATGGGCTATCTACGCAAGGAAACATGAGATCTGCAAACGTTATGGTTTTTTGGTCTTCGGGGAGGATGGGGAACATGAATATGTTTTTGTTTTTCGAATTTGAGCTCTATCTGAAATGATCACTTTTCATGCTCTAAGCAGTTTTTCCTAACAAATGCAAGATATAACATTGGCTATCTCCGCAAGGAAACATCAGATCTGCACAACTCATGGTTTTTTGGTCTTCGGGGAGGAGGGGGAACATGAATATGTGTTTGTTTTTCGAATTTGAGATCTTTCTGTAATGGGCACTTTTCATACTATAAGCAGTTTTTCCTAACAAATGCAAGATTTAACATTGGCTATCTCCGCAAGGAAACATCAGATCTGCTCAACCCATGGTTTTTTGGTCTTCGGGGAGGATGGGGAACATGAATATGTGATTGTTTTTCGAATTTGAGCTCTTTCTGCAATGGGCACTTTTCATGCTATAAGCAGTTTTTCCTAACAAATGCAAGATATAACATTGGCTATCTCCGCAAGGAAACATCAGATCTGCACAACTCATGGTTTTTTGGTCTTCGGGGAGGATGGGGAACATGAATATGTGTTTGTTTTTCGAATTTGAGATCTTTCTGCAATGGGCACTTTTCATACTATAAGCAGTTTTTCCTAACAAATGCAAGCTATTACATTGGCAATCTCCGCAAGGAAACATCAGATCTGCTCAACTCATGGTTTTTTGGTCTTCGGGGAGGAGGGGGAACATGAATATGTGTTTGTTTTTCGAATTTGAGCTCTTTCTGCAATGGGCACTTTTCATACTATAAACAGTTTTTCTTAACAAATACATGATATAACATGGGCTATCTACGCAAGGAAACATGAGATCTGCAAACGTTATGGTTTTTTGGTCTTCGGGGAGGATGGGGAACATGAATATGTTTTTGTTTTTCGAATTTGAGCTCTATCTGAAATGATCACTTTTCATGCTCTAAGCAGTTTTTCCTAACAAATGCAAGATATAACATTGGCTATCTCCGCAAGGAAACATCAGATCTGCACAACTCATGGTTTTTTGGTCTTCGGGGAGGATGGGGAACATGAATATGTGATTGTTTTTCGAATTTGAGCTCTTTCTGCAATGGGCACTTTTCATACTATAAGCAGATTTTCCTAACAAATGCAAGATATAACATGGGCTATCTCCGCAAGGAAACATGAGATCTGCAAAAGTTATGGTTTTTTTTTCTTCGGGGAGGATGGGGAACATAAATATGTGTTTGTTTTTCGAATTTGACCTCTATCTGAATGAGCACTTTTCATGCTCTAAGCAGTTTTTCCTAACAAATGCAAGATATAACATTGGCTATCTCCGCAAGGAAACATCAGATCTGCACAACTCATGGTTTTTTGGTCTTCGGGGAGGATGGGGAACATGAATATGTGTTTGTTTTTCGAATTTGAGCTCTTTCTGCAATGGGCACTTTTCATGCTATAAGCAGTTTTTCCTAACAAATGCAAGATATAACATTGGCTATCTCCGCAAGGAAACATCAGATCTGCACAACTCATGGTTTTTTGGTCTTCGGGGAGGATGGGGAACATGAATATGTTTTTCGAATTTGAGATCTTTGTGCAATGGGCACTTTTCATACTATAAGCAGTTTTTCCTAACAAATGCAAGATATAACATTGGCTATCTCCGCAAGGAAACATCAGATCTGCACAACTCATGGTTTTTTGGTCTTCGGGGACTATGGGGAACATGAATATGTGTTTGTTTTTCGAATTTGAGATCTTTCTGCAATGGGCACTTTTCATACTATAAGCAGTTTTTCCTAACAAATGCAAGATTTAACATTGGCTATCTCCGCAAGGAAACATCAGATCTGCTCAACCCATGGTTTTTTGGTCTTCGGGGAGGATGGGGAACATGAATATGTGATTGTTTTTCGAATTTGAGCTCTTTCTGCAATGGGCACTTTTCATGCTATAAGCAGTTTTTCCTAACAAATGCAAGCTATTACATTGGAAATCTCCGCAAGGAAACATCAGATCTGCTCAACTCATGGTTTTTTGGTCTTCGGGGAGGAGGGGGAACATGAATATGTGTTTGTTTTTCGAATTTGAGCTCTTTCTGCAATGGGCACTTTTCATACTATAAACAGTTTTTCTTAACAAATACATGATATAACATGGGCTATCTACGCAAGGAAACATGAGATCTGCAAACGTTATGGTTTTTTGGTCTTCGGGGAGGATGGGGAACATGAATATGTTTTTGTTTTTCGAATTTGAGCTCTATCTGAAATGATCACTTTTCATGCTCTAAGCAGTTTTTCCTAACAAATGCAAGATATAACATTGGCTATCTCCGCAAGGAAACATCAGATCTGCACAATTCATGGTTTTTTGGTCTTCGGGGAGGATGGGGAACATGAATATGTGATTGTTTTTCGAATTTGAGCTCTTTCTGCAATGGGCACTTTTCATACTATAAGCAGTTTTTCCTAACAAATGCAAGATATAACATGGGCTATCTCCGCAAGGAAACATGAGATCTGCAAAAGTTATGGTTTTTTTTTCTTCGGGGAGGATGGGGAACATAAATATGTGTTTGTTTTTCGAATTTGACCTCTATCTGAATGAGCACTTTTCATGCTCTAAGCAGTTTTTCCTAACAAATGCAAGATATAACATTGGCTATCTCCGCAAGGAAACATCAGATCTGCACAACTCATGGTTTTTTGGTCTTCGGGGAGGATGGGGAACATGAATATGTTTTTCGAATTTGAGATCTTTGTGCAATGGGCACTTTTCATACTATAAGCAGTTTTTCCTAACAAATGCAAGATATAACATTGGCTATCTCCGCAAGGAAACATCAGATCTGCACAACTCATGGTTTTTTGGTCTTCGGGGACTATGGGGAACATGAATATGTGTTTGTTTTTCGAATTTGAGATCTTTCTGCAATGGGCACTTTTCATACTATAAGCAGTTTTTCCTAACAAATGCAAGCTATTACATTGGCAATCTCCGCAAGGAAACATCAGATCTGCTCAACTCATGGTTTTTTGGTCTTCGGGGAGGAGGGGGAACATGAATATGTGTTTGTTTTTCGAATTTGAGCTCTTTCTGCAATGGGCACTTTTCATACTATAAGCAGTTTTTCCTAACAAATGCATGATATAACATGGGCTATCTACGCAAGGAAACATGAGATCTGCAAACGTTATGGTTTTTTGGTCTTCGGGGAGGATGGGGAACATGAATATGTTTTTGTTTTTCGAATTTGAGCTCTATCTGAAATGATCACTTTTCATGCTCTAAGCAGTTTTTCCTAACAAATGCAAGATATAACATTGGCTATCTCCGCAAGGAAACATCAGATCTGCACAACTCATGGTTTTTTGGTCTTCGGGGAGGATGGGGAACATGAATATGTGTTTGTTTTTCGAATTTGAGCTCTTTCTGCAATGGGCACTTTTCATGCTCTAAGCAGTTTTTCCTAACAAATGCAAGATATAACATTGGCTATCTCCGCAAGGATACATCAGATCTGCACAACTCATGGTTTTTTAGTCTTCGGGGAGGAGGGGGAACATGAAAATGTGTTTGTTTTTCGAATTTGACCTCTATCTGAAATGGGCACTTTTCATGCTTATAAGCAGTTTTTCCTAACAAATGCAAGATATAACATAGGATATCTCCGCAAGGAAACATGAGATCTGCAAAAGTTATGGTTTTTTGGTCTTCGGGGAGGATGGGGAACATGAATATGTGTTTGTTTTTCGAATTTGACCTCTATCTGAAATTAGCACTTTTCATGCTCTAAGCAGTTTTGCCTAACAAATGCAAGATATAACATTGGCTATCTCCGCAAGGAAACATCAGATCTGCACAACTCATGGTTTTTTGGTCTTCGGGGAGGAGGGGGAACATGAATATGTGTTTGTTTTTCGAATTTGAGATCTTTCTGCAATGGGCACTTTTCATACTATAAGCAGTTTTTCCTAACAAATGCAAGATATAACATTGGCAATCTCCGCAAGGAAACATCAGATCTGCTCAACTCATGGTTTTTTGGTCTTCGGGGAGGAGGGGGAACATGAATATGTGTTTGTTTTTCGAATTTGAGCTCTTTCTGCAATGGGCACTTTTCATACTATAAGCAGTTTTTCCTAACAAATGCAAGATATAACATGGGCTATCTCCGCAAGGAAACATGAGATCTGCAAACGTTATGGTTTTTTGCTCTTCGGGGAGGATGGGGAACATGAATATGTTTTTGTTTTTCGAATTTGAGCTCTTTCTGCAATGGGCACTTTTCATGCTATAAGCAGTTTTTCCTAACAAATGCAAGATATAACATTGGCTATCTCCGCAAGGAAACATCAGATCTGCACAACTCATGGTTTTTTGGTCTTCGGGGAGGATGGGGAACATGAAAATGTGTTTGTTTTTTGAATTTGACCTCTATCTGAAATGGGCACTTTTCATGCAATAAGAAGTTTTTCCTAACAAATGCAAGATATAACATGCGCTATCTCCGCAGGGAAACATGAGATCTGCAAAAGTTATGGTTTTTTGGTCTTCGGGGAGGATGGGGAACATGAATATGTGTTTGTTTTTCGAATTTGACCTCTATCTGAAATGAGCACTTTTCATGCTCTAAGCAGTTTTTCCTAACAAATGCAAGATATAACATTGGCTATCTCGGCAAGGAAACATCAGATCTGCACAACTCATGGTTTTTTGGTCTTCGGGGAGGATGGGGAACATGAATATGTGATTGTTTTTCGAATTTGAGCTCTTTCTGCAATGGGCACTTTTCATACTATAAGCAGTTTTTCCTAACAAATGCAAGATATAACATGGGCTATCTCCGCAAGGAAACATGAGATCTGCAAACGTTATGGTTTTTTGGTCTTCAGGGAGGATGGGGAACATGAATATGTTTTTGTTTTTCGAATTTGAGCTCTTTCTGCAATGGGCACTTTTCATGCTATAAGCAGTTTTTCCTAACAAATGCAAGATATAACATTGGCTATCTCCGCAAGGAAACATGAGATCTGCAAACGTTATGGTTTTTTGGTCTTCGGGGAGGATGGGGAACATGAATATGTGATTGTTTTTCGAATTTGAGCTCTTTCTGCAATGGGCACTTTTCATACTATAAGCAGTTTTTCCTAACAAATGCAAGATATAACATTGGCTATCTCCGCAAGGAAACATCAGATCTGCACAACTCATGGTTTTTTGGTCTTCGGGGAGGATGGGGAACATGAAAATGTGTTTGTTTTTCGAATTTGACCTCTATCTGAAATGGGCACTTTTCATGCTTATAAGCAGTTTTTCCTAACAAATGCAAGATATAACATGGGATATCTCCGCAAGGAAACATGAGATCTGCAAAAGTTATGGTTTTTTGGTCTTCGGGGAGGATGGGGAACATGAATATGTGTTTGTTTTTCGAATTTGACCTCTATCTGAAATTAGCACTTTTCATGCTCTTAGCAGTTTTTCCTAACAAATGCAAGATATAACATTGGCTATCTCCGCAAGGAAACATCAGATCTGCACAACTCATGGTTTTTTGGTCTTCGGGGAGGAGGGGGAACATGAATATGTGTTTGTTTTTCGAATTTGAGATCTTTCTGCAATGGGCACTTTTCATACTATAAGCAGTTTTTCCTAACAAATGCAAGCTATTACATTGGAAATCTCCGCAAGGAAACATCAGATCTGCTCAACTCATGGTTTTTTGGTCTTCGGGGAGGAGGGGGAACATGAATATGTGTTTGTTTTTCGAATTTGAGCTCTTTCTGCAATGGGCACTTTTCATACTATAAGCAGTTTTTCCTAACAAATGCAAGATATAACGTGGGCTATCTCCGCAAGGAAACATGAGATCTGCAAAAGTTATGGTTTTTTTTTCTTCGGGGACGATGGGGAACATAAATATGTGTTTGTTTTTCGAATTTGACCTCTATCTGAATGAGCACTTTTCATGCTCTAAGCAGTTTTTCCTAACAAATGCAAGATATAACATTGGCTATCTCCGCAAGGAAACATCAGATCTGCACAACTCATGGTTTTTTGGTCTTCGGGGAGGATGGGGAACATGAATATGTGTTTGTTTTTCGAATTTGAGCTCTTTCTGCAATGGGCACTTTTCATGCTATAAGCAGTTTTTCCTAACAAATGCAAGATATAACATTGGCTATCTCCGCAAGGAAACATCAGATCTGCACAACTCATGGTTTTTTGGTCTTCGGGGAGGATGGGGAACATGAATATGTTTTTCGAATTTGAGATCTTTGTGCAATGGGCACTTTTCATACTATAAGCAGTTTTTCCTAACAAATGCAAGATATAACATTGGCTATCTCCGCAAGGAAACATCAGATCTGCACAACTCATGGTTTTTTGGTCTTCGGGGACTATGGGGAACATGAATATGTGTTTGTTTTTCGAATTTGAGATCTTTCTGCAATGGGCACTTTTCATACTATAAGCAGTTTTTCCTAACAAATGCAAGCTATTACATTGGCAATCTCCGCAAGGAAACATCAGATCTGCTCAACTCATGGTTTTTTGGTCTTCGGGGAGGAGGGGGAACATGAATATGTGTTTGTTTTTCGAATTTGAGCTCTTTCTGCAATGGGCACTTTTCATACTATAAGCAGTTTTTCCTAACAAATGCATGATATAACATGGGCTATCTCCGCAAGGAAACATGAGATCTGCAAACGTTATGGTTTTTTGGTCTTCGGGGAGGATGGGGAACATGAATATGTTTTTGTTTTTCGAATTTGAGCTCTATCTGAAATGATCACTTTTCATGCTCTAAGCAGTTTTTCCTAACAAATGCAAGATATAACAT
The DNA here is from genome assembly GCF_947247035.1 of Vipera ursinii. Taxonomy (NCBI): domain Eukaryota; kingdom Metazoa; phylum Chordata; class Lepidosauria; order Squamata; family Viperidae; genus Vipera; species Vipera ursinii. The sequence continues at coordinate 362,370 of NC_139529.1, read as the reverse complement.
TGGCTATCTCCGCAAGGAAACATCAGATCTGCACAACTCATGGTTTTTTGGTCTTCGGGGAGGATGGGGAACATGAATATGTGTTTGTTTTTCGAATTTGAGCTCTTTCTGCAATGGGCACTTTTCATGCTCTAAGCAGTTTTTCCTAACAAATGCAAGATATAACATTGGCTATCTCCGCAAGGATACATCAGATCTGCACAACTCATGGTTTTTTAGTCTTCGGGGAGGAGGGGGAACATGAAAATGTGTTTGTTTTTCGAATTTGACCTCTATCTGAAATTAGCACTTTTCATGCTCTTAGCAGTTTTTCCTAACAAATGCAAGATATAACATTGGCTATCTCCGCAAGGAAACATCAGATCTGCACAACTCATGGTTTTTTGGTCTTCGGGGAGGATGGGGAACATGAATATGTGTTTGTTTTTCGAATTTGAGATCTTTCTGCAATGGGCACTTTTCATACTATAAGCAGTTTTTCCTAACAAATGCAAGCTATTACATTGGAAATCTCCGCAAGGAAACATCAGATCTGCTCAACTCATGGTTTTTTGGTCTTCGGGGAGGAGGGGGAACATGAATATGTGTTTGTTTTTCGAATTTGAGCTCTTTCTGCAATGGGCACTTTTCATACTATAAGCAGTTTTTCCTAACAAATGCATGATATAACATGGGCTATCTACGCAAGGAAACATGAGATCTGCAAACGTTATGGTTTTTTGGTCTTCGGGGAGGATGGGGAACATGAATATGTGATTGTTTTTCGAATTTGAGCTCTTTCTGCAATGGGCACTTTTCATACTATAAGCAGTTTTTCCTAACAAATGCAAGATATAACATGGGCTATCTCCGCAAGGAAACATGAGATCTGCAAAAGTTATGGTTTTTTTTTCTTCGGGGACGATGGGGAACATAAATATGTGTTTGTTTTTCGAATTTGACCTCTATCTGAATGAGCACTTTTCATGCTCTAAGCAGTTTTTCCTAACAAATGCAAGATATAACATTGGCTATCTCCGCAAGGAAACATCAGATCTGCACAACTCATGGTTTTTTGGTCTTCGGGGAGGATGGGGAACATGAATATGTGTTTGTTTTTCGAATTTGAGCTCTTTCTGCAATGGGCACTTTTCATGCTATAAGCAGTTTTTCCTAACAAATGCAAGATATAACATTGGCTATCTCCGCAAGGAAACATCAGATCTGCACAACTCATGGTTTTTTGGTCTTCGGGGAGGATGGGGAACATGAATATGTTTTTCGAATTTGAGATCTTTGTGCAATGGGCACTTTTCATACTATAAGCGGTTTTTCCTAACAAATGCAAGATATAACATTGGCTATCTCCGCAAGGAAACATCAGATCTGCACAACTCATGGTTTTTTGGTCTTCGGGGACTATGGGGAACATGAATATGTGTTTGTTTTTCGAATTTGAGATCTTTCTGCAATGGGCACTTTTCATACTATAAGCAGTTTTTCCTAACAAATGCAAGCTATTACATTGGCAATCTCCGCAAGGAAACATCAGATCTGCTCAACTCATGGTTTTTTGGTCTTCGGGGAGGAGGGGGAACATGAATATGTGTTTGTTTTTCGAATTTGAGCTCTTTCTGCAATGGGCACTTTTCATACTATAAGCAGTTTTTCCTAACAAATGCATGATATAACATGGGCTATCTACGCAAGGAAACATGAGATCTGCAAACGTTATGGTTTTTTGGTCTTCGGGGAGGATGGGGAACATGAATATGTTTTTGTTTTTCGAATTTGAGCTCTATCTGAAATGATCACTTTTCATGCTCTAAGCAGTTTTTCCTAACAAATGCAAGATATAACATTGGCTATCTCCGCAAGGAAACATCAGATCTGCACAACTCATGGTTTTTTGGTCTTCGGGGAGGATGGGGAACATGAATATGTGTTTGTTTTTCGAATTTGAGCTCTTTCTGCAATGGGCACTTTTCATGCTCTAAGCAGTTTTTCCTAACAAATGCAAGATATAACATTGGCTATCTCCGCAAGGATACATCAGATCTGCACAACTCATGGTTTTTTAGTCTTCGGGGAGGAGGGGGAACATGAAAATGTGTTTGTTTTTCGAATTTGACCTCTATCTGAAATTGGCACTTTTCATGCTTATAAGCAGTTTTTCCTAACAAATGCAAGATATAACATAGGATATCTCCGCAAGGAAACATGAGATCTGCAAAAGTTATGGTTTTTTGGTCTTCGGGGAGGATGGGGAACATGAATATGTGTTTGTTTTTCGAATTTGACCTCTATCTGAAATTAGCACTTTTCATGCTCTAAGCAGTTTTTCCTAACAAATGCAAGATATAACATTGGCTATCTCCGCAAGGAAACATCAGATCTGCACAACTCATGGTTTTTTGGTCTTCGGGGAGGAGGGGGAACATGAATATGTGTTTGTTTTTCGAATTTGAGATCTTTCTGCAATGGGCACTTTTCATACTATAAGCAGTTTTTCCTAACAAATGCAAGATATAACATTGGCAATCTCCGCAAGGAAACATCAGATCTGCTCAACTCATGGTTTTTTGGTCTTCGGGGAGGAGGGGGAACATGAATATGTGTTTGTTTTTCGAATTTGAGCTCTTTCTGCAATGGGCACTTTTCATACTATAAGCAGTTTTTCCTAACAAATGCAAGATATAACATGGGCTATCTCCGCAAGGAAACATGAGATCTGCAAACGTTATGGTTTTTTGCTCTTCGGGGAGGATGGGGAACATGAATATGTTTTTGTTTTTCGAATTTGAGCTCTTTCTGCAATGGGCACTTTTCATGCTATAAGCAGTTTTTCCTAACAAATGCAAGATATAACATTGGCTATCTCCGCAAGGAAACATCAGATCTGCACAACTCATGGTTTTTTGGTCTTCGGGGAGGATGGGGAACATGAATATGTGTTTGTTTTTCGAATTTGAGCTCTTTCTGCAATGGGCACTTTTCATGCTCTAAGCAGTTTTTCCTAACAAATGCAAGATATAACATTGGCTATCTCCGCAAGGATACATCAGATCTGCACAACTCATGGTTTTTTAGTCTTCGGGGAGGAGGGGGAACATGAAAATGTGTTTGTTTTTCGAATTTGACCTCTATCTGAAATGGGCACTTTTCATGCTTATAAGCAGTTTTTCCTAACAAATGCAAGATATAACATAGGATATCTCCGCAAGGAAACATGAGATCTGCAAAAGTTATGGTTTTTTGGTCTTCGGGGAGGATGGGGAACATGAATATGTGTTTGTTTTTCGAATTTGACCTCTATCTGAAATTAGCACTTTTCATGCTCTAAGCAGTTTTTCCTAACAAATGCAAGATATAACATTGGCTATCTCCGCAAGGAAACATCAGATCTGCACAACTCATGGTTTTTTGGTCTTCGGGGAGGAGGGGGAACATGAATATGTGTTTGTTTTTCGAATTTGAGATCTTTCTGCAATGGGCACTTTTCATACTATAAGCAGTTTTTCCTAACAAATGCAAGATATAACATTGGCAATCTCCGCAAGGAAACATCAGATCTGCTCAACTCATGGTTTTTTGGTCTTCGGGGAGGAGGGGGAACATGAATATGTGTTTGTTTTTCGAATTTGAGCTCTTTCTGCAATGGGCACTTTTCATACTATAAGCAGTTTTTCCTAACAAATGCAAGATATAACATGGGCTATCTCCGCAAGGAAACATGAGATCTGCAAACGTTATGGTTTTTTGCTCTTCGGGGAGGATGGGGAACATGAATATGTTTTTGTTTTTCGAATTTGAGCTCTTTCTGCAATGGGCACTTTTCATGCTATAAGCAGTTTTTCCTAACAAATGCAAGATATAACATTGGCTATCTCCGCAAGGAAACATCAGATCTGCACAACTCATGGTTTTTTGGTCTTCGGGGAGGATGGGGAACATGAAAATGTGTTTGTTTTTTGAATTTGACCTCTATCTGAAATGGGCACTTTTCATGCTATAAGAAGTTTTTCCTAACAAATGCAAGATATAACATGGGCTATCTCCGCAGGGAAACATGAGATCTGCAAAAGTTATGGTTTTTTGGTCTTCGGGGAGGATGGGGAACATGAATATGTGTTTGTTTTTCGAATTTGACCTCTATCTGAAATGAGCACTTTTCATGCTCTAAGCAGTTTTTCCTAACAAATGCAAGATATAACATTGGCTATCTCGGCAAGGAAACATCAGATCTGCACAACTCATGGTTTTTTGGTCTTCGGGGAGGATGGGGAACATGAATATGTGATTGTTTTTCGAATTTGAGCTCTTTCTGCAATGGGCACTTTTCATACTATAAGCAGTTTTTCCTAACAAATGCAAGATATAACATGGGCTATCTCCGCAAGGAAACATGAGATCTGCAAACGTTATGGTTTTTTGGTCTTCGGGGAGGATGGGGAACATGAATATGTTTTTGTTTTTCGAATTTGAGCTCTTTCTGCAATGGGCACTTTTCATGCTATAAGCAGTTTTTCCTAACAAATGCAAGATATAACATTGGCTATCTCCGCAAGGAAACATGAGATCTGCAAACGTTATGGTTTTTTGGTCTTCGGGGAGGATGGGGAACATGAATATGTGATTGTTTTTCGAATTTGAGCTCTTTCTGCAATGGGCACTTTTCATACTATAAGCAGTTTTTCCTAACAAATGCAAGATATAACATGGGATATCTCCGCAAGGAAACATCAGATCTGCACAACTCATGGTTTTTTGGTCTTCGGGGAGGAGGGGGAACATGAATATGTGTTTGTTTTTCGAATTTGAGATCTTTCTGCAATGGGCACTTTTCATAATATAAGCAGTTTTTCCTAACAAATGCAAGATATAACATGGGCTATCTCCGCAAGGAAACATGAGATCTGCAAAAGTTATGGTTTTTTGTTCTTCGGGGAGGATGGGGAACATGAATATGTGTTTGTTTTTCGAATTTGACCTCTATCTGAAATGAGCACTTTTCATGCTCTAAGCAGTTTTTCCTAACAAATGCAAGATATAACATTGGCTATCTCCGTAAGGAAACATCAGATCTGCACAACTCATGGTTTTTTGGTCTTCGGGGAGGATGGGGAACATGAATATGTGATTGTTTTTCGAATTTGAGCTCTTTCTGCAATGGGCACTTTTCATGCTATAAGCAGTTTTTCCTAACAAATGCAAGATATAACATTGGCTATCTCCGCAAGGAAACATCAGATCTGCACAACTCATGGTTTTTTGGTTTTCGGGGAGGATGGGGAACATGAAAATGTGTTTGTTTTTCGAATTTGACCTCTATCTGAAATGGGCACTTTTCATGCTATAAGCAGTTTTTCCTAACAAATGCAAGATATAACATGGGATATCTCTGCAAGGAAACATGAGATCTGCAAAAGTTATGGTTTTTTGGTCTTCGGGGAGGATGGGAAACATGAATATGTGTTTGTTTTTCGAATTTGACCTCTATCTGAAATGAGCAGTTTTCATGCTCTAAGCAGTTTTTCCTAACAAATGCAAGATATAACATTGGCTATCTCCGCAAGGAAACATCAGATCTGCACAACTCATGGTTTTTTGGTCTTCGGGGAGGAGGGGGAACATGAATATGTGTTTGTTTTTCGAATTTGAGCTCTTTCTGCAATGGGCACTTTTCATACTATAAGCAGTTTTTCCTAACAAATGCAAGATATAACATGGGCTATCTCCGCAAGGAAACATCAGATCTGCAAACGTTATGGTTTTTTGGTCTTCGGGGAGGATGGGGAACATGAATATGTTTTTGTTTTTCGAATTTGAGCTCTTTCTGCAATGGGCACTTTTCATGCTATAAGCACTTTTTCCTAACAAATGCAAGATATAACATGGGATATCTCCGCAAGGAAACATGAGATCTGCAAAAGTTATGGTTTTTTGGTCTTCGGGGAGGATGGGGAACATGAATATGTGTTTGTTTTTCGAATTTGAGCTCTATCTGAAATGAGCACTTTTCATGCTCTAAGCAGTTTTTCCTAACAAATGCAAGATATAACATTGGCTATCTCCGCAAGGAAACATCAGATCTGCACAACTCATGGTTTTTTGGTCTTCGGGGAGGATGGGGAACATGAATATGTGATTGTTTTTCGAATTTGAGATCTTTCTGCAATGGGCACTTTTCATACTATAAGCAGTTTTTCCTAACAAATGCAAGATATAACATGAGCTATCTCCGCAAGGAAACATGAGATCTGCAAAAGTTATGGTTTTTTGTTCTTCGGGGAGGATGGGGAACATGAATATGTGTTTGTTTTTCGAATTTGACCTCTATCTGAAATGAGCACTTTTCATGCTCTAAGCAGTTTTTCCTAACAAATGCAAGATATAACATTGGCTATCTCCGCAAGGAAACATCAGATCTGCACAACTCATGGTTTTTTGGTCTTCGGGGAGGATGGGGAACATGAATATGTGATTGTTTTTCGAATTTGAGCTCTTTCTGCAATGGGCACTTTTCATGCTATAAGCAGTTTTTCCTAACAAATGCAAGATATAACATTGGCTATCTCCGCAAGGAAACATCAGATCTGCACAACTCATGGTTTTTTGGTTTTCGGGGAGGATGGGGAACATGAAAATGTGTTTGTTTTTCGAATTTGACCTCTATCTGAAATGGGCACTTTTCATGCTATAAGCAGTTTTTCCTAACAAATGCAAGATATAACATGGGATATCTCTGCAAGGAAACATGAGATCTGCAAAAGTTATGGTTTTTTGGTCTTCGGGGAGGATGGGAAACATGAATATGTGTTTGTTTTTCGAATTTGACCTCTATCTGAAATGAGCAGTTTTCATGCTCTAAGCAGTTTTTCCTAACAAATGCAAGATATAACATTGGCTATCTCCGCAAGGAAACATCAGATCTGCACAACTCATGGTTTTTTGGTCTTCGGGGAGGAGGGGGAACATGAATATGTGTTTGTTTTTCGAATTTGAGCTCTTTCTGCAATGGGCACTTTTCATACTATAAGCAGTTTTTCCTAACAAATGCAAGATATAACATGGGCTATCTCCGCAAGGAAACATCAGATCTGCAAACGTTATGGTTTTTTGGTCTTCGGGGAGGATGGGGAACATGAATATGTTTTTGTTTTTCGAATTTGAGCTCTTTCTGCAATGGGCACTTTTCATGCTATAAGCACTTTTTCCTAACAAATGCAAGATATAACATGGGATATCTCCGCAAGGAAACATGAGATCTGCAAAAGTTATGGTTTTTTGGTCTTCGGGGAGGATGGGGAACATGAATATGTGTTTGTTTTTCGAATTTGAGCTCTATCTGAAATGAGCACTTTTCATGCTCTAAGCAGTTTTTCCTAACAAATGCAAGATATAACATTGGCTATCTCCGCAAGGAAACATCAGATCTGCACAACTCATGGTTTTTTGGTCTTCGGGGAGGATGGGGAACATGAATATGTGATTGTTTTTCGAATTTGAGATCTTTCTGCAATGGGCACTTTTCATACTATAAGCAGTTTTTCCTAACAAATGCAAGATATAACATGAGCTATCTCCGCAAGGAAACATGAGATCTGCAAAAGTTATGGTTTTTTGTTCTTCGGGGAGGATGGGGAACATGAATATGTGTTTGTTTTTCGAATTTGACCTCTATCTGAAATGAGCACTTTTCATGCTCTAAGCAGTTTTTCCTAACAAATGCAAGATATAACATTGGCTATCTCCGCAAGGAAACATCAGATCTGCACAACTCATGGTTTTTTGGTCTTCGGGGAGGATGGGGAACATGAATATGTGATTGTTTTTCGAATTTGAGCTCTCTCTGCAATGGGCACTTTTCATGCTATAAGCAGTTTTTCCTAACAAATGCAAGATATAACATTGGCTATCTCCGCAAGGAAACATCAGATCTGCACAACTCATGGTTTTTTGGTCTTCGGGGAGGAGGGGGAACATGAATATGTGTTTGTTTTTCGAATTTGAGCTCTTTCTGCAATGGGCACTTTTCATACTATAAGCAGTTTTTCCTAACAAATGCAAGATATAACATGGGCTATCTCCGCAAGGAAACATCAGATCTGCAAACGTTATGGTTTTTTGGTCTTCGGGGAGGATGGGGAACATGAATATGTTTTTGTTTTTCGAATTTGAGCTCTTTCTGCAATGGGCACTTTTCATGCTATAAGCACTTTTTCCTAACAAATGCAAGATATAACATGGGATATCTCCGCAAGGAAACATGAGATCTGCAAAAGTTATGGTTTTTTGGTCTTCGGGGAGGATGGGGAACATGAATATGTGTTTGTTTTTCGAATTTGAGCTCTATCTGAAATGAGCACTTTTCATGCTCTAAGCAGTTTTTCCTAACAAATGCAAGATATAACATTGGCTATCTCCGCAAGGAAACATCAGATCTGCACAACTCATGGTTTTTTGGTCTTCGGGGAGGATGGGGAACATGAATATGTGATTGTTTTTCGAATTTGAGATCTTTCTGCAATGGGCACTTTTCATACTATAAGCAGTTTTTCCTAACAAATGCAAGATATAACATGAGCTATCTCCGCAAGGAAACATGAGATCTGCAAAAGTTATGGTTTTTTGTTCTTCGGGGAGGATGGGGAACATGAATATGTGTTTGTTTTTCGAATTTGACCTCTATCTGAAATGAGCACTTTTCATGCTCTAAGCAGTTTTTCCTAACAAATGCAAGATATAACATTGGCTATCTCCGCAAGGAAACATCAGATCTGCACAACTCATGGTTTTTTGGTCTTCGGGGAGGATGGGGAACATGAATATGTGATTGTTTTTCGAATTTGAGCTCTCTCTGCAATGGGCACTTTTCATGCTATAAGCAGTTTTTCCTAACAAATGCAAGATATAACATTGGCTATCTCCGCAAGGAAACATCAGATCTGCACAACTCATGGTTTTTTGGTCTTCGGGGAGGAGGGGGAACATGAATATGTGTTTGTTTTTCGAATTTGAGCTCTTTCTGCAATGGGCACTTTTCATACTATAAGCAGTTTTTCCTAACAAATGCAAGATATAACATGGGCTATCTCCGCAAGGAAACATCAGATCTGCAAACGTTATGGTTTTTTGGTCTTCGGGGAGGATGGGGAACATGAATATGTTTTTGTTTTTCGAATTTGAGCTCTTTCTGCAATGGGCACTTTTCATGCTATAAGCACTTTTTCCTAACAAATGCAAGATATAACATGGGATATCTCCGCAAGGAAACATGAGATCTGCAAAAGTTATGGTTTTTTGGTCTTCGGGGAGGATGGGGAACATGAATATGTGTTTGTTTTTCGAATTTGAGCTCTATCTGAAATGAGCACTTTTCATGCTCTAAGCAGTTTTTCCTAACAAATGCAAGATATAACATTGGCTATCTCCGCAAGGAAACATCAGATCTGCACAACTCATGGTTTTTTGGTCTTCGGGGAGGATGGGGAACATGAATATGTGATTGTTTTTCGAATTTGAGATCTTTCTGCAATGGGCACTTTTCATACTATAAGCAGTTTTTCCTAACAAATGCAAGATATAACATGAGCTATCTCCGCAAGGAAACATGAGATCTGCAAAAGTTATGGTTTTTTGTTCTTCGGGGAGGATGGGGAACATGAATATGTGTTTGTTTTTCGAATTTGACCTCTATCTGAAATGAGCACTTTTCATGCTCTAAGCAGTTTTTCCTAACAAATGCAAGATATAACATTGGCTATCTCCGCAAGGAAACATCAGATCTGCACAACTCATGGTTTTTTGGTCTTCGGGGAGGATGGGGAACATGAATATGTGATTGTTTTTCGAATTTGAGCTCTCTCTGCAATGGGCACTTTTCATGCTATAAGCAGTTTTTCCTAACAAATGCAAGATATAACATTGGCTATCTCCGCAAGGAAACATCAGATCTGCACAACTCATGGTTTTTTGGTCTTCGGGGAGGATGGGGAACATGAAAATGTGTTTGTTTTTCGAATTTGACCTCTATCTGAAATGGGCACTTTTCATGCTATAAGCAGTTTTTCCTAACAAATGCAAGATATAACATGGGATATCTCCGCAAGGAAACATGAGATCTTGAAAAGTTATGGTTTTTTGGTCTTCGGGGAGGATGGGGAACATGAATATGTGTTTGTTTTTCGAATTTGACCTCTATCTGAAATGAGCACTTTTCATGCTCTAAGCAGTTTTTCCTAACAAATGCAAGATATAACATTGGCTATCTCCGCAAGGAAACATCAGATCTGCACAACTCATGGTTTTTTGGTCTTCGGGGTGGAGGGGGAACATGAATATGTGTTTGTTTTTCGAATTTGAGCTCTTTCTGCAATGGGCACTTTTCATAATATAAGCAGTTTTTCCTAACAAATGCAAGATATAACATGGGCTATCTCCGCAAGGAAACATGAGATCTGCAAATGTTATGGTTTTTTGGTCTTCGGGGAGGATGGGGAACATGAATATGTTTTTGTTTTTCGAATTTGAGCTCTATCTGAAATGAGCACTTTTCATGCTCTAAGCAGTTTTTCCTAACAAATGCAAGATATAACATTGGCTATCTCCGCAAGGAAACATCAGATCTGCACAACTCATGGTTTTTTGGTCTTCGGGAAGGATGGGGAACATGAATATGTGATTGTTTTTCGAATTTGAGCTCTTTCTGCAATGGGCACTTTTCATACTATAAGCAGTTTTTCCTAACAAATGCAAGATATAACATGGGCTATCTCCGCAAGGAAACATGAGATCTGCAAAAGTTATGGTTTTTTGTTCTTCGGGGAGGATGGGGAACATGAATATGTGTTTGTTTTTCGAATTTGACCTCTATCTGAAATGAGCACTTTTCATGCTCTAAGCAGTTTTTCCTAACAAATGCAAGATATAACATTGGCTATCTCCGCAAGGAAACATCAGATCTGCACAACTCCTGGTTTTTTGGTCTTCGGGGAGGATGGGGAACATGAATATGTGATTGTTTTTCGAATTTGAGCTCTTTCTGCAATGGGCACTTTTCATGCTATAAGCAGTTTTTCCTAACAAATGCAAGATATAACATTGGCTATCTCCGCAAGGAAACATCAGATCTGCACAACTCATGGTTTTTTGGTCTTCGGGGAGGATGGGGAACATGAAAATGTGTTTGTTTTTCGAATTTGACCTCTATCTGAAATGGGCACTTTTCATGCTATAAGCAGTTTTTCCTAACAAATGCAAGATATAACATTGGCAATCTCCGCAAGGAAACATCAGATCTGCACAACTCATGGTTTTTTGGTCTTCGGGGAGGAGGGGGAACATGAATATGTGTTTGTTTTTCGAATTTGAGATCTTTCTGCAATGGGCACTTTTCATACTATAAGCAGTTTTTCCTAACAAATGCAAGATATAACATGGGCTATCTCCGCAAGGAAACATCAGATCTGCAAACGTTATGGTTTTTTGGTCTTCGGGGAGGATGGGGAACATGAATATGTTTTTGTTTTTCGAATTTGAGCTCTTTCTGCAATGGGCACTTTTCATGCTATAAGCACTTTTTCCTAACAAATGCAAGATATAACATGGGATATCTCCGCAAGGAAACATGAGATCTGCAAAAGTTATGGTTTTTTGGTCTTCGGGGAGGATGGGGAACATGAATATGTGTTTGTTTTTCGAATTTGAGCTCTATCTGAAATGAGCACTTTTCATGCTCTAAGCAGTTTTTCCTAACAAATGCAACATATAACATTGGCTATCTCCGCAAGGAAACATCAGATCTGCACAACTCATGGTTTTTTGGTCTTCGGGGAGGATGGGGAACATGAATATGTGATTGTTTTTCGAATTTGAGATCTTTCTGCAATGGGCACTTTTCATACTATAAGCAGTTTTTCCTAACAAATGCAAGATATAACATGGGCTATCTCCGCAAGGAAACATGAGATCTGCAAAAGTTATGGTTTTTTGTTCTTCGGGGAGGATGGGGAACATGAATATGTGTTTGTTTTTCGAATTTGAGCTCTATCTGAAATGAGCACTTTTCATGCTCTAAGCAGTTTTTCCTAACAAATGCAAGATATAACATGGGCTATCTCCGCAAGGAAACATGAGATCTGCAAACGTTATGGTTTTTTGGTCTTCGGGGAGGATGGGGAACATGAATATGTTTTTGTTTTTTGAATTTGAGCTCTTTCTGCAATGGGCACTTTTCATACTATAAGCAGTTTTTCCTAACAAATGCAAGATATAACATTGGCAATCTCCGCAAGGAAACATCAGATCTGGTCAACTCATGGTTTTTTGGTCTTCGGGGAGGATGGGGAACATGAATATGTGATTGTTTTTCGAATTTGAGCTCTTTCTGCAATGGGCACTTTTCATACTATAAGCAGTTTTTCCTAACAAATGCAAGATATAACATGGGCTATCTCCACAAGGAAACATGAGATCTGCAAACGTTATGGTTTTTTGGTCTTCGGGGAGGATGGGGAACATGAATATGTTTTTGTTTTTTGAATTTGAGCTCTTTCTGCAATGGGCACTTTTCATGCTATAAGCAGTTTTTCCTAACAAATGCAAGATGTAACATTGGCTATCTCCGCAAGGAAACATGAGATCTGCAAAAGTTATGGTTTTTTGGTCTTCGGGGAGGATGGGGAACATGAATATGTGTTTGTTTTTCGAATTGGCCTCTATCTGAAATGAGCACTTTTCATGCTCTAAGCAGTTTTTCCTAACAAATGCAAGATATAACATTGGATATCTCCGCAAAGGAAACATCAGATCTGCACAACTCATGGTTTTTTGGTCTTCGGGGAGGAGGGGGAACATGAATATGTGTTTGTTTTTCGAATTTGAGATCTTTCTGCAATGGGCACTTTTCATACTATAAGCAGTTTTTCCTAACAAATGCAAGATATAACATGGGCTATCTCCGCAAGGAAACATCAGATCTGCAAAAGTTATGGTTTTTTGTTCTTCGGGGAGGATGGGGAACATGAATATGTGTTTGTTTTTCGAATTTGACCTCTATCTGAAATGAGCACTTTTCATGCTCTAAACAGTTTTTCCTAACAAATGCAAGATATAACATTGGCTATCTCCGCAAGGAAACATCAGATCTGCACAACTCATGGTTTTTTGGTCTTCGGGGAGGATGGGGAACATGAATATATGATTGTTTTTCGAATTTGAGCTCTTTCTGCAATGGGCACTTTTCATGCTATAAGCAGTTTTTCCTAACAAATGCAAGATATAACATTGGCTATCTCCGCAAGGAAACATCAGATCTGCACAACTCATGGTTTTTTGGTCTTCGGGGAGGATGGGGAACATGAAAATGTGTTTGTTTTTCGAATTTGACCTCTATCTGAAATGGGCACTTTTCATGCTATAAGCAGTTTTTCCTAACAAATGCAAGATATAACATGGGATATCTCCGCAAGGAAACATGAGATCTGCAAAAGTTATGGTTTTTTGGTCTTCGGGGAGGATGGGGAACATGAATATGTGTTTGTTTTTCGAATTTGACCTCTATCTGAAATTAGCACTTTTCATGCTCTAAGCAGTTTTTCCTAACAAATGCAAGATATAACATTGGCTATCTCCGCAAGCAAACATCAGATCTGCACAACTCATGGTTTTTTGGTCTTCGGGGAGGAGGGGGAACATGAATATGTGTTTGTTTTTCGAATTTGAGATCTTTCTGCAATGGGCACTTTTCATAATATAAGCAGTTTTTCCTAACAAATGCAAGATATAACATTGGCAATCTCCGCAAGGAAACATCAGATCTGCACAACTCATGGTTTTTTGGTCATCGGGGAGGCTGGGGAACATGAAAATGTGTTTGTTTTTCGAATTTGACCTCTATCTGAAATGGGCACTTTTCATGCTATAAGCAGTTTTTCCTAACAAATGCAAGATATAACATGGGCTATCTCCGCAAGGAAACATGAGATCTGCAAAAGTTATGGTTTTTTGGTCTTCGGGGAGGATGGGGAACATGAATATGTGTTTGTTTTTCGAATTTGACCTCTATCTGAAATGAGCACTTTTCATGCTCTAAGCAGTTTTTCCTGACAAATGCAAGATATAACATTGGCTATCTCCGCAAAGGAAACATCAGATCTGCACAACTCATGGTTTTTTGGTCTTCGGGGAGGAGGGGGAACATGAATATGTGTTTGTTTTTCGAATTTGAGATCTTTCTGCAATGGGCACTTTTCATACTATAAGCAGTTTTTCCTAACAAATGCAAGATATAACATTGGCTATCTCCGCAAGGAAACATCAGATCTGCACAACTCATGGTTTTTTGGTCTTCGGGGAGGATGGGGAACATGAAAATGTGTTTGTTTTTCGAATTTGACCTCTATCTGAAATGGGCACTTTTCATGCTATAAGCAGTTTTTCCTAACAAATGCAAGATATAACATGGGATATCTCCGCAAGGAAACATGAGATCTTGAAAAGTTATGGTTTTTTGGTCTTCGGGGAGGATGGGGAACATGAATATGTGTTTGTTTTTCGAATTTGACCTCTATCTGAAATGAGCACTTTTCATGCTCTAAGCAGTTTTTCCTAACAAATGCAAGATATAACATTGGCTATCTCCGCAAGGAAACATCAGATCTGCACAACTCATGGTTTTTTGGTCTTCGGGGTGGAGGGGGAACATGAATATGTGTTTGTTTTTCGAATTTGAGCTCTTTCTGCAATGGGCACTTTTCATAATATAAGCAGTTTTTCCTAACAAATGCAAGATATAACATGGGCTATCTCCGCAAGGAAACATGAGATCTGCAAATGTTATGGTTTTTTGGTCTTCGGGGAGGATGGGGAACATGAATATGTTTTTGTTTTTCGAATTTGAGCTCTATCTGAAATGAGCACTTTTCATGCTCTAAGCAGTTTTTCCTAACAAATGCAAGATATAACATTGGCTATCTCCGCAAGGAAACATCAGATCTGCACAACTCATGGTTTTTTGGTCTTCGGGAAGGATGGGGAACATGAATATGTGATTGTTTTTCGAATTTGAGCTCTTTCTGCAATGGGCACTTTTCATACTATAAGCAGTTTTTCCTAACAAATGCAAGATATAACATGGGCTATCTCCGCAAGGAAACATGAGATCTGCAAAAGTTATGGTTTTTTGTTCTTCGGGGAGGATGGGGAACATGAATATGTGTTTGTTTTTCGAATTTGACCTCTATCTGAAATGAGCACTTTTCATGCTCTAAGCAGTTTTTCCTAACAAATGCAAGATATAACATTGGCTATCTCCGCAAGGAAACATCAGATCTGCACAACTCCTGGTTTTTTGGTCTTCGGGGAGGATGGGGAACATGAATATGTGATTGTTTTTCGAATTTGAGCTCTTTCTGCAATGGGCACTTTTCATGCTATAAGCAGTTTTTCCTAACAAATGCAAGATATAACATTGGCTATCTCCGCAAGGAAACATCAGATCTGCACAACTCATGGTTTTTTGGTCTTCGGGGAGGATGGGGAACATGAAAATGTGTTTGTTTTTCGAATTTGACCTCTATCTGAAATGGGCACTTTTCATGCTATAAGCAGTTTTTCCTAACAAATGCAAGATATAACATTGGCAATCTCCGCAAGGAAACATCAGATCTGCACAACTCATGGTTTTTTGGTCTTCGGGGAGGAGGGGGAACATGAATATGTGTTTGTTTTTCGAATTTGAGATCTTTCTGCAATGGGCACTTTTCATACTATAAGCAGTTTTTCCTAACAAATGCAAGATATAACATGGGCTATCTCCGCAAGGAAACATCAGATCTGCAAACGTTATGGTTTTTTGGTCTTCGGGGAGGATGGGGAACATGAATATGTTTTTGTTTTTCGAATTTGAGCTCTTTCTGCAATGGGCACTTTTCATGCTATAAGCACTTTTTCCTAACAAATGCAAGATATAACATGGGATATCTCCGCAAGGAAACATGAGATCTGCAAAAGTTATGGTTTTTTGGTCTTCGGGGAGGATGGGGAACATGAATATGTGTTTGTTTTTCGAATTTGAGCTCTATCTGAAATGAGCACTTTTCATGCTCTAAGCAGTTTTTCCTAACAAATGCAACATATAACATTGGCTATCTCCGCAAGGAAACATCAGATCTGCACAACTCATGGTTTTTTGGTCTTCGGGGAGGATGGGGAACATGAATATGTGATTGTTTTTCGAATTTGAGATCTTTCTGCAATGGGCACTTTTCATACTATAAGCAGTTTTTCCTAACAAATGCAAGATATAACATGGGCTATCTCCGCAAGGAAACATGAGATCTGCAAAAGTTATGGTTTTTTGTTCTTCGGGGAGGATGGGGAACATGAATATGTGTTTGTTTTTCGAATTTGAGCTCTATCTGAAATGAGCACTTTTCATGCTCTAAGCAGTTTTTCCTAACAAATGCAAGATATAACATGGGCTATCTCCGCAAGGAAACATGAGATCTGCAAACGTTATGGTTTTTTGGTCTTCGGGGAGGATGGGGAACATGAATATGTTTTTGTTTTTTGAATTTGAGCTCTTTCTGCAATGGGCACTTTTCATACTATAAGCAGTTTTTCCTAACAAATGCAAGATATAACATTGGCAATCTCCGCAAGGAAACATCAGATCTGGTCAACTCATGGTTTTTTGGTCTTCGGGGAGGATGGGGAACATGAATATGTGATTGTTTTTCGAATTTGAGCTCTTTCTGCAATGGGCACTTTTCATACTATAAGCAGTTTTTCCTAACAAATGCAAGATATAACATGGGCTATCTCCACAAGGAAACATGAGATCTGCAAACGTTATGGTTTTTTGGTCTTCGGGGAGGATGGGGAACATGAATATGTTTTTGTTTTTTGAATTTGAGCTCTTTCTGCAATGGGCACTTTTCATGCTATAAGCAGTTTTTCCTAACAAATGCAAGATGTAACATTGGCTATCTCCGCAAGGAAACATGAGATCTGCAAAAGTTATGGTTTTTTGGTCTTCGGGGAGGATGGGGAACATGAATATGTGTTTGTTTTTCGAATTGGCCTCTATCTGAAATGAGCACTTTTCATGCTCTAAGCAGTTTTTCCTAACAAATGCAAGATATAACATTGGATATCTCCGCAAAGGAAACATCAGATCTGCACAACTCATGGTTTTTTGGTCTTCGGGGAGGAGGGGGAACATGAATATGTGTTTGTTTTTCGAATTTGAGATCTTTCTGCAATGGGCACTTTTCATACTATAAGCAGTTTTTCCTAACAAATGCAAGATATAACATGGGCTATCTCCGCAAGGAAACATCAGATCTGCAAAAGTTATGGTTTTTTGTTCTTCGGGGAGGATGGGGAACATGAATATGTGTTTGTTTTTCGAATTTGACCTCTATCTGAAATGAGCACTTTTCATGCTCTAAACAGTTTTTCCTAACAAATGCAAGATATAACATTGGCTATCTCCGCAAGGAAACATCAGATCTGCACAACTCATGGTTTTTTGGTCTTCGGGGAGGATGGGGAACATGAATATATGATTGTTTTTCGAATTTGAGCTCTTTCTGCAATGGGCACTTTTCATGCTATAAGCAGTTTTTCCTAACAAATGCAAGATATAACATTGGCTATCTCCGCAAGGAAACATCAGATCTGCACAACTCATGGTTTTTTGGTCTTCGGGGAGGATGGGGAACATGAAAATGTGTTTGTTTTTCGAATTTGACCTCTATCTGAAATGGGCACTTTTCATGCTATAAGCAGTTTTTCCTAACAAATGCAAGATATAACATGGGATATCTCCGCAAGGAAACATGAGATCTGCAAAAGTTATGGTTTTTTGGTCTTCGGGGAGGATGGGGAACATGAATATGTGTTTGTTTTTCGAATTTGACCTCTATCTGAAATTAGCACTTTTCATGCTCTAAGCAGTTTTTCCTAACAAATGCAAGATATAACATTGGCTATCTCCGCAAGCAAACATCAGATCTGCACAACTCATGGTTTTTTGGTCTTCGGGGAGGAGGGGGAACATGAATATGTGTTTGTTTTTCGAATTTGAGATCTTTCTGCAATGGGCACTTTTCATAATATAAGCAGTTTTTCCTAACAAATGCAAGATATAACATTGGCAATCTCCGCAAGGAAACATCAGATCTGCACAACTCATGGTTTTTTGGTCATCGGGGAGGCTGGGGAACATGAAAATGTGTTTGTTTTTCGAATTTGACCTCTATCTGAAATGGGCACTTTTCATGCTATAAGCAGTTTTTCCTAACAAATGCAAGATATAACATGGGCTATCTCCGCAAGGAAACATGAGATCTGCAAAAGTTATGGTTTTTTGGTCTTCGGGGAGGATGGGGAACATGAATATGTGTTTGTTTTTCGAATTTGACCTCTATCTGAAATGAGCACTTTTCATGCTCTAAGCAGTTTTTCCTAACAAATGCAAGATATAACATTGGCTATCTCCGCAAAGGAAACATCAGATCTGCACAACTCATGGTTTTTTGGTCTTCGGGGAGGAGGGGGAACATGAATATGTGTTTGTTTTTCGAATTTGAGATCTTTCTGCAATGGGCACTTTTCATACTATAAGCAGTTTTTCCTAACAAATGCAAGATTTAACATTGGCTATCTCCGCAAGGAAACATCAGATCTGCTCAACCCATGGTTTTTTGGTCTTCGGGGAGGAGGGGGAACATGAATATGTTTTTGTTTTTCGAATTTGAGCTCTATCTGAAATGAGCACTTTTCATGCTCTAAGCAGTTTTTCCTAACAAATGCAAGATATAACATTGGCTATCTCCGCAAGGAAACATCAGATCTGCACAACTCATGGTTTTCTGGTCTTCGGGGAGGAGGGGGAACATGAATATGTGTTTGTTTTTCGAATTTGAGATCTTTCTACAATGGGCACTTTTCATACTATAAGCAGTTTTTCCTAACAAATGCAAGATATAACATAGGCAATCTCCGCAAGGAAACATCAGATCTGCTCAACTCATGGTTTTTTGGTCTTCGGGGAGGAGGGGGAACATGAATATGTGTTTGTTTTTCGAATTTGAGCTCTTTCTGCAATGGGCACTTTTCATACTATAAGCAGTTTTTCCTAACAAATGCAAGATATAACATGGGCTATCTCCGCAAGGAAACATGAGATCTGCAAACGTTATGGTTTTTTGGTCTTCGGGGAGGATGGGGAACATGAATATGTTTTTGTTTTTCGAATTTGAGCTCTATCTGAAATGAGCAGTTTTCATGCTCTAAGCAGTTTTTCCTAACAAATGCAAGATATAACATTGGCTATCTCCGCAAGGAAACATCAGATCTGCACAACTCATGGTTTTTTGGTCTTCGGGGAGGATGGGGAACATGAATATGTGATTGTTTTTCGAATTTGAGCTCTTTCTGCAATGGGCACTTTTCATACTATAAGCAGTTTTTCCTAACAAATGCAAGATATAACATGGGCTATCTCCGCAAGGAAACATGAGATCTGCAAAAGTTATGGTTTTTTGTTCTTCGGGGAGGATGGGGAACATGAATATGTGTTTGTTTTTCGAATTTGACCTCTATCTGAAATGAGCACTTTTCATGCTCTAAGCAGTTTTTCCTAACAAATGCAAGATATAACATTGGCTATCTCCGCAAGGAAACATCAGATCTGCACAACTCATGGTTTTTTGGTCTTCGGGGAGGATGGGGAACATGAATATGTGATTGTTTTTCGAATTTGAGCTCTTTCTGCAATGGGCACTTTTCATGCTATAAGCAGTTTTTCCTAACAAATGCAAGATATAACATTGGCTATCTCCGCAAGGAAACATCAGATCTGCACAACTCATGGTTTTTTGGTCTTCGGGGAGGATGGGGAACATGAATATGTGATTGTTTTTCGAATTTGAGCTCTTTCTGCAATGGGCACTTTTCATACTATAAGCAGTTTTTCCTAACAAATGCAAGATATAACATGGGCTATCTCCGCAAGGAAACATGAGATCTGCAAAAGTTATGGTTTTTTTTTCTTCGGGGAGGATGGGGAACATAAATATGTGTTTGTTTTTCGAATTTGACCTCTATCTCAAATGAGCACTTTTCATGCTCTAAGCAGTTTTTCCTAACAAATGCAAGATATAACATTGGCTATCTCCGCAAGGAAACATCAGATCTGCACAACTCATGGTTTTTTGGTCTTCGGGGAGGATGGGGAACATGAATATGTGTTTGTTTTTCGAATTTGAGCTCTTTCTGCAATGGGCACTTTTCATGCTATAAGCAGTTTTTCCTAACAAATGCAAGATATAACATTGGCTATCTCCGCAAGGAAACATCAGATCTGCACAACTCATGGTTTTTTGGTCTTCGGGGAGGATGGGGAACATGAATATGTTTTTCGAATTTGAGATCTTTGTGCAATGGGCACTTTTCATACTATAAGCAGTTTTTCCTAACAAATGCAAGATATAACATTGGCTATCTCCGCAAGGAAACATCAGATCTGCACAACTCATGGTTTTTTGGTCTTCGGGGAGGATGGGGAACATGAATATGTGTTTGTTTTTCGAATTTGAGATCTTTCTGCAATGGGCACTTTTCATACTATAAGCAGTTTTTCCTAACAAATGCAAGCTATTACATTGGCAATCTCCGCAAGGAAACATCAGATCTGCTCAACTCATGGTTTTTTGGTCTTCGGGGAGGAGGGGGAACATGAATATGTGTTTGTTTTTCGAATTTGAGCTCTTTCTGCAATGGGCACTTTTCATACTATAAGCAGTTTTTCCTAACAAATGCATGATATAACATGGGCTATCTACGCAAGGAAACATGAGATCTGCAAACGTTATGGTTTTTTGGTCTTCGGGGAGGATGGGGAACATGAATATGTTTTTGTTTTTCGAATTTGAGCTCTATCTGAAATGATCACTTTTCATGCTCTAAGCAGTTTTTCCTAACAAATGCAAGATATAACATTGGCTATCTCCGCAAGGAAACATCAGATCTGCACAAATCATTGTTTTTTGGTCTTCGGGGAGGATGGGGAACATGAATATGTGTTTGTTTTTCGAATTTGAGCTCTTTCTGCAATGGGCACTTTTCATGCTCTAAGCAGTTTTTCCTAACAAATGCAAGATATAACATTGGCTATCTCCGCAAGGATACATCAGATCTGCACAACTCATGGTTTTTTAGTCTTCGGGGAGGAGGGGGAACATGAAAATGTGTTTGTTTTTCGAATTTGACCTCTATCTGAAATGGGCACTTTTCATGCTTATAAGCAGTTTTTCCTAACAAATGCAAGATATAACATTGGCTATCTCCGCAAGGAAACATCAGATCTGCACAACTCATGGTTTTTTGGTCTTCGGGGAGGATGGGGAACATGAATATGTGTTTGTTTTTCGAATTTGACCTCTATCTGAAATTAGCACTTTTCATGCTCTAAGCAGTTTTTCCTAACAAATGCAAGATATAACATTGGCTATCTCCGCAAGGAAACATCAGATCTGCACAACTCATGGTTTTTTGGTCTTCGGGGAGGATGGGGAACATGAATATGTGATTGTTTTTCGAATTTGAGCTCTTTCTGCAATGGGCACTTTTCATACTATAAGCAGTTTTTCCTAACAAATGCAAGATATAACATGGGCTATCTCCGCAAGGAAACATGAGATCTGCAAAAGTTATGGTTTTTTTTTCTTCGGGGAGGATGGGGAACATAAATATGTGTTTGTTTTTCGAATTTGACCTCTATCTCAAATGAGCACTTTTCATGCTCTAAGCAGTTTTTCCTAACAAATGCAAGATATAACATTGGCTATCTCCGCAAGGAAACATCAGATCTGCACAACTCATGGTTTTTTGGTCTTCGGGGAGGATGGGGAACATGAATATGTGTTTGTTTTTCGAATTTGAGCTCTTTCTGCAATGGGCACTTTTCATGCTATAAGCAGTTTTTCCTAACAAATGCAAGATATAACATTGGCTATCTCCGCAAGGAAACATCAGATCTGCACAACTCATGGTTTTTTGGTCTTCGGGGAGGATGGGGAACATGAATATGTTTTTCGAATTTGAGATCTTTGTGCAATGGGCACTTTTCATACTATAAGCAGTTTTTCCTAACAAATGCAAGATATAACATTGGCTATCTCCGCAAGGAAACATCAGATCTGCACAACTCATGGTTTTTTGGTCTTCGGGGAGGATGGGGAACATGAATATGTGTTTGTTTTTCGAATTTGAGATCTTTCTGCAATGGGCACTTTTCATACTGTAAGCAGTTTTTCCTAACAAATGCAAGCTATTACATTGGCAATCTCCGCAAGGAAACATCAGATCTGCTCAACTCATGGTTTTTTGGTCTTCGGGGAGGAGGGGGAACATGAATATGTGTTTGTTTTTCGAATTTGAGCTCTTTCTGCAATGGGCACTTTTCATACTATAAGCAGTTTTTCCTAACAAATGCATGATATAACATGGGCTATCTACACAAGGAAACATGAGATCTGCAAACGTTATGGTTTTTTGGTCTTCGGGGAGGATGGGGAACATGAATATGTTTTTGTTTTTCGAATTTGAGCTCTATCTGAAATGATCACTTTTCATGCTCTAAGCAGTTTTTCCTAACAAATGCAAGATATAACATTGGCTATCTCCGCAAGGAAACATCAGATCTGCACAACTCATTGTTTTTTGGTCTTCGGGGAGGATGGGGAACATGAATATGTGTTTGTTTTTCGAATTTGAGCTCTTTCTGCAATGGGCACTTTTCATGCTCTAAGCAGTTTTTCCTAACAAATGCAAGATATAACATTGGCTATCTCCGCAAGGATACATCAGATCTGCACAAATCATGGTTTTTTAGTCTTCGGGGAGGAGGGGGAACATGAAAATGTGTTTGTTTTTCGAATTTGACCTCTATCTGAAATGGGCACTTTTCATGCTTATAAGCAGTTTTTCCTAACAAATGCAAGATATAACATAGGATATCTCCGCAAGGAAACATGAGATCTGCAAAAGTTATGGTTTTTTGGTCTTCGGGGAGGATGGGGAACATGAATATGTGTTTGTTTTTCGAATTTGACCTCTATCTGAAATTAGCACTTTTCATGCTCTAAGCAGTTTTTCCTAACAAATGCAAGATATAACATTGGCTATCTCCGCAAGGAAACATCAGATCTGCACAACTCATGGTTTTTTGGTCTTCGGGGAGGAGGGGGAACATGAATATGTGTTTGTTTTTCGAATTTGAGATCTTTCTGCAATGGGCACTTTTCATACTATAAGCAGTATTTCCTAACAAATGCAAGATATAACATTGGCAATCTCCGCAAGGAAACATCAGATCTGCACAACTCATGGTTTTTTGGTCTTCGGGGAGGCTGGGGAACATGAAAATGTGTTTGTTTTTCGAATTTGACCTCTATCTGAAATGGGCACTTTTCATGCTATAAGCAGTTTTTCCTAACAAATGCAAGATTTGACATGGGCTATCTCCGCAAGGAAACATGAGATCTGCAAAAGTTATGTTTTTTTGTTCTTCGGGGAGGATGGGGAACATGAATATGTGTTTGTTTTTCGAATTTGACCTCTATCTGAAATGAGCACTTTTCATGCTCTAAGCAGTTTTTCCTAACAAATGCAAGATATAACATGGGCTATCTCCGCAAGGAAACATGAGATCTGCAAACGTTATGGTTTTTTGGTCTTCGGGGATGATGGGGAACATGAATATGTTTTTGTTTTTCGAATTTGAGCTCTTTCTGCAATGGGCACTTTTCATGCTATAAGCAGTTTTTCCTAACAAATGCAAGATATAACATTGGCTATCTCCGCAAGGAAACATCAGATCTGCACAACTCATGGTTTTTTGGTCTTCGGGGAGGATGGGGAATGTGAAAATGTGTTTGTTTTTTGAATTTGACCTCTATCTGAAATGGGCACTTTTCATGCAATAAGAAGTTTTTCCTAACAAATGCAAGATATAACATGGGCTATCTCCGCAGGGAAACATGAGATCTGCAAAAGTTATGGTTTTTTGGTCTTCGGGGAGGATGGGGAACATGAATATGTGTTTGTTTTTCGAATTTGACCTCTATCTGAAATGAGCACTTTTCATGCTCTAAGCAGTTTTTCCTAACAAATGCAAGATATAACATTGGCTATCTCGGCAAGGAAACATCAGATCTGCACAACTCATGGTTTTTTGGTCTTCGGGGAGGAGGGGGAACATGAATATGTGTTTGTTTTTCGAATTTGAGATCTTTCTGTAATGGGCACTTTTCATACTATAAGCAGTTTTTCCTAACAAATGCAAGATTTAACATTGGCTATCTCCGCAAGGAAACATCAGATCTGCTCAACCAATGGTTTTTTGGTCTTCGGGGAGGAT
Source organism: Vipera ursinii (assembly GCF_947247035.1). Lineage (NCBI taxonomy): Eukaryota > Metazoa > Chordata > Lepidosauria > Squamata > Viperidae > Vipera > Vipera ursinii. The sequence continues at coordinate 337,958 of NC_139529.1, read as the reverse complement.
GGGGAACATGAATATGTGTTTCTTTTTCGAATTTGAGCTCTTTCTGCAATGGGCACTTTTCATACTATAAGCAGTTTTTCCTAACAAATGCAAGATATAACATGTGCTATCTCCGCAAGGAAACATGAGATCTGCAAACGTTATGGTTTTTTGGTCTTCGGGGAGGATGGGGAACATGAATATGTTTTTGTTTTTCGAATTTGAGCTCTATCTGAAATGAGCAGTTTTCATGCTCTAAGCAGTTTTTCCTAACAAATGCAAGATATAACATTGGCTATCTCCGCAAGGAAACATCAGATCTGCACAACTCATGGTTTTTTGGTCTTCGGGGAGGATGGGGAACATGAATATGTGATTGTTTTTCGAATTTGAGCTCTTTCTGCAATGGGCACTTTTCATACTATAAGCAGTTTTTCCTAACAAATGCAAGATATAACATGGGCTATCTCCGCAAGGAAACATGAGATCTGTAAAAGTTATGGTTTTTTGTTCTTCGGGGAGGATGGGGAACATGAATATGTGTTTGTTTTTCGAATTTGACCTCTATCTGAAATGAGCACTTTTCATGCTCTAAGCAGTTTTTCCTAACAAATGCAAGATATAACATTGGCTATCTCCGCAAGGAAACATCAGATCTGCACAACTCATGGTTTTTTGGTCTTCGGGGAGGATGGGGAACATGAATATGTGATTGTTTTTCGAATTTGAGCTCTTTATGCAATGGGCACTTTTCATGCTATAAGCAGTTTTTCCTAACAAATGCAAGATATAACATTGGCTATCTCCGCAAGGAAACATCAGATCTGCACAACTCATGGTTTTTTGGTCTTCGGGGAGGATGGGGAACATGAATATGTGTTTGTTTTTCGAATTTGAGATCTTTCTGCAATGGGCACTTTTCATACTATAAGCAGTTTTTCCTAACAAATGCAAGCTATTACATTGGCAATCTCCGCAAGGAAACATCAGATCTGCTCAACTCATGGTTTTTTGGTCTTCGGGGAGGAGGGGGAACATGAATATGTGTTTGTTTTTCGAATGAGCTCTTTCTGCAATGGGCACTTTTCATACTATAAACAGTTTTTCTTAACAAATGCATGATATAACATGGGCTATCTACGCAAGGAAACATGAGATCTGCAAACGTTATGGTTTTTTGGTCTTCGGGGAGGATGGGGAACATGAATATGTTTTTGTTTTTCGAATTTGAGCTCTATCTGAAATGATCACTTTTCATGCTCTAAGCAGTTTTTCCTAACAAATGCAAGATATAACATTGGCTATCTCCGCAAGGAAACATCAGATCTGCACAACTCATGGTTTTTTGGTCTTCGGGGAGGATGGGGAACATGAATATGTGATTGTTTTTCGAATTTGAGCTCTTTCTGCAATGGGCACTTTTCATACTATAAGCAGTTTTTCCTAACAAATGCAAGATATAACATGGGCTATCTCCGCAAGGAAACATGAGATCTGCAAAAGTTATGGTTTTTTTTTCTTCGGGGAGGATGGGGAACATAAATATGTGTTTGTTTTTCGAATTTGACCTCTATCTCAAATGAGCACTTTTCATGCTCTAAGCAGTTTTTCCTAACAAATGCAAGATATAACATTGGCTATCTCCGCAAGGAAACATCAGATCTGCACAACTCATGGTTTTTTGGTCTTCGGGGAGGATGGGGAACATGAATATGTGTTTGTTTTTCGAATTTGAGCTCTTTCTGCAATGGGCACTTTTCATGCTATAAGCAGTTTTTCCTAACAAATGCAAGATATAACATTGGCTATCTCCGCAAGGAAACATCAGATCTGCACAACTCATGGTTTTTTGGTCTTCGGGGAGGATGGGGAACATGAATATGTTTTTCGAATTTGAGATCTTTGTGCAATGGGCACTTTTCATACTATAAGCAGTTTTTCCTAACAAATGCAAGATATAACATTGGCTATCTCCGCAAGGAAACATCAGATCTGCACAACTCATGGTTTTTTGGTCTTCGGGGAGGATGGGGAACATGAATATGTGTTTGTTTTTCGAATTTGAGCTCTTTCTGCAATGGGCACTTTTCATACTATAAGCAGTTTTTCCTAACAAATGCATGATATAACATGGGCTATCTACGCAAGGAAACATGAGATCTGCAAACGTTATGGTTTTTTGGTCTTCGGGGAGGATGGGGAACATGAATATGTTTTTGTTTTTCGAATTTGAGCTCTATCTGAAATGATCACTTTTCATGCTCTAAGCAGTTTTTCCTAACAAATGCAAGATATAACATTGGCTATCTCCGCAAGGAAACATCAGATCTGCACAAATCATTGTTTTTTGGTCTTCGGGGAGGATGGGGAACATGAATATGTGTTTGTTTTTCGAATTTGAGCTCTTTCTGCAATGGGCACTTTTCATGCTCTAAGCAGTTTTTCCTAACAAATGCAAGATATAACATTGGCTATCTCCGCAAGGATACATCAGATCTGCACAACTCATGGTTTTTTAGTCTTCGGGGAGGAGGGGGAACATGAAAATGTGTTTGTTTTTCGAATTTGACCTCTATCTGAAATGGGCACTTTTCATGCTTATAAGCAGTTTTTCCTAACAAATGCAAGATATAACATTGGCTATCTCCGCAAGGAAACATCAGATCTGCACAACTCATGGTTTTTTGGTCTTCGGGGAGGATGGGGAACATGAATATGTGTTTGTTTTTCGAATTTGACCTCTATCTGAAATTAGCACTTTTCATGCTCTAAGCAGTTTTTCCTAACAAATGCAAGATATAACATTGGCTATCTCCGCAAGGAAACATCAGATCTGCACAACTCATGGTTTTTTGGTCTTCGGGGAGGATGGGGAACATGAATATGTGATTGTTTTTCGAATTTGAGCTCTTTCTGCAATGGGCACTTTTCATACTATAAGCAGTTTTTCCTAACAAATGCAAGATATAACATGGGCTATCTCCGCAAGGAAACATGAGATCTGCAAAAGTTATGGTTTTTTTTTCTTCGGGGAGGATGGGGAACATAAATATGTGTTTGTTTTTCGAATTTGACCTCTATCTCAAATGAGCACTTTTCATGCTCTAAGCAGTTTTTCCTAACAAATGCAAGATATAACATTGGCTATCTCCGCAAGGAAACATCAGATCTGCACAACTCATGGTTTTTTGGTCTTCGGGGAGGATGGGGAACATGAATATGTGTTTGTTTTTCGAATTTGAGCTCTTTCTGCAATGGGCACTTTTCATGCTATAAGCAGTTTTTCCTAACAAATGCAAGATATAACATTGGCTATCTCCGCAAGGAAACATCAGATCTGCACAACTCATGGTTTTTTGGTCTTCGGGGAGGATGGGGAACATGAATATGTTTTTCGAATTTGAGATCTTTCTGCAATGGGCACTTTTCATACTATAAGCAGTTTTTCCTAACAAATGCAAGCTATTACATTGGCAATCTCCGCAAGGAAACATCAGATCTGCTCAACTCATGGTTTTTTGGTCTTCGGGGAGGAGGGGGAACATGAATATGTGTTTGTTTTTCGAATTTGAGCTCTTTCTGCAATGGGCACTTTTCATACTATAAGCAGTTTTTCCTAACAAATGCATGATATAACATGGGCTATCTACACAAGGAAACATGAGATCTGCAAACGTTATGGTTTTTTGGTCTTCGGGGAGGATGGGGAACATGAATATGTTTTTGTTTTTCGAATTTGAGCTCTATCTGAAATGATCACTTTTCATGCTCTAAGCAGTTTTTCCTAACAAATGCAAGATATAACATTGGCTATCTCCGCAAGGAAACATCAGATCTGCACAACTCATTGTTTTTTGGTCTTCGGGGAGGATGGGGAACATGAATATGTGTTTGTTTTTCGAATTTGAGCTCTTTCTGCAATGGGCACTTTTCATGCTCTAAGCAGTTTTTCCTAACAAATGCAAGATATAACATTGGCTATCTCCGCAAGGATACATCAGATCTGCACAAATCATGGTTTTTTAGTCTTCGGGGAGGAGGGGGAACATGAAAATGTGTTTGTTTTTCGAATTTGACCTCTATCTGAAATGGGCACTTTTCATGCTTATAAGCAGTTTTTCCTAACAAATGCAAGATATAACATAGGATATCTCCGCAAGGAAACATGAGATCTGCAAAAGTTATGGTTTTTTGGTCTTCGGGGAGGATGGGGAACATGAATATGTGTTTGTTTTTCGAATTTGACCTCTATCTGAAATTAGCACTTTTCATGCTCTAAGCAGTTTTTCCTAACAAATGCAAGATATAACATTGGCTATCTCCGCAAGGAAACATCAGATCTGCACAACTCATGGTTTTTTGGTCTTCGGGGAGGAGGGGGAACATGAATATGTGTTTGTTTTTCGAATTTGAGATCTTTCTGCAATGGGCACTTTTCATACTATAAGCAGTATTTCCTAACAAATGCAAGATATAACATTGGCAATCTCCGCAAGGAAACATCAGATCTGCACAACTCATGGTTTTTTGGTCTTCGGGGAGGCTGGGGAACATGAAAATGTGTTTGTTTTTCGAATTTGACCTCTATCTGAAATGGGCACTTTTCATGCTATAAGCAGTTTTTCCTAACAAATGCAAGATTTGACATGGGCTATCTCCGCAAGGAAACATGAGATCTGCAAAAGTTATGGTTTTTTGTTCTTCGGGGAGGATGGGGAACATGAATATGTGTTTGTTTTTCGAATTTGACCTCTATCTGAAATGAGCACTTTTCATGCTCTAAGCAGTTTTTCCTAACAAATGCAAGATATAACATTGGCTATCTCCGCAAGGAAACATCAGATCTGCACAACTCATGGTTTTTTGGTCTTCGGGGAGGATGGGGAACATGAATATGTGATTGTTTTTCGAATTTGAGCTCTTTCTGCAATGGGCACTTTTCATGCTATAAGCAGTTTTTCCTAACAAATGCAAGATATAACATTGGCTATCTCCGCAAGGAAACATCAGATCTGCACAACTCATGGTTTTTTGGTCTTCGGGGAGGATGGGGAACATGAATATGTGATTGTTTTTCGAATTTGAGCTCTTTCTGCAATGGGCACTTTTCATACTATAAGCAGTTTTTCCTAACAAATGCAAGATATAACATGGGCTATCTCCGCAAGGAAACATGAGATCTGCAAAAGTTATGGTTTTTTTTTCTTCGGGGAGGATGGGGAACATAAATATGTGTTTGTTTTTCGAATTTGACCTCTATCTCAAATGAGCACTTTTCATGCTCTAAGCAGTTTTTCCTAACAAATGCAAGATATAACATTGGCTATCTCCGCAAGGAAACATCAGATCTGCACAACTCATGGTTTTTTGGTCTTCGGGGAGGATGGGGAACATGAATATGTGTTTGTTTTTCGAATTTGAGCTCTTTCTGCAATGGGCACTTTTCATGCTATAAGCAGTTTTTCCTAACAAATGCAAGATATAACATTGGCTATCTCCGCAAGGAAACATCAGATCTGCACAACTCATGGTTTTTTGGTCTTCGGGGAGGATGGGGAACATGAATATGTTTTTCGAATTTGAGATCTTTGTGCAATGGGCACTTTTCATACTATAAGCAGTTTTTCCTAACAAATGCAAGATATAACATTGGCTATCTCCGCAAGGAAACATCAGATCTGCACAACTCATGGTTTTTTGGTCTTCGGGGAGGATGGGGAACATGAATATGTGTTTGTTTTTCGAATTTGAGATCTTTCTGCAATGGGCACTTTTCATACTATAAGCAGTTTTTCCTAACAAATGCAAGCTATTACATTGGCAATCTCCGCAAGGAAACATCAGATCTGCTCAACTCATGGTTTTTTGGTCTTCGGGGAGGAGGGGGAACATGAATATGTGTTTGTTTTTCGAATTTGAGCTCTTTCTGCAATGGGCACTTTTCATACTATAAGCAGTTTTTCCTAACAAATGCATGATATAACATGGGCTATCTACGCAAGGAAACATGAGATCTGCAAACGTTATGGTTTTTTGGTCTTCGGGGAGGATGGGGAACATGAATATGTTTTTGTTTTTCGAATTTGAGCTCTATCTGAAATGATCACTTTTCATGCTCTAAGCAGTTTTTCCTAACAAATGCAAGATATAACATTGGCTATCTCCGCAAGGAAACATCAGATCTGCACAAATCATTGTTTTTTGGTCTTCGGGGAGGATGGGGAACATGAATATGTGTTTGTTTTTCGAATTTGAGCTCTTTCTGCAATGGGCACTTTTCATGCTCTAAGCAGTTTTTCCTAACAAATGCAAGATATAACATTGGCTATCTCCGCAAGGATACATCAGATCTGCACAACTCATGGTTTTTTAGTCTTCGGGGAGGAGGGGGAACATGAAAATGTGTTTGTTTTTCGAATTTGACCTCTATCTGAAATGGGCACTTTTCATGCTTATAAGCAGTTTTTCCTAACAAATGCAAGATATAACATTGGCTATCTCCGCAAGGAAACATCAGATCTGCACAACTCATGGTTTTTTGGTCTTCGGGGAGGATGGGGAACATGAATATGTGTTTGTTTTTCGAATTTGACCTCTATCTGAAATTAGCACTTTTCATGCTCTAAGCAGTTTTTCCTAACAAATGCAAGATATAACATTGGCTATCTCCGCAAGGAAACATCAGATCTGCACAACTCATGGTTTTTTGGTCTTCGGGGAGGATGGGGAACATGAATATGTGATTGTTTTTCGAATTTGAGCTCTTTCTGCAATGGGCACTTTTCATACTATAAGCAGTTTTTCCTAACAAATGCAAGATATAACATGGGCTATCTCCGCAAGGAAACATGAGATCTGCAAAAGTTATGGTTTTTTTTTCTTCGGGGAGGATGGGGAACATAAATATGTGTTTGTTTTTCGAATTTGACCTCTATCTCAAATGAGCACTTTTCATGCTCTAAGCAGTTTTTCCTAACAAATGCAAGATATAACATTGGCTATCTCCGCAAGGAAACATCAGATCTGCACAACTCATGGTTTTTTGGTCTTCGGGGAGGATGGGGAACATGAATATGTGTTTGTTTTTCGAATTTGAGCTCTTTCTGCAATGGGCACTTTTCATGCTATAAGCAGTTTTTCCTAACAAATGCAAGATATAACATTGGCTATCTCCGCAAGGAAACATCAGATCTGCACAACTCATGGTTTTTTGGTCTTCGGGGAGGATGGGGAACATGAATATGTTTTTCGAATTTGAGATCTTTGTGCAATGGGCACTTTTCATACTATAAGCAGTTTTTCCTAACAAATGCAAGATATAACATTGGCTATCTCCGCAAGGAAACATCAGATCTGCACAACTCATGGTTTTTTGGTCTTCGGGGAGGATGGGGAACATGAATATGTGTTTGTTTTTCGAATTTGAGATCTTTCTGCAATGGGCACTTTTCATACTGTAAGCAGTTTTTCCTAACAAATGCAAGCTATTACATTGGCAATCTCCGCAAGGAAACATCAGATCTGCTCAACTCATGGTTTTTTGGTCTTCGGGGAGGAGGGGGAACATGAATATGTGTTTGTTTTTCGAATTTGAGCTCTTTCTGCAATGGGCACTTTTCATACTATAAGCAGTTTTTCCTAACAAATGCATGATATAACATGGGCTATCTACACAAGGAAACATGAGATCTGCAAACGTTATGGTTTTTTGGTCTTCGGGGAGGATGGGGAACATGAATATGTTTTTGTTTTTCGAATTTGAGCTCTATCTGAAATGATCACTTTTCATGCTCTAAGCAGTTTTTCCTAACAAATGCAAGATATAACATTGGCTATCTCCGCAAGGAAACATCAGATCTGCACAACTCATTGTTTTTTGGTCTTCGGGGAGGATGGGGAACATGAATATGTGTTTGTTTTTCGAATTTGAGCTCTTTCTGCAATGGGCACTTTTCATGCTCTAAGCAGTTTTTCCTAACAAATGCAAGATATAACATTGGCTATCTCCGCAAGGATACATCAGATCTGCACAAATCATGGTTTTTTAGTCTTCGGGGAGGAGGGGGAACATGAAAATGTGTTTGTTTTTCGAATTTGACCTCTATCTGAAATGGGCACTTTTCATGCTTATAAGCAGTTTTTCCTAACAAATGCAAGATATAACATAGGATATCTCCGCAAGGAAACATGAGATCTGCAAAAGTTATGGTTTTTTGGTCTTCGGGGAGGATGGGGAACATGAATATGTGTTTGTTTTTCGAATTTGACCTCTATCTGAAATTAGCACTTTTCATGCTCTAAGCAGTTTTTCCTAACAAATGCAAGATATAACATTGGCTATCTCCGCAAGGAAACATCAGATCTGCACAACTCATGGTTTTTTGGTCTTCGGGGAGGAGGGGGAACATGAATATGTGTTTGTTTTTCGAATTTGAGATCTTTCTGCAATGGGCACTTTTCATACTATAAGCAGTATTTCCTAACAAATGCAAGATATAACATTGGCAATCTCCGCAAGGAAACATCAGATCTGCACAACTCATGGTTTTTTGGTCTTCGGGGAGGCTGGGGAACATGAAAATGTGTTTGTTTTTCGAATTTGACCTCTATCTGAAATGGGCACTTTTCATGCTATAAGCAGTTTTTCCTAACAAATGCAAGATTTGACATGGGCTATCTCCGCAAGGAAACATGAGATCTGCAAAAGTTATGTTTTTTTGTTCTTCGGGGAGGATGGGGAACATGAATATGTGTTTGTTTTTCGAATTTGACCTCTATCTGAAATGAGCACTTTTCATGCTCTAAGCAGTTTTTCCTAACAAATGCAAGATATAACATGGGCTATCTCCGCAAGGAAACATGAGATCTGCAAACGTTATGGTTTTTTGGTCTTCGGGGATGATGGGGAACATGAATATGTTTTTGTTTTTCGAATTTGAGCTCTTTCTGCAATGGGCACTTTTCATGCTATAAGCAGTTTTTCCTAACAAATGCAAGATATAACATTGGCTATCTCCGCAAGGAAACATCAGATCTGCACAACTCATGGTTTTTTGGTCTTCGGGGAGGATGGGGAATGTGAAAATGTGTTTGTTTTTTGAATTTGACCTCTATCTGAAATGGGCACTTTTCATGCAATAAGAAGTTTTTCCTAACAAATGCAAGATATAACATGGGCTATCTCCGCAGGGAAACATGAGATCTGCAAAAGTTATGGTTTTTTGGTCTTCGGGGAGGATGGGGAACATGAATATGTGTTTGTTTTTCGAATTTGACCTCTATCTGAAATGAGCACTTTTCATGCTCTAAGCAGTTTTTCCTAACAAATGCAAGATATAACATTGGCTATCTCGGCAAGGAAACATCAGATCTGCACAACTCATGGTTTTTTGGTCTTCGGGGAGGAGGGGGAACATGAATATGTGTTTGTTTTTCGAATTTGAGATCTTTCTGTAATGGGCACTTTTCATACTATAAGCAGTTTTTCCTAACAAATGCAAGATTTAACATTGGCTATCTCCGCAAGGAAACATCAGATCTGCTCAACCAATGGTTTTTTGGTCTTCGGGGAGGATGGGGAACATGAATATGTGTTTCTTTTTCGAATTTGAGCTCTTTCTGCAATGGGCACTTTTCATACTATAAGCAGTTTTTCCTAACAAATGCAAGATATAACATGTGCTATCTCCGCAAGGAAACATGAGATCTGCAAACGTTATGGTTTTTTGGTCTTCGGGGAGGATGGGGAACATGAATATGTTTTTGTTTTTCGAATTTGAGCTCTATCTGAAATGAGCAGTTTTCATGCTCTAAGCAGTTTTTCCTAACAAATGCAAGATATAACATTGGCTATCTCCGCAAGGAAACATCAGATCTGCACAACTCATGGTTTTTTGGTCTTCGGGGAGGATGGGGAACATGAATATGTGATTGTTTTTCGAATTTGAGCTCTTTCTGCAATGGGCACTTTTCATACTATAAGCAGTTTTTCCTAACAAATGCAAGATATAACATGGGCTATCTCCGCAAGGAAACATGAGATCTGTAAAAGTTATGGTTTTTTGTTCTTCGGGGAGGATGGGGAACATGAATATGTGTTTGTTTTTCGAATTTGACCTCTATCTGAAATGAGCACTTTTCATGCTCTAAGCAGTTTTTCCTAACAAATGCAAGATATAACATTGGCTATCTCCGCAAGGAAACATCAGATCTGCACAACTCATGGTTTTTTGGTCTTCGGGGAGGATGGGGAACATGAATATGTGATTGTTTTTCGAATTTGAGCTCTTTATGCAATGGGCACTTTTCATGCTATAAGCAGTTTTTCCTAACAAATGCAAGATATAACATTGGCTATCTCCGCAAGGAAACATCAGATCTGCACAACTCATGGTTTTTTGGTCTTCGGGGAGGATGGGGAACATGAATATGTGTTTGTTTTTCGAATTTGAGATCTTTCTGCAATGGGCACTTTTCATACTATAAGCAGTTTTTCCTAACAAATGCAAGCTATTACATTGGCAATCTCCGCAAGGAAACATCAGATCTGCTCAACTCATGGTTTTTTGGTCTTCGGGGAGGAGGGGGAACATGAATATGTGTTTGTTTTTCGAATGAGCTCTTTCTGCAATGGGCACTTTTCATACTATAAACAGTTTTTCTTAACAAATGCATGATATAACATGGGCTATCTACGCAAGGAAACATGAGATCTGCAAACGTTATGGTTTTTTGGTCTTCGGGGAGGATGGGGAACATGAATATGTTTTTGTTTTTCGAATTTGAGCTCTATCTGAAATGATCACTTTTCATGCTCTAAGCAGTTTTTCCTAACAAATGCAAGATATAACATTGGCTATCTCCGCAAGGAAACATCAGATCTGCACAACTCATGGTTTTTTGGTCTTCGGGGAGGATGGGGAACATGAATATGTGATTGTTTTTCGAATTTGAGCTCTTTCTGCAATGGGCACTTTTCATACTATAAGCAGTTTTTCCTAACAAATGCAAGATATAACATGGGCTATCTCCGCAAGGAAACATGAGATCTGCAAAAGTTATGGTTTTTTTTTCTTCGGGGAGGATGGGGAACATAAATATGTGTTTGTTTTTCGAATTTGACCTCTATCTCAAATGAGCACTTTTCATGCTCTAAGCAGTTTTTCCTAACAAATGCAAGATATAACATTGGCTATCTCCGCAAGGAAACATCAGATCTGCACAACTCATGGTTTTTTGGTCTTCGGGGAGGATGGGGAACATGAATATGTGTTTGTTTTTCGAATTTGAGCTCTTTCTGCAATGGGCACTTTTCATGCTATAAGCAGTTTTTCCTAACAAATGCAAGATATAACATTGGCTATCTCCGCAAGGAAACATCAGATCTGCACAACTCATGGTTTTTTGGTCTTCGGGGAGGATGGGGAACATGAATATGTTTTTCGAATTTGAGATCTTTGTGCAATGGGCACTTTTCATACTATAAGCAGTTTTTCCTAACAAATGCAAGATATAACATTGGCTATCTCCGCAAGGAAACATCAGATCTGCACAACTCATGGTTTTTTGGTCTTCGGGGAGGATGGGGAACATGAATATGTGTTTGTTTTTCGAATTTGAGCTCTTTCTGCAATGGGCACTTTTCATACTATAAGCAGTTTTTCCTAACAAATGCATGATATAACATGGGCTATCTACGCAAGGAAACATGAGATCTGCAAACGTTATGGTTTTTTGGTCTTCGGGGAGGATGGGGAACATGAATATGTTTTTGTTTTTCGAATTTGAGCTCTATCTGAAATGATCACTTTTCATGCTCTAAGCAGTTTTTCCTAACAAATGCAAGATATAACATTGGCTATCTCCGCAAGGAAACATCAGATCTGCACAAATCATTGTTTTTTGGTCTTCGGGGAGGATGGGGAACATGAATATGTGTTTGTTTTTCGAATTTGAGCTCTTTCTGCAATGGGCACTTTTCATGCTCTAAGCAGTTTTTCCTAACAAATGCAAGATATAACATTGGCTATCTCCGCAAGGATACATCAGATCTGCACAACTCATGGTTTTTTAGTCTTCGGGGAGGATGGGGAACATGAATATGTTTTTGTTTTTCGAATTTGAGCTCTATCTGAAATGATCACTTTTCATGCTCTAAGCAGTTTTTCCTAACAAATGCAAGATATAACATTGGCTATCTCCGCAAGGAAACATCAGATCTGCACAACTCATTGTTTTTTGGTCTTCGGGGAGGATGGGGAACATGAATATGTGTTTGTTTTTCGAATTTGAGCTCTTTCTGCAATGGGCACTTTTCATGCTCTAAGCAGTTTTTCCTAACAAATGCAAGATATAACATTGGCTATCTCCGCAAGGATACATCAGATCTGCACAAATCATGGTTTTTTAGTCTTCGGGGAGGAGGGGGAACATGAAAATGTGTTTGTTTTTCGAATTTGACCTCTATCTGAAATGGGCACTTTTCATGCTTATAAGCAGTTTTTCCTAACAAATGCAAGATATAACATAGGATATCTCCGCAAGGAAACATGAGATCTGCAAAAGTTATGGTTTTTTGGTCTTCGGGGAGGATGGGGAACATGAATATGTGTTTGTTTTTCGAATTTGACCTCTATCTGAAATTAGCACTTTTCATGCTCTAAGCAGTTTTTCCTAACAAATGCAAGATATAACATTGGCTATCTCCGCAAGGAAACATCAGATCTGCACAACTCATGGTTTTTTGGTCTTCGGGGAGGAGGGGGAACATGAATATGTGTTTGTTTTTCGAATTTGAGATCTTTCTGCAATGGGCACTTTTCATACTATAAGCAGTATTTCCTAACAAATGCAAGATATAACATTGGCAATCTCCGCAAGGAAACATCAGATCTGCACAACTCATGGTTTTTTGGTCTTCGGGGAGGCTGGGGAACATGAAAATGTGTTTGTTTTTCGAATTTGACCTCTATCTGAAATGGGCACTTTTCATGCTATAAGCAGTTTTTCCTAACAAATGCAAGATTTGACATGGGCTATCTCCGCAAGGAAACATGAGATCTGCAAAAGTTATGTTTTTTTGTTCTTCGGGGAGGATGGGGAACATGAATATGTGTTTGTTTTTCGAATTTGACCTCTATCTGAAATGAGCACTTTTCATGCTCTAAGCAGTTTTTCCTAACAAATGCAAGATATAACATGGGCTATCTCCGCAAGGAAACATGAGATCTGCAAACGTTATGGTTTTTTGGTCTTCGGGGAGGATGGGGAACATGAATATGTTTTTGTTTTTCGAATTTGAGCTCTTTCTGCAATGGGCACTTTTCATGCTATAAGCAGTTTTTCCTAACAAATGCAAGATATAACATTGGCTATCTCCGCAAGGAAACATCAGATCTGCACAACTCATGGTTTTTTGGTCTTCGGGGAGGATGGGGAATGTGAAAATGTGTTTGTTTTTTGAATTTGACCTCTATCTGAAATGGGCACTTTTCATGCAATAAGAAGTTTTTCCTAACAAATGCAAGATATAACATGGGCTATCTCCGCAGGGAAACATGAGATCTGCAAAAGTTATGGTTTTTTGGTCTTCGGGGAGGATGGGGAACATGAATATGTGTTTGTTTTTCGAATTTGACCTCTATCTGAAATGAGCACTTTTCATGCTCTAAGCAGTTTTTCCTAACAAATGCAAGATATAACATTGGCTATCTCGGCAAGGAAACATCAGATCTGCACAACTCATGGTTTTTTGGTCTTCGGGGAGGAGGGGGAACATGAATATGTGTTTGTTTTTCGAATTTGAGATCTTTCTGTAATGGGCACTTTTCATACTATAAGCAGTTTTTCCTAACAAATGCAAGATTTAACATTGGCTATCTCCGCAAGGAAACATCAGATCTGCTCAAACAATGGTTTTTTGGTCTTCGGGGAGGATGGGGAACATGAATATGTGTTTCTTTTTCGAATTTGAGCTCTTTCTGCAATGGGCACTTTTCATGCTATAAGCAGTTTTTCCTAACAAATGCAAGATATAACATGGGCTATCTCCGCAAGGAAACATGACATCTGCAAACGTTATGGTTTTTTGGTCTTCGGGGAGGATGGGGAACATGAATATGTTTTTGTTTTTCGAATTTGAGCTCTATCTGATATGAGCACTTTTCATGCTCTAAGCAGTTTTTCCTAACAAATGCAAGATATAACATTGGCTATCTCCGCAAGGAAACATCAGATCTGCACAACTCATGGTTTTTTGGTCTTCGGGGAGGATGGGGAACATGAATGTGTGATTGTTTTTCGAATTTGAGCTCTTTCTGCAATGGGCACTTTTCATACTATAAGCAGTTTTTCCTAACAAATGCAAGATATAACATGGGCTATCTCCGCAAGGAAACATCAGATCTGCACAACTCATGGTTTTTTGGTCTTCGGGGAGGATGGGGAACATGAATATGTGTTTGTTTTTCGAATTTGAGATCTTTCTGCAATGGGCACTTTTCATACTATAAGCAGTTTTTCCTAACAAATGCAAGCTATTACATGGGCAATCTCTGCAAGGAAACATCAGATCTGCTCAACTCATGGTTTTTTGGTCTTCGGGGAGGAGGGGGAACATGAATATGTGTTTGTTTTTCGAATTTGAGCTCTTTCTGCAATGGGCACTTTTCATACTATAAACAGTTTTTCTTAACAAATGCATGATATAACATGGGCTATCTACGCAAGGAAACATGAGATCTGCAAACGTTATGGTTTTTTGGTCTTCGGGGAGGATGGGGAACATGAATATGTTTTTGTTTTTCGAATTTGAGCTCTATCTGAAATGATCACTTTTCATGCTCTAAGCAGTTTTTCCTAACAATTGCAAGATATAACATTGGCTATCTCCGCAAGGAAACATCAGATCTGCACAACTCATGGTTTTTTGGTCTTCAGGGAGGATGGGGAACATGAATATGTGATTGTTTTTCGAATTTGAGCTCTTTCTGCAATGGGCACTTTTCATGCTCTAAGCAGTTTTTCCTAACAAATGCAAGATATAGCATTGGCTATCTCCGCAAGGAAACATCAGATCTGCACAACTCATGGTTTTTTGGTCTTCGGGGAGGCTGGGGAACATGAAAATGTGTTTGTTTTTCGAATTTGACCTCTATCTGAAATGGGCACTTCATGCTATAAGCAGTTTTTCCTAACAAATGCAAGATATAACATGGGCTATCTCCGCAAGGAAACATGAGATCTGCAAAAGTTATGGTTTTTTTTTCTTCGGGGAGGATGGGGAACATGAATATGTGTTTGTTTTTCGAATTTGACCTCTATCTGAAATGAGCACTTTTCATGCTCTAAGCAGTTTTTCCTAACAAATGCAAGATATAACATTGGCTATCTCCGCAAGGAAACATCAGATCTGCACAACTCATGGTTTTTTGGTCTTCGGGGAGGATGGGGAACATGAATATGTGTTTGTTTTTCGAATTTGAGCTCTTTCTGCAATGGGCACTTTTCATGCTCTAAGCAGTTTTTCCTAACAAATGCAAGATATAGCATTGGCTATCTCCGCAAGGAAACATCAGATCTGCACAACTCATGGTTTTTTGGTCTTCGGGGAGGCTGGGGAACATGAAAATGTGTTTGTTTTTCGAATTTGACCTCTATCTGAAATGGGCACTTCATGCTATAAGCAGTTTTTCCTAACAAATCAAAGATTTAACATGGGCTATCTCCGCAAGGAAACATGAGATCTGCAAAAGTTATGTTTTTTTGTTCTTCGGGGAGGATGGGGAACATGAATATGTGTTTCTTTTTCGAATTTGAGCTCTTTCTGCAATGGGCACTTTTCATACTATAAGCAGTTTTTCCTAACAAATGCAAGATATAACATGGGCTATCTCCGCAAGGAAACATGAGATCTGCAAACGTTATGGTTTTTTGTTCTTCGGGGAGGATGGGGAACATGAATATGTGTTTGTTTTTCGAATTTGACCTCTATCTGAAATGAGCACTTTTCATGCTCTAAGCAGTTTTTCCTAACAAATGCAAGATATAACATTGGCTATCTCCGCAAGGAAACATCAGATCTGCACAACTCATGGTTTTTTGGTCTTCGTGGAGGATGGGGAACATGAATATGTGATTGTTTTTCGAATTTGAGCTCTTTCTGCAATGGGCACTTTTCATGCTCTAAGCAGTTTTTCCTAACAAATGCAAGATATAACATTGGCTATCTCCGCAAGGAAACATGAGATCTGCAAACGTTATGGTTTTTTGGTCTTCGGGGAGGATGGGGAACATGAATATGTGTTTGTTTTTCGAATTTGACCTCTATCTGAAATGAGCACTTTTCATGCTATAAGCAGTTTTTCCTAACAAATGCAAGATATAACATTGGCTATCTCCGCAAGGAAACATCAGATCTGCACAACTCATGGTTTTTTGGTCTTCGTGGAGGATGGGGAACATGAATATGTGATTGTTTTTCGAATTTGAGCTCTTTCTGCAATGGGCACTTTTCATGCTCTAAGCAGTTTTTCCTAACAAATGCAAGATATAACATTGGCTATCTCCGCAAGGAAACATGAGATCTGCAAACGTTATGGTTTTTTGGTCTTCGGGGAGGATGGGGAACATGAATATGTTTTTGTTTTTCGAATTTGAGCTCTTTCTGCAATGGGCACTTTTCATGCTATAAGCAGTTTTTCCTAACAAATGCAAGATATAACATTGGCTATCTCCGCAAGGAAACATCAGATCTGCACAACTCATGGTTTTTTGGTCTTCGGGGAGGATGGGGAACGTGAAAATGTGTTTGTTTTTTGAATTTGACCTCTATCTGAAATGGGCACTTTTCATGCAATAAGAAGTTTTTCCTAACAAATGCAAGATATAACATGGGCTATCTCCGCAGGGAAACATGAGATCTGCAAAAGTTATGGTTTTTTGGTCTTCGGGGAGGATGGGGAACATGAATATGTGTTTGTTTTTCGAATTTGATCTCTATCTGAAATCAGCACTTTTCATGCTCTAAGCAGTTTTTCCTAACAAATGCAAGATATAACATTGGCTATCTCGGCAAGGAAACATCAGATCTGCACAACTCATGGTTTTTTGGTCTTCGGGGAGGAGGGGGAACATGAATATGTGTTTGTTTTTCGAATTTGAGATCTTTCTGTAATGGGCACTTTTCATACTATAAGCAGTTTTTCCTAACAAATGCAAGATTTAACATTGGCTATCTCCGCAAGGAAACATCAGATCTGCTCAACCCATGGTTTTTTGGTCTTCGGGGAGGATGGGGAACATGAATATGTGTTTCTTTTTCGAATTTGAGCTCTTTCTGCAATGGGCACTTTTCATACTATAAGCAGTTTTTCCTAACAAATGCAAGATATAACATGGGCTATCTCCGCAAGGAAACATGACATCTGCAAACGTTATGGTTTTTTGGTCTTTGGGGAGGATGGGGAACATGAATATGTTTTTGTTTTTCGAATTTGAGCTCTTTCTGCAATGGGCACTTTTCATACTATAAGCAGTTTTTCCTAACAAATGCAAGATATAACATGGGCTATCTCCGCAAGGAAACATGACATCTGCAAACGTTATGGTTTTTTGGTCTTTGGGGAGGATGGGGAACATGAATGTGTGATTGTTTTTCGAATTTGAGCTCTTTCTGCAATGGGCACTTTTCATACTATAAGCAGTTTTTCCTAACAAATGCAAGATATAACATGGGCTATCTCCGCAAGGAAACATGAGATCTGCAAAAGTTATGGTTTTTTGTTCTTCGGGGAGGATGGGGAACATGAATATGTGTTTGTTTTTCGAATTTGACCTCTATCTGAAATGAGCACTTTTCATGCTCTAAGCAGTTTTTCCTAACAAATGCAAGATATAACATTGGCTATCTCCACAAGGAAACAAAAGATCTGCACAACTCATGGTGTTTTGGTCTTCGGGGAGGATGGGGAACATGAATATGTGATTGTTTTTCGAATTTGAGCTCTTTCTGCAATGGGCACTTTTCATGCTATAAGCAGTTTTTCCTAACAAATGCAAGATATAACATTGGCTATCTCCGCAAGGAAACATCAGATCTGCACAACTCATGGTTTTTTGGTCTTCGGGGAGGAGGGGGAACATGAATATGTGTTTGTTTTTCGAATTTGAGATCTTTCTGCAATGGGCACTTTTCATACTATAAGCAGTATTTCCTAACAAATGCAAGATATAACATTGGCAATCTCCGCAAGGAAACAAAAGATCTGCACAACTCATGGTGTTTTGGTCTTCGGGGAGGATGGGGAACATGAATATGTGTTTGTTTTTCGAATTTGACCTCTATCTGAAATTAGCACTTTTCATGCTCTAAGCAGTTTTTCCTAACAAATGCAAGATATAACATTGGCTATCTCCGCAAGGAAACATCAGATCTGCACAACTCATGGTTTTTTGGTCTTCGGGGAGGAGGGGGAACATGAATATGTGTTTGTTTTTCGAATTTGAGATCTTTCTGCAATGGGCACTTTTCATACTATAAGCAGTATTTCCTAACAAATGCAAGATATAACATTGGCAATCTCCGCAAGGAAACATCAGATCTGCTCAACTCATGGTTTTTTGGTCTTCGGGGAGGAGGGGGAACATGAATATGTGTTTGTTTTTCGAATTTGAGCTCTTTCTGCAATGGGCACTTTTCATACTATAAGCAGTTTTTCCTAACAAATGCAAGATATAACATGGGCTATCTCCGCAAGGAAACATGAGATCTGCAAACGTTATGGTTTTTTGCTCTTCGGGGAGGATGGGGAACATGAATATGTTTTTGATTTTCGAATTTGAGCTCTTTCTGCAATGGGCACTTTTCATGCTATAAGCACTTTTTCCTAACAAATGCAAGATATAGCATTGGCTATCTCCGCAAGGAAACATCAGATCTGCACAACTCATGGTTTTTTGGTCTTCGGGGAGGCTGGGGAACATGAAAATGTGTTTGTTTTTCGAATTTGACCTCTATCTGAAATGGGCACTTTTCATGCTATAAGCAGTTTTTCCTAACAAATGCAAGATTTGACATGGGCTATCTCCGTAAGGAAACATGAGATCTGCAAAAGTTATGTTTTTTTGTTCTTCGGGGAGGATGGGGAACATGAATATGTGTTTGTTTTTCGAATTTGACCTCTATCTGAAATGAGCACTTTTCATGCTCTAAGCAGTTTTTCCTAACAAATGCAAGATATAACATGGGCTATCTCCGCAAGGAAACATCAGATCTGCAAACGTTATGGTTTTTTGGTCTTCGGGGAGGATGGGGAACATGAATATGTTTTTGTTTTTCAAATTTGAGCTCTTTCTGCAATGGGCACTTTTCATGCTATAAGCAGTTTTTCCTAACAAATGCAAGATATAACATTGGCTATCTCCGCAAGGAAACATCAGATCTGCACAACTCATGGTTTTTTGGTCTTCGGGGAGGATGGGGAATGTGAAAATGTGTTTGTTTTTTGAATTTGACCTCTATCTGAAATGGGCACTTTTCATGCAATAAGAAGTTTTTCCTAACAAATGCAAGATATAACATGGGCTATCTCCGCAGGGAAACATGAGATCTGCAAAAGTTATGGTTTTTTGGTCTTCGGGGAGGATGGGGAACATGAATATGTGTTTGTTTTTCGAATTTGACCTCTATCTGAAATGAGCACTTTTCATGCTCTAAGCAGTTTTTCCTAACAAATGCAAGATATAACATTGGCTATCTCTGCAAGGAAACATCAGATCTGCACAACTCATGGTTTTTTGGTCTTCGGGGAGGAGGGGGAACATGAATATGTGTTTGTTTTTCGAATTTGAGATCTTTCTGTAATGGGCACTTTTCATACTATAAGCAGTTTTTCCTAACAAATGCAAGATTTAACATTGGCTATCTCCGCAAGGAAACATCAGATCTGCTCAACCCATGGTTTTTTGGTCTTCGGGGAGGATGGGGAACATGAATATGTGTTTCTTTTTCGAATTTGAGCTCTTTCTGCAATGGGCACTTTTCATACTATAAGCAGTTTTTCCTAACAAATGCAAGATATAACATGGGCTATCTCCGCAAGGAAACATGACATCTGCAAACGTTATGGTTTTTTGGTCTTCGGGGAGGATGGGGAACATGAATATGTTTTTGTTTTTCGAATTTGAGCTCTATCTGATATGAGCACTTTTCATGCTCTAAGCAGTTTTTCCTAACAAATGCAAGATATAACATTGGCTATCTCCGCAAGGAAACATCAGATCTGCACAACTCATGGTTTTTTGGTCTTCGGGGAGGATGGGGAACATGAATGTGTGATTGTTTTTCGAATTTGAGCTCTTTCTGCAATGGGCACTTTTCATACTATAAGCAGTTTTTCCTAACAAATGCAAGATATAACATGGGCTATCTCCGCAAGGAAACATGAGATCTGCAAAAGTTATGGTTTTTTGTTCTTCGGGGAGGATGGGGAACATGAATATGTGTTTGTTTTTCGAATTTGACCTCTATCTGAAATGAGCACTTTTCATGCTCTAAGCAGTTTTTCCTAACAAATGCAAGATATAACATTGGCTATCTCCACAAGGAAACAAAAGATCTGCACAACTCATGGTGTTTTGGTCTTCGGGGAGGATGGGGAACATGAATATGTGATTGTTTTTCGAATTTGAGCTCTTTCTGCAATGGGCACTTTTCATGCTATAAGCAGTTTTTCCTAACAAATGCAAGATATAACATTGGCTATCTCCGCAAGGAAACATCAGATCTGCACAACTCATGGTTTTTTGGTCTTCGGGGAGGATGGGGAACATGAATATGTGTTTGTTTTTCGAATTTGAGATCTTTCTGCAATGGGCACTTTTCATACTATAAGCAGTTTTTCCTAACAAATGCAAGCTATTACATGGGCAATCTCTGCAAGGAAACATCAGATCTGCTCAACTCATGGTTTTTTGGTCTTCGGGGAGGAGGGGGAACATGAATATGTGTTTGTTTTTCGAATTTGAGCTCTTTCTGCAATGGGCACTTTTCATACTATAAACAGTTTTTCTTAACAAATGCATGATATAACATGGGCTATCTACGCAAGGAAACATGAGATCTGCAAACGTTATGGTTTTTTGGTCTTCGGGGAGGATGGGGAACATGAATATGTTTTTGTTTTTCGAATTTGAGCTCTATCTGAAATGATCACTTTTCATGCTCTAAGCAGTTTTTCCTAACAATTGCAAGATATAACATTGGCTATCTCCGCAAGGAAACATCAGATCTGCACAACTCATGGTTTTTTGGTCTTCAGGGAGGATGGGGAACATGAATATGTGATTGTTTTTCGAATTTGAGCTCTTTCTGCAATGGGCACTTTTCATACTATAAGCAGTTTTTCCTAACAAATGCAAGATATAACATGGGCTATCTCCGCAAGGAAACATGAGATCTGCAAAAGTTATGGTTTTTTTTTCTTCGGGGAGGATGGGGAACATGAATATGTGTTTGTTTTTCGAATTTGACCTCTATCTGAAATGAGCACTTTTCATGCTCTAAGCAGTTTTTCCTAACAAATGCAAGATATAACATTGGCTATCTCCGCAAGGAAACATCAGATCTGCACAACTCATGGTTTTTTGGTCTTCAGGGAGGATGGGGAACATGAATATGTGTTTGTTTTTCGAATTTGAGCTCTTTCTGCAATGGGCACTTTTCATGCTCTAAGCAGTTTTTCCTAACAAATGCAAGATATAGCATTGGCTATCTCCGCAAGGAAACATCAGATCTGCACAACTCATGGTTTTTTGGTCTTCGGGGAGGCTGGGGAACATGAAAATGTGTTTGTTTTTCGAATTTGACCTCTATCTGAAATGGGCACTTTTCATGCTATAAGCAGTTTTTCCTAACAAATCAAAGATTTAACATGGGCTATCTCCGCAAGGAAACATGAGATCTGCAAAAGTTATGTTTTTTTGTTCTTCGGGGAGGATGGGGAACATGAATATGTGTTTCTTTTTCGAATTTGAGCTCTTTCTGCAATGGGCACTTTTCATACTATAAGCAGTTTTTCCTAACAAATGCAAGATATAACATGGGCTATCTCCGCAAGGAAACATCAGATCTGCAAACGTTATGGTTTTTTGTTCTTCGGGGAGGATGGGGAACATGAATATGTGTTTGTTTTTCGAATTTGACCTCTATCTGAAATGAGCACTTTTCATGCTCTAAGCAGTTTTTCCTAACAAATGCAAGATATAACATTGGCTATCTCCGCAAGGAAACATCAGATCTGCACAACTCATGGTTTTTTGGTCTTCGTGGAGGATGGGGAACATGAATATGTGATTGTTTTTCGAATTTGAGCTCTTTCTGCAATGGGCACTTTTCATGCTCTAAGCAGTTTTTCCTAACAAATGCAAGATATAACATTGGCTATCTCCGCAAGGAAACATGAGATCTGCAAACGTTATGGTTTTTTGGTCTTCGGGGAGGATGGGGAACATGAATATGTTTTTGTTTTTCGAATTTGAGCTCTTTCTGCAATGGGCACTTTTCATGCTATAAGCAGTTTTTCCTAACAAATGCAAGATATAACATTGGCTATCTCCGCAAGGAAACATCAGATCTGCACAACTCATGGTTTTTTGGTCTTCGGGGAGGATGGGGAACGTGAAAATGTGTTTGTTTTTTGAATTTGACCTCTATCTGAAATGGGCACTTTTCATGCAATAAGAAGTTTTTCCTAACAAATGCAAGATATAACATGGGCTATCTCCGCAGGGAAACATGAGATCTGCAAAAGTTATGGTTTTTTGGTCTTCGGGGAGGATGGGGAACATGAATATGTGTTTGTTTTTCGAATTTGATCTCTATCTGAAATGAGCACTTTTCATGCTCTAAGCAGTTTTTCCTAACAAATGCAAGATATAACATTGGCTATCTCGGCAAGGAAACATCAGATCTGCACAACTCATGGTTTTTTGGTCTTCGGGGAGGAGGGGGAACATGAATATGTGTTTGTTTTTCGAATTTGAGATCTTTCTGTAATGGGCACTTTTCATACTATAAGCAGTTTTTCCTAACAAATGCAAGATTTAACATTGGCTATCTCCGCAAGGAAACATCAGATCTGCTCAACCCATGGTTTTTTGGTCTTCGGGGAGGATGGGGAACATGAATATGTGTTTCTTTTTCGAATTTGAGCTCTTTCTGCAATGGGCACTTTTCATACTATAAGCAGTTTTTCCTAACAAATGCAAGATATAACATGGGCTATCTCCGCAAGGAAACATGACATCTGCAAACGTTATGGTTTTTTGGTCTTTGGGGAGGATGGGGAACATGAATATGTTTTTGTTTTTCGAATTTGAGCTCTATCTGATATGAGCACTTTTCATGCTCTAAGCAGTTTTTCCTAACAAATGCAAGATATAACATTGGCTATCTCCGCAAGGAAACATCAGATCTGCACAACTCATGGTTTTTTGGTCTTCGGGGAGGATGGGGAACATGAATGTGTGATTGTTTTTCGAATTTGAGCTCTTTCTGCAATGGGCACTTTTCATACTATAAGCAGTTTTTCCTAACAAATGCAAGATATAACATGGGCTATCTCCGCAAGGAAACATGAGATCTGCAAAAGTTATGGTTTTTTGGTCTTCGGGGAGGAGGGGGAACATGAATATGTGTTTGTTTTTCGAATTTGAGCTCTTTCTGCAATGGGCACTTTTCATACTATAAACAGTTTTTCTTAACAAATGCATGATATAACATGGGCTATCTACGCAAGGAAACATGAGATCTGCAAACGTTATGGTTTTTTGGTCTTCGGGGAGGATGGGGAACATGAATATGTTTTTGTTTTTCGAATTTGAGCTCTATCTGAAATGATCACTTTTCATGCTCTAAGCAGTTTTTCCTAACAATTGCAAGATATAACATTGGCTATCTCCGCAAGGAAACATCAGATCTGCACAACTCATGGTTTTTTGGTCTTCAGGGAGGATGGGGAACATGAATATGTGATTGTTTTTCGAATTTGAGCTCTTTCTGCAATGGGCACTTTTCATACTATAAGCAGTTTTTCCTAACAAATGCAAGATATAACATGGGCTATCTCCGCAAGGAAACATGAGATCTGCAAAAGTTATGGTTTTTTTTTCTTCGGGGAGGATGGGGAACATGAATATGTGTTTGTTTTTCGAATTTGACCTCTATCTGAAATGAGCACTTTTCATGCTCTAAGCAGTTTTTCCTAACAAATGCAAGATATAACATTGGCTATCTCCGCAAGGAAACATCAGATCTGCACAACTCATGGTTTTTTGGTCTTCAGGGAGGATGGGGAACATGAATATGTGTTTGTTTTTCGAATTTGAGCTCTTTCTGCAATGGGCACTTTTCATGCTCTAAGCAGTTTTTCCTAACAAATGCAAGATATAACATTGGCTATCTCCGCAAGGAAACATGAGATCTGCAAACGTTATGGTTTTTTGGTCTTCGGGGAGGATGGGGAATATGAATATGTTTTTGTTTTTCGAATTTGACCTCTATCTGAAATGGGCACTTTTCATGCTATAAGCAGTTTTTCCTAACAAATGCAAGATATAACATTGGCTATCTCCGCAAGGAAACATCAGATCTGCACAACTCATGGTTTTTTGGTCTTCGGGGAGGATGGGGAACGTGAAAATGTGTTTGTTTTTTGAATTTGACCTCTATCTGAAATGGGCACTTTTCATGCAATAAGAAGTTTTTCCTAACAAATGCAAGATATAACATGGGCTATCTCCGCAGGGAAACATGAGATCTGCAAAAGTTATGGTTTTTTGGTCTTCGGGGAGGATGGGGAACATGAATATGTGTTTGTTTTTCGAATTTGATCTCTATCTGAAATGAGCACTTTTCATGCTCTAAGCAGTTTTTCCTAACAAATGCAAGATATAACATTGGCTATCTCGGCAAGGAAACATCAGATCTGCACAACTCATGGTTTTTTGGTCTTCGGGGAGGAGGGGGAACATGAATATGTGTTTGTTTTTCGAATTTGAGATCTTTCTGTAATGGGCACTTTTCATACTATAAGCAGTTTTTCCTAACAAATGCAAGATTTAACATTGGCTATCTCCGCAAGGAAACATCAGATCTGCTCAACCCATGGTTTTTTGGTCTTCGGGGAGGATGGGGAACATGAATATGTGTTTCTTTTTCGAATTTGAGCTCTTTCTGCAATGGGCACTTTTCATACTATAAGCAGTTTTTCCTAACAAATGCAAGATATAACATGGGCTATCTCCGCAAGGAAACATGACATCTGCAAACGTTATGGTTTTTTGGTCTTTGGGGAGGATGGGGAACATGAATATGTTTTTGTTTTTCGAATTTGAGCTCTATCTGATATGAGCACTTTTCATGCTCTAAGCAGTTTTTCCTAACAAATGCAAGATATAACATTGGCTATCTCCGCAAGGAAACATCAGATCTGCACAACTCATGGTTTTTTGGTCTTCGGGGAGGATGGGGAACATGAATGTGTGATTGTTTTTCGAATTTGAGCTCTTTCTGCAATGGGCACTTTTCATACTATAAGCAGTTTTTCCTAACAAATGCAAGATATAACATGGGCTATCTCCGCAAGGAAACATGAGATCTGCAAAAGTTATGGTTTTTTGTTCTTCGGGGAGGATGGGGAACATGAATATGTGTTTGTTTTTCGAATTTGACCTCTATCTGAAATGAGCACTTTTCATGCTCTAAGCAGTTTTTCCTAACAAATGCAAGATATAACATTGGCTATCTCCACAAGGAAACAAAAGATCTGCACAACTCATGGTGTTTTGGTCTTCGGGGAGGATGGGGAACATGAATATGTGATTGTTTTTCGAATTTGAGCTCTTTCTGCAATGGGCACTTTTCATGCTATAAGCAGTTTTTCCTAACAAATGCAAGATATAACATTGGCTATCTCCGCAAGGAAACATCAGATCTGCACAACTCATGGTTTTTTGGTCTTCGGGGAGGATGGGGAACATGAATATGTGTTTGTTTTTCGAATTTGAGATCTTTCTGCAATGGGCACTTTTCATACTATAAGCAGTTTTTCCTAACAAATGCAAGCTATTACATGGGCAATCTCTGCAAGGAAACATCAGATCTGCTCAACTCATGGTTTTTTGGTCTTCGGGGAGGAGGGGGAACATGAATATGTGTTTGTTTTTCGAATTTGAGCTCTTTCTGCAATGGGCACTTTTCATACTATAAACAGTTTTTCTTAACAAATGCATGATATAACATGGGCTATCTACGCAAGGAAACATGAGATCTGCAAACGTTATGGTTTTTTGGTCTTCGGGGAGGATGGGGAACATGAATATGTTTTTGTTTTTCGAATTTGAGCTCTATCTGAAATGATCACTTTTCATGCTCTAAGCAGTTTTTCCTAACAATTGCAAGATATAACATTGGCTATCTCCGCAAGGAAACATCAGATCTGCACAACTCATGGTTTTTTGGTCTTCAGGGAGGATGGGGAACATGAATATGTGATTGTTTTTCGAATTTGAGCTCTTTCTGCAATGGGCACTTTTCATACTATAAGCAGTTTTTCCTAACAAATGCAAGATATAACATGGGCTATCTCCGCAAGGAAACATGAGATCTGCAAAAGTTATGGTTTTTTTTTCTTCGGGGAGGATGGGGAACATGAATATGTGTTTGTTTTTCGAATTTGACCTCTATCTGAAATGAGCACTTTTCATGCTCTAAGCAGTTTTTCCTAACAAATGCAAGATATAACATTGGCTATCTCCGCAAGGAAACATCAGATCTGCACAACTCATGGTTTTTTGGTCTTCGGGGAGGATGGGGAACATGAATATGTGTTTGTTTTTCGAATTTGAGCTCTTTCTGCAATGGGCACTTTTCATGCTATAAGCAGTTTTTCCTAACAAATGCAAGATATAGCATTGGCTATCTCCGCAAGGAAACATCAGATCTGCACAACTCATGGTTTTTTGGTCTTCGGGGAGGCTGGGGAACATGAAAATGTGTTTGTTTTTCGAATTTGACCTCTATCTGAAATGGGCACTTTTCATGCTATAAGCAGTTTTTCCTAACAAATCAAAGATTTAACATGGGCTATCTCCGCAAGGAAACATGAGATCTGCAAAAGTTATGTTTTTTTGTTCTTCGGGGAGGATGGGGAACATGAATATGTGTTTCTTTTTCGAATTTGAGCTCTTTCTGCAATGGGCACTTTTCATACTATAAGCAGTTTTTCCTAACAAATGCAAGATATAACATGGGCTATCTCCGCAAGGAAACATGAGATCTGCAAACGTTATGGTTTTTTGTTCTTCGGGGAGGATGGGGAACATGAATATGTGTTTGTTTTTCGAATTTGACCTCTATCTGAAATGAGCACTTTTCATGCTCTAAGCAGTTTTTCCTAACAAATGCAAGATATAACATTGGCTATCTCCGCAAGGAAACATCAGATCTGCACAACTCATGGTTTTTTGGTCTTCGTGGAGGATGGGGAACATGAATATGTGATTGTTTTTCGAATTTGAGCTCTTTCTGCAATGGGCACTTTTCATGCTATAAGCAGTTTTTCCTAACAAATGCAAGATATAACATTGGCTATCTCCGCAAGGAAACATCAGATCTGCACAACTCATGGTTTTTTGGTCTTCGGGGAGGATGGGGATCATGAATATGTGTTTGTTTTTCGAATTTGAGATCTTTCTGCAATGGGCACTTTTCATACTATAAGCAGTTTTTCCTAACAAATGCAAGCTATTACATTGGCTATCTCCGCAAGGAAACATCAGATCTGCACAACTCATGGTTTTTTGGTCTTCGGGGAGGATGGGGAACATGAATATGTGATTGTTTTTCGAATTTGAGCTCTTTCTGCAATGGGCACTTATCATACTATAAGCAGTTTTTCCTAACAAATGCAAGATATAACATGGGCTATCTCCGCAAGGAAACATGAGATCTGCAAAAGTTATGGTTTTTTTTTCTTCGGGGAGGATGGGGAACATAAATATGTGTTTGTTTTTCGAATTTGACCTCTATCTGAAATGAGCACTTTTCATGCTCTAAGCAGTTTTTCCTAACAAATGCAAGATATAACATTGGCTATCTCCGCAAGGAAACATCAGATCTGCACAACTCATGGTTTTTTGGTCTTCGGGGAGGATGGGGAACATGAATATGTGTTTGTTTTTCGAATTTGAGCTCTTTCTGCAATGGGCACTTTTCATGCTCTAAGCAGTTTTTCCTAACAAATGCAAGATATAACATTGGCTATCTCCGCAAGGAAACATCAGATCTGCTCAACTCATGGTTTTTTGGTCTTCGGGGAGGAGGGGGAACATGAATATGTGTTTGTTTTTCGAATTTGAGCTCTTTCTGCAATGGGCACTTTTCATACTATAAGCAGTTTTTCCTAACAAATGCAAGATATAACATGGGCTATCTCCGCAAGGAAACGTGAGATCTGCAAACGTTATGGTTTTTTGGTCTTCGGGGAGGATGGGGAACATGAATATGTTTTTGTTTTTCGAATTTGAGCTCTATCTGAAATGAGCACTTTTCATGCTCTAAGCAGTTTTTCCTAACAAATGCAAGATATAACATTGGCTATCTCCGCAAGGAAACATCAGATCTGCACAACTCATGGTTTTTTGGTCTTCGGGGAGGATGGGGAACATGAATATGTGATTGTTTTTCGAATTTGAGCTCTTTCTGCAATGGGCACTTTTCATACTATAAGCAGTTTTTCCTAACAAATGCAAGATATAACATGGGCTATCTCCGCAAGGAAACATGAGATCTGCAAAAGTTATGGTTTTTTGTTCTTCGGGGAGGATGGGCAACATGAATATGTGTTTGTTTTTCGAATTTGACCTCTATCTGAAATGAGCACTTTTCATGCTCTAAGCAGTTTTTCCTAACAAATGCAAAATATAACATTGGCTATCTCCGCAAGGAAACATCAGATCTGCACAACTCATGGTTTTTTGGTCTTCGGGGAGGATGGGGAACATGAATATGTGTTTGTTTTTCGAATTTGAGATCTTTCTGCAATGGGCACTTTTCATACTATAAGCAGTTTTTCCTAACAAATGCAAGATATAACATTGGCTATCTCCGCAAGGAAACATCAGATCTGCACAACTCATGGTTTTTTGGTCTTCGGGGAGGATGGGGAACATGAATATGTGTTTGTTTTTCGAATTTGAGATCTTTCTGCAATGGGCACTTTTCATACTATAAGCAGTTTTTCCTAACAAATGCAAGATATAACATTGGCTATCTCCGCAAGGAAACATCAGATCTGCTCAACTCATGGTTTTTTGGTCTTCGGGGAGGAGGGGGAACATGAATATGTGATTGTTTTTCGAATTTGAGCTCTTTCTGCAATGGGCACTTTTCATACTATAAACAGTTTTTCTTAACAAATGCATGATATAACATGGGCTATCTACGCAAGGAAACATGAGATCTGCAAACGTTATGGTTTTTTGGTCTTCGGGGAGGATGGGGAACATGAATATGTTTTTGTTTTTCGAATTTGAGCTCTATCTGAAATGATCACTTTTCATGCTCTAAGCAGTTTTTCCTAACAATTGCAAGATATAACATTGGCTATCTCCGCAAGGAAACATCAGATCTGCACAACTCATGGTTTTTTGGTCTTCAGGGAGGATGGGGAACATGAATATGTGATTGTTTTTCGAATTTGAGCTCTTTCTGCAATGGGCACTTTTCATACTATAAGCAGTTTTTCCTAACAAATGCAAGATATAACATGGGCTATCTCCGCAAGGAAACATGAGATCTGCAAAAGTTATGGTTTTTTTTTCTTCGGGGAGGATGGGGAACATGAATATGTGTTTGTTTTTCGAATTTGACCTCTATCTGAAATGAGCACTTTTCATGCTCTAAGCAGTTTTTCCTAACAAATGCAAGATATAACATTGGCTATCTCCGCAAGGAAACATCAGATCTGCACAACTCATGGTTTTTTGGTCTTCGGGGAGGATGGGGAACATGAATATGTGTTTGTTTTTCGAATTTGAGCTCTTTCTGCAATGGGCACTTTTCATGCTCTAAGCAGTTTTTCCTAACAAATGCAAGATATAGCATTGGCTATCTCCGCAAGGAAACATCAGATCTGCACAACTCATGGTTTTTTGGTCTTCGGGGAGGCTGGGGAACATGAAAATGTGTTTGTTTTTCGAATTTGACCTCTATCTGAAATGGGCACTTTTCATGCTATAAGCAGTTTTTCCTAACAAATCAAAGATTTAACATGGGCTATCTCCGCAAGGAAACATGAGATCTGCAAAAGTTATGTTTTTTTGTTCTTCGGGGAGGATGGGGAACATGAATATGTGTTTCTTTTTCGAATTTGAGCTCTTTCTGCAATGGGCACTTTTCATACTATAAGCAGTTTTTCCTAACAAATGCAAGATATAACATGGGCTATCTCCGCAAGGAAACATGAGATCTGCAAACGTTATGGTTTTTTGTTCTTCGGGGAGGATGGGGAACATGAATATGTGTTTGTTTTTCGAATTTGACCTCTATCTGAAATGAGCACTTTTCATGCTCTAAGCAGTTTTTCCTAACAAATGCAAGATATAACATTGGCTATCTCCGCAAGGAAACATCAGATCTGCACAACTCATGGTTTTTTGGTCTTCGTGGAGGATGGGGAACATGAATATGTGATTGTTTTTCGAATTTGAGCTCTTTCTGCAATGGGCACTTTTCATGCTCTAAGCAGTTTTTCCTAACAAATGCAAGATATAACATTGGCTATCTCCGCAAGGAAACATGAGATCTGCAAACGTTATGGTTTTTTGGTCTTCGGGGAGGATGGGGAACATGAATATGTTTTTGTTTTTCGAATTTGAGCTCTTTCTGCAATGGGCACTTTTCATGCTATAAGCAGTTTTTCCTAACAAATGCAAGATATAACATTGGCTATCTCCGCAAGGAAACATCAGATCTGCACAACTCATGGTTTTTTGGTCTTCGGGGAGGATGGGGAACGTGAAAATGTGTTTGTTTTTTGAATTTGACCTCTATCTGAAATGGGCACTTTTCATGCAATAAGAAGTTTTTCCTAACAAATGCAAGATATAACATGGGCTATCTCCGCAGGGAAACATGAGATCTGCAAAAGTTATGGTTTTTTGGTCTTCGGGGAGGATGGGGAACATGAATATGTGTTTGTTTTTCGAATTTGACCTCTATCTGAAATGAGCACTTTTCATGCTCTAAGCAGTTTTTCCTAACAAATGCAAGATATAACATTGGCTATCTCGGCAAGGAAACATCAGATCTGCACAACTCATGGTTTTTTGGTCTTCGGGGAGGAGGGGGAACATGAATATGTGTTTGTTTTTCGAATTTGAGATCTTTCTGTAATGGGCACTTTTCATACTATAAGCAGTTTTTCCTAACAAATGCAAGATTTAACATTGGCTATCTCCGCAAGGAAACATCAGATCTGCTCAACCCATGGTTTTTTGGTCTTCGGGGAGGATGGGGAACATGAATATGTGTTTCTTTTTCGAATTTGAGCTCTTTCTGCAATGGGCACTTTTCATACTATAAGCAGTTTTTCCTAACAAATGCAAGATATAACATGGGCTATCTCCGCAAGGAAACATGACATCTGCAAACGTTATGGTTTTTTGGTCTTTGGGGAGGATGGGGAACATGAATATGTTTTTGTTTTTCGAATTTGAGCTCTATCTGATATGAGCACTTTTCATGCTCTAAGCAGTTTTTCCTAACAAATGCAAGATATAACATTGGCTATCTCCGCAAGGAAACATCAGATCTGCACAACTCATGGTTTTTTGGTCTTCGGGGAGGATGGGGAACATGAATGTGTGATTGTTTTTCGAATTTGAGCTCTTTCTGCAATGGGCACTTTTCATACTATAAGCAGTTTTTCCTAACAAATGCAAGATATAACATGGGCTATCTCCGCAAGGAAACATGAGATCTGCAAAAGTTATGGTTTTTTGTTCTTCGGGGAGGATGGGGAACATGAATATGTGTTTTTCGAATTTGACCTCTATCTGAAATGAGCACTTTTCATGCTCTAAGCAGTTTTTCCTAACAAATGCAAGATATAACATTGGCTATCTCCACAAGGAAACAAAAGATCTGCACAACTCATGGTGTTTTGGTCTTCGGGGAGGATGGGGAACATGAATATGTGTTTGTTTTTCGAATTTGAGATCTTTCTGCAATGGGCACTTTTCATACTATAAGCAGTTTTTCCTAACAAATGCAAGATATAACATTGGCTATCTCCGCAAGGAAACATCAGATCTGCACAACTCATGGTTTTTTGGTCTTCGGGGAGGATGGGGAACATGAATATGTGTTTGTTTTTCGAATTTGAGATCTTTCTGCAATGGGCACTTTTCATACTATAAGCAGTTTTTCCTAACAAATGCAAGATATAACATTGGCTATCTCCGCAAGGAAACATCAGATCTGCTCAACTCATGGTTTTTTGGTCTTCGGGGAGGAGGGGGAACATGAATATGTGATTGTTTTTCGAATTTGAGCTCTTTCTGCAATGGGCACTTTTCATACTATAAACAGTTTTTCTTAACAAATGCATGATATAACATGGGCTATCTACGCAAGGAAACATGAGATCTGCAAACGTTATGGTTTTTTGGTCTTCGGGGAGGATGGGGAACATGAATATGTTTTTGTTTTTCGAATTTGAGCTCTATCTGAAATGATCACTTTTCATGCTCTAAGCAGTTTTTCCTAACAATTGCAAGATATAACATTGGCTATCTCCGCAAGGAAACATCAGATCTGCACAACTCATGGTTTTTTGGTCTTCGGGGAGGATGGGGAACATGAATATGTGATTGTTTTTCGAATTTGAGCTCTTTCTGCAATGGGCACTTATCATACTATAAGCAGTTTTTCCTAACAAATGCAAGATATAACATGGGCTATCTCCGCAAGGAAACATGAGATCTGCAAAAGTTATGGTTTTTTTTTCTTCGGGGAGGATGGGGAACATAAATATGTGTTTGTTTTTCGAATTTGACCTCTATCTGAAATGAGCACTTTTCATGCTCTAAGCAGTTTTTCCTAACAAATGCAAGATATAACATTGGCTATCTCCGCAAGGAAAAATCAGATCTGCACAACTCATGGTTTTTTGGTCTTCGGGGAGGATGGGGAACATGAATATGTGTTTGTTTTTCGAATTTGAGCTCTTTCTGCAATGGGCACTTTTCATGCTCTAAGCAGTTTTTCCTAACAAATGCAAGATATAACATTGGCTATCTCCGCAAGGAAACATCAGATCTGCACAACTCATGGTTTTTTGGTCTTCGGGGAGGATGGGGAACATGAATATGTGTTTGTTTTTCGAATTTGAGATCTTTCTGCAATGGGCACTTTTCATACTATAAGCAGTTTTTCCTAACAAATGCAAGCTATTACATTGGCAATCTCCGCAAGGAAACATCAGATCTGCTCAACTCATGGTTTTTTGGTCTTCGGGGAGGAGGGGGAACATGAATATGTGTTTGTTTTTCGAATTTGAGCTCTTTCTGCAATGGGCACTTTTCATACTATAAGCAGTTTTTCCTAACAAATGCAAGATATAACATGGGCTATCTCCGCAAGGAAACATGAGATCTGCAAACGTTATGGTTTTTTGGTCTTCGGGGAGGATGGGGAACATGAATATGTTTTTGTTTTTCGAATTTGAGCTCTATCTGAAATGAGCACTTTTCATGCTCTAAGCAGTTTTTCCTAACAAATGCAAGATATAACATTGGCTATCTCCGCAAGGAAACATCAGATCTGCACAACTCATGGTTTTTTGGTCTTCGGGGAGGATGGGGAACATGAATATGTGATTGTTTTTCGAATTTGAGCTCTTTCTGCAATGGGCACTTTTCATACTATAAGCAGTTTTTCCTAACAAATGCAAGATATAACATGGGCTATCTCCGCAAGGAAACATGAGATCTGCAAAAGTTATGGTTTTTTGTTCTTCGGGGAGGATGGGCAACATGAATATGTGTTTGTTTTTCGAATTTGACCTCTATCTGAAATGAGCACTTTTCATGCTCTAAGCAGTTTTTCCTAACAAATGCAAAATATAACATTGGCTATCTCCGCAAGGAAACATCAGATCTGCACAACTCATGGTTTTTTGGTCTTCGGGGAGGATGGGGAACATGAATATGTGTTTGTTTTTCGAATTTGAGATCTTTCTGCAATGGGCACTTTTCATACTATAAGCAGTTTTTCCTAACAAATGCAAGATATAACATTGGCTATCTCCGCAAGGAAACATCAGATCTGCACAACTCATGGTTTTTTGGTCTTCGGGGAGGATGGGGAACATGAATATGTGATTGTTTTTCGAATTTGAGCTCTTTCTGCAATGGGCACTTTTCATACTATAAGCAGTTTTTCCTAACAAATGCAAGATATAACATGGGCTATCTCCGCAAGGAAACATGAGATCTGCAAAAGTTATGGTTTTTTGTTCTTCGGGGAGGATGGGCAACATGAATATGTGTTTGTTTTTCGAATTTGACCTCTATCTGAAATGAGCACTTTTCATGCTCTAAGCAGTTTTTCCTAACAAATGCAAAATATAACATTGGCTATCTCCGCAAGGAAACATCAGATCTGCACAACTCATGGTTTTTTGGTCTTCGGGGAGGATGGGGAACATGAATATGTGTTTGTTTTTCGAATTTGAGATCTTTCTGCAATGGGCACTTTTCATACTATAAGCAGTTTTTCCTAACAAATGCAAGATATAACATTGGCTATCTCCGCAAGGAAACATCAGATCTGCACAACTCATGGTTTTTTGGTCTTCGGGGAGGAGGGGGAACATGAATATGTGTTTGTTTTTCGAATTTGAGATCTTTCTGCAATGGGCACTTTTCATACTATAAGCAGTTTTTCCTAACAAATGCAAGATATAACATTGGCTATCTCCGCAAGGAAACATCAGATCTGCTCAACTCATGGTTTTTTGGTCTTCGGGGAGGAGGGGGAACATGAATATGTGATTGTTTTTCGAATTTGAGCTCTTTCTGCAATGGGCACTTTTCATACTATAAGCAGTTTTTCCTAACAAATGCAAGATATAACATGGGCTATCTCCGCAAGGAAACATGAGATCTGCAAACGTTATGGTTTTTTGTTCTTCGGGGAGGATGGGGAACATGAATATGTGTTTGTTTTTCGAATTTGACCTCTATCTGAAATGAGCACTTTTCATGCTCTAAGCAGTTTTTCCTAACAAATGCAAAATATAACATTGGCTATCTCCGCAAGGAAACATCAGATCTGCACAACTCATGGTTTTTTGGTCTTCGGGGAGGATGGGGAACATGAATATGTGTTTGTTTTTCGAATTTGAGATCTTTCTGCAATGGGCACTTTTCATACTATAAGCAGTTTTTCCTAACAAATGCAAGCTATTACATTGGCAATCTCCGCAAGGAAACATCAGATCTGCTCAACTCATGGTTTTTTGGTCTTCGGGGAGGAGGGGGAACATGAATATGTGTTTGTTTTTCGAATTTGAGCTCTTTCTGCAATGGGCACTTTTCATACTATAAGCAGTTTTTCCTAACAAATGCATGATATAACATGGGCTATCTACGCAAGGAAACATGAGATCTGCAAACGTTATGGTTTTTTGGTCTTCGGGGAGGATGGGGAACATGAATATGTTTTTGTTTTTCGAATTTGAGCTCTTTCTGCAATGAGCACTTTTCATGCTATAAGCACTTTTTCCTAACAAATGCAAGATATAACATTGGCTATCTCCGCAAGGAAACATCAGATCTGCACAACTCATGGTTTTTTGTTCTTCGGGGAGGCGGGGGAACATGAAAATGTGTTTGTTCTTCGAATTTGAGATCTTTCTGCAATGGGCACTTTTCATGCTATAAGCAGTTTTTCCTAACAAATGCAAGATATAACATGGGCTATCTCCGCAAGGAAACATGAGATCTGCAAAAGTTATGTTTTTTTGTTCTTCGGGGAGGATGGGGAACATGAATATGTGTTTGTTTTTCGAATTTGACCTCTATCTGAAATGAGCACTTTTCATGCTCTAAGCAGTTTTTCCTAACAAATGCAAGATATAACATTGGCTATCTCCGCAAGGAAACATCAGATCTGCACAACTCATGGTTTTTTGGTCTTCGTGGAGGATGGGGAACATGAATATGTGATTGTTTTTCGAATTTGAGCTCTTTCGGAAATGGGCACTTTTCATGCTATAAGCAGTTTTTCCTAACAAATGCAAGATATAACATTGGCTATCTCCGCAAGGAAACATCAGATCTGCACAACTCATGGTTTTTTGGTCTTCGGGGAGGATGGGGAACATGAAAATGTGTTTGTTTTTCGAATTTGACCTCTATCTGAAATGGGCACTTTTCATGCTTATAAGCAGTTTTTCCTAACAAATGCAAGATATAACATGGGATATCTCCGCAAGGAAACATGAGATCTGCAAAAGTTATGGTTTTTTGGTCTTCGGGGAGGATTGGGAACATGAATATGTGTTTGTTTTTCGAATTTGACCTCTATCTGAAATTAGCACTTTTCATGCTCTAAGCAGTTTTTCCTAACAAATGCAAGATATAACATTGGCTATCTCCGCAAGGAAACATCAGATCTGCACAACTCATGGTTTTTTGGTCTTCGGGGAGGAGGGGGAACATGAATATGTGTTTGTTTTTCGAATTTGAGATCTTTCTGCAATGGGCACTTTTCATACTATAAGCAGTTTTTCCTAACAAATGCAAGATATAACATTGGCTATCTCCGCAAGGAAACATCAGATCTGCTCAACTCATGGTTTTTTGGTCTTCGGGGAGGAGGGGGAACATGAATATGTGATTGTTTTTCGAATTTGAGCTCTTTCTGCAATGGGCACTTTTCATACTATAAGCAGTTTTTCCTAACAAATGCAAGATATAACATGGGCTATCTCCGCAAGGAAACATGAGATCTGCAAACGTTATGGTTTTTTGTTCTTCGGGGAGGATGGGGAACATGAATATGTGTTTGTTTTTCGAATTTGACCTCTATCTGAAATGAGCACTTTTCATGCTCTAAGCAGTTTTTCCTAACAAATGCAAAATATAACATTGGCTATCTCCGCAAGGAAACATCAGATCTGCACAACTCATGGTTTTTTGGTCTTCGGGGAGGATGGGGAACATGAATATGTGTTTGTTTTTCGAATTTGAGATCTTTCTGCAATGGGCACTTTTCATACTATAAGCAGTTTTTCCTAACAAATGCAAGCTATTACATTGGCAATCTCCGCAAGGAAACATCAGATCTGCTCAACTCATGGTTTTTTGGTCTTCGGGGAGGAGGGGGAACATGAATATGTGTTTGTTTTTCGAATTTGAGCTCTTTCTGCAATGGGCACTTTTCATACTATAAGCAGTTTTTCCTAACAAATGCATGATATAACATGGGCTATCTACGCAAGGAAACATGAGATCTGCAAACGTTATGGTTTTTTGGTCTTCGGGGAGGATGGGGAACATGAATATGTTTTTGTTTTTCGAATTTGAGCTCTTTCTGCAATGAGCACTTTTCATGCTATAAGCACTTTTTCCTAACAAATGCAAGATATAACATTGGCTATCTCCGCAAGGAAACATCAGATCTGCACAACTCATGGTTTTTTGTTCTTCGGGGAGGCGGGGGAACATGAAAATGTGTTTGTTCTTCGAATTTGAGATCTTTCTGCAATGGGCACTTTTCATGCTATAAGCAGTTTTTCCTAACAAATGCAAGATATAACATGGGCTATCTCCGCAAGGAAACATGAGATCTGCAAAAGTTATGTTTTTTTGTTCTTCGGGGAGGATGGGGAACATGAATATGTGTTTGTTTTTCGAATTTGACCTCTATCTGAAATGAGCACTTTTCATGCTCTAAGCAGTTTTTCCTAACAAATGCAAGATATAACATTGGCTATCTCCGCAAGGAAACATCAGATCTGCACAACTCATGGTTTTTTGGTCTTCGTGGAGGATGGGGAACATGAATATGTGATTGTTTTTCGAATTTGAGCTCTTTCGGAAATGGGCACTTTTCATGCTATAAGCAGTTTTTCCTAACAAATGCAAGATATAACATTGGCTATCTCCGCAAGGAAACATCAGATCTGCACAACTCATGGTTTTTTGGTCTTCGGGGAGGATGGGGAACATGAAAATGTGTTTGTTTTTCGAATTTGACCTCTATCTGAAATGGGCACTTTTCATGCTTATAAGCAGTTTTTCCTAACAAATGCAAGATATAACATGGGATATCTCCGCAAGGAAACATGAGATCTGCAAAAGTTATGGTTTTTTGGTCTTCGGGGAGGATTGGGAACATGAATATGTGTTTGTTTTTCGAATTTGACCTCTATCTGAAATTAGCACTTTTCATGCTCTAAGCAGTTTTTCCTAACAAATGCAAGATATAACATTGGCTATCTCCGCAAGGAAACATCAGATCTGCACAACTCATGGTTTTTTGGTCTTCGGGGAGGAGGGGGAACATGAATATGTGTTTGTTTTTCGAATTTGAGATCTTTCTGCAATGGGCACTTTTCATACTATAAGCAGTTTTTCCTAACAAATGCAAGCTATTACATTGGCAATCTCCGCAAGGAAACATCAGATCTGCTCAACTCATGGTTTTTTGGTCTTCGGGGAGGAGGGGGAACATGAATATGTGTTTGTTTTTCGAATTTGAGCTCTTTCTGCAATGGGCACTTTTCATACTATAAGCAGTTTTTCCTAACAAATGCATGATATAACATGGGCTATCTACGCAAGGAAACATGAGATCTGCAAACGTTATGGTTTTTTGGTCTTCGGGGAGGATGGGGAACATGAATATGTTTTTGTTTTTCGAATTTGAGCTCTTTCTGCAATGAGCACTTTTCATGCTATAAGCACTTTTTCCTAACAAATGCAAGATATAACATTGGC
Organism: Vipera ursinii; assembly: GCF_947247035.1. Classification (NCBI taxonomy): domain Eukaryota; kingdom Metazoa; phylum Chordata; class Lepidosauria; order Squamata; family Viperidae; genus Vipera; species Vipera ursinii. Next base: position 298,910 of record NC_139529.1, on the reverse strand, counting down.
TATCTCCGCAAGGAAACATCAGATCTGCACAACTCATGGTTTTTTGTTCTTCGGGGAGGCGGGGGAACATGAAAATGTGTTTGTTCTTCGAATTTGAGATCTTTCTGCAATGGGCACTTTTCATGCTATAAGCAGTTTTTCCTAACAAATGCAAGATATAACATGGGCTATCTCCGCAAGGAAACATGAGATCTGCAAAAGTTATGTTTTTTTGTTCTTCGGGGAGGATGGGGAACATGAATATGTGTTTGTTTTTCGAATTTGACCTCTATCTGAAATGAGCACTTTTCATGCTCTAAGCAGTTTTTCCTAACAAATGCAAGATATAACATTGGCTATCTCCGCAAGGAAACATCAGATCTGCACAACTCATGGTTTTTTGGTCTTCGTGGAGGATGGGGAACATGAATATGTGATTGTTTTTCGAATTTGAGCTCTTTCGGAAATGGGCACTTTTCATGCTATAAGCAGTTTTTCCTAACAAATGCAAGATATAACATTGGCTATCTCCGCAAGGAAACATCAGATCTGCACAACTCATGGTTTTTTGGTCTTCGGGGAGGATGGGGAACATGAAAATGTGTTTGTTTTTCGAATTTGACCTCTATCTGAAATGGGCACTTTTCATGCTTATAAGCAGTTTTTCCTAACAAATGCAAGATATAACATGGGATATCTCCGCAAGGAAACATGAGATCTGCAAAAGTTATGGTTTTTTGGTCTTCGGGGAGGATTGGGAACATGAATATGTGTTTGTTTTTCGAATTTGACCTCTATCTGAAATTAGCACTTTTCATGCTCTAAGCAGTTTTTCCTAACAAATGCAAGATATAACATTGGCTATCTCCGCAAGGAAACATCAGATCTGCACAACTCATGGTTTTTTGGTCTTCGGGGAGGAGGGGGAACATGAATATGTGTTTGTTTTTCGAATTTGAGATCTTTCTGCAATGGGCACTTTTCATACTATAAGCAGTTTTTCCTAACAAATGCAAGATATAACATTGGCAATCTCCGCAAGGAAACATCAGATCTGCACAACTCATGGTTTTTTGGTCTTCGGGGAGGCTGGGGAACATGAAAATGTGTTTGTTTTTCGAATTTGACCTCTATCTGAAATGGGCACTTTTCATGCTATAAGCAGTTTTTCCTAACAAATGCAAGATATAACATGGGCTATCTCCGCAAGGAAACATGAGATCTGCAAAAGTTATGGTTTTTTGGTCTTCGGGGAGGATGGGGAACATGAATATGTGTTTGTTTTTCGAATTTGACCTCTATCTGAAATGAGCACTTTTCATGCTCTAAGCAGTTTTTCCTAACAAATGCAAGATATAACATGGGCTATCTCCGCAAGGAAACATCAGATCTGCACAACTCATGGTTTTTTGGTCTTCGGGGAGGAGGGGGAACATGAATATGTGTTTGTTTTTCGAATTTGAGATCTTTCTGCAATGGGCACTTTTCATACTATAAGCAGTTTTTCCTAACAAATGCAAGATTTAACATTGGCTATCTCCGCAAGGAAACATCAGATCTGCTCAACCCATGGATTTTTGGTCTTCGGGGAAGAGGGGGAACATGAATATGTGTTTCTTTTTCGAATTTGAGCTCTTTCTGCAATGGGCACTTTTCATACTATAAGCAGTTTTTCCTAACAAATGCAAGATATAACATGGGCTATCTCCGCAAGGAAACATGAGATCTGCAAACGTTATGGTTTTTTGGTCTTCGGGGAGGATGGGGAACATGAATATGTGTTTGTTTTTCGAATTTGACCTCTATCTGAAATGAGCACTTTTCATGCTCTAAGCAGTTTTTCCTAACAAATGCAAGATATAACATTGGCTATCTCCGCAAGGAAACATCAGATCTGCACAACTCATGGTTTTTTGGTCTTCGGGGAGCATGGGGAACATGAATATGTGATTTTTTTTTGAATTTGAGCTCTTTCTGCAATGGGCACTTTTCATACTATAAGCAGTTTTTCCTAACAAATGCAAGATATAACATGGGCTATCTCTGCAAGGAAACATGAGATCTGCAAAAGTTATGGTTTTTTGTTCTTCGGGGAGGATGGGGAACATGAATATGTGTTTGTTTTTCGAATTTGACCTCTATCTGAAATGAGCACTTTTCATGCTCTAAGCAGTTTTTCCTAACAAATGCAAGATATAACATTGGCTATCTCCGCAAGGAAACATCAGATCTGCACAACTCATGGTTTTTTGGTCTTCGGGGAGGATGGGGAACATGAATATGTGTTTGTTTTTCGAATTTGAGCTCTTTCTGCAATGGGCACTTTTCATGCTATAAGCAGTTTTTCCTAACAAATGCAAGATATAACATTGGCTATCTCCGCAAGGAAACATCAGATCTGCACAACTCATGGTTTTTTGGTCTTCGGGGAGGATGGGGAACATGAATATGTTTTTCGAATTTGAGATCTTTGTGCAATGGGCACTTTTCATACTATAAGCAGTTTTTCCTAACAAATGCAAGATATAACATTGGCTATCTCCGCAAGGAAACATCAGATCTGCACAACTCATGGTTTTTTGGTCTTCGGGGAGGATGGGGAACATGAATATGTGTTTGTTTTTCGAATTTGAGATCTTTCTGCAATGGGCACTTTTCATACTATAAGCAGTTTTTCCTAACAAATGCAAGCTATTACATTGGCAATCTCTGCAAGGAAACATCAGATCTGCTCAACTCATGGTTTTTTGGTCTTCGGGGAGGAGGGGGAACATGAATATGTGTTTGTTTTTCGAATTTGAGCTCTTTCTGCAATGGGCACTTTTCATACTATAAGCAGTTTTTCCTAACAAATGCATGATATAACATGGGCTATCTACGCAAGGAAACATGAGATCTGCAAACGTTATGGTTTTTTGGTCTTCGGGGAGGATGGGGAACATGAATATGTTTTTGTTTTTCGAATTTGAGCTCTATCTGAAATGATCACTTTTCATGCTCTAAGCAGTTTTTCCTAACAAATGCAAGATATAACATTGGCTATCTCCGCAAGGAAACATCAGATCTGCACAACTCATGGTTTTTTGGTCTTCGGGGAGGATGGGGAACATGAATATGTGTTTGTTTTTCGAATTTGAGCTCTTTCTGCAATGGGCACTTTTCATGCTCTAAGCAGTTTTTCCTAACAAATGCAAGATATAACATTGGCTATCTCCGCAAGGATACATCAGATCTGCACAACTCATGGTTTTTTGGTCTTCGGGGAGGAGGGGGAACATGAAAATGTGTTTGTTTTTCGAATTTGACCTCTATCTGAAATGGGCACTTTTCATGCTTATAAGCAGTTTTTCCTAACAAATGCAAGATATAACATAGGATATCTCCGCAAGGAAACATGAGATCTGCAAAAGTTATGGTTTTTTGGTCTTCGGGGAGGATGGGGAACATGAATATGTGTTTGTTTTTCGAATTTGACCTCTATCTGAAATTAGCACTTTTCATGCTCTAAGCAGTTTTTCCTAACAAATGCAAGATATAACATTGGCTATCTCCGCAAGGAAACATCAGATCTGCACAACTCATGGTTTTTTGGTCTTCGGGGAGGAGGGGGAACATGAATATGTGTTTGTTTTTCGAATTTGAGCTCTTTCTGCAATGGGCACTTTTCATACTATAAGCAGTTTTTCCTAACAAATGCAAGATATAACATGGGCTATCTCCGCAAGGAAACATGAGATCTGCAAAAGTTATGGTTTTTTTTTCTTCGGGGAGGATGGGGAACATGAATATGTGTTTGTTTTTCGAATTTGACCTCTATCTGAAATGAGCACTTTTCATGCTCTAAGCAGTTTTTCCTAACAAATGCAAGATATAACATTGGCTATCTCCGCAAGGAAACATCAGATCTGCACAACTCATGGTTTTTTGGTCTTCGGGGAGGATGGGGAACATGAATATGTGTTTGTTTTTCGAATTTGAGCTCTTTCTGCAATGGGCACTTTTCATACTATAAGCAGTTTTTCCTAACAAATGCATGATATAACATGGGCTATCTACGCAAGGAAACATGAGATCTGCAAACGTTATGGTTTTTTGGTCTTCGGGGAGGATGGGGAACATGAATATGTTTTTGTTTTTCGAATTTGAGCTCTATCTGAAATGATCACTTTTCATGCTCTAAGCAGTTTTTCCTAACAAATGCAAGATATAACATTGGCTATCTCCGCAAGGATACATCAGATCTGCACAACTCATGGTTTTTTGGTCTTCGGGGAGGAGGGGGAACATGAAAATGTGTTTGTTTTTCGAATTTGACCTCTATCTGAAATGGGCACTTTTCATGCTTATAAGCAGTTTTTCCTAACAAATGCAAGATATAACATAGGATATCTCCGCAAGGAAACATGAGATCTGCAAAAGTTATGGTTTTTTGGTCTTCGGGGAGGATGGGGAACATGAATATGTGTTTGTTTTTCGAATTTGACCTCTATCTGAAATTAGCACTTTTCATGCTCTAAGCAGTTTTTCCTAACAAATGCAAGATATAACATTGGCTATCTCCGCAAGGAAACATCAGATCTGCACAACTCATGGTTTTTTGGTCTTCGGGGAGGAGGGGGAACATGAATATGTGTTTGTTTTTCGAATTTGAGCTCTTTCTGCAATGGGCACTTTTCATACTATAAGCAGTTTTTCCTAACAAATGCAAGATATAACATGGGCTATCTCCGCAAGGAAACATGAGATCTGCAAAAGTTATGGTTTTTTTTTCTTCGGGGAGGATGGGGAACATGAATATGTGTTTGTTTTTCGAATTTGACCTCTATCTGAAATGAGCACTTTTCATGCTCTAAGCAGTTTTTCCTAACAAATGCAAGATATAACATTGGCTATCTCCGCAAGGAAACATCAGATCTGCACAACTCATGGTTTTTTGGTCTTCGGGGAGGATGGGGAACATGAATATGTGTTTGTTTTTCGAATTTGAGCTCTTTCTGCAATGGGCACTTTTCATGCTATAAGCAGTTTTTCCTAACAAATGCAAGATATAGCATTGGCTATCTCCGCAAGGAAACATCAGATCTGCACAACTCATGGTTTTTTGGTCTTCGGGGAGGCTGGGGAACATGAAAATGTGTTTGTTTTTCGAATTTGACCTCTATCTGAAATGGGCACTTTTCATGCTATAAGCAGTTTTTCCTAACAAATGCAAGATTTAACATGGGCTATCTCCGCAAGGAAACATGAGATCTGCAAAAGTTATGTTTTTTGTTCTTCGGGGAGGATGGGGAACATGAATATGGCCACGCCTCCTGGAAGATGGCCGCTCGCAGCTGATCGCGGAGATCAAAGGATGCGAGTTTGGCATGGAGCCCTGCAGGGGGCTGCTGTTCCCTAGCCCGGATGGGTGACAGGACCCTCCGAGGCTTTGGTGGAGCCCGTAATGAGCGCCAGCAATAACAACGGGGCGGTATTGGAAAGGGATGGCGAAGCGGCAAGGAGGCAAGGCTCCCGGACTCGAAGGGGCCAAGCGGAACGGCTCGATCAGGCTGACGGTCGAATTACAACGGCCGAAAACAACCGGCGGCACCCCGCGGCAGCCTGTAAAGAGGCCGAGGATGGTCGGGCTGCAACGTGCAGTTTGCAGCCTTTTCTGGCTCGCTCAAACCAGCAAAGAGCATATATCAGGCGGCAGCTGCCGATGGGATCTTGCGGCGGCCCCCAAATCAGCTGTTAAGCAGCCAGCTTGGATGCGAGTAACCGGCGGCACCCCGCGGCAGCCTGTAAAGCGGCCGAGGATGGGCGGGCTGCAACGCGCAGTTTGCAGCCTTTTCTGGCTCGTTCAGACCGGCAGAGAGCATATACTAGCCGGCAGCTGCCAGTGGGATCTTGCAGCGGCCTCCAAATCAGCTGTTAAGCGGCCTGCTTGGATGCGCGGCATGTGGAAGCCTGCAACGGACATACAACGACCTGATCGATCTCCCTTCGATAGACAAACGGTCCGGCCCTGCAGCCACCTGTGGAGGAGCTGTAACGACCTGGGGCTGCCTACAAAGGTAGCCCGGACGGCGAGGCTCCAGAATTGGTGGCTGCTGCCCCCCATCTGCCCATCTATAAGATCATCGCGCTCCCCCCCCACGACAGAGGTCTGTGGGATGATGGCCACCGTCTGTAGGCTAGAGCGCCATTTAAAACCCTCCTATATCTGGTCTGGAGGGCGGAATTCACCAGGGACCACCTGAAGCTTTATTTGGAGGTGGGATGTGCCGAAAGGCCCCCGAGATAGCAGTTATCCTCTCGGGATCATACTTTAAGTCCAGATAATCCCTCCTTCATTTTCTCACCGGAGACTGACTACAGCCCCTCGGTCGCGATGACATCTTAGGCATGGAGATAGATGAACTACCATCGCTCATCACCGGAGCTACGATGTTATCCACCAACAGACTATGCTAGCATTCACCGGACTCTCTCTCCTCCTGCGACCTACCCGGAGCTGGATGGTGACCCCCTGAGATCCTGATCACTGTGAGAGGGTGACCATGTTCTCAGGAGCCACTACTTCAGCTCTGTGGTCTTGATATGCAGTTGTTCCTACCAGCTCGTCCTTTACTCCTATTTCCACCTCTGATGGCTTACACCAGAATTGAGCTACTTGCCCTGAGAGCTTCCCCACTCTCTCAGAGATGGCCATCAGACCTACGCCGCCGTTTCCTTAATGACGGGTCCTGGGACCCCGAGAGGTGGCATGGCGCCAAGAAGAGGCTCTTGGGTTTTCTTTTAAATTTTTTTGAAGGGTTAGGGAGGGGGGAGGGTCAGGCCCAGCAAATCGAGGGGAAGATCCCACCGGACCTGTCTCAGCCTAAGTTGGCCAATGGTCGCGGCAATATGAGGGCCAAGGAGAGTCTTGTAAACCAGGGGGATGGGACAGGGATACCGATCCCCACAGTAATTGGGAATGGCAGCAGATGGAGGAGCAGAGGGTCATATCGTATTCTGAGATCACGCCCACGCTATCTTCTTGCTGTGGCGCGCTCTGACCCTCTGGCTCCCGCTTGCTGCCCTGGGGAAGAGGGAGGTCTGACTCCTGAGCTCAGGCTGATCTATTTTAATGCCAGGTCTGTTGTGAATAAAGCTCCCCTCATCCATGACTTGATCGAGGAGGAAGGCGCAGACCTGGCATGCATCACGGAAACCTGGCTTGGCCCAGAGGGAGGGGTCCCTCTGACTGATTTATCCCCTCCAGGTTTCCGTGTGCTACATCAACCTCGAGCTCAGGGTAGGGGAGGTGGCGTGGCGATCGTTATCAGAGAGACCCTCCATCCGCGGGAGGCCACTGCCCCTCAGATAGACGGATGTGAATCCCTCCTCTTAAGGTGGGGTCCTGGTGGTCAGTTGGGTCTACTCCTGGTATACCTCTCTCCAAGCTGCACAGCAACGGTTCTACCCAAGCTACCTGACGCCATCTCAGGATTGGCGGTCGAATTTCCAAAGCTTATGGTACTGGGAGACTTTAATCTACCTTCCCTGGGCAGTGCATCAGAAGTGGCCCGAGAGTTCATGGCCTCCATGACGGCCATGGACCTTACTCAAATTACTCAGGACCCAACTCACGAGGGAGGAAACATGCCGGATCTAATTTTTGTCTCTGGGCAGTGGCTAAATGGGCTGGGTGGGGTTACTCCAACATCACAACCCCTTTCATGGACAGACCACTACCTCCTGCGGTTGGGCCTCCGTCACGTCACCCCCCGATGTCAGGAAGCGGAACCGACCAGGTGGTTCCGCCCCAGGCGCCTGATGGACCCAGATAAATTCCAGATGGCGCTTGGACCGATTCCCACCTCCCTCTCCCACAACCCGGTCGAGTCCTTAGTTAATGCCTGGCAACAGGCTGCTTCGGAGGCGCTCGACCGCGTTGTCCCTTTGCGGCCTCTGACCCGGCGCAAGTCCCGACTCGCTCCTTGGTTCTCCAAGGACCTGCGGGAGATGAAGCGCCAGAGAAGGGGCCTAGAGAGCATTTGGAGAGCCAGTCGGTCTGAGTCTGACCGAACACAGTTAAGATCCTTTTCTAGATCCTATCTTGTGGCAATGAGGGTGGCAAAGCGCGCCTACTTCACCACCCTCATTGCGTCCGCAGATAATCGCCCGGCCGCCCTATTTAGAGTGGTCCGCTCCCTTTTAAGTCAAGGGACGGGAGAGGACCCCCTACATGGACGGGCTGAGGAATTTAGTAAATATCTGGTGGACAAAATTGCTCAGATTCGGGCTGGTCTGGACTCTGACTGGGCAGTATCTAACGAGAGGAAATCGATGAAGTTGGCCAAGTTCATCTGGGAAGAGTTCGATCCTGTGACTCCGGATGAAGTGGACAAGATCATGGGGAAACTAAGTGCCGCCACATGTTTGTTGGACCCGTGTCCCTCCTGGCTAGTCTATGCTTCTCGGGAGGTTACACGAGGCTGGCTCCTAGCAGTTATCAATGCCTCACTGAGTGAAGGGTACTTCCCTGCTGCCTTGAAAGAGGCGGTGGTAAGGCCCCTCCTCAAGAAACCGGCACTGGACCCAGCTGTTTTAAACAACTTCCGTCCTGTCTCCAACCTTCGCTTCCTTGCGAAGGTCGTTGAGAGTGTGGTGGCACGACAGCTCCCTTTGAACCTGGAGGAAGCTGAATATCTAGATCCGTACCAATCGGGTTTCAGACCGGGGCACAGCACGGAGACGGCATTGGTCGCGCTGGTGAATGATCTCTGGCGGGCCCGAGATAGAGGTTATTCTTCTGTCCTGGTCCTATTAGATCTATCAGCGGCTTTTGATACCATCGACCATGGTATCTTACTGCGTCGTCTTGAGGGGCTGGGAGTGGGAGGCACCGTTCTGCGTTGGTTCTCCTCCTACCTCTCGGACCGTTCGCAGACGGTGTTGGCAGGAGGGCAGAGGTCAAGCCCTAGGCCTCTTAATTGTGGAGTGCCTCAGGGTTCGGTGCTCTCGCCCCTCCTGTTCAACATCTATATGAAGCCGCTGGGAGAGATCATCCGTAGCTTCGGGGTGAAATATCATCAATATGCTGATGATACCCAGCTATTCATCTCCACCCCGAACCAACCCAGTGATGCCCTTGATGTGATGTCCCGTTGTCTGGAAGCGGTACAGATTTGGATGGGAGAAAACAGGCTTCGACTCAACCCGGCCAAGACTGAGTGGCTGTACATACCGTCATCTCGTTTAGTCCAAGAGGATCCATCTCTGACTATAGGAGGAGAGATGTTACCTCCCATTGATAAAGCACGCAATCTGGGCGTCCTCCTAGATTCACGACTCAGTTTTGAAGATCACATTGGAACCGTGGCTAGGGGGGCATTTGCCCAGATTCGTCTTATATACCAATTGCGCCCCTTTTTGGACCGAGATGCCCTACGTACAGTCACCCACGCACTCGTTACCTCCCGTATTGATTACTGTAATGCTCTCTACATGGGGCTGCCCTTGAAGACCACCCGGAGGCTTCAGCTGGTGCAGAATGCAGCTGCACGGGTTGTGATGGGAGCTTCCCGATACTCCCATATTACACCCCTCCTGCGTGAGCTGCATTGGCTACCAGTTGCCCTCCGGGTGAGATTTAAGGTGCTGGTACTTACCTTTAAAGCCCTACATGGCTTAGGTCCGGGATACTTGCAGGACCATCTGCTGCCGGGAACAAATTCCCATCGTCCAGTACGCTCACACAGAGAAGGCCTCCTCAGGGTACCGTCAGCTAGGCAATGTCGGCTGGCGACCCCCAGGGGGAGGGCCTTCTCTGTGGGAGCACCAACCCTATGGAATCAGCTCCCCCCTGAGCTTCGGATAGCCCAAAACCTCCAATCCTTTCGCCGCAGCCTCAAAACACACCTGTTCCACCAAGCTGACCTAGACTGACAGGCATTTTAATTAATTTATATTTAGTATTTTTAATTCATTTTAAAATTCTCTAATTTTTTATTGCACTGATGTTCTCAATTTTCATTTTATCTTGATTTATGTACTTATTATATGTTTTATTGTGAGCCGCCCTGAGTCCTTCAGGAGATAGGGCGGGATATAAATCCCATCAATAAATAAATAAATAAATATGTGTTTGTTTTTCGAATTTGACCTCTATCTGAAATGAGCACTTTTCATGCTCTAAGCAGTTTTTCCTAACAAATGCAAGATATAACATGGGCTATCTCCGCAAGGAAACATGAGATCTGCAAACGTTATGGTTTTTTGGTCTTCGGGGAGGATGGGGAACATGAATATGTTTTTGTTTTTCGAATTTGAGCTCTTTCTGCAATGGGCACTTTTCATGTTATAAGCAGTTTTTCCTAACAAATGCAAGATATAACATTGGCTATCTCCGCAAGGAAACATCAGATCTGCACAACTCATGGTTTTTTGGTCTTCGGGGAGGATGGGGAACATGAAAATGTGTTTGTTTTTTGAATTTGACCTCTATCTGAAATGGGCACTTTTCATGCAATAAGAAGTTTTTCCTAACAAATGCAAGATATAACATGGGCTATCTCCGCAGGGAAACATGAGATCTGCAAAAGTTATGGTTTTTTGGTCTTCGGGGAGGATGGGGAACATGAATATGTGTTTGTTTTTCGAATTTGACCTCTATCTGAAATGAGCACTTTTCATGCTCTAAGCAGTTTTTCCTAACAAATGCAAGATATAACATTGGCTATCTCGGCAAGGAAACATCAGATCTGCACAACTCATGGTTTTTTGGTCTTCGGGGAGGAGGGGGAACATGAATATGTGTTTGTTTTTCGAATTTGAGATCTTTCTGTAATGGGCACTTTTCATACTATAAGCAGTTTTTCCTAACAAATGCAAGATTTAACATTGGCTATCTCCGCAAGGAAACATCAGATCTGCTCAACCCATGGTTTCTTGGTCTTCGTGGAGGATGGGGAACATGAATATGTGTTTCTTTTTCGAATTTGAGCTCTTTCTGCAATGGGCACTTTTCATACTATAAGCAGTTTTTCCTAACAAATGCAAGATATAACATGGGCTATCTCCGCAAGGAAACATGAGATCTGCAAACGTTATGGTTTTTTGGTCTTCGGGGAGGATGGGGAACATGAATATGTTTTTGTTTTTCGAATTTGAGCTCTATCTGAAATGAGCACTTTTCATGCTCTAAGCAGTTTTTCCTAACAAATGCAAGATATAACATTTTCTATCTCCGCAAGGAAACATCAGATCTGCACAACTCATGGTTTTTTGGTCTTCGGGGAGGATGGGGAACATGAATATGTGATTGTTTTTCGAATTTGAGCTCTTTCTGCAATGGGCACTTTTCATACTATAAGCAGTTTTTCCTAACAAATGCAAGATATAACATGGGCTATCTCCGCAAGGAAACATGAGATCTGCAAAAGTTATGGTTTTTTGTTCTTCGGGGAGGATGGGGAACATGAATATGTGTTTGTTTTTCGAATTTGACCTCTATCTGAAATGAGCACTTTTCATGCTCTAAGCAGTTTTTCCTAACAAATGCAAGATATAACATTGGCTATCTCCACAAGGAAACATCAGATCTGCACAACTCATGGTTTTTTGGTCTTCGGGGAGGATGGGGAACATGAATATGTGATTGTTTTTCGAATTTGAGCTCTTTCTGCAATGGGCACTTTTCATGCTATAAGCAGTTTTTCCTAACAAATGCAAGATATAACATTGGCTATCTCCGCAAGGAAACATCAGATCTGCACAACTCATGGTTTTTTGGTCTTCGGGGAGGATGGGGAACATGAATATGTGTTTGTTTTTCGAATTTGAGATCTTTCTGCAATGGGCACTTTTCATACTATAAGCAGTTTTTCCTAACAAATGCAAGCTATTACATGGGCAATCTCCGCAAGGAAACATCAGATCTGCTCAACTCATGGTTTTTTGGTCTTCGGGGAGGAGGGGGAACATGAATATGTGTTTGTTTTTCGAATTTGAGCTCTTTCTGCAATGGGCACTTTTCATACTATAAACAGTTTTTCTTAACAAATGCATGATATAACATGGGCTATCTACGCAAGGAAACATGAGATCTGCAAACGTTATGGTTTTTTGGTCTTCGGGGAGGATGGGGAACATGAATATGTGTTTGTTTCTCGAATTTGACCTCTATCTGAAATGAGCACGTTTCATGCTCTAAGCAGTTTTTCCTAACAAATGCAAGATATAACATGGGCTATCTCCGCAAGGAAACATGAGATCTGCAAACGTTATGGTTTTTTGGTCTTCGGGGAGGATGGGGAACATGAATATGTTTTTGTTTTTCGAATTTGAGCTCTTTCTGCAATGGGCACTTTTCATGCTATAAGCAGTTTTTCCTAACAAATGCAAGATATAACATTGGCTATCTCCGCAAGGAAACATCAGATCTGCACAACTCATGGTTTTTTGGTCTTCGGGGAGGATGGGGAACATGAATATGTGTTTCTTTTTCGAATTTGAGCTCTTTCTGCAATGGGCACTTTTCATACTATAAGCAGTTTTTCCTAACAAATGCAAGATATAACATGGGCTATATCCGCAAGGAAACATGAGATCTGCAAAAGTTATGGTTTTTTGTTCTTCGGGGAGGATGGGGAACATGAATATGTGTTTGTTTTTCGAATTTGACCTCTATCTGAAATGAGCACTTTTCATGCTCTAAGCAGTTTTTCCTAACAAATGCAAGATATAACATTGGCTATCTCCGCAAGGAAACATCAGATCTGCACAACTCATGGTTTTTTGGTCTTCGGGGAGGATGGGGAACATGAATATGTGATTGTTTTTCGAATTTGAGCTCTTTCTGCAATGGGCACTTTTCATGCTATAAGCAGTTTTTCCTAACAAATGCAAGATATAACTTTGGCTATCTCCGCAAGGAAACATCAGATCTGCACAACTCATGGTTTTTTGGTCTTCGGGGAGGATGGGGAACATGAATATGTGTTTGTTTTTCGAATTTGAGGTCTTTCTGCAATGGGCACTTTTCATACTATAAGCAGTTTTTCCTAACAAATGCAAGCTATTACATTGGCAATCTCCGCAAGGAAACATCAGATCTGCTCAACTCATGGTTTTTTGGTCTTCGGGGAGGAGGGGGAACATGAATATGTGTTTGTTTTTCGAATTTGAGCTCTTTCTGCAATGGGCACTTTTCATACTATAAACAGTTTTTCTTAACAAATGCATGATATAACATGGGCTATCTACGCAAGGAAACATGAGATCTGCAAACGTTATGGTTTTTTGGTCTTCGGGGAGGATGGGGAACATGAATATGTTTTTGTTTTTCGAATTTGAGCTCTATCTGAAATGATCACTTTTCATGCTCTAAGCAGTTTTTCCTAACAAATGCAAGATATAACATTGGCTATCTCCGCAAGGAAACATCAGATCTGCACAACTCATGGTTTTTTGGTCTTCGGGGAGGATGGGGAACATGAATATGTGATTGTTTTTCGAATTTGAGCTCTTTCTGCAATGGGCACTTTTCATACTATAAGCAGTTTTTCCTAACAAATGCAAGATATAACATGGGCTATCTCCGCAAGGAAACATGAGATCTGCAAAAGTTATGGTTTTTTTTTCTTCGGGGAGGATGGGGAACATAAATATGTGTTTGTTTTTCGAATTTGACCTCTATCTGAAATGAGCACTTTTCATGCTCTAAGCAGTTTTTCCTAACAAATGCAAGATATAACATTGGCTATCTCCGCAAGGAAACATCAGATCTGCACAACTCATGGTTTTTTGGTCTTCGGGGAGGATGGGGAACATGAATATGTGTTTGTTTTTCGAATTTGAGCTCTTTCTGCAATGGGCACTTTTCATGCTATAAGCAGTTTTTCCTAACAAATGCAAGATATAACATTGGCTATCTCCGCAAGGAAACATCAGATCTGCACAACTCATGGTTTTTTGGTCTTCGGGGAGGATGGGGAACATGAATATGTGATTGTTTTTCGAATTTGAGCTCTTTCTGCAATGGGCACTTTTCATGCTATAAGCAGTTTTTCCTAACAAATGCAAGATATAACATTGGCTATCTCCGCAAGGAAACATCAGATCTGCACAACTCATGGTTTTTTGGTCTTCGGGGAGGATGGGGAACATGAATATGTGTTTGTTTTTCGAATTTGAGGTCTTTCTGCAATGGGCACTTTTCATACTATAAGCAGTTTTTCCTAACAAATGCAAGCTATTACATTGGCAATCTCCGCAAGGAAACATCAGATCTGCTCAACTCATGGTTTTTTGGTCTTCGGGGAGGAGGGGGAACATGAATATGTGTTTGTTTTTCGAATTTGAGCTCTTTCTGCAATGGGCACTTTTCATACTATAAACAGTTTTTCTTAACAAATGCATGATATAACATGGGCTATCTACGCAAGGAAACATGAGATCTGCAAACGTTATGGTTTTTTGGTCTTCGGGGAGGATGGGGAACATGAATATGTTTTTGTTTTTCGAATTTGAGCTCTATCTGAAATGATCACTTTTCATGCTCTAAGCAGTTTTTCCTAACAAATGCAAGATATAACATTGGCTATCTCCGCAAGGAAACATCAGATCTGCACAACTCATGGTTTTTTGATCTTCGGGGAGGATGGGGAACATGAATATGTGATTGTTTTTCGAATTTGAGCTCTTTCTGCAATGGGCACTTTTCATACTATAAGCAGTTTTTCCTAACAAATGCAAGATATAACATGGGCTATCTCCGCAAGGAAACATGAGATCTGCAAAAGTTATGGTTTTTTTTTCTTCGGGGAGGATGGGGAACATAAATATGTGTTTGTTTTTCGAATTTGACCTCTATCTGAAATGAGCACTTTTCATGCTCTAAGCAGTTTTTCCTAACAAATGCAAGATATAACATTGGCTATCTCCGCAAGGAAACATCAGATCTGCACAACTCATGGTTTTTTGGTCTTCGGGGAGGATGGGGAACATGAATATGTGTTTGTTTTTCGAATTTGAGCTCTTTCTGCAATGGGCACTTTTCATGCTATAAGCAGTTTTTCCTAACAAATGCAAGATATAACATTGGCTATCTCCGCAAGGAAACATCAGATCTGCACAACTCATGGTTTTTTGGTCTTCGGGGAGGATGGGGAACATGAATATGTTTTTCGAATTTGAGATCTTTGTGCAATGGGCACTTTTCATACTATAAGCAGTTTTTCCTAACAAATGCAAGATATAACATTGGCTATCTCCGCAAGGAAACATCAGATCTGCACAACTCATGGTTTTTTGGTCTTCGGGGAGGATGGGGAACATGAATATGTGTTTGTTTTTCGAATTTGAGATCTTTCTGCAATGGGCACTTTTCATACTATAAGCAGTTTTTCCTAACAAATGCAAGCTATTACATTGGCAATCTCCGCAAGGAAACATCAGATCTGCTCAACTCATGGTTTTTTGGTCTTCGGGGAGGAGGGGGAACATGAATATGTGTTTGTTTTTCGAATTTGAGCTCTTTCTGCAATGGGCACTTTTCATACTATAAGCAGTTTTTCCTAACAAATGCAAGCTATTACATTGGCAATCTCCGCAAGGAAACATCAGATCTGCTCAACTCATGGTTTTTTGGTCTTCGGGGAGGAGGGGGAACATGAATATGTGTTTGTTTTTCGAATTTGAGCTCTTTCTGCAATGGGCACTTTTCATACTATAAGCAGTTTTTCCTAACACATGCATGATATAACATGGGCTATCTACGCAAGGAAACATGAGATCTGCAAACGTTATGGTTTTTTGGTCTTCGGGGAGGATGGGGAACATGAATATGTGTTTGTTTTTCGAATTTGAGCTCTTTCTGCAATGGGCACTTTTCATGCTATAAGCAGTTTTTCCTAACAAATGCAAGATATAACATTGGCTATCTCCGCAAGGAAACATCAGATCTGCACAACTCATGGTTTTTTGGTCTTCGGGGAGGATGGGGAACATGAATATGTGATTGTTTTTCGAATTTGAGCTCTTTCTGCAATGGGCACTTTTCATGCTATAAGCAGTTTTTCCTAACAAATGCAAGATATGACATTGGCTATCTCCGCAAGGAAACATCAGATCTGCACAACTCATGGTTTTTTGGTCTTCGGGGAGGATGGGGAACATGAATATGTGTTTGTTTTTCGAATTTGAGGTCTTTCTGCAATGGGCACTTTTCATACTATAAGCAGTTTTTCCTAACAAATGCAAGCTATTACATTGGCAATCTCCGCAAGGAAACATCAGATCTGCTCAACTCATGGTTTTTTGGTCTTCGGGGAGGAGGGGGAACATGAATATGTGTTTGTTTTTCGAATTTGAGCTCTTTCTGCAATGGGCACTTTTCATACTATAAACAGTTTTTCTTAACAAATGCATGATATAACATGGGCTATCTACGCAAAGAAACATGAGATCTGCAAACGTTATGGTTTTTTGGTCTTCGGGGAGGATGGGGAACATGAATATGTTTTTGTTTTTCGAATTTGAGCTCTATCTGAAATGATCACTTTTCATGCTCTAAGCAGTTTTTCCTAACAAATGCAAGATATAACATTGGCTATCTCCGCAAGGAAACATCAGATCTGCACAACTCATGGTTTTTTGGTCTTCGGGGAGGATGGGGAACATGAATATGTGATTGTTTTTCGAATTTGAGCTCTTTCTGCAATGGGCACTTTTCATACTATAAGCAGTTTTTCCTAACAAATGCAAGATATAACATGGGCTATCTCCGCAAGGAAACATGAGATCTGCAAAAGTTATGGTTTTTTTTTCTTCGGGGAGGATGGGGAACATAAATATGTGTTTGTTTTTCGAATTTGACCTCTATCTGAAATGAGCACTTTTCATGCTCTAAGCAGTTTTTCCTAACAAATGCAAGATATAACATTGGCTATCTCCGCAAGGAAACATCAGATCTGCACAACTCATGGTTTTTTGGTCTTCGGGGAGGATGGGGAACATGAATATGTGTTTGTTTTTCGAATTTGAGCTCTTTCTGCAATGGGCACTTTTCATGCTATAAGCAGTTTTTCCTAACAAATGCAAGATATAACATTGGCTATCTCCGCAAGGAAACATCAGATCTGCACAACTCATGGTTTTTTGGTCTTCGGGGAGGATGGGGAACATGAATATGTTTTTCGAATTTGAGATCTTTGTGCAATGGGCACTTTTCATACTATAAGCAGTTTTTCCTAACAAATGCAAGATATAACATTGGCTATCTCCGCAAGGAAACATCAGATCTGCACAACTCATGGTTTTTTGGTCTTCGGGGAGGATGGGGAATATGAATATGTGTTTGTTTTTCGAATTTGAGATCTTTCTGCAATGGGCACTTTTCATACTATAAGCAGTTTTTCCTAACAAATGCAAGCTATTACATTGGCAATCTCCGCAAGGAAACATCAGATCTGCTCAACTCATGGTTTTTTGGTCTTCGGGGAGGAGGGGGAACATGAATATGTGATTGTTTTTCGAATTTGAGCTCTTTCTGCAATGGGCACTTTTCATACTATAAGCAGTTTTTCCTAACAAATGCAAGATATAACATGGGCTATCTCCGCAAGGAAACATGAGATCTGCAAAAGTTATGGTTTTTTGTTCTTCGGGGAGGATGGGGAACATGAATATGTGTTTGTTTTTCGAATTTGACCTCTATCTGAAATGAGCACTTTTCATGCTCTAAGCAGTTTTTCCTAACAAATGCAAGATATAACATTGGCTATCTCCGCAGGGAAACATCAGATCTGCACAACTCATTGTTTTTTGGTCTTCGGGGAGGATGGGGAACATGAATATGTGATTGTTTTTCGAATTTGAGCTCTTTCTGCAATGGGCACTTTTCATACTATAAGCAGTTTTTCCTAACAAATGCAAGATATAACATGGGCTATCTCCGCAAGGAAACATGAGATCTGCAAACATTATGGTTTTTTGGTCTTCGGGGAGGATGGGGAACATGAATATGTTTTTGTTTTTCGAATTTGAGCTCTATCTGAAATGAGCACTTTTCATGCTCTAAGCAGTTTTTCCTAACAAATGCAAGATATAACATTGGCTATCTCCGCAAGGAAACATCAGATCTGCACAACTCATGGTTTTTTGGTCTTCGGGGAGGATGGGGAACATGAATATGTGATTGTTTTTCGAATTTGAGCTCTTTCTGCAATGGGCACTTTTCATACTATAAGCAGTTTTTCCTAACAAATGCAAGATATAACATGGGCTATCTCCGCAAGGAAACATGAGATCTGCAAAAGTTATGGTTTTTTGTTCTTCGGGGAGGATGGGGAACATGAATATGTGTTTGTTTTTCGAATTTGACCTCTATCTGAAATTAGCACTTTTCATGCTCTAAGCAGTTTTTCCTAACAAATGCAAGATATAACATTGGCTATCTCCGCAAGGAAACATCAGATCTGCACAACTCATGGTTTTTTGGTCTTCGGGGAGGATGGGGAACATGAATATGTTTTTCGAATTTGAGATCTTTGTGCAATGGGCACTTTTCATACTATAAGCAGTTTTTCCTAACAAATGCAAGATATAACATTGGCTATCTCCGCAAGGAAACATCAGATCTGCACAACTCATGGTTTTTTGGTCTTCGGGGAGGATGGGGAATATGAATATGTGTTTGTTTTTCGAATTTGAGATCTTTCTGCAATGGGCACTTTTCATACTATAAGCAGTTTTTCCTAACAAATGCAAGCTATTACATTGGCAATCTCCGCAAGGAAACATCAGATCTGCTCAACTCATGGTTTTTTGGTCTTCGGGGAGGAGGGGGAACATGAATATGTGATTGTTTTTCGAATTTGAGCTCTTTCTGCAATGGGCACTTTTCATACTATAAGCAGTTTTTCCTAACAAATGCAAGATATAACATGGGCTATCTCCGCAAGGAAACATGAGATCTGCAAAAGTTATGGTTTTTTGTTCTTCGGGGAGGATGGGGAACATGAATATGTGTTTGTTTTTCGAATTTGACCTCTATCTGAAATGAGCACTTTTCATGCTCTAAGCAGTTTTTCCTAACAAATGCAAGATATAACATTGGCTATCTCCGCAGGGAAACATCAGATCTGCACAACTCATTGTTTTTTGGTCTTCGGGGAGGATGGGGAACATGAATATGTGATTGTTTTTCGAATTTGAGCTCTTTCTGCAATGGGCACTTTTCATACTATAAGCAGTTTTTCCTAACAAATGCAAGATATAACATGGGCTATCTCCGCAAGGAAACATGAGATCTGCAAACATTATGGTTTTTTGGTCTTCGGGGAGGATGGGGAACATGAATATGTTTTTGTTTTTCGAATTTGAGCTCTATCTGAAATGAGCACTTTTCATGCTCTAAGCAGTTTTTCCTAACAAATGCAAGATATAACATTGGCTATCTCCGCAAGGAAACATCAGATCTGCACAACTCATGGTTTTTTGGTCTTCGGGGAGGATGGGGAACATGAATATGTGATTGTTTTTCGAATTTGAGCTCTTTCTGCAATGGGCACTTTTCATACTATAAGCAGTTTTTCCTAACAAATGCAAGATATAACATGGGCTATCTCCGCAAGGAAACATGAGATCTGCAAAAGTTATGGTTTTTTGTTCTTCGGGGAGGATGGGGAACATGAATATGTGTTTGTTTTTCGAATTTGACCTCTATCTGAAATTAGCACTTTTCATGCTCTAAGCAGTTTTTCCTAACAAATGCAAGATATAACATTGGCTATCTCCGCAAGGAAACATCAGATCTGCACAACTCATGGTTTTTTGGTCTTCGGGGAGGAGGGGGAACATGAATATGTGTTTGTTTTTCGAATTTGAGATCTTTCTGCAATGGGCACTTTTCATACTATAAGCAGTTTTTCCTAACAAATGCAAGATATAACATTGGCAATCTCCGCAAGGAAACATCAGATCTGCACAACTCATGGTTTTTTGGTCTTCGGGGAGGCTGGGGAACATGAAAATGTGTTTGTTTTTCGAATTTGACCTCTATCTGAAATGGGCACTTTTCATGCTATAAGCAGTTTTTCCTAACAAATGCAACATATAACATGGGCTATCTCCGCAAGGAAACATGAGATCTGCAAAAGTTATGGTTTTTTGGTCTTCGGGGAGGATGGGGAACATGAATATGTGTTTGTTTTTCGAATTTGACCTCTATCTGAAATGAGCACTTTTCATGCTCTAAGCAGTTTTTCCTAACAAATGCAAGATATAACATTGGCTATCTCCGCAAGGAAACATCAGATCTGCACAACTCATGGTTTTTTGGTCTTCGGGGAGGAGGGGGAACATGAATATGTGTTTCTTTTTCGAATTTGAGATCTTTCTGCAATGGGCACTTTTCATACTATAAGCAGTTTTTCCTAACAAATGCAAGATTTAACATTGGCTATCTCCGCAAGGAAACATCAGATCTGCTCAACCCATGGATTTTTGGTCTTCGGGGAAGAGGGGGAACATGAATATGTGTTTCTTTTTCGAATTTGAGCTCTTTCTGCAATGGGCACTTTTCATACTATAAGCAGTTTTTCCTAACAAATGCAAGATATAACATGGGCTATCTCCGCAAGGAAACATGAGATCTGCAAACGTTATGGTTTTTTGGTCTTCGGGGAGGATGGGGAACATGAATATGTGTTTGTTTTTCGAATTTGACCTCTATCTGAAATGAGCACTTTTCATGCTCTAAGCAGTTTTTCCTAACAAATGCAAGATATAACATTGGCTATCTCCGCAAGGAAACATCAGATCTGCACAACTCATGGTTTTTTGGTCTTCGGGGAGGATGGGGAACATGAATATGTGATTGTTTTTCGAATTTGAGCTCTTTCTGCAATGGGCACTTTTCATACTATAAGCAGTTTTTCCTAACAAATGCAAGATATAATATGGGCTATCTCCGCAAGGAAACATGAGATCTGCAAAAGTTATGGTTTTTTGTTCTTCGGGGAGGATGGGGAACATGAATATGTGTTTGTTTTTCGAATTTGACCTCTATCTGAAATGAGCACTTTTCATGCTCTAAGCAGTTTTTCCTAACAAATGCAAGATATAACATTGGCTATCTCCGCAGGGAAACATCAGATCTGCACAACTCATTGTTTTTTGGTCTTCGGGGAGGATGGGGAACATGAATATGTGATTGTTTTTCGAATTTGAGCTCTTTCTGCAATGGGCACTTTTCATGCTATAAGCAGTTTTTCCTAACAAATGCAAGATATAACATTGGCTATCTCCGCAAGGAAACATCAGATCTGCACAACTCATGGTTTTTTGGTCTTCGGGGATGATGGGGAACATGAAAATGTGTTTGTTTTTCGAATTTGACCTCTATCTGAAATGGGCACTTTTCATGCTATAAGCAGTTTTTCCTAACAAATGCAAGATATAACATGGGATATCTCTGCAAGGAAACATGAGATCTGCAAACGTTATGGTTTTTTGGTCTTCGGGGAGGATGGGGAACATGAATATGTTTTTGTTTTTCGAATTTGAGCTCTTTCTGCAATGGGCACTTTTCATGCTCTAAGCAGTTTTTCCTAACAAATGCAAGATATAACATTGGCTATCTCCGCAAGGAAACATCAGATCTGCACAACTCATGGTTTTTTGGTCTTCGGGGAGGATGGGGAACATGAATATGTGTTTGTTTTTCGAATTTGACCTCTATCTGAAATGAGCACTTTTCATGCTCTAAGCAGTTTTTCCTAACAAATGCAAGATATAACATTGGCTATCTCCGCAAGGAAACATCAGATCTGCACAACTCATGGTTTTTTGGTCTTCGGGGAGGATGGGGAACATGAATATGTGATTGTTTTTCGAATTTGAGCTCTTTCTGCAATGGGCACTTTTCATACTATAAGCAGTTTTTCCTAACAAATGCAAGATATAACATGGGCTATCTCCGCAAGGAAACATGAGATCTGCAAAAGTTATGGTTTTTTGTTCTTCGGGGAGGATGGGGAACATGAATATGTGTTTGTTTTTCGAATTTGACCTCTATCTGAAATGAGCACTTTTCATGCTCTAAGCAGTTTTTCCTAACAAATGCAAGATATAACATTGGCTATCTCCGCAGGGAAACATCAGATCTGCACAACTCATTGTTTTTTGGTCTTCGGGGAGGATGGGGAACATGAATATGTGATTGTTTTTCGAATTTGAGCTCTTTCTGCAATGGGCACTTTTCATGCTATAAGCAGTTTTTCCTAACAAATGCAAGATATAACATTGGCTATCTCCGCAAGGAAACATCAGATCTGCACAACTCATGGTTTTTTGGTCTTCGGGGATGATGGGGAACATGAAAATGTGTTTGTTTTTCGAATTTGACCTCTATCTGAAATGGGCACTTTTCATGCTATAAGCAGTTTTTCCTAACAAATGCAAGATATAACATGGGATATCTCTGCAAGGAAACATGAGATCTGCAAAAGTTATGGTTTTTTGGTCTTCGGGGAGGATGGGGAACATGAATATGTGTTTGTTTTTCGAATTTGTCCTCTATCTGAAATTAGCACTTTTCATGCTCTAAGCAGTTTTTCCTAACAAATGCAAGATATAACATTGGCTATCTCCGCAAGGAAACATCAGATCTGCACAACTCATGGTTTTTTGGTCTTCGGGGAGGAGGGGGAACATGAATATGTGTTTGTTTTTCGAATTTGAGATCTTTCTGCAATGGGCACTTTTCATACTATAAGCAGTTTTTCCTAACAAATGCAAGATATAACATTGGCAATCTCCGCAAGGAAACATCAGATCTGCTCAACTCATGGTTTTTTGGTCTTCGGGGAGGAGGGGGAACATGAATATGTGTTTGTTTTTCGAATTTGAGCTCTTTCTGCAATGGTCACTTTTCATACTATAAGCAGTTTTTCCTAACAAATGCAAGATATAACATGGGCTATCTCCGCAAGGAAACATCAGATCTGCAAACGTTATGGTTTTTTGGTCTTCGGGGAGGATGGGGAACATGAATATGTTTTTGTTTTTCGAATTTGAGCTCTTTCTGCAATGGGCACTTTTCATGCTCTAAGCAGTTTTTCCTAACAAATGCAAGATATAACATTGGCTATCTCCGCAAGGAAACATCAGATCTGCACAACTCATGGTTTTTTGGTCTTCGGGGAGGATGGGGAACATGAATATGTGATTGTTTTTCGAATTTGAGATCTTTCTGCAATGGGCACTTTTCATACTATAAGCAGTTTTTCCTAACAAATGCAAGATATAACATGGGCTATCTCCGCAAGGAAACATGAGATCTGCAAAAGTTATAGTTTTTTGTTCTTCGGGGAGGATAGCGGAACATGAATATGTGTTTGTTTTTCGAATTTGACCTCTATCTGAAATGAGCACTTTTCATGCTCTAAGCAGTTTTTCCTAACAAATGCAAGATATAACATTGGCTATCTCCGCAAGGAAACATCAGATCTGCACAACTCATGGTTTTTTGGTCTTCGGGGAGGATGGGGAACATGAATATGTTTTTGTTTTTCGAATTTGAGCTCTTTCTGCAATGGGCAATTTTCATGCTATAAGCACTTTTTCCTAACAAATGCAAGATATAGCATTGGCTATCTCCGCAAGGAAACATCAGATCTGCACAACTCATGGTTTTTTGGTCTTCGGGGAGGCTGGGGAACATGAAAATGTGTTTGTTTTACGAATTTGACCTCTATCTGAAATGGGCACTTTTCATGCTATAAGCAGTTTTTCCTAACAAATGCAAGATATAACGTGGGCTATCTCCGCAAGGAAACATGAGATCTGCAAAAGTTATGGTTTTTTGGTCTTCGGGGAGGATGGGGAACATGAATATGTGTTTGTTTTTCGAATTTGACCTCTATCTGAAATGAGCACTTTTCATGCTCTAAGCAGTTTTTCCTAACAAATGCAAGATATAACATTGGCTATCTCCGCAAGGAAACATCAGATCTGCACAACTCATGGTTTTTTGGTCTTCGGGGAGGAGGGGGAACATGAATATGTGTTTCTTTTTCGAATTTGAGCTCTTTCTGCAATGGGCACTTTTCATACTATAAGCAGTTTTTCCTAACAAATGCAAGATATAACATGGGCTATCTCCGCAAGGAAACATGAGATCTGCAAACGTTATGGTTTTTTGGTCTTCGGGGAGGATGGGGAACATGAATATGTGTTTGTTTTTCGAATTTGACCTCTATCTGAAATGAGCATTTTTCATGCTCTAAGCAGTTTTTCCTAACAAATGCAAGATATAACATTGGGTATCTCCGCAAGGATACATCAGATCTGCACAACTCATGGTTTTTTGGTCTTCGGGGAGGAGGGGGAACATGAAAATGTGTTTGTTTTTCGAATTTGACCTCTATCTGAAATGGGCACTTTTCATGCTTATAAGCAGTTTTTCCTAACAAATGCAAGATATAACATGGGATATCTCCGCAAGGAAACATGAGATCTGCAAAAGTTATGGTTTTTTGGTCTTCGGGGAGGATGGGGAAGATGAATATGTGTTTGTTTTTCGAATTTCACCTCTATCTGAAATGAGCACTTTTCATGCTCTAAGCAGTTTTTCCTAACAAATGCAAGATATAACATTGGCTATCTCCGCAAGGAAACATCAGATCTGCACAACTCATGGTCTTCGGGGAGGAGGGGGAACATGAATATGTGTTTGTTTTTCGAATTTGAGATCTTTCTGCAATGGGCACTTTTCATACTATAAGCAGTTTTTCCTAACAAATGCAAGATATAACATTGGTAATCTCCGCAAGGAAACATGAGATCTGCAAACGTTATGGTTTTTTGGTCTTCGGGGAGGATGGGGAACATGAATATGTGTTTGTTTTTCGAATTTGACCTCTATCTGAAATGAGCACTTTTCATGCTCTAAGCAGTTTTTCCTAACAAATGCAAGATATAACATTGGGTATCTCCGCAAGGATACATCAGATCTGCACAACTCATGGTTTTTTGGTCTTCGGGGAGGAGGGGGAACATGAAAATGTGTTTGTTTTTCGAATTTGACCTCTATCTGAAATGGGCACTTTTCATGCTTATAAGCAGTTTTTCCTAACAAATGCAAGATATAACATGGGATATCTCCGCAAGGAAACATGAGATCTGCAAAAGTTATGGTTTTTTGGTCTTCGGGGAGGATGGGGAACATGAATATGTGTTTGTTTTTCGAATTTGACCTCTATCTGAAATTAGCACTTTTCATGCTCTAAGCAGTTTTTCCTAACAAATGCAAGATATAACATTGGCTATCTCCGCAAGGAAACATCAGATCTGCACAACTCATGGTCTTCGGGGAGGAGGGGGAACATGAATATGTGTTTGTTTTTCGAATTTGAGATCTTTCTGCAATGGGCACTTTTCATACTATAAGCAGTTTTTCCTAACAAATGCAAGATATAACATTGGTAATCTCCGCAAGGAAACATCAGATCTGCTCAACTCATGGTTTTTTGGTCTTCGGGGAGGAGGGGGAACATAAATATGTGTTTGTTTTTCGAATTTGAGCTCTTTCTGCAATGGGCACTTTTCATACTATAAGCAGTTTTTCCTAACAAATGCAAGATATAACATGGGATATCTCTGCAAGGAAACATGAGATCTGCAAAAGTTATGGTTTTTTGGTCTTCGGGGAGGATGGGGAACATGAATATGTGTTTGTTTTTCGAATTTGACCTCTATCTGAAATTAGCACTTTTAATGCTCTAAGCAGTTTTTCCTAACAAATGCAAGATATAACATTTGCTATCTCCGCAAGGAAACATCAGATCTGCACAACTCATGGTTTTTTGTTCTTCGGGGAGGAGGGGGAACATGAATATGTGTTTGTTTTTCGAATTTGAGATCTTTCTGCAATGAGCACTTTTCATACTATAAGCAGTTTTTCCTAACAAATGCAAGATATAACATTGGCAATCTCCGCAAGGAAACATCAGATCTGCTCAACTCATGGTTTTTTGGTCTTCGGGGAGGAGGGGGAACATGAATATGTGTTTGTTTTTCGAATTTGAGCTCTTTCTGCAATGGGCACTTTTCATACTATAAGCAGTTTTTCCTAACAAATGCAAGATATAACATGGGCTATCTCCGCAAGGAAACATCAGATCTGCACAACTCATGGTTTTTTGGTCTTCGGGGAGGCTGGGGAACATGAAAATGTGTTTGTTTTTCGAATTTGACCTCTATCTGAAATGGGCACTTTTCATGCTATAAGCAGTTTTTCCTAACAAATGCAAGATATAACATGGGATATCTCTGCAAGGAAACATGAGATCTGCAAAAGTTATGGTTTTTTGGTCTTCGGGGAGGATGGGGAACATGAATATGTGTTTGTTTTTCGAATTTGACCTCTATCTGAAATTAGCACTTTTCATGCTCTAAGCAGTTTTTCCTAACAAATGCAAGATATAACATTTGCTATCTCCGCAAGGAAACATCAGATCTGCACAACTCATGGTTTTTTGGTCTTCGGGGAGGAGGGGGAACATGAATATGTGTTTGTTTTTCGAATTTGAGATCTTTCTGGAATGAGCACTTTTCATACTATAAGCAGTTTTTCCTAACAAATGCAAGATATAACATTGGCAATCTCCGCAAGGAAACATCAGATCTGCTCAACTCATGGTTTTTTGGTCTTCGGGGAGGAGGGGGAACATGAATATGTGTTTGTTTTTCGAATTTGAGCTCTTTCTGCAATGGGCACTTTTCATACTATAAGCAGTTTTTCCTAACAAATGCAAGATATAACATGGGCTATCTCCGCAAGGAAACATCAGATCTGCAAACGTTATGGTGTTTTGGTCTTCGGGGAGGATGGGGAACATGAATATGTTTTTGTTTTTCGAATTTGAGCTCTTTCTGCAATGGGCACTTTTCATGCTCTAACCAGTTTTTCCTAACAAATGCAAGATATAACATTGGCTATCTCCGCAAGGAAACATCAGATCTGCACAACTCATGGTTTTTTGGTCTTCGGGGAGGAGGGGGAACATGAATATGTGTTTCTTTTTCGAATTTGAGCTCTTTCTGCAATGGGCACTTTTCATACTATAAGCAGTTTTTCCTAACAAATGCAAGATATAACATGGGCTATCTCCGCAAGGAAACATGAGATCTGCAAACGTTATGGTTTTTTGGTCTTCGGGGAGGATGGGGAACATGAAAATGTGTTTGTTTTTCGAATTTGACCTCTATCTGAAATGAGCACTTTTCATGCTCTAAGCAGTTTTTCCTAACAAATGCAAGATATAACATTGGGTATCTCCGCAAGGATACATCAGATCTGCACAACTCATGGTTTTTTGGTCTTCGGGGAGGAGGGGGAACATGAAAATGTGTTTGTTTTTCGAATTTGACCTCTATCTGAAATGGGCACTTTTCATGCTTATAAGCAGTTTTTCCTAACAAATGCAAGATATAACATGGGATATCTCCGCAAGGAAACATGAGATCTGCAAAAGTTATGGTTTTTTGGTCTTCGGGGAGGATGGGGAACATGAATATGTGTTTGTTTTTCGAATTTGACCTCTATCTGAAATTAGCACTTTTCATGCTCTAAGCAGTTTTTCCTAACAAATGCAAGATATAACATTGGCTATCTCCGCAAGGAAACATCAGATCTGCACAACTCATGGTTTTTTGGTCTTCGGGGAAGAGGGGGAACATGAATATGTGTTTGTTTTTCGAATTTGAGCTCTTTCTGCAATGGGCACTTTTCATACTATAAGCAGTTTTTCCTAACAAATGCAAGATATAACATGGGCTATCTCCGCAAGGAAACATCAGATCTGCAAACGTTATGGTTTTTTGGTCTTCGGGGAGGATGGGGAACATGAATATGTTTTTGTTTTTCGAATTTGAGCTCTTTCTGCAATGGGCACTTTTCATGCTCTAAGCAGTTTTTCCTAACAAATGCAAGATATAACATTGGCTATCTCCGCAAGGAAACATCAGATCTGCACAACTCATGGTTTTTTGGTCTTCGGGGAGGAGGGGGAACATGAATATGTGTTTCTTTTTCGAATTTGAGCTCTTTCTGCAATGGGCACTTTTCATACTATAAGCAGTTTTTCCTAACAAATGCAAGATATAACATGGGCTATCTCCGCAAGGAAACATGAGATCTGCAAACGTTATGGTTTTTTGGTCTTCGGGGAGGATGGGGAACATGAAAATGTGTTTGTTTTTCGAATTTGACCTCTATCTGAAATGAGCACTTTTCATGCTCTAAGCAGTTTTTCCTAACAAATGCAAGATATAACATTGGGTATCTCCGCAAGGATACATCAGATCTGCACAACTCATGGTTTTTTGGTCTTCGGGGAGGATGGGGAACATGAAAATGTGTTTGTTTTTCGAATTTGACCTCTATCTGAAATGGGCACTTTTCATGCTTATAAGCAGTTTTTCCTAACAAATGCAAGATATAACATGGGATATCTCCGCAAGGAAACATGAGATCTGCAAAAGTTATGGTTTTTTGGTCTTCGGGGAGGATGGGGAACATGAATATGTGTTTGTTTTTCGAATTTGACCTCTATCTGAAATTAGCACTTTTCATGCTCTAAGCAGTTTTTCCTAACAAATGCAAGATATAACATTGGCTATCTCCGCAAGGAAACATCAGATCTGCACAACTCATGGTTTTTTGGTCTTCGGGGAAGAGGGGGAACATGAATATGTGTTTGTTTTTCGAATTTGAGATCTTTCTGCAATGAGCACTTTTCATACTATAAGCAGTTTTTCCTAACAAATGCAAGATATAACATTGGCAATCTCCGCAAGGAAACATCAGATCTGCTCAACTCATGGTTTTTTGGTCTTCGGGGAGGAGGGGGAACATGAATATGTGTTTGTTTTTCGAATTTGAGCTCTTTCTGCAATGGGCACTTTTCATACTATAAGCAGTTTTTCCTAACAAATGCAAGATATAACATGGGCTATCTCCGCAAGGAAACATCAGATCTGCAAACGTTATGGTTTTTTGGTCTTCGGGGAGGATGGGGAACATGAATATGTTTTTGTTTTTCGAATTTGAGCTCTTTCTGCAATGGGCACTTTTCATGCTCTAAGCAGTTTTTCCTAACAAATGCAAGATATAACATTGGCTATCTCCGCAAGGAAACATCAGATCTGCACAACTCATGGTTTTTTGGTCTTCGGGGAGGAGGGGGAACATGAATATGTGTTTCTTTTTCGAATTTGAGCTCTTTCTGCAATGGGCACTTTTCATACTATAAGCAGTTTTTCCTAACAAATGCAAGATATAACATGGGCTATCTCCGCAAGGAAACATGAGATCTGCAAACGTTATGGTTTTTTGGTCTTCGGGGAGGATGGGGAACATGAATATGTGTTTGTTTTTCGAATTTGACCTCTATCTGAAATGAGCACTTTTCATGCTCTAAGCAGTTTTTCCTAACAAATGCAAGATATAACATTGGGTATCTCCGCAAGGATACATCAGATCTGCACAACTCATGGTTTTTTGGTCTTCGGGGAGGAGGGGGAACATGAAAATGTGTTTGTTTTTCGAATTTGACCTCTATCTGAAATGGGCACTTTTCATGCTTATAAGCAGTTTTTCCTAACAAATGCAAGATATAACATGGGATATCTCCGCAAGGAAACATGAGATCTGCAAAAGTTATGGTTTTTTGGTGTTCGGGGAGGATGGGGAACATGAATATGTGTTTGTTTTTCGAATTTGACCTCTATCTGAAATTAGCACTTTTCATGCTCTAAGCAGTTTTTCCTAACAAATGCAAGATATAACATTGGCTATCTCCGCAAGGAAACATCAGATCTGCACAACTCATGGTCTTCGGGGAGGAGGGGGAACATGAATATGTGTTTGTTTTTCGAATTTGAGATCTTTCTGCAATGGGCACTTTTCATACTATAAGCAGTTTTTCCTAACAAATGCAAGATATAACATTGGTAATCTCCGCAAGGAAACATCAGATCTGCTCAACTCATGGTTTTTTGGTCTTCGGGGAGGAGGGGGAACATGAATATGTGTTTGCTTTTCGAATTTGAGCTCTTTCTGCAATGGGCACTTTTCATACTATAAGCAGTTTTTCCTAACAAATGCAAGATATAACATGGGCTATCTCCGCAAGGAAACATGAGATCTGCAAACGTTATGGTTTTTTGGTCTTCGGGGAGGATGGGGAACATGAATATGTTTTTGTTTTTCGAATTTGAGCTCTTTCTGCAATGGGCACTTTTCATGCTCTAAGCAGTTTTTCCTAACAAATGCAAGATATAACATTGGCTATCTCCGCAAGGAAACATCAGATCTGCACAACTCATGGTTTTTTGGTCTTCGGGGAGGAGGGGGAACATGAATATGTGTTTCTTTTTCGAATTTGAGCTCTTTCTGCAATGGGCACTTTTCATACTATAAGCAGTTTTTCCTAACAAATGCAAGATATAACATGGGCTATCTCCGCAAGGAAACATGAGATCTGCAAACGTTATGGTTTTTTGGTCTTCGGGGAGGATGGGGAACATGAATATGTGTTTGTTTTTCGAATTTGACCTCTATCTGAAATGAGCACTTTTCATGCTCTAAGCAGTTTTTCCTAACAAATGCAAGATATAACATTGGGTATCTCCGCAAGGATACATCAGATCTGCACAACTCATGGTTTTTTGGTCTTCGGGGAGGAGGGGGAACATGAAAATGTGTTTGTTTTTCGAATTTGACCTCTATCTGAAATGGGCACTTTTCATGCTTATAAGCAGTTTTTCCTAACAAATGCAAGATATAACATGGGATATCTCCGCAAGGAAACATGAGATCTGCAAAAGTTATGGTTTTTTGGTGTTCGGGGAGGATGGGGAACATGAATATGTGTTTGTTTTTCGAATTTGACCTCTATCTGAAATTAGCACTTTTCATGCTCTAAGCAGTTTTTCCTAACAAATGCAAGATATAACATTGGCTATCTCCGCAAGGAAACATCAGATCTGCACAACTCATGGTCTTCGGGGAGGAGGGGGAACATGAATATGTGTTTGTTTTTCGAATTTGAGATCTTTCTGCAATGGGCACTTTTCATACTATAAGCAGTTTTTCCTAACAAATGCAAGATATAACATTGGTAATCTCCGCAAGGAAACATCAGATCTGCTCAACTCATGGTTTTTTGGTCTTCGGGGAGGAGGGGGAACATGAATATGTGTTTGCTTTTCGAATTTGAGCTCTTTCTGCAATGGGCACTTTTCATACTATAAGCAGTTTTTCCTAACAAATGCAAGATATAACATGGGCTATCTCCGCAAGGAAACATGAGATCTGCAAACGTTATGGTTTTTTGGTCTTCGGGGAGGATGGGGAACATGAATATGTTTTTGTTTTTCGAATTTGAGCTCTTTCTGCAATGGGCACTTTTCATGCTATAAGCACTTTTTCCTAACAAATGCAAGATATAACATGGGCTATCTCCGCAAGGAAACATCAGATCTGCACAACTCATGGTTTTTTGGTCTTCGGGGAGGCTGGGGAACATGAAAATGTGTTTGTTTTTCGAATTTGACCTCTATCTGAAATGGGCACTTTTCATGCTATAAGCAGTTTTTCCTAACAAATGCAAGATTTAACATGGGCTATCTCCGCAAGGAAACATGAGATCTGCAAAAGTTATGTTTTTTTGTTCTTCGGGGAGGATGGGGAACATGAATATGTGTTTGTTTTTCGAATTTGACCTCTATCTGAAATGAGCACTTTTCATGCTCTAAGCAGTTTTTCCTAACAAATGCAAGATATAACATGGGCTATCTCCGCAAGGAAACATCAGATCTGCACAACTCATGGTTTTTTGGTCTTCGGGGAGGCTGGGGAACATGAAAATGTGTTTGTTTTTCGAATTTGACCTCTATGTGAAATGGGCACTTTTCATGCTATAAGCAGTTTTTCCTAACAAATGCAAGATATAACATGGGATATCTCTGCAAGGAAACATGAGATCAGCAAAAGTTATGGTTTTTTGGTCTTCGGGGAGGATGGGGAACATGAATATGTGTTTGTTTTTCGAATTTGACCTCTATCTGAAATTAGCACTTTTCATGCTCTAAGCAGTTTTTCCTAACAAATGCAAGATATAACATTGGCTATCTCCGCAAGGAAACATCAGATCTGCACAACTCATGGTTTTTTGGTCTTCGGGGAGGAGGGGGAACATGAATATGTGTTTGTTTTTCGAATTTGAGATCTTTCTGCAATGAGCACTTTTCATACTATAAGCAGTTTTTCCTAACAAATGCAAGATATAACATTGGCAATCTCCGCAAGGAAACATCAGATCTGCTCAACTCATGGTTTTTTGGTCTTCGGGGAGGAGGGGGAACATGAATATGTGTTTGTTTTTCGAATTTGAGCTCTTTCTGCAATGGGCACTTTTCATACTATAAGCAGTTTTTCCTAACAAATGCAAGATATAACATGGGCTATCTCCGCAAGGAAACATCAGATCTGCAAACGTTATGGTTTTTTGGTCTTCGGGGAGGATGGGGAACATGAATATGTTTTTGTTTTTCGAATTTGAGCTCTTTCTGCAATGGGCACTTTTCATGCTCTAAGCAGTTTTTCCTAACAAATGCAAGATATAACATTGGCTATCTCCGCAAGGAAACATCAGATCTGCACAACTCATGGTTTTTTGGTCTTCGGGGAGGAGGGGGAACATGAATATGTGTTTCTTTTTCGAATTTGAGCTCTTTCTGCAATGGGCACTTTTCATACTATAAGCAGTTTTTCCTAACAAATGCAAGATATAACATTGGGTATCTCCGCAAGGATACATCAGATCTGCACAACTCATGGTTTTTTGGTCTTCGGGGAGGAGGGGGAACATGAAAATGTGTTTGTTTTTCGAATTTGACCTCTATCTGAAATGGGCACTTTTCATGCTTATAAGCAGTTTTTCCTAACAAATGCAAGATATAACATGGGATATCTCCGCAAGGAAACATGAGATCTGCAAAAGTTATGGTTTTTTGGTCTTCGGGGAGGATGGGGAACATGAATATGTGTTTGTTTTTCGAATTTGACCTCTATCTGAAATTAGCACTTTTCATGCTCTAAGCAGTTTTTCCTAACAAATGCAAGATATAACATTGGCTATCTCCGCAAGGAAACATCAGATCTGCACAACTCATGGTTTTTTGGTCTTCGGGGAAGTGGGGGAACATGAATATGTGTTTGTTTTTCGAATTTGAGATCTTTCTGCAATGAGCACTTTTCATACTATAAGCAGTTTTTCCTAACAAATGCAAGATATAACATTGGCAATCTCCGCAAGGAAACATCAGATCTGCTCAACTCATGGTTTTTTGGTCTTCGGGGAGGAGGGGGAACATGAATATGTGTTTGTTTTTCGAATTTGAGCTCTTTCTGCAATGGGCACTTTTCATACTATAAGCAGTTTTTCCTAACAAATGCAAGATATAACATGGGCTATCTCCGCAAGGAAACATCAGATCTGCAAACGTTATGGTTTTTTGGTCTTCGGGGAGGATGGGGAACATGAATATGTTTTTGTTTTTCGAATTTGAGCTCTTTCTGCAATGGGCACTTTTCATGCTCTAAGCAGTTTTTCCTAACAAATGCAAGATATAACATTGGCTATCTCCGCAAGGAAACATCAGATCTGCACAACTCATGGTTTTTTGGTCTTCGGGGAGGAGGGGGAACATGAATATGTGTTTCTTTTTCGAATTTGAGCTCTTTCTGCAATGGGCACTTTTCATACTATAAGCAGTTTTTCCTAACAAATGCAAGATATAACATGGGCTATCTCCGCAAGGAAACATGAGATCTGCAAACGTTATGGTTTTTTGGTCTTCGGGGAGGATGGGGAACATGAATATGTGTTTGTTTTTCGAATTTGACCTCTATCTGAAATGAGCACTTTTCATGCTCTAAGCAGTTTTTCCTAACAAATGCAAGATATAACATTGGGTATCTCCGCAAGGATACATCAGATCTGCACAACTCATGGTTTTTTGGTCTTCGGGGAGGAGGGGGAACATGAAAATGTGTTTGTTTTTCGAATTTGACCTCTATCTGAAATGGGCACTTTTCATGCTTATAAGCAGTTTTTCCTAACAAATGCAAGATATAACATGGGATATCTCCGCAAGGAAACATGAGATCTGCAAAAGTTATGGTTTTTTGGTGTTCGGGGAGGATGGGGAACATGAATATGTGTTTGTTTTTCGAATTTGACCTCTATCTGAAATAAGCACTTTTCATGCTCTAAGCAGTTTTTCCTAACAAATGCAAGATATAACATTGGCTATCTCCGCAAGGAAACATCAGATCTGCACAACTCATGGTCTTCGGGGAGGAGGGGGAACATGAATATGTGTTTGTTTTTCGAATTTGAGATCTTT
Organism: Vipera ursinii; assembly: GCF_947247035.1. Lineage (NCBI taxonomy): Eukaryota > Metazoa > Chordata > Lepidosauria > Squamata > Viperidae > Vipera > Vipera ursinii. The sequence goes on along the minus strand of NC_139529.1, from coordinate 264,482 downwards.
CTGCAATGGGCACTTTTCATACTATAAGCAGTTTTTCCTAACAAATGCAAGATATAACATTGGTAATCTCCGCAAGGAAACATCAGATCTGCTCAACTCATGGTTTTTTGGTCTTCGGGGAGGAGGGGGAACATGAATATGTGTTTGCTTTTCGAATTTGAGCTCTTTCTGCAATGGGCACTTTTCATACTATAAGCAGTTTTTCCTAACAAATGCAAGATATAACATGGGCTATCTCCGCAAGGAAACATGAGATCTGCAAACGTTATGGTTTTTTGGTCTTCGGGGAGGATGGGGAACATGAATATGTTTTTGTTTTTCGAATTTGAGCTCTTTCTGCAATGGGCACTTTTCATGCTATAAGCACTTTTTCCTAACAAATGCAAGATATAGCATTGGCTATCTCCGCAAGGAAACATCAGATCTGCACAACTCATGGTTTTTTGGTCTTCGGGGAGGCTGGGGAACATGAAAATGTGTTTGTTTTTCGAATTTGACCTCTATCTGAAATGGGCACTTTTCATGCTATAAGCAGTTTTTCCTAACAAATGCAAGATTTAACATGGGCTATCTCCGCAAGGAAACATGAGATCTGCAAAAGTTATGTTTTTTTGTTCTTCGGGGAGGATGGGGAACATGAATATGTGTTTGTTTTTCGAATTTGACCTCTATCTGAAATGAGCACTTTTCATGCTCTAAGCAGTTTTTCCTAACAAATGCAAGATATAACATGGGCTATCTCCGCAAGGAAACATCAGATCTGCACAACTCATGGTTTTTTGGTCTTCGGGGAGGCTGGGGAACATGAAAATGTGTTTGTTTTTCGAATTTGACCTCTATCTGAAATGGGCACTTTTCATGCTATAAGCAGTTTTTCCTAACAAATGCAAGATATAACATGGGATATCTCTGCAAGGAAACATGAGATCAGCAAAAGTTATGGTTTTTTGGTCTTCGGGGAGGATGGGGAACATGAATATGTGTTTGTTTTTCGAATTTGACCTCTATCTGAAATTAGCACTTTTCATGCTCTAAGCAGTTTTTCCTAACAAATGCAAGATATAACATGGGATATCTCCGCAAGGAAACATCAGATCTGCACAACTCATGGTTTTTTGGTCTTCGGGGAGGAGGGGGAACATGAATATGTGTTTGTTTTTCGAATTTGAGATCTTTCTGCAATGAGCACTTTTCATACTATAAGCAGTTTTTCCTAACAAATGCAAGATATAACATTGGCAATCTCCGCAAGGAAACATCAGATCTGCTCAACTCATGGTTTTTTGGTCTTCGGGGAGGAGGGGGAACATGAATATGTGTTTGTTTTTCGAATTTGAGCTCTTTCTGCAATGGGCACTTTTCATACTATAAGCAGTTTTTCCTAACAAATGCAAGATATAACATGGGCTATCTCCGCAAGGAAACATCAGATCTGCAAACGTTATGGTTTTTTGGTGTTCGGGGAGGATGGGGAACATGAATATGTTTTTGTTTTTCGAATTTGAGCTCTTTCTGCAATGGGCACTTTTCATGCTCTAAGCAGTTTTTCCTAACAAATGCAAGATATAACATTGGCTATCTCCGCAAGGAAACATCAGATCTGCACAACTCATGGTTTTTTGGTCTTCGGGGAGGAGGGGGAACATGAATATGTGTTTCTTTTTCGAATTTGAGCTCTTTCTGCAATGGGCACTTTTCATACTATAAGCAGTTTTTCCTAACAAATGCAAGATATAACATGGGCTATCTCCGCAAGGAAACATGAGATCTGCAAACGTTATGGTTTTTTGGTCTTCGGGGAGGATGGGGAACATGAAAATGTGTTTGTTTTTCGAATTTGACCTCTATCTGAAATGAGCACTTTTCATGCTCTAAGCAGTTTTTCCTAACAAATGCAAGATATAACATTGGGTATCTCCGCAAGGATACATCAGATCTGCACAACTCATGGTTTTTTGGTCTTCGGGGAGGAGGGGGAACATGAAAATGTGTTTGTTTTTCGAATTTGACCTCTATCTGAAATGGGCACTTTTCATGCTTATAAGCAGTTTTTCCTAACAAATGCAAGATATAACATGGGATATCTCCGCAAGGAAACATGAGATCTGCAAAAGTTATGGTTTTTTGGTCTTCGGGGAGGATGGGGAACATGAATATGTGTTTGTTTTTCGAATTTGACCTCTATCTGAAATTAGCACTTTTCATGCTCTAAGCAGTTTTTCCTAACAAATGCAAGATATAACATTGGCTATCTCCGCAAGGAAACATCAGATCTGCACAACTCATGGTTTTTTGGTCTTCGGGGAAGTGGGGGAACATGAATATGTGTTTGTTTTTCGAATTTGAGATCTTTCTGCAATGAGCACTTTTCATACTATAAGCAGTTTTTCCTAACAAATGCAAGATATAACATTGGCAATCTCCGCAAGGAAACATCAGATCTGCTCAACTCATGGTTTTTTGGTCTTCGGGGAGGAGGGGGAACATGAATATGTGTTTGTTTTTCGAATTTGAGCTCTTTCTGCAATGGGCACTTTTCATACTATAAGCAGTTTTTCCTAACAAATGCAAGATATAACATGGGCTATCTCCGCAAGGAAACATCAGATCTGCAAACGTTATGGTTTTTTGGTCTTCGGGGAGGATGGGGAACATGAATATGTTTTTGTTTTTCGAATTTGAGCTCTTTCTGCAATGGGCACTTTTCATGCTCTAAGCAGTTTTTCCTAACAAATGCAAGATATAACATTGGCTATCTCCGCAAGGAAACATCAGATCTGCACAACTCATGGTTTTTTGGTCTTCGGGGAGGAGGGGGAACATGAATATGTGTTTCTTTTTCGAATTTGAGCTCTTTCTGCAATGGGCACTTTTCATACTATAAGCAGTTTTTCCTAACAAATGCAAGATATAACATGGGCTATCTCCGCAAGGAAACATGAGATCTGCAAACGTTATGGTTTTTTGGTCTTCGGGGAGGATGGGGAACATGAATATGTGTTTGTTTTTCGAATTTGACCTCTATCTGAAATGAGCACTTTTCATGCTCTAAGCAGTTTTTCCTAACAAATGCAAGATATAACATTGGGTATCTCCGCAAGGATACATCAGATCTGCACAACTCATGGTTTTTTGGTCTTCGGGGAGGAGGGGGAACATGAAAATGTGTTTGTTTTTCGAATTTGACCTCTATCTGAAATGGGCACTTTTCATGCTTATAAGCAGTTTTTCCTAACAAATGCAAGATATAACATGGGATATCTCCGCAAGGAAACATGAGATCTGCAAAAGTTATGGTTTTTTGGTGTTCGGGGAGGATGGGGAACATGAATATGTGTTTGTTTTTCGAATTTGACCTCTATCTGAAATTAGCACTTTTCATGCTCTAAGCAGTTTTTCCTAACAAATGCAAGATATAACATTGGCTATCTCCGCAAGGAAACATCAGATCTGCACAACTCATGGTCTTCGGGGAGGAGGGGGAACATGAATATGTGTTTGTTTTTCGAATTTGAGATCTTTCTGCAATGGGCACTTTTCATACTATAAGCAGTTTTTCCTAACAAATGCAAGATATAACATTGGTAATCTCCGCAAGGAAACATCAGATCTGCTCAACTCATGGTTTTTTGGTCTTCGGGGAGGAGGGGGAACATGAATATGTGTTTGCTTTTCGAATTTGAGCTCTTTCTGCAATGGGCACTTTTCATACTATAAGCAGTTTTTCCTAACAAATGCAAGATATAACATGGGCTATCTCCGCAAGGAAACATGAGATCTGCAAACGTTATGGTTTTTTGGTCTTCGGGGAGGATGGGGAACATGAATATGTTTTTGTTTTTCGAATTTGAGCTCTTTCTGCAATGGGCACTTTTCATGCTATAAGCACTTTTTCCTAACAAATGCAAGATATAGCATTGGCTATCTCCGCAAGGAAACATCAGATCTGCACAACTCATGGTTTTTTGGTCTTCGGGGAGGCTGGGGAACATGAAAATGTGTTTGTTTTTCGAATTTGACCTCTATCTGAAATGGGCACTTTTCATGCTATAAGCAGTTTTTCCTAACAAATGCAAGATTTAACATGGGCTATCTCCGCAAGGAAACATGAGATCTGCAAAAGTTATGTTTTTTTGTTCTTCGGGGAGGATGGGGAACATGAATATGTGTTTGTTTTTCGAATTTGACCTCTATCTGAAATGAGCACTTTTCATGCTCTAAGCAGTTTTTCCTAACAAATGCAAGATATAACATTGGCTATCTCCGCAAGGAAACATCAGATCTGCACAACTCATGGTTTTTTGGTCTTCGGGGAGGAGGGGGAACATGAATATGTGTTTGTTTTTCGAATTTGAGATCTTTCTGCAATGGGCACTTTTCATGCTATAAGCAGTTTTTCCTAACAAATGCAAGATATAACATTGGGTATCTCCGCAAGGAAACATCAGATCTGCACAACTCATGGTTTTTTGGTCTTCGGGGAGGATGGGGAACATGAATATGTGATTGTTTTTCGAATTTGAGCTCTTTCTGCAATGGGCACTTTTCATGCTATAAGCAGTTTTTCCTAACAAATGCAAGATATAACATTGGCTATCTCCGCAAGGAAACATCAGATCTGCACAACTCTTGGTTTTTTGGTCTTCGGGGAGGAGGGGGAACATGAATATGTGTTTGTTTTTCGAATTTGAGCTCTTTCTGCAATGGGCACTTTTCATACTATAAACAGTTTTTCTTAACAAATGCATGATATAACATGGGCTATCTACGCAAGGAAACATGAGATCTGCAAACGTTATGGTTTTTTGGTCTTCGGGGAGGATGGGGAACATGAATATGTTTTTGTTTTTCGAATTTGAGCTCTATCTGAAATGATCACTTTTCATGCTCTAAGCAGTTTTTCCTAACAAATGCAAGATATAACATTGGCTATCTCCGCAAGGAAACATCAGATCTGCACAACTCATGGTTTTTTGGTCTTCGGGGAGGATGGGGAACATGAATATGTGATTGTTTTTCGAATTTGAGCTCTTTCTGCAATGGGCACTTTTCATACTATAAGCAGTTTTTCCTAACAAATGCAAAATATAACATTGGCTATCTCCGCAAGGAAACATCAGATAATGCACAACTCATGGTTTTTTGGTCTTCGGGGAGGAGGGGGAACATGAATATGTGTTTCTTTTTCGAATTTGAGCTCTTTCTGCAATGAGCACTTTTCATGCTTATAAGCAGTTTTTCCTAACAAATGCAAGATATAACATGGGATATCTCCGCAAGGAAACATGAGATCTGCAAAAGTTATGGTTTTTTGGTGTTCGGGGAGGATGGGGAACATGAATATGTGTTTGTTTTTCGAATTTGACCTCTATCTGAAATTAGGACTTTTCATGCTCTAAGCAGTTTTTCCTAACAAATGCAAGATATAACATTGGCTATCTCCGCAAGGAAACATCAGATCTGCACAACTCATGGTCTTCGGGGAGGAGGGGGAACATGAATATGTGTTTGTTTTTCGAATTTGAGATCTTTCTGCAATGGGCACTTTTCATACTATAAGCAGTTTTTCCTAACAAATGCAAGATATAACATTGGTAATCTCCGCAAGGAAACATCAGATCTGCTCAACTCATGGTTTTTTGGTCTTCGGGGAGGAGGGGGAACATGAATATGTGTTTGCTTTTCGAATTTGAGCTCTTTCTGCAATGGGCACTTTTCATACTATAAGCAGTTTTTCCTAACAAATGCAAGATATAACATGGGCTATCTCCGCAAGGAAACATGAGATCTGCAAACGTTATGGTTTTTTGGTCTTCGGGGAGGATGGGGAACATGAATATGTTTTTGTTTTTCGAATTTGAGCTCTTTCTGCAATGGGCACTTTTCATGCTATAAGCACTTTTTCCTAACAAATGCAAGATATAGCATTGGCTATCTCCGCAAGGAAACATCAGATCTGCACAACTCATGGTTTTTTGGTCTTCGGGGAGGCTGGGGAACATGAAAATGTGTTTGTTTTTCGAATTTGACCTCTATCTGAAATGGGCACTTTTCATGCTATAAGCAGTTTTTCCTAACAAATGCAAGATTTAACATGGGCTATCTCCGCAAGGAAACATGAGATCTGCAAAAGTTATGTTTTTTTGTTCTTCGGGGAGGATGGGGAACATGAATATGTGTTTGTTTTTCGAATTTGACCTCTATCTGAAATGAGCACTTTTCATGCTCTAAGCAGTTTTTCCTAACAAATGCAAGATATAACATTGGCTATCTCCGCAAGGAAACATCAGATCTGCACAACTCATGGTTTTTTGGTCTTCGGGGAGGATGGGGAACATGAATATGTGATTGTTTTTCGAATTTGAGCTCTTTCTGCAATGGGCACTTTTCATACTATAAGCAGTTTTTCCTAACAAATGCAAGATATAACATGGGCTATCTCCGCAAGGAAACATGAGATCTGCAAACGTTATGGTTTTTTGGTCTTTGGGGAGGATGGGGAACATGAATATGTTTTTGTTTTTCGAATTTGAGCTCTTTCTTCAATGGGCACTTTTCATGCTATAAGCAGTTTTTCCTAACAAATGCAAGATATAACATTGGCTATCTCCGCAAGGAAACATCAGATCTGCACAACTCATGGTTTTTTGGTCTTCGGGGAGGAGGGGGAACATGAATATGTGTTTGTTTTTCGAATTTGAGATCTTTCTGCAATGGGCACTTTTCATGCTATAAGCAGTTTTTCCTAACAAATGCAAGATATAACATTGGGTATCTCCGCAAGGAAACATCAGATCTGCACAACTCATGGTTTTTTGGTCTTCGGGGAGGATGGGGAACATGAATATGTGATTGTTTTTCGAATTTGAGCTCTTTCTGCAATGGGCAATTTTCATGCTATAAGCAGTTTTTCCTAACAAATGCAAGATATAACATTGGCTATCTCCGCAAGGAAACATCAGATCTGCACAACTCATGGTTTTTTGGTCTTCGGGGAGGATGGGGAACATGAATATGTGATTGTTTTTCGAATTTGAGCTCTTTCTGCAATGGGCACTTTTCATGCTATAAGCAGTTTTTCCTAACAAATGCAAGATATAACATTGGCTATCTCCGCAAGGAAACATCAGATCTGCACAACTCATGGTTTTTTGGTCTTCGGGGAGGATGGGGAACATGAATATGTGTTTGTTTTTCGAATTTGAGGTCTTTCTGCAATGGGCACTTTTCATACTATAAGCAGTTTTTCCTAACAAATGCAAGCTATTACATTGGCAATCTCCGCAAGGAAACATCAGATCTGCTCAACTCATGGTTTTTTGGTCTTCGGGGAGGAGGGGGAACATGAATATGTGTTTGTTTTTCGAATTTGAGCTCTTTCTGCAATGGGCACTTTTCATACTATAAACAGTTTTTCTTAACAAATGCATGATATAACATGGGCTATCTACGCAAGGAAACATGAGATCTGCAAACGTTATGGTTTTTTGGTCTTCGGGGAGGATGGGGAACATGAATATGTTTTTGTTTTTCGAATTTGAGCTCTATCTGAAATGATCACTTTTCATGCTCTAAGCAGTTTTTCCTAACAAATGCAAGATATAACATTGGCTATCTCCGCAAGGAAACATCAGATCTGCACAACTCATGGTTTTTTGGTCTTCGGGGAGGATGGGGAACATGAATATGTGATTGTTTTTCGAATTTGAGCTCTTTCTGCAATGGGCACTTTTCATACTATAAGCAGTTTTTCCTAACAAATGCAAGATATAACATGGGCTATCTCCGCAAGGAAACATGAGATCTGCAAAAGTTATGGTTTTTTTTTCTTCGGGGAGGATGGGGAACATAAATATGTGTTTGTTTTTCGAATTTGACCTCTATCTGAAATGAGCACTTTTCATGCTCTAAGCAGTTTTTCCTAACAAATGCAAGATATAACATTGGCTATCTCCGCAAGGAAACATCAGATCTGCACAACTCATGGTTTTTTGGTCTTCGGGGAGGATGGGGAACATGAATATGTGTTTGTTTTTCGAATTTGAGCTCTTTCTGCAATGGGCACTTTTCATGCTATAAGCAGTTTTTCCTAACAAATGCAAGATATAACATTGGCTATCTCCGCAAGGAAACATCAGATCTGCACAACTCATGGTTTTTTGGTCTTCGGGGAGGATGGGGAACATGAATATGTTTTTCGAATTTGAGATCTTTGTGCAATGGGCACTTTTCATACTATAAGCAGTTTTTCCTAACAAATGCAAGATATAACATTGGCTATCTCCGCAAGGAAACATCAGATCTGCACAACTCATGGTTTTTTGGTCTTCGGGGAGGATGTGTTCTAAACCAGCCCTCTTCTCGCACCCCTAATCAAAGGAAGAGTCTGGAAAGCGTCCAAGATCAAAAGGCTTCTGCCAAGTTTTAATTACACTGTTACAAAAATACAAGAGCTTGACTTCTCAAAGAAAAAGTTGCTTTCAGCAACTAGCCCCTCCCCAAACACTTCTTTTATAGAGAGCTCAGGGCGTGGTCTCCCTGTGCCTCCTCCCGAGGAGTCCCATAGCCTTCCTTTGTTTGTCCCTGCTCGTCTGCCTCCTGCGTCGGGCGTCCTTGAACAGGGCCAGCTGTGGGTCATCATCCTCCGCACTCTCGGGCTCACACAGCTGAGAAGAGGTTCCCGGCTGAGGACTCTGCAAAGTCTCCAAATCATCATCAGCCGGTTCGTTTCCCTCCTCCCCCACATCTGAGTCCTCCGATACATCGGACCCGGCTGTCGGGCCCACAGGCTGGCCCTGAGTCACAACACTATCCCGCACCGCAGGGCCCTTCCCCCGGGTCTGCCGATCCGGATGCGGTCGGGATGGGAACTGTTCGTGAAAAGCAGTCACCAACGCAGGGGCATGAACGGCGGTCGCGTCTTCCCATGTGAAGTCCTCCGGCCCGTACCCTTTCCACTCGATCAGGTACTGGAAGCGACCTTTCAGCCAGCGGGAATCCCTGATGCTGGCGACCTCGTACTCGGGGGTGCTGTCGCCATCACGAGGTCCTGATGGGGGAGGTTCCGCTTGGCGAAGTGGACAAGCCGGTTGTTCGGGGACCAACAAGGATCGATGGAAGACGGGGTGCACGCGCAGGGAACGTGGCAGAGTTAAACGATAGGCGACCGGGTTGATGACGGCCTCGACTGGGAACGGTCCAAGGTAACGGTGGTCCAGCTTCCTCGCCGGCCGAGTGGATGGTAGGTTCCTGGTGGACAGCCAGACCCGATCCCCCACCGATAATGGAGGCGTATCCCTTCTCGACCGATCGGCGAACCTCTTGTAGTCGGCCTTGGCCTTCTCCAGCTGCCGTCGCACCAACCGATGGATCGCCTGTAACTCCGCCATGAATTCGTTCGCTGCCGGCTCCGGTGAGTCCACGGGAGAAAGGGGGAAAAACCGAGGGTGATAACCCACATTGGCCAAGAACGGTGTCATCTGCGTGGAGGTGTGCTGCGAGTTGTTAAAGGCAAACTCGGCTATGGCCAAATAGTCCACCCAATTGTCCTGCTGCAGGTTAACGTAGCAGCGCAGATACTGCTCCAAAATGCCGATGACCTTCTCGGTACCCCCGTCGGTCTGTGGATGATGCGCGGACGAGAGGCAAACCTTAATGTCCAACGCCCGCATCAACTCCTGCCAGAAGCGGGCTGTAAACTGGGCCCCCCTATCGGAGACGACTCTATCGGGAAGGCCGTGCAGCCAGAACACCTGTTGGATGAACATGCGACTAGTGGCGCGAGCTGACGGTAAGCCGCGACAGGGGATGAAGTGCGCCATCTTGGTCAACATGTCCACCACCACAAACACTGTCGTGAAGCCGGAGGATGGGGGTAGATCCGTCAGAAAGTCCATGGACACAGCCCCCCAGGGTCTCTTGGGCGTTGGCAAAGGCTGCAGTAAACCAGGCGGGGCCCCTGTCGCTGACTTGGCCTGCCTGCATGGGACGCAGGAGGTGACATAAGACTGGACATCGTGTCGGACTCGGGGCCACCAGAATGTACGGGAGACCAGGTTCAGAGTCTTGAACAGGCCAAAATGCCCCGCAGCCGGGTTATCATGACATTGGCTGAGGACGAGTCCCCTGAGTGGCCCTCCTGGAACATAGAGCCGGTCACGATAATACAGGAGTCCATCCGTGACCGACCAAGGCGAATCTGGCCCCACCTCTTCCTTCCGCTGAGCCACCCACGCCTCCTGCTGCTGCGCCTCCCGGATCCGAGCCCGTATATCCACCGGCTCCCGCACCGCAGCAAAAGACTCGACGGGGATCACGGTCCTGGGCGGAAGCTTGTCTTCCACTCGGGTGTACTCGGGCTTCCTGGACAGAGCATCCGCTCTCTGGTTGTGCCCGCTTGGTATGTACCGCACCCGGAAGTCAAACCTCGCAAAGAAGAGGGACCACCGGATCTGGCGTTGGTTCAAATTCCGAGCGGTCTGCAGGCTTTCCAGATTCTTGTGGTCCGTCCGGACCTCGATTTGATGCCGCGCCCCCTCCAGATGATGCCTCCAAGCCTCGAACGCCGCCTTGATGGCCAGCAGCTCCTTCTCCCAGATGGTATAGTTGCGCTCCGAGGGATTCAATTTCCGTGAGTGATACGCGCAAGGGAAAAGGGTACCGTTGGGCGTCGCTGCCTGAAGTATCACGGCCCCAATGGCAATGTCGGAGGCGTCCGCCTCCACGACAAATGGCCGTTGCGGGTCAGGATGCTTCAAGATGGGCTCCTTCATGAAGGCGTCCTTCAGAGCTTGGAACGCCTGTTGTTCGGGGGCGTTCCACTGGAACCGAGTCTTCTTCTGCAGGAGCCGGGTGAGGGGGGCTGTCAAGGCAGCAAAGCCAGGGATGAATGTCCGATAGTAGTTGGCAAATCCAAGAAGTCGCTGAATATCCTTCACGCGACGCGGGGGTTGCCAACTCTGCAATGACTCAACTTTACTCGGTTCCATGGCGATGCCCTCAGGAGAAATGCGGTGACCCAAGAAATCAATGGTCACCTGGTAGAACTGGCACTTCTCCAACTTGGCAAACAGCCGATGATTCCGGAGGCGCTGCAGGACCTGACGGAGATGCTGATGATGCGCTTCACGCGACGGGGAGTAAATCAGGATGTCGTCCAGGTAAATCACAACAAACTGGTCCAACAGATCCCGAAAGACGTCATTCATAAAATGCTGAAACACAGCGGGGGCGTTGGTCAGGCCAAACGGCATCACCGTGTACTCGAAATGTCCATAGCGAGTACCAAACGCCGTCTTCCACTCATCACCCGGCCGAACCCTGACGAGGTTGTAAGCTCCACGCAGGTCCAGTTTCGTGAAGATCTTAGCCTCCCGGAGTCGGTCCAAGAGCTCGGGGATGAGGGGCAGCGGGTAGCGGTTACGCACCGTGATAGCGTTGAGTTTCCGGTAGTCACAGCAAAGCCGTAACTCGCCCGACTTCTTTTTGACGAAGAGCACGGGCGCAGACACTGGCGAGGACGAGGGCCGGATGAAACCACGAGCCAAGTTCTTCGTCAGGAAGTCCCGCAATGCAGCCAACTCGGGCTCCGACATGGAGTACAAACGCCCCACTGGGAGAGGCGCATCAGGGACTAGGTCAATGGAGCAGTCGTAGGGCCTGTGCGGGGGTAATTGGTCCGCCTCTGACTCGCTGAACACGTCAGCAAAGTCGGACAGTTCGGGAGGCAAGGAAACCCCTGAGGAACCCTCCACCTGGCCGGCACAGATATGGCGGGTGTGGTCCACGCACTGCAAACTTGGGAAGGTGACCAAGTTCTGAGACCAATAGATCTGTGGATCATGCGCCCGGAGCCACGCCAGTCCCAAGACCACGGGGAAGTGCAGATCCGAAGTGACGTAGAACTGAATGGCCTCCACATGGGTACTGATGGCCATACACACGGGTTGCGTGGCGGCCGTGATAGGCCCGGACAGGAGCACTCGACCATCGATGGTCTCCACAAGCATGGGCGGATCCACTGGACACTGGGGAACAGCCCATTTGGCCACAAAGGCCGAATCCATAAAGTTAGTGGTAGCCCCAGAGTCAATTAAGGCATGGACTGAAATCCCCTCTGACTTGCCAGGGAGGATCAGACGTGCCTCCAAAATCAAATGCCGTGGAGGTTCACAGGCACCGTTGGAACGGCGTCGCTCGGAGTGGATGTTGTGGGTCGCCCGATCTTTCACACCGTCTAGATCGGGCTCGGGCCGTTTCCCGATAACAAAGCAGGGGACTTTCTCAGGGCAGGCTTGATCACTGACGCCCGCTGACGCTTCTTCGGGCAAGAAGCAGCCAAATGTCCAGGGTCCCCACAGTAAAAACACAACCCCTCCGATCGTCGTCTGTCCATTTCCGTCACCGATAGACGGGACCTGGCGGCACCCAGCTCCATTGGCTCCTCCCTCTGGACCGGGGGCTCACGCACAACAGGGGCGGCAGGGGTCTGTGGGGTGGCACGGCGACTCTTACGCTGCTGCAGCCGGGCATCGATCCGCAGACAAAGATGGATCAGCCCATTCAGGTCTGAGGGAATGTCCACGCGGGCCAGCTCATCCAACATCTCCTCTGACAAGCCATCCTGAAAGGCATCCACGAGCGCAGCCTCATTCCAGGCGGAATCCTGGCTAAGCAGCCGGAAATCGCTGATATAGGCCTGTAGAGGGCGCTGACCCTGCCTCAAAGCTTTCAGGCGTCGGGTGGCCGTCTGTGCCTTAATCGGGTCCTCGTACATGAGGCGCATATGGTCACAAAACCCCCCAAAGTTATCCAACAAAGGGCTAGGCTGTGCCAACAGAGGCGTGCCCCAACGAGCTGCATCTCCCGACAGAAGGCTCAACACGAATCCCACCTTATCTCGGTCAGTGGGGAAATCAGCTGCTTTCACGCTGATATAAAGCTGGCATTGTCCCAGGAAGGCAGGAAACAGTTCTGGATTACCAGCGAATTTATCCGGCATAGCTATCTGACATTTCCTCCTGGGTGGGGGGGCAGCATGTACCTGAGCCTGCAGTTGTGCCACCTGAGTGGCCAGCAAGGTGAGTTGCTGGTTGAGCTGGACATTCTCGGCAAGAAGCTGCTCCATCGTAGTATTAAGGGGTGGGTGGCTGAAAGCAAACTGTTCTAAACCAGCCCTCTTCTCGCACCCCTAATCAAAGGAAGAGTCTGGAAAGCGTCCAAGATCAAAAGGCTTCTGCCAAGTTTTAATTACACTGTTACAAAAATACAAGAGCTTGACTTCTCAAAGAAAAAGTTGCTTTCAGCAACTAGCCCCTCCCCAAACACTTCTTTTATAGAGAGCTCAGGGCGTGGTCTCCCTGTGCCTCCTCCCGAGGAGTCCCATAGCCTTCCTTTGTTTGTCCCTGCTCGTCTGCCTCCTGCGTCGGGCGTCCTTGAACAGGGCCAGCTGTGGGTCATCATCCTCCGCACTCTCGGGCTCACACAGCTGAGAAGAGGTTCCCGGCTGAGGACTCTGCAAAGTCTCCAAATCATCATCAGCCGGTTCGTTTCCCTCCTCCCCCACATCTGAGTCCTCCGATACATCGGACCCGGCTGTCGGGCCCACAGGCTGGCCCTGAGTCACAACAGGATGGGGAACATGAATATGTGTTTGTTTTTCGAATTTGAGATCTTTCTGCAATGGGCACTTTTCATACTATAAGCAGTTTTTCCTAACAAATGCAAGCTATTACATTGGCAATCTCCGCAAGGAAACATCAGATCTGCTCAACTCATGGTTTTTTGGTCTTCGGGGAGGAGGGGGAACATGAATATGTGTTTGTTTTTCGAATTTGAGCTCTTTCTGCAATGGGCACTTTTCATACTATAAGCAGTTTTTCCTAACACATGCATGATATAACATGGGCTATCTACGCAAGGAAACATGAGATCTGCAAACGTTATGGTTTTTTGGTCTTCGGGGAGGATGGGGAACATGAATATGTTTTTGTTTTTCGAATTTGAGCTCTATCTGAAATGATCACTTTTCATGCTCTAAGCAGTTTTTCCTAACAAATGCAAGATATAACATTGGCTATCTCCGCAAGGAAACATCAGATCTGCACAACTCATGGTTTTTTGGTCTTCGGGGAGGATGGGGAACATGAATATGTGATTGTTTTTCGAATTTGAGCTCTTTCTGCAATGGGCACTTTTCATACTATAAGCAGTTTTTCCTAACAAATGCAAGATATAACATGGGCTATCTCCGCAAGGAAACATGAGATCTGCAAAAGTTATGGTTTTTTTTTCTTCGGGGAGGATGGGGAATATGAATATGTGTTTGTTTTTCGAATTTGACCTCTATCTGAAATGAGCACTTTTCATGCTCTAAGCAGTTTTTCCTAACAAATGCAAGATATAACATTGGCTATCTCCGCAAGGAAACATCAGATCTGCACAACTCATGGTTTTTTGGTCTTCGGGGAGGATGGGGAACATGAATATGTGTTTGTTTTTCGAATTTGAGCTCTTTCTGCAATGGGCACTTTTCATGCTATAAGCAGTTTTTCCTAACAAATGCAAGATATAACATTGGCTATCTCCGCAAGGAAACATCAGATCTGCACAACTCATGGTTTTTTGGTCTTCGGGGAGGATGGGGAACATGAATATGTGTTTGTTTTTCGAATTTGAGATCTTTCTGCAATGGGCACTTTTCATACTATAAGCAGTTTTTCCTAACAAATGCAAGCTATTACATTGGCAATCTCCGCAAGGAAACATCAGATCTGCTCAACTCATGGTTTTTTGGTCTTCGGGGAGGAGGGGGAACATGAATATGTGTTTGTTTTTCGAATTTGAGCTCTTTCTGCAATGGGCACTTTTCATACTATAAGCAGTTTTTCCTAACAAATGCAAGATATAACATGGGCTATCTCCGCAAGGAAACATGAGATCTGCAAAAGTTATGGTTTTTTGTTCTTCGGGGAGGATGGGGAACATGAATATGTGTTTGTTTTTCGAATTTGACCTCTATCTGAAATGAGCACTTTTCATGCTCTAAGCAGTTTTTCCTAACAAATGCAAGATATAACATTGGCTATCTCCGCAGGGAAACATCAGATCTGCACAACTCATTGTTTTTTGGTCTTCGGGGAGGATGGGGAACATGAATATGTGATTGTTTTTCGAATTTGAGCTCTTTCTGCAATGGGCACTTTTCATGCTATAAGCAGTTTTTCCTAACAAATGCAAGATATAACATTGGCTATCTCCGCAAGGAAACATCAGATCTGCACAACTCATGGTTTTTTGGTCTTCGGGGAGGATGGGGAACATGAATATGTGTTTGTTTTTCGAATTTGAGCTCTTTCTGCAATGGGCACTTTTCATGCTATAAGCAGTTTTTCCTAACAAATGCAAGATATAACATTGGCTATCTCCGCAAGGAAACATCAGATCTGCACAACTCATGGTTTTTTGGTCTTCGGGGAGGATGGGGAACATGAATATGTTTTTCGAATTTGAGATCTTTGTGCAATGGGCACTTTTCATACTATAAGCAGTTTTTCCTAACAAATGCAAGATATAACATTGGCTACCTCCGCAAGGAAACATCAGATCTGCACAACTCATGGTTTTTTGGTCTTCGGGGAGGATGGGGAACATGAATATGTGTTTGTTTTTCGAATTTGAGATCTTTCTGCAATGGGCACTTTTCATACTATAAGCAGTTTTTCCTAACAAATGCAAGCTATTACATTGGCAATCTCCGCAAGGAAACATCAGATCTGCTCAACTCATGGTTTTTTGGTCTTCGGGGAGGAGGGGGAACATGAATATGTGTTTGTTTTTCGAATTTGAGCTCTTTCTGCAATGGGCACTTTTCATACTATAAGCAGTTTTTCCTAACACATGCATGATATAACATGGGCTATCTACGCAAGGAAACATGAGATCTGCAAACGTTATGGTTTTTTGGTCTTCGGGGAGGATGGGGAACATGAATATGTTTTTGTTTTTCGAATTTGAGCTCTATCTGAAATGATCACTTTTCATGCTCTAAGCAGTTTTTCCTA
The DNA here is from genome assembly GCF_947247035.1 of Vipera ursinii. Lineage (NCBI taxonomy): Eukaryota > Metazoa > Chordata > Lepidosauria > Squamata > Viperidae > Vipera > Vipera ursinii. The sequence continues at coordinate 248,421 of NC_139529.1, read as the reverse complement.
ACAAATGCAAGATATAACATTGGCTATCTCCGCAAGGAAACATCAGATCTGCACAACTCATGGTTTTTTGGTCTTCGGGGAGGATGGGGAACATGAATATGTGATTGTTTTTCGAATTTGAGCTCTTTCTGCAATGGGCACTTTTCATACTATAAGCAGTTTTTCCTAACAAATGCAAGATATAACATGGGCTATCTCCGCAAGGAAACATGAGATCTGCAAAAGTTATGGTTTTTTTTTCTTCGGGGAGGATGGGGAATATGAATATGTGTTTGTTTTTCGAATTTGACCTCTATCTGAAATGAGCACTTTTCATGCTCTAAGCAGTTTTTCCTAACAAATGCAAGATATAACATTGGCTATCTCCGCAAGGAAACATCAGATCTGCACAACTCATGGTTTTTTGGTCTTCGGGGATGATGGGGAACATGAAAATGTGTTTGTTTTTCGAATTTGACCTCTATCTGAAATGGGCACTTTTCATGCTATAAGCAGTTTTTCCTAACAAATGCAAGATATAACATGGGATATCTCTGCAAGGAAACATGAGATCTGCAAAAGTTATGGTTTTTTGGTCTTCGGGGAGGATGGGGAACATGAATATGTGTTTGTTTTTCGAATTTGTCCTCTATCTGAAATTAGCACTTTTCATGCTCTAAGCAGTTTTTCCTAACAAATGCAAGATATAACATTGGCTATCTCCGCAAGGAAACATCAGATCTGCACAACTCATGGTTTTTTGGTCTTCGGGGAGGAGGGGGAACATGAATATGTGTTTGTTTTTCGAATTTGAGATCTTTCTGCAATGGGCACTTTTCATACTATAAGCAGTTTTTCCTAACAAAAGCAAGATATAACATTGGCAATCTCCGCAAGGAAACATCAGATCTGCTCAACTCATGGTTTTTTGGTCTTCGGGGAGGAGGGGGAACATGAATATGTGTTTGTTTTTCGAATTTGAGCTCTTTCTGCAATGGTCACTTTTCATACTATAAGCAGTTTTTCCTAACAAATGCAAGATATAACATGGGCTATCTCCGCAAGGATACATCAGATCTGCACAACTCATGGTTTTTTGGTCTTCGGGGAGGAGGGGGAACATGAAAATGTGTTTGTTTTTCGAATTTGACCTCTATCTGAAATGGGCACTTTTCATGCTTATAAGCAGTTTTTCCTAACAAATGCAAGATATAACATGGGATATCTCCGCAAGGAAACATGAGATCTGCAAAAGTTATGGTTTTTTGGTGTTCGGGGAGGATGGGGAACATGAATATGTGTTTGTTTTTCGAATTTGACCTCTATCTGAAATTAGCACTTTTCATGCTCTAAGCAGTTTTTCCTAACAAATGCAAGATATAACATTGGCTATCTCCGCAAGGAAACATCAGATCTGCACAACTCATGGTTTTTTGGTCTTCGGGGAGGCTGGGGAACATGAAAATGTGTTTGTTTTTCGAATTTGACCTCTATCTGAAATGGGCACTTTTCATGCTATAAGCAGTTTTTCCTAACAAATGCAAGATATAACATGGGATATCTCTGCAAGGAAACATGAGATCTGCAAAAGTTATGGTTTTTTGGTCTTCGGGGAGGATGGGGAACATGAATATGTGTTTGTTTTTCGAATTTGACCTCTATCTGAAATTAGCACTTTTCATGCTCTAAGCAGTTTTTCCTAACAAATGCAAGATATAACATTTGCTATCTCCGCAAGGAAACATCAGATCTGCACAACTCATGGTTTTTTGGTCTTCGGGGAGGAGGGGGAACATGAATATGTGTTTGTTTTTCGAATTTGAGATCTTTCTGCAATGAGCACTTTTCATACTATAAGCAGTTTTTCCTAACAAATGCAAGATATAACATTGGCAATCTCCGCAAGGAAACATCAGATCTGCTCAACTCATGGTTTTTTGGTCTTCGGGGAGGAGGGGGAACATGAATATGTGTTTGTTTTTCGAATTTGAGCTCTTTCTGCAATGGGCACTTTTCATACTATAAGCAGTTTTTCCTAACAAATGCAAGATATAACATGGGCTATCTCCGCAAGGAAACATCAGATCTGCAAACGTTATGGTTTTTTGGTCTTCGGGGAGGATGGGGAACATGAATATGTTTTTGTTTTTCGAATTTGAGCTCTTTCTGCAATGGGCACTTTTCATGCTCTAAGCAGTTTTTCCTAACAAATGCAAGATATAACATTGGCTATCTCCGCAAGGAAACATCAGATCTGCACAACTCATGGTTTTTTGGTCTTCGGGGAGGAGGGGGAACATGAATATGTGTTTCTTTTTCGAATTTGAGCTCTTTCTGCAATGGGCACTTTTCATACTATAAGCAGTTTTTCCTAACAAATGCAAGATATAACATGGGCTATCTCCGCAAGGAAACATGAGATCTGCAAACGTTATGGTTTTTTGGTCTTCGGGGAGGATGGGGAACATGAAAATGTGTTTGTTTTTCGAATTTGACCTCTATCTGAAATGAGCACTTTTCATGCTCTAAGCAGTTTTTCCTAACAAATGCAAGATATAACATTGGGTATCTCCGCAAGGATACATCAGATCTGCACAACTCATGGTTTTTTGGTCTTCGGGGAGGAGGGGGAACATGAAAATGTGTTTGTTTTTCGAATTTGACCTCTATCTGAAATGGGCACTTTTCATGCTTATAAGCAGTTTTTCCTAACAAATGCAAGATATAACATGGGATATCTCCGCAAGGAAACATGAGATCTGCAAAAGTTATGGTTTTTTGGTCTTCGGGGAGGATGGGGAACATGAATATGTGTTTGTTTTTCGAATTTGACCTCTATCTGAAATTAGCACTTTTCATGCTCTAAGCAGTTTTTCCTAACAAATGCAAGATATAACATTGGCTATCTCCGCAAGGAAACATCAGATCTGCACAACTCATGGTCTTCGTGGAGGAGGGGGAACATGAATATGTGTTTGTTTTTCGAATTTGAGATCTTTCTGCAATGGGCACTTTTCATACTATAAGCAGTTTTTCCTAACAAATGCAAGATATAACATTGGTAATCTCCGCAAGGAAACATCAGATCTGCTCAACTCATGGTTTTTTGGTCTTCGGGGAGGAGGGGGAACATAAATATGTGTTTGTTTTTCGAATTTGAGCTCTTTCTGCAATGGGCACTTTTCATACTATAAGCAGTTTTTCCTAACAAATGCAAGATATAACATGGGATATCTCTGCAAGGAAACATGAGATCTGCAAAAGTTATGGTTTTTTGGTCTTCGGGGAGGATGGGGAACATGAATATGTGTTTGTTTTTCGAATTTGACCTCTATCTGAAATTAGCACTTTTAATGCTCTAAGCAGTTTTTCCTAACAAATGCAAGATATAACATTTGCTATCTCCGCAAGGAAACATCAGATCTGCACAACTCATGGTTTTTTGTTCTTCGGGGAGGAGGGGGAACATGAATATGTGTTTGTTTTTCGAATTTGAGATCTTTCTGCAATGAGCACTTTTCATACTATAAGCAGTTTTTCCTAACAAATGCAAGATATAACATTGGCAATCTCCGCAAGGAAACATCAGATCTGCTCAACTCATGGTTTTTTGGTCTTCGGGGAGGAGGGGGGAACATGAATATGTGTTTGTTTTTCGAATTTGAGCTCTTTCTGCAATGGGCACTTTTCATACTATAAGCAGTTTTTCCTAACAAATGCAAGATATAACATGGGCTATCTCCGCAAGGAAACATCAGATCTGCAAACGTTATGGTTTTTTGGTCTTCGGGGAGGATGGGGAACATGAATATGATTTTGTTTTTCGAATTTGAGCTCTTTCTGCAATGGGCACTTTTCATGCTCTAAGCAGTTTTTCCTAACAAATGCAAGATATAACATTGGCTATCTCCGCAAGGAAACATCAGATCTGCACAACTCATGGTTTTTTGGTCTTCGGGGAGGAGGGGGAACATGAATATGTGTTTCTTTTTCGAATTTGAGCTCTTTCTGCAATGGGCACTTTTCATACTATAAGCAGTTTTTCCTAACAAATGCAAGATATAACATGGGCTATCTCCGCAAGGAAACATGAGATCTGCAAACGTTATGGTTTTCTGGTCTTCGGGGAGGATGGGGAACATGAATATGTGTTTGTTTTTCGAATTTGACCTCTATCTGAAATGAGCACTTTTCATGCTCTAAGCAGTTTTTCCTAACAAATGCAAGATATAACATTGGGTATCTCCGCAAGGATACATCAGATCTGCACAACTCATGGTTTTTTGGTCTTCGGGGAGGAGGGGGAACATGAAAATGTGTTTGTTTTTCGAATTTGACCTCTATCTGAAATGGGCACTTTTCATGCTTATAAGCAGTTTTTCCTAACAAATGCAAGATATAACATGGGATATCTCCGCAAGGAAACATGAGATCTGCAAAAGTTATGGTTTTTTGGTGTTCGGGGAGGATGGGGAACATGAATATGTGTTTGTTTTTCGAATTTGACCTCTATCTGAAATTAGCACTTTTCATGCTCTAAGCAGTTTTTCCTAACAAATGCAAGATATAACATTGGCTATCTCCGCAAGGAAACATCAGATCTGCACAACTCATGGTTTTTTGGTCTTCGGGGAGGCTGGGGAACATGAAAATGTGTTTGTTTTTCGAATTTGACCTCTATCTGAAATGGGCACTTTTCATGCTATAAGCAGTTTTTCCTAACAAATGCAAGATATAACATGGGATATCTCTGCAAGGAAACATGAGATCTGCAAAAGTTATGGTTTTTTGGTCTTCGGGGAGGATGGGGAACATGAATATGTGTTTGTTTTTCGAATTTGACCTCTATCTGAAATTAGCACTTTTCATGCTCTAAGCAGTTTTTCCTAACAAATGCAAGATATAACATTTGCTATCTCCGCAAGGAAACATCAGATCTGCACAACTCATGGTTTTTTGGTCTTCGGGGAGGAGGGGGAACATGAATATGTGTTTGTTTTTCGAATTTGAGATCTTTCTGCAATGAGCACTTTTCATACTATAAGCAGTTTTTCCTAACAAATGCAAGATATAACATTGGCAATCTCCGCAAGGAAACATCAGATCTGCTCAACTCATGGTTTTTTGGTCTTCGGGGAGGAGGGGGAACATGAATATGTGTTTGTTTTTCGAATTTGAGCTCTTTCTGCAATGGGCACTTTTCATACTATAAGCAGTTTTTCCTAACAAATGCAAGATATAACATGGGCTATCTCCGCAAGGAAACATCAGATCTGCAAACGTTATGGTTTTTTGGTCTTCGGGGAGGATGGGGAACATGAATATGTTTTTGTTTTTCGAATTTGAGCTCTTTCTGCAATGGGCACTTTTCATGCTCTAAGCAGTTTTTCCTAACAAATGCAAGATATAACATTGGCTATCTCCGCAAGGAAACATCAGATCTGCACAACTCATGGTTTTTTGGTCTTCGGGGAGGAGGGGGAACATGAATATGTGTTTCTTTTTCGAATTTGAGCTCTTTCTGCAATGGGCACTTTTCATACTATAAGCAGTTTTTCCTAACAAATGCAAGATATAACATGGGCTATCTCCGCAAGGAAACATGAGATCTGCAAACGTTATGGTTTTTTGGTCTTCGGGGAGGATGGGGAACATGAAAATGTGTTTGTTTTTCGAATTTGACCTCTATCTGAAATGAGCACTTTTCATGCTCTAAGCAGTTTTTCCTAACAAATGCAAGATATAACATTGGGTATCTCCGCAAGGATACATCAGATCTGCACAACTCATGGTTTTTTGGTCTTCGGGGAGGAGGGGGAACATGAAAATGTGTTTGTTTTTCGAATTTGACCTCTATCTGAAATGGGCACTTTTCATGCTTATAAGCAGTTTTTCCTAACAAATGCAAGATATAACATGGGATATCTCCGCAAGGAAACATGAGATCTGCAAAAGTTATGGTTTTTTGGTCTTCGGGGAGGATGGGGAACATGAATATGTGTTTGTTTTTCGAATTTGACCTCTATCTGAAATTAGCACTTTTCATGCTCTAAGCAGTTTTTCCTAACAAATGCAAGATATAACATTGGCTATCTCCGCAAGGAAACATCAGATCTGCACAACTCATGGTTTTTTGGTCTTCGGGGAAGAGGGGGAACATGAATATGTGTTTGTTTTTCGAATTTGAGATCTTTCTGCAATGAGCACTTTTCATACTATAAGCAGTTTTTCCTAACAAATGCAAGATATAACATTGGCAATCTCCGCAAGGAAACATCAGATCTGCTCAACTCATGGTTTTTTGGTCTTCGGGGAGGAGGGGGAACATGAATATGTGTTTGTTTTTCGAATTTGAGCTCTTTCTGCAATGGGCACTTTTCATACTATAAGCAGTTTTTCCTAACAAATGCAAGATATAACATGGGCTATCTCCGCAAGGAAACATCAGATCTGCAAACGTTATGGTTTTTTGGTCTTCGGGGAGGATGGGGAACATGAATATGTTTTTGTTTTTCGAATTTGAGCTCTTTCTGCAATGGGCACTTTTCATGCTCTAAGCAGTTTTTCCTAACAAATGCAAGATATAACATTGGCTATCTCCGCAAGGAAACATCAGATCTGCACAACTCATGGTTTTTTGGTCTTCGGGGAGGAGGGGGAACATGAATATGTGTTTCTTTTTCGAATTTGAGCTCTTTCTGCAATGGGCACTTTTCATACTATAAGCAGTTTTTCCTAACAAATGCAAGATATAACATGGGCTATCTCCGCAAGGAATCATGAGATCTGCAAACGTTATGGTTTTTTGGTCTTCGGGGAGGATGGGGAACATGAATATGTGTTTGTTTTTCGAATTTGACCTCTATCTGAAATGAGCACTTTTCATGCTCTAAGCAGTTTTTCCTAACAAATGCAAGATATAACATTGGGTATCTCCGCAAGAATACATCAGATCTGCACAACTCATGGTTTTTTGGTCTTCGGGGAGGAGGGGGAACATGAAAATGTGTTTGTTTTTCGAATTTGACCTCTATCTGAAATGGGCACTTTTCATGCTTATAAGCAGTTTTTCCTAACAAATGCAAGATATAACATGGGATATCTCCGCAAGGAAACATGAGATCTGCAAAAGTTATGGTTTTTTGGTGTTCGGGGAGGATGGGGAACATGAATATGTGTCTGTTTTTCGAATTTGACCTCTATCTGAAATTAGCACTTTTCATGCTCTAAGCAGTTTTTCCTAACAAATGCAAGATATAACATTGGCTATCTCCGCAAGGAAACATCAGATCTGCACAACTCATGGTCTTCGGGGAGGAGGGGGAACATGAATATGTGTTTGTTTTTCGAATTTGAGATCTTTCTGCAATGGGCACTTTTCATACTATAAGCAGTTTTTCCTAACAAATGCAAGATATAACTGGTAATCTCCGCAAGGAAACATCAGATCTGCTCAACTCATGGTTTTTTGGTCTTCGGGGAGGAGGGGGAACATGAATATGTGTTTGCTTTTCGAATTTGAGCTCTTTCTGCAATGGGCACTTTTCATACTATAAGCAGTTTTTCCTAACAAATGCAAGATATAACATGGGCTATCTCCGCAAGGAAACATGAGATCTGCAAACGTTATGGTTTTTTGGTCTTCGGGGAGGATGGGGAACATGAATATGTTTTTGTTTTTCGAATTTGAGCTCTTTCTGCAATGGGCACTTTTCATGCTATAAGCACTTTTTCCTAACAAATGCAAGATATAGCATTGGCTATCTCCGCAAGGAAACATCAGATCTGCACAACTCATGGTTTTTTGGTCTTCGGGGAGGCTGGGGAACATGAAAATGTCTTTGTTTTTCGAATTTGACCTCTATCTGAAATGGGCACTTTTCATGCTATAAGCAGTTTTTCCTAACAAATGCAAGATTTAACATGGGCTATCTCCGCAAGGAAACATGAGATCTGCAAAAGTTATGTTTTTTTGTTCTTCGGGGAGGATGGGGAACATGAATATGTGTTTGTTTTTCGAATTTGACTATCTGAAATGAGCACTTTTCATGCTCTAAGCAGTTTTTCCTAACAAATGCAAGATATAACATTGGCTATCTCCGCAAGGAAACATCAGATCTGCACAACTCATGGTTTTTTGGTCTTCGGGGAGGATGGGGAACATGAATATGTGATTGTTTTTCGAATTTGAGCTCTTTCTGCAATGGGCACTTTTCATACTATAAGCAGTTTTTCCTAACAAATGCAAGATATAACATGGGCTATCTCCGCAAGGAAACATGAGATCTGCAAACGTTATGGTTTTTTGGTCTTTGGGGAGGATGGGGAACATGAATTTTTTTTTGTTTTTCGAATTTGAGCTCTTTCTTCAATGGGCACTTTTCATGCTATAAGCAGTTTTTCCTAACAAATGCAAGATATAACATTGGCTATCTCCGCAAGGAAACATCAGATCTGCACAACTCATGGTTTTTTGGTCTTCGGGGAGGAGGGGGAACATGAATATGTGTTTGTTTTTCGAATTTGAGATCTTTCTGCAATGGGCACTTTTCATACTATAAGCAGTTTTTCCTAACAAATGCAAGATATAACATGGGCTATCTCCGCAAGGAAACATGAGATCTGCAAACGTTATGGTTTTTTGGTCTTCGGGGAGGATGGGGAACATGAATATGTTTTTGTTTTTCTAATTTGAGCTCTTTCTGCAATGGGCAATTTTCATGCTATAAGCACTTTTTCCTAACAAATGCAAGATATAGCAATTGCTATCTCCGCAAGGAAACATCAGATCTGCACAACTCATGGTTTTTTGGTCTTCGGGGAGGCTGGGGAACATGAAAATGTGTTTGTTTTACGAATTTGACCTCTTTCTGAAATGGGCACTTTTCATGCTATAAGCAGTTTTTCCTAACAAATGCAAGATATAACGTGGGCTATCTCCGCAAGGAAACATGAGATCTGCAAAAGTTATGGTTTTTTGGTCTTCGGGGAGGATGGGGAACATGAATATGTGTTTGTTTTTCGAATTTGACCTTTATCTGAAATGAGCACTTTTCATGCTCTAAGCAGTTTTTCCTAACAAATGCAAGATATAACATTGGCTATCTCCGCAAGGAAACATCAGATCTGCACAACTCATGGTTTTTTGGTCTTCGGGGAGGAGGGGGAACATGAATATGTGTTTGTTTTTCTAATTTGAGATCTTTCTGCAATGGGCACTTTTCATACTATAAGCAGTTTTTCCTAACAAATGCAAGATATAACATGGGCTATCTCCGCAAGGAAACATGAGATCTGCAAACGTTATGGTTTTTTGGTCTTCGGGGAGGATGGGGAACATGAATATGTTTTTGTTTTTCTAATTTGAGCTCTTTCTGCAATGGGCAATTTTCATGCTATAAGCACTTTTTCCTAACAAATGCAAGATATAGCAATTGCTATCTCCGCAAGGAAACATCAGATCTGCACAACTCATGGTTTTTTGGTCTTCGGGGAGGCTGGGGAACATGAAAATGTGTTTGTTTTACGAATTTGACCTCTTTCTGAAATGGGCACTTTTCATGCTATAAGCAGTTTTTCCTAACAAATGCAAGATATAACGTGGGCTATCTCCGCAAGGAAACATGAGATCTGCAAAAGTTATGGTTTTTTGGTCTTCGGGGAGGATGGGGAACATGAATATGTGTTTGTTTTTCGAATTTGACCTCTATCTGAAATGAGCACTTTTCATGCTCTAAGCAGTTTTTCCTAACAAATGCAAGATATAACATTGGCTATCTCCGCAAGGAAACATCAGATCTGCACAACTCATGGTTTTTTGGTCTTCGGGGAGGAGGGGGAACATGAATATGTGTTTCTTTTTCGAATTTGAGCTCTTTCTGCAATGGGCACTTTTCATACTATAAGCAGTTTTTCCTAACAAATGCAAGATATAACATGGGCTATCTCCGCAAGGAAACATGAGATCTGCAAACGTTATGGTTTTTTGGTCTTCGGGGAGGATGGGGAACATGAATATGTGTTTGTTTTTCGAATTTGACCTCTATCTGAAATGAGCACTTTTCATGCTCTAAGCAGTTTTTCCTAACAAATGCAAGATATAACATTGGGTATCTCCGCAAGGATACATCAGATCTGCACAACTCATGGTTTTTTGGTCTTCGGGGAGGAGGGGGAACATGAAAATGTGTTTGTTTTTCGAATTTGACCTCTATCTGAAATGGGCACTTTTCATGCTTATAAGCAGTTTTTCCTAACAAATGCAAGATATAACATGGGATATCTCCGCAAGGAAACATGAGATCTGCAAAAGTTATGGTTTTTTGGTCTTCGGGGAGGATGGGGAACATGAATATGTGTTTGTTTTTCGAATTTGACCTCTATCTGAAATTAGCACTTTTCATGCTCTAAGCAGTTTTTCCTAACAAATGCAAGATATAACATTGGCTATCTCCGCAAGGAAACATCAGATCTGCACAACTCATGGTCTTCGGGGAGGAGGGGGAACATGAATATGTGTTTGTTTTTCGAATTTGAGATCTTTCTGCAATGGGCACTTTTCATACTATAAGCAGTTTTTCCTAACAAATGCAAGATATAACATTGGTAATCTCCGCAAGGAAACATCAGATCTGCTCAACTCATGGTTTTTTGGTCTTCGGGGAGGAGGGGGAACATGAATATGTGTTTGTTTTTCGAATTTGAGCTCTTTCTGCAATGGGCACTTTTCATACTATAAGCAGTTTTTCCTAACAAATGCAAGATATAACATGGGCTATCTCCGCAAGGAAACATGAGATCTGCAAACGTTATGGTTTTTTGGTCTTCGGGGAGGATGGGGAACATGAATATGTTTTTGTTTTTCGAATTTGAGCTCTTTCTGCAATGGGCACTTTTCATGCTATAAGCACTTTTTCCTAACAAATGCAAGATATAGCATTGGCTATCTCCGCAAGGAAACATCAGATCTGCACAACTCATGGTTTTTTGGTCTTCGGGGAGGCTGGGGAACATGAAAATGTGTTTGTTTTTCGAATTTGACCTCTATCTGAAATGGGCACTTTTCATGCTATAAGCAGTTTTTCCTAACAAATGCAAGATTTAACATGGGCTATCTCCGCAAGGAAACATGAGATCTGCAAAAGTTATGTTTTTTTGTTCTTCGGGGAGGATGGGGAACATGAATATGTGTTTGTTTTTCGAATTTGACCTCTATCTGAAATGAGCACTTTTCATGCTCTAAGCAGTTTTTCCTAACAAATGCAAGATATAACATGGGCTATCTCCGCAAGGAAACATGAGATCTGCAAACGTTATGGTTTTTTGGTCTTTGGGGAGGATGGGGAACATGAATATGTTTTTGTTTTTCGAATTTGAGCTCTTTCTTCAATGGGCACTTTTCATGCTATAAGCAGTTTTTCCTAACAAATGCAAGATATAACATTGGCTATCTCCGCAAGGAAACATCAGATCTGCACAACTCATGGTTTTTTGGTCTTCGGGGAAGAGGGGGAACATGAATATGTGTTTGTTTTTCGAATTTGAGATCTTTCTGCAATGGGCACTTTTCATACTATAAGCAGTTTTTCCTAACAAATGCAAGATATAACATGGGCTATCTCCGCAAGGAAACATGAGATCTGCAAACGTTATGGTTTTTTGATCTTCGGGGAGGATGGGGAACATGAATATGTTTTTGTTTTTCTAATTTGAGCTCTTTCTGCAATGGGCAATTTTCATGCTATAAGCACTTTTTCCTAACAAATGCAAGATATAGCAATTGCTATCTCCGCAAGGAAACATCAGATCTGCACAACTCATGGTTTTTTGGTCTTCGGGGAGGCTGGGGAACATGAAAATGTGTTTGTTTTACGAATTTGACCTCTTTCTGAAATGGGCACTTTTCATGCTATAAGCAGTTTTTCCTAACAAATGCAAGATATAACGTGGGCTATCTCCGCAAGGAAACATGAGATCTGCAAAAGTTATGGTTTTTTGGTCTTCGGGGAGGATGGGGAACATGAATATGTGTTTGTTTTTCGAATTTGACCTCCATCTGAAATGAGCACTTTTCATGCTCTAAGCAGTTTTTCCTAACAAATGCAAGATATAACATTGGCTATCTCCGCAAGGAAACATCAGATCTGCACAACTCATGGTTTTTTGGTCTTCGGGGAGGAGGGGGAACATGAATATGTGTTTCTTTTTCGAATTTGAGCTCTTTCTGCAATGGGCACTTTTCATACTATAAGCAGTTTTTCCTAACAAATGCAAGATATAACATGGGCTATCTCCGCAAGGAAACATGAGATCTGCAAACGTTATGGTTTTTTGGTCTTCGGGGAGGATGGGGAACATGAATATGTGTTTGTTTTTCGAATTTGACCTCTATCTGAAATGAGCACTTTTCATGCTCTAAGCAGTTTTTCCTAACAAATGCAAGATATAACATTGGGTATCTCCGCAAGGATACATCAGATCTGCACAACTCATGGTTTTTTGGTCTTCGGGGAGGAGGGGGAACATGAAAATGTGTTTGTTTTTCGAATTTGACCTCTATCTGAAATGGGCACTTTTCATGCTTATAAGCAGTTTTTCCTAACAAATGCAAGATATAACATGGGATATCTCCGCAAGGAAACATGAGATCTGCAAAAGTTATGGTTTTTTGGTCTTCGGGGAGGATGGGGAACATGAATATGTGTTTGTTTTTCGAATTTGACCTCTATCTGAAATGAGCACTTTTCATGCTCTAAGCAGTTTTTCCTAACAAATGCAAGATATAACATTGGCTATCTCCGCAAGGAAACATCAGATCTGCACAACTCATGGTCTTTGGGGAGGAGGGGGAACATGAATATGTGTTTGTTTTTCGAATTTGAGATCTTTCTGCAATGGGCACTTTTCATACTATAAGCAGTTTTTCCTAACAAATGCAAGATATAACATTGGTAATCTCCGCAAGGAAACATGAGATCTGCAAACGTTATGGTTTTTTGGTCTTCGGGGAGGATGGGGAACATGAATATGTGTTTGTTTTTCGAATTTGACCTCTATCTGAAATGAGCACTTTTCATGCTCTAAGCAGTTTTTCCTAACAAATGCAAGATATAACATTGGGTATCTCCGCAAGGATACATCAGATCTGCACAACTCATGGTTTTTTGGTCTTCGGGGAGGAGGGGGAACATGAAAATGTGTTTGTTTTTCGAATTTGACCTCTATCTGAAATGGGCACTTTTCATGCTTATAAGCAGTTTTTCCTAACAAATGCAAGATATAACATGGGATATCTCCGCAAGGAAACATGAGATCTGCAAAAGTTATGGTTTTTTGGTCTTCGGGGAGGATGGGGAACATGAATATGTGTTTGTTTTTCGAATTTGACCTCTATCTGAAATTAGCACTTTTCATGCTCTAAGCAGTTTTTCCTAACAAATGCAAGATATAACATTGGCTATCTCCGCAAGGAAACATCAGATCTGCACAACTCATGGTCTTCGGGGAGGAGGGGGAACATGAATATGTGTTTGTTTTTCGAATTTGACATCTTTCTGCAATGGGCACTTTTCATACTATAAGCAGTTTTTCCTAACAAATGCAAGATATAACATTGGTAATCTCCGCAAGGAAACATCAGATCTGCTCAACTCATGGTTTTTTGGTCTTCGGGGAGGAGGGGGAACATGAATATGTGTTTGTTTTTCGAATTTGAGCTCTTTCTGCAATGGGCACTTTTCATACTATAAGCAGTTTTTCCTAACAAATGCAAGATATAACATGGGCTATCTCCGCAAGGAAACATGAGATCTGCAAACGTTTTGGTTTTTTGGTCTTCGGGGAGGATGGGGAACATGAATATGTTTTTGTTTTTCGAATTTGAGCTCTTTCTGCAATGGGCACTTTTCATGCTATAAGCACTTTTTCCTAACAAATGCAAAATATAGCATTGGCTATCTCTGCAAGGAAACATCAGATCTGCACAACTCATGGTTTTTTGGTCTTCGGGGAGGCTGGGGAACATGAAAATGTGTTTGTTTTTCGAATTTGACCTCTATCTGAAATGGGCACTTTTCATGCTATAAGCAGTTTTTCCTAACAAATGCAAAATATAACATGGGCTATCTCCGCAAGGAAACATCAGATCTGCTCAACTCATGGTTTTTTGGTCTTCGGGGAGGAGGGGGAACATGAATATGTGTTTGTTTTTCGAATTTGAGATCTTTCTGCAATGAGCACTTTTCATACTATAAGCAGTTTTTCCTAACAAATGCAAGATATAACATTGGCAATCTCCGCAAGGAAACATCAGATCTGCTCAACTCATGGTTTTTTGGTCTTCGGGGAGGAGGGGGAACATGAATATGTGTTTGTTTTTCGAATTTGAGCTCTTTCTGCAATGGGCACTTTTCATACTATAAGCAGTTTTTCCTAACAAATGCAAGATATAACATGGGCTATCTCCGCAAGGAAACATCAGATCTGCAAACGTTATGGTTTTTTGGTCTTCGGGGAGGATGGGGAACATGAATATGTGTTTGTTTTTCGAATTTGAGCTCTTTCTGCAATGGGCACTTTTCATACTATAAGCACTTTTTCCTAACAAATGCAAGATATAACATGGGATATCTCCGCAAGGAAACATGAGATCTGCAAAAGTTATGGTTTTTTGGTCTTCGGGTAGGATGGGGAACATGAATATGTGTTTGTTCTTCGAATTTGACGTCTATCTGAAATTAGCACTTTTCATGCTCTAAGCAGTTTTTCCTAACAAATGCAAGATATAACATTGGCTATCTCCGCAAGGAAACATCAGATCTGCACAACTCATGGTTTTTTGGTCTTCGGGGAGGAGGGGGAACATGAATATGTGTTTGTTTTTCGAATTTGAGATCTTTCTGCAATGGGCACTTTTCATACTATAAGCAGTTTTTCCTAACAAATGCAAGATATAACATTGGTAATCTCCGCAAGGAAACATGAGATCTGCAAACGTTATGGTTTTTTGGTCTTCGGGGAGGATGGGGAACATGAATATGTGTTTGTTTTTCGAATTTGACCTCTATCTGAAATGAGCACTTTTCATGCTCTAAGCAGTTTTTCCTAACAAATGCAAGATATAACATTGGGTATCTCCGCAAGGATACATCAGATCTGCACAACTCATGGTTTTTTGGTCTTCGGGGAGGAGGGGGAACATGAAAATGTGTTTGTTTTTCGAATTTGACCTCTATCTGAAATGGGCACTTTTCATGCTTATAAGCAGTTTTTCCTAACAAATGCAAGATATAACATGGGATATCTCCGCAAGGAAACATGAGATCTGCAAAAGTTATGGTTTTTTGGTCTTCGGGGAGGATGGGGAACATGAATATGTGTTTGTTTTTCGAATTTGACCTCTATCTGAAATTAGCACTTTTCATGCTCTAAGCAGTTTTTCCTAACAAATGCAAGATATAACATTGGCTATCTCCGCAAGGAAACATCAGATCTGCACAACTCATGGTCTTCGGGGAGGAGGGGGAACATGAATATGTGTTTGTTTTTCGAATTTGAGATCTTTCTGCAATGGGCACTTTTCATACTATAAGCAGTTTTTCCTAACAAATGCAAGATATAACATTGGTAATCTCCGCAAGGAAACATCAGATCTGCTCAACTCATGGTTTTTTGGTCTTCGGGGAGGAGGGGGAACATGAATATGTGTTTGTTTTTCGAATTTGAGATCTTTCTGCAATGAGCACTTTTCATACTATAAGCAGTTTTTCCTAACAAATGCAAGATATAACATTGGCAATCTCCGCAAGGAAACATCAGATCTGCTCAACTCATGGTTTTTTGGTCTTCGGGGAGGAGGGGGAACATGAATATGTGTTTGTTTTTCGAATTTGAGCTCTTTCTGCAATGGGCACTTTTCATACTATAAGCAGTTTTTCCTAACAAATGCAAGATATAACATGGGCTATCTCCGCAAGGAAACATCAGATCTGCAAACGTTATGGTTTTTTGGTCTTCGGGGAGGATGGGGAACATGAATATGTGTTTGTTTTTCGAATTTGAGCTCTTTCTGCAATGGGCACTTTTCATACTATAAGCACTTTTTCCTAACAAATGCAAGATATAACATGGGATATCTCCGCAAGGAAACATGAGATCTGCAAAAGTTATGGTTTTTTGGTCTTCGGGTAGGATGGGGAACATGAATATGTGTTTGTTCTTCGAATTTGACGTCTATCTGAAATTAGCACTTTTCATGCTCTAAGCAGTTTTTCCTAACAAATGCAAGATATAACATTGGCTATCTCCGCAAGGAAACATCAGATCTGCACAACTCATGGTTTTTTGGTCTTCGGGGAGGAGGGGGAACATGAATATGTGTTTGTTTTTCGAATTTGAGATCTTTCTGCAATGGGCACTTTTCATACTATAAGCAGTTTTTCCTAACAAATGCAAGATATAACATTGGTAATCTCCGCAAGGAAACATGAGATCTGCAAACGTTATGGTTTTTTGGTCTTCGGGGAGGATGGGGAACATGAATATGTGTTTGTTTTTCGAATTTGACCTCTATCTGAAATGAGCACTTTTCATGCTCTAAGCAGTTTTTCCTAACAAATGCAAGATATAACATTGGGTATCTCCACAAGGATACATCAGATCTGCACAACTCATGGTTTTTTGGTCTTCGGGGAGGAGGGGGAACATGAAAATGTGTTTGTTTTTCGAATTTGACCTCTATCTGAAATGGGCACTTTTCATGCTTATAAGCAGTTTTTCCTAACAAATGCAAGATATAACATGGGATATCTCCGCAAGGAAACATGAGATCTGCAAAAGTTATGGTTTTTTGGTCTTCGGGGAGGATGGGGAACATGAATATGTGTTTGTTTTTCGAATTTGACCTCTATCTGAAATTAGCACTTTTCATGCTCTAAGCAGTTTTTCCTAACAAATGCAAGATATAACATTGGCTATCTCCGCAAGGAAACATCAGATCTGCACAACTCATGGTCTTCGGGGAGGAGGGGGAACATGAATATGTGTTTGTTTTTCGAATTTGAGATCTTTCTGCAATGGGCACTTTTCATACTATAAGCAGTTTTTCCTAACAAATGCAAGATATAACATTGGTAATCTCCGCAAGGAAACATCAGATCTGCTCAACTCATGGTTTTTTGGTCTTCGGGGAGGAGGGGGAACATGAATATGTGTTTGTTTTTCGAATTTGACCTCTTTCTGCAATGGGCACTTTTCATACTATAAGCAGTTTTTCCTAACAAATGCAAGATATAACATGGGCTATCTCCGCAAGGAAACATGAGATCTGCAAACGTTATGGTTTTTTGGTCTTCGGGGAGGATGGGGAACATGAATATGTGTTTGTTTTTCGAATTTGACCTCTATCTGAAATGAGCACTTTTCATGCTCTAAGCAGTTTTTCCTAACAAATGCAAGATATAACATTGGGTATCTCCGCAAGGATACATCAGATCTGCACAACTCATGGTTTTTTGGTCTTTGGGGAGGAGGGGGAACATGAAAATGTGTTTGTTTTTCGAATTTGACCTCTATCTGAAATGGGCACTTTTCATGCTTATAAGCAGTTTTTCCTAACAAATGCAAGATATAACATGGGATATCTCCGCAAGGAAACATGAGATCTGCAAAAGTTATGGTTTTTTGGTCTTCGGGGAGGATGGGGAACATGAATATGTGTTTGTTTTTCGAATTTGACCTCTATCTGAAATTAGCACTTTTCATGCTCTAAGCAGTTTTTCCTAACAAATGCAAGATATAACATTGGCTATCTCCGCAAGGAAACATCAGATCTGCACAACTCATGGTCTTCGGGGAGGAGGGGGAACATGAATATGTGTTTGTTTTTCGAATTTGAGATCTTTCTGCAATGGGCACTTTTCATACTATAAGCAGTTTTTCCTAACAAATGCAAGATATAACATTGGTAATCTCCGCAAGGAAACATCAGATCTGCTCAACTCATGGTTTTTTGGTCTTCGGGGAGGAGGGGGAACATGAATATGTGTTTGTTTTTCGAATTTGAGCTCTTTCTGCAATGGGCACTTTTCATACTATAAGCAGTTTTTCCTAACAAATGCAAGATATAACATGGGCTATCTCCGCAAGGAAACATGAGATCTGCAAACGTTTTGGTTTTTTGGTCTTCGGGGAGGATGGGGAACATGAATATGTTTTTGTTTTTCGAATTTGAGCTCTTTCTGCAATGGGCACTTTTCATGCTATAAGCACTTTTTCCTAACAAATGCAAGATATAGCATTGGCTATCTCTGCAAGGAAACATCAGATCTGCACAACTCATGGTTTTTTGGTCTTCGGGGAGGCTGGGGAACATGAAAATGTGTTTGTTTTTCGAATTTGACCTCTATCTGAAATGGGCACTTTTCATGCTATAAGCAGTTTTTCCTAACAAATGCAAAATATAACATGGGCTATCTCCGCAAGGAAACATCAGATCTGCTCAACTCATGGTTTTTTGGTCTTCGGGGAGGAGGGGGAACATGAATATGTGTTTGTTTTTCGAATTTGAGATCTTTCTGCAATGAGCACTTTTCATACTATAAGCAGTTTTTCCTAACAAATGCAAGATATAACATTGGCAATCTCCGCAAGGAAACATCAGATCTGCTCAACTCAGGGTTTTTTGGTCTTCGGGGAGGAGGGGGAACATGAATATGTGTTTGTTTTTCGAATTTGAGCTCTTTCTGCAATGGGCACTTTTCATACTATAAGCAGTTTTTCCTAACAAATGCAAGATATAACATGGGCTATCTCCGCAAGGAAACATCAGATCTGCAAACGTTATGGTTTTTTGGTCTTCGGGGAGGATGGGGAACATGAATATGTGTTTGTTTTTCGAATTTGAGCTCTTTCTGCAATGGGCACTTTTCATACTATAAGCACTTTTTCCTAACAAATGCAAGATATAACATGGGATATCTCCGCAAGGAAACATGAGATCTGCAAAAGTTATGGTTTTTTGGTCTTCGGGTAGGATGGGGAACATGAATATGTGTTTGTTCTTCGAATTTGACGTCTATCTGAAATTAGCACTTTTCATGCTCTAAGCAGTTTTTCCTAACAAATGCAAGATATAACATTGGCTATCTCCGCAAGGAAACATCAGATCTGCACAACTCATGGTTTTTTGGTCTTCGGGGAGGAGGGGGAACATGAATATGTGTTTGTTTTTCGAATTTGAGATCTTTCTGCAATGGGCACTTTTCATACTATAAGCAGTTTTTCCTAAGAAATGCAAGATATAACATGGGCTATCTCCGCAAGGAAACATGAGATCTGCAAACGTTATGGTTTTTTGGTCTTCGGGGAGGATGGGGAACATGAATATGTTTTTGTTTTTCTAATTTGAGCTCTTTCTGCAATGGGCAATTTTCATGCTATAAGCACTTTTTCCTAACAAATGCAAAATATAGCATTGGCTATCTCCGCAAGGAAACATCAGATCTGCACAACTCATGGTTTTTTGGTCTTCGGGGAGGCTGGGGAACATGAAAATGTGTTTGTTTTACGAATTTGACCTCTATCTGAAATGGGCACTTTTCATGCTATAAGCAGTTTTTCCTAACAAATGCAAGATATAACGTGGGCTATCTCCGCAAGGAAACATGAGATCTGCAAAAGTTATGGTTTTTTGGTCTTCGGGGAGGATGGGGAACATGAATATGTGTTTGTTTTTCGAATTTGACCTCTATCTGAAATGAGCACTTTTCATGCTCTAAGCAGTTTTTCCTAACAAATGCAAGATATAACATTGGCTATCTCCGCAAGGAAACATCAGATCTGCACAACACATGGTTTTTTGGTCTTCGGGGAGGAGGGGGAACATGAATATGTGTTTCTTTTTCGAATTTGAGCTCTTTCTGCAATGGGCACTTTTCATACTATAAGCAGTTTTTCCTAACAAATGCAAGATATAACATGGGCTATCTCCACAAGGAAACATGAGATCTGCAAACGTTATGGTTTTTTGGTCTTCGGGGAGGATGGGGAACATGAATATGTGTTTGTTTTTCGAATTTGACCTCTATCTGAAATGAGCACTTTTCATGCTCTAAGCAGTTTTTCCTAACAAATGCAAGATATAACATTGGGTATCTCCGCAAGGATACATCAGATCTGCACAACTCATGGTTTTTTGGTCTTCGGGGAGGAGGGGGAACATGAAAATGTGTTTGTTTTTCGAATTTGACCTCTATCTGAAATGGGCACTTTTCATGCTTATAAGCAGTTTTTCCTAACAAATACAAGATATAACATGGGATATCTCCGCAAGGAAACATGAGATCTGCAAAAGTTATGGTTTTTTGGTCTTCAGGGAGGATGGGGAACATGAATATGTGTTTATTTTTCGAATTTGACCTCTATCTGAAATTAGCACTTTTCATGCTCTAAGCAGTTTTTCCTAACAAATGCAAGATATAACATTGGCTATCTCCGCAAGGAAACATCAGATCTGCACAACTCATGGTCTTCGTGGAGGAGGGGGAACATGAATATGTGTTTGTTTTTCGAATTTGAGATCTTTCTGCAATGGGCACTTTTCATACTATAAGCAGTTTTTCCTAACAAATGCAAGATATAACATTGGTAATCTCCGCAAGGAAACATCAGATCTGCTCAACTCATGGTTTTTTGGTCTTCGGGGAGGAGGGGGAACATGAATATGTGTTTGTTTTTCGAATTTGAGCTCTTTCTGCAATGGGCACTTTTCATACTATAAGCAGTTTTTCCTAACAAATGCAAGATATAACATGGGCTATCTCCGCAAGGAAACATGAGATCTGCAAACGTTATGGTTTTTTGGTCTTCGGGGAGGCTGGGGAACATGAAAATGTGTTTGTTTTTCGAATTTGACCTCTATCTGAAATGGGCACTTTTCATGCTATAAGCAGTTTTTCCTAACAAATGCAAGATTTAACATGGGCTATCTCCGCAAGGAAACATGAGATCTGCAAAAGTTATGTTTTTTTGTTCTTCGGGGAGGATGGGGAACATGAATATGTGTTTGTTTTTCGAATTTGACCTCTATCTGAAATGAGCACTTTTCATGCTCTAAGCAGTTTTTCCTAACAAATGCAAGATATAACATTGGCTATCTCCGCAAGGAAACATCAGATCTGCACAACTCATGGTTTTTGGTCTTCGGGGAGGAGGGGGAACATGAAAATGTGTTTGTTTTTCGAATTTGACCTCTATCTGAAATGGGCACTTTTCATGCAATAAGAAGTTTTTCCTAACAAATGCAAGATATAACATGGGCTATCTCCGCAAGGAAACATGAGATCTGCAAAAGTTATGGTTTTTTGGTCTTCGGGGAGGATGGGGAACATGAATATGTGTTTGTTTTTCGAATTTGACCTCTATCTGAAATGAGCACTTTTCATGCTCTAAGCAGTTTTTCCTAACAAATGCAAGATATAACATTGGCTATCTCCGCAAGGAAACATCAGATCTGCACAACTCATGGTTTTTTGGTCTTCGGGGAGGAGGGGGAACATGAATATGTGTTTGTTTTTCGAATTTGAGATCTTTCTGCAATGGGCACTTTTCATACTATAAGCAGTTTTTCCTAACAAATGCAAGATTTAACATTGGCTATCTCCGCAAGGAAACATCAGATCTGCTCAACCCATGGTTTTTTGGTCTTCGGGGAGGATGGGGAACATGAATATGTGTTTCTTTTTCGAATTTCAGCTCTTTCTGCAATGGGCACTTTTCATACTATAAGCAGTTTTTCCTAACAAATGCAAGATATAACATGGGCTATCTCCGCAAGGAAACATGAGATCTGCAAACGTTATGGTTTTTTGGTCTTCGGGGAGGATGGGGAACATGAATATGTTTTTGTTTTTCGAATTTGAGCTCTATCTGAAATGAGCACTTTTCATGCTCTAAGCAGTTTTTCCTAACAAATGCAAGATATAACATTGGCTATCTCCGCAAGGAAACATCAGATCTGCACAACTCATGGTTTTTTGGTCTTCGGGGAGGATGGGGAACATGAATATGTGATTGTTTTTCGAATTTGAGCTCTTTCTGCAATGGGCACTTTTCATGCTATAAGCAGTTTTTCCTAACAAATGCAAGATATAACATTGGCTATCTCCGCAAGGAAACATCAGATCTGCACAACTCATGGTTTTTTGGTCTTCGAGGAGGATGGGGAACATGAATATGTGTTTGTTTTTCGAATTTGAGCTCTTTCTGCAATCGGCACTTTTCATACTATAAGCAGTTTTTCCTAACAAATGCATGATATAACATGGGCTATCTACGCAAGGAAACATGAGATATGCAAACGTTATGGTTTTTTGGTCTTCGGGGAGGATGGGGAACATGAATATGTTTTTGTTTTTCGAATTTGACCTCTATCTGAAATGAGCACTTTTCATGCTCTAAGCAGTTTTTCCTAACAAATGCAAGATATAACATTGGCTATCTCCGCAAGGAAACATCAGATCTGCACAACTCATGGTTTTTTGGTCTTCGGGGAGGATGGGGAACATGAATATGTGATTGTTTTTCGAATTTGAGCTCTTTCTGCAATGGGCACTTTTCATGCTATAAGCAGTTTTTCCTAACAAATGCAAGATATAACATTGGCTATCTCCGCAAGGAAACATCAGATCTGCACAACTCATGGTTTTTTGGTCTTCGGGGAGGATGGGGAACATGAATATGTGTTTGTTTTTCGAATTTGAGATCTTTCTGCAATGGGCACTTTTCATACTATAAGCAGTTTTTCCTAACAAATGCAAGCTATTACATTGGCAATCTCCGCAAGGAAACATCAGATCTGCTCAACTCATGGTTTTTTGGTCTTCGGGGAGGAGGGGGAACATGAATATGTGTTTGTTTTTCGAATTTGAGCTCTTTCTGCAATGGGCACTTTTCATACTATAAGCAGTTTTTCCTAACAAATGCATGATATAACATGGGCTATCTACGCAAGGAAACATGAGATCTGCAAACGTTATGGTTTTTTGGTCTTCGGGGAGGATGGGGAACATGAATATGTGTTTGTTTTTCGAATTTGACCTCTATCTGAAATGAGCACTTTTCATGCTCTAAGCAGTTTTTCCTAACAAATGCAAGATATAACATTGGCTATCTCCGCAAGGAAACATCAGATCTGCACAACTCATGGTTTTTTGGTCTTCGGGGAGGATGGGGAACATGAATATGTGTTTGTTTTTCGAATTTGACCTCTATCTGAAATGAGCACTTTTCATGCTCTAAGCAGTTTTTCCTAACAAATGCAAGATATAACATTGGCTATCTCCGCAAGGAAACATCAGATCTGCACAACTCATGGTTTTTTGGTCTTCGGGGAGGATGGGGAACATGAATATGTGTTTCTTTTTCGAATTTGAGCTCTTTCTGCAATGGGCACTTTTCATACTATAAGCAGTTTTTCCTAACAAATGCAAGATATAACATGGGCTATCTCCGCAAGGAAACATGAGATCTGCAAACGTTATGGTTTTTTGGTCTTCGGGGAGGATGGGGAACATGAATATGTTTTTGTTTTTCGAATTTGAGCTCTATCTGAAATGAGCACTTTTCATGCTCTAAGCAGTTTTTCCTAACAAATGCAAGATATAACATTGGCTATCTCCGCAAGGAAACATCAGATCTGCACAACTCATGGTTTTTTGGTCTTCGGGGAGGAGGAGGAACATGAAAATGTGTTTGTTTTTCAAATTTGACCTCTATCTGAAATGGGCACTTTTCATGCAATAAGAAGTTTTTCCTAACAAATGCAAGATATAACATGGGCTATCTCCGCAAGGAAACATGAGATCTGCAAAAGTTATGGTTTTTTGGTCTTCGGGGAGGATGGGGAACATGAATATGTGTTTGTTTTTCGAATTTGACCTCTATCTGAAATGAGCACTTTTCATGCTCTAAGCAGTTTTTCCTAACAAATGCAAGATATAACATTGGCTATCTCCGCAAGGAAACATCAGATCTGCACAACTCATAGGTTTTTGGTCTTCGGGGAGGAGGGGGAACATGAATATGTGTTTGTTTTTCGAATTTGAGATCTTTCTGCAATGGGCACTTTTCATACTATAAGCAGTTTTTCCTAACAAATGCAAGATTTAACATTGGCTATCTCCGCAAGGAAACATCAGATCTGCTCAACCCATGGTTTTTTGGTCTTCGGGGAGGATGGGGAACATGAATATGTGTTTCTTTTTCGAATTTCAGCTCTTTCTGCAATGGGCACTTTTCATACTATAAGCAGTTTTTCCTAACAAATGCAAGATATAACATGGGCTATCTCCGCAAGGAAACATGAGATCTGCAAACGTTATGGTTTTTTGGTCTTCGGGGAGGATGGGGAACATGAATATGTTTTTGTTTTTCGAATTTGAGCTCTATCTGAAATGAGCACTTTTCATGCTCTAAGCAGTTTTTCCTAACAAATGCAAGATATAACATTGGCTATCTCCGCAAGGAAACATCAGATCTGCACAACTCATGGTTTTTTGGTCTTCGGGGAGGATGGGGAACATGAATATGTGATTGTTTTTCGAATTTGAGCTCTTTCTGCAATGGGCACTTTTCATGCTATAAGCAGTTTTTCCTAACAAATGCAAGATATAACATTGGCTATCTCCGCAAGGAAACATCAGATCTGCACAACTCATGGTTTTTTGGTCTTCGAGGAGGATGGGGAACATGAATATGTGTTTGTTTTTCGAATTTGAGCTCTTTCTGCAATGGGCACTTTTCATACTATAAGCAGTTTTTCCTAACAAATGCATGATATAACATGGGCTATCTACGCAAGGAAACATGAGATATGCAAACGTTATGGTTTTTTGGTCTTCGGGGAAGATGGGGAACATGAATATGTTTTTGTTTTTCGAATTTGACCTCTATCTGAAATGAGCACTTTTCATGCTCTAAGCAGTTTTTCCTAACAAATGCAAGATATAACATTGGCTATCTCCGCAAGGAAACATCAGATCTGCACAACTCATGGTTTTTTGGTCTTCGGGGAGGATGGGGAACATGAATATGTGATTGTTTTTCGAATTTGAGCTCTTTCTGCAATGGGCACTTTTCATGCTATAAGCAGTTTTTCCTAACAAATGCAAGATATAACATTGGCTATCTCCGCAAGGAAACATCAGATCTGCACAACTCATGGTTTTTTGGTCTTCAGGGAGGATGGGGAACATGAATATGTGTTTGTTTTTCGAATTTGAGATCTTTCTGCAATGGGCACTTTTCATACTATAAGCAGTTTTTCCTAACAAATGCAAGCTATTACATTGGCAATCTCCGCAAGGAAACATCAGATCTGCTCAACTCATGGTTTTTTGGTCTTCGGGGAGGAGGGGGAACATGAATATGTGTTTGTTTTTCGAATTTGAGCTCTTTCTGCAATGGGCACTTTTCATACTATAAGCAGTTTTTCCTAACAAATGCATGATATAACATGGGCTATCTACGCAAGGAAACATGAGATCTGCAAACGTTATGGTTTTTTGGTCTTCGGGGAGGATGGGGAACATGAATATGTGTTTGTTTTTCGAATTTGACCTCTATCTGAAATGAGCACTTTTCATGCTCTAAGCAGTTTTTCCTAACAAATGCAAGATATAACATTGGCTATCTCCGCAAGGAAACATCAGATCTGCACAACTCATGGTTTTTTGGTCTTCGGGGAGGATGGGGAACATGAATATGTGTTTGTTTTTCGAATTTGACCTCTATCTGAAATGAGCACTTTTCATGCTCTAAGCAGTTTTTCCTAACAAATGCAAGATATAACATTGGCTATCTCCGCAAGGAAACATCAGATCTGCACAACTCATGGTTTTTTGGTCTTCGGGGAGGATGGGGAACATGAATATGTGATTGTTTTTCGAATTTGAGCTCTTTCTGCAATGGGCACTTTTCATATATTAAGCAGTTTTTCCTAACAAATGCAAGATATAACATGGGCTATCTCCGCAAGGAAACATGAGATCTGCAAAAGTAATGGTTTTTTGGTCTTCGGGGAGGATGGGGAACATGAATATGTGTTTGTTTTTCGAATTTGACCTCTATCTGAAATGAGCACTTTTCATGCTCTAAGCAGTTTTTCCTAACAAATGCAAGATATAACATTGGCTATCTCCGCAAGGAAACATCAGATCTGCACAACTCATGGGTTTTTGGTCTTCGGGGAGGAGGGGGAACATGAATATGTGTTTGTTTTTCGAATTTGAGATCTTTCTGCAATGGGCACTTTTCATACTATAAGCAGTTTTTCCTAACAAATGCAAGATTTAACATTGGCTATCTCCGCAAGGAAACATCAGATCTGCTCAACCCATGGTTTTTTGGTCTTCGGGGAGGATGGGGAACATGAATATGTGTTTCTTTTTCGAATTTCAGCTCTTTCTGCAATGGGCACTTTTCATACTATAAGCAGTTTTTCCTAACAAATGCAAGATATAACATGGGCTATCTCCGCAAGGAAACATGAGATCTGCAAACGTTATGGTTTTTTGGTCTTCGGGGAGGATGGGGAACATGAATATGTTTTTGTTTTTCGAATTTGAGCTCTATCTGAAATGAGCACTTTTCATGCTCTAAGCAGTTTTTCCTAACAAATGCAAGATATAACATTGGCTATCTCCGCAAGGAAACATCAGATCTGCACAACTCATGGTTTTTTGGTCTTCGGGGAGGATGGGGAACATGAATATGTGATTGTTTTTCGAATTTGAGCTCTTTCTGCAATGGGCACTTTTCATGCTATAAGCAGTTTTTCCTAACAAATGCAAGATATAACATTGGCTATCTCCGCAAGGAAACATCAGATCTGCACAACTCATGGTTTTTTGGTCTTCGAGGAGGATGGGGAACATGAATATGTGTTTGTTTTTCGAATTTGAGCTCTTTCTGCAATGGGCACTTTTCATACTATAAGCAGTTTTTCCTAACAAATGCATGATATAACATGGGCTATCTACGCAAGGAAACATGAGATATGCAAACGTTATGGTTTTTTGGTCTTCGGGGAGGATGGGGAACATGAATATGTTTTTGTTTTTCGAATTTGACCTCTATCTGAAATGAGCACTTTTCATGCTCTAAGCAGTTTTTCCTAACAAATGCAAGATATAACATTGGCTATCTCCGCAAGGAAACATCAGATCTGCACAACTCATGGTTTTTTGGTCTTCGGGGAGGATGGGGAACATGAATATGTGATTGTTTTTCGAATTTGAGCTCTTTCTGCAATGGGCACTTTTCATGCTATAAGCAGTTTTTCCTAACAAATGCAAGATATAACATTGGCTATCTCCGCAAGGAAACATCAGATCTGCACAACTCATGGTTTTTTGGTCTTCAGGGAGGATGGGGAACATGAATATGTGTTTGTTTTTCGAATTTGAGATCTTTCTGCAATGGGCACTTTTCATACTATAAGCAGTTTTTCCTAACAAATGCAAGCTATTACATTGGCAATCTCCGCAAGGAAACATCAGATCTGCTCAACTCATGGTTTTTTGGTCTTCGGGGAGGAGGGGGAACATGAATATGTGTTTGTTTTTCGAATTTGAGCTCTTTCTGCAATGGGCACTTTTCATACTATAAGCAGTTTTTCCTAACAAATGCATGATATAACATGGGCTATCTACGCAAGGAAACATGAGATCTGCAAACGTTATGGTTTTTTGGTCTTCGGGGAGGATGGGGAACATGAATATGTGTTTGTTTTTCGAATTTGACCTCTATCTGAAATGAGCACTTTTCATGCTCTAAGCAGTTTTTCCTAACAAATGCAAGATATAACATTGGCTATCTCCGCAAGGAAACATCAGATCTGCACAACTCATGGTTTTTTGGTCTTCGGGGAGGATGGGGAACATGAATATGTGTTTGTTTTTCGAATTTGACCTCTATCTGAAATGAGCACTTTTCATGCTCTAAGCAGTTTTTCCTAACAAATGCAAGATATAACATTGGCTATCTCCGCAAGGAAACATCAGATCTGCACAACTCATGGTTTTTTGGTCTTCGGGGAGGATGGGGAACATGAATATGTGTTTCTTTTTCGAATTTGAGCTCTTTCTGCAATGGGCACTTTTCATACTATAAGCAGTTTTTCCTAACAAATGCAAGATATAACATGGGCTATCTCCGCAAGGAAACATGAGATCTACAAACGTTATGGTTTTTTGGTCTTCGGGGAGGATGGGGAACATGAATATGTTTTTGTTTTTCGAATTTGAGCTCTATCTGAAATGAGCACTTTTCATGCTCTAAGCAGTTTTTCCTAACAAATGCAAGATATAACATTGGCTATCTCCGCAAGGAAACATCAGATCTGCACAACTCATGGTTTTTTGGTCTTCGGGGAGGATGGGGAACATGAATATGTGATTGTTTTTCGAATTTGAGCTCTTTCTGCAATGGGCACTTTTCATATATTAAGCAGTTTTTCCTAACAAATGCAAGATATAACATGGGCTATCTCCGCAAGGAAACATGAGATCTGCAAAAGTAATGGTTTTTTGTTCTTCGGGGAGGATGGGGAACATGAATATGTGTTTGTTTTTCGAATTTGACCTCTATCTGAAATGAGCACTTTTCATGCTCTAAGCAGTTTTTCCTAACAAATGCAAGATATAACATTGGCTATCTCCGCAAGGAAACATCAGATCTGCACAACTCATGGTTTTTTGGTCTTCGGGGAGGATGGGGAACATGAATATGTGATTGTTTTTCGAATTTGAGCTCTTTCTGCAATGGGCACTTTTTATGCTATAAGCAGTTTTTCCTAACAAATGCAAGATATAACATTGGCTATCTCCGCAAGGAAACATCAGATCTGCAAAAGTAATGGTTTTTTGTTCTTCGGGGAGGATGGGGAACATGAATATGTGTTTGTTTTTCGAATTTGACCTCTATCTGAAATGAGCACTTTTCATGCTCTAAGCAGTTTTTCCTAACAAATGCAAGATATAACATTGGCTATCTCCGCAAGGAAACATCAGATCTGCACAACTCATGGTTTCTTGGTCTTCGGGGAGGATGGGGAACATGAATATGTGATTGTTTTTCGAATTTGAGATCTTTCTGCAATGGGCACTTTTCATACTATAAGCAGTTTTTCCTAACAAATGCAAGATATAACATGGGCTATCTCCGCAAGGAAACATGAGATCTGCAAAAGTTATGGTTTTTTGTTCTTCGGGGAGGATGGGGAACATGAATATGTGTTTGTTTTTCGAATTTGACCTCTATCTGAAATGAGCACTTTTCATGCTCTAAGCAGTTTTTCCTAACAAATGCAAGATATAACATTGGCTATCTCCGCAAGGAAACATCAGATCTGCACAACTCATGGTTTTTTGGTCTTCGGGAAGGATGGGGAACATGAATATGTGATTGTTTTTCGTATTTGAGCTATTTCTGCAATGGGCACTTTTCATGCTATAAGCAGTTTTTCCTAACAAATGCAAGATATAACATTGGCTATCTCCGCAAGGAAACATCAGATCTGCACAACTCATGGTTTTTTGGTCTTCGGGGAGGATGGGGAACATGAATATGTGTTTGTTTTTCGAATTTGAGATCTTTCTGCAATGGGCACTTTTCATACTATAAGCAGTTTTTCCTAACAAATGCAAGCTATTACATTAGCAATCTCCGCAAGGAAACATCAGATCTGCTCAACTCATGGTTTTTTGGTCTTCGGGGAGGAGGGGGAACATGAATATGTGTTTGTTTTTCGAATTTGAGCTCTTTCTGCAATGGGCACTTTTCATACTATAAGCAGTTTTTCCTAACAAATGCATGATATAACATGGGCTATCTACGCAAGGAAACATGAGATCTGCAAACGTTATGGTTTTTTGGTCTTCGGGGAGGATGGGGAACATAAATATGTGTTTGTTTTTCGAATTTGACCTCTATCTGAAATGAGCACTTTTCATGCTCTAAGCAGTTTTTCCTAACAAATGCAAGATATAACATTGGCTATCTCCGCAAGGAAACATCAGATCTGCACAACTCATGGTTTTTTGGTCTTCGGGGAGGATGGGGAACATGAATATGTGATTGTTTTTCGAATTTGAGCTCTTTCTGCAATGGGCACTTTTCATATATTAAGCAGTTTTTCCTAACAAATGCAAGATATAACATGGGCTATCTCCGCAAGGAAACATGAGATCTGCAAAAGTAATGGTTTTTTGTTTTTCGGGGAGGATGGGGAACATGAATATGTGTTTGTTTTTCGAATTTGACCTCTATCTGAAATGAGCACTTTTCATGCTCTAAGCAGTTTTTCCTAACAAATGCAAGATATAACATTGGCTATCTCCGCAAGGAAACATCAGATCTGCACAACTCATGGTTTTTTGGTCTTCGGGGAGGATGGGGAACATGAATATGTGATTGTTTTTCGAATTTGAGCTCTTTCTGCAATGGGCACTTTTCATGCTATAAGCAGTTTTTCCTAACAAATGCAAGATATAACATTGGCTATCTCCGCAAGGAAACATCAGATCTGCACAACTCATGGTTTTTTGGTCTTCGGGGAGGATGGGGAACATGAATATGTGTTTGTTTTTCGAATTTGAGATCTTTCTGCAATGGGCACTTTTCATACTATAAGCAGTTTTTCCTAACAAATGCAAGCTATTACATTGGCAATCTCCGCAAGGAAACATCAGATCTGCTCAACTCATGGTTTTTTGGTCTTCGGGGAGGAGGGGGAACATGAATATGTGTTTGTTTTTCGAATTTGAGCTCTTTCTGCAATGGGCACTTTTCATACTATAAGCAGTTTTTCCTAACAAATGCATGATATAACATGGGCTATCTCCGCAAGGAAACATCAGATCTGCTCAACCCATGGTTTTTTGGTCTTCGGGGAGGATGGGGAACATGAATATGTGTTTCTTTTTCGAATTTGAGCTCTTTCTGCAATGGGCACTTTTCATACTATAAGCAGTTTTTCCTAACAAATGCAAGATATAACATGGGCTATCTCCGCAAGGAAACATGAGATCTGCAAACGTTATGGTTTTTTGGTCTTCGGGGAGGATGGGGAACATGAATATATTTTTGTTTTTCGAATTTGAGCTCTATCTGAAATGAGCACTTTTCATGCTATAAGCAGTTTTTCCTAACAAATGCAAGATATAACATGGGCTATCTCCGCAAGGAAACATGAGATCTGCAAACGTTATGGTTTTTTGGTCTTCGGGGAGGATGGGGAACATGAATATGTTTTTGTTTTTCGAATTTGAGCTCTATCTGAAATGAGCACTTTTCATGCTCTAAGCAGTTTTTCCTAACAAATGCAAGATATAACATTGGCTATCTCCGCAAGGAAACATCAGATCTGCACAACTCATGGTTTTTTGGTCTTCGGGGAGGATGGGGAACATGAATATGTGATTGTTTTTCGAATTTGAGCTCTTTCTGCAATGGGCACTTTTCATGCTATAAGCAGTTTTTCCTAACAAATGCAAGATATAACATTGGCAATCTCCGCAAGGAAACATCAGATCTGCTCAACTCATGGTTTTTTGGTCTTCGGGGAGGAGGGGGAACATGAATATGTGTTTGTTTTTCGAATTTGAGCTCTTTCTGCAATGGGCACTTTTCATACTATAAGCAGTTTTTCCTAACAAATGCATGATATAACATGGGCTATCTCCGCAAGGAAACATCAGATCTGCTCAACCCATGGTTTTTTGGTCTTCGGGGAGGATGGGGAACATGAATATGTGTTTCTTTTTCGAATTTGAGCTCTTTCTGCAATGGGCACTTTTCATACTATAAGCAGTTTTTCCTAACAAATGCAAGATATAACATGGGCTATCTCCGCAAGGAAACATGAGATCTGCAAACGTTATGGTTTTTTGGTCTTCGGGGAGGATGGGGAACATGAATATATTTTTGTTTTTCGAATTTGAGCTCTATCTGAAATGAGCACTTTTCATGCTATAAGCAGTTTTTCCTAACAAATGCAAGATATAACATGGGCTATCTCCGCAAGGAAACATGAGATCTGCAAACGTTATGGTTTTTTGGTCTTCGGGGAGGATGGGGAACATGAATATGTTTTTGTTTTTCGAATTTGAGCTCTTTCTGCAATGGGCACTTTTCATGCTATAAGCACTTTTTCCTAACAAATGCAAGATATAGCATTGGCTATCTCCGCAAGGAAACATCAGATCTGCACAACTCATGGTTTTTTGGTCTTCGGGGAGGCTGGGGAACATGAAAATGTGTTTGTTTTTCGAATTTGACCTCTATCTGAAATGGGCACTTTTCATGCTATAAGCAGTTTTTCCTAACAAATGCAAGATTTAACATGGGCTATCTCCGCAAGGAAACATGAGATCTGCAAAAGTTATGTTTTTTTGTTCTTCGGGGAGGATGGGGAACATGAATATGTGTTTGTTTTTCGAATTTGAGCTCTTTCTGCAATGGGCACTTTTCATACTATAAGCAGTTTTTCCTAACAAATGCATGATATAACATGGGCTATCTCCGCAAGGAAACATCAGATCTGCTCAACCCATGGTTTTTTGGTCTTCGGGGAGGATGGGGAACATGAATATGTGTTTCTTTTTCGAATTTGAGCTCTTTCTGCAATGGGCACTTTTCATACTATAAGCAGTTTTTCCTAACAAATGCAAGATATAACATGGGCTATCTCCGCAAGGAAACATGAGATCTGCAAACGTTATGGTTTTTTGGTCTTCGGGGAGGATGGGGAACATGAATATATTTTTGTTTTTCGAATTTGAGCTCTATCTGAAATGAGCACTTTTCATGCTATAAGCAGTTTTTCCTAACAAATGCAAGATATAACATGGGCTATCTCCGCAAGGAAACATGAGATCTGCAAACGTTATGGTTTTTTGGTCTTCGGGGAGGATGGGGAACATGAATATGTTTTTGTTTTTCGAATTTGAGCTCTATCTGAAATGAGCACTTTTCATGCTCTAAGCAGTTTTTCCTAACAAATGCAAGATATAACATTGGCTATCTCCGCAAGGAAACATCAGATCTGCACAACTCATGGTTTTTTGGTCTTCGGGGAGGATGGGGAACATGAATATGTGATTGTTTTTCGAATTTGAGCTCTTTCTGCAATGGGCACTTTTCATGCTATAAGCAGTTTTTCCTAACAAATGCAAGATATAACATTGGCAATCTCCGCAAGGAAACATCAGATCTGCTCAACTCATGGTTTTTTGGTCTTCGGGGAGGATGGGGAACATGAATATGTGTTTCTTTTTCGAATTTGAGCTCTTTCTGCAATGGGCACTTTTCATACTATAAGCAGTTTTTCCTAACAAATGCAAGATATAACATGGGCTATCTCCGCAAGGAAACATGAGATCTGCAAACGTTATGGTTTTTTGGTCTTCGGGGAGGATGGGGAACATGAATATATTTTTGTTTTTCGAATTTGAGCTCTATCTGAAATGAGCACTTTTCATGCTATAAGCAGTTTTTCCTAACAAATGCAAGATATAACATGGGCTATCTCCGCAAGGAAACATGAGATCTGCAAACGTTATGGTTTTTTGGTCTTCGGGGAGGATGGGGAACATGAATATGTTTTTGTTTTTCGAATTTGAGCTCTTTCTGCAATGGGCACTTTTCATGCTATAAGCACTTTTTCCTAACAAATGCAAGATATAGCATTGGCTATCTCCGCAAGGAAACATCAGATCTGCACAACTCATGGTTTTTTGGTCTTCGGGGAGGCTGGGGAACATGAAAATGTGTTTGTTTTTCGAATTTGACCTCTATCTGAAATGGGCACTTTTCATGCTATAAGCAGTTTTTCCTAACAAATGCAAGATTTAACATGGGCTATCTCCGCAAGGAAACATGAGATCTGCAAAAGTTATGTTTTTTTGTTCTTCGGGGAGGATGGGGAACATGAATATGTGTTTGTTTTTCGAATTTGACCTCTATCTGAAATGAGCACTTTTCATGCTCTAAGCAGTTTTTCCTAACAAATGCAAGATATAACATTGGCTATCTCCGCAAGGAAACATCAGATCTGCACAACACATGGTTTTTTGGTCTTCGGGGAGGAGGGGGAACATGAATATGTGTTTCTTTTTCGAATTTGAGCTCTTTCTGCAATGGGCACTTTTCATACTATAAGCAGTTTTTCCTAACAAATGCAAGATATAACATGGGCTATCTCCACAAGGAAACATGAGATCTGCAAACGTTATGGTTTTTTGGTCTTCGGGGAGGATGGGGAACATGAATATGTGTTTGTTTTTCGAATTTGACCTCTATCTGAAATGAGCACTTTTCATGCTCTAAGCAGTTTTTCCTAACAAATGCAAGATATAACATTGGGTATCTCCGCAAGGATACATCAGATCTGCACAACTCATGGTTTTTTGGTCTTCGGGGAGGAGGGGGAACATGAAAATGTGTTTGTTTTTCGAATTTGACCTCTATCTGAAATGGGCACTTTTCATGCTTATAAGCAGTTTTTCCTAACAAATACAAGATATAACATGGGATATCTCCGCAAGGAAACATGAGATCTGCAAAAGTTATGGTTTTTTGGTCTTCAGGGAGGATGGGGAACATGAATATGTGTTTGTTTTTCGAATTTGACCTCTATCTGAAATTAGCACTTTTCATGCTCTAAGCAGTTTTTCCTAACAAATGCAAGATATAACATTGGCTATCTCCGCAAGGAAACATCAGATCTGCACAACTCATGGTCTTCGTGGAGGAGGGGGAACATGAATATGTGTTTGTTTTTCGAATTTGAGATCTTTCTGCAATGGGCACTTTTCATACTATAAGCAGTTTTTCCTAACAAATGCAAGATATAACATTGGTAATCTCCGCAAGGAAACATCAGATCTGCTCAACTCATGGTTTTTTGGTCTTCGGGGAGGAGGGGGAACATGAATATGTGTTTGTTTTTCGAATTTGAGCTCTTTCTGCAATGGGCACTTTTCATACTATAAGCAGTTTTTCCTAACAAATGCAAGATATAACATGGGCTATCTCCGCAAGGAAACATGAGATCTGCAAACGTTATGGTTTTTTGGTCTTCGGGGAGGATGGGGAACATGAATATGTTTTTGTTTTTCGAATTTGAGCTCTTTCTGCAATGGGCACTTTTCATGCTATAAGCACTTTTTCCTAACAAATGCAAGATATAGCATTGGCTATCTCCGCAAGGAAACATCAGATCTGCACAACTCATGGTTTTTTGGTCTTCGGGGAGGCTGGGGAACATGAAAATGTGTTTGTTTTTCGAATTTGACCTCTATCTGAAATGGGCACTTTTCATGCTATAAGCAGTTTTTCCTAACAAATGCAAGATTTAACATGGGCTATCTCCGCAAGGAAACATGAGATCTGCAAAAGTTATGTTTTTTTGTTCTTCGGGGAGGATGGGGAACATGAATATGTGTTTGTTTTTCGAATTTGACCTCTATCTGAAATGAGCACTTTTCATGCTCTAAGCAGTTTTTCCTAACAAATGCAAGATATAACATTGGCTATCTCCGCAAGGAAACATCAGATCTGCACAACTCATGGTTTTTTGGTCTTCGGGGAGGATGGGGAACATGAAAATGTGTTTGTTTTTCGAATTTGACCTCTATCTGAAATGGGCACTTTTCATGCAATAAGAAGTTTTTCCTAACAAATGCAAGATATAACATGGGCTATCTCCGCAAGGAAACATGAGATCTGCAAAAGTTATGGTTTTTTGGTCTTCGGGGAGGATGGGGAACATGAATATGTGTTTGTTTTTCGAATTTGACCTCTATCTGAAATGAGCACTTTTCATGCTCTAAGCAGTTTTTCCTAACAAATGCAAGATATAACATTGGCTATCTCCGCAAGGAAACATCAGATCTGCACAACTCATGGTTTTTTGGTCTTCGGGGAGGAGGGGGAACATGAATATGTGTTTGTTTTTCGAATTTGAGATCTTTCTGCAATGGGCACTTTTCATACTATAAGCAGTTTTTCCTAACAAATGCAAGATTTAACATTGGCTATCTCCGCAAGGAAACATCAGATCTGCTCAACCCATGGTTTTTTGGTCTTCGGGGAGGATGGGGAACATGAATATGTGTTTCTTTTTCGAATTTCAGCTCTTTCTGCAATGGGCACTTTTCATACTATAAGCAGTTTTTCCTAACAAATGCAAGATATAACATGGGCTATCTCCGCAAGGAAACATGAGATCTGCAAACGTTATGGTTTTTTGGTCTTCGGGGAGGATGGGGAACATGAATATGTTTTTGTTTTTCGAATTTGAGCTCTATCTGAAATGAGCACTTTTCATGCTCTAAGCAGTTTTTCCTAACAAATGCAAGATATAACATTGGCTATCTCCGCAAGGAAACATCAGATCTGCACAACTCATGGTTTTTTGGTCTTCGGGGAGGAGGGGGAACATGAATATGTGTTTGTTTTTCGAATTTGAGATCTTTCTGCAATGGGCACTTTTCATACTATAAGCAGTTTTTCCTAACAAATGCAAGATTTAACATTGGCTATCTCCGCAAGGAAACATCAGATCTGCTCAACCCATGGTTTTTTGGTCTTCGGGGAGGATGGGGAACATGAATATGTGTTTCTTTTTCGAATTTCAGCTCTTTCTGCAATGGGCACTTTTCATACTATAAGCAGTTTTTCCTAACAAATGCAAGATATAACATGGGCTATCTCCGCAAGGAAACATGAGATCTGCAAACGTTATGGTTTTTTGGTCTTCGGGGAGGATGGGGAACATGAATATGTTTTTGTTTTTCGAATTTGAGCTCTATCTGAAATGAGCACTTTTCATGCTCTAAGCAGTTTTTCCTAACAAATGCAAGATATAACATTGGCTATCTCCGCAAGGAAACATCAGATCTGCACAACTCATGGTTTTTTGGTCTTCGGGGAGGATGGGGAACATGAATATGTGATTGTTTTTCGAATTTGAGCTCTTTCTGCAATGGGCACTTTTCATACTATAAGCAGTTTTTCCTAACAAATGCAAGATATAACATGGGCTATCTCCGCAAGGAAACATCAGATCTGCAAAAGTAATGGTTTTTTGTTCTTCGGGGAGGATGGGGAACATGAATATGTGTTTGTTTTTCGAATTTGACCTCTATCTGAAATGAGCACTTTTCATGCTCTAAGCAGTTTTTCCTAACAAATGCAAGCTATTACATTGGCAATCTCCGCAAGGAAACATCAGATCTGCTCAACTCATGGTTTTTTGGTCTTCGGGGAGGAGGGGGAACATGAATATGTGTTTGTTTTTCGAATTTGAGCTCTTTCTGCAATGGGCACTTTTCATACTATAAGCAGTTTTTCCTAACAAATGCATGATATAACATGGGCTATCTACGCAAGGAAACATGAGATCTGCAAACGTTATGGTTTTTTGGTCTTCGGGGAGGATGGGGAACATGAATATGTGTTTGTTTTTCGAATTTGACCTCTATCTGAAATGAGCACTTTTCATGCTCTAAGCAGTTTTTCCTAACAAATGCAAGATATAACATTGGCTATCTCCGCAAGGAAACATCAGATCTGCACAACTCATGGTTTTTTGGTCTTCGGGGAGGATGGGGAACATGAATATGTGTTTGTTTTTCGAATTTGACCTCTATCTGAAATGAGCACTTTTCATGCTCTAAGCAGTTTTTCCTAACAAATGCAAGATATAACATTGGCTATCTCCGCAAGGAAACATCAGATCTGCACAACTCATGGTTTTTTGGTCTTCGGGGAGGATGGGGAACATGAATATGTGTTTCTTTTTCGAATTTGAGCTCTTTCTGCAATGGGCACTTTTCATACTATAAGCAGTTTTTCCTAACAAATGCAAGATATAACATGGGCTATCTCCGCAAGGAAACATGAGATCTGCAAACGTTATGGTTTTTTGGTCTTCGGGGAGGATGGGGAACATGAATATGTTTTTGTTTTTCGAATTTGAGCTCTATCTGAAATGATCACTTTTCATGCTCTAAGCAGTTTTTCCTAACAAATGCAAGATATAACATTGGCTATCTCCGCAAGGAAACATCAGATCTGCACAACTCATGGTTTTTTGGTCTTCGGGGAGGATGGGGAACATGAATATGTGATTGTTTTTCGAATTTGAGCTCTTTCTGCAATGGGCACTTTTCATATATTAAGCAGTTTTTCCTAACAAATGCAAGATATAACATGGGCTATCTCCGCAAGGAAACATGAGATCTGCAAAAGTAATGGTTTTTTGGTCTTCGGGGAGGATGGGGAACATGAAAATGTGTTTGTTTTTCGAATTTGACCTCTATCTGAAATGAGCACTTTTCATGCTCTAAGCAGTTTTTCCTAACAAATGCAAGATATAACATTGGCTATCTCCGCAAGGAAACATCAGATCTGCACAACTCATGGTTTTTTGGTCTTCGGGGAGGATGGGGAACATGAATATGTGATTGTTTTTCGAATTTGAGCTCTTTCTGCAATGGGCACTTTTTATGCTATAAGCAGTTTTTCCTAACAAATGCAAGATATAACATTGGCTATCTCCGCAAGGAAACATCAGATCTGCACAACTCATGGTTTCTTGGTCTTCGGGGAGGATGGGGAACATGAATATGTGATTGTTTTTCGAATTTGAGATCTTTCTGCAATGGGCACTTTTCATACTATAAGCAGTTTTTCCTAACAAATGCAAGATATAACATGGGCTATCTCCGCAAGGAAACATGAGATCTGCAAAAGTTATGGTTTTTTGTTCTTCGGGGAGGATGGGGAACATGAATATGTGTTTGTTTTTCGAATTTGACCTCTATCTGAAATGAGCACTTTTCATGCTCTAAGCAGTTTTTCCTAACAAATGCAAGATATAACATTGGCTATCTCCGCAAGGAAACATCAGATCTGCACAACTCATGGTTTTTTGGTCTTCGGGAAGGATGGGGAACATGAATATGTGATTGTTTTTCGTATTTGAGCTATTTCTGCAATGGGCACTTTTCATGCTATAAGCAGTTTTTCCTAACAAATGCAAGATATAACATTGGCTATCTCCGCAAGGAAACATCAGATCTGCACAACTCATGGTTTTTTGGTCTTCGGGGAGGATGGGGAACATGAATATGTGTTTGTTTTTCGAATTTGAGATCTTTCTGCAATGGGCACTTTTCATACTATAAGCAGTTTTTCCTAACAAATGCAAGCTATTACATTGGCAATCTCCGCAAGGAAACATCAGATCTGCTCAACTCATGGTTTTTTGGTCTTCGGGGAGGAGGGGGAACATGAATATGTGTTTGTTTTTCGAATTTGAGCTCTTTCTGCAATGGGCACTTTTCATACTATAAGCAGTTTTTCCTAACAAATGCATGATATAACATGGGCTATCTACGCAAGGAAACATGAGATCTGCAAACGTTATGGTTTTTTGGTTTTCGGGGAGGATGGGGAACATGAATATGTGTTTGTTTTTCGAATTTGACCTCTATCTGAAATGAGCACTTTTCATGCTCTAAGCAGTTTTTCCTAACAAATGCAAGATATAACATTGGCTATCTCCGCAAGGAAACATCAGATCTGCACAACTCATGGTTTTTTGGTCTTCGGGGAGGATGGGGAACATGAATATGTGATTGTTTTTCGAATTTGAGCTCTTTCTGCAATGGGCACTTTTCATATATTAAGCAGTTTTTCCTAACAAATGCAAGATATAACATGGGCTATCTCCGCAAGGAAACATGAGATCTGCAAAAGTAATGGTTTTTTGTTCTTCGGGGAGGATGGGGAACATGAATATGTGTTTGTTTTTCGAATTTGACCTCTATCTGAAATGAGCACTTTTCATGCTCTAAGCAGTTTTTCCTAACAAATGCAAGATAT
Organism: Vipera ursinii; assembly: GCF_947247035.1. Lineage (NCBI taxonomy): Eukaryota > Metazoa > Chordata > Lepidosauria > Squamata > Viperidae > Vipera > Vipera ursinii. The sequence goes on along the minus strand of NC_139529.1, from coordinate 208,494 downwards.
AACATTGGCTATCTCCGCAAGGAAACATCAGATCTGCACAACTCATGGTTTTTTGGTCTTCGGGGAGGATGGGGAACATGAATATGTGATTGTTTTTCGAATTTGAGCTCTTTCTGCAATGGGCACTTTTCATGCTATAAGCAGTTTTTCCTAACAAATGCAAGATATAACATTGGCTATCTCCGCAAGGAAACATCAGATCTGCACAACTCATGGTTTCTTGATCTTCGGGGAGGATGGGGAACATGAATATGTGATTGTTTTTCGAATTTGAGATCTTTCTGCAATGGGCACTTTTCATACTATAAGCAGTTTTTCCTAACAAATGCAAGATATAACATGGGCTATCTCCGCAAGGAAACATGAGATCTGCAAAAGTTATGGTTTTTTGTTCTTCGGGGAGGATGGGGAACATGAATATGTGTTTGTTGTTCGAATTTGACCTCTATCTGAAATGAGCACTTTTCATGCTCTAAGCAGTTTTTCCTAACAAATGCAAGATATAACATTGGCTATCTCCGCAAGGAAACATCAGATCTGCACAACTCATGGTTTTTTGGTCTTCGGGAAGGATGGGGAACATGAATATGTGATTGTTTTTCGAATTTGAGCTATTTCTGCAATGGGCACTTTTCATGCTATAAGCAGTTTTTCCTAACAAATGCAAGATATAACATTGGCTATCTCCGCAAGGAAACATCAGATCTGCACAACTCATGGTTTTTTGGTCTTCGGGGAGGATGGGGAACATGAATATGTGTTTGTTTTTCGAATTTGAGATCTTTCTGCAATGGGCACTTTTCATACTATAAGCAGTTTTTCCTAACAAATGCAAGCTATTACATTGGCAATCTCCGCAAGGAAACATCAGATCTGCTCAACTCATGGTTTTTTGGTCTTCGGGGAGGAGGGGGAACATGAATATGTGTTTGTTTTTCGAATTTGAGCTCTTTCTGCAATGGGCACTTTTCATACTATAAGCAGTTTTTCCTAACAAATGCATGATATAACATGGGCTATCTCCGCAAGGAAACATCAGATCTGCTCAACCCATGGTTTTTTGGTCTTCGGGGAGGATGGGGAACATGAATATGTGTTTCTTTTTCGAATTTGAGCTCTTTCTGCAATGGGCACTTTTCATACTATAAGCAGTTTTTCCTAACAAATGCAAGATATAACATGGGCTATCTCCGCAAGGAAACATGAGATCTGCAAACGTTATGGTTTTTTGGTCTTCGGGGAGGATGGGGAACATGAATATATTTTTGTTTTTCGAATTTGAGCTCTATCTGAAATGAGCACTTTTCATGCTATAAGCAGTTTTTCCTAACAAATGCAAGATATAACATGGGCTATCTCCGCAAGGAAACATGAGATCTGCAAACGTTATGGTTTTTTGGTCTTCGGGGAGGATGGGGAACATGAATATGTTTTTGTTTTTCGAATTTGAGCTCTATCTGAAATGAGCACTTTTCATGCTCTAAGCAGTTTTTCCTAACAAATGCAAGATATAACATTGGCTATCTCCGCAAGGAAACATCAGATCTGCACAACTCATGGTTTTTTGGTCTTCGGGGAGGATGGGGAACATGAATATGTGTTTGTTTTTCGAATTTGAGATCTTTCTGCAATGGGCACTTTTCATACTATAAGCAGTTTTTCCTAACAAATGCAAGCTATTACATTGGCAATCTCCGCAAGGAAACATCAGATCTGCTCAACTCATGGTTTTTTGGTCTTCGGGGAGGAGGGGGAACATGAATATGTGTTTGTTTTTCGAATTTGAGCTCTTTCTGCAATGGGCACTTTTCATACTATAAGCAGTTTTTCCTAACAAATGCATGATATAACATGGGCTATCTACGCAAGGAAACATGAGATCTGCAAACGTTATGGTTTTTTGGTTTTCGGGGAGGATGGGGAACATGAATATGTGTTTGTTTTTCGAATTTGACCTCTATCTGAAATGAGCACTTTTCATGCTCTAAGCAGTTTTTCCTAACAAATGCAAGATATAACATTGGCTATCTCCGCAAGGAAACATCAGATCTGCACAACTCATGGTTTTTTGGTCTTCGGGGAGGATGGGGAACATGAATATGTGATTGTTTTTCGAATTTGAGCTCTTTCTGCAATGGGCACTTTTCATATATTAAGCAGTTTTTCCTAACAAATGCAAGATATAACATGGGCTATCTCCGCAAGGAAACATGAGATCTGCAAAAGTAATGGTTTTTTGTTCTTCGGGGAGGATGGGGAACATGAATATGTGTTTGTTTTTCGAATTTGACCTCTATCTGAAATGAGCACTTTTCATGCTCTAAGCAGTTTTTCCTAACAAATGCAAGATATAACATTGGCTATCTCCGCAAGGAAACATCAGATCTGCACAACTCATGGTTTTTTGGTCTTCGGGGAGGATGGGGAACATGAATATGTGATTGTTTTTCGAATTTGAGCTCTTTCTGCAATGGGCACTTTTCATGCTATAAGCAGTTTTTCCTAACAAATGCAAGATATAACATTGGCTATCTCCGCAAGGAAACATCAGATCTGCACAACTCATGGTTTCTTGATCTTCGGGGAGGATGGGGAACATGAATATGTGATTGTTTTTCGAATTTGAGATCTTTCTGCAATGGGCACTTTTCATACTATAAGCAGTTTTTCCTAACAAATGCAAGATATAACATGGGCTATCTCCGCAAGGAAACATGAGATCTGCAAAAGTTATGGTTTTTTGTTCTTCGGGGAGGATGGGGAACATGAATATGTGTTTGTTGTTCGAATTTGACCTCTATCTGAAATGAGCACTTTTCATGCTCTAAGCAGTTTTTCCTAACAAATGCAAGATATAACATTGGCTATCTCCGCAAGGAAACATCAGATCTGCACAACTCATGGTTTTTTGGTCTTCGGGAAGGATGGGGAACATGAATATGTGATTGTTTTTCGAATTTGAGCTATTTCTGCAATGGGCACTTTTCATGCTATAAGCAGTTTTTCCTAACAAATGCAAGATATAACATTGGCTATCTCCGCAAGGAAACATCAGATCTGCACAACTCATGGTTTTTTGGTCTTCGGGGAGGATGGGGAACATGAATATGTGTTTGTTTTTCGAATTTGAGATCTTTCTGCAATGGGCACTTTTCATACTATAAGCAGTTTTTCCTAACAAATGCAAGCTATTACATTGGCAATCTCCGCAAGGAAACATCAGATCTGCTCAACTCATGGTTTTTTGGTCTTCGGGGAGGAGGGGGAACATGAATATGTGTTTGTTTTTCGAATTTGAGCTCTTTCTGCAATGGGCACTTTTCATACTATAAGCAGTTTTTCCTAACAAATGCATGATATAACATGGGCTATCTCCGCAAGGAAACATCAGATCTGCTCAACCCATGGTTTTTTGGTCTTCGGGGAGGATGGGGAACATGAATATGTGTTTCTTTTTCGAATTTGAGCTCTTTCTGCAATGGGCACTTTTCATACTATAAGCAGTTTTTCCTAACAAATGCAAGATATAACATGGGCTATCTCCGCAAGGAAACATGAGATCTGCAAACGTTATGGTTTTTTGGTCTTCGGGGAGGATGGGGAACATGAATATATTTTTGTTTTTCGAATTTGAGCTCTATCTGAAATGAGCACTTTTCATGCTATAAGCAGTTTTTCCTAACAAATGCAAGATATAACATGGGCTATCTCCGCAAGGAAACATCAGATCTGCACAACTCATGGTTTTTTGGTCTTCGGGGAGGATGGGGAACATGAATATGTGATTGTTTTTCGAATTTGAGCTCTTTCTGCAATGGGCACTTTTCATGCTATAAGCAGTTTTTCCTAACAAATGCAAGATATAACATTGGCTATCTCCGCAAGGAAACATCAGATCTGCACAACTCATGGTTTCTTGGTCTTCGGGGAGGATGGGGAACATGAATATGTGTTTGTTTTTCGAATTTGAGATCTTTCTCCAATGGGCACTTTTCATACTATAAGCAGTTTTTCCTAACAAATGCAAGCTATTACATTGGCAATCTCCGCAAGGAAACATCAGATCTGCTCAACTCATGGTTTTTTGGTCTTCGGGGAGGAGGGGGAACATGAATATGTGTTTGTTTTTCGAATTTGAGCTCTTTCTGCAATGGGCACTTTTCATACTATAAGCAGTTTTTCCTAACAAATGCATGATATAACATGGGCTATCTACGCAAGGAAACATGAGATCTGCAAACGTTATGGTTTTTTGGTCTTCGGGGAGGATGGGGAACATGAATATGTTTTTGTTTTTCGAGTTTGAGCTCTATCTGAAATGAGCACTTTTCATGCTCTAAGCAGTTTTTCCTAACAAATGCAAGATATAACATTGGCTTTCTCCGCAAGGAAACATCAGATGTGCACAACTCATGGTTTTTTGGTCTTCAGGGAGGATGGGGAACATGAATATGTGATTGTTTTTCGAATTTGAGATCTTTCTGCAATGGGCACTTTTCATACTATAAGCAGTTTTTCCTAACAAATGCAAGATATAACATGGGCTATCTCCGCAAGGAAACATGAGATCTGCAAAAGTTATGGTTTTTTGTTCTTCGGGGAGGATGGGGAACATGAATATGTGTTTGTTTTTCGAATTTGACCTCTATCTGAAATGAGCACTTTTCATGCTCTAAGCAGTTTTTCCTAACAAATGCAAGCTATTACATTGGCAATCTCCGCAAGGAAACATCAGATCTGCTCAACTCATGGTTTTTTGGTCTTCGGGGAGGAGGGGGAACATGAATATGTGTTTGTTTTTCGAATTTGAGCTCTTTCTGCAATGGGCACTTTTCATACTATAAGCAGTTTTTCCTAACAAATGCATGATATAACATGGGCTATCTCCGCAAGGAAACATCAGATCTGCTCAACCCATGGTTTTTTGGTCTTCGGGGAGGATGGGGAACATGAATATGTGTTTCTTTTTCGAATTTGAGCTCTTTCTGCAATGGGCACTTTTCATACTATAAGCAGTTTTTCCTAACAAATGCAAGATATAACATGGGCTATCTCCGCAAGGAAACATGAGATCTGCAAACGTTATGGTTTTTTGGTCTTCGGGGAGGATGGGGAACATGAATATATTTTTGTTTTTCGAATTTGAGCTCTATCTGAAATGAGCACTTTTCATGCTATAAGCAGTTTTTCCTAACAAATGCAAGATATAACATGGGCTATCTCCGCAAGGAAACATGAGATCTGCAAACGTTATGGTTTTTTGGTCTTCGGGGAGGATGGGGAACATGAATATGTTTTTGTTTTTCGAATTTGAGCTCTATCTGAAATGAGCACTTTTCATGCTCTAAGCAGTTTTTCCTAACAAATGCAAGATATAACATTGGCTATCTCCGCAAGGAAACATCAGATCTGCACAACTCATGGTTTTTTGGTCTTCGGGGAGGATGGGGAACATGAATATGTGATTGTTTTTCGAATTTGAGCTCTTTCTGCAATGGGCACTTTTCATGCTATAAGCAGTTTTTCCTAACAAATGCAAGATATAACATTGGCTATCTCCGCAAGGAAACATCAGATCTGCACAACTCATGGTTTCTTGGTCTTCGGGGAGGATGGGGAACATGAATATGTGTTTGTTTTTCGAATTTGAGATCTTTCTCCAATGGGCACTTTTCATACTATAAGCAGTTTTTCCTAACAAATGCAAGCTATTACATTGGCAATCTCCGCAAGGAAACATCAGATCTGCTCAACTCATGGTTTTTTGGTCTTCGGGGAGGAGGGGGAACATGAATATGTGTTTGTTTTTCGAATTTGAGCTCTTTCTGCAATGGGCACTTTTCATACTATAAGCAGTTTTTCCTAACAAATGCATGATATAACATGGGCTATCTACGCAAGGAAACATGAGATCTGCAAACGTTATGGTTTTTTGGTCTTCGGGGAGGATGGGGAACATGAATATGTTTTTGTTTTTCGAGTTTGAGCTCTATCTGAAATGAGCACTTTTCATGCTCTAAGCAGTTTTTCCTAACAAATGCAAGATATAACATTGGCTTTCTCCGCAAGGAAACATCAGATGTGCACAACTCATGGTTTTTTGGTCTTCAGGGAGGATGGGGAACATGAATATGTGATTGTTTTTCGAATTTGAGATCTTTCTGCAATGGGCACTTTTCATACTATAAGCAGTTTTTCCTAACAAATGCAAGATATAACATGGGCTATCTCCGCAAGGAAACATGAGATCTGCAAAAGTTATGGTTTTTTGTTCTTCGGGGAGGATGGGGAACATGAATATGTGTTTGTTTTTCGAATTTGACCTCTATCTGAAATGAGCACTTTTCATGCTCTAAGCAGTTTTTCCTAACAAATGCAAGCTATTACATTGGCAATCTCCGCAAGGAAACATCAGATCTGCTCAACTCATGGTTTTTTGGTCTTCGGGGAGGAGGGGGAACATGAATATGTGTTTGTTTTTCGAATTTGAGCTCTTTCTGCAATGGGCACTTTTCATATTATAAGCAGTTTTTCCTAACAAATGCATGATATAACATGGGCTATCTCCGCAAGGAAACATCAGATCTGCTCAACCCATGGTTTTTTGGTCTTCGGGGAGGATGGGGAACATGAATATGTGTTTCTTTTTCGAATTTGAGCTCTTTCTGCAATGGGCACTTTTCATACTATAAGCAGTTTTTCCTAACAAATGCAAGATATAACATGGGCTATCTCCGCAAGGAAACATGAGATCTGCAAACGTTATGGTTTTTTGGTCTTCGGGGAGGATGGGGAACATGAATATATTTTTGTTTTTCGAATTTGAGCTCTATCTGAAATGAGCACTTTTCATGCTATAAGCAGTTTTTCCTAACAAATGCAAGATATAACATGGGCTATCTCCGCAAGGAAACATGAGATCTGCAAACGTTATGGTTTTTTGGTCTTCGGGGAGGATGGGGAACATGAATATGTTTTTGTTTTTCGAATTTGAGCTCTATCTGAAATGAGCACTTTTCATGCTCTAAGCAGTTTTTCCTAACAAATGCAAGATATAACATTGGCTATCTCCGCAAGGAAACATCAGATCTGCACAACTCATGGTTTTTTGGTCTTCGGGGAGGATGGGGAACATGAATATGTGATTGTTTTTCGAATTTGAGCTCTTTCTGCAATGGGCACTTTTCATGCTATAAGCAGTTTTTCCTAACAAATGCAAGATATAACATTGGCTATCTCCGCAAGGAAACATCAGATCTGCACAACTCATGGTTTCTTGGTCTTCGGGGAGGATGGGGAACATGAATATGTGTTTGTTTTTCGAATTTGAGATCTTTCTCCAATGGGCACTTTTCATACTATAAGCAGTTTTTCCTAACAAATGCAAGCTATTACATTGGCAATCTCCGCAAGGAAACATCAGATCTGCTCAACTCATGGTTTTTTGGTCTTCGGGGAGGAGGGGGAACATGAATATGTGTTTGTTTTTCGAATTTGAGCTCTTTCTGCAATGGGCACTTTTCATACTATAAGCAGTTTTTCCTAACAAATGCATGATATAACATGGGCTATCTACGCAAGGAAACATGAGATCTGCAAACGTTATGGTTTTTTGGTCTTCGGGGAGGATGGGGAACATGAATATGTTTTTGTTTTTCGAGTTTGAGCTCTATCTGAAATGAGCACTTTTCATGCTCTAAGCAGTTTTTCCTAACAAATGCAAGATATAACATTGGCTTTCTCCGCAAGGAAACATCAGATGTGCACAACTCATGGTTTTTTGGTCTTCAGGGAGGATGGGGAACATGAATATGTGATTGTTTTTCGAATTTGAGATCTTTCTGCAATGGGCACTTTTCATACTATAAGCAGTTTTTCCTAACAAATGCAAGATATAACATGGGCTATCTCCGCAAGGAAACATGAGATCTGCAAAAGTTATGGTTTTTTGTTCTTCGGGGAGGATGGGGAACATGAATATGTGTTTGTTTTTCGAATTTGACCTCTATCTGAAATGAGCACTTTTCATGCTCTAAGCAGTTTTTCCTAACAAATGCAAGATATAACATTGGCTCTCTCCGCAAGGAAACATCAGATCTGCACAACTCATGGTTTTTTGGTCTTCGGGAAGGATGGGGAACATGAATATGTGATTGTTTTTCGAATTTGAGCTATTTCTGCAATGGGCACTTTTCATGCTATAAGCAGTTTTTCCTAACAAATGCAAGATATAACATTGGCTATCTCCGCAAGGAAACATCAGATCTGCACAACTCATGGTTTTTTGGTCTTCGGGGAGGATGGGGAACATGAATATGTGTTTGTTTTTCGAATTTGAGATATTTCTGCAATGGGCACTTTTCATACTATAAGCAGTTTTTCCTAACAAATGCAAGATATAACATGGGCTATCTCCGCAAGGAAACATGAGATCTGCAAACGTTATGGTTTTTTGGTCTTCGGGGAGGATGGGGAACATGAATATGTTTTTGTTTTACGAATTTGAGCTCTATCTGAAATGAGCACTTTTCATGCTCTAAGCAGTTTTTCCTAACAAATGCAAGATATAACATTGGCTATCTCCGCAAGGAAACATCAGATCTGCACAACTCATGGTTTTTTGGTCTTCGGGGAGGATGGGGAACATGAATATGTGATTGTTTTTCGAATTTGAGCTCTTTCTGCAATGGGCACTTTTCATGCTATAAGCAGTTTTTCCTAACAAATGCAAGATATAACATTGGCTATCTCCGCAAGGAAACATCAGATCTGCACAACTCATGGTTTCTTGGTCTTCGGGGAGGATGGGGAACATGAATATGTGTTTGTTTTTCGAATTTGAGATCTTTCTCCAATGGGCACTTTTCATACTATAAGCAGTTTTTCCTAACAAATGCAAGCTATTACATTGGCAATCTCCGCAAGGAAACATCAGATCTGCTCAACTCATCGTTTTTTGGTCTTCGGGGAGGAGGGGGAACATGAATATGTGTTTGTTTTTCGAATTTGAGCTCTTTCTGCAATGGGCACTTTTCATACTATAAGCAGTTTTTCCTAACAAATGCATGATATAACATGGGCTATCTACGCAAGGAAACATGAGATCTGCAAACGTTATGGTTTTTTGGTCTTCGGGGAGGATGGGGAACATGAATATGTTTTTGTTTTTCGAATTTGAGCTCTTTCTTCAATGGGCACTTTTCATGCTATAAGCAGTTTTTCCTAACAAATGCAAGATATAACATTGGCTATCTCCGCAAGGAAACATCAGATCTGCACAACTCATGGTTTTTTGGTCTTCGGGGAGGAGGGGGAACATGAATATGTGTTTGTTTTTCGAATTTGAGATCTTTCTGCAATGGGCACTTTTCATACTATAAGCAGTTTTTCCTAACAAATGCGAGATATAACATGGGCTATCTCCGCAAGGAAACATGAGATCTGCAAACGTTATGGTTTTTTGGTCTTCGGGGAGGATGGGGAACATGAATATGTTTTTGTTTTTCTAATTTGAGCTCTTTCTGCAATGGGCAATTTTCATGCTATAAGGACTTTTTCCTAACAAATGCAAGATATAGCAATTGCTATCTCCGCAAGGAAACATCAGATCTGCACAACTCATGGTTTTTTGGTCTTCGGGGAGGCTGGGGAACATGAAAATGTGTTTGTTTTACGAATTTGACCTCTTTCTGAAATGGGCACTTTTCATGCTATAAGCAGTTTTTCCTAACAAATGCAAGATATAACGTGGGCTATCTCCGCAAGGAAACATGAGATCTGCAAAAGTTATGGTTTTTTGGTCTTCGGGGAGGATGGGGAACATGAATATGTTTTTGTTTTTCGAATTTGAGCTCTATCTGAAATGAGCACTTTTCATGCTCTAAGCAGTTTTTCCTAACAAATGCAAGATATAACATTGGCTATCTCCGCAAGGAAACATCAGATCTGCACAACTCATGGTTTTTTGGTCTTCGGGGAGGAGGGGGAACATGAATATGTGTTTCTTTTTCGAATTTGAGCTCTTTCTGCAATGGGCACTTTTCATACTATAAGCAGTTTTTCCTAACAAATGCAAGATATAACATGGGATATCTCCGCAAGGAAACATGAGATCTGCAAAAGTTATGGTTTTTTGGTCTTCGGGGAGGATGGGGAACATGAATATGTGTTTGTTTTTCGAATTTGACCTCTATCTGAAATGAGCACTTTTCATGCTCTAAGCAGTTTTTCCTAACAAATGCAAGATATAACATTGGCTATCTCCGAAAGGAAACATCAGATCTGCACAACTCATGGTCTTTGGGGAGGAGGGGGAACATGAATATGTGTTTGTTTTTCGAATTTGAGATCTTTCTGCAATGGGCACTTTTCATACTATAAGCAGTTTTTCCTAACAAATGCAAGATATAACATTGGTAATCTCCGCAAGGAAACATGAGATCTGCAAACGTTATGGTTTTTTGGTCTTCGGGGAGGATGGGGAACATGAATATGTGTTTGTTTTTCGAATTTGACCTCTATCTGAAATGAGCACTTTTCATGCTCTAAGCAGTTTTTCCTAACAAATGCAAGATATAACATTGGGTATCTCCGCAAGGATACATCAGATCTGCACAACTCATGGTTTTTTGGTCTTTGGGGAGGAGGGGGAACATGAAAATGTGTTTGTTTTTCGAATTTGACCTCTATCTGAAATGGGCACTTTTCATGCTTATAAGCAGTTTTTCCTAACAAATGCAAGATATAACATGGGATATCTCCGCAAGGAAACATGAGATCTGCAAAAGTTATGGTTTTTTGGTCTTCGGGGAGGATGGGGAACATGAATATGTGTTTGTTTTTCGAATTTGACCTCTATCTGAAATTAGCACTTTTAATGCTCTAAGCAGTTTTTCCTAACAAATGCAAGATATAACATTGGCTATCTCCGCAAGGAAACATCAGATCTGCACAACTCATGGTCTTCGGGGAGGAGGGGGAACATGAATATGTGTTTGTTTTTCGAATTTGAGATCTTTCTGCAATGGGCACTTTTCATACTATAAGCAGTTTTTCCTAACAAATGCAAGATATAACATTGGTAATCTCCGCAAGGAAACATCAGATCTGCTCAACTCATGGTTTTTTGGTCTTCGGGGAGGAGGGGGAACATGAATATGTGTTTGTTTTTCGAATTTGAGCTCTTTCTGCAATGGGCACTTTTCATACTATAAGCAGTTTTTCCTAACAAATGCAAGATATAACATGGGCTATCTCCGCAAGGAAACATGAGATCTGCAAACGTTATGGTTTTTTGGTCTTCGGGGAGGATGGGGAACATGAATATGTTTTTGTTTTTCGAATTTGAGCTCTTTCTGCAATGGGCACTTTTCATGCTATAAGCACTTTTTCCTAACAAATGCAAGATATAGCATTGGCTATCTCCGCAAGGAAACATCAGATCTGCACAACTCATGGTTTTTTGGTCTTCGGGGAGGCTGGGGAACATGAAAATGTGTTTGTTTTTCGAATTTGACCTCTATCTGAAATGGGCACTTTTCATGCTATAAGCAGTTTTTCCTAACAAATGCAAGATTTAACATGGGCTATCTCCGCAAGGAAACATGAGATCTGCAAAAGTTATGTTTTTTTGTTCTTCGGGGAGGATGGGGAACATGAATATGTGTTTGTTTTTCGAATTTGACCTCTATCTGAAATGAGCACTTTTCATGCTCTAAGCAGTTTTTCCTAACAAATGCAAGATATAACATGGGCTATCTCCGCAAGGAAACATGAGATCTGCAAACGTTATGGTTTTTTGGTCTTTGGGGAGGATGGGGAACATGAATATGTTTTTGTTTTTCGAATTTGAGATCTTTCTGCAATGGGCACTTTTCATACTATAAGCAGTTTTTCCTAAGAAATGCAAGATATAACATGGGCTATCTCCGCAAGGAAACATGAGATCTGCAAACGTTATGGTTTTTTGGTCTTCGGGGAGGATGGGGAACATGAATATGTTTTTGTTTTTCTAATTTGAGCTCTTTCTGCAATGGGCAATTTTCATGCTATAAGCACTTTTTCCTAACAAATGCAAGATATAGCAATTGCTATCTCCGCAAGGAAACATCAGATCTGCACAACTCATGGTTTTTTGGTCTTCGGGGAGGCTGGGGAACATGAAAATGTGTTTGTTTTACGAATTTGACCTCTTTCTGAAATGGGCACTTTTCATGCTATAAGCAGTTTTTCCTAACAAATGCAAGATATAACGTGGGCTATCTCCGCAAGGAAACATGAGATCTGCAAAAGTTATGGTTTTTTGGTCTTCGGGGAGGATGGGGAACATGAATATGTGTTTGTTTTTCGAATTTGACCTCTATCTGAAATGAGCACTTTTCATGCTCTAAGCAGTTTTTCCTAACAAATGCAAGATATAACATTGGCTATCTCCGCAAGGAAACATCAGATCTGCACAACTCATGGTTTTTTGGTCTTCGGGGAGGAGGGGGAACATGAATATGTGTTTCTTTTTCGAATTTGAGCTCTTTCTGCAATGGGCACTTTTCATACTATAAGCAGTTTTTCCTAACAAATGCAAGATATAACATGGGCTATCTCCGCAAGGAAACATGAGATCTGCAAACGTTATGGTTTTTTGGTCTTCGGGGAGGATGGGGAACATGAATATGTGTTTGTTTTTCGAATTTGACCTCTATCTGAAATGAGCACTTTTCATGCTCTAAGCAGTTTTTCCTAACAAATGCAAGATATAACATTGGGTATCTCCGCAAGGATACATCAGATCTGCACAACTCATGGTTTTTTGGTCTTCGGGGAGGAGGGGGAACATGAAAATGTGTTTGTTTTTCGAATTTGACCTCTATCTGAAATGGGCACTTTTCATGCTTATAAGCAGTTTTTCCTAACAAATGCAAGATATAACATGGGATATCTCCGCAAGGAAACATGAGATCTGCAAAAGTTATGGTTTTTTGGTCTTCGGGGAGGATGGGGAACATGAATATGTGTTTGTTTTTCGAATTTGACCTCTATCTGAAATGAGCACTTTTCATGCTCTAAGCAGTTTTTCCTAACAAATGCAAGATATAACATTGGCTATCTCCGCAAGGAAACATCAGATCTGCACAACTCATGGTCTTTGGGGAGGAGGGGGAACATGAATATGTGTTTCTTTTTCGAATTTGAGCTCTTTCTGCAATGGGCACTTTTCATACTATAAGCAGTTTTTCCTAACAAATGCAAGATATAACATGGGCTATCTCCGCAAGGAAACATGAGATCTGCAAACGTTATGGTTTTTTGGTCTTCGGGGAGGATGGGGAACATGAATATGTGTTTGTTTTTCGAATTTGACCTCTATCTGAAATGAGCACTTTTCATGCTCTAAGCAGTTTTTCCTAACAAATGCAAGATATAACATTGGGTATCTCCGCAAGGATACATCAGATCTGCACAACTCATGGTTTTTTGGTCTTCGGGGAGGAGGGGGAACATGAAAATGTGTTTGTTTTTCGAATTTGACCTCTATCTGAAATGGGCACTTTTCATGCTTATAAGCAGTTTTTCCTAACAAATGCAAGATATAACATGGGATATCTCCGCAAGGAAACATGAGATCTGCAAAAGTTATGGTTTTTTGGTCTTCGGGGAGGATGGGGAACATGAATATGTGTTTGTTTTTCGAATTTGACCTCTATCTGAAATGAGCACTTTTCATGCTCTAAGCAGTTTTTCCTAACAAATGCAAGATATAACATTGGCTATCTCCGCAAGGAAACATCAGATCTGCACAACTCATGGTCTTTGGGGAGGAGGGGGAACATGAATATGTGTTTGTTTTTCGAATTTGAGATCTTTCTGCAATGGGCACTTTTCATACTATAAGCAGTTTTTCCTAACAAATGCAAGATATAACATTGGTAATCTCCGCAAGGAAACATGAGATCTGCAAACGTTATGGTTTTTTGGTCTTCGGGGAGGATGGGGAACATGAATATGTGTTTGTTTTTCGAATTTGACCTCTATCTGAAATGAGCACTTTTCATGCTCTAAGCAGTTTTTCCTAACAAATGCAAGATATAACATTGGGTATCTCCGCAAGGATACATCAGATCTGCACAACTCATGGTTTTTTGGTCTTCGGGGAGGAGGGGGAACATGAAAATGTGTTTGTTTTTCGAATTTGACCTCTATCTGAAATGGGCACTTTTCATGCTTATAAGCAGTTTTTCCTAACAAATGCAAGATATAACATGGGATATCTCCGCAAGGAAACATGAGATCTGCAAAAGTTATGGTTTTTTGGTCTTCGGGGAGGATGGGGAACATGAATATGTGTTTGTTTTTCGAATTTGACCTCTATCTGAAATTAGCACTTTTCATGCTCTAAGCAGTTTTTCCTAACAAATGCAAGATATAACATTGGCTATCTCCGCAAGGAAACATCAGATCTGCACAACTCATGGTCTTCGGGGAGGAGGGGGAACATGAATATGTGTTTGTTTTTCGAATTTGAGATCTTTCTGCAATGGGCACTTTTCATACTATAAGCAGTTTTTCCTAACAAATGCAAGATATAACATTGGTAATCTCCGCAAGGAAACATCAGATCTGCTCAACTCATGGTTTTTTGGTCTTCGGGGAGGAGGGGGAACATGAATATGTGTTTGTTTTTCGAATTTGAGCTCTTTCTGCAATGGGCACTTTTCATACTATAAGCAGTTTTTCCTAACAAATGCAAGATATAACATGGGCTATCTCCGCAAGGAAACATGAGATCTGCAAACGTTATGGTTTTTTGGTCTTCGGGGAGGATGGGGAACATGAATATGTTTTTGTTTTTCGAATTTGAGCTCTTTCTGCAATGGGCACTTTTCATGCTATAAGCACTTTTTCCTAACAAATGCAAGATATAGCATTGGCTATCTCCGCAAGGAAACATCAGATCTGCACAACTCATGGTTTTTTGGTCTTCGGGGAGGCTGGGGAACATGAAAATGTGTTTGTTTTTCGAATTTGACCTCTATCTGAAATGGGCACTTTTCATGCTATAAGCAGTTTTTCCTAACAAATGCAAGATTTAACATGGGCTATCTCCGCAAGGAAACATGAGATCTGCAAAAGTTATGTTTTTTTGTTCTTCGGGGAGGATGGGGAACATGAATATGTGTTTGTTTTTCGAATTTGACCTCTATCTGAAATGAGCACTTTTCATGCTCTAAGCAGTTTTTCCTAACAAATGCAAGATATAACATGGGCTATCTCCGCAAGGAAACATGAGATCTGCAAACGTTATGGTTTTTTGGTCTTTGGGGAGGATGGGGAACATGAATATGTTTTTGTTTTTCGAATTTGAGATCTTTCTGCAATGGGCACTTTTCATACTATAAGCAGTTTTTCCTAACAAATGCAAGATATAACATGGGCTATCTCCGCAAGGAAACTTGAGATCTGCAAACGTTATGGTTTTTTGGTCTTCGGGGAGGATGGGGAACATGAATATGTTTTTGTTTTTCTAATTTGAGCTCTTTCTGCAATGGGCAATTTTCATGCTATAAGCACTTTTTCCTAACAAATGCAAGATATAGCAATTGCTATCTCCGCAAGGAAACATCAGATCTGCACAACTCATGGTTTTTTGGTCTTCGGGGAGGCTGGGGAACATGAAAATGTGTTTGTTTTACGAATTTGACCTCTTTCTGAAATGGGCACTTTTCATGCTATAAGCAGTTTTTCCTAACAAATGCAAGATATAACGTGGGCTATCTCCGCAAGGAAACATGAGATCTGCAAAAGTTATGGTTTTTTGGTCTTCGGGGAGGATGGGGAACATGAATATGTGTTTGTTTTTCGAATTTGACCTCTATCTGAAATGAGCACTTTTCATGCTCTAAGCAGTTTTTCCTAACAAATGCAAGATATAACATTGGCTATCTCCGCAAGGAAACATCAGATCTGCACAACTCATGGTTTTTTGGTCTTCGGGGAGGAGGGGGAACATGAATATGTGTTTCTTTTTCGAATTTGAGCTCTTTCTGCAATGGGCACTTTTCATACTATAAGCAGTTTTTCCTAACAAATGCAAGATATAACATGGGCTATCTCCGCAAGGAAACATGAGATCTGCAAACGTTATGGTTTTTTGGTCTTCGGGGAGGATGGGGAACATGAATATGTGTTTGTTTTTCGAATTTGACCTCTATCTGAAATGAGCACTTTTCATGCTCTAAGCAGTTTTTCCTAACAAATGCAAGATATAACATTGGGTATCTCCGCAAGGATACATCAGATCTGCACAACTCATGGTTTTTTGGTCTTCGGGGAGGAGGGGGAACATGAAAATGTGTTTGTTTTTCGAATTTGACCTCTATCTGAAATGGGCACTTTTCATGCTTATAAGCAGTTTTTCCTAACAAATGCAAGATATAACATGGGATATCTCCGCAAGGAAACATGAGATCTGCAAAAGTTATGGTTTTTTGGTCTTCGGGGAGGATGGGGAACATGAATATGTGTTTGTTTTTCGAATTTGACCTCTATCTGAAATGAGCACTTTTCATGCTCTAAGCAGTTTTTCCTAACAAATGCAAGATATAACATTGGCTATCTCCGCAAGGAAACATCAGATCTGCACAACTCATGGTCTTTGGGGAGGAGGGGGAACATGAATATGTGTTTGTTTTTCGAATTTGAGATCTTTCTGCAATGGGCACTTTTCATACTATAAGCAGTTTTTCCTAACAAATGCAAGATATAACATTGGTAATCTCCGCAAGGAAACATGAGATCTGCAAACGTTATGGTTTTTTGGTCTTCGGGGAGGATGGGGAACATGAATATGTGTTTGTTTTTCGAATTTGACCTCTATCTGAAATGAGCACTTTTCATGCTCTAAGCAGTTTTTCCTAACAAATGCAAGATATAACATTGGGTATCTCCGCAAGGATACATCAGATCTGCACAACTCATGGTTTTTTGGTCTTCGGGGAGGAGGGGGAACATGAAAATGTGTTTGTTTTTCGAATTTGACCTCTATCTGAAATGGGCACTTTTCATGCTTATAAGCAGTTTTTCCTAACAAATGCAAGATATAACATGGGATATCTCCGCAAGGAAACATGAGATCTGCAAAAGTTATGGTTTTTTGGTCTTCGGGGAGGATGGGGAACATGAATATGTGTTTGTTTTTCGAATTTGACCTCTATCTGAAATTAGCACTTTTCATGCTCTAAGCAGTTTTTCCTAACAAATGCAAGATATAACATTGGCTATCTCCGCAAGGAAACATCAGATCTGCACAACTCATGGTCTTCGGGGAGGAGGGGGAACATGAATATGTGTTTGTTTTTCGAATTTGAGATCTTTCTGCAATGGGCACTTTTCATACTATAAGCAGTTTTTCCTAACAAATGCAAGATATAACATTGGTAATCTCCGCAAGGAAACATCAGATATGCTCAACTCATGGTTTTTTGGTCTTCGGGGAGGAGGGGGAACATGAATATGTGTTTGTTTTTCGAATTTGAGCTCTTTCTGCAATGGGCACTTTTCATACTATAAGCAGTTTTTCCTAACAAATGCAAGATATAACATGGGCTATCTCCGCAAGGAAACATGAGATCTGCAAACGTTTTGGTTTTTTGGTCTTCGGGGAGGATGGGGAACATGAATATGTTTTTGTTTTTCGAATTTGAGCTCTTTCTGCAATGGGCACTTTTCATGCTATAAGCACTTTTTCCTAACAAATGCAAAATATAGCATTGGCTATCTCTGCAAGGAAACATCAGATCTGCACAACTCATGGTTTTTTGGTCTTCGGGGAGGCTGGGGAACATGAAAATGTGTTTGTTTTTCGAATTTGACCTCTATCTGAAATGGGCACTTTTCATGCTATAAGCAGTTTTTCCTAACAAATGCAAAATATAACATGGGCTATCTCCGCAAGGAAACATCAGATCTGCACAACTCATGGTTTTTTGGTCTTCGGGGAGGAGGGGGAACATGAATATGTGTTTCTTTTTCGAATTTGAGCTCTTTCTGCAATGGGCACTTTTCATACTATAAGCAGTTTTTCCTAACAAATGCAAGATATAACATGGGCTATCTCCGCAAGGAAACATGAGATCTGCAAACGTTATGGTTTTTTGGTCTTCGGGGAGGATGGGGAACATGAATATGTGTTTGTTTTTCGAATTTGACCTCTATCTGAAATGAGCACTTTTCATGCTCTAAGCAGTTTTTCCTAACAAATGCAAGATATAACATTGGGTATCTCCGCAAGGATACATCAGATCTGCACAACTCATGGTTTTTTGGTCTTCGGGGAGGAGGGGGAACATGAAAATGTGTTTGTTTTTCGAATTTGACCTCTATCTGAAATGGGCACTTTTCATGCTTATAAGCAGTTTTTCCTAACAAATGCAAGATATAACATGGGATATCTCCGCAAGGAAACATGAGATCTGCAAAAGTTATGGTTTTTTGGTCTTCGGGGAGGATGGGGAACATGAATATGTGTTTGTTTTTCGAATTTGACCTCTATCTGAAATGAGCACTTTTCATGCTCTAAGCAGTTTTTCCTAACAAATGCAAGATATAACATTGGCTATCTCCGCAAGGAAACATCAGATCTGCACAACTCATGGTCTTTGGGGAGGAGGGGGAACATGAATATGTGTTTGTTTTTCGAATTTGAGATCTTTCTGCAATGGGCACTTTTCATACTATAAGCAGTTTTTCCTAACAAATGCAAGATATAACATTGGTAATCTCCGCAAGGAAACATGAGATCTGCAAACGTTATGGTTTTTTGGTCTTCGGGGAGGATGGGGAACATGAATATGTGTTTGTTTTTCGAATTTGACCTCTATCTGAAATGAGCACTTTTCATGCTCTAAGCAGTTTTTCCTAACAAATGCAAGATATAACATTGGGTATCTCCGTAAGGATACATCAGATCTGCACAACTCATGGTTTTTTGGTCTTCGGAGAGGAGGGGGAACATGAAAATGTGTTTGTTTTTCGAATTTGACCTCTATCTGAAATGGGCACTTTTCATGCTTATAAGCAGTTTTTCCTAACAAATGCAAGATATAACATGGGATATCTCCGCAAGGAAACATGAGATCTGCAAAAGTTATGGTTTTTTGGTCTTCGGGGAGGATGGGGAACATGAATATGTGTTTGTTTTTCGAATTTGACCTCTATCTGAAATTAGCACTTTTCATGCTCTAAGCAGTTTTTCCTAACAAATGCAAGATATAACATTGGCTATCTCCGCAAGGAAACATCAGATCTGCACAACTCATGGTCTTCGGGGAGGAGGGGGAACATGAATATGTGTTTGTTTTTCGAATTTGAGATCTTTCTGCAATGGGCACTTTTCATACTATAAGCAGTTTTTCCTAACAAATGCAAGATATAACATTGGTAATCTCCGCAAGGAAACATCAGATCTGCTCAACTCATGGTTTTTTGTTCTTCGGGGAGGAGGGGGAACATGAATATGTGTTTGTTTTTCGAATTTGAGCTCTTTCTGCAATGGGCACTTTTCATACTATAAGCAGTTTTTCCTAACAAATGCAAGATATAACATGGGATATCTCCGCAAGGAAACATGAGATCTGCAAAAGTTATGGTTTTTTGGTCTTCGGGGAGGATGGGGAACATGAATATGTGTTTGTTTTTCGAATTTGACCTCTATCTGAAATTAGCACTTTTCATGCTCTAAGCAGTTTTTCCTAACAAATGCAAGATATAACATTGGCTATCTCCGCAAGGAAACATCAGATCTGCACAACTCATGGTCTTCGGGGAGGAGGGGGAACATGAATATGTGTTTGTTTTTCGAATTTGAGATCTTTCTGCAATGGGCACTTTTCATACTATAAGCAGTTTTTCCTAACAAATGCAAGATATAACATTGGTAATCTCCGCAAGGAAACATCAGATCTGCTCAACTCATGGTTTTTTGGTCTTCGGGGAGGAGGGGGAACATGAATATGTGTTTGTTTTTCGAATTTGAGCTCTTTCTGCAATGGGCACTTTTCATACTATAAGCAGTTTTTCCTAACAAATGCAAGATATAACATGGGCTATCTCCGCAAGGAAACATGAGATCTGCAAACGTTTTGGTTTTTTGGTCTTCGGGGAGGATGGGGAACATGAATATGTTTTTGTTTTTCGAATTTGAGCTCTTTCTGCAATGGGCACTTTTCATGCTATAAGCACTTTTTCCTAACAAATGCAAAATATAGCATTGGCTATCTCTGCAAGGAAACATCAGATCTGCACAACTCATGGTTTTTTGGTCTTCGGGGAGGCTGGGGAACATGAAAATGTGTTTGTTTTTCGAATTTGACCTCTATCTGAAATGGGCACTTTTCATGCTATAAGCAGTTTTTCCTAACAAATGCAAAATATAACATGGGCTATCTCCGCAAGGAAACATCAGATCTGCTCAACTCATGGTTTTTTGGTCTTCGGGGAGGAGGGGGAACATGAATATGTGTTTGTTTTTCGAATTTGAGATCTTTCTACAATGAGCACTTTTCATACTATAAGCAGTTTTTCCTAACAAATGCAAGATATAACATTGGCAATCTCCGCAAGGAAACATCAGATCTGCTCAACTCATGGTTTTTTGGTCTTCGGGGAGGAGGGGGAACATGAATATGTGTTTGTTTTTCGAATTTGAGCTCTTTCTGCAATGGGCACTTTTCATACTATAAGCAGTTTTCCTAACAAATGCAAGATATAACATGGGCTATCTCCGCAAGGAAACATCAGATCTGCAAACGTTATGGTTTTTTGGTCTTCGGGGAGGATGGGGAACATGAATATGTGTTTGTTTTTCGAATTTGAGCTCTTTCTGCAATGGGCACTTTTCATACTATAAGCACTTTTTCCTAACAAATGCAAGATATAACATGGGATATCTCCGCAAGGAAACATGAGATCTGCAAAAGTTATGGTTTTTTGGTCTTCGGGTAGGATGGGGAACATGAATATGTGTTTGTTCTTCGAATTTGACGTCTATCTGAAATTAGCACTTTTCATGCTCAAAGCAGTTTTTCCTAACAAATGCAAGATATAACATTGGCTATCTCCGCAAGGAAACATCAGATCTGCACAACTCATGGTTTTTTGGTCTTCGGGGAGGAGGGGGAACATGAATATGTGTTTGTTTTTCGAATTTGAGATCTTTCTGCAATGGGCACTTTTCATACTATAAGCAGTTTTTCCTAACAAATGCAAGATATAACATTGGTAATCTCCGCAAGGAAACATGAGATCTGCAAACGTTATGGTTTTTTGGTCTTCGGGGAGGATGGGGAACATGAATATGTGTTTGTTTTTCGAATTTGACCTCTATCTGAAATGAGCACTTTTCATGCTCTAAGCAGTTTTTCCTAACAAATGCAAGATATAACATTGGGTATCTCCGCAAGGATACATCAGATCTGCACAACTCATGGTTTTTTGGTCTTCGGGGAGGAGGGGGAACATGAAAATGTGTTTGTTTTTCGAATTTGACCTCTATCTGAAATGGGCACTTTTCATGCTTATAAGCAGTTTTTCCTAACAAATGCAAGATATAACATGGGATATCTCCGCAAGGAAACATGAGATCTGCAAAAGTTATGGTTTTTTGGTCTTCGGGGAGGATGGGGAACATGAATATGTGTTTGTTTTTCGAATTTGACCTCTATCTGAAATTAGCACTTTTCATGCTCTAAGCAGTTTTTCCTAACAAATGCAAGATATAACATTGGCTATCTCCGCAAGGAAACATCAGATCTGCACAACTCATGGTCTTCGGGGAGGAGGGGGAACATGAATATGTGTTTGTTTTTCGAATTTGAGATCTTTCTGCAATGGGCACTTTTCATACTATAAGCAGTTTTTCCTAACAAATGCAAGATATAACATTGGTAATCTCCGCAAGGAAACATCAGATCTGCTCAACTCATGGTTTTTTGGTCTTCGGGGAGGAGGGGGAACATGAATATGTGTTTGTTTTTCGAATTTGAGCTCTTTCTGCAATGGGCACTTTTCATACTATAAGCAGTTTTTCCTAACAAATGCAAGATATAACATGGGCTATCTCCGCAAGGAAACATGAGATCTGCAAACGTTATGGTTTTTTGGTCTTCGGGGAGGATGGGGAACATGAATATGTGTTTGTTTTTCGAATTTGACCTCTATCTGAAATGAGCACTTTTCATGCTCTAAGCAGTTTTTCCTAACAAATGCAAGATATAACATTGGGTATCTCCGCAAGGATACATCAGATCTGCACAACTCATGGTTTTTTGGTCTTTGGGGAGGAGGGGGAACATGAAAATGTGTTTGTTTTTCGAATTTGACCTCTATCTGAAATGGGCACTTTTCATGCTTATAAGCAGTTTTTCCTAACAAATGCAAGATATAACATGGGATATCTCCGCAAGGAAACATGAGATCTGCAAAAGTTATGGTTTTTTGGTCTTCGGGGAGGATGGGGAACATGAATATGTGTTTGTTTTTCGAATTTGACCTCTATCTGAAATAAGCACTTTTCATGCTCTAAGCAGTTTTTCCTAACAAATGCAAGATATAACATTGGCTATCTCCGCAAGGAAACATCAGATCTGCACAACTCATGGTCTTCGGGGAGGAGGGGGAACATGAATATGTGTTTGTTTTTCGAATTTGAGATCTTTCTGCAATGGGCACTTTTCATACTATAAGCAGTTTTTCCTAACAAATGCAAGATATAACATTGGTAATCTCCGCAAGGAAACATCAGATCTGCTCAACTCATGGTTTTTTGGTCTTCGGGGAGGATGGGGAACATGAATATGTGTTTGTTTTTCGAATTTGAGCTCTTTCTGCAATGGGCACTTTTCATACTATAAGCAGTTTTTCCTAACAAATGCAAGATATAACATGGGCTATCTCCGCAAGGAAAGATGAGATCTGCAAACGTTTTGGTTTTTTGGTCTTCGGGGAGGATGGGGAACATGAATATGTTTTTGTTTTTCGAATTTGAGCTCTTTCTGCAATGGGCACTTTTCATGCTATAAGCACTTTTTCCTAACAAATGCAAGATATAGCATTGGCTATCTGCAAGGAAACATCAGATCTGCACAACTCATGGTTTTTTGGTCTTCGGGGAGGCTGGGGAACATGAAAATGTGTTTGTTTTTCGAATTTGACCTCTATCTGAAATGGGCACTTTTCATGCTATAAGCAGTTTTTCCTAACAAATGCAAAATATAACATGGGCTATCTCCGCAAGGAAACATCAGATCTGCTCAACTCATGGTTTTTTGGTCTTCGGGGAGGAGGGGGAACATGAATATGTGTTTGTTTTTCGAATTTGAGATCTTTCTGCAATGAGCACTTTTCATACTATAAGCAGTTTTTCCTAACAAATGCAAGATATAACATTGGCAATCTCCGCAAGGAAACATCAGATCTGCTCAACTCATGGTTTTTTGGTCTTCGGGGAGGAGGGGGAACATGAATATGTGTTTGTTTTTCGAATTTGAGCTCTTTCTGCAATGGGCACTTTTCATACTATAAGCAGTTTTTCCTAACAAATGCAAGATATAACATGGGCTATCTCCGCAAGGAAACATCAGATCTGCAAACGTTATGGTTTTTTGGTCTTCGGGGAGGATGGGGAACATGAATATGTGTTTGTTTTTCGAATTTGAGCTCTTTCTGCAATGGGCACTTTTCATACTATAAGCACTTTTTCCTAACAAATGCAAGATATAACATGGGATATCTCCGCAAGGAAACATGAGATCTGCAAAAGTTATGGTTTTTTGGTGTTCGGGTAGGATGGGGAACATGAATATGTGTTTGTTCTTCGAATTTGACGTCTATCTGAAATTAGCACTTTTCATGCTCTAAGCAGTTTTTCCTAACAAATGCAAGATATAACATTGGCTATCTCCGCAAGGAAACATCAGATCTGCACAACTCATGGTCTTCGGGGAGGAGGGGGAACATGAATATGTGTTTGTTTTTCGAATTTGAGATCTTTCTGCAATGGGCACTTTTCATACTATAAGCAGTTTTTCCTAACAAATGCAAGATATAACATTGGTAATCTCCGCAAGGAAACATCAGATCTGCTCAACTCATGGTTTTTTGGTCTTCGGGGAGGAGGGGGAACATGAATATGTGTTTGTTTTTCGAATTTGAGCTCTTTCTGCAATGGGCACTTTTCATACTATAAGCAGTTTTTCCTAACAAATGCAAGATATAACATGGGCTATCTCCGCAAGGAAACATGAGATCTGCAAACGTTATGGTTTTTTGGTCTTCGGGGAGGATGGGGAACATGAATATGTGTTTGTTTTTCGAATTTGACCTCTATCTGAAATGAGCACTTTTCATGCTCTAAGCAGTTTTTCCTAACAAATGCAAGATATAACATTGGGTATCTCCGCAAGGATACATCAGATCTGCACAACTCATGGTTTTTTGGTCTTTGGGGAGGAGGGGGAACATGAAAATGTGTTTGTTTTTCGAATTTGACCTCTATCTGAAATGGGCACTTTTCATGCTTATAAGCAGTTTTTCCTAACAAATGCAAGATATAACATGGGATATCTCCGCAAGGAAACATGAGATCTGCAAAAGTTATGGTTTTTTGGTCTTCGGGGAGGATGGGGAACATGAATATGTGTTTGTTTTTCGAATTTGACCTCTATCTGAAATAAGCACTTTTCATGCTCTAAGCAGTTTTTCCTAACAAATGCAAGATATAACATTGGCTATCTCCGCAAGGAAACATCAGATCTGCACAACTCATGGTCTTCGGGGAGGAGGGGGAACATGAATATGTGTTTGTTTTTCGAATTTGAGATCTTTCTGCAATGGGCACTTTTCATACTATAAGCAGTTTTTCCTAACAAATGCAAGATATAACATTGGTAATCTCCGCAAGGAAACATCAGATCTGCTCAACTCATGGTTTTTTGGTCTTCGGGGAGGATGGGGAACATGAATATGTGTTTGTTTTTCGAATTTGAGCTCTTTCTGCAATGGGCACTTTTCATACTATAAGCAGTTTTTCCTAACAAATGCAAGATATAACATGGGCTATCTCCGCAAGGAAAGATGAGATCTGCAAACGTTTTGGTTTTTTGGTCTTCGGGGAGGATGGGGAACATGAATATGTTTTTGTTTTTCGAATTTGAGCTCTTTCTGCAATGGGCACTTTTCATGCTATAAGCACTTTTTCCTAACAAATGCAAGATATAGCATTGGCTATCTGCAAGGAAACATCAGATCTGCACAACTCATGGTTTTTTGGTCTTCGGGGAGGCTGGGGAACATGAAAATGTGTTTGTTTTTCGAATTTGACCTCTATCTGAAATGGGCACTTTTCATGCTATAAGCAGTTTTTCCTAACAAATGCAAAATATAACATGGGCTATCTCCGCAAGGAAACATCAGATCTGCTCAACTCATGGTTTTTTGGTCTTCGGGGAGGAGGGGGAACATGAATATGTGTTTGTTTTTCGAATTTGAGATCTTTCTGCAATGAGCACTTTTCATACTATAAGCAGTTTTTCCTAACAAATGCAAGATATAACATTGGCAATCTCCGCAAGGAAACATCAGATCTGCTCAACTCATGGTTTTTTGGTCTTCGGGGAGGAGGGGGAACATGAATATGTGTTTGTTTTTCGAATTTGAGCTCTTTCTGCAATGGGCACTTTTCATACTATAAGCAGTTTTTCCTAACAAATGCAAGATATAACATGGGCTATCTCCGCAAGGAAACATCAGATCTGCAAACGTTATGGTTTTTTGGTCTTCGGGGAGGATGGGGAACATGAATATGTGTTTGTTTTTCGAATTTGAGCTCTTTCTGCAATGGGCACTTTTCATACTATAAGCACTTTTTCCTAACAAATGCAAGATATAACATGGGATATCTCCGCAAGGAAACATGAGATCTGCAAAAGTTATGGTTTTTTGGTGTTCGGGTAGGATGGGGAACATGAATATGTGTTTGTTCTTCGAATTTGACGTCTATCTGAAATTAGCACTTTTCATGCTCTAAGCAGTTTTTCCTAACAAATGCAAGATATAACATTGGCTATCTCCGCAAGGAAACATCAGATCTGCACAACTCATGGTTTTTTGGTCTTCGGGGAGGAGGGGGAACATGAATATGTGTTTGTTTTTCGAATTTGAGATCTTTCTGCAATGGGCACGTTTCATACTATAAGCAGTTTTTCCTAAGAAATGCAAGATATAACATGGGCTATCTCCGCAAGGAAACATGAGATCTGCAAACGTTATGGTTTTTTGGTCTTCGGGGAGGATGGGGAACATGAATATGTTTTTGTTTTTCTAATTTGAGCTCTTTCTGCAATGGGCAATTTTCATGCTATAAGCACTTTTTCCTAACAAATGCAAAATATAGCATTGGCTATCTCCGCAAGGAAACATCAGATCTGCACAACTCATGGTTTTTTGGTCTTCGGGGAGGCTGGGGAACATGAAAATGTGTTTGTTTTACGAATTTGACCTCTATCTGAAATGGGCACTTTTCATGCTTATAAGCAGTTTTTCCTAACAAATACAAGATATAACATGGGATATCTCCGCAAGGAAACATGAGATCTGCAAAAGTTATGGTTTTTTGGTCTTCAGGGAGGATGGGGAACATGAATATGTGTTTGTTTTTCGAATTTGACCTCTATCTGAAATTAGCACTTTTCATGCTCTAAGCAGTTTTTCCTAACAAATGCAAGATATAACATTGGCTATCTCCGCAAGGAAACATCAGATCTGCACAACTCATGGTCTTCGTGGAGGAGGGGGAACATGAATATGTGTTTGTTTTTCGAATTTGAGATCTTTCTGCAATGGGCACTTTTCATACTATAAGCAGTTTTTCCTAACAAATGCAAGATATAACATTGGTAATCTCCGCAAGGAAACATCAGATCTGCTCAACTCATGGTTTTTTGGTCTTCGGGGAGGAGGGGGAACATGAATATGTGTTTGTTTTTCGAATTTGAGCTCTTTCTGCAATGGGCACTTTTCATACTATAAGCAGTTTTTCCTAACAAATGCAAGATATAACATGGGCTATCTCCGCAAGGAAACATGAGATCTGCAAACGTTATGGTTTTTTGGTCTTCGGGGAGGATGGGGAACATGAATATGTTTTTGTTTTTCGAATTTGAGCTCTTTCTGCAATGGGCACTTTTCATGCTATAAGCACTTTTTCCTAACAAATGCAAGATATAGCATTGGCTATCTCCGCAAGGAAACATCAGATCTGCACAACTCATGGTTTTTTGGTCTTCGGGGAGGCTGGGGAACATGAAAATGTGTTTGTTTTTCGAATTTGACCTCTATCTGAAATGGGCACTTTTCATGCTATAAGCAGTTTTTCCTAACAAATGCAAGATTTAACATGGGCTATCTCCGCAAGGAAACATGAGATCTGCAAAAGTTATGTTTTTTTGTTCTTCGGGGAGGATGGGGAACATGAATATGTGTTTGTTTTTCGAATTTGACCTCTATCTGAAATGAGCACTTTTCATGCTCTAAGCAGTTTTTCCTAACAAATGCAAGATATAACATTGGCTATCTCCGCAAGGAAACATCAGATCTGCACAACTCATGGTTTTTTGGTCTTCGGGGAGGATGGGGAACATGAATATGTTTTTGTTTTTCGAATTTGAGCTCTTTCTGCAATGGGCACTTTTCATGCTATAAGCACTTTTTCCTAACAAATGCAAGATATAGCATTGGCTATCTCTGCAAGGAAACATCAGATCTGCACAACTCATGGTTTTTTGGTCTTCGGGGAGGCTGGGGAACATGAAAATGTGTTTGTTTTTCGAATTTGACCTCTATCTGAAATGGCCACTTTTCATGCTATAAGCAGTTTTTCCTAACAAATGCAAAATATAACATGGGCTATCTCCGCAAGGAAACATTAGATCTGCTAAACTCATGGTTTTTTGGTCTTCGGGGAGGAGGGGGAACATGAATATGTGTTTGTTTTTCGAATTTGAGATCTTTCTGCAATGAGCACTTTTCATACTATAAGCAGTTTTTCCTAACAAATGCAAGATATAACATTGGCAATCTCCGCAAGGAAACATCAGATCTGCTCAACTCATGGTTTTTTGGTCTTCGGGGAGGAGGGGGAACATGAATATGTGTTTGTTTTTCGAATTTGAGCTCTTTCTGCAATGGGCACTTTTCATACTATAAGCAGTTTTTCCTAACAAATGCAAGATATAACATGGGCTATCTCCGCAAGGAAACATCAGATCTGCAAACGTTATGGTTTTTTGGTCTTCGGGGAGGATGGGGAACATGAATATGTGTTTGTTTTTCGAATTTGAGCTCTTTCTGCAATGGGCACTTTTCATACTATAAGCACTTTTTCCTAACAAATGCAAGATATAACATGGGATATCTCCGCAAGGAAACATGAGATCTCCAAAAGTTATGGTTTTTTGGTGTTCGGGTAGGATGGGGAACATGAATATGTGTTTGTTCTTCGAATTTGACGTCTATCTGAAATTAGCACTTTTCATGCTCTAAGCAGTTTTTCCTAACAAATGCAAGATATAACATTGGCTATCTCCGCAAGGAAACATCAGATCTGCACAACTCATGGTTTTTTGGTCTTCGGGGAGGAGGGGGAACATGAATATGTGTTTGTTTTTCGAATTTGAGATCTTTCTGCAATGGGCACTTTTCATACTATAAGCAGTTTTTCCTAAGAAATGCAAGATATAACATGGGCTATCTCCGCAAGGAAACATGAGATCTGCAAACGTTATGGTTTTTTGGTCTTCGGGGAGGATGGGGAACATGAATATGTTTTTGTTTTTCTAATTTGAGCTCTTTCTGCAATGGGCAATTTTCATGCTATAAGCACTTTTTCCTAACAAATGCAAAATATAGCATTGGCTATCTCCGCAAGGAAACATCAGATCTGCACAACTCATGGTTTTTTGGTCTTCGGGGAGGCTGGGGAACATGAAAATGTGTTTGTTTTACGAATTTGACCTCTATCTGAAATGGGCACTTTTCATGCTATAAGCAGTTTTTCCTAACAAATGCAAGATATAACGTGGGCTATCTCCGCAAGGAAACATGAGATCTGCAAAAGTTATGGTTTTTTGGTCTTCGGGGAGGATGGGGAACATGAATATGTGTTTGTTTTTCGAATTTGACCTCTATCTGAAATGAGCACTTTTCATGCTCTAAGCAGTTTTTCCTAACAAATGCAAGATATAACATTGGCTATCTCCGCAAGGAAACATCAGATCTGCACAACACATGGTTTTTTGGTCTTCGGGGAGGAGGGGGAACATGAATATGTGTTTCTTTTTCGAATTTGAGCTCTTTCTGCAATGGGCACTTTTCATACTATAAGCAGTTTTTCCTAACAAATGCAAGATATAACATGGGCTATCTCCACAAGGAAACATGAGATCTGCAAACGTTATGGTTTTTTGGTCTTCGGGGAGGATGGGGAACATGAATATGTGTTTGTTTTTCGAATTTGACCTCTATCTGAAATGAGCACTTTTCATGCTCTAAGCAGTTTTTCCTAACAAATGCAAGATATAACATTGGGTATCTCCGCAAGGATACATCAGATCTGCACAACTCATGGTTTTTTGGTCTTCGGGGAGGAGGGGGAACATGAAAATGTGTTTGTTTTTCGAATTTGACCTCTATCTGAAATGGGCACTTTTCATGCTTATAAGCAGTTTTTCCTAACAAATGCAAGATATAACATGGGATATCTCCGCAAGGAAACATGAGATCTGCAAAAGTTATGGTTTTTTGGTCTTCGGGGAGGATGGGGAACATGAATATGTGTTTGTTTTTCGAATTTGACCTCTATCTGAAATTAGCACTTTTCATGCTCTAAGCAGTTTTTCCTAACAAATGCAAGATATAACATTGGCTATCTCCGCAAGGAAACATCAGATCTGCACAACTCATGGTCTTCGGGGAGGATGGGGAACATGAATATGTGTTTGTTTTTCGAATTTGACCTCTATCTGAAATGAGCACTTTTCATGCTCTAAGCAGTTTTTCCTAACAAATGCAAGATATAACATTGGGTATCTCCGCAAGGATACATCAGATCTGCACAACTCATGGTTTTTTGGTCTTTGGGGAGGAGGGGGAACATGAAAATGTGTTTGTTTTTCGAATTTGACCTCTATCTGAAATGGGCACTTTTCATGCTTATAAGCAGTTTTTCCTAACAAATGCAAGATATAACATGGGATATCTCCGCAAGGAAACATGAGATCTGCAAAAGTTATGGTTTTTTGGTCTTCGGGGAGGATGGGGAACATGAATATGTGTTTGTTTTTCGAATTTGACCTCTATCTGAAATAAGCACTTTTCATGCTCTAAGCAGTTTTTCCTAACAAATGCAAGATATAACATTGGCTATCTCCGCAAGGAAACATCAGATCTGCACAACTCATGGTCTTCGGGGAGGAGGGGGAACATGAATATGTGTTTGTTTTTCGAATTTGAGATCTTTCTGCAATGGGCACTTTTCATACTATAAGCAGTTTTTCCTAACAAATGCAAGATATAACATTGGTAATCTCCGCAAGGAAACATCAGATCTGCTCAACTCATGGTTTTTTGGTCTTCGGGGAGGAGGGGGAACATGAATATGTGTTTGTTTTTCGAATTTGAGCTCTTTCTGCAATGGGCACTTTTCATACTATAAGCAGTTTTTCCTAACAAATGCAAGATATAACATGGGCTATCTCCGCAAGGAAACATGAGATCTGCAAACGTTTTGGTTTTTTGGTCTTCGGGGAGGATGGGGAACATGAATATGTTTTTGTTTTTCGAATTTGAGCTCTTTCTGCAATGGGCACTTTTCATGCTATAAGCACTTTTTCCTAACAAATGCAAGATATAGCATTGGCTATCTCTGCAAGGAAACATCAGATCTGCACAACTCATGGTTTTTTGGTCTTCGGGGAGGCTGGGGAACATGAAAATGTGTTTGTTTTTCGAATTTGACCTCTATCTGAAATGGGCACTTTTCATGCTATAAGCAGTTTTTCCTAACAAATGCAAAATATAACATGGGCTATCTCCGCAAGGAAACATCAGATCTGCTCAACTCATGGTTTTTTGGTCTTCGGGGAGGAGGGGGAACATGAATATGTGTTTGTTTTTCGAATTTGAGATCTTTCTGCAATGAGCACTTTTCATACTATAAGCAGTTTTTCCTAACAAATGCAAGATATAACATTGGCAATCTCCGCAAGGAAACATCAGATCTGCTCAACTCATGGTTTTTTGGTCTTCGGGGAGGAGGGGGAACATGAATATGTGTTTGTTTTTCGAATTTGAGCTCTTTCTGCAATGGGCACTTTTCATACTATAAGCAGTTTTTCCTAACAAATGCAAGATATAACATGGGCTATCTCCGCAAGGAAACATCAGATCTGCAAACGTTATGGTTTTTTGGTCTTCGGGGAGGATGGGGAACATGAATATGTGTTTGTTTTTCGAATTTGAGCTCTTTCTGCAATGGGCACTTTTCATACTATAAGCACTTTTTCCTAACAAATGCAAGATATAACATGGGATATCTCCGCAAGGAAACATGAGATCTGCAAAAGTTATGGTTTTTTGGTGTTCGGGTAGGATGGGGAACATGAATATGTGTTTGTTCTTCGAATTTGACATCTATCTGAAATTAGCACTTTTCATGCTCTAAGCAGTTTTTCCTAACAAATGCAAGATATAACATTGGCTATCTCCGCAAGGAAACATCAGATCTGCACAACTCATGGTTTTTTGGTCTTCGGGGAGGAGGGGGAACATGAATATGTGTTTGTTTTTCGAATTTGAGATCTTTCTGCAATGGGCACTTTTCATACTATACGCAGTTTTTCCTAAGAAATGCAAGATATAACATGGGCTATCTCCGCAAGGAAACATGAGATCTGCAAACGTTATGGTTTTTTGGTCTTCGGGGAGGATGGGGAACATGAATATGTTTTTGTTTTTCTAATTTGAGCTCTTTCTGCAATGGGCAATTTTCATGCTATAAGCACTTTTTCCTAACAAATGCAAAATATAGCATTGGCTATCTCCGCAAGGAAACATCAGATCTGCACAACTCATGGTTTTTTGGTCTTCGGGGAGGCTGGGGAACATGAAAATGTGTTTGTTTTACGAATTTGACCTCTATCTGAAATGGGCACTTTTCATGCTATAAGCAGTTTTTCCTAACAAATGCAAGATATAACGTGGGCTATCTCCGCAAGGAAACATGAGATCTGCAAAAGTTATGGTTTTTTGGTCTTCGGGGAGGATGGGGAACATGAATATGTGTTTGTTTTTCGAATTTGACCTCTATCTGAAATGAGCACTTTTCATGCTCTAAGCAGTTTTTCCTAACAAATGCAAGATATAACATTGGCTATCTCCGCAAGGAAACATCAGATCTGCACAACACATGGTTTTTTGGTCTTCGGGGAGGAGGGGGAACATGAATATGTGTTTCTTTTTCGAATTTGAGCTCTTTCTGCAATGGGCACTTTTCATACTATAAGCAGTTTTTCCTAACAAATGCAAGATATAACATGGGCTATCTCCACAAGGAAACATGAGATCTGCAAACGTTATGGTTTTTTGGTCTTCGGGGAGGATGGGGAACATGAATATGTGTTTGTTTTTCGAATTTGACCTCTATCTGAAATGAGCACTTTTCATGCTCTAAGCAGTTTTTCCTAACAAATGCAAGATATAACATTGGGTATCTCCGCAAGGATACATCAGATCTGCACAACTCATGGTTTTTTGGTCTTCGGGGAGGAGGGGGAACATGAAAATGTGTTTGTTTTTCGAATTTGACCTCTATCTGAAATGGGCACTTTTCATGCTTATAAGCAGTTTTTCCTAACAAATACAAGATATAACATGGGATATCTCCGCAAGGAAACATGAGATCTGCAAAAGTTATGGTTTTTTGGTCTTCAGGGAGGATGGGGAACATGAATATGTGTTTGTTTTTCGAATTTGACCTCTATCTGAAATTAGCACTTTTCATGCTCTAAGCAGTTTTTCCTAACAAATGCAAGATATAACATTGGCTATCTCCGCAAGGAAACATCAGATCTGCACAACTCATGGTCTTCGTGGAGGAGGGGGAACATGAATATGTGTTTGTTTTTCGAATTTGAGATCTTTCTGCAATGGGCACTTTTCATACTATAAGCAGTTTTTCCTAACAAATGCAAGATATAACATTGGTAATCTCCGCAAGGAAACATCAGATCTGCTCAACTCATGGTTTTTTGGTCTTCGGGGAGGAGGGGGAACATGAATATGTGTTTGTTTTTCGAATTTGAGCTCTTTCTGCAATGGGCACTTTTCATACTATAAGCAGTTTTTCCTAACAAATGCAAGATATAACATGGGCTATCTCCGCAAGGAAACATGAGATCTGCAAACGTTATGGTTTTTTGGTCTTCGGGGAGGATGGGGAACATGAATATGTTTTTGTTTTTCGAATTTGAGCTCTTTCTGCAATGGGCACTTTTCATGCTATAAGCACTTTTTCCTAACAAATGCAAGATATAGCATTGGCTATCTCCGCAAGGAAACATCAGATCTGCACAACTCATGGTTTTTTGGTCTTCGGGGAGGCTGGGGAACATGAAAATGTGTTTGTTTTTCGAATTTGACCTCTATCTGAAATGGGCACTTTTCATGCTATAAGCAGTTTTTCCTAACAAATGCAAGATTTAACATGGGCTATCTCTGCAAGGAAACATGAGATCTGCAAAAGTTATGTTTTTTTGTTCTTCGGGGAGGATGGGGAACATGAATATGTGTTTGTTTTTCGAATTTGACCTCTATCTGAAATGAGCACTTTTCATGCTCTAAGCAGTTTTTCCTAACAAATGCAAGATATAACATTGGCTATCTCCGCAAGGAAACATCAGATCTGCACAACTCATGGTTTTTTGGTCTTCGGGGAGGATGGGGAACATGAATATGTTTTTGTTTTTCGAATTTGAGCTCTTTCTGCAATGGGCACTTTTCATGCTATAAGCACTTTTTCCTAACAAATGCAAGATATAGCATTGGCTATCTCTGCAAGGAAACATCAGATCTGCACAACTCATGGTTTTTTGGTCTTCGGGGAGGCTGGGGAACATGAAAATGTGTTTGTTTTTCGAATTTGACCTCTATCTGAAATGGGCACTTTTCATGCTATAAGCAGTTTTTCCTAACAAATGCAAAATATAACATGGGCTATCTCCGCAAGGAAACATCAGATCTGCTCAACTCATGGTTTTTTGGTCTTCGGGGAGGAGGGGGAACATGAATATGTGTTTGTTTTTCGAATTTGAGATCTTTCTGCAATGAGCACTTTTCATACTATAAGCAGTTTTTCCTAACAAATGCAAGATATAACATTGGCAATCTCCGCAAGGAAACATCAGATCTGCTCAACTCATGGTTTTTTGGTCTTCGGGGAGGAGGGGGAACATGAATATGTGTTTGTTTTTCGAATTTGAGCTCTTTCTGCAATGGGCACTTTTCATACTATAAGCAGTTTTTCCTAACAAATGCAAGATATAACATGGGCTATCTCCGCAAGGAAACATCAGATCTGCAAACGTTATGGTTTTTTGGTCTTCGGGGAGGATGGGGAACATGAATATGTGTTTGTTTTTCGAATTTGAGCTCTTTCTGCAATGGGCACTTTTCATACTATAAGCACTTTTTCCTAACAAATGCAAGATATAACATGGGATATCTCCGCAAGGAAACATCAGATCTGCAAAAGTTATGGTTTTTTGGTGTTCGGGTAGGATGGGGAACATGAATATGTGTTTGTTCTTCGAATTTGACGTCTATCTGAAATTAGCACTTTTCATGCTCTAAGCAGTTTTTCCTAACAAATGCAAGATATAACATTGGCTATCTCCGCAAGGAAACATCAGATCTGCACAACTCATGGTTTTTTGGTCTTCGGGGAGGAGGGGGAACATGAATATGTGTTTGTTTTTCGAATTTGAGATCTTTCTGCAATGGGCACTTTTCATACTATAAGCAGTTTTTCCTAAGAAATGCAAGATATAACATGGGCTATCTCCGCAAGGAAACATGAGATCTGCAAACGTTATGGTTTTTTGGTCTTCGGGGAGGATGGGGAACATGAATATGTTTTTGTTTTTCTAATTTGAGCTCTTTCTGCAATGGGAAATTTTCATGCTATAAGCACTTTTTCCTAACAAATGCAAAATATAGCATTGGCTATCTCCGCAAGGAAACATCAGATCTGCACAACTCATAGTTTTTTGGTCTTCGGGGAGGCTGGGGAACATGAAAATGTGTTTGTTTTACGAATTTGACCTCTATCTGAAATGGGCACTTTTCATGCTATAAGCAGTTTTTCCTAACAAATGCAAGATATAACGTGGGCTATCTCCGCAAGGAAACATGAGATCTGCAAAAGTTATGGTTTTTTGGTCTTCGGGGAGGATGGGGAACATGAATATGTGTTTGTTTTTCGAATTTGACCTCTATCTGAAATGAGCACTTTTCATGCTCTAAGCAGTTTTTCCTAACAAATGCAAGATATAACATTGGCAATCTCCGCAAGGAAACATCAGATCTGCTCAACTCATGGTTTTTTGGTCTTCGGGGAGGAGGGGGAACATGAATATGTGTTTGTTTTTCGAATTTGAGATCTTTCTGCAATGAGCACTTTTCATACTATAAGCAGTTTTTCCTAACAAATGCAAGATATAACATTGGCAATCTCCGCAAGGAAACATCAGATCTGCTCAACTCATGGTTTTTTGGTCTTCGGGGAGGAGGGGGAACATGAATATGTGTTTGTTTTTCGAATTTGAGCTCTTTCTGCAATGGGCACTTTTCATACTATAAGCAGTTTTTCCTAACAAATGCAAGATATAACATGGGCTATCTCCGCAAGGAAACATCAGATCTGCAAACGTTATGGTTTTTTGGTCTTCGGGGAGGATGGGGAACATGAATATGTGTTTGTTTTTCGAATTTGAGCTCTTTCTGCAATGGGCACTTTTCATACTATAAGCACTTTTTCCTAACAAATGCAAGATATAACATGGGATATCTCCGCAAGGAAACATCAGATCTGCAAAAGTTATGGTTTTTTGGTGTTCGGGTAGGATGGGGAACATGAATATGTGTTTGTTCTTCGAATTTGACGTCTATCTGAAATTAGCACTTTTCATGCTCTAAGCAGTTTTTCCTAACAAATGCAAGATATAACATTGGCTATCTCCGCAAGGAAACATCAGATCTGCACAACTCATGGTTTTTTGGTCTTCGGGGAGGAGGGGGAACATGAATATGTGTTTGTTTTTCGAATTTGAGATCTTTCTGCAATGGGCACTTTTCATACTATAAGCAGTTTTTCCTAAGAAATGCAAGATATAACATGGGCTATCTCCGCAAGGAAACATGAGATCTGCAAACGTTATGGTTTTTTGGTCTTCGGGGAGGATGGGGAACATGAATATGTTTTTGTTTTTCTAATTTGAGCTCTTTCTGCAATGGGCAATTTTCATGCTATAAGCACTTTTTCCTAACAAATGCAAAATATAGCATTGGCTATCTCCGCAAGGAAACATCAGATCTGCACAACTCATAGTTTTTTGGTCTTCGGGGAGGCTGGGGAACATGAAAATGTGTTTGTTTTACGAATTTGACCTCTATCTGAAATGGGCACTTTTCATGCTATAAGCAGTTTTTCCTAACAAATGCAAGATATAACGTGGGCTATCTCCGCAAGGAAACATGAGATCTGCAAAAGTTATGGTTTTTTGGTCTTCGGGGAGGATGGGGAACATGAATATGTGTTTGTTTTTCGAATTTGACCTCTATCTGAAATGAGCACTTTTCATGCTCTAAGCAGTTTTTCCTAACAAATGCAAGATATAACATTGGCAATCTCCGCAAGGAAACATCAGATCTGCTCAACTCATGGTTTTTTGGTCTTCGGGGAGGAGGGGGAACATGAATATGTGTTTGTTTTTCGAATTTGAGATCTTTCTGCAATGAGCACTTTTCATACTATAAGCAGTTTTTCCTAACAAATGCAAGATATAACATTGGCAATCTCCGCAAGGAAACATCAGATCTGCTCAACTCATGGTTTTTTGGTCTTCGGGGAGGAGGGGGAACATGAATATGTGTTTGTTTTTCGAATTTGAGCTCTTTCTGCAATGGGCACTTTTCATACTATAAGCAGTTTTTCCTAACAAATGCAAGATATAACATGGGCTATCTCCGCAAGGAAACATCAGATCTGCAAACGTTATGGTTTTTTGGTCTTCGGGGAGGATGGGGAACATGAATATGTGTTTGTTTTTCGAATTTGAGCTCTTTCTGCAATGGGCACTTTTCATACTATAAGCACTTTTTCCTAACAAATGCAAGATATAACATGGGATATCTCCGCAAGGAAACATCAGATCTGCAAAAGTTATGGTTTTTTGGTGTTCGGGTAGGATGGGGAACATGAATATGTGTTTGTTCTTCGAATTTGACGTCTATCTGAAATTAGCACTTTTCATGCTCTAAGCAGTTTTTCCTAACAAATGCAAGATATAACATTGGCTATCTCCGCAAGGAAACATCAGATCTGCACAACTCATGGTTTTTTGGTCTTCGGGGAGGAGGGGGAACATGAATATGTGTTTGTTTTTCGAATTTGAGATCTTTCTGCAATGGGCACTTTTCATACTATAAGCAGTTTTTCCTAAGAAATGCAAGATATAACATGGGCTATCTCCGCAAGGAAACATGAGATCTGCAAACGTTATGGTTTTTTGGTCTTCGGGGAGGATGGGGAACATGAATATGTTTTTGTTTTTCTAATTTGAGCTCTTTCTGCAATGGGCAATTTTCATGCTATAAGCACTTTTTCCTAACAAATGCAAAATATAGCATTGGCTATCTCCGCAAGGAAACATCAGATCTGCACAACTCATAGTTTTTTGGTCTTCGGGGAGGCTGGGGAACATGAAAATGTGTTTGTTTTACGAATTTGACCTCTATCTGAAATGGGCACTTTTCATGCTATAAGCAGTTTTTCCTAACAAATGCAAGATATAACGTGGGCTATCTCCGCAAGGAAACATGAGATCTGCAAAAGTTATGGTTTTTTGGTCTTCGGGGAGGATGGGGAACATGAATATGTGTTTGTTTTTCGAATTTGACCTCTATCTGAAATGAGCACTTTTCATGCTCTAAGCAGTTTTTCCTAACAAATGCAAGATATAACATTGGCTATCTCCGCAAGGAAACATCAGATCTGCACAACACATGGTTTTTTGGTCTTCGGGGAGGAGGGGGAACATGAATATGTGTTTCTTTTTCGAATTTGAGCTCTTTCTGCAATGGGCACTTTTCATACTATAAGCAGTTTTTCCTAACAAATGCAAGATATAACATGGGCTATCTCCACAAGGAAACATGAGATCTGCAAACGTTATGGTTTTTTGGTCTTCGGGGAGGATGGGGAACATGAATATGTGTTTGTTTTTCGAATTTGACCTCTATCTGAAATGAGCACTTTTCATGCTCTAAGCAGTTTTTCCTAACAAATGCAAGATATAACATTGGGTATCTCCGCAAGGATACATCAGATCTGCACAACTCATGGTTTTTTGGTCTTCGGGGAGGAGGGGGAACATGAAAATGTGTTTGTTTTTCGAATTTGACCTCTATCTGAAATGGGCACTTTTCATGCTTATAAGCAGTTTTTCCTAACAAATACAAGATATAACATGGGATATCTCCGCAAGGAAACATGAGATCTGCAAAAGTTATGGTTTTTTGGTCTTCAGGGAGGATGGGGAACATGAATATGTGTTTGTTTTTCGAATTTGACCTCTATCTGAAATTAGCACTTTTCATGCTCTAAGCAGTTTTTCCTAACAAATGCAAGATATAACATTGGTAATCTCCGCAAGGAAACATCAGATCTGCACAACTCATGGTCTTCGTGGAGGAGGGGGAACATGAATATGTGTTTGTTTTTCGAATTTGAGATCTTTCTGCAATGGGCACTTTTCATACTATAAGCAGTTTTTCCTAACAAATGCAACATATAATTGGTAATCTCCGCAAGGAAACATCAGATCTGCTCAACTCATGGTTTTTTGGTCTTCGGGGAGGAGGGGGAACATGAATATGTGTTTGTTTTTCGAATTTGAGCTCTTTCTGCAATGGGCACTTTTCATACTATAAGCAGTTTTTCCTAACAAATGCAAGATATAACATGGGCTATCTCCGCAAGGAAACATGAGATCTGCAAACGTTATGGTTTTTTGGTCTTCGGGGAGGATGGGGAACATGAATATGTTTTTGTTTTTCGAATTTGAGCTCTTTCTGCAATGGGCACTTTTCATGCTATAAGCACTTTTTCCTAACAAATGCAAGATATAGCATTGGCTATCTCCGCAAGGAAACATCAGATCTGCACAACTCATGGTTTTTTGGTCTTCGGGGAGGCTGGGGAACATGAAAATGTGATTGTTTTTCGAATTTGACCTCTATCTGAAATGGGCACTTTTCATGCTATAAGCAGTTTTTCCTAACAAATGCAAGATTTAACATGGGCTATCTCCGCAAGGAAACATGAGATCTGCAAAAGTTATGTTTTTTTGTTCTTCGGGGAGGATGGGGAACATGAATATGTGTTTGTTTTTCGAATTTGACCTCTATCTGAAATGAGCACTTTTCATGCTCTAAGCAGTTTTTCCTAACAAATGCAAGATATAACATTGGCTATCTCCGCAAGGAAACATCAGATCTGCACAACTCATGGTTTTTTGGTCTTCGGGGAGGATGGGGAACATGAAAATGTGTTTGTTTTTCGAATTTGACCTCTATCTGAAATGGGCACTTTTCATGCAATAAGAAGTTTTTCCTAACAAATGCAAGATATAACATGGGCTATCTCCGCAAGGAAACATGAGATCTGCAAAAGTTATGGTTTTTTGGTCTTCGGGGAGGATGGGGAACATGAATATGTGTTTGTTTTTCGAATTTGACCTCTATCTGAAATGAGCACTTTTCATGCTCTAAGCAGTTTTTCCTAACAAATGCAAGATATAACATTGGCTATCTCCGCAAGGAAACATCAGATCTGCACAACTCATGGTTTTTTGGTCTTCGGGGAGGAGGGGGAACATGAATATGTGTTTGTTTTTCGAATTTGAGATCTTTCTGCAATGGGCACTTTTCATACTATAAGCAGTTTTTCCTAACAAATGCAAGATTTAACATTGGCTATCTCCGCAAGGAAACATCAGATCTGCTCAACCCATGGTTTTTTGGTCTTCGGGGAGGATGGGGAACATGAATATGTGTTTCTTTTTCGAATTTCAGCTCTTTCTGCAATGGGCACTTTTCATACTATAAGCAGTTTTTCCTAACAAATGCAAGATATAACATGGGCTATCTCCGCAAGGAAACATGAGATCTGCAAACGTTATGGTTTTTTGGTCTTCGGGGAGGATGGGGAACATGAATATGTTTTTGTTTTTCGAATTTGAGCTCTATCTGAAATGAGCACTTTTCATGCTCTAAGCAGTTTTTCCTAACAAATGCAAGATATAACATTGGCTATCTCCGCAAGGAAACATCAGATCTGCACAACTCATGGTTTTTTGGTCTTCGGGGAGGATGGGGAACATGAATATGTGATTGTTTTTCGAATTTGAGCTCTTTCTGCAATGGGCACTTTTCATACTATAAGCAGTTTTTCCTAACAAATGCAAGATATAACATGGGCTATCTCCGCAAGGAAACATCAGATCTGCAAAAGTAATGGTTTTTTGTTCTTCGGGGAGGATGGGGAATGAATATGTGTTTGTTTTTCGAATTTGACCTCTATCTGAAATGAGCACTTTTCATGCTCTAAGCAGTTTTTCCTAACAAATGCAAGATATAACATTGGCTATCTCCGCAAGGAAACATCAGATCTGCACAACTCATGGTTTTTTGGTCTTCGGGGAGGATGGGGAACATGAATATGTGATTGTTTTTCGAATTTGAGCTCTTTCTGCAATGGGCACTTTTCATGCTATAAGCAGTTTTTCCTAACAAATGCAAGATATAACATTGGCTATCTCCGCAAGGAAACATCAGATCTGCACAACTCATAGTTTTTTGGTCTTCGGGGAGGCTGGGGAACATGAAAATGTGTTTGTTTTACGAATTTGACCTCTATCTGAAATGGGCACTTTTCATGCTATAAGCAGTTTTTCCTAACAAATGCAAGATATAACGTGGGCTATCTCCGCAAGGAAACATGAGATCTGCAAAAGTTATGGTTTTTTGGTCTTCGGGGAGGATGGGGAACATGAATATGTGTTTGTTTTTCGAATTTGACCTCTATCTGAAATGAGCACTTTTCATGCTCTAAGCAGTTTTTCCTAACAAATGCAAGATATAACATTGGCAATCTCCGCAAGGAAACATCAGATCTGCTCAACTCATGGTTTTTTGGTCTTCGGGGAGGAGGGGGAACATGAATATGTGTTTGTTTTTCGAATTTGAGATCTTTCTGCAATGAGCACTTTTCATACTATAAGCAGATTTTCCTAACAAATGCAAGATATAACATTGGCAATCTCCGCAAGGAAACATCAGATCTGCTCAACTCATGGTTTTTTGGTCTTCGGGGAGGAGGGGGAACATGAATATGTGTTTGTTTTTCGAATTTGAGCTCTTTCTGCAATGGGCACTTTTCATACTATAAGCAGTTTTTCCTAACAAATGCAAGATATAACATGGGCTATCTCCGCAAGGAAACATCAGATCTGCAAACGTTATGGTTTTTTGGTCTTCGGGGAGGATGGGGAACATGAATATGTGTTTGTTTTTCGAATTTGAGCTCTTTCTGCAATGGGCACTTTTCATACTATAAGCACTTTTTCCTAACAAATGCAAGATATAACATGGGATATCTCCGCAAGGAAACATCAGATCTGCAAAAGTTATGGTTTTTTGGTGTTCGGGTAGGATGGGGAACATGAATATGTGTTTGTTCTTCGAATTTGACGTCTATCTGAAATTAGCACTTTTCATGCTCTAAGCAGTTTTTCCTAACAAATGCAAGATATAACATTGGCTATCTCCGCAAGGAAACATCAGATCTGCACAACTCATGGTTTTTTGGTCTTCGGGGAGGAGGGGGAACATGAATATGTGTTTGTTTTTCGAATTTGAGATCTTTCTGCAATGGGCACTTTTCATACTATAAGCAGTTTTTCCTAAGAAATGCAAGATATAACATGGGCTATCTCCGCAAGGAAACATGAGATCTGCAAACGTTATGGTTTTTTGGTCTTCGGGGAGGATGGGGAACATGAATATGTTTTTGTTTTTCTAATTTGAGCTCTTTCTGCAATGGGCAATTTTCATGCTATAAGCACTTTTTCCTAACAAATGCAAAATATAGCATTGGCTATCTCCGCAAGGAAACATCAGATCTGCACAACTCATAGTTTTTTGGTCTTCGGGGAGGCTGGGGAACATGAAAATGTGTTTGTTTTACGAATTTGACCTCTATCTGAAATGGGCACTTTTCATGCTATAAGCAGTTTTTCCTAACAAATGCAAGATATAACGTGGGCTATCTCCGCAAGGAAACATGAGATCTGCAAAAGTTATGGTTTTTTGGTCTTCGGGGAGGATGGGGAACATGAATATGTGTTTGTTTTTCGAATTTGACCTCTATCTGAAATGAGCACTTTTCATGCTCTAAGCAGTTTTTCCTAACAAATGCAAGATATAACATTGGCTATCTCCGCAAGGAAACATCAGATCTGCACAACACATGGTTTTTTGGTCTTCGGGGAGGAGGGGGAACATGAATATGTGTTTCTTTTTCGAATTTGAGCTCTTTCTGCAATGGGCACTTTTCATACTATAAGCAGTTTTTCCTAACAAATGCAAGATATAACATGGGCTATCTCCACAAGGAAACATGAGATCTGCAAACGTTATGGTTTTTTGGTCTTCGGGGAGGATGGGGAACATGAATATGTGTTTGTTTTTCGAATTTGACCTCTATCTGAAATGAGCACTTTTCATGCTCTAAGCAGTTTTTCCTAACAAATGCAAGATATAACATTGGCAATCTCCGCAAGGAAACATCAGATCTGCTCAACTCATGGTTTTTTGGTCTTCGGGGAGGAGGGGGAACATGAATATGTGTTTGTTTTTCGAATTTGAGATCTTTCTGCAATGAGCACTTTTCATACTATAAGCAGATTTTCCTAACAAATGCAAGATATAACATTGGCAATCTCCGCAAGGAAACATCAGATCTGCTCAACTCATGGTTTTTTGGTCTTCGGGGAGGAGGGGGAACATGAATATGTGTTTGTTTTTCGAATTTGAGCTCTTTCTGCAATGGGCACTTTTCATACTATAAGCAGTTTTTCCTAACAAATGCAAGATATAACATGGGCTATCTCCGCAAGGAAACATCAGATCTGCAAACGTTATGGTTTTTTGGTCTTCGGGGAGGATGGGGAACATGAATATGTGTTTGTTTTTCGAATTTGAGCTCTTTCTGCAATGGGCACTTTTCATACTATAAGCACTTTTTCCTAACAAATGCAAGATATAACATGGGATATCTCCGCAAGGAAACATCAGATCTGCAAAAGTTATGGTTTTTTGGTGTTCGGGTAGGATGGGGAACATGAATATGTGTTTGTTCTTCGAATTTGACGTCTATCTGAAATTAGCACTTTTCATGCTCTAAGCAGTTTTTCCTAACAAATGCAAGATATAACATTGGCTATCTCCGCAAGGAAACATCAGATCTGCACAACTCATGGTTTTTTGGTCTTCGGGGAGGAGGGGGAACATGAATATGTGTTTGTTTTTCGAATTTGAGATCTTTCTGCAATGGGCACTTTTCATACTATAAGCAGTTTTTCCTAAGAAATGCAAGATATAACATGGGCTATCTCCGCAAGGAAACATGAGATCTGCAAACGTTATGGTTTTTTGGTCTTCGGGGAGGATGGGGAACATGAATATGTTTTTGTTTTTCTAATTTGAGCTCTTTCTGCAATGGGCAATTTTCATGCTATAAGCACTTTTTCCTAACAAATGCAAAATATAGCATTGGCTATCTCCGCAAGGAAACATCAGATCTGCACAACTCATAGTTTTTTGGTCTTCGGGGAGGCTGGGGAACATGAAAATGTGTTTGTTTTACGAATTTGACCTCTATCTGAAATGGGCACTTTTCATGCTATAAGCAGTTTTTCCTAACAAATGCAAGATATAACGTGGGCTATCTCCGCAAGGAAACATGAGATCTGCAAAAGTTATGGTTTTTTGGTCTTCGGGGAGGATGGGGAACATGAATATGT
The DNA here is from genome assembly GCF_947247035.1 of Vipera ursinii. Lineage (NCBI taxonomy): Eukaryota > Metazoa > Chordata > Lepidosauria > Squamata > Viperidae > Vipera > Vipera ursinii. The sequence goes on along the minus strand of NC_139529.1, from coordinate 164,032 downwards.
GTTTGTTTTTCGAATTTGACCTCTATCTGAAATGAGCACTTTTCATGCTCTAAGCAGTTTTTCCTAACAAATGCAAGATATAACATTGGCTATCTCCGCAAGGAAACATCAGATCTGCACAACACATGGTTTTTTGGTCTTCGGGGAGGAGGGGGAACATGAATATGTGTTTCTTTTTCGAATTTGAGCTCTTTCTGCAATGGGCACTTTTCATACTATAAGCAGTTTTTCCTAACAAATGCAAGATATAACATGGGCTATCTCCACAAGGAAACATGAGATCTGCAAACGTTATGGTTTTTTGGTCTTCGGGGAGGATGGGGAACATGAATATGTGTTTGTTTTTCGAATTTGACCTCTATCTGAAATGAGCACTTTTCATGCTCTAAGCAGTTTTTCCTAACAAATGCAAGATATAACATTGGGTATCTCCGCAAGGATACATCAGATCTGCACAACTCATGGTTTTTTGGTCTTCGGGGAGGAGGGGGAACATGAAAATGTGTTTGTTTTTCGAATTTGACCTCTATCTGAAATGGGCACTTTTCATGCTTATAAGCAGTTTTTCCTAACAAATACAAGATATAACATGGGATATCTCCGCAAGGAAACATGAGATCTGCAAAAGTTATGGTTTTTTGGTCTTCAGGGAGGATGGGGAACATGAATATGTGTTTGTTTTTCGAATTTGACCTCTATCTGAAATTAGCACTTTTCATGCTCTAAGCAGTTTTTCCTAACAAATGCAAGATATAACATTGGCTATCTCCGCAAGGAAACATCAGATCTGCACAACTCATGGTCTTCGTGGAGGAGGGGGAACATGAATATGTGTTTGTTTTTCGAATTTGAGATCTTTCTGCAATGGGCACTTTTCATACTATAAGCAGTTTTTCCTAACAAATGCAAGATATAACATTGGTAATCTCCGCAAGGAAACATCAGATCTGCTCAACTCATGGTTTTTTGGTCTTCGGGGAGGAGGGGGAACATGAATATGTGTTTGTTTTTCGAATTTGAGCTCTTTCTGCAATGGGCACTTTTCATACTATAAGCAGTTTTTCCTAACAAATGCAAGATATAACATGGGCTATCTCCGCAAGGAAACATGAGATCTGCAAACGTTATGGTTTTTTGGTCTTCGGGGAGGATGGGGAACATGAATATGTTTTTGTTTTTCGAATTTGAGCTCTTTCTGCAATGGGCACTTTTCATGCTATAAGCACTTTTTCCTAACAAATGCAAGATATAGCATTGGCTATCTCCGCAAGGAAACATCAGATCTGCACAACTCATGGTTTTTTGGTCTTCGGGGAGGCTGGGGAACATGAAAATGTGATTGTTTTTCGAATTTGACCTCTATCTGAAATGGGCACTTTTCATGCTATAAGCAGTTTTTCCTAACAAATGCAAGATTTAACATGGGCTATCTCCGCAAGGAAACATGAGATCTGCAAACGTTATGGTTTTTTGGTCTTCGGGGAGGATGGGGAACATGAATATGTGTTTGTTTTTCGAATTTGACCTCTATCTGAAATGAGCACTTTTCATGCTCTAAGCAGTTTTTCCTAACAAATGCAAGATATAACATTGGCTATCTCCGCAAGGAAACATCAGATCTGCACAACTCATGGTTTTTTGGTCTTCGGGGAGGATGGGGAACATGAAAATGTGTTTGTTTTTCGAATTTGACCTCTATCTGAAATGGGCACTTTTCATGCAATAAGAAGTTTTTCCTAACAAATGCAAGATATAACATGGGCTATCTCCGCAAGGAAACATGAGATCTGCAAAAGTTATGGTTTTTTGGTCTTCGGGGAGGATGGGGAACATGAATATGTGTTTGTTTTTCGAATTTGACCTCTATCTGAAATGAGCACTTTTCATGCTCTAAGCAGTTTTTCCTAACAAATGCAAGATATAACATTGGCTATCTCCGCAAGGAAACATCAGATCTGCACAACTCATGGTTTTTTGGTCTTCGGGGAGGAGGGGGAACATGAATATGTGTTTGTTTTTCGAATTTGAGATCTTTCTGCAATGGGCACTTTTCATACTATAAGCAGTTTTTCCTAACAAATGCAAGATTTAACATTGGCTATCTCCGCAAGGAAACATCAGATCTGCTCAACCCATGGTTTTTTGGTCTTCGGGGAGGATGGGGAACATGAATATGTGTTTCTTTTTCGAATTTCAGCTCTTTCTGCAATGGGCACTTTTCATACTATAAGCAGTTTTTCCTAACAAATGCAAGATATAACATGGGCTATCTCCGCAAGGAAACATGAGATCTGCAAACGTTATGGTTTTTTGGTCTTCGGGGAGGATGGGGAACATGAATATGTTTTTGTTTTTCGAATTTGAGCTCTATCTGAAATGAGCACTTTTCATGCTCTAAGCAGTTTTTCCTAACAAATGCAAGATATAACATTGGCTATCTCCGCAAGGAAACATCAGATCTGCACAACTCATGGTTTTTTGGTCTTCGGGGAGGAGGGGGAACATGAATATGTGTTTCTTTTTCGAATTTGAGCTCTTTCTGCAATGGGCACTTTTCATACTATAAGCAGTTTTTCCTAACAAATGCAAGATATAACATGGGCTATCTCCGCAAGGAAACATCAGATCTGCAAAAGTAATGGTTTTTTGTTCTTCGGGGAGGATGGGGAATGAATATGTGTTTGTTTTTCGAATTTGACCTCTATCTGAAATGAGCACTTTTCATGCTCTAAGCAGTTTTTCCTAACAAATGCAAGATATAACATTGGCTATCTCCGCAAGGAAACATCAGATCTGCACAACTCATGGTTTTTTGGTCTTCGGGGAGGATGGGGAACATGAATATGTGATTGTTTTTCGAATTTGAGCTCTTTCTGCAATGGGCACTTTTCATGCTATAAGCAGTTTTTCCTAACAAATGCAAGATATAACATTGGCTATCTCCGCAAGGAAACATCAGATCTGCACAACTCATGGTTTTTTGGTCTTCGAGGAGGATGGGGAACATGAATATGTGTTTGTTTTTCGAATTTGAGCTCTTTCTGCAATGGGCACTTTTCATACTATAAGCAGTTTTTCCTAACAAATGCATGATATAACATGGGCTATCTACGCAAGGAAACATGAGATATGCAAACGTTATGGTTTTTTGGTCTTCGGGGAGGATGGGGAACATGAATATGTTTTTGTTTTTCGAATTTGACCTCTATCTGAAATGAGCACTTTTCATGCTCTAAGCAGTTTTTCCTAACAAATGCAAGATATAACATTGGCTATCTCCGCAAGGAAACATCAGATCTGCACAACTCATGGTTTTTTGGTCTTCGGGGAGGATGGGGAACATGAATATGTGATTGTTTTTCGAATTTGAGCTCTTTCTGCAATGGGCACTTTTCATGCTATAAGCAGTTTTTCCTAACAAATGCAAGATATAACATTGGCTATCTCCGCAAGGAAACATCAGATCTGCACAACTCATGGTTTTTTGGTCTTCGGGGAGGATGGGGAACATGAATATGTGTTTGTTTTTCGAATTTGAGATCTTTCTGCAATGGGCACTTTTCATACTATAAGCAGTTTTTCCTAACAAATGCAAGCTATTACATTGGCAATCTCCGCAAGGAAACATCAGATCTGCTCAACTCATGGTTTTTTGGTCTTCGGGGAGGAGGGGGAACATGAATATGTGTTTGTTTTTCGAATTTGAGCTCTTTCTGCAATGGGCACTTTTCATACTATAAGCAGTTTTTCCTAACAAATGCATGATATAACATGGGCTATCTACGCAAGGAAACATGAGATCTGCAAACGTTATGGTTTTTTGGTCTTCGGGGAGGATGGGGAACATGAATATGTGTTTGTTTTTCGAATTTGACCTCTATCTGAAATGAGCACTTTTCATGCTCTAAGCAGTTTTTCCTAACAAATGCAAGATATAACATTGGCTATCTCCGCAAGGAAACATCAGATCTGCACAACTCATGGTTTTTTGGTCTTCGGGGAGGATGGGGAACATGAATATGTGTTTGTTTTTCGAATTTGACCTCTATCTGAAATGAGCACTTTTCATGCTCTAAGCAGTTTTTCCTAACAAATGCAAGATATAACATTGGCTATCTCCGCAAGGAAACATCAGATCTGCACAACTCATGGTTTTTTGGTCTTCGGGGAGGATGGGGAACATGAATATGTGTTTCTTTTTCGAATTTGAGCTCTTTCTGCAATGGGCACTTTTCATACTATAAGCAGTTTTTCCTAACAAATGCAAGATATAACATGGGCTATCTCCGCAAGGAAACATGAGATCTGCAAACGTTATGGTTTTTTGGTCTTCGGGGAGGATGGGGAACATGAATATGTTTTTGTTTTTCGAATTTGAGCTCTATCTGAAATGAGCACTTTTCATGCTCTAAGCAGTTTTTCCTAACAAATGCAAGATATAACATTGGCTATCTCCGCAAGGAAACATCAGATCTGCACAACTCATGGTTTTTTGGTCTTCGGGGAGGATGGGGAACATGAATATGTGATTGTTTTTCGAATTTGAGCTCTTTCTGCAATGGGCACTTTTCATATATTAAGCAGTTTTTCCTAACAAATGCAAGATATAACATGGGCTATCTCTGCAAGGAAACATGAGATCTGCAAAAGTAATGGTTTTTTATTCTTCGGGGAGGATGGGGAACATGAATATGTGTTTGTTTTTCGAATTTGACCTCTATCTGAAATGAGCACTTTTCATGCTCTAAGCAGTTTTTCCTAACAAATGCAAGATATAACATTGGCTATCTCCGCAAGGAAACATCAGATCTGCACAACTCATGGTTTTTTGGTCTTCGGGGAGGATGGGGAACATGAATATGTGATTGTTTTTCGAATTTGAGCTCTTTCTGCAATGGGCACTTTTTATGCTATAAGCAGTTTTTCCTAACAAATGCAAGATATAACATTGGCTATCTCCGCAAGGAAACATCAGATCTGCACAACTCATGGTTTCTTGGTCTTCGGGGAGGATGGGGAACATGAATATGTGATTGTTTTTCGAATTTGAGATCTTTCTGCAATGGGCACTTTTCATACTATAAGCAGTTTTTCCTAACAAATGCAAGATATAACATGGGCTATCTCCGCAAGGAAACATGAGATCTGCAAAAGTTATGGTTTTTTGTTCTTCGGGGAGGATGGGGAACATGAATATGTGTTTGTTTTTCGAATTTGACCTCTATCTGAAATGAGCACTTTTCATGCTCTAAGCAGTTTTTCCTAACAAATGCAAGATATAACATTGGCTATCTCCGCAAGGAAACATCAGATCTGCACAACTCATGGTTTTTTGGTCTTCGGGAAGGATGGGGAACATGAATATGTGATTGTTTTTCGTATTTGAGCTATTTCTGCAATGGGCACTTTTCATGCTATAAGCAGTTTTTCCTAACAAATGCAAGATATAACATGGGCTATCTCCGCAAGGAAACATCAGATCTGCACAACTCATGGTTTTTTGGTCTTCGGGGAGGATGGGGAACATGAATATGTGTTTGTTTTTCGAATTTGAGATCTTTCTGCAATGGGCACTTTTCATACTATAAGCAGTTTTTCCTAACAAATGCAAGCTATTACATTGGCAATCTCCGCAAGGAAACATCAGATCTGCTCAACTCATGGTTTTTTGGTCTTCGGGGAGGAGGGGGAACATGAATATGTGTTTGTTTTTCGAATTTGAGCTCTTTCTGCAATGGGCACTTTTCATACTATAAGCAGTTTTTCCTAACAAATGCATGATATAACATGGGCTATCTACGCAAGGAAACATGAGATCTGCAAACGTTATGGTTTTTTGGTCTTCGGGGAGGATGGGGAACATGAATATGTGTTTGTTTTTCGAATTTGACCTCTATCTGAAATGAGCACTTTTCATGCTCTAAGCAGTTTTTCCTAACAAATGCAAGATATTACATTGGCTATCTCCGCAAGGAAACATCAGATCTGCACAACTCATGGTTTTTTGGTCTTCGGGGAGGATGGGGAACATGAATATGTGATTGTTTTTCGAATTTGAGCTCTTTCTGCAATGGGCACTTTTCATGCTATAAGCAGTTTTTCCTAACAAATGCAAGATATAACATTGGCTATCTCCGCAAGGAAACATCAGATCTGCACAACTCATGGTTTCTTGGTCTTCGGGGAGGATGGGGAACATGAATATGTGATTGTTTTTCGAATTTGAGATCTTTCTGCAATGGGCACTTTTCATACTATAAGCAGTTTTTCCTAACAAATGCAAGATATAACATGGGCTATCTCCGCAAGGAAACATGAGATCTGCAAAAGTTATGGTTTTTTGTTCTTCGGGGAGGATGGGGAACATGAATATGTGTTTGTTGTTCGAATTTGACCTCTATCTGAAATGAGCACTTTTCATGCTCTAAGCAGTTTTTCCTAACAAATGCAAGATATAACATTGGCTATCTCCGCAAGGAAACATCAGATCTGCACAACTCATGGTTTTTTGGTCTTCGGGAAGGATGGGGAACATGAATATGTGATTGTTTTTCGAATTTGAGCTATTTCTGCAATGGGCACTTTTCATGCTATAAGCAGTTTTTCCTAACAAATGCAAGATATAACATTGGCTATCTCCGCAAGGAAACATCAGATCTGCACAACTCATGGTTTTTTGGTCTTCGGGGAGGATGGGGAACATGAATATGTGTTTGTTTTTCGAATTTGAGATCTTTCTGCAATGGGCACTTTTCATACTATAAGCAGTTTTTCCTAACAAATGCAAGCTATTACATTGGCAATCTCCGCAAGGAAACATCAGATCTGCTCAACTCATGGTTTTTTGGTCTTCGGGGAGGAGGGGGAACATGAATATGTGTTTGTTTTTCGAATTTGAGCTCTTTCTGCAATGGGCACTTTTCATACTATAAGCAGTTTTTCCTAACAAATGCATGATATAACATGGGCTATCTCCGCAAGGAAACATCAGATCTGCTCAACCCATGGTTTTTTGGTCTTCGGGGAGGATGGGGAACATGAATATGTGATTGTTTTTCGAATTTGAGCTCTTTCTGCAATGGGCACTTTTCATGCTATAAGCAGTTTTTCCTAACAAATGCAAGATATAACATTGGCTATCTCCGCAAGGAAACATCAGATCTGCACAACTCATGGTTTCTTGGTCTTCGGGGAGGATGGGGAACATGAATATGTGTTTGTTTTTCGAATTTGAGATCTTTCTCCAATGGGCACTTTTCATACTATAAGCAGTTTTTCCTAACAAATGCAAGATATAACATTGGCTTTCTCCGCAAGGAAACATCAGATGTGCACAACTCATGGTTTTTTGGTCTTCAGGGAGGATGGGGAACATGAATATGTGATTGTTTTTCGAATTTGAGATCTTTCTGCAATGGGCACTTTTCATACTATAAGCAGTTTTTCCTAACAAATGCAAGATATAACATGGGCTATCTCCGCAAGGAAACATGAGATCTGCAAAAGTTATGGTTTTTTGTTCTTCGGGGAGGATGGGGAACATGAATATGTGTTTGTTTTTCGAATTTGACCTCTATCTGAAATGAGCACTTTTCATGCTCTAAGCAGTTTTTCCTAACAAATGCAAGATATAACATTGGCTCTCTCCGCAAGGAAACATCAGATCTGCACAACTCATGGTTTTTTGGTCTTCGGGAAGGATGGGGAACATGAATATGTGATTGTTTTTCGAATTTGAGCTATTTCTGCAATGGGCACTTTTCATGCTATAAGCAGTTTTTCCTAACAAATGCAAGATATAACATTGGCTATCTCCGCAAGGAAACATCAGATCTGCACAACTCATGGTTTTTTGGTCTTCGGGGAGGATGGGGAACATGAATATGTGTTTGTTTTTCGAATTTGAGATATTTCTGCAATGGGCACTTTTCATACTATAAGCAGTTTTTCCTAACAAATGCAAGATATAACATGGGCTATCTCCGCAAGGAAACATGAGATCTGCAAACGTTATGGTTTTTTGGTCTTCGGGGAGGATGGGGAACATGAATATGTTTTTGTTTTACGAATTTGAGCTCTATCTGAAATGAGCACTTTTCATGCTCTAAGCAGTTTTTCCTAACAAATGCAAGATATAACATTGGCTATCTCCGCAAGGAAACATCAGATCTGCACAACTCATGGTTTTTTGGTCTTCGGGGAGGATGGGGAACATGAATATGTGATTGTTTTTCGAATTTGAGCTCTTTCTGCAATGGGCACTTTTCATGCTATAAGCAGTTTTTCCTAACAAATGCAAGATATAACATTGGCTATCTCCGCAAGGAAACATCAGATCTGCACAACTCATGGTTTCTTGGTCTTCGGGGAGGATGGGGAACATGAATATGTGTTTGTTTTTCGAATTTGAGATCTTTCTCCAATGGGCACTTTTCAGACTATAAGCAGTTTTTCCTAACAAATGCAAGCTATTACATTGGCAATCTCCGCAAGGAAACATCAGATCTGCTCAACTCATCGTTTTTTGGTCTTCGGGGAGGAGGGGGAACATGAATATGTGTTTGTTTTTCGAATTTGAGCTCTTTCTGCAATGGGCACTTTTCATACTATAAGCAGTTTTTCCTAACAAATGCATGATATAACATGGGCTATCTACGCAAGGAAACATGAGATCTGCAAACGTTATGGTTTTTTGGTCTTCGGGGAGGATGGGGAACATGAATATGTTTTTGTTTTTCGAATTTGAGCTCTATCTGAAATGAGCACTTTTCATGCTCTAAGCAGTTTTTCCTAACAAATGCAAGATATAACATTGGCTTTCTCCGCAAGGAAACATCAGATCTGCTCAACTCATGGTTTTTTGGTCTTCGGGGAGGAGGGGGAACATGAATATGTGTTTGTTTTTCGAATTTGAGCTCTTTCTGCAATGGGCACTTTTCATACTATAAGCAGTTTTTCCTAACAAATGCATGATATAACATGGGCTATCTACGCAAGGAAACATGAGATCTGCAAACGTTATGGTTTTTTGGTCTTCGGGGAGGATGGGGAACATGAATATGTTTTTGTTTTTCGAATTTGAGCTCTATCTGAAATGAGCACTTTTCATGCTATAAGCAGTTTTTCCTAACAAATGCAAGATATAACATTGGCTATCTCCGCAAGGAAACATCAGATCTGCACAACTCATGGTTTCTTGGTCTTCGGGGAGGATGGGGAACATGAATATGTGTTTGTTTTTCGAATTTGAGATCTTTCTGCAATGGGCACTTTTCATACTATAAGCAGTTTTGCCTAACAAATGCAAGCTATTACATTGGCAATCTCCGCAAGGAAACATCAGATCTGCTCAACTCATGGTTTTTTGGTCTTCGGGGAGGAGGGGGAACATGAATATGTGTTTGTTTTTCGAATTTGAGCTCTTTCTGCAATGGGCACTTTTCACACTATAAGCAGTTTTTCCTAACAAATGCATGATATAACATGGGCTATCTACGCAAGGAAACATGAGATCTGCAAACGTTATGGTTTTTTGGTCTTCGGGGAGGATGGGGAACATGAATATGTTTTTGTTTTTCGAATTTGAGCTCTATCTGAAATGAGCACTTTTCATGCTCTAAGCAGTTTTTCCTAACAAATGCAAGATATAACATTGGCTTTCTCCGCAAGGAAACATCAGATCTGCACAACTCATGGTTTTTTGGTCTTCAGGGAGGATGGGGAACATGAATATGTGATTGTTTTTCGAATTTGAGATCTTTCTGCAATGGGGACTTTTCATACTATAAGCAGTTTTTCATAACAAATGCAAGATATAACATGGGCTATCTCCGCAAGGAAACATGAGATCTGCAAAAGTTATGGTTTTTTGTTCTTCGGGGAGGATGGGGAACATGAATATGTGTTTGTTTTTCGAATTTGACCTCCATCTGAAATGAGCACTTTTCATACTCTAAGCAGTTTTTCCTAACAAATGCAAGATATAACATTGGCTCTCTCCGCAAGGAAACATCAGATCTGCACAACTCATGGTTTTTTGGTCTTCGGGAAGGATGGGGAACATGAATATGTGATTGTTTTTCGAATTTGAGCTATTTCTGCAATGGGCACTTTTCATGCTATAAGCAGTTTTTCCTAACAAATGCAAGATATAACATTGGCTATCTCCGCAAGGAAACATCAGATCTGCACAACTCATGGTTTTTTGGTCTTCGGGGAGGATGGGGAACATGAATATGTGTTTGTTTTTCGAATTTGAGATCTTTCTGCAATGGGCACTTTTCATACTATAAGCAGTTTTTCCTAAAAAATGCAAGCTATTACATTGGCAATCTCCGCAAGGAAACATCAGATCTGCTAAACTCATGGTTTTTTGGTCTTCGGGGAGGAGGGGGAACATGAATATGTGTTTGTTTTTCGAATTTGAGCTCTTTCTGCAATGGGCACTTTTCATACTATAAGCAGTTTTTCCTAACAAATGCAAGATATAACATGGGCTATCTCCGCAAGGAAACATGAGATCTGCAAACGTTATGGTTTTTTGGTCTTCGGGGAGGATGGGGAACATGAATATGTTTTTGTTTTTCGAATTTGAGCTCTATCTGAAATGAGCACTTTTCATGCTCTAAGCAGTTTTTCCTAACAAATGCAAGATATAACATTGGCTCTCTCCGCAAGGAAACATCAGATCTGCACAACTCATGGTTTTTTGGTCTTCGGGAAGGATGGGGAACATGAATATGTGATTGTTTTTCGAATTTGAGCTATTTCTGCAATGGGCACTTTTCATGCTATAAGCAGTTTTTCCTAACAAATGCAAGATATAACATTGGCTATCTCCGCAAGGAAACATCAGATCTGCACAACTCATGGTTTTTTGGTCTTCGGGGAGGATGGGGAACATGAATATGTGTTTGTTTTTCGAATTTGAGATCTTTCTGCAATGGGCACTTTTCATACTATAAGCAGTTTTTCCTAAAAAATGCAAGCTATTACATTGGCAATCTCCGCAAGGAAACATCAGATCTGCTAAACTCATGGTTTTTTGGTCTTCGGGGAGGAGGGGGAACATGAATATGTGTTTGTTTTTCGAATTTGAGCTCTTTCTGCAATGGGCACTTTTCATACTATAAGCAGTTTTTCCTAACAAATGCAAGATATAACATGGGCTATCTCCGCAAGGAAACATGAGATCTGCAAACGTTATGGTTTTTTGGTCTTCGGGGAGGATGGGGAACATGAATATGTTTTTGTTTTTCGAATTTGAGCTCTATCTGAAATGAGCACTTTTCATGCTCTAAGCAGTTTTTCCTAACAAATGCAAGATATAACATTGGCTTTCTCCGCAAGGAAACATCAGATCTGCTCGACTCATGGTTTTTTGGTCTTCGGGGAGGAGGGGGAACATGAATATGTGTTTGTTTTTCGAATTTGAGCTCTTTCTGCAATGGGCACTTTTCATGCTATAAGCAGTTTTTCCTAACAAATGCATGATATAACATGGGCTATCTACGCAAGGAAACATCAGATCTGCACAACTCATGGTTTCTTGGTCTTCGGGGAGGATGGGGAACATGAATATGTGTTTGTTTTTCGAATTTGAGATCTTTCTGCAATGGGCACTTTTCATACTATAAGCAGTTTTTCCTAACAAATGCAAGCTATTACATTGGCAATCTCCGCAAGGAAACATCAGATCTGCTCAACTCATGGTTTTTTGGTCTTCGGGGAGGAGGGGGAACATGAATATGTGTTTGTTTTTCGAATTTGAGCTCTTTCTGCAATGGGCACTTTTCACACTATAAGCAGTTTTTCCTAACAAATGAATGATATAACATGGGCTATCTACGCAAGGAAACATGAGATCTGCAAACGTTATGGTTTTTTGGTCTTCGGGGAGGATGGGGAACATGAATATGTTTTTGTTTTTCGAATTTGAGCTCTATCTGAAATGAGCACTTTTCATGCTCTAAGCAGTTTTTCCTAACAAATGCAAGATATAACATTGGCTTTCTCCGCAAGGAAACATCAGATCTGCACAACTCATGGTTTTTTGGTCTTTAGGGAGGATGGGGAACATGAATATGTGATTGTTTTTCGAATTTGAGATCTTTCTGCAATGGGCACTTTTCATACTATAAGCAGTTTTTCCTAACAAATGCAAGATATAACATGGGCTATCTCCGCAAGGAAACATGAGATCTGCAAAAGTTATGGTTTTTTGTTCTTCGGGGAGGATGGGGAACATGAATATGTGTTTGTTTTTCGAATTTGACCTCTATCTGAAATGAGCACTTTTCATGCTCTAAGCAGTTTTTCCTAACAAATGCAAGATATAACATTGGCTCTCTCCGCAAGGAAACATCAGATCTGCACAACTCATGGTTTTTTGGTCTTCGGGAAGGATGGGGAACATGAATATGTGATTGTTTTTCGAATTTGAGCTATTTCTGCAATGGGCACTTTTCATGCTATAAGCAGTTTTTCCTACAAATGCAAGATATAACATTGGCTATCTCCGCAAGGAAACATCAGATCTGCACAACTCATGGTTTTTTGGTCTTCGGGGAGGAGGGGGAACATGAATATGTGTTTGTTTTTCGAATTTGAGCTCTTTCTGCAATGGGCACTTTTCATACTATAAGCAGTTTTTCCTAACAAATGCATGATATAACATGGGCTATCTACGCAAGGAAACATGAGATCTGCAAACGTTATGGTTTTTTGGTCTTCGGGGAGGATGGGGAACATGAATATGTTTTTGTTTTTCGAATTTGAGCTCTATCTGAAATGAGCACTTTTCATGCTCTAAGCAGTTTTTCCTAACAAATGCAAGATATAACATTGGCTTTCTCCGCAAGGAAACATCAGATCTGCACAACTCATGGTTTTTTGGTCTTCGGGGAGGATGGGGAACATGAATATGTGTTTGTTTTTCGAATTTGAGATCTTTCTGCAATGGGCACTTTTCATACTATAAGCAGTTTTTCCTAACAAATGCAAGCTATTACATTGGCAATCTCCGCAAGGAAACATCAGATCTGCTCAACTCATGGTTTTTTGGTCTTCGGGGAGGAGGGGGAACATGAATATGTGTTTGTTTTTCGAATTTGAGCTCTTTCTGCAATGGGCACTTTTCATACTATAAGCAGTTTTTCCTAACAAATGCATGATATAACATGGGCTATCTCCGCAAGGAAACATCAGATCTGCACAACTCATGGTTTTTTGGTCTTCGGGGAGGAGGGGGAACATGAATATGTGTTTGTTTTTCGAATTTGAGATCTTTCTGCAATGGGCACTTTTCATACTATAAGCAGTTTTTCCTAACAAATGCAAGATTTAACATTGGCTATCTCCGCAAGGAAACATCAGATCTGCTCAACCCATGGTTTTTTGGTCTTCGGGGAGGATGGGGAACATGAATATGTGTTTCTTTTTCGAATTTGAGCTCTTTCTGCAATGGGCACTTTTCATACTATAAGCAGTTTTTCCTAACAAATGCAAGATATAACATGGGCTATCTCCGCAAGGAAACATGAGATCTGCAAACGTTATTGTTTTTTGGTCTTCGGGGAGGATGGGGAACATGAATATGTTTTTGTTTTTCGAATTTGAGCTCTATCTGCAATGGGCACTTTTCATCCTATAAGCAGTTTTTCCTAACAAATGCAAGATATAACATGGGCTATCTCCGTAAGGAAACATGAGATCTGCAAACGTTATGGTTTTTTGGTCTTCGGGGAGGATGGGGAACATGAATATGTTTTTGTTTTTCGAATTTGAGCTCTATCTGAAATGAGCACTTTTCATGCTATAAGCAGTTTTTCCTAACAAATGCAAGATATAACATGGGCTATCTCCGCAAGGAAACATGAGATCTGCAAAAGTAATGGTTTTTTGTTCTTCGGGGAGGATGGGGAACATGAATATGTGTTTGTTTTTCGAATTTGACCTCTATCTGAAATGAGCACTTTTCATGCTCTAAGCAGTTTTTCCTAACAAATGCAAGATATAACATTGGCTATCTCCGCAAGGAAACATCAGATCTGCACAACTCATGGTTTTTTGGTCTTCGGGGAGGATGGGGAACATGAATATGTGATTGTTTTTCGAATTTGAGCTCTTTCTGCAATGGGCACTTTTCATGCTATAAGCAGTTTTTCCTAACAAATGCAAGATATAACATTGGCTATCTCCGCAAGGAAACATCAGATCTGCACAACTCATGGTTTTTTGGTCTTCGGGGAGGAGGGGGAACATGAATATGTGTTTGTTTTTCGAATTTGAGCTCTTTCTGCAATGGGCACTTTTCATACTATAAGCAGTTTTTCCTAACAAATGCATGATATAACATGGGCTATCTCCGCAAGGAAACATGAGATCTGCAAACGTTATGGTTTTTTGGTCTTCGGGGAGGATGGGGAACATGAATATGTTTTTCGAATTTGAGCTCTATCTGAAATGAGCACTTTTCATGCTATAAGCAGTTTTTCCTAACAAATGCAAGATATAACATGGGCTATCTCCGCAAGGAAACATGAGATCTGCAAACGTTATGGTTTTTTGGTCTTCGGGGAGGATGGGGAACATGAATATGTTTTTGTTTTTCGAATTTGAGCTCGATCTGAAATGAGCACTTTTCATGCTCTAAGCAGTTTTTCCTAACAAATGCAAGATATAACATTGGCTATCTCCGCAAGGAAACATCAGATCTGCACAACTCATGGTTTTTTGGTCTTCGGGGAGGATGGGGAACATGAATATGTGATTGTTTTTCGAATTTGAGCTCTTTCTGCAATGGGCACTTTTCATACTATAAGCAGTTTTTCCTAACAAATGGAAGATATAACATGGGCTATCTCCGCAAGGAAACATGAGATCTGCAAAAGTAATGGTTTTTTGTTCTTCGGGGAGGATGGGGAACATGAATATGTGTTTGTTTTTCGAATTTGACCTCTATCTGAAATGAGCACTTTTCATGCTCTAAGCAGTTTTTCCTAACAAATGCAAGATATAACATTGGCTATCTCCGCAAGGAAACATCAGATCTGCACAACTCATGGTTTTTTGGTCTTCGGGGAGGATGGGGAACATGAATATGTGATTGTTTTTCGAATTTGAGCTCTTTCTGCAATGGGCACTTTTCATGCTATAAGCAGTTTATCCTAACAAATGCAAGATATAACATTGGCTATCTCCGCAAGGAAACATCAGATCTGCACAACTCATGGTTTTTTGGTCTTCGGGGAGGATGGGGAACATGAATATGTGTTTGTTTTTCGAATTTGAGATCTTTCTGCAATGGGCACTTTTCATACTATAAGCAGTTTTTCCTAACAAATGCAAGCTATTACATTGGCAATCTCCGCAAGGAAACATCAGATCTGCTCAACTCATGGTTTTTTGGTCTTCGGGGAGGAGGGGGAACATGAAAATGTGTTTGTTTTTCGAATTTGAGCTCTTTCTGCAATGGGCACTTTTCATACTATAAGCAGTTTTTCCTAACAAATGCATGATATAACATGGGCTATCTACGCAAGGAAACATGAGATCTGCAAACGTTATGGTTTTTTGGTCTTCGGGGAGGATGGGGAACATGAATATGTTTTTGTTTTTCGAATTTGAGCTCTATCAGAAATGAGCACTTTTCATGCTCTAAGCAGTTTTTCCTAACAAATGCAAGATATAACATTGGCTTTCTCCGCAAGGAAACATCAGATTTGCACAACTCATGGTTTTTTGGTCTTCGGGGAGGATGGGGAACATGAATATGTGATTGTTTTTCGAATTTGAGCTCTTTCTGCAATGGGCACTTTTCATACTATAAGCAGTTTTTCCTAACAAATGCAAGATATAACATGGGCTATCTCCGCAAGGAAACATGAGATCTGCAAAAGTTATTGTTTTTTGGTCTTCGGGGAGGATGGGGAACATGAATATGTTTTTGTTTTTCGAATTTGAGCTCTATCTGAAATGAGCACTTTTCATGCTCTAAGCAATTTTTCCTAACAAATGCAAGATATAACATTGGCTATCTCTGCAAGGAAACATCAGATCTGCACAACTCATGGTTTTTTGGTCTTCGGGGAGGATGGGGAACATGAATATGTGATTGTTTTTCGAATTTGAGCTCTTTCTGCAATGGGCACTTTTCATACTATAAGCAGTTTTTCCTAACAAATGCAAGATATAACATGGGCTATCTCCGAAAGGAAACATCAGATCTGCACAACTCATGGTTTTTTGGTCTTCGGGGAGGAGGGGGAACATGAATATGTGTTTGTTTTTCGAATTTGAGATCTTTCTGCAATGGGCACTTTTCATACTATAAGCAGTTTTTCCTAACAAATGCAAGATTTAACATTGGCTATCTCCGCAAGGAAACATCAGATCTGCTCAACCCATGGTTTTTTGGTCTTCGGGGAGGATGGGGAACATGAATATGTGTTTCTTTTTCGAATTTGAGCTCTTTCTGCAATGGGCACTTTTCATACTATAAGCAGTTTTTCCTAACAAATGCAAGATATAACATGGGCTATCTCCGCAAGGAAACATGAGATCTGCAAAAGTTATGGTTTTTTGTTCTTCGGGGAGGATGGGGAACATGAATATGTGTTTGTTTTTCGAATTTGACCTCTATCTGAAATGAGCACTTTTCATGCTCTAAGCAGTTTTTCCTAACAAATGCAAGATATAACATTGGCTATCTCCGCAAGGAAACATCAGATCTGCACAACTCATGGTTTTTTGGTCTTCGGGGAGGATGGGGAACATGAATATGTGTTTGTTTTTCGAATTTGAGCTCTTTCTGCAATGGGCACTTTTCATGCTATAAGCAGTTTTTCCTAACAAATGCAAGATATAACATTGGCAATCTCCGCAAGGAAACATCAGATCTGCTCAACTCATGGTTTTTTGGTCTTCGGGGAGGAGGGGGAACATGAATATGTGTTTGTTTTTCGAATTTGAGCTCTTTCTGCAATGGGCACTTTTCATACTATAAGCAGTTTTTCCTAACAAATGCATGATATAACATGGGCTATCTACGCAAGGAAACATGAGATCTGCAAATGTTATGGTTTTTTGGTCTTCGGGGAGGATGGGGAACATGAATATGTTTTTGTTTTTCGAATTTGAGCTCTATCTGAAATGAGCACTTTTCATGCTCTAAGCAGTTTTTCCTAACAAATGCAAGATATAACATTGGCTTTCTCCGCAAGGAAACATCAGATCTGCACAACTCATGGTTTTTTGGTCTTCGGGGAGGATGGGGAACATGAATATGTGATTGTTTTTCGAATTTGAGCTCTTTCTGCAATGGGCACTTTTCATACTATAAGCAGTTTTTCCTAACAAATGCAAGATATAACATGGGCTATCTCCGCAAGGAAACATGAGATCTGCAAAAGTTATTGTTTTTTGGTCTTCGGGGAGGATGGGGAACATGAATATGTTTTTGTTTTTCGAATTTGAGCTCTATCTGAAATGAGCACTTTTCATGCTCTAAGCAATTTTTCCTAACAAATGCAAGATATAACATGGGCTATCTCCGCAAGGAAACATGAGATCTGCAAAAGTTATGGTTTTTTGTTCTTCGGGGAGGATGGGGAACATGAATATGTGTTTGTTTTTCGAATTTGACCTCTATCTGAAATGAGCACTTTTCATGCTCTAAGCAGTTTTTCCTAACAAATGCAAGATATAACATTGGCTATCTCCGCAAGGAAACATCAGATCTGCACAACTCATGGTTTTTTGGTCTTCGGGAAGGATGGGGAACATGAATATGTGTTTGTTTTTCGAATTTGAGATCTTTCTGCAATGGGCACTTTTCATACTATAAGCAGTTTTTCCTAACAAATGCAAGATTTAACATTGGCTATCTCCGCAAGGAAACATCAGATCTGCTCAACCCATGGTTTTTTGGTCTTCGGGGAGGATGGGGAACATGAATATGTGTTTCTTTTTCGAATTTGAGCTCTTTCTGCAATGGGCACTTTTCATACTATAAGCAGTTTTTCCTAACAAATGCAAGATATAACATTGGCTATCTCCGCAAGGAAACATGAGATCTGCAAACGTTATTGTTTTTTGGTCTTCGGGGAGGATGGGGAACATGAATATGTTTTTGTTTTTCGAATTTGAGCTCTATCTGCAATGGGCACTTTTCATACTATAAGCAGTTTTTCCTAACAAATGCAAGATATAACATGGGCTATCTCCGCAAGGAAACATGAGATCTGCAAACGTTATGGTTTTTTGGTCTTCGGGGAGGATGGGGAACATGAATATGTTTTTGTTTTTCGAATTTGAGCTCTATCTGAAATGAGCACTTTTCATGCTATAAGCAGTTTTTCCTAACAAATGCAAGATATAACATGGGCTATCTCCGCAAGGAAACATGAGATCTGCAAACGTTATGGTTTTTTGGTCTTCGGGGAGGATGGGGAACATGAATATGTTTTTGTTTTTCGAATTTGAGCTCTATCTGAAATGAGCACTTTTCATGCTCTAAGCAGTTTTTCCTAACAAATGCAAGATATAACATTGGCTATCTCCGCAAGGAAACATCAGATCTGCACAACTCATGGTTTTTTGGTCTTCGGGGAGGATGGGGAACATGAATATGTGATTGTTTTTCGAATTTGAGCTCTTTCTGCAATGAGCACTTTTCATACTATAAGCAGTTTTTCCTAACAAATGCAAGATATAACATGGGCTATCTCCGCAAGGAAACATGAGATCTGCAAAAGTAATGGTTTTTTGTTCTTCGGGGAGGATGGGGAACATGAATATGTGTTTGTTTTTCGAATTTGACCTCTATCTGAAATGAGCACTTTTCATGCTCTAAGCAGTTTTTCCTAACAAATGCAAGATATAACATTGGCTATCTCCGCAAGGAAACATCAGATCTGCACAACTCATGGTTTTTTGGTCTTCGGGGAGGATGGGGAACATGAATATGTGATTGTTTTTCGAATTTGAGCTCTTTCTGCAATGGGCACTTTTCATGCTATAAGCAGTTTTTCCTAACAAATGCAAGATATAACATTGGCTATCTCCGCAAGGAAACATCAGATCTGCACAACTCATGGTTTTTTGGTCTTCGGGAAGGATGGGGAACATGAATATGTGTTTGTTTTTCGAATTTGAGATCTTTCTGCAATGGGCACTTTTCATACTATAAGCAGTTTTTCCTAACAAATGCAAGCTATTACATTGGCAATCTCCGCAAGGAAACATCAGATCTGCTCAACTCATGGTTTTTTGGTCTTCGGGGAGGAGGGGGAACATGAATATGTGTTTGTTTTTCGAATTTGAGATCTTTCTGCAATGGGCACTTTTCATACTATAAGCAGTTTTTCCTAACAAATGCAAGCTATTACATTGGCAATCTCCGCAAGGAAACATCAGATCTGCTCAACTCATGGTTTTTTGGTCTTCGGGGAGGAGGGGGAACATGAATATGTGTTTGTTTTTCGAATTTGAGATCTTTCTGCAATGGGCACTTTTCATACTATAAGCAGTTTTTCCTAACAAATGCAAGATTTAACATTGGCTATCTCCGCAAGGAAACATCAGATCTGCTCAACCCATGGTTTTTTGGTCTTCGGGGAGGATGGGGAACATGAATATGTGTTTCTTTTTCGAATTTGAGCTCTTTCTGCAATGGGCACTTTTCATACTATAAGCAGTTTTTCCTAACAAATGCAAGATATAACATGGGCTATCTCCGCAAGGAAACATGAGATCTGCAAACGTTATTGTTTTTTGGTCTTCGGGGAGGATGGGGAACATGAATATGTTTTTGTTTTTCGAATTTGAGCTCTATCTGCAATGGGCACTTTTCATACTATAAGCAGTTTTTCCTAACAAATGCAAGATATAACATGGGCTATCTCCGCAAGGAAACATGAGATCTGCAAACGTTATGGTTTTTTGGTCTTCGGGGAGGATGGGGAACATGAATATGTTTTTGTTTTTCGAATTTGAGCTCTATCTGAAATGAGCACTTTTCATGCTCTAAGCAGTTTTTCCTAACAAATGCAAGATATAACATTGGCTATCTCCGCAAGGAAACATCAGATCTGCACAACTCATGGTTTTTTGGTCTTCGGGGAGGATGGGGAACATGAATATGTGATTGTTTTTCGAATTTGAGCTCTTTCTGCAATGGGCACTTTTCATATATTAAGCAGTTTTTCCTAACAAATGCAAGATATAACATGGGCTATCTCCGCAAGGAAACATGAGATCTGCAAAAGTAATGGATTTTGTTCTTCGGGGAGGATGGGGAACATGAATATGTGTTTGTTTTTCGAATTTGACCTCTATCTGAAATGAGCACTTTTCATGCTCTAAGCAGTTTTTCCTAACAAATGCAAGATATAACATTAGCTATCTCCACAAGGAAACATCAGATCTGCACAACTCATGGTTTTTTGGTCTTCGGGGAGGATGGGGAACATGAATATGTGATTGTTTTTCGAATTTGAGCTCTTTCTGCAATGGGCACTTTTCATGCTATAAGCAGTTTTTCCTAACAAATGCAAGATATAACATTGGCTATCTCCGCAAGGAAACATCAGATCTGCACAACTCATGGTTTCTTGGTCTTCGGGGAGGATGGGGAACATGAATATGTGTTTGTTTTTCGAATTTGAGCTCTTTCTGCAATGGGCACTTTTCATGCTATAAGCAGTTTTTCCTAACAAATGCAAGATATAACATTGGCTATCTCCGCAAGGAAACATCAGATCTGCACAACTCATGGTTTCTTGGTCTTCGGGGAGGATGGGGAACATGAATATGTGTTTGTTTTTCGAATTTGAGATCTTTCTCCAATGGGCACTTTTCATACTATAAGCAGTTTTTCCTAACAAATGCAAGCTATTACATTGGCAATCTCCGCAAGGAAACATCAGATCTGCTCAACTCATCGTTTTTTGGTCTTCGGGGAGGAGGGGGAACATGAATATGTGTTTGTTTTTCGAATTTGAGCTCTTTCTGCAATGGGCACTTTTCATACTATAAGCAGTTTTTCCTAACAAATGCATGATATAACATGGGCTATCTACGCAAGGAAACATGAGATCTGCAAACGGTATGGTTTTTTGTTCTTCGGGGAGGATGGGGAACATGAATATGTGTTTGTTTTTCGAATTTGACCTCTATCTGAAATGAGCACTTTTCATGCTCTAAGCAGTTTTTCCTAACAAATGCAAGATATAACATTGGCTATCTCCGCAAGGAAACATCAGATCTGCACAACTCATGGTTTTTTGGTCTTCGGGAAGGATGGGGAACATGAATATGTGTTTGTTTTTCGAATTTGAGATCTTTCTGCAATGGGCACTTTTCATACTATAAGCAGTTTTTCCTAACAAATGCAAGATTTAACATTGGCTATCTCCGCAAGGAAACATCAGATCTGCTCAACCCATGGTTTTTTGGTCTTCGGGGAGGATGGGGAACATGAATATGTGTTTCTTTTTCGAATTTGAGCTCTTTCTGCAATGGGCACTTTTCATACTATAAGCAGTTTTTCCTAACAAATGCAAGATATAACATTGGCTATCTCCGCAAGGAAACATGAGATCTGCAAACGTTATTGTTTTTTGGTCTTCGGGGAGGATGGGGAACATGAATATGTTTTTGTTTTTCGAATTTGAGCTCTATCTGCAATGGGCACTTTTCATACTATAAGCAGTTTTTCCTAACAAATGCAAGATATAACATGGGCTATCTCCGCAAGGAAACATGAGATCTGCAAACGTTATGGTTTTTTGGTCTTCGGGGAGGATGGGGAACATGAATATGTTTTTGTTTTTCGAATTTGAGCTCTATCTGAAATGAGCACTTTTCATGCTATAAGCAGTTTTTCCTAACAAATGCAAGATATAACATGGGCTATCTCCGCAAGGAAACATGAGATCTGCAAACGTTATGGTTTTTTGGTCTTCGGGGAGGATGGGGAACATGAATATGTTTTTGTTTTTCGAATTTGAGCTCTATCTGAAATGAGCACTTTTCATGCTCTAAGCAGTTTTTCCTAACAAATGCAAGATATAACATTGGCTATCTCCGCAAGGAAACATCAGATCTGCACAACTCATGGTTTTTTGGTCTTCGGGGAGGATGGGGAACATGAATATGTGATTGTTTTTCGAATTTGAGCTCTTTCTGCAATGAGCACTTTTCATACTATAAGCAGTTTTTCCTAACAAATGCAAGATATAACATGGGCTATCTCCGCAAGGAAACATGAGATCTGCAAAAGTAATGGTTTTTTGTTCTTCGGGGAGGATGGGGAACATGAATATGTGTTTGTTTTTCGAATTTGACCTCTATCTGAAATGAGCACTTTTCATGCTCTAAGCAGTTTTTCCTAACAAATGCAAGATATAACATTGGCTATCTCCGCAAGGAAACATCAGATCTGCACAACTCATGGTTTTTTGGTCTTCGGGGAGGATGGGGAACATGAATATGTGATTGTTTTTCGAATTTGAGCTCTTTCTGCAATGGGCACTTTTCATGCTATAAGCAGTTTTTCCTAACAAATGCAAGATATAACATTGGCTATCTCCGCAAGGAAACATCAGATCTGCACAACTCATGGTTTTTTGGTCTTCGGGAAGGATGGGGAACATGAATATGTGTTTGTTTTTCGAATTTGAGATCTTTCTGCAATGGGCACTTTTCATACTATAAGCAGTTTTTCCTAACAAATGCAAGCTATTACATTGGCAATCTCCGCAAGGAAACATCAGATCTGCTCAACTCATGGTTTTTTGGTCTTCGGGGAGGAGGGGGAACATGAATATGTGTTTGTTTTTCGAATTTGAGATCTTTCTGCAATGGGCACTTTTCATACTATAAGCAGTTTTTCCTAACAAATGCAAGCTATTACATTGGCAATCTCCGCAAGGAAACATCAGATCTGCTCAACTCATGGTTTTTTGGTCTTCGGGGAGGAGGGGGAACATGAATATGTGTTTGTTTTTCGAATTTGAGATCTTTCTGCAATGGGCACTTTTCATACTATAAGCAGTTTTTCCTAACAAATGCAAGATTTAACATTGGCTATCTCCGCAAGGAAACATCAGATCTGCTCAACCCATGGTTTTTTGGTCTTCGGGGAGGATGGGGAACATGAATATGTGTTTCTTTTTCGAATTTGAGCTCTTTCTGCAATGGGCACTTTTCATACTATAAGCAGTTTTTCCTAACAAATGCATGATATAACATGGGCTATCTACGCAAGGAAACATGAGATCTGCAAACGGTATGGTTTTTTGGTCTTTGGGGAGGATGGGGAACATGAATATGTTTTTGTTTTTCGAATTTGAGCTCTATCTGAAATGAGCACTTTTCATGCTCTAAGCAGTTTTTCCTAACAAATGCAAGATATAACATTGGCTTTCTCCGCAAGGAAACATCAGATCTGCTCAACTCATGGTTTTTTGGTCTTCGGGGAGGAGGGGGAACATGAATATGTGTTTGTTTTTCGAATTTGAGCTCTTTCTGCAATGGGCACTTTTCATACTATAAGCAGTTTTTCCTAACAAATGCATGATATAACATGGGCTATCTACGCAAGGAAACATGAGATCTGCAAACGTTATGGTTTTTTGGTCTTCGGGGAGGATGGGGAACATGAATATGTTTTTGTTTTTCGAATTTGAGCTCTATCTGAAATGAGCACTTTTCATGCTCTAAGCAGTTTTTCCTAACAAATGCAAGATATAACATTGGCTTTCTCCGCAAGGAAACATCAGATCTGCACAACTCATGGTTTTTTGGTCTTCGGGGAGGATGGGGAACATGAATATGTGATTGTTTTTCGAATTTGAGCTCTTTCTGCAATGGGCACTTTTCATGCTATAAGCAGTTTTTCCTAACAAATGCAAGATATAACATTGGCTATCTCCGCAAGGAAACATCAGATCTGCACAACTCATGGTTTCTTGGTCTTCGGGGAGGATGGGGAACATGAATATGTGTTTGTTTTTCGAATTTGAGATCTTTCTGCAATGGGCACTTTTCATACTATAAGCAGTTTTTCCTAACAAATGCAAGATATAACATGGGCTATCTCCGCAAGGAAACATGAGATCTGCAAAAGTTATGGTTTTTTGTTCTTCGGGGAGGATGGGGAACATGAATATGTGTTTGTTTTTCGAATTTGACCTCTATCTGAAATGAGCACTTTTCATGCTCTAAGCAGTTTTTCCTAACAAATGCAAGATATAACATTGGCTCTCTCCGCAAGGAAACATCAGATCTGCACAACTCATGGTTTTTTGGTCTTCGGGAAGGATGGGGAACATGAATATGTCATTGTTTTTCGAATTTGAGCTCTTTCTGCAATGGGCACTTTTCATGCTATAAGCAGTTTTTCCTAACAAATGCAAGATATAACATTGGCTATCTCCACAAGGAAACATCAGATCTGCACAACTCATGGTTTCTTGGTCTTCGGGGAGGATGGGGAACATGAATATGTGTTTGTTTTTCGAATTTGAGATCTTTCTCCAATGGGCACTTTTCATACTATAAGCAGTTTTTCCTAACAAATGCAAGCTATTACATTGGCAATCTCCGCAAGGAAACATCAGATCTGCTCAACTCATCGTTTTTTGGTCTTCGGAGAGGAGGGGGAACATGAATATGTGTTTGTTTTTCGAATTTGAGCTCTTTCTGCAATGGGCACTTTTCATACTATAAGCAGTTTTTCCTAACAAATGCATGATATAACATGGGCTATCTACGTAAGGAAACATGAGATCTGCAAACGTTATGGTTTTTTGGTCTTCGGGGAGGATGGGGAACATGAATATGTTTTTGTTTTTCGAATTTGAGCTCTATCTGAAATGAGCACTTTTCATGCTCTAAGCAGTTTTTCCTAACAAATGCAAGATATAACATTGGCTTTCTCCGCAAGGAAACATCAGATCTGCTCAGCTCATGGTTTTTTGTCTTCGGGGAGGATGGGGAACATGAATATGTGTTTGTTTTTCGAATTTGAGCTCTTTCTGCAATGGGCACTTTTCATACTATAAGCAGTTTTTCCTAACAAATGCATGATATAACATGGGCTATCTACGCAAGGAAACATGAGATCTGCAAACGTTATGGTTTTTTGGTCTTCGGGGAGGATGGGGAACATGAATATGTTTTTGTTTTTCGAATTTGAGCTCTATCTGAAATGAGCACTTTTCATGCTCTAAGCAGTTTTTCCTAACAAATGCAAGATATAACATTGGCTTTCTCCGCAAGGAAACATCAGATCTGCACAACTCATGGTTTTTTGGTCTTCGGGGAGGATGGGGAACATGAATATGTGATTGTTTTTCGAATTTGAGCTCTTTCTGCAATGGGCACTTTTCATGCTATAAGCAGTTTTTCCTAACAAATGCAAGATATAACATTGGCTATCTCCGCAAGGAAACATCAGATCTGCACAACTCATGGTTTCTTGGTCTTTGGGGAGGATGGGGAACATGAATATGTGTTTGTTTTTCGAATTTGAGATCTTTCTGCAATGGGCACTTTTCATACTATAAGCAGTTTTTCCTAACAAATGCAAGCTATTACATTGGCAATCTCCGCAAGGAAACATCAGATCTGCTCAACTCATGGTTTTTTGGTCTTCGGGGAGGAGGGGGAACATGAATATGTGTTTGTTTTTCGAATTTGAGCTCTTTCTGCAATGGGCACTTTTCATACTATAAGCAGTTTTTCCTAACAAATGCATGATATAACATGGGCTATCTACGCAAGGAAACATGAGATCTGCAAACGTTATGGTTTTTTGGTCTTCGGGGAGGATGGGGAACATGAATATGTTTTTGTTTTTCGAATTTGAGCTCTATCTGAAATGAGCACTTTTCATGCTCTAAGCAGTTTTTCCTAACAAATGCAAGATATAACATTGGCTTTCTCCGCAAGGAAACATCAGATGTGCACAACTCATGGTTTTTTGGTCTTCAGGGAGGATGGGGAACATGAATATGTGATTGTTTTTCGAATTTGAGATCTTTCTGCAATGGGCACTTTTCATACTATAAGCAGGTTTTCCTAACAAATGCAAGATATAACATGGGCTATCTCCGCAAGGAAACATGAGATCTACAAAAGTTATGGTTTTTTGTTCTTCGGGGAGGATGGGGAACATGAATATGTGTTTGTTTTTCGAATTTGACCTCTATCTGAAATGAGCACTTTTCATGCTCTAAGCAGTTTTTCCTAACAAATGCAAGATATAACATTGGCTCTCTCCGCAAGGAAACATCAGATCTGCACAACTCATGGTTTTTTGGTCTTCGGGAAGGATGGGGAACATGAATATGTGATTGTTTTTCGAATTTGAGCTATTTCTGCAATGGGCACTTTTCATGCTATAAGCAGTTTTTCCTAACAAATGCAAGATATAACATTGGCTATCTCCGCAAGGAAACATCAGATCTGCACAACTCATGGTTTTTTGGTCTTCGGGGAGGATGGGGAACATGAATATGTGTTTGTTTTTCGAATTTGAGATATTTCTGCAATGGGCACTTTTCATACTATAAGCAGTTTTTCCTAACAAATGCAAGATATAACATGGGCTATCTCCGCAAGGAAACATGAGATCTGCAAACGTTATGGTTTTTTGGTCTTCGGGGAGGATGGGGAACATGAATATGTTTTTGTTTTTCGAATTTGAGCTCTATCTGAAATGAGCACTTTTCATGCTCTAAGCAGTTTTTCCTAACAAATGCAAGATATAACATTGGCTTTCTCCGCAAGGAAACATCAGATCTGCACAACTCATGGTTTTTTGGTCTTCGGGGAGGATGGGGAACATGAATATGTGATTGTTTTTCGAATTTGAGCTCTTTCTGCAATGGGCACTTTTCATGCTATAAGCAGTTTTTCCTAACAAATGCAAGATATAACATTGGCTATCTCCGCAAGGAAACATCAGATCTGCACAACTCATGGTTTCTTGGTCTTTGGGGAGGATGGGGAACATGAATATGTGTTTGTTTTTCGAATTTGAGATCTTTCTGCAATGGGCACTTTTCATACTATAAGCAGTTTTTCCTAACAAATGCAAGCTATTACATTGGCAATCTCCGCAAGGAAACATCAGATCTGCTCAACTCATGGTTTTTTGGTCTTCGGGGAGGAGGGGGAACATGAATATGTGTTTGTTTTTCGAATTTGAGCTCTTTCTGCAATGGGCACTTTTCATACTATAAGCAGTTTTTCCTAACAAATGCATGATATAACATGGGCTATCTACGCAAGGAAACATGAGATCTGCAAACGTTATGGTTTTTTGGTCTTCGGGGAGGATGGGGAACATGAATATGTTTTTGTTTTTCGAATTTGAGCTCTATCTGAAATGAGCACTTTTCATGCTCTAAGCAGTTTTTCCTAACAAATGCAAGATATAACATTGGCTTTCTCCGCAAGGAAACATCAGATGTGCACAACTCATGGTTTTTTGGTCTTCAGGGAGGATGGGGAACATGAATATGTGATTGTTTTTCGAATTTGAGATCTTTCTGCAATGGGCACTTTTCATACTATAAGCAGTTTTTCCTAACAAATGCAAGATATAACATGGGCTATCTCCGCAAGGAAACATGAGATCTACAAAAGTTATGGTTTTTTGTTCTTCGGGGAGGATGGGGAACATGAATATGTGTTTGTTTTTCGAATTTGACCTCTATCTGAAATGAGCACTTTTCATGCTCTAAGCAGTTTTTCCTAACAAATGCAAGATATAACATTGGCTATCTCCGCAAGGAAACATCAGATCTGCACAACTCATGGTTTTTTGGTCTTCGGGGAGGATGGGGAACATGAATATGTGTTTGTTTTTCGAATTTGAGATATTTCTGCAATGGGCACTTTTCATACTATAAGCAGTTTTTCCTAACAAATGCAAGATATAACATGGGCTATCTCCGCAAGGAAACATGAGATCTGCAAACGTTATGGTTTTTTGGTCTTCGGGGAGGATGGGGAACATGAATATGTTTTTGTTTTACGAATTTGAGCTCTATCTGAAATGAGCACTTTTCATGCTCTAAGCAGTTTTTCCTAACAAATGCAAGATATAACATTGGCTATCTCCGCAAGGAAACATCAGATCTGCACAACTCATGGTTTTTTGGTCTTCGGGGAGGATGGGGAACATGAATATGTGATTGTTTTTCGAATTTGAGCTCTTTCTGCAATGGGCACTTTTCATGCTATAAGCAGTTTTTCCTAACAAATGCAAGATATAACATTGGCTATCTCCGCAAGGAAACATCAGATCTGCACAACTCATGGTTTCTTGGTCTTCGGGGAGGATGGGGAACATGAATATGTGTTTGTTTTTCGAATTTGAGATCTTTCTCCAATGGGCACTTTTCATACTATAAGCAGTTTTTCCTAACAAATGCAAGCTATTACATTGGCAATCTCCGCAAGGAAACATCAGATCTGCTCAACTCATCGTTTTTTGGTCTTCGGGGAGGAGGGGGAACATGAATATGTGTTTGTTTTTCGAATTTGAGCTCTTTCTGCAATGGGCACTTTTCATACTATAAGCAGTTTTTCCTAACAAATGCATGATATAACATGGGCTATCTACGCAAGGAAACATGAGATCTGCAAACGGTATGGTTTTTTGGTCTTCGGGGAGGATGGGGAACATGAATATGTTTTTGTTTTTCGAATTTGAGCTCTATCTGAAATGAGCACTTTTCATGCTCTAAGCAGTTTTTCCTAACAAATGCAAGATATAACATTGGCTTTCTCCGCAAGGAAACATCAGATCTGCTCAACTCATGGTTTTTTGGTCTTCGGGGAGGAGGGGGAACATGAATATGTGTTTGTTTTTCGAATTTGAGCTCTTTCTGCAATGGGCACTTTTCATACTATAAGCAGTTTTTCCTAACAAATGCATGATATAACATGGGCTATCTACGCAAGGAAACATGAGATCTGCAAACGTTATGGTTTTTTGGTCTTCGGGGAGGATGGGGAACATGAATATGTTTTTGTTTTTCGAATTTGAGCTCTATCTGAAATGAGCACTTTTCATGCTCTAAGCAGTTTTTCCTAACAAATGCAAGATATAACATTGGCTTTCTCCGCAAGGAAACATCAGATCTGCACAACTCATGGTTTTTTGGTCTTCAGGGAGGATGGGGAACATGAATATGTGATTGTTTTTCGAATTTGAGATCTTTCTGCAATGGGCACTTTTCATACTATAAGCAGTTTTTCCTAACAAATGCAAGATATAACATGGGCTATCTCCGCAAGGAAACATGAGATCTGCAAAAGTTATGGTTTTTTGTTCTTCGGGGAGGATGGGGAACATGAATATGTGTTTGTTTTTCGAATTTGACCTCTATCTGAAATGAGCACTTTTCATGCTCTAAGCAGTTTTTCCTAACAAATGCAAGATATAACATTGGCTCTCTCCGCAAGGAAACATCAGATCTGCACAACTCATGGTTTTTTGGTCTTCGGGAAGGATGGGGAACATGAATATGTGATTGTTTTTCGAATTTGAGCTATTTCTGCAATGGGCACTTTTCATGCTATAAGCAGTTTTTCCTAACAAATGCAAGATATAACATTGGCTATCTCCGCAAGGAAACATCAGATCTGCACAACTCATGGTTTTTTGGTCTTCGGGGAGGATGGGGAACATGAATATGTGTTTGTTTTTCGAATTTGAGATCTTTCTGCAATGGGCAATTTTCATACTATAAGCAGTTTTTCCTAAAAAATGCAAGCTATTACATTGGCAATCTCCGCAAGGAAACATCAGATCTGCTCAACTCATGGTTTTTTGGTCTTCGGGGAGGAGGGGGAACATGAATATGTGTTTGTTTTTCGAATTTGAGCTCTTTCTGCAATGGGCACTTTTCATACTATAAGCAGTTTTTCCTAACAAATGCATGATATAACATGGGCTATCTACGCAAGGAAACATGAGATCTGCAAACGTTATGGTTTTTTGGTCTTCGGGGAGGATGGGAAACATGAATATGTTTTTGTTTTTCGAATTTGAGCTCTATCTGAAATGAGCACTTTTCATGCTCTAAGCAGTTTTTCCTAACAAATGCAAGATATAACATTGGCTTTCTCCGCAAGGAAACATCAGATCTGCACAACTCATGGTTTTTTGGTCTTCAGGGAGGATGGGGAACATGAATATGTGATTGTTTTTCGAATTTGAGATCTTTCTGCAATGGGCACTTTTCATACTATAAGCAGTTTTTCCTAACAAATGCAAGATATAACATGGGCTATCTCCGCAAGGAAACATGAGATCTGCAAAAGTTATGGTTTTTTGTTCTTCGGGGAGGATGGGGAACATGAATATGTGTTTGTTTTTCGAATTTGACCTCTATCTGAAATGAGCACTTTTCATGCTCTAAGCAGTTTTTCCTAACAAATGCAAGATATAACATTGGCTCTCTCCGCAAGGAAACATCAGATCTGCACAACTCATGGTTTTTTGGTCTTCGGGAAGGATGGGGAACATGAATATGTGATTGTTTTTCGAATTTGAGCTATTTCTGCAATGGGCACTTTTCATGCTATAAGCAGTTTTTCCTAACAAATGCAAGATATAACATTGGCTATCTCCGCAAGGAAACATCAGATCTGCACAACTCATGGTTTTTTGGTCTTCGGGGAGGATGGGGAACATGAATATGTGTTTGTTTTTCGAATTTGAGATCTTTCTGCAATGGGCAATTTTCATACTATAAGCAGTTTTTCCTAAAAAATGCAAGCTATTACATTGGCAATCTCCGCAAGGAAACATCAGATCTGCTCAACTCATGGTTTTTTGGTCTTCGGGGAGGAGGGGGAACATGAATATGTGTTTGTTTTTCGAATTTGAGCTCTTTCTGCAATGGGCACTTTTCATACTATAAGCAGTTTTTCCTAACAAATGCAAGCTATTACATTGGCAATCTGCGCAAGGAAACATCAGATCTGCTCAACTCATGGTTTTTTGGTCTTCGGGGAGGAGGGGGAACATGAATATGTGTTTGTTTTTCGAATTTGAGATCTTTCTGCAATGGGCACTTTTCATACTATAAGCAGTTTTTCCTAACAAATGCAAGATTTAACATTGGCTATCTCCGCAAGGAAACATCAGATCTGCTCAACCCATGGTTTTTTGGTCTTCGGGGAGGATGGGGAACATGAATATGTGTTTCTTTTTCGAATTTGAACTCTTTCTGCAATGGGCACTTTTCATACTATAAGCAGTTTTTCCTAACAAATGCAAGATATAACATGGGCTATCTCCGCAAGGAAACATGAGATCTGCAAACGTTATTGTTTTTTGGTCTTCGGGGAGGATGGGGAACATGAATATGTGTTTGTTTTTCGAATTTGAGCTCTATCTGCAATGGGCACTTTTCATACTATAAGCAGTTTTTCCTAACAAATGCAAGATATAACATGGGCTATCTCCGCAAGGAAACATGAGATCTGCAAACGTTATGGTTTTTTGGTCTTCGGGGAGGATGGGGAACATGAATATGTTTTTGTTTTTCGAATTTGAGCTCTATCTGAAATGAGCACTTTTCATGCTCTAAGCAGTTTTTCCTAACAAATGCAAGATATAACATTGGCTATCTCCGCAAGGAAACTTCAGATCTGCACAACTCATGGTTTTTTGGTCTTCGGGGAGGATGGGGAACATGAATATGTGATTGTTTTTCGAATTTGAGCTCTTTCTGCAATGGGCACTTTTCATACTATAAGCAGTTTTTCCTAACAAATGCAAGATATAACATGGGCTATCTCCGCAAGGAAACATGAGATCTGCAAAAGTAATGGTTTTTTGTTCTTCGGGGAGGATGGGGAACATGAATATGTGTTTGTTTTTCGAATTTGACCTCTATCTGAAATGAGCACTTTTCATGCTCTAAGCAGTTTTTCCTAACAAATGCAAGATATAACATTGGCTATCTCCGCAAGGAAACATCAGATCTGCACAACTCATGGTTTTTTGGTCTTCGGGGAGGATGGGGAACATGAATATGTGATTGTTTTTCGAATTTGAGCTCTTTCTGCAATGGGCACTTTTCATGCTATAAGCAGTTTTTCCTAACAAATGCAAGATATAACATTGGCTATCTCCGCAAGGAAACATCAGATCTGCACAACTCATGGTTTTTTGGTCTTCGGGGAGGAGGGGGAACATGAATATGTGTTTGTTTTTCGAATTTGAGCTCTTTCTGCAATGGGCACTTTTCATACTATAAGCAGTTTTTCCTAACAAATGCATGATATAACATGGGCTATCTCCGCAAGGAAACATGAGATCTGCAAACGTTATGGTTTTTTGGTCTTCGGGGAGGATGGGGAACATGAATATGTTTTTCGAATTTGAGCTCTATCTGAAATGAGCACTTTTCATGCTATAAGCAGTTTTTCCTAACAAATGCAAGATATAACATGGGCTATCTCCGCAAGGAAACATGAGATCTGCAAACGTTATGGTTTTTTGGTCTTCGGGGAGGATGGGGAACATGAATATGTTTTTGTTTTTCGAATTTGAGCTCTATCTGAAATGAGCACTTTTCATGCTCTAAGCAGTTTTTCCTAACAAATGCAAGATATAACATTGGCTATCTCCGCAAGGAAACATCAGATCTGCACAACTCATGGTTTTTTGGTCTTCGGGGAGGATGGGGAACATGAATATGTGATTGTTTTTCGAATTTGAGCTCTTTCTGCAATGGGCACTTTTCATACTATAAGCAGTTTTTCCTAACAAATGGAAGATATAACATGGGCTATCTCCGCAAGGAAACATGAGATCTGCAAAAGTAATGGTTTTTTGTTCTTCGGGGAGGATGGGGAACATGAATATGTGTTTGTTTTTCGAATTTGACCTCTATCTGAAATGAGCACTTTTCATGCTCTAAGCAGTTTTTCCTAACAAATGCAAGATATAACATTGGCTCTCTCCACAAGGAAACATCAGATCTGCACAACTCATGGTTTTTTGGTCTTCGGGAAGGATGGGGAACATGAATATGTGATTGTTTTTCGAATTTGAGCTATTTCTGCAATGGGCACTTTTCATGCTATAAGCAGTTTTTCCTAACAAATGCAAGATATAATATTGGCTATCTCCGCAAGGAAACATCAGATCTGCACAACTCATGGTTTTTTGGTCTTCGGGGAGGATGGGGAACATGAATATGTGTTTGTTTTTCGAATTTGAGATCTTTCTGCAATGGGCACTTTTCATACTATAAGCAGTTTTTCCTAAAAAATGCAAGCTATTACATTGGCAATCTCCGCAAGGAAACATCAGATCTGCTAAACTCATGGTTTTTTGGTCTTCGGGGAGGAGGGGGAACATGAATATGTGTTTGTTTTTCGAATTTGAGCTCTTTCTGCAATGGGCACTTTTCATACTATAAGCAGTTTTTCCTAACAAATGCATGATATAACATGGGCTATCTCCGCAAGGAAACATCAGATCTGCTCAACTCATGGTTTTTTGGTCTTCGGGGAGGAGGGGGAACATGAATATGTGTTTGTTTTTCGAATTTGAGCTCTTTCTGCAATGGGCACTTTTCATACTATAAGCAGTTTTTCCTAACAAATGCAAGATATAACATGGGCTATCTCCGCAAGGAAACATGAGATCTGCAAAAGTAATGGTTTTTTGTTCTTCGGGGAGGATGGGGAACATGAATATGTGTTTGTTTTTCGAATTTGACCTCTATCTGAAATGAGCACTTTTCATGCTCTAAGCAGTTTTTCCTAACAAATGCAAGATATAACATTGGCTATCTCCGCAAGGAAACATCAGATCTGCACAACTCATGGTTTTTTGGTCTTCGGGGAGGATGGGGAACATGAATATGTGATTGTTTTTCGAATTTGAGCTCTTTCTGCAATGGGCACTTTTCATGCTATAAGCAGTTTTTCCTAACAAATGCAAGATATAACATTGGCTATCTCCGCAAGGAAACATCAGATCTGCACAACTCATGGTTTTTTGGTCTTCGGGGAGGAGGGGGAACATGAATATGTGTTTGTTTTTCGAATTTGAGCTCTTTCTGCAATGGGCACTTTTCATACTATAAGCAGTTTTTCCTAACAAATGCATGATATAACATGGGCTATCTCCGCAAGGAAACATGAGATCTGCAAACGTTATGGTTTTTTGGTCTTCGGGGAGGATGGGGAACATGAATATGTTTTTCGAATTTGAGCTCTATCTGAAATGAGCACTTTTCATGCTATAAGCAGTTTTTCCTAACAAATGCAAGATATAACATGGGCTATCTCCGCAAGGAAACATGAGATCTGCAAACGTTATGGTTTTTTGGTCTTCGGGGAGGATGGGGAACATGAATATGTTTTTGTTTTTCGAATTTGAGCTCTATCTGAAATGAGCACTTTTCATGCTCTAAGCAGTTTTTCCTAACAAATGCAAGATATAACATTGGCTATCTCCGCAAGGAAACATCAGATCTGCACAACTCATGGTTTTTTGGTCTTCGGGAAGGATGGGGAACATGAATATGTGATTGTTTTTCGAATTTGAGCTATTTCTGCAATGGGCACTTTTCATGCTATAAGCAGTTTTTCCTAACAAATGCAAGATATAACATTGGCTATCTCCGCAAGGAAACATCAGATCTGCACAACTCATGGTTTTTTGGTCTTCGGGGAGGATGGGGAACATGAATATGTGTTTGTTTTTCGAATTTGAGATCTTTCTGCAATGGGCAATTTTCATACTATAAGCAGTTTTTCCTAAAAAATGCAAGCTATTACATTGGCAATCTCCGCAAGGAAACATCAGATCTGCTCAACTCATGGTTTTTTGGTCTTCGGGGAGGAGGGGGAACATGAATATGTGTTTGTTTTTCGAATTTGAGCTCTTTCTGCAATGGGCACTTTTCATACTATAAGCAGTTTTTCCTAACAAATGCAAGCTATTACATTGGCAATCTGCGCAAGGAAACATCAGATCTGCTCAACTCATGGTTTTTTGGTCTTCGGGGAGGAGGGGGAACATGAATATGTGTTTGTTTTTCGAATTTGAGATCTTTCTGCAATGGGCACTTTTCATACTATAAGCAGTTTTTCCTAACAAATGCAAGATTTAACATTGGCTATCTCCGCAAGGAAACATCAGATCTGCTCAACCCATGGTTTTTTGGTCTTCGGGGAGGATGGGGAACATGAATATGTGTTTCTTTTTCGAATTTGAACTCTTTCTGCAATGGGCACTTTTCATACTATAAGCAGTTTTTCCTAACAAATGCAAGATATAACATGGGCTATCTCCGCAAGGAAACATGAGATCTGCAAACGTTATTGTTTTTTGGTCTTCGGGGAGGATGGGGAACATGAATATGTGTTTGTTTTTCGAATTTGAGCTCTATCTGCAATGGGCACTTTTCATACTATAAGCAGTTTTTCCTAACAAATGCAAGATATAACATGGGCTATCTCCGCAAGGAAACATGAGATCTGCAAACGTTATGGTTTTTTGGTCTTCGGGGAGGATGGGGAACATGAATATGTTTTTGTTTTTCGAATTTGAGCTCTATCTGAAATGAGCACTTTTCATGCTCTAAGCAGTTTTTCCTAACAAATGCAAGATATAACATTGGCTATCTCCGCAAGGAAACTTCAGATCTGCACAACTCATGGTTTTTTGGTCTTCGGGGAGGATGGGGAACATGAATATGTGATTGTTTTTCGAATTTGAGCTCTTTCTGCAATGGGCACTTTTCATACTATAAGCAGTTTTTCCTAACAAATGCAAGATATAACATGGGCTATCTCCGCAAGGAAACATGAGATCTGCAAAAGTAATGGTTTTTTGTTCTTCGGGGAGGATGGGGAACATGAATATGTGTTTGTTTTTCGAATTTGACCTCTATCTGAAATGAGCACTTTTCATGCTCTAAGCAGTTTTTCCTAACAAATGCAAGATATAACATTGGCTATCTCCGCAAGGAAACATCAGATCTGCACAACTCATGGTTTTTTGGTCTTCGGGGAGGATGGGGAACATGAATATGTGATTGTTTTTCGAATTTGAGCTCTTTCTGCAATGGGCACTTTTCATGCTATAAGCAGTTTTTCCTAACAAATGCAAGATATAACATTGGCTATCTCCGCAAGGAAACATCAGATCTGCACAACTCATGGTTTTTTGGTCTTCGGGGAGGAGGGGGAACATGAATATGTGTTTGTTTTTCGAATTTGAGCTCTTTCTGCAATGGGCACTTTTCATACTATAAGCAGTTTTTCCTAACAAATGCATGATATAACATGGGCTATCTCCGCAAGGAAACATGAGATCTGCAAACGTTATGGTTTTTTGGTCTTCGGGGAGGATGGGGAACATGAATATGTTTTTCGAATTTGAGCTCTATCTGAAATGAGCACTTTTCATGCTATAAGCAGTTTTTCCTAACAAATGCAAGATATAACATGGGCTATCTCCGCAAGGAAACATGAGATCTGCAAACGTTATGGTTTTTTGGTCTTCGGGGAGGATGGGGAACATGAATATGTTTTTGTTTTTCGAATTTGAGCTCTATCTGAAATGAGCACTTTTCATACTCTAAGCAGTTTTTCCTAACAAATGCAAGATATAACATTGGCTATCTCCGCAAGGAAACATCAGATCTGCACAACTCATGGTTTTTTGGTCTTCGGGGAGGATGGGGAACATGAATATGTGATTGTTTTTCGAATTTGAGCTCTTTCTGCAATGGGCACTTTTCATACTATAAGCAGTTTTTCCTAACAAATGGAAGATATAACATGGGCTATCTCCGCAAGGAAACATGAGATCTGCAAAAGTAATGGTTTTTTGTTCTTCGGGGAGGATGGGGAACATGAATATGTGTTTGTTTTTCGAATTTGACCTCTATCTGAAATGAGCACTTTTCATGCTCTAAGCAGTTTTTCCTAACAAATGCAAGATATAACATTGGCTCTCTCCACAAGGAAACATCAGATCTGCACAACTCATGGTTTTTTGGTCTTCGGGAAGGATGGGGAACATGAATATGTGATTGTTTTTCGAATTTGAGCTATTTCTGCAATGGGCACTTTTCATGCTATAAGCAGTTTTTCCTAACAAATGCAAGATATAATATTGGCTATCTCCGCAAGGAAACATCAGATCTGCACAACTCATGGTTTTTTGGTCTTCGGGGAGGATGGGGAACATGAATATGTGTTTGTTTTTCGAATTTGAGATCTTTCTGCAATGGGCACTTTTCATACTATAAGCAGTTTTTCCTAAAAAATGCAAGCTATTACATTGGCAATCTCCGCAAGGAAACATCAGATCTGCTAAACTCATGGTTTTTTGGTCTTCGGGGAGGAGGGGGAACATGAATATGTGTTTGTTTTTCGAATTTGAGCTCTTTCTGCAATGGGCACTTTTCATACTATAAGCAGTTTTTCCTAACAAATGCATGATATAACATGGGCTATCTCCGCAAGGAAACATCAGATCTGCTCAACTCATGGTTTTTTGGTCTTCGGGGAGGAGGGGGAACATGAATATGTGTTTGTTTTTCGAATTTGAGCTCTTTCTGCAATGGGCACTTTTCATACTATAAGCAGTTTTTCCTAACAAATGCAAGATATAACATGGGCTATCTCCGCAAGGAAACATGAGATCTGCAAAAGTAATGGTTTTTTGTTCTTCGGGGAGGATGGGGAACATGAATATGTGTTTGTTTTTCGAATTTGACCTCTATCTGAAATGAGCACTTTTCATGCTCTAAGCAGTTTTTCCTAACAAATGCAAGATATAACATTGGCTATCTCCGCAAGGAAACATCAGATCTGCACAACTCATGGTTTTTTGGTCTTCGGGGAGGATGGGGAACATGAATATGTGATTGTTTTTCGAATTTGAGCTCTTTCTGCAATGGGCACTTTTCATGCTATAAGCAGTTTTTCCTAACAAATGCAAGATATAACATTGGCTATCTCCGCAAGGAAACATCAGATCTGCACAACTCATGGTTTTTTGGTCTTCGGGGAGGAGGGGGAACATGAATATGTGTTTGTTTTTCGAATTTGAGCTCTTTCTGCAATGGGCACTTTTCATACTATAAGCAGTTTTTCCTAACAAATGCATGATATAACATGGGCTATCTCCGCAAGGAAACATGAGATCTGCAAACGTTATGGTTTTTTGGTCTTCGGGGAGGATGGGGAACATGAATATGTTTTTCGAATTTGAGCTCTATCTGAAATGAGCACTTTTCATGCTATAAGCAGTTTTTCCTAACAAATGCAAGATATAACATGGGCTATCTCCGCAAGGAAACATGAGATCTGCAAACGTTATGGTTTTTTGGTCTTCGGGGAGGATGGGGAACATGAATATGTTTTTGTTTTTCGAATTTGAGCTCTATCTGAAATGAGCACTTTTCATGCTCTAAGCAGTTTTTCCTAACAAATGCAAGATATAACATTGGCTATCTCCGCAAGGAAACATCAGATCTGCACAACTCATGGTTTTTTGGTCTTCGGGGAGGATGGGGAACATGAATATGTGATTGTTTTTCGAATTTGAGCTCTTTCTGCAATGGGCACTTTTCATACTATAAGCAGTTTTTCCTAACAAATGGAAGATATAACATGGGCTATCTCCGCAAGGAAACATGAGATCTGCAAAAGTAATGGTTTTTTGTTCTTCGGGGAGGATGGGGAACATGAATATGTGTTTGTTTTTCGAATTTGACCTCTATCTGAAATGAGCACTTTTCATGCTCTAAGCAGTTTTTCCTAACAAATGCAAGATATAACATTGGCTCTCTCCACAAGGAAACATCAGATCTGCACAACTCATGGTTTTTTGGTCTTCGGGAAGGATGGGGAACATGAATATGTGATTGTTTTTCGAATTTGAGCTATTTCTGCAATGGGCACTTTTCATGCTATAAGCAGTTTTTCCTAACAAATGCAAGATATAATATTGGCTATCTCCGCAAGGAAACATCAGATCTGCACAACTCATGGTTTTTTGGTCTTCGGGGAGGATGGGGAACATGAATATGTGTTTGTTTTTCGAATTTGAGATCTTTCTGCAATGGGCACTTTTCATACTATAAGCAGTTTTTCCTAAAAAATGCAAGCTATTACATTGGCAATCTCCGCAAGGAAACATCAGATCTGCTAAACTCATGGTTTTTTGGTCTTCGGGGAGGAGGGGGAACATGAATATGTGTTTGTTTTTCGAATTTGAGCTCTTTCTGCAATGGGCACTTTTCATACTATAAGCAGTTTTTCCTAACAAATGCATGATATAACATGGGCTATCTCCGCAAGGAAACATCAGATCTGCTCAACTCATGGTTTTTTGGTCTTCGGGGAGGAGGGGGAACATGAATATGTGTTTGTTTTTCGAATTTGAGCTCTTTCTGCAATGGGCACTTTTCATACTATAAGCAGTTTTTCCTAACAAATGCATGATATAACATGGGCTATCTACGCAAGGAAACATGAGATCTGCAAACGTTATGGTTTTTTGGTCCTCGGGGAGGATGGGGAACATGAATATGTTTTTGTTTTTCGAATTTGAGCTCTATCTGAAATGAGCACTTTTCATGCTCTAAGCAGTTTTTCCTAACAAATGCAAGATATAACATGGGCTTTCTCCGCAAGGAAACATCAGATCTGCACAACTCATGGTTTTTTGGTCTTCGGGGAGGATGGGGAACATGAATATGTGTTTGTTTTTCGAATTTGAGCTCTTTCTGCAATGGGCACTTTTCATACTATAAGCAGTTTTTCCTAACAAATGCATGATATAACATGGGCTATCTACGCAAGGAAACATGAGATCTGCAAACGTTATGGTTTTTTGGTCTTCGGGGAGGATGGGAAACATGAATATGTTTTTGTTTTTCGAATTTGAGCTCTATCTGAAATGAGCACTTTTCATGCTCTAAGCAGTTTTTCCTAACAAATGCAAGATATAACATTGGCTTTCTCCGCAAGGAAACATCAGATCTGCACAACTCATGGTTTTTTGGTCTTCGGGGAGGATGGGGAACATGAATATGTGTTTGTTTTTCGAATTTGAGATCTTTCTGCAATGGGCACTTTTCATACTATAAGCAGTTTTTCCTAACAAATGCAAGCTATTACATTGGCAATCTGCGCAAGGAAACATCAGATCTGCTCAACTCATGGTTTTTTGGTCTTCGGGGAGGAGGGGGAACATGAATATGTGTTTGTTTTTCGAATTTGAGATCTTTCTGCAATGGGCACTTTTCATACTATAAGCAGTTTTTCCTAACAAATGCAAGATTTAACATTGGCTATCTCCGCAAGGAAACATCAGATCTGCAAACGTTATTGTTTTTTGGTCTTCGGGGAGGATGGGGAACATGAATATGTTTTTGTTTTTCGAATTTGAGCTCTATCTGCAATGGGCACTTTTCATACTATAAGCAGTTTTTCCTAACAAATGCAAGATATAACATGGGCTATCTCCGCAAGGAAACATGAGATCTGCAAACGTTATGGTTTTTTGGTCTTCGGGGAGGATGGGGAACATGAATATGTTTTTGTTTTTCGAATTTGAGCTCTATCTGAAATGAGCACTTTTCATGCTCTAAGCAGTTTTTCCTAACAAATGCAAGATATAACATTGGCTATCTCCGCAAGGAAACTTCAGATCTGCACAACTCATGGTTTTTTGGTCTTCGGGGAGGATGGGGAACATGAATATGTGATTGTTTTTCGAATTTGAGCTCTTTCTGCAATGGGCACTTTTCATACTATAAGCAGTTTTTCCTAACAAATGCAAGATATAACATGGGCTATCTCCGCAAGGAAACATGAGATCTGCAAAAGTAATGGTTTTTTGTTCTTCGGGGAGGATGGGGAACATGAATATGTGTTTGTTTTTCGAATTTGACCTCTATCTGAAATGAGCACTTTTCATGCTCTAAGCAGTTTTTCCTAACAAATGCAAGATATAACATTGGCTATCTCCGCAAGGAAACATCAGATCTGCACAACTCATGGTTTTTTGGTCTTCGGGGAGGATGGGGAACATGAATATGTGATTGTTTTTCGAATTTGAGCTCTTTCTGCAATGGGCACTTTTCATGCTATAAGCAGTTTTTCCTAACAAATGCAAGATATAACATTGGCTATCTCCGCAAGGAAACATCAGATCTGCACAACTCATGGTTTTTTGGTCTTCGGGGAGGAGGGGGAACATGAATATGTGTTTGTTTTTCGAATTTGAGCTCTTTCTGCAATGGGCACTTTTCATACTATAAGCAGTTTTTCCTAACAAATGCATGATATAACATGGGCTATCTCCGCAAGGAAACATGAGATCTGCAAACGTTATGGTTTTTTGGTCTTCGGGGAGGATGGGGAACATGAATATGTTTTTCGAATTTGAGCTCTATCTGAAATGAGCACTTTTCATGCTATAAGCAGTTTTTCCTAACAAATGCAAGATATAACATGGGCTATCTCCGCAAGGAAACATGAGATCTGCAAACGTTATGGTTTTTTGGTCTTCGGGGAGGATGGGGAACATGAATATGTTTTTGTTTTTCGAATTTGAGCTCTATCTGAAATGAGCACTTTTCATGCTCTAAGCAGTTTTTCCTAACAAATGCAAGATATAACATTGGCTATCTCCGCAAGGAAACATCAGATCTGCACAACTCATGGTTTTTTGGTCTTCGGGGAGGATGGGGAACATGAATATGTGATTGTTTTTCGAATTTGAGCTCTTTCTGCAATGGGCACTTTTCATACTATAAGCAGTTTTTCCTAACAAATGGAAGATATAACATGGGCTATCTCCGCAAGGAAACATGAGATCTGCAAAAGTAATGGTTTTTTGTTCTTCGGGGAGGATGGGGAACATGAATATGTGTTTGTTTTTCGAATTTGACCTCTATCTGAAATGAGCACTTTTCATGCTCTAAGCAGTTTTTCCTAACAAATGCAAGATATAACATTGGCTCTCTCCACAAGGAAACATCAGATCTGCACAACTCATGGTTTTTTGGTCTTCGGGAAGGATGGGGAACATGAATATGTGATTGTTTTTCGAATTTGAGCTATTTCTGCAATGGGCACTTTTCATGCTATAAGCAGTTTTTCCTAACAAATGCAAGATATAATATTGGCTATCTCCGCAAGGAAACATCAGATCTGCACAACTCATGGTTTTTTGGTCTTCGGGGAGGATGGGGAACATGAATATGTGTTTGTTTTTCGAATTTGAGATCTTTCTGCAATGGGCACTTTTCATACTATAAGCAGTTTTTCCTAAAAAATGCAAGCTATTACATTGGCAATCTCCGCAAGGAAACATCAGATCTGCTAAACTCATGGTTTTTTGGTCTTCGGGGAGGAGGGGGAACATGAATATGTGTTTGTTTTTCGAATTTGAGCTCTTTCTGCAATGGGCACTTTTCATACTATAAGCAGTTTTTCCTAACAAATGCATGATATAACATGGGCTATCTCCGCAAGGAAACATCAGATCTGCTCAACTCATGGTTTTTTGGTCTTCGGGGAGGAGGGGGAACATGAATATGTGTTTGTTTTTCGAATTTGAGCTCTTTCTGCAATGGGCACTTTTCATACTATAAGCAGTTTTTCCTAACAAATGCATGATATAACATGGGCTATCTACGCAAGGAAACATGAGATCTGCAAACGTTATGGTTTTTTGGTCCTCGGGGAGGATGGGGAACATGAATATGTTTTTGTTTTTCGAATTTGAGCTCTATCTGAAATGAGCACTTTTCATGCTCTAAGCAGTTTTTCCTAACAAATGCAAGATATAACATGGGCTTTCTCCGCAAGGAAACATCAGATCTGCACAACTCATGGTTTTTTGGTCTTCGGGGAGGATGGGGAACATGAATATGTGTTTGTTTTTCGAATTTGAGATCTTTCTGCAATGGGCACTTTTCATACTATAAGCAGTTTTTCCTAACAAATGCAAGCTATTACATTGGCAATCTCCGCAAGGAAACATCAGATCTGCTCAACTCATGGTTTTTTGGTCTTCGGGGAGGAGGGGGAACATGAATATGTGTTTGTTTTTCGAATTTGAGCTCTTTCTGCAATGGGCACTTTTCATACTATAAGCAGTTTTTCCTAACAAATGCATGATATAACATGGGCTATCTCCGCAAGGAAACATCAGATCTGCACAACTCATGGTTTTTTGGTCTTCGGGGAGGAGGGGGAACATGAATATGTGTTTGTTTTTCGAATTTGAGATCTTTCTGCAATGGGCACTTTTCATACTATAAGCAGTTTTTCCTAACAAATGCAAGATTTAACATTGGCTATCTCCGCAAGGAAACATCAGATCTGCTCAACCCATGGTTTTTTGGTCTTCGGGGAGGATGGGGAACATGAATATGTGTTTCTTTTTCGAATTTGAGCTCTTTCTGCAATGGGCACTTTTCATACTATAAGCAGTTTTTCCTAACAAATGCAAGATATAACATGGGCTATCTCCGCAAGGAAACATGAGATCTGCAAACGTTATTGTTTTTTGGTCTTCGGGGAGGATGGGGAACATGAATATGTTTTTGTTTTTCGAATTTGAGCTCTATCTGCAATGGGCACTTTTCGTACTATAAGCAGTTT
Organism: Vipera ursinii; assembly: GCF_947247035.1. Lineage (NCBI taxonomy): Eukaryota > Metazoa > Chordata > Lepidosauria > Squamata > Viperidae > Vipera > Vipera ursinii. The sequence continues at coordinate 120,340 of NC_139529.1, read as the reverse complement.
TTCCTAACAAATGCAAGATATAACATGGGCTATCTCCGCAAGGAAACATGAGATCTGCAAACGTTATGGTTTTTTGGTCCTCGGGGAGGATGGGGAACATGAATATGTTTTTGTTTTTCGAATTTGAGCTCTATCTGAAATGAGCACTTTTCATGCTCTAAGCAGTTTTTCCTAACAAATGCAAGATATAACATGGGCTTTCTCCGCAAGGAAACATCAGATCTGCACAACTCATGGTTTTTTGGTCTTCGGGGAGGATGGGGAACATGAATATGTGTTTGTTTTTCGAATTTGAGATCTTTCTGCAATGGGCACTTTTCATACTATAAGCAGTTTTTCCTAACAAATGCAAGCTATTACATTGGCAATCTCCGCAAGGAAACATCAGATCTGCTCAACTCATGGTTTTTTGGTCTTCGGGGAGGAGGGGGAACATGAATATGTGTTTGTTTTTCGAATTTGAGCTCTTTCTGCAATGGGCACTTTTCATACTATAAGCAGTTTTTCCTAACAAATGCATGATATAACATGGGCTATCTCCGCAAGGAAACATCAGATCTGCACAACTCATGGTTTTTTGGTCTTCGGGGAGGAGGGGGAACATGAATATGTGTTTGTTTTTCGAATTTGAGATCTTTCTGCAATGGGCACTTTTCATACTATAAGCAGTTTTTCCTAACAAATGCAAGATTTAACATTGGCTATCTCCGCAAGGAAACATCAGATCTGCTCAACCCATGGTTTTTTGGTCTTCGGGGAGGATGGGGAACATGAATATGTGTTTCTTTTTCGAATTTGAGCTCTTTCTGCAATGGGCACTTTTCATACTATAAGCAGTTTTTCCTAACAAATGCAAGATATAACATGGGCTATCTCCGCAAGGAAACATGAGATCTGCAAACGTTATTGTTTTTTGGTCTTCGGGGAGGATGGGGAACATGAATATGTTTTTGTTTTTCGAATTTGAGCTCTATCTGCAATGGGCACTTTTCGTACTATAAGCAGTTTTTCCTAACAAATGCAAGATATAACATGGGCTATCTCCGCAAGGAAACATGAGATCTGCAAACGTTATGGTTTTTTGGTCTTCGGGGAGGATGGGGAACATGAATATGTTTTTGTTTTTCGAATTTGAGCTCTATCTGAAATGAGCACTTTTCATGCTCTAAGCAGTTTTTCCTAACAAATGCAAGATATAACATGGGCTATCTCCGCAAGGAAACATGAGATCTGCACAACTCATGGTTTTTTGGTCTTCGGGGAGGATGGGGAACATGAATATGTGATTGTTTTTCGAATTTGAGCTCTTTCTGCAATGGGCACTTTTCATACTATAAGCAGTTTTTCCTAACAAATGCAAGATATAACATGGGCTATCTCCGCAAGGAAACATGAGATCTGCTCAACTCATGGTTTTTTGGTCTTCGGGGAGGAGGGGGAACATGAATATGTGTTTGTTTTTCGAATTTGAGCTCTTTCTGCAATGGGCACTTTTCATACTATAAGCAGTTTTTCCTAACAAATGCATGATATAACATGGGCTATCTACGCAAGGAAACATGAGATCTGCAAACGTTATGGTTTTTTGGTCTTCGGGGAGGATGGGGAACATGAATATGTTTTTGTTTTTCGAATTTGAGCTCTATCTGAAATGAGCACTTTTCATGCTCTAAGCAGTTTTTCCTAACAAATGCAAGATATAACATGGGCTTTCTCCGCAAGGAAACATCAGATCTGCACAACTCATGGTTTTTTGGTCTTCGGGGAGGATGGGGAACATGAATATGTGTTTGTTTTTCGAATTTGAGATCTTTCTGCAATGGGCACTTTTCATACTATAAGCAGTTTTTCCTAACAAATGCAAGCTATTACATTGGCAATCTCCGCAAGGAAACATCAGATCTGCTCAACTCATGGTTTTTTGGTCTTCGGGGAGGAGGGGGAACATGAATATGTGTTTGTTTTTCGAATTTGAGCTCTTTCTGCAATGGGCACTTTTCATACTATAAGCAGTTTTTCCTAACAAATGCATGATATAACATGGGCTATCTCCGCAAGGAAACATCAGATCTGCACAACTCATGGTTTTTTGGTCTTCGGGGAGGAGGGGGAACATGAATATGTGTTTGTTTTTCGAATTTGAGATCTTTCTGCAATGGGCACTTTTCATACTATAAGCAGTTTTTCCTAACAAATGGAAGATATAACATGGGCTATCTCCGCAAGGAAACATGAGATCTGCAAAAGTAATGGTTTTTTGTTCTTCGGGGAGGATGGGGAACATGAATATGTGTTTGTTTTTCGAATTTGACCTCTATCTGAAATGAGCACTTTTCATGCTCTAAGCAGTTTTTCCTAACAAATGCAAGATATAACATTGGCTATCTCCGCAAGGAAACATCAGATCTGCACAACTCATGGTTTTTTGGTCTTCGGGGAGGATGGGGAACATGAATATGTGATTGTTTTTCGAATTTGAGCTCTTTCTGCAATGGGCACTTTTCATGCTATAAGCAGTTTATCCTAACAAATGCAAGATATAACATTGGCTATCTCCGCAAGGAAACATCAGATCTGCACAACTCATGGTTTTTTGGTCTTCGGGGAGGATGGGGAACATGAATATGTGTTTGTTTTTCGAATTTGAGATCTTTCTGCAATGGGCACTTTTCATACTATAAGCAGTTTTTCCTAACAAATGCAAGCTATTACATTGGCAATCTCCGCAAGGAAACATCAGATCTGCTCAACTCATGGTTTTTTGGTCTTCGGGGAGGAGGGGGAACATGAAAATGTGTTTGTTTTTCGAATTTGAGCTCTTTCTGCAATGGGCACTTTTCATACTATAAGCAGTTTTTCCTAACAAATGCATGATATAACATGGGCTATCTACGCAAGGAAACATGAGATCTGCAAACGTTATGGTTTTTTGGTCTTCGGGGAGGATGGGGAACATGAATATGTTTTTGTTTTTCGAATTTGAGCTCTATCAGAAATGAGCACTTTTCATGCTCTAAGCAGTTTTTCCTAACAAATGCAAGATATAACATTGGCTTTCTCCGCAAGGAAACATCAGATTTGCACAACTCATGGTTTTTTGGTCTTCGGGGAGGATGGGGAACATGAATATGTGATTGTTTTTCGAATTTGAGCTCTTTCTGCAATGGGCACTTTTCATACTATAAGCAGTTTTTCCTAACAAATGCAAGATATAACATGGGCTATCTCCGCAAGGAAACATGAGATCTGCAAAAGTTATTGTTTTTTGGTCTTCGGGGAGGATGGGGAACATGAATATGTTTTTGTTTTTCGAATTTGAGCTCTATCTGAAATGAGCACTTTTCATGCTCTAAGCAATTTTTCCTAACAAATGCAAGATATAACATTGGCTATCTCTGCAAGGAAACATCAGATCTGCACAACTCATGGTTTTTTGGTCTTCGGGGAGGATGGGGAACATGAATATGTGATTGTTTTTCGAATTTGAGCTCTTTCTGCAATGGGCACTTTTCATACTATAAGCAGTTTTTCCTAACAAATGCAAGATATAACATGGGCTATCTCCGAAAGGAAACATCAGATCTGCACAACTCATGGTTTTTTGGTCTTCGGGGAGGAGGGGGAACATGAATATGTGTTTGTTTTTCGAATTTGAGATCTTTCTGCAATGGGCACTTTTCATACTATAAGCAGTTTTTCCTAACAAATGCAAGATTTAACATTGGCTATCTCCGCAAGGAAACATCAGATCTGCTCAACCCATGGTTTTTTGGTCTTCGGGGAGGATGGGGAACATGAATATGTGTTTCTTTTTCGAATTTGAGCTCTTTCTGCAATGGGCACTTTTCATACTATAAGCAGTTTTTCCTAACAAATGCAAGATATAACATGGGCTATCTCCGCAAGGAAACATGAGATCTGCAAAAGTTATGGTTTTTTGTTCTTCGGGGAGGATGGGGAACATGAATATGTGTTTGTTTTTCGAATTTGACCTCTATCTGAAATGAGCACTTTTCATGCTCTAAGCAGTTTTTCCTAACAAATGCAAGATATAACATTGGCTATCTCCGCAAGGAAACATCAGATCTGCACAACTCATGGTTTTTTGGTCTTCGGGGAGGATGGGGAACATGAATATGTGTTTGTTTTTCGAATTTGAGCTCTTTCTGCAATGGGCACTTTTCATGCTATAAGCAGTTTTTCCTAACAAATGCAAGATATAACATTGGCAATCTCCGCAAGGAAACATCAGATCTGCTCAACTCATGGTTTTTTGGTCTTCGGGGAGGAGGGGGAACATGAATATGTGTTTGTTTTTCGAATTTGAGCTCTTTCTGCAATGGGCACTTTTCATACTATAAGCAGTTTTTCCTAACAAATGCATGATATAACATGGGCTATCTACGCAAGGAAACATGAGATCTGCAAATGTTATGGTTTTTTGGTCTTCGGGGAGGATGGGGAACATGAATATGTTTTTGTTTTTCGAATTTGAGCTCTATCTGAAATGAGCACTTTTCATGCTCTAAGCAGTTTTTCCTAACAAATGCAAGATATAACATTGGCTTTCTCCGCAAGGAAACATCAGATCTGCACAACTCATGGTTTTTTGGTCTTCGGGGAGGATGGGGAACATGAATATGTGATTGTTTTTCGAATTTGAGCTCTTTCTGCAATGGGCACTTTTCATACTATAAGCAGTTTTTCCTAACAAATGCAAGATATAACATGGGCTATCTCCGCAAGGAAACATGAGATCTGCAAAAGTTATTGTTTTTTGGTCTTCGGGGAGGATGGGGAACATGAATATGTTTTTGTTTTTCGAATTTGAGCTCTATCTGAAATGAGCACTTTTCATGCTCTAAGCAATTTTTCCTAACAAATGCAAGATATAACATGGGCTATCTCCGCAAGGAAACATGAGATCTGCAAAAGTTATGGTTTTTTGTTCTTCGGGGAGGATGGGGAACATGAATATGTGTTTGTTTTTCGAATTTGACCTCTATCTGAAATGAGCACTTTTCATGCTCTAAGCAGTTTTTCCTAACAAATGCAAGATATAACATTGGCTATCTCCGCAAGGAAACATCAGATCTGCACAACTCATGGTTTTTTGGTCTTCGGGAAGGATGGGGAACATGAATATGTGTTTGTTTTTCGAATTTGAGATCTTTCTGCAATGGGCACTTTTCATACTATAAGCAGTTTTTCCTAACAAATGCAAGATTTAACATTGGCTATCTCCGCAAGGAAACATCAGATCTGCTCAACCCATGGTTTTTTGGTCTTCGGGGAGGATGGGGAACATGAATATGTGTTTCTTTTTCGAATTTGAGCTCTTTCTGCAATGGGCACTTTTCATACTATAAGCAGTTTTTCCTAACAAATGCAAGATATAACATTGGCTATCTCCGCAAGGAAACATGAGATCTGCAAACGTTATTGTTTTTTGGTCTTCGGGGAGGATGGGGAACATGAATATGTTTTTGTTTTTCGAATTTGAGCTCTATCTGCAATGGGCACTTTTCATACTATAAGCAGTTTTTCCTAACAAATGCAAGATATAACATGGGCTATCTCCGCAAGGAAACATGAGATCTGCAAACGTTATGGTTTTTTGGTCTTCGGGGAGGATGGGGAACATGAATATGTTTTTGTTTTTCGAATTTGAGCTCTATCTGAAATGAGCACTTTTCATGCTATAAGCAGTTTTTCCTAACAAATGCAAGATATAACATGGGCTATCTCCGCAAGGAAACATGAGATCTGCAAACGTTATGGTTTTTTGGTCTTCGGGGAGGATGGGGAACATGAATATGTTTTTGTTTTTCGAATTTGAGCTCTATCTGAAATGAGCACTTTTCATGCTCTAAGCAGTTTTTCCTAACAAATGCAAGATATAACATTGGCTATCTCCGCAAGGAAACATCAGATCTGCACAACTCATGGTTTTTTGGTCTTCGGGGAGGATGGGGAACATGAATATGTGATTGTTTTTCGAATTTGAGCTCTTTCTGCAATGAGCACTTTTCATACTATAAGCAGTTTTTCCTAACAAATGCAAGATATAACATGGGCTATCTCCGCAAGGAAACATGAGATCTGCAAAAGTAATGGTTTTTTGTTCTTCGGGGAGGATGGGGAACATGAATATGTGTTTGTTTTTCGAATTTGACCTCTATCTGAAATGAGCACTTTTCATGCTCTAAGCAGTTTTTCCTAACAAATGCAAGATATAACATTGGCTATCTCCGCAAGGAAACATCAGATCTGCACAACTCATGGTTTTTTGGTCTTCGGGGAGGATGGGGAACATGAATATGTGATTGTTTTTCGAATTTGAGCTCTTTCTGCAATGGGCACTTTTCATGCTATAAGCAGTTTTTCCTAACAAATGCAAGATATAACATTGGCTATCTCCGCAAGGAAACATCAGATCTGCACAACTCATGGTTTTTTGGTCTTCGGGAAGGATGGGGAACATGAATATGTGTTTGTTTTTCGAATTTGAGATCTTTCTGCAATGGGCACTTTTCATACTATAAGCAGTTTTTCCTAACAAATGCAAGCTATTACATTGGCAATCTCCGCAAGGAAACATCAGATCTGCTCAACTCATGGTTTTTTGGTCTTCGGGGAGGAGGGGGAACATGAATATGTGTTTGTTTTTCGAATTTGAGATCTTTCTGCAATGGGCACTTTTCATACTATAAGCAGTTTTTCCTAACAAATGCAAGCTATTACATTGGCAATCTCCGCAAGGAAACATCAGATCTGCTCAACTCATGGTTTTTTGGTCTTCGGGGAGGAGGGGGAACATGAATATGTGTTTGTTTTTCGAATTTGAGATCTTTCTGCAATGGGCACTTTTCATACTATAAGCAGTTTTTCCTAACAAATGCAAGATTTAACATTGGCTATCTCCGCAAGGAAACATCAGATCTGCTCAACCCATGGTTTTTTGGTCTTCGGGGAGGATGGGGAACATGAATATGTGTTTCTTTTTCGAATTTGAGCTCTTTCTGCAATGGGCACTTTTCATACTATAAGCAGTTTTTCCTAACAAATGCAAGATATAACATGGGCTATCTCCGCAAGGAAACATGAGATCTGCAAACGTTATTGTTTTTTGGTCTTCGGGGAGGATGGGGAACATGAATATGTTTTTGTTTTTCGAATTTGAGCTCTATCTGCAATGGGCACTTTTCATACTATAAGCAGTTTTTCCTAACAAATGCAAGATATAACATGGGCTATCTCCGCAAGGAAACATGAGATCTGCAAACGTTATGGTTTTTTGGTCTTCGGGGAGGATGGGGAACATGAATATGTTTTTGTTTTTCGAATTTGAGCTCTATCTGAAATGAGCACTTTTCATGCTCTAAGCAGTTTTTCCTAACAAATGCAAGATATAACATTGGCTATCTCCGCAAGGAAACATCAGATCTGCACAACTCATGGTTTTTTGGTCTTCGGGGAGGATGGGGAACATGAATATGTGATTGTTTTTCGAATTTGAGCTCTTTCTGCAATGGGCACTTTTCATATATTAAGCAGTTTTTCCTAACAAATGCAAGATATAACATGGGCTATCTCCGCAAGGAAACATGAGATCTGCAAAAGTAATGGATTTTGTTCTTCGGGGAGGATGGGGAACATGAATATGTGTTTGTTTTTCGAATTTGACCTCTATCTGAAATGAGCACTTTTCATGCTCTAAGCAGTTTTTCCTAACAAATGCAAGATATAACATTAGCTATCTCCACAAGGAAACATCAGATCTGCACAACTCATGGTTTTTTGGTCTTCGGGGAGGATGGGGAACATGAATATGTGATTGTTTTTCGAATTTGAGCTCTTTCTGCAATGGGCACTTTTCATGCTATAAGCAGTTTTTCCTAACAAATGCAAGATATAACATTGGCTATCTCCGCAAGGAAACATCAGATCTGCACAACTCATGGTTTCTTGGTCTTCGGGGAGGATGGGGAACATGAATATGTGTTTGTTTTTCGAATTTGAGCTCTTTCTGCAATGGGCACTTTTCATGCTATAAGCAGTTTTTCCTAACAAATGCAAGATATAACATTGGCTATCTCCGCAAGGAAACATCAGATCTGCACAACTCATGGTTTCTTGGTCTTCGGGGAGGATGGGGAACATGAATATGTGTTTGTTTTTCGAATTTGAGATCTTTCTCCAATGGGCACTTTTCATACTATAAGCAGTTTTTCCTAACAAATGCAAGCTATTACATTGGCAATCTCCGCAAGGAAACATCAGATCTGCTCAACTCATCGTTTTTTGGTCTTCGGGGAGGAGGGGGAACATGAATATGTGTTTGTTTTTCGAATTTGAGCTCTTTCTGCAATGGGCACTTTTCATACTATAAGCAGTTTTTCCTAACAAATGCATGATATAACATGGGCTATCTACGCAAGGAAACATGAGATCTGCAAACGGTATGGTTTTTTGTTCTTCGGGGAGGATGGGGAACATGAATATGTGTTTGTTTTTCGAATTTGACCTCTATCTGAAATGAGCACTTTTCATGCTCTAAGCAGTTTTTCCTAACAAATGCAAGATATAACATTGGCTATCTCCGCAAGGAAACATCAGATCTGCACAACTCATGGTTTTTTGGTCTTCGGGAAGGATGGGGAACATGAATATGTGTTTGTTTTTCGAATTTGAGATCTTTCTGCAATGGGCACTTTTCATACTATAAGCAGTTTTTCCTAACAAATGCAAGATTTAACATTGGCTATCTCCGCAAGGAAACATCAGATCTGCTCAACCCATGGTTTTTTGGTCTTCGGGGAGGATGGGGAACATGAATATGTGTTTCTTTTTCGAATTTGAGCTCTTTCTGCAATGGGCACTTTTCATACTATAAGCAGTTTTTCCTAACAAATGCAAGATATAACATTGGCTATCTCCGCAAGGAAACATGAGATCTGCAAACGTTATTGTTTTTTGGTCTTCGGGGAGGATGGGGAACATGAATATGTTTTTGTTTTTCGAATTTGAGCTCTATCTGCAATGGGCACTTTTCATACTATAAGCAGTTTTTCCTAACAAATGCAAGATATAACATGGGCTATCTCCGCAAGGAAACATGAGATCTGCAAACGTTATGGTTTTTTGGTCTTCGGGGAGGATGGGGAACATGAATATGTTTTTGTTTTTCGAATTTGAGCTCTATCTGAAATGAGCACTTTTCATGCTATAAGCAGTTTTTCCTAACAAATGCAAGATATAACATGGGCTATCTCCGCAAGGAAACATGAGATCTGCAAACGTTATGGTTTTTTGGTCTTCGGGGAGGATGGGGAACATGAATATGTTTTTGTTTTTCGAATTTGAGCTCTATCTGAAATGAGCACTTTTCATGCTCTAAGCAGTTTTTCCTAACAAATGCAAGATATAACATTGGCTATCTCCGCAAGGAAACATCAGATCTGCACAACTCATGGTTTTTTGGTCTTCGGGGAGGATGGGGAACATGAATATGTGATTGTTTTTCGAATTTGAGCTCTTTCTGCAATGAGCACTTTTCATACTATAAGCAGTTTTTCCTAACAAATGCAAGATATAACATGGGCTATCTCCGCAAGGAAACATGAGATCTGCAAAAGTAATGGTTTTTTGTTCTTCGGGGAGGATGGGGAACATGAATATGTGTTTGTTTTTCGAATTTGACCTCTATCTGAAATGAGCACTTTTCATGCTCTAAGCAGTTTTTCCTAACAAATGCAAGATATAACATTGGCTATCTCCGCAAGGAAACATCAGATCTGCACAACTCATGGTTTTTTGGTCTTCGGGGAGGATGGGGAACATGAATATGTGATTGTTTTTCGAATTTGAGCTCTTTCTGCAATGGGCACTTTTCATGCTATAAGCAGTTTTTCCTAACAAATGCAAGATATAACATTGGCTATCTCCGCAAGGAAACATCAGATCTGCACAACTCATGGTTTTTTGGTCTTCGGGAAGGATGGGGAACATGAATATGTGTTTGTTTTTCGAATTTGAGATCTTTCTGCAATGGGCACTTTTCATACTATAAGCAGTTTTTCCTAACAAATGCAAGCTATTACATTGGCAATCTCCGCAAGGAAACATCAGATCTGCTCAACTCATGGTTTTTTGGTCTTCGGGGAGGAGGGGGAACATGAATATGTGTTTGTTTTTCGAATTTGAGATCTTTCTGCAATGGGCACTTTTCATACTATAAGCAGTTTTTCCTAACAAATGCAAGCTATTACATTGGCAATCTCCGCAAGGAAACATCAGATCTGCTCAACTCATGGTTTTTTGGTCTTCGGGGAGGAGGGGGAACATGAATATGTGTTTGTTTTTCGAATTTGAGATCTTTCTGCAATGGGCACTTTTCATACTATAAGCAGTTTTTCCTAACAAATGCAAGATTTAACATTGGCTATCTCCGCAAGGAAACATCAGATCTGCTCAACCCATGGTTTTTTGGTCTTCGGGGAGGATGGGGAACATGAATATGTGTTTCTTTTTCGAATTTGAGCTCTTTCTGCAATGGGCACTTTTCATACTATAAGCAGTTTTTCCTAACAAATGCATGATATAACATGGGCTATCTACGCAAGGAAACATGAGATCTGCAAACGGTATGGTTTTTTGGTCTTTGGGGAGGATGGGGAACATGAATATGTTTTTGTTTTTCGAATTTGAGCTCTATCTGAAATGAGCACTTTTCATGCTCTAAGCAGTTTTTCCTAACAAATGCAAGATATAACATTGGCTTTCTCCGCAAGGAAACATCAGATCTGCTCAACTCATGGTTTTTTGGTCTTCGGGGAGGAGGGGGAACATGAATATGTGTTTGTTTTTCGAATTTGAGCTCTTTCTGCAATGGGCACTTTTCATACTATAAGCAGTTTTTCCTAACAAATGCATGATATAACATGGGCTATCTACGCAAGGAAACATGAGATCTGCAAACGTTATGGTTTTTTGGTCTTCGGGGAGGATGGGGAACATGAATATGTTTTTGTTTTTCGAATTTGAGCTCTATCTGAAATGAGCACTTTTCATGCTCTAAGCAGTTTTTCCTAACAAATGCAAGATATAACATTGGCTTTCTCCGCAAGGAAACATCAGATCTGCACAACTCATGGTTTTTTGGTCTTCGGGGAGGATGGGGAACATGAATATGTGATTGTTTTTCGAATTTGAGCTCTTTCTGCAATGGGCACTTTTCATGCTATAAGCAGTTTTTCCTAACAAATGCAAGATATAACATTGGCTATCTCCGCAAGGAAACATCAGATCTGCACAACTCATGGTTTCTTGGTCTTCGGGGAGGATGGGGAACATGAATATGTGTTTGTTTTTCGAATTTGAGATCTTTCTGCAATGGGCACTTTTCATACTATAAGCAGTTTTTCCTAACAAATGCAAGATATAACATGGGCTATCTCCGCAAGGAAACATGAGATCTGCAAAAGTTATGGTTTTTTGTTCTTCGGGGAGGATGGGGAACATGAATATGTGTTTGTTTTTCGAATTTGACCTCTATCTGAAATGAGCACTTTTCATGCTCTAAGCAGTTTTTCCTAACAAATGCAAGATATAACATTGGCTCTCTCCGCAAGGAAACATCAGATCTGCACAACTCATGGTTTTTTGGTCTTCGGGAAGGATGGGGAACATGAATATGTCATTGTTTTTCGAATTTGAGCTCTTTCTGCAATGGGCACTTTTCATGCTATAAGCAGTTTTTCCTAACAAATGCAAGATATAACATTGGCTATCTCCACAAGGAAACATCAGATCTGCACAACTCATGGTTTCTTGGTCTTCGGGGAGGATGGGGAACATGAATATGTGTTTGTTTTTCGAATTTGAGATCTTTCTCCAATGGGCACTTTTCATACTATAAGCAGTTTTTCCTAACAAATGCAAGCTATTACATTGGCAATCTCCGCAAGGAAACATCAGATCTGCTCAACTCATCGTTTTTTGGTCTTCGGAGAGGAGGGGGAACATGAATATGTGTTTGTTTTTCGAATTTGAGCTCTTTCTGCAATGGGCACTTTTCATACTATAAGCAGTTTTTCCTAACAAATGCATGATATAACATGGGCTATCTACGTAAGGAAACATGAGATCTGCAAACGTTATGGTTTTTTGGTCTTCGGGGAGGATGGGGAACATGAATATGTTTTTGTTTTTCGAATTTGAGCTCTATCTGAAATGAGCACTTTTCATGCTCTAAGCAGTTTTTCCTAACAAATGCAAGATATAACATTGGCTTTCTCCGCAAGGAAACATCAGATCTGCTCAGCTCATGGTTTTTTGTCTTCGGGGAGGATGGGGAACATGAATATGTGTTTGTTTTTCGAATTTGAGCTCTTTCTGCAATGGGCACTTTTCATACTATAAGCAGTTTTTCCTAACAAATGCATGATATAACATGGGCTATCTACGCAAGGAAACATGAGATCTGCAAACGTTATGGTTTTTTGGTCTTCGGGGAGGATGGGGAACATGAATATGTTTTTGTTTTTCGAATTTGAGCTCTATCTGAAATGAGCACTTTTCATGCTCTAAGCAGTTTTTCCTAACAAATGCAAGATATAACATTGGCTTTCTCCGCAAGGAAACATCAGATCTGCACAACTCATGGTTTTTTGGTCTTCGGGGAGGATGGGGAACATGAATATGTGATTGTTTTTCGAATTTGAGCTCTTTCTGCAATGGGCACTTTTCATGCTATAAGCAGTTTTTCCTAACAAATGCAAGATATAACATTGGCTATCTCCGCAAGGAAACATCAGATCTGCACAACTCATGGTTTCTTGGTCTTTGGGGAGGATGGGGAACATGAATATGTGTTTGTTTTTCGAATTTGAGATCTTTCTGCAATGGGCACTTTTCATACTATAAGCAGTTTTTCCTAACAAATGCAAGCTATTACATTGGCAATCTCCGCAAGGAAACATCAGATCTGCTCAACTCATGGTTTTTTGGTCTTCGGGGAGGAGGGGGAACATGAATATGTGTTTGTTTTTCGAATTTGAGCTCTTTCTGCAATGGGCACTTTTCATACTATAAGCAGTTTTTCCTAACAAATGCATGATATAACATGGGCTATCTACGCAAGGAAACATGAGATCTGCAAACGTTATGGTTTTTTGGTCTTCGGGGAGGATGGGGAACATGAATATGTTTTTGTTTTTCGAATTTGAGCTCTATCTGAAATGAGCACTTTTCATGCTCTAAGCAGTTTTTCCTAACAAATGCAAGATATAACATTGGCTTTCTCCGCAAGGAAACATCAGATGTGCACAACTCATGGTTTTTTGGTCTTCAGGGAGGATGGGGAACATGAATATGTGATTGTTTTTCGAATTTGAGATCTTTCTGCAATGGGCACTTTTCATACTATAAGCAGGTTTTCCTAACAAATGCAAGATATAACATGGGCTATCTCCGCAAGGAAACATGAGATCTACAAAAGTTATGGTTTTTTGTTCTTCGGGGAGGATGGGGAACATGAATATGTGTTTGTTTTTCGAATTTGACCTCTATCTGAAATGAGCACTTTTCATGCTCTAAGCAGTTTTTCCTAACAAATGCAAGATATAACATTGGCTCTCTCCGCAAGGAAACATCAGATCTGCACAACTCATGGTTTTTTGGTCTTCGGGAAGGATGGGGAACATGAATATGTGATTGTTTTTCGAATTTGAGCTATTTCTGCAATGGGCACTTTTCATGCTATAAGCAGTTTTTCCTAACAAATGCAAGATATAACATTGGCTATCTCCGCAAGGAAACATCAGATCTGCACAACTCATGGTTTTTTGGTCTTCGGGGAGGATGGGGAACATGAATATGTGTTTGTTTTTCGAATTTGAGATATTTCTGCAATGGGCACTTTTCATACTATAAGCAGTTTTTCCTAACAAATGCAAGATATAACATGGGCTATCTCCGCAAGGAAACATGAGATCTGCAAACGTTATGGTTTTTTGGTCTTCGGGGAGGATGGGGAACATGAATATGTTTTTGTTTTTCGAATTTGAGCTCTATCTGAAATGAGCACTTTTCATGCTCTAAGCAGTTTTTCCTAACAAATGCAAGATATAACATTGGCTTTCTCCGCAAGGAAACATCAGATCTGCACAACTCATGGTTTTTTGGTCTTCGGGGAGGATGGGGAACATGAATATGTGATTGTTTTTCGAATTTGAGCTCTTTCTGCAATGGGCACTTTTCATGCTATAAGCAGTTTTTCCTAACAAATGCAAGATATAACATTGGCTATCTCCGCAAGGAAACATCAGATCTGCACAACTCATGGTTTCTTGGTCTTTGGGGAGGATGGGGAACATGAATATGTGTTTGTTTTTCGAATTTGAGATCTTTCTGCAATGGGCACTTTTCATACTATAAGCAGTTTTTCCTAACAAATGCAAGCTATTACATTGGCAATCTCCGCAAGGAAACATCAGATCTGCTCAACTCATGGTTTTTTGGTCTTCGGGGAGGAGGGGGAACATGAATATGTGTTTGTTTTTCGAATTTGAGCTCTTTCTGCAATGGGCACTTTTCATACTATAAGCAGTTTTTCCTAACAAATGCATGATATAACATGGGCTATCTACGCAAGGAAACATGAGATCTGCAAACGTTATGGTTTTTTGGTCTTCGGGGAGGATGGGGAACATGAATATGTTTTTGTTTTTCGAATTTGAGCTCTATCTGAAATGAGCACTTTTCATGCTCTAAGCAGTTTTTCCTAACAAATGCAAGATATAACATTGGCTTTCTCCGCAAGGAAACATCAGATGTGCACAACTCATGGTTTTTTGGTCTTCAGGGAGGATGGGGAACATGAATATGTGATTGTTTTTCGAATTTGAGATCTTTCTGCAATGGGCACTTTTCATACTATAAGCAGTTTTTCCTAACAAATGCAAGATATAACATGGGCTATCTCCGCAAGGAAACATGAGATCTACAAAAGTTATGGTTTTTTGTTCTTCGGGGAGGATGGGGAACATGAATATGTGTTTGTTTTTCGAATTTGACCTCTATCTGAAATGAGCACTTTTCATGCTCTAAGCAGTTTTTCCTAACAAATGCAAGATATAACATTGGCTATCTCCGCAAGGAAACATCAGATCTGCACAACTCATGGTTTTTTGGTCTTCGGGGAGGATGGGGAACATGAATATGTGTTTGTTTTTCGAATTTGAGATATTTCTGCAATGGGCACTTTTCATACTATAAGCAGTTTTTCCTAACAAATGCAAGATATAACATGGGCTATCTCCGCAAGGAAACATGAGATCTGCAAACGTTATGGTTTTTTGGTCTTCGGGGAGGATGGGGAACATGAATATGTTTTTGTTTTACGAATTTGAGCTCTATCTGAAATGAGCACTTTTCATGCTCTAAGCAGTTTTTCCTAACAAATGCAAGATATAACATTGGCTATCTCCGCAAGGAAACATCAGATCTGCACAACTCATGGTTTTTTGGTCTTCGGGGAGGATGGGGAACATGAATATGTGATTGTTTTTCGAATTTGAGCTCTTTCTGCAATGGGCACTTTTCATGCTATAAGCAGTTTTTCCTAACAAATGCAAGATATAACATTGGCTATCTCCGCAAGGAAACATCAGATCTGCACAACTCATGGTTTCTTGGTCTTCGGGGAGGATGGGGAACATGAATATGTGTTTGTTTTTCGAATTTGAGATCTTTCTCCAATGGGCACTTTTCATACTATAAGCAGTTTTTCCTAACAAATGCAAGCTATTACATTGGCAATCTCCGCAAGGAAACATCAGATCTGCTCAACTCATCGTTTTTTGGTCTTCGGGGAGGAGGGGGAACATGAATATGTGTTTGTTTTTCGAATTTGAGCTCTTTCTGCAATGGGCACTTTTCATACTATAAGCAGTTTTTCCTAACAAATGCATGATATAACATGGGCTATCTACGCAAGGAAACATGAGATCTGCAAACGGTATGGTTTTTTGGTCTTCGGGGAGGATGGGGAACATGAATATGTTTTTGTTTTTCGAATTTGAGCTCTATCTGAAATGAGCACTTTTCATGCTCTAAGCAGTTTTTCCTAACAAATGCAAGATATAACATTGGCTTTCTCCGCAAGGAAACATCAGATCTGCTCAACTCATGGTTTTTTGGTCTTCGGGGAGGAGGGGGAACATGAATATGTGTTTGTTTTTCGAATTTGAGCTCTTTCTGCAATGGGCACTTTTCATACTATAAGCAGTTTTTCCTAACAAATGCATGATATAACATGGGCTATCTACGCAAGGAAACATGAGATCTGCAAACGTTATGGTTTTTTGGTCTTCGGGGAGGATGGGGAACATGAATATGTTTTTGTTTTTCGAATTTGAGCTCTATCTGAAATGAGCACTTTTCATGCTCTAAGCAGTTTTTCCTAACAAATGCAAGATATAACATTGGCTTTCTCCGCAAGGAAACATCAGATCTGCACAACTCATGGTTTTTTGGTCTTCAGGGAGGATGGGGAACATGAATATGTGATTGTTTTTCGAATTTGAGATCTTTCTGCAATGGGCACTTTTCATACTATAAGCAGTTTTTCCTAACAAATGCAAGATATAACATGGGCTATCTCCGCAAGGAAACATGAGATCTGCAAAAGTTATGGTTTTTTGTTCTTCGGGGAGGATGGGGAACATGAATATGTGTTTGTTTTTCGAATTTGACCTCTATCTGAAATGAGCACTTTTCATGCTCTAAGCAGTTTTTCCTAACAAATGCAAGATATAACATTGGCTCTCTCCGCAAGGAAACATCAGATCTGCACAACTCATGGTTTTTTGGTCTTCGGGAAGGATGGGGAACATGAATATGTGATTGTTTTTCGAATTTGAGCTATTTCTGCAATGGGCACTTTTCATGCTATAAGCAGTTTTTCCTAACAAATGCAAGATATAACATTGGCTATCTCCGCAAGGAAACATCAGATCTGCACAACTCATGGTTTTTTGGTCTTCGGGGAGGATGGGGAACATGAATATGTGTTTGTTTTTCGAATTTGAGATCTTTCTGCAATGGGCAATTTTCATACTATAAGCAGTTTTTCCTAAAAAATGCAAGCTATTACATTGGCAATCTCCGCAAGGAAACATCAGATCTGCTCAACTCATGGTTTTTTGGTCTTCGGGGAGGAGGGGGAACATGAATATGTGTTTGTTTTTCGAATTTGAGCTCTTTCTGCAATGGGCACTTTTCATACTATAAGCAGTTTTTCCTAACAAATGCATGATATAACATGGGCTATCTACGCAAGGAAACATGAGATCTGCAAACGTTATGGTTTTTTGGTCTTCGGGGAGGATGGGAAACATGAATATGTTTTTGTTTTTCGAATTTGAGCTCTATCTGAAATGAGCACTTTTCATGCTCTAAGCAGTTTTTCCTAACAAATGCAAGATATAACATTGGCTTTCTCCGCAAGGAAACATCAGATCTGCACAACTCATGGTTTTTTGGTCTTCAGGGAGGATGGGGAACATGAATATGTGATTGTTTTTCGAATTTGAGATCTTTCTGCAATGGGCACTTTTCATACTATAAGCAGTTTTTCCTAACAAATGCAAGATATAACATGGGCTATCTCCGCAAGGAAACATGAGATCTGCAAAAGTTATGGTTTTTTGTTCTTCGGGGAGGATGGGGAACATGAATATGTGTTTGTTTTTCGAATTTGACCTCTATCTGAAATGAGCACTTTTCATGCTCTAAGCAGTTTTTCCTAACAAATGCAAGATATAACATTGGCTCTCTCCGCAAGGAAACATCAGATCTGCACAACTCATGGTTTTTTGGTCTTCGGGAAGGATGGGGAACATGAATATGTGATTGTTTTTCGAATTTGAGCTATTTCTGCAATGGGCACTTTTCATGCTATAAGCAGTTTTTCCTAACAAATGCAAGATATAACATTGGCTATCTCCGCAAGGAAACATCAGATCTGCACAACTCATGGTTTTTTGGTCTTCGGGGAGGATGGGGAACATGAATATGTGTTTGTTTTTCGAATTTGAGATCTTTCTGCAATGGGCAATTTTCATACTATAAGCAGTTTTTCCTAAAAAATGCAAGCTATTACATTGGCAATCTCCGCAAGGAAACATCAGATCTGCTCAACTCATGGTTTTTTGGTCTTCGGGGAGGAGGGGGAACATGAATATGTGTTTGTTTTTCGAATTTGAGCTCTTTCTGCAATGGGCACTTTTCATACTATAAGCAGTTTTTCCTAACAAATGCAAGCTATTACATTGGCAATCTGCGCAAGGAAACATCAGATCTGCTCAACTCATGGTTTTTTGGTCTTCGGGGAGGAGGGGGAACATGAATATGTGTTTGTTTTTCGAATTTGAGATCTTTCTGCAATGGGCACTTTTCATACTATAAGCAGTTTTTCCTAACAAATGCAAGATTTAACATTGGCTATCTCCGCAAGGAAACATCAGATCTGCTCAACCCATGGTTTTTTGGTCTTCGGGGAGGATGGGGAACATGAATATGTGTTTCTTTTTCGAATTTGAACTCTTTCTGCAATGGGCACTTTTCATACTATAAGCAGTTTTTCCTAACAAATGCAAGATATAACATGGGCTATCTCCGCAAGGAAACATGAGATCTGCAAACGTTATTGTTTTTTGGTCTTCGGGGAGGATGGGGAACATGAATATGTGTTTGTTTTTCGAATTTGAGCTCTATCTGCAATGGGCACTTTTCATACTATAAGCAGTTTTTCCTAACAAATGCAAGATATAACATGGGCTATCTCCGCAAGGAAACATGAGATCTGCAAACGTTATGGTTTTTTGGTCTTCGGGGAGGATGGGGAACATGAATATGTTTTTGTTTTTCGAATTTGAGCTCTATCTGAAATGAGCACTTTTCATGCTCTAAGCAGTTTTTCCTAACAAATGCAAGATATAACATTGGCTATCTCCGCAAGGAAACTTCAGATCTGCACAACTCATGGTTTTTTGGTCTTCGGGGAGGATGGGGAACATGAATATGTGATTGTTTTTCGAATTTGAGCTCTTTCTGCAATGGGCACTTTTCATACTATAAGCAGTTTTTCCTAACAAATGCAAGATATAACATGGGCTATCTCCGCAAGGAAACATGAGATCTGCAAAAGTAATGGTTTTTTGTTCTTCGGGGAGGATGGGGAACATGAATATGTGTTTGTTTTTCGAATTTGACCTCTATCTGAAATGAGCACTTTTCATGCTCTAAGCAGTTTTTCCTAACAAATGCAAGATATAACATTGGCTATCTCCGCAAGGAAACATCAGATCTGCACAACTCATGGTTTTTTGGTCTTCGGGGAGGATGGGGAACATGAATATGTGATTGTTTTTCGAATTTGAGCTCTTTCTGCAATGGGCACTTTTCATGCTATAAGCAGTTTTTCCTAACAAATGCAAGATATAACATTGGCTATCTCCGCAAGGAAACATCAGATCTGCACAACTCATGGTTTTTTGGTCTTCGGGGAGGAGGGGGAACATGAATATGTGTTTGTTTTTCGAATTTGAGCTCTTTCTGCAATGGGCACTTTTCATACTATAAGCAGTTTTTCCTAACAAATGCATGATATAACATGGGCTATCTCCGCAAGGAAACATGAGATCTGCAAACGTTATGGTTTTTTGGTCTTCGGGGAGGATGGGGAACATGAATATGTTTTTCGAATTTGAGCTCTATCTGAAATGAGCACTTTTCATGCTATAAGCAGTTTTTCCTAACAAATGCAAGATATAACATGGGCTATCTCCGCAAGGAAACATGAGATCTGCAAACGTTATGGTTTTTTGGTCTTCGGGGAGGATGGGGAACATGAATATGTTTTTGTTTTTCGAATTTGAGCTCTATCTGAAATGAGCACTTTTCATGCTCTAAGCAGTTTTTCCTAACAAATGCAAGATATAACATTGGCTATCTCCGCAAGGAAACATCAGATCTGCACAACTCATGGTTTTTTGGTCTTCGGGGAGGATGGGGAACATGAATATGTGATTGTTTTTCGAATTTGAGCTCTTTCTGCAATGGGCACTTTTCATACTATAAGCAGTTTTTCCTAACAAATGGAAGATATAACATGGGCTATCTCCGCAAGGAAACATGAGATCTGCAAAAGTAATGGTTTTTTGTTCTTCGGGGAGGATGGGGAACATGAATATGTGTTTGTTTTTCGAATTTGACCTCTATCTGAAATGAGCACTTTTCATGCTCTAAGCAGTTTTTCCTAACAAATGCAAGATATAACATTGGCTCTCTCCACAAGGAAACATCAGATCTGCACAACTCATGGTTTTTTGGTCTTCGGGAAGGATGGGGAACATGAATATGTGATTGTTTTTCGAATTTGAGCTATTTCTGCAATGGGCACTTTTCATGCTATAAGCAGTTTTTCCTAACAAATGCAAGATATAATATTGGCTATCTCCGCAAGGAAACATCAGATCTGCACAACTCATGGTTTTTTGGTCTTCGGGGAGGATGGGGAACATGAATATGTGTTTGTTTTTCGAATTTGAGATCTTTCTGCAATGGGCACTTTTCATACTATAAGCAGTTTTTCCTAAAAAATGCAAGCTATTACATTGGCAATCTCCGCAAGGAAACATCAGATCTGCTAAACTCATGGTTTTTTGGTCTTCGGGGAGGAGGGGGAACATGAATATGTGTTTGTTTTTCGAATTTGAGCTCTTTCTGCAATGGGCACTTTTCATACTATAAGCAGTTTTTCCTAACAAATGCATGATATAACATGGGCTATCTCCGCAAGGAAACATCAGATCTGCTCAACTCATGGTTTTTTGGTCTTCGGGGAGGAGGGGGAACATGAATATGTGTTTGTTTTTCGAATTTGAGCTCTTTCTGCAATGGGCACTTTTCATACTATAAGCAGTTTTTCCTAACAAATGCAAGATATAACATGGGCTATCTCCGCAAGGAAACATGAGATCTGCAAAAGTAATGGTTTTTTGTTCTTCGGGGAGGATGGGGAACATGAATATGTGTTTGTTTTTCGAATTTGACCTCTATCTGAAATGAGCACTTTTCATGCTCTAAGCAGTTTTTCCTAACAAATGCAAGATATAACATTGGCTATCTCCGCAAGGAAACATCAGATCTGCACAACTCATGGTTTTTTGGTCTTCGGGGAGGATGGGGAACATGAATATGTTTTTCGAATTTGAGCTCTATCTGAAATGAGCACTTTTCATGCTCTAAGCAGTTTTTCCTAACAAATGCAAGATATAACATGGGCTTTCTCCGCAAGGAAACATCAGATCTGCACAACTCATGGTTTTTTGGTCTTCGGGGAGGATGGGGAACATGAATATGTGTTTGTTTTTCGAATTTGAGATCTTTCTGCAATGGGCACTTTTCATACTATAAGCAGTTTTTCCTAACAAATGCAAGCTATTACATTGGCAATCTCCGCAAGGAAACATCAGATCTGCTCAACTCATGGTTTTTTGGTCTTCGGGGAGGAGGGGGAACATGAATATGTGTTTGTTTTTCGAATTTGAGCTCTTTCTGCAATGGGCACTTTTCATACTATAAGCAGTTTTTCCTAACAAATGCATGATATAACATGGGCTATCTCCGCAAGGAAACATCAGATCTGCACAACTCATGGTTTTTTGGTCTTCGGGGAGGAGGGGGAACATGAATATGTGTTTGTTTTTCGAATTTGAGATCTTTCTGCAATGGGCACTTTTCATACTATAAGCAGTTTTTCCTAACAAATGCAAGATTTAACATTGGCTATCTCCGCAAGGAAACATCAGATCTGCTCAACCCATGGTTTTTTGGTCTTCGGGGAGGATGGGGAACATGAATATGTGTTTCTTTTTCGAATTTGAGCTCTTTCTGCAATGGGCACTTTTCATACTATAAGCAGTTTTTCCTAACAAATGCAAGATATAACATGGGCTATCTCCGCAAGGAAACATGAGATCTGCAAACGTTATTGTTTTTTGGTCTTCGGGGAGGATGGGGAACATGAATATGTTTTTGTTTTTCGAATTTGAGCTCTATCTGCAATGGGCACTTTTCGTACTATAAGCAGTTTTTCCTAACAAATGCAAGATATAACATGGGCTATCTCCGCAAGGAAACATGAGATCTGCAAACGTTATGGTTTTTTGGTCCTCGGGGAGGATGGGGAACATGAATATGTTTTTGTTTTTCGAATTTGAGCTCTATCTGAAATGAGCACTTTTCATGCTCTAAGCAGTTTTTCCTAACAAATGCAAGATATAACATGGGCTTTCTCCGCAAGGAAACATCAGATCTGCACAACTCATGGTTTTTTGGTCTTCGGGGAGGATGGGGAACATGAATATGTGTTTGTTTTTCGAATTTGAGATCTTTCTGCAATGGGCACTTTTCATACTATAAGCAGTTTTTCCTAACAAATGCAAGCTATTACATTGGCAATCTCCGCAAGGAAACATCAGATCTGCTCAACTCATGGTTTTTTGGTCTTCGGGGAGGAGGGGGAACATGAATATGTGTTTGTTTTTCGAATTTGAGCTCTTTCTGCAATGGGCACTTTTCATACTATAAGCAGTTTTTCCTAACAAATGCATGATATAACATGGGCTATCTCCGCAAGGAAACATCAGATCTGCACAACTCATGGTTTTTTGGTCTTCGGGGAGGAGGGGGAACATGAATATGTGTTTGTTTTTCGAATTTGAGATCTTTCTGCAATGGGCACTTTTCATACTATAAGCAGTTTTTCCTAACAAATGCAAGATTTAACATTGGCTATCTCCGCAAGGAAACATCAGATCTGCTCAACCCATGGTTTTTTGGTCTTCGGGGAGGATGGGGAACATGAATATGTGTTTCTTTTTCGAATTTGAGCTCTTTCTGCAATGGGCACTTTTCATACTATAAGCAGTTTTTCCTAACAAATGCAAGATATAACATGGGCTATCTCCGCAAGGAAACATGAGATCTGCAAACGTTATTGTTTTTTGGTCTTCGGGGAGGATGGGGAACATGAATATGTTTTTGTTTTTCGAATTTGAGCTCTATCTGCAATGGGCACTTTTCGTACTATAAGCAGTTTTTCCTAACAAATGCAAGATATAACATGGGCTATCTCCGCAAGGAAACATGAGATCTGCAAACGTTATGGTTTTTTGGTCTTCGGGGAGGATGGGGAACATGAATATGTTTTTGTTTTTCGAATTTGAGCTCTATCTGAAATGAGCACTTTTCATGCTCTAAGCAGTTTTTCCTAACAAATGCAAGATATAACATGGGCTATCTCCGCAAGGAAACATGAGATCTGCACAACTCATGGTTTTTTGGTCTTCGGGGAGGATGGGGAACATGAATATGTGATTGTTTTTCGAATTTGAGCTCTTTCTGCAATGGGCACTTTTCATACTATAAGCAGTTTTTCCTAACAAATGCAAGATATAACATGGGCTATCTCCGCAAGGAAACATGAGATCTGCTCAACTCATGGTTTTTTGGTCTTCGGGGAGGAGGGGGAACATGAATATGTGTTTGTTTTTCGAATTTGAGCTCTTTCTGCAATGGGCACTTTTCATACTATAAGCAGTTTTTCCTAACAAATGCATGATATAACATGGGCTATCTACGCAAGGAAACATGAGATCTGCAAACGTTATGGTTTTTTGGTCTTCGGGGAGGATGGGGAACATGAATATGTTTTTGTTTTTCGAATTTGAGCTCTATCTGAAATGAGCACTTTTCATGCTCTAAGCAGTTTTTCCTAACAAATGCAAGATATAACATGGGCTTTCTCCGCAAGGAAACATCAGATCTGCACAACTCATGGTTTTTTGGTCTTCGGGGAGGATGGGGAACATGAATATGTGTTTGTTTTTCGAATTTGAGATCTTTCTGCAATGGGCACTTTTCATACTATAAGCAGTTTTTCCTAACAAATGCAAGCTATTACATTGGCAATCTCCGCAAGGAAACATCAGATCTGCTCAACTCATGGTTTTTTGGTCTTCGGGGAGGAGGGGGAACATGAATATGTGTTTGTTTTTCGAATTTGAGCTCTTTCTGCAATGGGCACTTTTCATACTATAAGCAGTTTTTCCTAACAAATGCATGATATAACATGGGCTATCTCCGCAAGGAAACATCAGATCTGCACAACTCATGGTTTTTTGGTCTTCGGGGAGGAGGGGGAACATGAATATGTGTTTGTTTTTCGAATTTGAGATCTTTCTGCAATGGGCACTTTTCATACTATAAGCAGTTTTTCCTAACAAATGCAAGATTTAACATTGGCTATCTCCGCAAGGAAACATCAGATCTGCTCAACCCATGGTTTTTTGGTCTTCGGGGAGGATGGGGAACATGAATATGTGTTTCTTTTTCGAATTTGAGCTCTTTCTGCAATGGGCACTTTTCATACTATAAGCAGTTTTTCCTAACAAATGCAAGATATAACATGGGCTATCTCCGCAAGGAAACATGAGATCTGCAAACGTTATTGTTTTTTGGTCTTCGGGGAGGATGGGGAACATGAATATGTTTTTGTTTTTCGAATTTGAGCTCTATCTGCAATGGGCACTTTTCGTACTATAAGCAGTTTTTCCTAACAAATGCAAGATATAACATGGGCTATCTCCGCAAGGAAACATGAGATCTGCAAACGTTATGGTTTTTTGGTCCTCGGGGAGGATGGGGAACATGAATATGTTTTTGTTTTTCGAATTTGAGCTCTATCTGAAATGAGCACTTTTCATGCTCTAAGCAGTTTTTCCTAACAAATGCAAGATATAACATGGGCTTTCTCCGCAAGGAAACATCAGATCTGCACAACTCATGGTTTTTTGGTCTTCGGGGAGGATGGGGAACATGAATATGTGTTTGTTTTTCGAATTTGAGATCTTTCTGCAATGGGCACTTTTCATACTATAAGCAGTTTTTCCTAACAAATGCAAGCTATTACATTGGCAATCTCCGCAAGGAAACATCAGATCTGCTCAACTCATGGTTTTTTGGTCTTCGGGGAGGAGGGGGAACATGAATATGTGTTTGTTTTTCGAATTTGAGCTCTTTCTGCAATGGGCACTTTTCATACTATAAGCAGTTTTTCCTAACAAATGCATGATATAACATGGGCTATCTCCGCAAGGAAACATCAGATCTGCACAACTCATGGTTTTTTGGTCTTCGGGGAGGAGGGGGAACATGAATATGTGTTTGTTTTTCGAATTTGAGCTCTTTCTGCAATGGGCACTTTTCATACTATAAGCAGTTTTTCCTAACAAATGCAAGATATAACATGGGCTATCTCCGCAAGGAAACATGAGATCTGCAAACGTTATTGTTTTTTGGTCTTCGGGGAGGATGGGGAACATGAATATGTTTTTGTTTTTCGAATTTGAGCTCTATCTGCAATGGGCACTTTTCGTACTATAAGCAGTTTTTCCTAACAAATGCAAGATATAACATGGGCTATCTCCGCAAGGAAACATGAGATCTGCAAACGTTATGGTTTTTTGGTCTTCGGGGAGGATGGGGAACATGAATATGTTTTTGTTTTTCGAATTTGAGCTCTATCTGAAATGAGCACTTTTCATGCTATAAGCAGTTTTTCCTAACAAATGCAAGATATAACATGGGCTATCTCCGCAAGGAAACATGAGATCTGCACAACTCATGGTTTTTTGGTCTTCGGGGAGGATGGGGAACATGAATATGTGATTGTTTTTCGAATTTGAGCTCTTTCTGCAATGGGCACTTTTCATACTATAAGCAGTTTTTCCTAACAAATGCAAGATATAACATGGGCTATCTCCGCAAGGAAACATGAGATCTGCAAAAGTAATGATTTTTTGTTCTTCGGGGAGGATGGGGAACATGAATATGTGTTTGTTTTTCGAATTTGACCTCTATCTGAAATGAGCACTTTTCATGCTCTAAGCAGTTTTTCCTAACAAATGCAAGATATAACATTGGCTATCTCCGCAAGGAAACATCAGATCTGCACAACTCATGGTTTTTTGGTCTTCGGGGAGGATGGGGAACATGAATATGTGTTTGTTTTTCGAATTTGAGCTCTTTCTGCAATGGGCACTTTTCATGCTATAAGCAGTTTTTCCTAACAAATGCAAGATATAACATTGGCAATCTCCGCAAGGAAACATCAGATCTGCTCAACTCATGGTTTTTTGGTCTTCGGGGAGGAGGGGGAACATGAATATGTGTTTGTTTTTCGAATTTGAGCTCTTTCTGCAATGGGCACTTTTCATACTATAAGCAGTTTTTCCTAACAAATGCATGATATAACATGGGCTATCTACGCAAGGAAACATGAGATCTGCAAACGTTATGGTTTTTTGGTCTTCGGGGAGGATGGGGAACATGAATATGTTTTTGTTTTTCGAATTTGAGCTCTATCTGAAATGAGCACTTTTCATGCTCTAAGCAGTTTTTCCTAACAAATGCAAGATATAACATTGGCTTTCTCCACAAGGAAACATCAGATCTGCACAACTCATGGTTTTTTGGTCTTCGGGGAGGATGGGGAACATGAATATGTGATTGTTTTTCGAATTTGAGCTCTATCTGAAATGAGCACTTTTCATGCTCTAAGCAATTTTTCCTAACAAATGCAAGATATAACATTGGCTATCTCCGCAAGGAAACATCAGATCTGCACAACTCATGGTTTTTTGGTCTTCGGGGAGGATGGGGAACATGAATATGTGATTGTTTTTCGAATTTGAGCTCTTTCTGCAATGGGCACTTTTCATACTATAAGCAGTTTTTCCTAACAAATGCAAGATATAACATGGGCTATCTCCGCAAGGAAACATGAGATCTGCAAACGTTATGGTTTTTTGGTCTTCGGGGAGGATGGGGAACATGAATATGTTTTTGTTTTTCGAATTTGAGCTCTATCTGAAATGAGCACTTTTCATGCTCTAAGCAGTTTTTCCTAACAAATGCAAGATATAACATTGGCTATCTCCGCAAGGAAACATCAGATCTGCACAACTCATGGTTTTTTGGTCTTCGGGGAGGATGGGGAACATGAATATGTGATTGTTTTTCGAATTTGAGATCTTTCTGCAATG
This sequence comes from Vipera ursinii, assembly GCF_947247035.1. Lineage (NCBI taxonomy): Eukaryota > Metazoa > Chordata > Lepidosauria > Squamata > Viperidae > Vipera > Vipera ursinii. Next base: position 93,164 of record NC_139529.1, on the reverse strand, counting down.
GGCACTTTTCATGCTATAAGCAGTTTTTCCTAACAAATGCAAGATATAACATTGGCTATCTCCGCAAGGAAACATCAGATCTGCACAACTCATGGTTTTTTGGTCTTCGGGGAGGATGGGGAACATGAATATGTGATTGTTTTTCGAATTTGAGCTCTTTCTGCAATGGGCACTTTTCATACTATAAGCAGTTTTTCCAAACAAATGCATGATATAACATGGGCTATCTACGCAAGGAAACATGAGATCTGCAAACGTTATGGTTTTTTGGTCTTCGGGGAGGATGGGGAACATGAATATGTTTTTGTTTTTCGAATTTGAGCTCTATCTGAAATGAGCACTTTTCATGCTCTAAGCAGTTTTTCCTAACAAATGCAAGATATAACATTGGCTATCTCCGCAAGGAAACATCAGATGTGCACAACTCATGGTTTTTTGGTCTTTGGGAAGGATGGGGAACATGAATATGTGATTGTTTTTCGAATTTGAGCTATTTCTGCAATGGGCACTTTTCATGCTATAAGCAGTTTTTCCTAACAAATGCAAGATATAACATTGGCTATCTCCGCAAGGAAACATCAGATCTGCACAACTCATGGTTTTTTGGTCTTCGGGGAGGATGGGGAACATGAATATGTGTTTGTTTTTCGAATTTGAGATCTTTCTGCAATGGGCACTTTTCATACTATAAGCAGTTTTTCCTAACAAATGCATGATATAACATTGGCTATCTCCGCAAGGAAACATCAGATCTGCACAACTCATGGTTTTTTGGTCTTCGGGGAGGAGGGGGAACATGAATATGTGTTTGTTTTTCGAATTTGAGATCTTTCTGCAATGGGCACTTTTCATACTATAAGCAGTTTTTCCTAACAAATGCAAGATTTAACATTGGCTATCTCCGCAAGGAAACATCAGATCTGCTCAACCCATGGTTTTTTGGTCTTCGGGGAGGATGGGGAACATGAATATGTGTTTCTTTTTCGAATTTGAGCTCTTTCTGCAATGGGCACTTTTCATACTATAAGCAGTTTTTCCTAACAAATGCAAGATATAACATGGGCTATCTCCGCAAGGAAACATGAGATCTGCAAACGTTATTGTTTTTTGGTCTTCGGGGAGGATGGGGAACATGAATATGTTTTTGTTTTTCGAATTTGAGCTCTATCTGCAATGGGCACTTTTCGTACTATAAGCAGTTTTTCCTAACAAATGCAAGATATAACATGGGCTATCTCCGCAAGGAAACATGAGATCTGCAAACGTTATGGTTTTTTGGTCCTCGGGGAGGATGGGGAACATGAATATGTTTTTGTTTTTCGAATTTGAGCTCAATCTGAAATGAGCACTTTTCATGCTCTAAGCAGTTTTTCCTAACAAATGCAAGATATAACATGGGCTTTCTCCGCAAGGAAACATCAGATCTGCACAACTCATGGTTTTTTGGTCTTCGGGGAGGATGGGGAACATGAATATGTGTTTGTTTTTCGAATTTGAGATCTTTCTGCAATGGGCACTTTTCATACTATAAGCAGTTTTTCCTAACAAATGCAAGCTATTACATTGGCAATCTCCGCAAGGAAACATCAGATCTGCTCAACTCATGGTTTTTTGGTCTTCGGGGAGGAGGGGGAACATGAATATGTGTTTGTTTTTCGAATTTGAGCTCTTTCTGCAATGGGCACTTTTCATACTATAAGCAGTTTTTCCTAACAAATGCATGATATAACATGGGCTATCTCCGCAAGGAAACATCAGATCTGCACAACTCATGGTTTTTTGGTCTTCGGGGAGGAGGGGGAACATGAATATGTGTTTGTTTTTCGAATTTGAGATCTTTCTGCAATGGGCACTTTTCATACTATAAGCAGTTTTTCCTAACAAATGCAAGATTTAACATTGGCTATCTCCGCAAGGAAACATCAGATCTGCTCAACCCATGGTTTTTTGGTCTTCGGGGAGGATGGGGAACATGAATATGTGTTTCTTTTTCGAATTTGAGCTCTTTCTGCAATGGGCACTTTTCATACTATAAGCAGTTTTTCCTAACAAATGCAAGATATAACATGGGCTATCTCCGCAAGGAAACATGAGATCTGCAAACGTTATTGTTTTTTGGTCTTCGGGGAGGATGGGGAACATGAATATGTTTTTGTTTTTCGAATTTGAGCTCTATCTGCAATGGGCACTTTTCGTACTATAAGCAGTTTTTCCTAACAAATGCAAGATATAACATGGGCTATCTCCGCAAGGAAACATGAGATCTGCAAACGTTATGGTTTTTTGGTCTTCGGGGAGGATGGGGAACATGAATATGTTTTTGTTTTTCGAATTTGAGCTCTATCTGAAATGAGCACTTTTCATGCTATAAGCAGTTTTTCCTAACAAATGCAAGATATAACATGGGCTATCTCCGCAAGGAAACATGAGATCTGCACAACTCATGGTTTTTTGGTCTTCGGGGAGGATGGGGAACATGAATATGTGATTGTTTTTCGAATTTGAGCTCTTTCTGCAATGGGCACTTTTCATACTATAAGCAGTTTTTCCTAACAAATGCAAGATATAACATGGGCTATCTCCGCAAGGAAACATGAGATCTGCAAAAGTAATGATTTTTTGTTCTTCGGGGAGGATGGGGAACATGAATATGTGTTTGTTTTTCGAATTTGACCTCTATCTGAAATGAGCACTTTTCATGCTCTAAGCAGTTTTTCCTAACAAATGCAAGATATAACATTGGCTATCTCCGCAAGGAAACATCAGATCTGCACAACTCATGGTTTTTTGGTCTTCGGGGAGGATGGGGAACATGAATATGTGTTTGTTTTTCGAATTTGAGCTCTTTCTGCAATGGGCACTTTTCATGCTATAAGCAGTTTTTCCTAACAAATGCAAGATATAACATTGGCAATCTCCGCAAGGAAACATCAGATCTGCTCAACTCATGGTTTTTTGGTCTTCGGGGAGGAGGGGGAACATGAATATGTGTTTGTTTTTCGAATTTGAGCTCTTTCTGCAATGGGCACTTTTCATACTATAAGCAGTTTTTCCTAACAAATGCATGATATAACATGGGCTATCTACGCAAGGAAACATGAGATCTGCAAACGTTATGGTTTTTTGGTCTTCGGGGAGGATGGGGAACATGAATATGTTTTTGTTTTTCGAATTTGAGCTCTATCTGAAATGAGCACTTTTCATGCTCTAAGCAGTTTTTCCTAACAAATGCAAGATATAACATTGGCTTTCTCCACAAGGAAACATCAGATCTGCACAACTCATGGTTTTTTGGTCTTCGGGGAGGATGGGGAACATGAATATGTGATTGTTTTTCGAATTTGAGCTCTATCTGAAATGAGCACTTTTCATGCTCTAAGCAATTTTTCCTAACAAATGCAAGATATAACATTGGCTATCTCCGCAAGGAAACATCAGATCTGCACAACTCATGGTTTTTTGGTCTTCGGGGAGGATGGGGAACATGAATATGTGATTGTTTTTCGAATTTGAGCTCTTTCTGCAATGGGCACTTTTCATACTATAAGCAGTTTTTCCTAACAAATGCAAGATATAACATGGGCTATCTCCGCAAGGAAACATGAGATCTGCAAACGTTATGGTTTTTTGGTCTTCGGGGAGGATGGGGAACATGAATATGTTTTTGTTTTTCGAATTTGAGCTCTATCTGAAATGAGCACTTTTCATGCTCTAAGCAGTTTTTCCTAACAAATGCAAGATATAACATTGGCTATCTCCGCAAGGAAACATCAGATCTGCACAACTCATGGTTTTTTGGTCTTCGGGGAGGATGGGGAACATGAATATGTGATTGTTTTTCGAATTTGAGATCTTTCTGCAATGGGCACTTTTCATGCTATAAGCAGTTTTTCCTAACAAATGCAAGATATAACATTGGCTATCTCCGCAAGGAAACATCAGATCTGCACAACTCATGGTTTTTTGGTCTTCGGGGAGGATGGGGAACATGAATATGTGATTGTTTTTCGAATTTGAGCTCTTTCTGCAATGGGCACTTTTCATACTATAAGCAGTTTTTCCAAACAAATGCATGATATAACATGGGCTATCTACGCAAGGAAACATGAGATCTGCAAACGTTATGGTTTTTTGGTCTTCGGGGAGGATGGGGAACATGAATATGTTTTTGTTTTTCGAATTTGAGCTCTATCTGAAATGAGCACTTTTCATGCTCTAAGCAGTTTTTCCTAACAAATGCAAGATATAACATTGGCTATCTCCGCAAGGAAACATCAGATGTGCACAACTCATGGTTTTTTGGTCTTTGGGAAGGATGGGGAACATGAATATGTGATTGTTTTTCGAATTTGAGCTATTTCTGCAATGGGCACTTTTCATGCTATAAGCAGTTTTTCCTAACAAATGCAAGATATAACATTGGCTATCTCCGCAAGGAAACATCAGATCTGCACAACTCATGGTTTTTTGGTCTTCGGGGAGGATGGGGAACATGAATATGTGTTTGTTTTTCGAATTTGAGATCTTTCTGCAATGGGCACTTTTCATACTATAAGCAGTTTTTCCTAACAAATGCATGATATAACATTGGCTATCTCCGCAAGGAAACATCAGTTCTGCACAACTCATGGTTTTTTGGTCTTCGGGGAGGAGGGGGAACATGAATATGTGTTTGTTTTTCGAATTTGAGATCTTTCTGCAATGGGCACTTTTCATACTATAAGCAGTTTTTCCTAACAAATGCAAGATTTAACATTGGCTATCTCCGCAAGGAAACATCAGATCTGCTCAACCCATGGTTTTTTGGTCTTCGGGGAGGATGGGGAACATGAATATGTGTTTCTTTTTCGAATTTGAGCTCTTTCTGCAATGGGCACTTTTCATACTATAAGCAGTTTTTCCTAACAAATGCAAGATATAACATGGCCTATCTCCGCAAGGAAACATGAGATCTGCAAACGTTATTATTTTTTGGTCTTCGGGGAGGATGGGGAACATGAATATGTGTTTCTTTTTCGAATTTGAGCTCTTTCTGCAATGGGCACTTTTCATAATATAAGCAGTTTTTCCTAACAAATGCAAGATATAACATGGGCTATCTCCGCAAGGAAACATGAGATCTGCAAATGTTATTCTTTTTTGGTCTTCGGGGAGGATGGGGAACATGAATATGTGATTGTTTTTCGAATTTGAGCTCTTTCTGCAATGGGCACTTTTCATACTATAAGCAGTTTTTCCTAACAAATGCAAGATATAACATGGGCTATCTCCGCAAGAAAACATCAGATCTGCACAACTCATGGTTTTTTGGTCTTCGGGGAGGAGGGGGAACATGAATATGTGTTTGTTTTTCGAATTTGAGATCTTTCTGCAATGGGCACTTTTCATACTATAAGCAGTTTTTCCTAACAAATGCAAGATTTAACATTGGCTATCTCCGCAAGGAAACATCAGATCTGCTCAACCCATGGTTTTTTGGTCTTCGGGGAGGATGGGGAACATGAATATGTGTTTCTTTTTCGAATTTGAGCTCTTTCTGCAATGGGCACTTTTCATACTATAAGCAGTTTTTCCTAACAAATGCAAGATATAACATGGGCTATCTCCGCAAGGAAACATGAGATCTGCAATAGTTATGGTTTTTTGTTCTTCGGGGAGGATGGGGAACATGAATATGTGTTTGTTTTTCGAATTTGACCTCTATCTGAAATGAGCACTTTTCATGCTCTAAGCAGTTTTTCCTAACAAATGCAAGATATAACATTGGCTATCTCCGCAAGGAAACATCAGATCTGCACAACTCATGGTTTTTTGGTCTTCGGGGAGGATGGGGAACATGAATATGTGTTTGTTTTTCGAATTTGAGCTCTTTCTGCAATGGGCACTTTTCATGCTATAAGCAGTTTTTCCTAACAAATGCAAGATATAACATTGGCTATCTCCGCAAGGAAACATCAGATCTGCACAACTCATGGTTTTTTGGTCTTCGGGGAGGATGGGGAACATGAATATGTGTTTGTTTTTCGAATTTGAGATCTTTCTGCAATGGGCACTTTTCATACTATAAGCAGTTTTTCCTAACAAATGCAAGCTATTACATTGGCAATCTCCGCAAGGAAACATCAGATCTGCTCAACTCATGGTTTTTTGGTCTTCGGGGAGGAGGGGGAACATGAATATGTGTTTGTTTTTCGAATTTGAGCTCTTTCTGCAATGGGCATTTTTCATACTATAAGCAGTTTTTCCTAACAAATGCAAGATATAACATGGGCTATCTCCGCAAGGAAACATGAGATCTGCAAACGTTATGGTTTTTTGGTCTTCGGGGAGGATGGGGAACATGAATATGTTTTTGTTTTTCGAATTTGAGCTCTATCTGAAATGAGCACTTTTCATGCTCTAAGCAGTTTTTCCTAACAAATGCAAGATATAACATTGGCTATCTCCGCAAGGAAACATCAGATCTGCACAACTCATGGTTTTTTGGTCTTCGGGGAGGATGGGGAACATGAATATGTGATTGTTTTTCGAATTTGAGATCTTTCTGCAATGGGCACTTTTCATACTATAAGCAGTTTTTCCAAACAAATGCATGATATAACATGGGCTATCTACGCAAGGAAACATGAGATCTGCAAAAGTAATGATTTTTTGTTCTTCGGGGAGGATGGGGAACATGAATATGTGTTTGTTTTTCGAATTTGACCTCTATCTGAAATGAGCACTTTTCATGCTCTAAGCAGTTTTTCCTAACAAATGCAAGATATAACATTGGCTATCTCCGCAAGGAAACATCAGATCTGCACAACTCATGGTTTTTTGGTCTTCGGGGAGGATGGGGAACATGAATATGTGTTTGTTTTTCGAATTTGAGCTCTTTCTGCAATGGGCACTTTTCATGCTATAAGCAGTTTTTCCTAACAAATGCAAGATATAACATTGGCAATCTCCACAAGGAAACATCAGATCTGCTCAACTCATGGTTTTTTGGTCTTCGGGGAGGAGGGGGAACATGAATATGTGTTTGTTTTTCGAATTTGAGCTCTTTCTGCAATGGGCACTTTTCATACTATAAGCAGTTTTTCCTAACAAATGCATGATATAACATGGGCTATCTACGCAAGGAAACATGAGATCTGCAAACGTTATGGTTTTTTGGTCTTCGGGGAGGATGGGGAACATGAATATGTTTTTGTTTTTCGAATTTGAGCTCTATCTGAAATGAGCACTTTTCATGCTCTAAGCAGTTTTTCCTAACAAATGCAAGATATAACATTGGCTTTCTCCGCAAGGAAACATCAGATCTGCACAACTCATGGTTTTTTGGTCTTCGGGGAGGATGGGGAACATGAATATGTGATTGTTTTTCGAATTTGAGCTCTATCTGAAATGAGCACTTTTCATGCTCTAAGCAATTTTTCCTAACAAATGCAAGATATAACATTGGCTATCTCCGCAAGGAAACATCAGATCTGCACAACTCATGGTTTTTTGGTCTTCGGGGAGGATGGGGAACATGAATATGTGATTGTTTTTCGAATTTGAGCTCTTTCTGCAATGGGCACTTTTCATACTATAAGCAGTTTTTCCTAACAAATGCAAGATATAACATGGGCTATCTCCGCAAGGAAACATGAGATCTGCAAACCTTATTGTTTTTTGGTCTTCGGGGAGGATGGGGAACATGAATATGTTTTTGTTTTTCGAATTTGAGCTCTATCTGAAATGAGCACTTTTCATGCTCTAAGCAGTTTTTCCTAACAAATGCAAGATATAACATTGGCTATCTCCGCAAGGAAACATCAGATCTGCACAACTCATGGTTTTTTGGTCTTCGGGGAGGATGGGGAACATGAATATGTGATTGTTTTTCGAATTTGAGATCTTTCTGCAATGGGCACTTTTCATGCTATAAGCAGTTTTTCCTAACAAATGCAAGATATAACATTGGCTATCTCCGCAAGGAAACATCAGATCTGCACAACTCATGGTTTTTTGGTCTTCGGGGAGGATGGGGAACATGAATATGTGATTGTTTTTCGAATTTGAGCTCTTTCTGCAATGGGCACTTTTCATACTATAAGCAGTTTTTCCAAACAAATGCATGATATAACATGGGCTATCTACGCAAGGAAACATGAGATCTGCAAACGTTATGGTTTTTTGGTCTTCGGGGAGGATGGGGAACATGAATATGTTTTTGTTTTTCGAATTTGAGCTCTATCTGAAATGAGCACTTTTCATGCTCTAAGCAGTTTTTCCTAACAAATGCAAGATATAACATTGGCTATCTCCGCAAGGAAACATCAGATGTGCACAACTCATGGTTTTTTGGTCTTTGGGAAGGATGGGGAACATGAATATGTGATTGTTTTTCGAATTTGAGCTATTTCTGCAATGGGCACTTTTCATGCTATAAGCAGTTTTTCCTAACAAATGCAAGATATAACATTGGCTATCTCCGCAAGGAAACATCAGATCTGCACAACTCATGGTTTTTTGGTCTTCGGGGAGGATGGGGAACATGAATATGTGTTTGTTTTTCGAATTTGAGATCTTTCTGCAATGGGCACTTTTCATACTATAAGCAGTTTTTCCTAACAAATGCATGATATAACATTGGCTATCTCCGCAAGGAAACATCAGATCTGCACAACTCATGGTTTTTTGGTCTTCGGGGAGGAGGGGGAACATGAATATGTGTTTGTTTTTCGAATTTGAGATCTTTCTGCAATGGGCACTTTTCATACTATAAGCAGTTTTTCCTAACAAATGCAAGATATAACATGGGCTATCTCCGCAAGGAAACATGAGATCTGCAAACGTTATTATTTTTTGGTCTTCGGGGAGGATGGGGAACATGAATATGTGTTTCTTTTTCGAATTTGAGCTCTTTCTGCAATGGGCACTTTTCATAATATAAGCAGTTTTTCCTAACAAATGCAAGATATAACATGGGCTATCTCCGCAAGGAAACATGAGATCTGCAAATGTTATTGTTTTTTGGTCTTCGGGGAGGATGGGGAACATGAATATGTGATTGTTTTTCGAATTTGAGCTCTTTCTGCAATGGGCACTTTTCATACTATAAGCAGTTTTTCCTAACAAATGCAAGATATAACATGGGCTATCTCCGCAAGAAAACATCAGATCTGCACAACTCATGGTTTTTTGGTCTTCGGGGAGGAGGGGGAACATGAATATGTGTTTGTTTTTCGAATTTGAGATCTTTCTGCAATGGGCACTTTTCATACTATAAGCAGTTTTTCCTAACAAATGCAAGATTTAACATTGGCTATCTACGCAAGGAAACATCAGATCTGCTCAACCCATGGTTTTTTGGTCTTCGGGGAGGATGGGGAACATGAATATGTGTTTCTTTTTCGAATTTGAGCTCTTTCTGCAATGGGCACTTTTCATACTATAAGCAGTTTTTCCTAACAAATGCAAGATATAACATGGGCTATCTCCGCAAGGAAACATGAGATCTGCAATAGTTATGGTTTTTTGTTCTTCGGGGAGGATGGGGAACATGAATATGTGTTTGTTTTTCGAATTTGACCTCTATCTGAAATGAGCACTTTTCATGCTCTAAGCAGTTTTTCCTAACAAATGCAAGATATAACATTGGCTATCTCCGCAAGGAAACATCAGATCTGCACAACTCATGGTTTTTTGGTCTTCGGGGAGGATGGGGAACATGAATATGTGTTTCTTTTTCGAATTTGAGCTCTTTCTGCAATGGGCACTTTTCATGCTATAAGCAGTTTTTCCTAACAAATGCAAGATATAACATTGGCTATCTCCGCAAGGAAACATCAGATCTGCACAACTCATGGTTTTTTGGTCTTCGGGGAGGATGGGGAACATGAATATGTGTTTGTTTTTCGAATTTGAGATCTTTCTGCAATGGGCACTTTTCATACTATAAGCAGTTTTTCCTAACAAATGCAAGCTATTACATTGGCAATCTCCGCAAGGAAACATCAGATCTGCTCAACTCATGGTTTTTTGGTCTTCGGGGAGGAGGGGGAACATGAATATGTGTTTGTTTTTCGAATTTGAGCTCTTTCTGCAATGGGCACTTTTCATACTATAAGCAGTTTTTCCTAACAAATGCAAGATATAACATGGGCTATCTCCGCAAGGAAACATGAGATCTGCAAACGTTATGGTTTTTTGGTCTTCGGGGAGGATGGGGAACATGAATATGTTTTTGTTTTTCGAATTTGAGCTCTATCTGAAATGAGCACTTTTCATGCTCTAAGCAGTTTTTCCTAACAAATGCAAGATATAACATTGGCTATCTCCGCAAGGAAACATCAGATCTGCACAACTCATGGTTTTTTGGTCTTCGGGGAGGATGGGGAACATGAATATGTGATTGTTTTTCGAATTTGAGATCTTTCTGCAATGGGCACTTTTCATGCTATAAGCAGTTTTTCCTAACAAATGCAAGATATAACATTGGCTATCTCCGCAAGGAAACATCAGATCTGCACAACTCATGGTTTTTTGGTCTTCGGGGAGGATGGGGAACATGAATATGTGATTGTTTTTCGAATTTGAGCTCTTTCTGCAATGGGCACTTTTCATACTATAAGCAGTTTTTCCTAACAAATGCATGATATAACATGGGCTATCTACGCAAGGAAACATGAGATCTGCAAACGTTATGGTTTTTTGGTCTTCGGGGAGGATGGGGAACATGAATATGTTTTTGTTTTTCGAATTTGAGCTCTATCTGAAATGAGCACTTTTCATGCTCTAAGCAGTTTTTCCTAACAAATGCAAGATATAACATTGGCTATCTCCGCAAGGAAACATCAGATCTGCACAACTCATGGTTTTTTGGTCTTTGGGAAGGATGGGGAACATGAATATGTGATTGTTTTTCGAATTTGAGCTATTTCTGCAATGGGCACTTTTCATGCTATAAGCAGTTTTTCCTAACAAATGCAAGATATAACATTGGCTATCTCCGCAAGGAAACATCAGATCTGCACAACTCATGGTTTTTTGGTCTTCGGGGAGGATGGGGAACATGAATATGTGTTTGTTTTTCGAATTTGAGATCTTTCTGCAATGGGCACTTTTCATACTATAAGTGTTCTGAACCAGCCCTCTTCTCGCACCCCTAATCAAAAGAAGAGTCTGGAAAGCGTCCAAGACCAAAAGGCTTCTGCCAAGTTTTAATTACACTGTTACAAGAATACAAGAGCTTGACTTCTCAAACGGAAAAGTTGCTTTCAGCAACCAGCCCCTCCCCAAACACTTCTTTTATAGAGAGCTCAGGGCGTGGTCTCCCTGTGCCTCCTCCCGAGGAGTCCCATAGCCTTTCTTTGTTTGTCCCTGCTCGTCTGCCTCCTGCGTCGGGCATCCTTGAACAGGGCCAGCTGTGGGTCATCATCCTCCGCACTCTCGGGCTCACACAGCTGAGAAGAGGTTCCCGGCTGAGGACTCTGCAAAGTCTCCAAATCATCATCAGCCGGTTCGTTTCCCTCCTCCCCCACATCTGAGTCCTCCGATACATCGGACCCGGCTGTCGGACCCACAGGCTGGCCCTGAGTCACAACAATAAGCAGTTTTTCCTAACAAATGCATGATATAACATTGGCTATCTCCGCAAGGAAACATCAGATCTGCACAACTCATGGTTTTTTGGTCTTCGGGGAGGAGGGGGAACATGAATATGTGTTTGTTTTTCGAATTTGAGATCTTTCTGCAATGGGCACTTTTCATACTATAAGCAGTTTTTCCTAACAAATGCAAGATTTAACATTGGCTATCTCCGCAAGGAAACATCAGATCTGCTCAACCCATGGTTTTTTGGTCTTCGGGGAGGATGGGGAACATGAATATGTGTTTCTTTTTCGAATTTGAGCTCTTTCTGCAATGGGCACTTTTCATACTATAAGCAGTTTTTCCTAACAAATGCAAGATATAACATGGCCTATCTCCGCAAGGAAACATGAGATCTGCAAACGTTATTGTTTTTTGGTCTTCGGGGAGGATGGGGAACATGAATATGTGTTTCTTTTTCGAATTTGAGCTCTTTCTGCAATGGGCACTTTTCATACTATAAGCAGTTTTTCCTAACAAATGCAAGATATAACATGGGCTATCTCCGCAAGGAAACATGAGATCTGCAAATGTTATTGTTTTTTGGTCTTCGGGGAGGATGGGGAACATGAATATGTTTTTGTTTTTCGAATTTGAGCTCTATCTGAAATGAGCACTTTTCATGCTCTAAGCAGTTTTTCCTAACAAATGCAAGATATAACATGGGCTATCTCCGCAAGGAAACATGAGATCTGCAAAAGTTATGGTTTTTTGTTCTTCGGGGAGGATGGGGAACATGAATATGTGTTTGTTTTTCGAATTTGACCTCTATCTGAAATGAGCACTTTTCATGCTCTAAGCAGTTTTTCCTAACAAATGCAAGATATAACATTGGCTATCTCCGCAAGGAAACATCAGATCTGCACAACTCATGGTTTTTTGGTCTTCGGGAAGGATGGGGAACATGAATATGTGATTGTTTTTCGAATTTGAGCTCTTTCTGCAATGGGCACTTTTCATGCTATAAGCAGTTTTTCCTAACAAATGCAAGATATAACATGGGATATCTCTGCAAGGAAACATGAGATCTGCAAAAGTTATGGTTTTTTGGTCTTCGGGGAGGAGGGGGAACATGAATATGTGTTTGTTTTTCGAATTTGAGCTCTTTCTGCAATGGGCACTTTTCATACTATAAGCAGTTTTTCCTAACAAATGGAAGATATAACATGGGCTATCTCCGCAAGGAAACATGAGATCTGCAAAAGTAATGGTTTTTTGTTCTTCGGGGAGGATGGGGAACATGAATATGTGTTTGTTTTTCGAATTTGACCTCTATCTGAAATGAGCACTTTTCATGCTCTAAGCAGTTTTTCCTAACAAATGCAAGATATAACATTGGCTCTCTCCACAAGGAAACATCAGATCTGCACAACTCATGGTTTTTTGGTCTTCGGGAAGGATGGGGAACATGAATATGTGATTGTTTTTCGAATTTGAGCTATTTCTGCAATGGGCACTTTTCATGCTATAAGCAGTTTTTCCTAACAAATGCAAGATATAACATTGGCTATCTCCGCAAGGAAACATCAGATCTGCACAACTCATGGTTTTTTGGTCTTCGGGGAGGATGGGGAACATGAATATGTGATTGTTTTTCGAATTTGAGCTCTTTCTGCAATGGGCACTTTTCATACTATAAGCAGTTTTTCCAAACAAATGCATGATATAACATGGGCTATCTACGCAAGGAAACATGAGATCTTCAAACGTTATGGTTTTTTGGTCTTCGGGGAGGATGGGGAACATGAATATGTTTTTGTTTTTCGAATTTGAGCTCTATCTGAAATGAGCACTTTTCATGCTCTAAGCAGTTTTTCCTAACAAATGCAAGATATAACATTGGCTATCTCCGCAAGGAAACATCAGATGTGCACAACTCATGGTTTTTTGGTCTTTGGGAAGGATGGGGAACATGAATATGTGATTGTTTTTCGAATTTGAGCTATTTCTGCAATGGGCACTTTTCATGCTATAAGCAGTTTTTCCTAACAAATGCAAGATATAACATTGGCTATCTCCGCAAGGAAACATCAGATCTGCACAACTCATGGTTTTTTGGTCTTCGGGGAGGATGGGGAACATGAATATGTGTTTGTTTTTCGAATTTGAGATCTTTCTGCAATGGGCACTTTTCATACTATAAGCAGTTTTTCCTAACAAATGCATGATATAACATTGGCTATCTCCGCAAGGAAACATCAGATCTGCACAACTCATGGTTTTTTGGTCTTCGGGGAGGATGGGGAACATGAATATGTGTTTCTTTTTCGAATTTGAGCTCTTTCTGCAATGGGCACTTTTCATACTATAAGCAGTTTTTCCTAACAAATGCAAGATATAACATGGCCTATCTCCGCAAGGAAACATGAGATCTGCAAACGTTATTATTTTTTGGTCTTCGGGGAGGATGGGGAACATGAATATGTGTTTCTTTTTCGAATTTGAGCTCTTTCTGCAATGGGCACTTTTCATAATATAAGCAGTTTTTCCTAACAAATGCAAGATATAACATGGGCTATCTCCGCAAGGAAACATGAGATCTGCAAATGTTATTGTTTTTTGGTCTTCGGGGAGGATGGGGAACATGAATATGTGATTGTTTTTCGAATTTGAGCTCTTTCTGCAATGGGCACTTTTCATACTATAAGCAGTTTTTCCTAACAAATGCAAGATATAACATGGGCTATCTCCGCAAGAAAACATCAGATCTGCACAACTCATGGTTTTTTGGTCTTCGGGGAGGAGGGGGAACATGAATATGTGTTTGTTTTTCGAATTTGAGATCTTTCTGCAATGGGCACTTTTCATACTATAAGCAGTTTTTCCTAACAAATGCAAGATTTAACATTGGCTATCTCCGCAAGGAAACATCAGATCTGCTCAACCCATGGTTTTTTGGTCTTCGGGGAGGATGGGGAACATGAATATGTGTTTCTTTTTCGAATTTGAGCTCTTTCTGCAATGGGCACTTTTCATACTATAAGCAGTTTTTCCTAACAAATGCAAGATATAACATGGGCTATCTCCGCAAGGAAACATGAGATCTGCAATAGTTATGGTTTTTTGTTCTTCGGGGAGGATGGGGAACATGAATATGTGTTTGTTTTTCGAATTTGACCTCTATCTGAAATGAGCACTTTTCATGCTCTAAGCAGTTTTTCCTAACAAATGCAAGATATAACATTGGCTATCTCCGCAAGGAAACATCAGATCTGCACAACTCATGGTTTTTTGGTCTTCGGGGAGGATGGGGAACATGAATATGTGTTTGTTTTTCGAATTTGAGCTCTTTCTGCAATGGGCACTTTTCATGCTATAAGCAGTTTTTCCTAACAAATGCAAGATATAACATTGGCTATCTCCGCAAGGAAACATCAGATCTGCACAACTCATGGTTTTTTGGTCTTCGGGGAGGATGGGGAACATGAATATGTGTTTGTTTTTCGAATTTGAGATCTTTCTGCAATGGGCACTTTTCATACTATAAGCAGTTTTTCCTAACAAATGCAAGCTATTACATTGGCAATCTCCGCAAGGAAACATCAGATCTGCTCAACTCATGGTTTTTTGGTCTTCGGGGAGGAGGGGGAACATGAATATGTGTTTGTTTTTCGAATTTGAGCTCTTTCTGCAATGGGCACTTTTCATACTATAAGCAGTTTTTCCTAACAAATGCAAGATATAACATGGGCTATCTCCGCAAGGAAACATGAGATCTGCAAACGTTATGGTTTTTTGGTCTTCGGGGAGGATGGGGAACATGAATATGTTTTTGTTTTTCGAATTTGAGCTCTATCTGAAATGAGCACTTTTCATGCTCTAAGCAGTTTTTCCTAACAAATGCAAGATATAACATTGGCTATCTCCGCAAGGAAACATCAGATCTGCACAACTCATGGTTTTTTGGTCTTCGGGGAGGATGGGGAACATGAATATGTGATTGTTTTTCGAATTTGAGATCTTTCTGCAATGGGCACTTTTCATGCTATAAGCAGTTTTTCCTAACAAATGCAAGATATAACATTGGCTATCTCCGCAAGGAAACATCAGATCTGCACAACTCATGGTTTTTTGGTCTTCGGGGAGGATGGGGAACATGAATATGTGATTGTTTTTCGAATTTGAGCTCTTTCTGCAATGGGCACTTTTCATACTATAAGCAGTTTTTCCTAACAAATGCATGATATAACATGGGCTATCTACGCAAGGAAACATGAGATCTGCAAACGTTATGGTTTTTTGGTCTTCGGGGAGGATGGGGAACATGAATATGTTTTTGTTTTTCGAATTTGAGCTCTATCTGAAATGAGCACTTTTCATGCTCTAAGCAGTTTTTCCTAACAAATGCAAGATATAACATTGGCTATCTCCGCAAGGAAACATCAGATCTGCACAACTCATGGTTTTTTGGTCTTTGGGAAGGATGGGGAACATGAATATGTGATTGTTTTTCGAATTTGAGCTATTTCTGCAATGGGCACTTTTCATGCTATAAGCAGTTTTTCCTAACAAATGCAAGATATAACATTGGCTATCTCCGCAAGGAAACATCAGATCTGCACAACTCATGGTTTTTTGGTCTTCGGGGAGGATGGGGAACATGAATATGTGTTTGTTTTTCGAATTTGAGATCTTTCTGCAATGGGCACTTTTCATACTATAAGTGTTCTGAACCAGCCCTCTTCTCGCACCCCTAATCAAAAGAAGAGTCTGGAAAGCGTCCAAGACCAAAAGGCTTCTGCCAAGTTTTAATTACACTGTTACAAGAATACAAGAGCTTGACTTCTCAAACGGAAAAGTTGCTTTCAGCAACCAGCCCCTCCCCAAACACTTCTTTTATAGAGAGCTCAGGGCGTGGTCTCCCTGTGCCTCCTCCCGAGGAGTCCCATAGCCTTTCTTTGTTTGTCCCTGCTCGTCTGCCTCCTGCGTCGGGCGTCCTTGAACAGGGCCAGCTGTGGGTCATCATCCTCCGCACTCTCGGGCTCACACAGCTGAGAAGAGGTTCCCGGCTGAGGACTCTGCAAAGTCTCCAAATCATCATCAGCCGGTTCGTTTCCCTCCTCCCCCACATCTGAGTCCTCCGATACATCGGACCCGGCTGTCGGACCCACAGGCTGGCCCTGAGTCACAACAATAAGCAGTTTTTCCTAACAAATGCATGATATAACATTGGCTATCTCCGCAAGGAAACATCAGATCTGCACAACTCATGGTTTTTTGGTCTTCGGGGAGGAGGGGGAACATGAATATGTGTTTGTTTTTCGAATTTGAGATCTTTCTGCAATGGGCACTTTTCATACTATAAGCAGTTTTTCCTAACAAATGCAAGATTTAACATTGGCTATCTCCGCAAGGAAACATCAGATCTGCTCAACCCATGGTTTTTTGGTCTTCGGGGAGGATGGGGAACATGAATATGTGTTTCTTTTTCGAATTTGAGCTCTTTCTGCAATGGGCACTTTTCATACTATAAGCAGTTTTTCCTAACAAATGCAAGATATAACATGGCCTATCTCCGCAAGGAAACATGAGATCTGCAAACGTTATTGTTTTTTGGTCTTCGGGGAGGATGGGGAACATGAATATGTGTTTCTTTTTCGAATTTGAGCTCTTTCTGCAATGGGCACTTTTCATACTATAAGCAGTTTTTCCTAACAAATGCAAGATATAACATGGGCTATCTCCGCAAGGAAACATGAGATCTGCAAATGTTATTGTTTTTTGGTCTTCGGGGAGGATGGGGAACATGAATATGTTTTTGTTTTTCGAATTTGAGCTCTATCTGAAATGAGCACTTTTCATGCTCTAAGCAGTTTTTCCTAACAAATGCAAGATATAATATTGGCTATCTCCGCAAGGAAACATCAGATCTGCACAACTCATGGTTTTTTGGTCTTCGGGGAGGATGGGGAACATGAATATGTGTTTGTTTTTCGAATTTGAGATCTTTCTGCAATGGGCACTTTTCATACTATAAGCAGTTTTTCCTAAAAAATGCAAGCTATTACATTGGCAATCTCCGCAAGGAAACATCAGATCTGCTAAACTCATGGTTTTTTGGTCTTCGGGGAGGAGGGGGAACATGAATATGTGTTTGTTTTTCTAATTTGAGCTCTTTCTGCAATGGGCACTTTTCATACTATAAGCAGTTTTTCCTAACAAATGCATGATATAACATGGGCTATCTCCGCAAGGAAACATCAGATCTGCTCAACTCATGGTTTTTTGGTCTTCGGGGAGGAGGGGGAACATGAATATGTGTTTGTTTTTCGAATTTGAGCTCTTTCTGCAATGGGCACTTTTCATACTATAAGCAGTTTTTCCTAACAAATGCATGATATAACATGGGCTATCTACGCAAGGAAACATGAGATCTGCAAACGTTATGGTTTTTTGGTCCTCGGGGAGGATGGGGAACATGAATATGTTTTTGTTTTTCGAATTTGACCTCTATCTGAAATGAGCACTTTTCATGCTCTAAGCAGTTTTTCCTAACAAATGCAAGATATAACATGGGCTTTCTCCGCAAGGAAACATCAGATCTGCACAACTCATGGTTTTTTGGTCTTCGGGGAGGATGGGGAACATGAATATGTGTTTGTTTTTCGAATTTGAGATCTTTCTGCAATGGGCACTTTTCATACTATAAGCAGTTTTTCCTAACAAATGCAAGCTATTACATTGGCAATCTCCGCAAGGAAACATCAGATCTGCTCAACTCATGGTTTTTTGGTCTTCGGGGAGGAGGGGGAACATGAATATGTGTTTGTTTTTCGAATTTGAGCTCTTTCTGCAATGGGCACTTTTCATACTATAAGCAGTTTTTCCTAACAAATGCATGATATAACATGGGCTATCTCCGCAAGGAAACATCAGATCTGCACAACTCATGGTTTTTTGGTCTTCGGGGAGGAGGGGGAACATGAATATGTGTTTGTTTTTCGAATTTGAGATCTTTCTGCAATGGGCACTTTTCATACTATAAGCAGTTTTTCCTAACAAATGCAAGATTTAACATTGGCTATCTCCGCAAGGAAACATCAGATCTGCTCAACCCATGGTTTTTTGGTCTTCGGGGAGGATGGGGAACATGAATATGTGTTTCTTTTTCGAATTTGAGCTCTTTCTGCAATGGGCACTTTTCATACTATAAGCAGTTTTTCCTAACAAATGCAAGATATAACATGGGCTATCTCCGCAAGGAAACATGAGATCTGCAAACGTTATTGTTTTTTGGTCTTCGGGGAGGATGGGGAACATGAATATGTTTTTGTTTTTCGAATTTGAGCTCTATCTGCAATGGGCACTTTTCGTACTATAAGCAGTTTTTCCTAACAAATGCAAGATATAACATGGGCTATCTCCGCAAGGAAACATGAGATCTGCAAACGTTATGGTTTTTTGGTCTTCGGGGAGGATGGGGAACATGAATATGTTTTTGTTTTTCGAATTTGAGCTCTATCTGAAATGAGCACTTTTCATGCTATAAGCAGTTTTTCCTAACAAATGCAAGATATAACATGGGCTATCTCCGCAAGGAAACATGAGATCTGCACAACTCATGGTTTTTTGGTCTTCGGGGAGGATGGGGAACATGAATATGTGTTTGTTTTTCGAATTTGAGCTCTTTCTGCAATGGGCACTTTTCATGCTATAAGCAGTTTTTCCTAACAAATGCAAGATATAACATTGGCAATCTCCGCAAGGAAACATCAGATCTGCTCAACTCATGGTTTTTTGGTCTTCGGGGAGGAGGGGGAACATGAATATGTGTTTGTTTTTCGAATTTGAGCTCTTTCTGCAATGGGCACTTTTCATACTATAAGCAGTTTTTCCTAACAAATGCATGATATAACATGGGCTATCTACGCAAGGAAACATGAGATCTGCAAACGTTATGGTTTTTTGGTCTTCGGGGAGGATGGGGAACATGAATATGTTTTTGTTTTTCGAATTTGAGCTCTATCTGAAATGAGCACTTTTCATGCTCTAAGCAGTTTTTCCTAACAAATGCAAGATATAACATTGGCTTTCTCCGCAAGGAAACATCAGATCTGCACAACTCATGGTTTTTTGGTCTTCGGGGAGGATGGGGAACATGAATATGTGATTGTTTTTCGAATTTGAGCTCTATCTGAAATGAGCACTTTTCATGCTCTAAGCAATTTTTCCTAACAAATGCAAGATATAACATTGGCTATCTCCGCAAGGAAACATCAGATCTGCACAACTCATGGTTTTTTGGTCTTCGGGGAGGATGGGGAACATGAATATGTGATTGTTTTTCGAATTTGAGCTCTTTCTGCAATGGGCACTTTTCATACTATAAGCAGTTTTTCCTAACAAATGCAAGATATAACATGGGCTATCTCCGCAAGGAAACATGAGATCTGCAAACGTTATGGTTTTTTGGTCTTCGGGGAGGATGGGGAACATGAATATGTTTTTGTTTTTCGAATTTGAGCTCTATCTGAAATGAGCACTTTTCATGCTCTAAGCAGTTTTTCCTAACAAATGCAAGATATAACATTGGCTATCTCCGCAAGGAAACATCAGA
The DNA here is from genome assembly GCF_947247035.1 of Vipera ursinii. NCBI lineage: Eukaryota > Metazoa > Chordata > Lepidosauria > Squamata > Viperidae > Vipera > Vipera ursinii. Next base: position 72,985 of record NC_139529.1, on the reverse strand, counting down.
TCTGCACAACTCATGGTTTTTTGGTCTTCGGGGAGGATGGGGAACATGAATATGTGATTGTTTTTCGAATTTGAGATCTTTCTGCAATGGGCACTTTTCATGCTATAAGCAGTTTTTCCTAACAAATGCAAGATATAACATTGGCTATCTCCGCAAGGAAACATCAGATCTGCACAACTCATGGTTTTTTGGTCTTCGGGGAGGATGGGGAACATGAATATGTGATTGTTTTTCGAATTTGAGCTCTTTCTGCAATGGGCACTTTTCATACTATAAGCAGTTTTTCCAAACAAATGCATGATATAACATGGGCTATCTACGCAAGGAAACATGAGATCTGCAAACGTTATGGTTTTTTGGTCTTCGGGGAGGATGGGGAACATGAATATGTTTTTGTTTTTCGAATTTGAGCTCTATCTGAAATGAGCACTTTTCATGCTCTAAGCAGTTTTTCCTAACAAATGCAAGATATAACATTGGCTATCTCCGCAAGGAAACATCAGATGTGCACAACTCATGGTTTTTTGGTCTTTGGGAAAGATGGGGAACATGAATATGTGATTGTTTTTCGAATTTGAGCTATTTCTGCAATGGGCACTTTTCATGCTATAAGCAGTTTTTCCTAACAAATGCAAGATATAACATTGGCTATCTCCGCAAGGAAACATCAGATCTGCACAACTCATGGTTTTTTGGTCTTCGGGGAGGATGGGGAACATGAATATGTGTTTGTTTTTCGAATTTGAGATCTTTCTGCAATGGGCACTTTTCATACTATAAGCAGTTTTTCCTAACAAATGCATGATATAACATTGGCTATCTCCGCAAGGAAACATCAGATCTGCACAACTCATGGTTTTTTGGTCTTCGGGGAGGAGGGGGAACATGAATATGTGTTTGTTTTTCGAATTTGAGATCTTTCTGCAATGGGCACTTTTCATACTATAAGCAGTTTTTCCTAACAAATGCAAGATTTAACATTGGCTATCTCCGCAAGGAAACATCAGATCTGCTCAACCCATGGTTTTTTGGTCTTCGGGGAGGATGGGGAACATGAATATGTGTTTCTTTTTCGAATTTGAGCTCTTTCTGCAATGGGCACTTTTCATACTATAAGCAGTTTTTCCTAACAAATGCAAGATATAACATGGCCTATCTCCGCAAGGAAACATGAGATCTGCAAACGTTATTGTTTTTTGGTCTTCGGGGAGGATGGGGAACATGAATATGTGTTTCTTTTTCGAATTTGAGCTCTTTCTGCAATGGGCACTTTTCATAATATAAGCAGTTTTTCCTAACAAATGCAAGATATAACATGGGCTATCTCCGCAAGGAAACATGAGATCTGCAAATGTTATTGTTTTTTGGTCTTCGGGGAGGATGGGGAACATGAATATGTGTTTGTTTTTCGAATTTGAGATCTTTCTGCAATGGGCACTTTTCATACTATAAGCAGTTTTTCCTAACAAATGCATGATATAACATTGGCTATCTCCGCAAGGAAACATCAGATCTGCACAACTCATGGTTTTTTGGTCTTCGGGGAGGAGGGGGAACATGAATATGTGTTTGTTTTTCGAATTTGAGATCTTTCTGCAATGGGCACTTTTCATACTATAAGCAGTTTTTCCTAACAAATGCAAGATTTAACATTGGCTATCTCCGCAAGGAAACATCAGATCTGCTCAACCCATGGTTTTTTGGTCTTCGGGGAGGATGGGGAACATGAATATGTGTTTCTTTTTCGAATTTGAGCTCTTTCTGCAATGGGCACTTTTCATACTATAAGCAGTTTTTCCTAACAAATGCAAGATATAACATGGGCTATCTCCGCAAGGAAACATGAGATCTGCAATAGTTATGGTTTTTTGTTCTTCGGGGAGGATGGGGAACATGAATATGTGTTTGTTTTTCGAATTTGACCTCTATCTGAAATGAGCACTTTTCATGCTCTAAGCAGTTTTTCCTAACAAATGCAAGATATAACATTGGCTATCTCCGCAAGGAAACATCAGATCTGCACAACTCATGGTTTTTTGGTCTTCGGGGAGGATGGGGAACATGAATATGTGTTTGTTTTTCGAATTTGAGCTCTTTCTGCAATGGGCACTTTTCATGCTATAAGCAGTTTTTCCTAACAAATGCAAGATATAACATTGGCTATCTCCGCAAGGAAACATCAGATCTGCACAACTCATGGTTTTTTGGTCTTCGGGGAGGATGGGGAACATGAATATGTGTTTGTTTTTCGAATTTGAGATCTTTCTGCAATGGGCACTTTTCATACTATAAGCAGTTTTTCCTAACAAATGCAAGCTATTACATTGGCAATCTCCGCAAGGAAACATCAGATCTGCTCAACTCATGGTTTTTTGGTCTTCGGGGAGGAGGGGGAACATGAATATGTGTTTGTTTTTCGAATTTGAGCTCTTTCTGCAATGGGCACTTTTCATACTATAAGCAGTTTTTCCTAACAAATGCAAGATATAACATGGGCTATCTCCGCAAGGAAACATGAGATCTGCAAACGTTATGGTTTTTTGGTCTTCGGGGAGGATGGGGAACATGAATATGTTTTTGTTTTTCGAATTTGAGCTCTATCTGAAATGAGCACTTTTCATGCTCTAAGCAGTTTTTCCTAACAAATGCAAGATATAACATTGGCTATCTCCGCAAGGAAACATCAGATCTGCACAACTCATGGTTTTTTGGTCTTCGGGGAGGATGGGGAACATGAATATGTTTTTGTTTTTCGAATTTGAGATCTTTCTGCAATGGGCACTTTTCATGCTATAAGCAGTTTTTCCTAACAAATGCAAGATATAACATTGGCTATCTCCGCAAGGAAACATCAGATCTGCACAACTCATGGTTTTTTGGTCTTCGGGGAGGATGGGGAACATGAATATGTGATTGTTTTTCGAATTTGAGCTCTTTCTGCAATGGGCACTTTTCATACTATAAGCAGTTTTTCCTAACAAATGCATGATATAACATGGGCTATCTACGCAAGGAAACATGAGATCTGCAAACGTTATGGTTTTTTGGTCTTCGGGGAGGATGGGGAACATGAATATGTTTTTGTTTTTCGAATTTGAGCTCTATCTGAAATGAGCACTTTTCATGCTCTAAGCAGTTTTTCCTAACAAATGCAAGATATAACATTGGCTATCTCCGCAAGGAAACATCAGATCTGCACAACTCATGGTTTTTTGGTCTTTGGGAAGGATGGGGAACATGAATATGTGATTGTTTTTCGAATTTGAGCTATTTCTGCAATGGGCACTTTTCATGCTATAAGCAGTTTTTCCTAACAAATGCAAGATATAACATTGGCTATCTCCGCAAGGAAACATCAGATCTGCACAACTCATGGTTTTTTGGTCTTCGGGGAGGATGGGGAACATGAATATGTGTTTGTTTTTCGAATTTGAGATCTTTCTGCAATGGGCACTTTTCATACTATAAGTGTTCTGAACCAGCCCTCTTCTCGCACCCCTAATCAAAAGAAGAGTCTGGAAAGCGTCCAAGACCAAAAGGCTTCTGCCAAGTTTTAATTACACTGTTACAAGAATACAAGAGCTTGACTTCTCAAACGGAAAAGTTGCTTTCAGCAACCAGCCCCTCCCCAAACACTTCTTTTATAGAGAGCTCAGGGCGTGGTCTCCCTGTGCCTCCTCCCGAGGAGTCCCATAGCCTTTCTTTGTTTGTCCCTGCTCGTCTGCCTCCTGCGTCGGGCGTCCTTGAACAGGGCCAGCTGTGGGTCATCATCCTCCGCACTCTCGGGCTCACACAGCTGAGAAGAGGTTCCCGGCTGAGGACTCTGCAAAGTCTCCAAATCATCATCAGCCGGTTCGTTTCCCTCCTCCCCCACATCTGAGTCCTCCGATACATCGGACCCGGCTGTCGGACCCACAGGCTGGCCCTGAGTCACAACAATAAGCAGTTTTTCCTAACAAATGCATGATATAACATTGGCTATCTCCGCAAGGAAACATCAGATCTGCACAACTCATGGTTTTTTGGTCTTCGGGGAGGAGGGGGAACATGAATATGTGTTTGTTTTTCGAATTTGAGATCTTTCTGCAATGGGCACTTTTCATACTATAAGCAGTTTTTCCTAACAAATGCAAGATTTAACATTGGCTATCTCCGCAAGGAAACATCAGATCTGCACAACTCATGGTTTTTTGGTCTTCGGGGAGGATGGGGAACATGAATATGTGTTTGTTTTTCGAATTTGAGATCTTTCTGCAATGGGCACTTTTCATACTATAAGCAGTTTTTCCTAACAAATGCAAGCTATTACATTGGCAATCTCCGCAAGGAAACATCAGATCTGCTCAACTCATGGTTTTTTGGTCTTCGGGGAGGAGGGGGAACATGAATATGTGTTTGTTTTTCGAATTTGAGCTCTTTCTGCAATGGGCACTTTTCATACTATAAGCAGTTTTTCCTAACAAATGCAAGATATAACATGGGCTATCTCCGCAAGGAAACATGAGATCTGCAAACGTTATGGTTTTTTGGTCTTCGGGGAGGATGGGGAACATGAATATGTTTTTGTTTTTCGAATTTGAGCTCTATCTGAAATGAGCACTTTTCATGCTCTAAGCAGTTTTTCCTAACAAATGCAAGATATAACATTGGCTATCTCCGCAAGGAAACATCAGATCTGCACAACTCATGGTTTTTTGGTCTTCGGGGAGGATGGGGAACATGAATATGTGATTGTTTTTCGAATTTGAGATCTTTCTGCAATGGGCACTTTTCATGCTATAAGCAGTTTTTCCTAACAAATGCAAGATATAACATTGGCTATCTCCGCAAGGAAACATCAGATCTGCACAACTCATGGTTTTTTGGTCTTCGGGGAGGATGGGGAACATGAATATGTGATTGTTTTTCGAATTTGAGCTCTTTCTGCAATGGGCACTTTTCATACTATAAGCAGTTTTTCCTAACAAATGCATGATATAACATGGGCTATCTACGCAAGGAAACATGAGATCTGCAAACGTTATGGTTTTTTGGTCTTCGGGGAGGATGGGGAACATGAATATGTTTTTGTTTTTCGAATTTGAGCTCTATCTGAAATGAGCACTTTTCATGCTCTAAGCAGTTTTTCCTAACAAATGCAAGATATAACATTGGCTATCTCCGCAAGGAAACATCAGATCTGCACAACTCATGGTTTTTTGGTCTTTGGGAAGGATGGGGAACATGAATATGTGATTGTTTTTCGAATTTGAGCTATTTCTGCAATGGGCACTTTTCATGCTATAAGCAGTTTTTCCTAACAAATGCAAGATATAACATTGGCTATCTCCGCAAGGAAACATCAGATCTGCACAACTCATGGTTTTTTGGTCTTCGGGGAGGATGGGGAACATGAATATGTGTTTGTTTTTCGAATTTGAGATCTTTCTGCAATGGGCACTTTTCATACTATAAGTGTTCTGAACCAGCCCTCTTCTCGCACCCCTAATCAAAAGAAGAGTCTGGAAAGCGTCCAAGACCAAAAGGCTTCTGCCAAGTTTTAATTACACTGTTACAAGAATACAAGAGCTTGACTTCTCAAACGGAAAAGTTGCTTTCAGCAACCAGCCCCTCCCCAAACACTTCTTTTATAGAGAGCTCAGGGCGTGGTCTCCCTGTGCCTCCTCCCGAGGAGTCCCATAGCCTTTCTTTGTTTGTCCCTGCTCGTCTGCCTCCTGCGTCGGGCGTCCTTGAACAGGGCCAGCTGTGGGTCATCATCCTCCGCACTCTCGGGCTCACACAGCTGAGAAGAGGTTCCCGGCTGAGGACTCTGCAAAGTCTCCAAATCATCATCAGCCGGTTCGTTTCCCTCCTCCCCCACATCTGAGTCCTCCGATACATCGGACCCGGCTGTCGGACCCACAGGCTGGCCCTGAGTCACAACAATAAGCAGTTTTTCCTAACAAATGCATGATATAACATTGGCTATCTCCGCAAGGAAACATCAGATCTGCACAACTCATGGTTTTTTGGTCTTCGGGGAGGAGGGGGAACATGAATATGTGTTTGTTTTTCGAATTTGAGATCTTTCTGCAATGGGCACTTTTCATACTATAAGCAGTTTTTCCTAACAAATGCAAGATTTAACATTGGCTATCTCCGCAAGGAAACATCAGATCTGCTCAACCCATGGTTTTTTGGTCTTCGGGGAGGATGGGGAACATGAATATGTGTTTCTTTTTCGAATTTGAGCTCTTTCTGCAATGGGCACTTTTCATACTATAAGCAGTTTTTCCTAACAAATGCAAGATATAACATGGCCTATCTCCGCAAGGAAACATGAGATCTGCAAACGTTATTGTTTTTTGGTCTTCGGGGAGGATGGGGAACATGAATATGTGTTTCTTTTTCGAATTTGAGCTCTTTCTGCAATGGGCACTTTTCATACTATAAGCAGTTTTTCCTAACAAATGCAAGATATAACATGGGCTATCTCCGCAAGGAAACATGAGATCTGCAAATGTTATTGTTTTTTGGTCTTCGGGGAGGATGGGGAACATGAATATGTTTTTGTTTTTCGAATTTGAGCTCTATCTGAAATGAGCACTTTTCATGCTCTAAGCAGTTTTTCCTAACAAATGCAAGATATAACATGGGCTATCTCCGCAAGGAAACATGAGATCTGCAAAAGTTATGGTTTTTTGTTCTTCGGGGAGGATGGGGAACATGAATATGTGTTTGTTTTTCGAATTTGACCTCTATCTGAAATGAGCACTTTTCATGCTCTAAGCAGTTTTTCCTAACAAATGCAAGATATAACATTGGCTATCTCCGCAAGGAAACATCAGATCTGCACAACTCATGGTTTTTTGGTCTTCGGGGAGGATGGGGAACATGAATATGTGTTTGTTTTTCGAATTTGAGCTCTTTCTGCAATGGGCACTTTTCATGCTATAAGCAGTTTTTCCTAACAAATGCAAGATATAACATGGGATATCTCCGCAAGGAAACATCAGATCTGCACAACTCATGGTTTTTTGGTCTTTGGGGAGGAGGGGGAACATGAATATGTGATTGTTTTTCGAATTTGAGCTCTTTCTCCAATGGGCACTTTTCATACTATAAGCAGTTTTTCCTAACAAATGCATGATATAACATGGGCTATCTACGCAAGGAAACATGAGATCTGCAAACGTTATGGTTTTTTGGTCTTCGGGGAGGATGGGGAACATGAATATGTTTTTGTTTTTCGAATTTGAGCTCTATCTGAAATGAGCACTTTTCATGCTCTAAGCAGTTTTTCCTAACAAATGCAAGATATAACATTGGCTTTCTCCGCAAGGAAACATCAGATCTGCAAACGTTATGGTTTTTTGGTCTTCGGGGAGGATGGGGAACATGAATATGTGATTGTTTTTCGAATTTGAGATCTTTCTGCAATGGGCCCTTTTCATACTATAAGCAGTTTTTCCTAACAAATGCAAGATATAACATGGGCTATCTCCTCAAGGAAACATGAGATCTGCAAAAGTTATGGTTTTTTGTTCTTCGGGGAGGATGGGGAACATGAATATGTGTTTGTTTTTCGAATTTGACCTCTATCTGAAATGAGCACTTTTCATGCTCTAAGCAGTTTTTCCTAACAAATGCAAGATATAACATTGGCTATCTCCGCAAGGAAACATCAGATCTGCACAACTCATGGTTTTTTGGTCTTTGGGAAGGATGGGGAACATGAATATGTGATTGTTTTTCGAATTTGAGCTATTTCTGCAATGGGCACTTTTCATGCTATAAGCAGTTTTTCCTAACAAATGCAAGATATAACATTGGCTATCTCCGCAAGGAAACATCAGATCTGCACAACTCATGGTTTTTTGGTCTTCGGGGAGGATGGGGAACATGAATATGTGTTTGTTTTTCGAATTTGAGATCTTTCTGCAATGGGCACTTTTCATACTATAAGCAGTTTTTCCTAACAAATGCAAGCTATTACATTGGCAATCTCCGCAAGCAAACATCAGATCTGCTCAACTCATGGTTTTTTGGTCTTCGGGGAGGAGGGGGAACATGAATATGTGTTTGTTTTTCGAATTTGAGCTCTTTCTGCAATGGGCACTTTTCATACTATAAGCAGTTTTTCCTAACAAATGCATGATATAACATTGGCTATCTCCGCAAGGAAACATCAGATCTGCACAACTCATGGTTTTTTGGTCTTCGGGGAGGATGGGGAACATGAATATGTGTTTGTTTTTCGAATTTGAGATCTTTCTGCAATGGGCACTTTTCATACTATAAGCAGTTTTTCCTAACAAATGCAAGATTTAACATTGGCTATCTCCGCAAGGAAACATCAGATCTGCTCAACCCATGGTTTTTTGGTCTTCGGGGAGGAGGGGGAACATGAATATGTGTTTGTTTTTCGAATTTTAGATCTTTCTGCAATGGGCACTTTTCATACTATAAGCAGTTTTTCCTAACAAATGCAAGATTTAACATTGGCTATCTCCGCAAGGAAACATCAGATCTGCTCAACCCATGGTTTTTTGGTCTTCGGGGAGGATGGGGAACATGAATATGTGTTTCTTTTTCGAATTTGAGCTCTTTCTGCAATGGGCACTTTTCATACTATAAGCAGTTTTTCCTAACAAATGCAAGATATAACATGGGCTATCTCCGCAAGGAAACATGAGATCTGCAAACGTTATTGTTTTTTGGTCTTCGGGGAGGATGGGGAACATGAATATGTTTTTGTTTTTCGAATTTGAGCTCTATCTGCAATGGGCACTTTTCATACTATAAGCAGTTTTTCCTAACAAATGCAAGATATAACATGGGCTATCTCCGCAAGGAAACATGAGATCTGCAAACGTTATGGTTTTTTGGTCTTCGGGGAGGATGGGGAACATGAATATGTTTTTGTTTTTCGAATTTGAGCTCTATCTGAAATGAGCACTTTTCATGCTCTAAGCAGTTTTTCCTAACAAATGCAAGATATAACATTGTCTATCTCCGCAAGGAAACATCAGATCTGCACAACTCATGGTTTTTTGGTCTTCGGGGAGGATGGGGAACATGAATATGTGATTGTTTTTCGAATTTGAGATCTTTCTGCAATGGGCACTTTTCATGCTATAAGCAGTTTTTCCTAACAAATGCAAGATATAACATTGGCTATCTCCGCAAGGAAACATCAGATCTGCACAACTCATGGTTTTTTGGTCTTCGGGGAGGATGGGGAACATGAATATGTGATTGTTTTTCGAATTTGAGCTCTTTCTCCAATGGGCACTTTTCATACTATAAGCAGTTTTTCCTAACAAATGCATGATATAACATGGGCTATCTACGCAAGGAAACATGAGATCTGCAAACGTTATGGTTTTTTGGTCTTCGGGGAGGATGGGGAACATGAATATGTTTTTGTTTTTCGAATTTGAGCTCTATCTGAAATGAGCACTTTTCATGCTCTAAGCAGTTTTTCCTAACAAATGCAAGATATAACATTGGCTTTCTCCGCAAGGAAACATCAGATCTGCAAACGTTATGGTTTTTTGGTCTTCGGGGAGGATGGGGAACATGAATATGTGATTGTTTTTCGAATTTGAGATCTTTCTGCAATGGGCCCTTTTCATACTATAAGCAGTTTTTCCTAACAAATGCAAGATATAACATGGGCTATCTCCGCAAGGAAACATGAGATCTGCAAAAGTTATGGTTTTTTGTTCTTCGGGGAGGATGGGGAACATGAATATGTGTTTGTTTTTCGAATTTGACCTCTATCTGAAATGAGCACTTTTCATGCTCTAAGCAGTTTTTCCTAACAAATGCAAGATATAACATTGGCTATCTCCGCAAGGAAACATCAGATCTGCACAACTCATCGTTTTTTGGTCTTTGGGAAGGATGGGGAACATGAATATGTGATTGTTTTTCGAATTTGAGCTATTTCTGCAATGGGCACTTTTCATGCTATAAGCAGTTTTTCCTAACAAATGCAAGATATAACATTGGCTATCTCCGCAAGGAAACATCAGATCTGCACAACTCATGGTTTTTTGGTCTTCGGGGAGGATGGGGAACATGAATATGTGTTTGTTTTCGAATTTGAGATCTTTCTGCAATGGGCACTTTTCATACTATAAGCAGTTTTTCCTAACAAATGCAAGCTATTACATTGGCAATCTCCGCAAGCAAACATCAGATCTGCTCAACTCATGGTTTTTTGGTCTTCGGGGAGGAGGGGGAACATGAATATGTGTTTGTTTTTCGAATTTGAGCTCTTTCTGCAATGGGCACTTTTCATACTATAAGCAGTTTTTCCTAACAAATGCATGATATAACATTGGCTATCTCCGCAAGGAAACATCAGATCTGCACAACTCATGGTTTTTTGGTCTTCGGGGAGGATGGGGAACATGAATATGTGTTTGTTTTTCGAATTTGAGATCTTTCTGCAATGGGCACTTTTCATACTATAAGCAGTTTTTCCTAACAAATGCAAGATTTAACATTGGCTATCTCCGCAAGGAAACATCAGATCTGCTCAACCCATGGTTTTTTGGTCTTCGGGGAGGATGGGGAACATGAATATGTGTTTCTTTTTCGAATTTGAGCTCTTTCTGCAATGGGCACTTTTCATACTATAAGCAGTTTTTCCTAACAAATGCAAGATATAACATGGGCTATCTCCGCAAGGAAACATGAGATCTGCAAACGTTATTGTTTTTTGGTCTTCGGGGAGGATGGGGAACATGAATATGTTTTTGTTTTTCGAATTTGAGCTCTATCTGCAATGGGCACTTTTCATACTATAAGCAGTTTTTCCTAACAAATGCAAGATATAACATAGGCTATCTCCGCAAGGAAACATGAGATCTGCAAACGTTATGGTTTTTTGGTCTTCGGGGAGGATGGGGAACATGAATATGTTTTTGTTTTTCGAATTTGAGCTCTATCTGAAATGAGCACTTTTCATGCTATAAGCAGTTTTTCCTAACAAATGCAAGATATAACATGGGCTATCTCCGCAAGGAAACATGAGATCTGCAAACGTTATGGTTTTTTGGTCTTCGGGGAGGATGGGGAACATGAATATGTTTTTGTTTTTCGAATTTGAGCTCTATCTGAAATGAGCACTTTTCATGCTCTAAGCAGTTTTTCCTAACAAATGCAAGATATAACATTGGCTATCTCCGCAAGGAAACATCAGATCTGCACAACTCATGGTTTTTTGGTCTTCGGGGAGGATGGGGAACATGAATATGTGATTGTTTTTCGAATTTGAGCTATTTCTGCAATGGGCACTTTTCATAATATAAGCAGTTTTTCCTAACAAATGCAAGATATAACATGGGCTATCTCCGCAAGGAAACATGAGATCTGCAAAAGTAATGGTTTTTTGTTCTTCGGGGATGATGGGGAACATGAATATGTGTTTGTTTTTCGAATTTGACCTCTATCTGAAATGAGCACTTTTCATGCTCTAAGCAGTTTTTCCTAACAAATGCAAGATATAACATTGGCTATCTCCGCAAGGAAACATCAGATCTGCACAACTCATGGTTTTTTGGTCTTCGGGGAGGATGGGGAACATGAATATGTGATTGTTTTTCGAATTTGAGCTCTTTCTGCAATGGGCACTTTTCATGCTATAAGCAGTTTTTCCTAACATGCAAGATATAACATTGGCTATCTCCGCAAGGAAACATCAGATCTGCACAACTCATGGTTTTTTGGTCTTCGGGGAGGATGGGGAACATGAATATGTGTTTGTTTTTCGAATTTGAGATCTTTCTGCAATGGGCACTTTTCATACTATAAGCAGTTTTTCCTAACAAATGCAAGCTATTACATTGGCAATCTCCGCAAGGAAACATCAGATCTGCTCAACTCATGGTTTTTTGGTCTTCGGGGAGGAGGGGGAACATGAATATGTTTTTGTTTTTCGAATTTGAGCTCTTTCTGCAATGGGCACTTTTCATACTATAAGCAGTTTTTCCTAACAAATGCATGATATAACATGGGCTATCTACGCAAGGAAACATGAGATCTGCAAACGTTATGGTTTTTTGGTCTTCGGGGAGGATGGGGAACATGAATATGTTTTTGTTTTTCAAATTTGAGCTCTATCTGAAATGAGCACTTTTCATGCTCTAAGCAGTTTTTCCTAACAAATGCAAGATATAACATTGGCTATCTCCGCAAGGAAACATCAGATCTGCACAACTCATGGTTTTTTGGTCTTCGGGGAGGAGGGGGAACATGAATATGTGTTTGTTTTTCGAATTTGAGCTCTTTCTGCAATGGGCACTTTTCATGCTATAAGCAGTTTTTCCTAACAAATGCACGATATAACATTGGCTATCTCCGCAAGGAAACATCAGATCTGCACAACTCATGGTTTTTTGGTCTTCGGGGAGGAGGGGGAACATGAATATGTGTTTGTTTTTCGAATTTGAGATCTTTCTGCAATGGGCACTTTTCATGCTATAAGCAGTTTTTCCTAACAAATGCAAGATATAACATGGGCTATCTCCGCAAGGAAACATGAGATCTGCAAACGTTATGGTTTTTTGGTCTTCGGGGAGGATGGGGAACATGAATATGTTTTTGTTTTTCGAATTTGAGCTCTATCTGAAATGAGCACTTTTCATGCTCTAAGCAGTTTTTCCTAACAAATGCAAGATATAACATTGGCTATCTCCGCAAGGAAACATCAGATCTGCACAACTCATGGTTTTTTGGTCTTCGGGGAGGATGGGGAACATGAATATGTGATTGTTTTTCGAATTTGAGCTATTTCTGCAATGGGCACTTTTCATAATATAAGCAGTTTTTCCTAACAAATGCAAGATATAACATGGGCTATCTCCGCAAGGAAACATGAGATCTGCAAAAGTAATGGTTTTTTGTTCTTCGGGGAGGATGGGGAACATAAATATGTGTTTGTTTTTCGAATTTGACCTCTATCTGAAATGAGCACTTTTCATGCTCTAAGCAGTTTTTCCTAACAAATGCAAGATATAACATTGGCTATCTCCGCAAGGAAACATCAGATCTGCACAACTCATGGTTTTTTGGTCTTCGGGGAGGATGGGGAACATGAATATGTGATTGTTTTTCGAATTTGAGCTCTTTCTGCAATGGGCACTTTTCATGCTATAAGCAGTTTTTCCTAACATGCAAGATATAACATTGGCTATCTCCGCAAGGAAACATCAGATCTGCACAACTCATGGTTTTTTGGTCTTCGGGGAGGATGGGGAACATGAATATGTGTTTGTTTTTCGAATTTGAGATCTTTCTGCAATGGGCACTTTTCATACTATAAGCAGTTTTTCCTAACAAATGCAAGCTATTACATTGGCAATCTCCGCAAGGAAACATCAGATCTGCTCAACTCATGGTTTTTTGGTCTTCGGGGAGGAGGGGGAACATGAATATGTTTTTGTTTTTCGAATTTGAGCTCTTTCTGCAATGGGCACTTTTCATACTATAAGCAGTTTTTCCTAACAAATGCATGATATAACATGGGCTATCTACGCAAGGAAACATGAGATCTGCAAACGTTATGGTTTTTTGGTCTTCGGGGAGGATGGGGAACATGAATATGTTTTTGTTTTTCAAATTTGAGCTCTATCTGAAATGAGCACTTTTCATGCTCTAAGCAGTTTTTCCTAACAAATGCAAGATATAACATTGGCTATCTCCGCAAGGAAACATCAGATCTGCACAACTCATGGTTTTTTGGTCTTCGGGGAGGAGGGGGAACATGAATATGTGTTTGTTTTTCGAATTTGAGCTCTTTCTGCAATGGGCACTTTTCATGCTATAAGCAGTTTTTCCTAACAAATGCAAGATATAACATTGGCTATCTCCGCAAGGAAACATCAGATCTGCACAACTCATGGTTTTTTGGTCTTCGGGGAGGAGGGGGAACATGAATATGTGTTTGTTTTTCGAATTTGAGATCTTTCTGCAATGGGCACTTTTCATACTATAAGCAGTTTTTCCTAACAAATGCAAGCTATTACATTGGCAATCTCCGCAAGGAAACATCAGATCTGCTCAACTCATGGTTTTTTGGTCTTCGGGGAGGAGGGGGAACATGAATATGTGTTTGTTTTTCGAATTTGAGCTCTTTCTGCAATGGGCACTTTTCATACTATAAGCAGTTTTTCCTAACAAATGCAAGATATAACATGGGCTATCTCCGCAAGGAAACATGAGATCTGCAAACGTTATGGTTTTTTGGTCTTCGGGGAGGATGGGGAACATGAATATGTTTTTGTTTTTCGAATTTGAGCTCTATCTGAAATGAGCACTTTTCATGCTCTAAGCAGTTTTTCCTAACAAATGCAAGATATAACATGGGCTATCTCCGCAACGAAACATGAGATCTGCAAACGTTATTGTTTTTTGGTCTTCGGGGAGGATGGGGAACATGAATATGTTTTTGTTTTTCGAATTTGAGCTCTATCTGCAATGGGCACTTTTCATACTATAAGCAGTTTTTCCTAACAAATGCAAGATATAACATGGGCTATCTCCGCAAGGAAACATGAGATCTGCAAACGTTATGGTTTTTTGGTCTTCGGGGAGGATGGGGAACATGAATATGTTTTTGTTTTTCGAATTTGAGCTCTATCTGAAATGAGCACTTTTCATGCTATAAGCAGTTTTTCCTAACAAATGCAAGATATAACATGGGCTATCTCCGCAAGGAAACATGAGATCTGCAAACGTTATGGTTTTTTGGTCTTCGGGGAGGATGGGGAACATGAATATGTTTTTGTTTTTCGAATTTGAGCTCTATCTGAAATGAGCACTTTTCATGCTCTAAGCAGTTATTCCTAACAAATGCAAGATATAACATTGGCTATCTCCGCAAGGAAACATCAGATCTGCACAACTCATGGTTTTTTGGTCTTCGGGGAGGATGGGGAACATGAATATGTGATTGTTTTTCGAATTTGAGCTATTTCTGCAATGGGCACTTTTCATACTATAAGCAGTTTTTCCTAACAAATGCAAGATATAACATGGGCTATCTCCGCAAGGAAACATGAGATCTGCAAAAGTAATGGTTTTTTGTTCTTCGGGGAGGATGGGGAACATGAATATGTGTTTGTTTTTCGAATTTGACCTCTATCTGAAATGAGCACTTTTCATGCTCTAAGCAGTTTTTCCTAACAAATGCAAGATATAACATTGGCTATCTCCGCAAGGAAACATCAGATCTGCACAACTCATGGTTTTTTGGTCTTCGGGGAGGATGGGGAACATGAATATGTGTTTGTTTTTCGAATTTGAGATCTTTCTGCAATGGGCACTTTTCATACTATAAGCAGTTTTTCCTAACAAATGCAAGATTTAACATTGGCTATCTCCGCAAGGAAACATCAGATCTGCACAACTCATGGTTTTTTGGTCTTCGGGGAGGATGGGGAACATGAATATGTGTTTGTTTTTCGAATTTGAGATCTTTCTGCAATGGGCACTTTTCATACTATAAGCAGTTTTTCCTAACAAATGCAAGATTTAACATTGGCTATCTCCGCAAGGAAACATCAGATCTGCACAACTCATGGTTTTTTGGTCTTCGGGGAGGATGGGGAACATGAATATGTGTTTGTTTTTCGAATTTGAGATCTTTCTGCAATGGGCACTTTTCATACTATAAGCAGTTTTTCCTAACAAATGCAAGCTATTACATTGGTAATCTCCGCAAGGAAACATCAGATCTGCTCAACTCATGGTTTTTTGGTCTTCGGGGAGGAGGGGGAACATGAATATGTGTTTGTTTTTCGAATTTGAGCTCTTTCTGCAATGGGCACTTTTCATACTATAAGCAGTTTTTCCTAACAAATGCAAGATATAACATGGGCAATCTCCGCAAGGAAACATGAGATCTGCAAACGTTATGGTTTTTTGGTCTTCGGGGAGGATGGGGAACATGAATATGTTTTTGTTTTTCGAATTTGAGCTCTATCTGAAATGAGCACTTTTCATGCTCTAAGCAGTTTTTCCTAACAAATGCAAGATATAACATTGGCTATCTCCGCAAGGAAACATCAGATCTGCACAACTCATGGTTTTTTGGTCTTCGGGGAGGATGGGGAACATGAATATGTGATTGTTTTTCGAATTTGAGCTCTTTCTGCAATGGGCACCTTTCATGCTATAAGCAGTTTTTCCTAACAAATGCAAGATATAACATTGGCTATCTCCGCAAGGAAACATCAGATCTGCACAACTCATGGTTTTTTGGTCTTCGGGGAGGATGGGGAACATGAATATGTGTTTGTTTTTCGAATTTGAGATCTTTCTGCAATGGGCACTTTTCATACTATAAGCAGTTTTTCCTAACAAATGCAAGCTATTACATTGGCAATCTCCGCAAGGAAACATCAGATCTGCTCAACTCATGGTTTTTTGGTCTTCGGGGAGGAGGGGGAACATGAATATGTGTTTGTTTTTCGAATTTGAGCTCTTTCTGCAATGGGCACTTTTCATACTATAAGCAGTTTTTCCTAACAAATGCATGATATAACATGGGCTATCTACGCAAGGAAACATGAGATCTGCAAACGTTATGGTTTTTTGGTCTTCGGGGAGGATGGGGAACATGAATATGTTTTTGTTTTTCGAATTTGAGCTCTATCTGAAATGAGCACTTTTCATGCTCTAAGCAGTTTTTCCTAACAAATGCAAGATATAACATGGGCTATCTCCGCAAGGAAACATGAGATCTGCAAACGTTATGGTTTTTTGGTCTTCGGGGAGGATGGGGAACATGAATATGTTTTTGTTTTTCGAATTTGAGCTCTATCTGAAATGAGCACTTTTCATGCTCTAAGCAGTTTTTCCTAACAAATGCAAGATATAACATTGGCTATCTCCGCAAGGAAACATCAGATCTGCACAACTCATGGTTTTTTGGTCTTCGGGGAGGATGGGGAACATGAATATGTGATTGTTTTTCGAATTTGAGATCTTTCTGCAATGGGCACTTTTCATACTATAAGCAGTTTTTCCTAACAAATGCAAGATATAACATTGGCTATCTCCGCAAGGAAACATCAGATCTGCACAACTCATGGTTTTTTGGTCTTCGGGGAGGATGGGGAACATGAATATGTGATTGTCTTTCGAATTTGAGCTCTTTCTGCAATGGGCACTTTTCATGCTATAAGCAGTTTTTCCTAACAAATGCAAGATATAACATTGGCTATCTCCGCAAGGAAACATCAGATCTGCACAACTCATGGTTTTTTGGTCTTCGGGGAGGATGGGGAACATGAATATGTGTTTGTTTTTCGAATTTGAGATCTTTCTGCAATGGGCACTTTTCATACTATAAGCAGTTTTTCCTAACAAATGCAAGCTATTACATTGGCAATCTCCGCAAGGAAACATCAGATCTGCTCAACTCATGGTTTTTTGGTCTTCGGGGAGGAGGGGGAACATGAATATGTGTTTGTTTTTCGAATTTGAGCTCTTTCTGCAATGGGCACTTTTCATACTATAAGCAGTTTTTCCTAACAAATGCAAGATATAACATGGGCTATCTCCGCAAGGAAACATGAGATCTGCAAACGTTATGGTTTTTTGGTCTTCGGGGAGGATGGGGAACATGAATATGTTTTTGTTTTTCGAATTTGAGCTCTATCTGAAATGAGCACTTTTCATGCTCTAAGCAGTTTTTCCTAACAAATGCAAGATATAACATTG
This sequence comes from Vipera ursinii, assembly GCF_947247035.1. Lineage (NCBI taxonomy): Eukaryota > Metazoa > Chordata > Lepidosauria > Squamata > Viperidae > Vipera > Vipera ursinii. Next base: position 55,267 of record NC_139529.1, on the reverse strand, counting down.
GCTATCTCCGCAAGGAAACATCAGATCTGCACAACTCATGGTTTTTTGGTCTTCGGGGAGGATGGGGAACATGAATATGTGATTGTTTTTCGAATTTGAGATCTTTCTGCAATGGGCACTTTTCATACTATAAGCAGTTTTTCCTAACAAATGCAAGATATAACATTGGCTATCTCCGCAAGGAAACATCAGATCTGCACAACTCATGGTTTTTTGGTCTTCGGGGAGGATGGGGAACATGAATATGTGTTTGTTTTTCGAATTTGAGATCTTTCTGCAATGGGCACTTTTCATACTATAAGCAGTTTTTCCTAACAAATGCAAGCTATTACATTGGCAATCTCCGCAAGGAAACATCAGATCTGCTCAACTCATGGTTTTTTGGTCTTCGGGGAGGAGGGGGAACATGAATATGTGTTTGTTTTTCGAATTTGAGCTCTTTCTGCAATGGGCACTTTTCATACTATAAGCAGTTTTTCCTAACAAATGCAAGATATAACATGGGCTATCTCCGCAAGGAAACATGAGATCTGCAAACGTTATGGTTTTTTGGTCTTCGGGGAGGATGGGGAACATGAATATGTTTTTGTTTTTCGAATTTGAGCTCTATCTGAAATGAGCACTTTTCATGCTCTAAGCAGTTTTTCCTAACAAATGCAAGATATAACATTGGCTATCTCCGCAAGGAAACATCAGATCTGCACAACTCATGGTTTTTTGGTCTTCGGGGAGGATGGGGAACATGAATATGTGATTGTTTTTCGAATTTGAGATCTTTCTGCAATGGGCACTTTTCATGCTATAAGCAGTTTTTCCTAACAAATGCAAGATATAACATTGGCTATCTCCGCAAGGAAACATCAGATCTGCACAACTCATGGTTTTTTGGTCTTCGGGGAGGATGGGGAACATGAATATGTGATTGTTTTTCGAATTTGAGCTCTATCTGAAATGAGCACTTTTCATGCTCTAAGCAGTTTTTCCTAACAAAAGCAAGATATAACATTGGCTTTCTCCGCAAGGAAACATCAGATCTGCACAACTCATGGTTTTTTGGTCTTCGGGGAGGATGGGGAACATGAATATGTGTTTGTTTTTCGAATTTGAGATCTTTCTGCAATGGGCACTTTTCATACTATAAGCAGTTTTTCCTAACAAATGCAAGCTATTACATTGGCAATCTCCGCAAGGAAACATCAGATCTGCACAACTCATGGTTTTTTGGTCTTTGGGGAGGAGGGGGAACATGAATATGTGTTTGTTTTTCGAATTTGAGATCTTTCTGCAATGGGCACTTTTCATACTATAAGCAGTTTTTCCTAACAAATGCAAGATTTAACATTGGCTATCTCCACAAGGAAACATCAGATCTGCTCAACCCATGGTTTTTTGGTCTTCGGGGAGGATGGGGAACATGAATATGTGTTTCTTTTTCGAATTTGAGCTCTTTCTGCAATGGGCACTTTTCATACTATAAGCAGTTTTTCCTAACAAATGCAAGATATAACATGGGCTATCTCCGCAAGGAAACATGAGATCTGCAAACGTTATTGTTTTTTGGTCTTCGGGGAGGATGGGGAACATGAATATGTTTTTGTTTTTCGAATTTGAGCTCTATCTGCAATGGGCACTTTTCATACTATAAGCAGTTTTTCCTAACAAATGCAAGATATAACATGGGCTATCTCCGCAAGGAAACATGAGATCTGCAAACGTTATGGTTTTTTGGTCTTCGGGGAGGATGGGGAACATGAATATGTTTTTGTTTTTCGAATTTGAGCTCTATCTGAAATGAGCACTTTTCATGCTATAAGCAGTTTTTCCTAACAAATGCAAGATATAACATGGGCTATCTCCGCAAGGAAACATGAGATCTGCAAACGTTATGGTTTTTTGGTCTTCGGGGAGGATGGGGAACATGAATATGTTTTTGTTTTTCGAATTTGAGCTCTATCTGAAATGAGCACTTTTCATGCTCTAAGCAGTTTTTCCTAACAAATGGAAGATATAACATTGGCTATCTCCGCAATGAAACATCAGATCTGCACAACTCATGGTTTTTTGGTCTTCGGGGAGGATGGGGAACATGAATATGTGATTGTTTTTCGAATTTGAGCTATTTCTGCAATGGGCACTTTTCATACTATAAGCAGTTTTTCCTAACAAATGCAAGATATAACATGGGCTATCTCCGCAAGGAAACATGAGATCTGCAAAAGTAATGGTTTTTTGTTCTTCTGGGAGGATGGGGAACATGAATATGTGTTTGTTTTTCGAATTTGACCTCTATCTGAAATGAGCACTTTTCATGCTCTAAGCAGTTTTTCCTAACAAATGCAAGATATAACATTGGCTATCTCCGCAAGGAAACATCAGATCTGCACAACTCATGGTTTTTTGGTGTTCGGGGAGGATGGGGAACATGAATATGTGATTGTTTTTCGAATTTGAGCTCTTTCTGCAATGGGCACTTTTCATGCTATAAGCAGTTTTTCCTAACAAATGCAAGATATAACATTGGCTTTCTCCGCAAGGAAACATCAGATCTGCACAACTCATGGTTTTTTGGTCTTCGGGGAGGATGGGGAACATGAATATGTGATTGTTTTTCGAATTTGAGCTCTTTCTGCATTGGGCACTTTTCATACTATAAGCAGTTTTTCCTAACAAATGCAAGATATAACATGGGCTATCTCCGCAAGGAAACATCAGATCTGCACAACTCATGGTTTTTTGGTCTTCGGGGAGGAGGGGGAACATGAATATGTGTTTGTTTTTCGAATTTGAGATCTTTCTGCAATGGGCACTTTTCATACTATAAGCAGTTTTTCCTAACAAATGCATGATATAACATGGGCTATCTACGCAAGGAAACATGAGATCTGCAAACGTTATGGTTTTTTGGTCTTCGGGGAGGATGGGGAACATGAATATGTTTTTGTTTTTCGAATTTGAGCTCTATCTGAAATGAGCACTTTTCATGCTCTAAGCAGTTTTTCCTAACAAATGCAAGATATAACATTGGCTTTCTCCGCAAGGAAACATCAGATCTGCACAACTCATGGTTTTTTGGTCTTCGGGGAGGATGGGGAACATGAATATGTGATTGTTTTTCGAATTTGAGCTCTTTCTGCAATGGGCACTTTTCATACTATAAGCAGTTTTTCCTAACAAATGCAAGATATAACATGGGCTATCTCCGCAAGGAAACATCAGATCTGCACAACTCATGGTTTTTTGGTCTTCGGGGAGGAGGGGGAACATGAATATGTGTTTGTTTTTCGAATTTGAGATCTTTCTGCAATGGGCACTTTTCATACTATAAGCAGTTTTTCCTAACAAATGCAAGATTTAACATTGGCTATCTCCGCAAGGAAACATCAGATCTGCTCAACCCATGGTTTTTTGGTCTTCGGGGAGGATGGGGAACATGAATATGTGTTTGTTTTTCGAATTTGAGCTCTTTCTGCAATGGGCACTTTTCATGCTATAAGCAGTTTTTCCTAACAAATGCAAGATATAACATGGGCTATCTCCGCAAGGAAACATGAGATCTGCAAACGTTATTGTTTTTTGGTCTTCGGGGAGGATGGGGAACATGAATATGTGTTTGTTTTTCGAATTTGAGCTCTATCTGCAATGGGCACTTTTCATACTATAAGCAGTTTTTCCTAACAAATGCAAGATATAACATGGGCTATCTCCGCAAGGAAACATGAGATCTGCAAACGTTATGGTTTTTTGGTCTTCGGGGAGGATGGGGAACATGAATATGTTTTTGTTTTTCGAATTTGAGCTCTATCTGAAATGAGCACTTTTCATGCTATAAGCAGTTTTTCCTAACAAATGCAAGATATAACATGGGCTATCTCCGCAAGGAAACATGAGATCTGCAAACGTTATGGTTTTTTGGTCTTCGGGGAGGATGGGGAACATGAATATGTTTTTGTTTTTCGAATTTGAGCTCTATCTGAAATGAGCACTTTTCATGCTCTAAGCAGTTTTTCCTAACAAATGGAAGATATAACATTGGCTATCTCCGCAAGGAAACATCAGATCTGCACAACTCATGGTTTTTTGGTCTTCGGGGAGGATGGGGAACATGAATATGTGTTTGTTTTTCGAATTTGAGCTCTTTCTGCAATGGGCACTTTTCATGCTATAAGCAGTTTTTCCTAACAAATGCAAGATATAACATTGGCTATCTCCGCAAGGAAACATCAGATCTGCACAACTCATGGTTTTTTGGTCTTCGGGGAGGATGGGGAACATGAATATGTGTTTGTTTTTCGAATTTGAGATCTTTCTGCAATGGGCACTTTTCATACTATAAGCAGTTTTTCCTAACAAATGCAAGCTATTACATTGGCAATCTCCGCAAGGAAACATCAGATCTGCACAACTCATGGTTTTTTGGTCTTTGGGGAGGAGGGGGAACATGAATATGTGTTTGTTTTTCGAATTTGAGATCTTTCTGCAATGGGCACTTTTCATACTATAAGCAGTTTTTCCTAACAAATGCAAGATTTAACATTGGCTATCTCCACAAGGAAACATCAGATCTGCTCAACCCATGGTTTTTTGGTCTTCGGGGAGGATGGGGAACATGAATATGTGTTTCTTTTTCGAATTTGAGCTCTTTCTGCAATGGGCACTTTTCATACTATAAGCAGTTTTTCCTAACAAATGCAAGATATAACATGGGCTATCTCCGCAAGGAAACATGAGATCTGCAAACGTTATTGTTTTTTGGTCTTCGGGGAGGATGGGGAACATGAATATGTTTTTGTTTTTCGAATTTGAGCTCTATCTGCAATGGGCACTTTTCATACTATAAGCAGTTTTTCCTAACAAATGCAAGATATAACATGGGCTATCTCCGCAAGGAAACATGAGATCTGCAAACGTTATGGTTTTTTGGTCTTCGGGGAGGATGGGGAACATGAATATGTTTTTGTTTTTCGAATTTGAGCTCTATCTGAAATGAGCACTTTTCATGCTATAAGCAGTTTTTCCTAACAAATGCAAGATATAACATGGGCTATCTCCGCAAGGAAACATGAGATCTGCAAACGTTATGGTTTTTTGGTCTTCGGGGAGGATGGGGAACATGAATATGTTTTTGTTTTTCGAATTTGAGCTCTATCTGAAATGAGCACTTTTCATGCTCTAAGCAGTTTTTCCTAACAAATGGAAGATATAACATTGGCTATCTCCGCAAGGAAACATCAGATCTGCACAACTCATGGTTTTTTGGTCTTCGGGGAGGATGGGGAACATGAATATGTGATTGTTTTTCGAATTTGAGCTATTTCTGCAATGGGCACTTTTCATACTATAAGCAGTTTTTCCTAACAAATGCAAGATATAACATGGGCTATCTCCGCAAGGAAACATGAGATCTGCAAAAGTAATGGTTTTTTGTTCTTCGGGGAGGATGGGGAACATGAATATGTGTTTGTTTTTCGAATTTGACCTCTATCTGAAATGAGCACTTTTCATGCTCTAAGCAGTTTTTCCTAACAAATGCAAGATATAACATTGGCTATCTCCGCAAGGAAACATCAGATCTGCACAACTCATGGTTTTTTGGTCTTCGGGGAGGATGGGGAACATGAATATGTGATTGTTTTTCGAATTTGAGCTCTTTCTGCAATGGGCACTTTTCATGCTATAAGCAGTTTTTCCTAACAAATGCAAGATATAACATTGGCTTTCTCCGCAAGGAAACATCAGATCTGCACAACTCATGGTTTTTTGGTCTTCGGGGAGGATGGGGAACATGAATATGTGATTGTTTTTCGAATTTGAGCTCTTTCTGCAATGGGCACTTTTCATACTATAAGCAGTTTTTCCTAACAAATGCAAGATATAACATGGGCTATCTCCGCAAGGAAACATCAGATCTGCACAACTCATGGTTTTTTGGTCTTCGGGGAGGAGGGGGAACATGAATATGTGTTTGTTTTTCGAATTTGAGATCTTTCTGCAATGGGCACTTTTCATACTATAAGCAGTTTTTCCTAACAAATGCATGATATAACATGGGCTATCTACGCAAGGAAACATGAGATCTGCAAACGTTATGGTTTTTTGGTCTTCGGGGAGGATGGGGAACATGAATATGTTTTTGTTTTTCGAATTTGAGCTCTATCTGAAATGAGCACTTTTCATGCTCTAAGCAGTTTTTCCTAACAAATGCAAGATATAACATTGGCTTTCTCCGCAAGGAAACATCAGATCTGCACAACTCATGGTTTTTTGGTCTTCGGGGAGGATGGGGAACATGAATATGTGATTGTTTTTTGAATTTGAGCTCTTTCTGCAATGGGCACTTTTCATACTATAAGCAGTTTTTCCTAACAAATGCAAGATATAACATGGGCTATCTCCGCAAGGAAACATCAGATCTGCACAACTCATGGTTTTTTGGTCTTCGGGGAGGAGGGGGAACATGAATATGTGTTTGTTTTTCGAATTTGAGATCTTTCTGCAATGGGCACTTTTCATACTATAAGCAGTTTTTCCTAACAAATGCAAGATTTAACATTGGCTATCTCCGCAAGGAAACATCAGATCTGCACAACTCATGGTTTTTTGGTCTTCGGGGAGGATGGGGAACATGAATATGTGTTTGTTTTTTGAATTTGAGCTCTTTCTGCAATGGGCACTTTTCATGCTATAAGCAGTTTTTCCTAACAAATGCAAGATATAACATTGGCTATCTCCGCAAGGAAACATCAGATCTGCACAACTCATGGTTTTTTGGTCTTCGGGAGGATGGGGAACATGAATATGTGTTTGTTTTTCGAATTTGAGATCTTTCTGCAATGGGCACTTTTCATACTATAAGCAGTTTTTCCTAACAAATGCAAGCTATTACATTGGCAATCTCCGCAAGGAAACATCAGATCTGCTCAACTCATGGTTTTTTGGTCTTCGGGGAGGAGGGGGAACATGAATATGTGTTTGTTTTTCGAATTTGAGCTCTTTCTGCAATGGGCACTTTTCATACTATAAGCAGTTTTTCCTAACAAATGCAAGATATAACATGGGCTATCTCCGCAAGGAAACATGAGATCTGCAAACGTTATGGTTTTTTGGTCTTCGGGGAGGATGGGGAACATGAATATGTTTTTGTTTTTCGAATTTGAGCTCTATCTGAAATGAGCACTTTTCATGCTCTAAGCAGTTTTTCCTAACAAATGCAAGATATAACATTGGCTATCTCCGCAAGGAAACATCAGATCTGCACAACTCATGGTTTTTTGGTCTTCGGGGAGGATGGGGAACATGAATATGTGATTGTTTTTCGAATTTGAGATCTTTCTGCAATGGGCACTTTTCATGCTATAAGCAGTTTTTCCTAACAAATGCAAGATATAACATTGGCTATCTCCGCAAGGAAACATCAGATCTGCACAACTCATGGTTTTTTGGTCTTCGGGGAGGATGGGGAACATGAATATGTGTTTGTTTTTCGAATTTGAGATCTTTCTGCAATGGGCACTTTTCATACTATAAGCAGTTTTTCCTAACAAATGCAAGCTATTACATTGGCAATCTCCGCAAGGAAACATCAGATCTGCTCAACTCATGGTTTTTTGGTCTTCGGGGAGGAGGGGGAACATGAATATGTGTTTGTTTTTCGAATTTGAGCTCTTTCTGCAATGGGCACTTTTCATACTATAAGCAGTTTTTCCTAACAAATGCAAGATATAACATGGGCTATCTCCGCAAGGAAACATGAGATCTGCAAACGTTATGGTTTTTTGGTCTTCGGGGAGGATGGGGAACATGAATATGTTTTTGTTTTTCGAATTTGAGCTCTATCTGAAATGAGCACTTTTCATGCTCTAAGCAGTTTTTCCTAACAAATGCAAGATATAACATTGGCTATCTCCGCAAGGAAACATCAGATCTGCACAACTCATGGTTTTTTGGTCTTCGGGGAGGATGGGGAACATGAATATGTGATTGTTTTTCGAATTTGAGATCTTTCTGCAATGGGCACTTTTCATGCTATAAGCAGTTTTTCCTAACAAATGCAAGATATAACATTGGCTATCTCCGCAAGGAAACATCAGATCTGCACAACTCATGGTTTTTTGGTCTTCGGGGAGGATGGGGAACATGAATATGTGATTGTTTTTCGAATTTGAGCTCTATCTGAAATGAGCACTTTTCATGCTCTAAGCAGTTTTTCCTAACAAAAGCAAGATATAACATTGGCTTTCTCCGCAAGGAAACATCAGATCTGCACAACTCATGGTTTTTTGGTCTTCGGGGAGGATGGGGAACATGAATATGTGTTTGTTTTTCGAATTTGAGATCTTTCTGCAATGGGCACTTTTCATACTATAAGCAGTTTTTCCTAACAAATGCAAGCTATTACATTGGCAATCTCCGCAAGCAAACATCAGATCTGCTCAACTCATGGTTTTTTGGTCTTCGGGGAGGAGGGGGAACATGAATATGTGTTTGTTTTTCGAATTTGAGCTCTATCTGAAATGAGCACTTTTCATGCTCTAAGCAGTTTTTCCTAACAAATGCAAGATATAACATTGGCTATCTCCGCAAGGAAACATCAGATCTGCACAACTCATGGTTTTTTGGTCTTTGGGAAGGATGGGGAACATGAATATGTGATTGTTTTTCGAATTTGAGCTATTTCTGCAATGGGCACTTTTCATGCTATAAGCAGTTTTTCCTAACAAATGCAAGATATAACATTGGCTATCTCCGCAAGGAAACATCAGATCTGCACAACTCATGGTTTTTTGGTCTTCGGGGAGGATGGGGAACATGAATATGTGATTGTTTTTCGAATTTGAGCTCTATCTGAAATGAGCACTTTTCATGCTCTAAGCAGTTTTTCCTAACAAAAGCAAGATATAACATTGGCTTTCTCCGCAAGGAAACATCAGATCTGCACAACTCATGGTTTTTTGGTCTTCGGGGAGGATGGGGAACATGAATATGTGTTTGTTTTTCGAATTTGAGATCTTTCTGCAATGGGCACTTTTCATACTATAAGCAGTTTTTCCTAACAAATGCAAGCTATTACATTGGCAATCTCCGCAAGCAAACATCAGATCTGCTCAACTCATGGTTTTTTGGTCTTCGGGGAGGAGGGGGAACATGAATATGTGTTTGTTTTTCGAATTTGAGCTCTTTCTGCAATGGGCACTTTTCATACTATAAGCAGTTTTTCCTAACAAATGCATGATATAACATTGGCTATCTCCGCAAGGAAACATCAGATCTGCACAACTCATGGTTTTTTGGTCTTTGGGGAGGAGGGGGAACATGAATATGTGTTTGTTTTTCGAATTTGAGATCTTTCTGCAATGGGCACTTTTCATACTATAAGCAGTTTTTCCTAACAAATGCAAGATTTAACATTGGCTATCTCCGCAAGGAAACATCAGATCTGCTCAACCCATGGTTTTTTGGTCTTCAGGGAGGATGGGGAACATGAATATGTGTTTCTTTTTCGAATTTGAGCTCTTTCTGCAATGGGCACTTTTCATACTATAAGCAGTTTTTCCTAACAAATGCAAGATATAACATGGGCTATCTCCGCAAGGAAACATGAGATCTGCAAACGTTATGGTTTTTTGGTCTTCGGGGAGGATGGGGAACATGAATATGTTTTTGTTTTTCGAATTTGAGCTCTATCTCCAATGGGCACTTTTCATACTATAAGCAGTTTTTCCTAACAAATGCAAGATATAACATGGGCTATCTCCGCAAGGAAACATGAGATCTGCAAACGTTATGGTTTTTTGGTCTTCGGGGAGGATGGGGAACATGAATATGTTTTTGTTTTTCGAATTTGAGCTCTATCTGAAATGAGCACTTTTCATGCTATAAGCAGTTTTTCCTAACAAATGCAAGATATAACATGGGCTATCTCCGCAAGGAAACATGAGATCTGCAAACGTTATGGTTTTTTGGTCTTCGGGGAGGATGGGGAACATGAATATGTTTTTGTTTTTCGAATTTGAGCTCTATCTGAAATGAGCACTTTTCATGCTCTAAGCAGTTTTTCCTAACAAATGGAAGATATAACATTGGCTATCTCCGCAAGGAAACATCAGATCTGCACAACTCATGGTTTTTTGGTCTTCGGGGAGGATGGGGAACATGAATATGTGTTTGTTTTTCGAATTTGAGATCTTTCTGCAATGGGCACTTTTCATACTATAAGCAGTTTTTCCTAACAAATGCAAGATATAACATGGGCTATCTCCGCAAGGAAACATGAGATCTGCAAACGTTATTGTTTTTTGGTCTTCGGGGAGGATGGGGAACATGAATATGATTTTGTTTTTCGAATTTGAGCTCTATCTGCAATGGGCACTTTTCATACTATAAGCAGTTTTTCCTAACAAATGCAAGATATAACATGGGCTATCTCCGCAAGGAAACATGAGATCTGCAAACGTTATGGTTTTTTGGTCTTCGGGGAGGATGGGGAACATGAATATGTTTTTGTTTTTCGAATTTGAGCTCTATCTGAAATGAGCACTTTTCATGCTATAAGCAGGTTTTCCTAACAAATGCAAGATATAACATGGGCTATCTCCGCAAGGAAACATGAGATCTGCAAACGTTATGGTTTTTTGGTCTTCGGGGAGGATGGGGAACATGAATATGTTTTTGTTTTTCGAATTTGAGCTCTATCTGAAATGAGCACTTTTCATGCTCTAAGCAGTTTTTCCTAACAAATGGAAGATATAACATTGGCTATCTCCGCAAGGAAACATCAGATCTGCACAACTCATGGTTTTTTGGTCTTCGGGGAGGATGGGGAACATGAATATGTGATTGTTTTTCGAATTTAGCTATTTCTGCAATGGGCACTTTTCATACTATAAGCAGTTTTTCCTAACAAATGCAAGATATAACATGGGCTATCTCCGCAAGGAAACATGAGATCTGCAAAAGTAATGGTTTTTTGTTCTTCGGGGAGGATGGGGAACATGAATATGTGTTTGTTTTTCGAATTTGACCTCTATCTGAAATGAGCACTTTTCATGCTCTAAGCAGTTTTTCCTAACAAATGCAAGATATAACATTGGCTATCTCCGCAAGGAAACATCAGATCTGCACAACTCATGGTTTTTTGGTCTTCGGGGAGGATGTGGAACATGAATATGTGTTTGTTTTTCGAATTTGAGATCTTTCTGCAATGGGCACTTTTCATACTATAAGCAGTTTTTCCTAACAAATGCAAGATTTAACATTGGCTATCTCCGCAAGGAAACATCAGATCTGCACAACTCATGGTTTTTTGGTCTTCGGGGAGGATGGGGAACATGAATATGTGTTTGTTTTTCGAATTTGAGCTCTTTCTGCAATGGGCACTTTTCATGCTATAAGCAGTTTTTCCTAACAAATGCAAGATATAACATTGGCTATCTCCGCAAGGAAACATCAGATCTGCACAACTCATGGTTTTTTGGTCTTCGGGGAGGATGGGGAACATGAATATGTGATTGTTTTTCGAATTTGAGATCTTTCTGCAATGGGCACTTTTCATGCTATAAGCAGTTTTTCCTAACAAATGCAAGATATAACATTGGCTATCTCCGCAAGGAAACATCAGATCTGCACAACTCATGGTTTTTTGGTCTTCGGGGAGGATGGGGAACATGAATATGTGATTGTTTTTCGAATTTGAGATCTTTCTGCAATGGGCACTTTTCATGCTATAAGCAGTTTTTCCTAACAAATGCAAGATATAACATTGGCTATCTCCGCAAGGAAACATCAGATCTGCACAACTCATGGTTTTTTGGTCTTCGGGGAGGATGGGGAACATGAATATGTGTTTGTTTTTCGAATTTGAGCTCTATCTGAAATGAGCACTTTTCATGCTCTAAGCAGTTTTTCCTAACAAAAGCAAGATATAACATTGGCTTTCTCCGCAAGGAAACATCAGATCTGCACAACTCATGGTTTTTTGGTCTTCGGGGAGGATGGGGAACATGAATATGTGTTTGTTTTTCGAATTTGAGATCTTTCTGCAATGGGCACTTTTCATACTATAAGCAGTTTTTCCTAACAAATGCAAGCTATTACATTGGCAATCTCCGCAAGGAAACATCAGATCTGCTCAACTCATGGTTTTTTGGTCTTCGGGGAGGATGGGGAACATGAATATGTGATTGTTTTTCGAATTTGAGATCTTTCTGCAATGGGCACTTTTCATACTATAAGCAGTTTTTCCTAACAAATGCAAGATATAACATGGGCTATCTCCGCAAGGAAACATGAGATCTGCAAACGTTATGGTTTTTTGGTCTTCGGGGAGGATGGGGAACATGAATATGTTTTTGTTTTTCGAATTTGAGCTCTATCTGAAATGAGCACTTTTCATGCTCTAAGCAGTTTTTCCTAACAAATGCAAGATATAACATTGGCTATCTCCGCAAGGAAACATCAGATCTGCACAACTCATGGTTTTTTGGTCTTCGGGGAGGATGGGGAACATGAATATGTGATTGTTTTTCGAATTTGAGATCTTTCTGCAATGGGCACTTTTAATGCTATAAGCAGTTTTTCCTAACAAATGCAAGATATAACATTGGCTATCTCCGCAAGGAAACATCAGATCTGCACAACTCATGGTTTTTTGGTCTTCGGGGAGGATGGGGAACATGAATATATGATTGTTTTTCGAATTTGAGCTCTTTCTGCAATGGGCACTTTTCATGCTATAAGCAGTTTTTCCTAACAAATGCAAGATATAACATTGGCTATCTCCGCAAGGAAACATCAGATCTGCACAACTCATGGTTTTTTGGTCTTCGGGGAGGATGGGGAACATGAATATGTGTTTGTTTTTCGAATTTGAGATCTTTCTGCAATGGGCACTTTTCATACTATAAGCAGTTTTTCCTAACAAATGCAAGCTATTACATTGGCAATCTCCGCAAGGAAACATCAGATCTGCTCAACTCATGGTTTTTTGGTCTTCGGGGAGGAGGGGGAACATGAATATGTGTTTGTTTTTCGAATTTGAGCTCTTTCTGCAATGGGCACTTTTCATACTATAAGCAGTTTTTCCTAACAAATGCATGATATAACATGGGCTATCTACGCAAGGAAACATGAGATCTGCAAACGTTATGGTTTTTTGGTCTTCGGGGAGGATGGGGAACATGAATATGTTTTTGTTTTTCGAATTTGAGCTCTATCTGAAATGAGCACTTTTCATGCTCTAAGCAGTTTTTCCTAACAAATGCAAGATATAACATTGGCTTTCTCCGCAAGGAAACATCAGATCTGCACAACTCATGGTTTTTTGGTCTTCGGGGAGGATGGGGAACATGAATATGTGATTGTTTTTCGAATTTGAGCTCTTTCTGCAATGGGCACTTTTCATACTATAAGCAGTTTTTCCTAACAAATGCAAGATATAACATGGGCTATCTCCGCAAGGAAACATCAGATCTGCACAACTCATGGTTTTTTGGTCTTCGGGGAGGAGGGGGAACATGAATATGTGTTTGTTTTTCGAATTTGATATCTTTTTGCAATGGGCACTTTTCATACTATAAGCAGTTTTTCCTAACAAATGCAAGATTTAACATTGGCTATCTCCGCAAGGAAACATCAGATCTGCACAACTCATGGTTTTTTGGTCTTCGGGGAGGATGGGGAACATGAATATGTGTTTGTTTTTCGAATTTGAGCTCTTTCTGCAATGGGCACTTTTCATGCTATAAGCAGTTTTTCCTAACAAATGCAAGATATAACATGGGCTATCTCCGCAAGGAAACATCAGATCTGCACAACTCATGGTTTTTTGGTCTTCGGGGAGGATGGGGAACATGAATATGTGTTTGTTTTTCGAATTTGAGATCTTTCTGCAATGGGCACTTTTCATACTATAAGCAGTTTTTCCTAACAAATGCAAGCTATTACATTGGCAATCTCCGCAAGGAAACATCAGATCTGCTCAACTCATGGTTTTTTGGTCTTCGGGGAGGAGGGGGAACATGAATATGTGTTTGTTTTTCGAATTTGAGCTCTTTCTGCAATGGGCACTTTTCATACTATAAGCAGTTTTTCCTAACAAATGCAAGATATAACATGGGCTATCTCCGCAAGGAAACATGAGATCTGCAAACGTTATGGTTTTTTGGTCTTCGGGGAGGATGGGGAACATGAATATGTTTTTGTTTTTCGAATTTGAGCTCTATCTGAAATGAGCACTTTTCATGCTCTAAGCAGTTTTTCCTAACAAATGCAAGATATAACATTGGCTATCTCCGCAAGGAAACATCAGATCTGCACAACTCATGGTTTTTTGGTCTTCGGGGAGGATGGGGAACATGAATATGTGATTGTTTTTCGAATTTGAGATCTTTCTGCAATGGGCACTTTTCATGCTATAAGCAGTTTTTCCTAACAAATGCAAGATATAACATTGGCTATCTCCGCAAGGAAACATCAGATCTGCACAACTCATGGTTTTTTGGTCTTCGGGGAGGATGGGGAACATGAATATGTGTTTGTTTTTCGAATTTGAGATCTTTCTGCAATGGGCACTTTTCATACTATAAGCAGTTTTTCCTAACAAATGCAAGCTATTACATTGGCAATCTCCGCAAGGAAACATCAGATCTGCTCAACTCATGGTTTTTTGGTCTTCGGGGAGGAGGGGGAACATGAATATGTGTTTGTTTTTCGAATTTGAGCTCTTTCTGCAATGGGCACTTTTCATACTATAAGCAGTTTTTCCTAACAAATGCAAGATATAACATGGGCTATCTCCGCAAGGAAACATGAGATCTGCAAACGTTATGGTTTTTTGGTCTTCGGGGAGGATGGGGAACATGAATATGTTTTTGTTTTTCGAATTTGAGCTCTATCTGAAATGAGCACTTTTCATGCTCTAAGCAGTTTTTCCTAACAAATGCAAGATATAACATTGGCTATCTCCGCAAGGAAACATCAGATCTGCACAACTCATGGTTTTTTGGTCTTCGGGGAGGATGGGGAACATGAATATGTGATTGTTTTTCGAATTTGAGATCTTTCTGCAATGGGCACTTTTCATGCTATAAGCAGTTTTTCCTAACAAATGCAAGATATAACATTGGCTATCTCCGCAAGGAAACATCAGATCTGCACAACTCATGGTTTTTTGGTCTTCGGGGAGGATGGGGAACATGAATATGTGATTGTTTTTCGAATTTGAGCTCTATCTGAAATGAGCACTTTTCATGCTCTAAGCAGTTTTTCCTAACAAAAGCAAGATATAACATTGGCTTTCTCCGCAAGGAAACATCAGATCTGCACAACTCATGGTTTTTTGGTCTTCGGGGAGGATGGGGAACATGAATATGTGTTTGTTTTTCGAATTTGAGATCTTTCTGCAATGGGCACTTTTCATACTATAAGCAGTTTTTCCTAACAAATGCAAGCTATTACATTGGCAATCTCCGCAAGCAAACATCAGATCTGCTCAACTCATGGTTTTTTGGTCTTCGGGGAGGAGGGGGAACATGAATATGTGTTTGTTTTTCGAATTTGAGCTCTATCTGAAATGAGCACTTTTCATGCTCTAAGCAGTTTTTCCTAACAAATGCAAGATATAACATTGGCTATCTCCGCAAGGAAACATCAGATCTGCACAACTCATGGTTTTTTGGTCTTTGGGAAGGATGGGGAACATGAATATGTGATTGTTTTTCGAATTTGAGCTATTTCTGCAATGGGCACTTTTCATGCTATAAGCAGTTTTTCCTAACAAATGCAAGATATAACATTGGCTATCTCCGCAAGGAAACATCAGATCTGCACAACTCATGGTTTTTTGGTCTTCGGGGAGGATGGGGAACATGAATATGTGTTTGTTTTTCGAATTTGAGATCTTTCTGCAATGGGCACTTTTCATACTATAAGCAGTTTTTCCTAACAAATGCAAGCTATTACATTGGCAATCTCCGCAAGCAAACATCAGATCTGCTCAACTCATGGTTTTTTGGTCTTCGGGGAGGAGGGGGAACATGAATATGTGTTTGTTTTTCGAATTTGAGCTCTTTCTGCAATGGGCACTTTTCATACTATAAGCAGTTTTTCCTAACAAATGCATGATATAACATTGGCTATCTCCGCAAGGAAACATCAGATCTGCACAACTCATGGTTTTTTGGTCTTTGGGGAGGAGGGGGAACATGAATATGTGTTTGTTTTTCGAATTTGAGATCTTTCTGCAATGGGCACTTTTCATACTATAAGCAGTTTTTCCTAACAAATGCAAGATTTAACATTGGCTATCTCCGCAAGGAAACATCAGATCTGCTCAACCCATGGTTTTTTGGTCTTCGGGGAGGATGGGGAACATGAATATGTGTTTCTTTTTCGAATTTGAGCTCTTTCTGCAATGGGCACTTTTCATACTATAAGCAGTTTTTCCTAACAAATGCAAGCTATTACATTGGCAATCTCCGCAAGGAAACATCAGATCTGCTCAACTCATGGTTTTTTGGTCTTCGGGGAGGATGGGGAACATGAATATGTGATTGTTTTTCGAATTTGAGATCTTTCTGCAATGGGCACTTTTCATACTATAAGCAGTTTTTCCTAACAAATGCAAGATATAACATGGGCTATCTCCGCAAGGAAACATGAGATCTGCAAACGTTATGGTTTTTTGGTCTTCGGGGAGGATGGGGAACATGAATATGTTTTTGTTTTTCGAATTTGAGCTCTATCTGAAATGAGCACTTTTCATGCTCTAAGCAGTTTTTCCTAACAAATGCAAGATATAACATTGGCTATCTCCGCAAGGAAACATCAGATCTGCACAACTCATGGTTTTTTGGTCTTCGGGGAGGATGGGGAACATGAATATGTGATTGTTTTTCGAATTTGAGATCTTTCTGCAATGGGCACTTTTAATGCTATAAGCAGTTTTTCCTAACAAATGCAAGATATAACATTGGCTATCTCCGCAAGGAAACATCAGATCTGCACAACTCATGGTTTTTTGGTCTTCGGGGAGGATGGGGAACATGAATATATGATTGTTTTTCGAATTTGAGCTCTTTCTGCAATGGGCACTTTTCATGCTATAAGCAGTTTTTCCTAACAAATGCAAGATATAACATTGGCTATCTCCGCAAGGAAACATCAGATCTGCACAACTCATGGTTTTTTGGTCTTCGGGGAGGATGGGGAACATGAATATGTGTTTGTTTTTCGAATTTGAGATCTTTCTGCAATGGGCACTTTTCATACTATAAGCAGTTTTTCCTAACAAATGCAAGCTATTACATTGGCAATCTCCGCAAGGAAACATCAGATCTGCTCAACTCATGGTTTTTTGGTCTTCGGGGAGGAGGGGGAACATGAATATGTGTTTGTTTTTCGAATTTGAGCTCTTTCTGCAATGGGCACTTTTCATACTATAAGCAGTTTTTCCTAACAAATGCATGATATAACATGGGCTATCTACGCAAGGAAACATGAGATCTGCAAACGTTATGGTTTTTTGGTCTTCGGGGAGGATGGGGAACATGAATATGTTTTTGTTTTTCGAATTTGAGCTCTATCTGAAATGAGCACTTTTCATGCTCTAAGCAGTTTTTCCTAACAAATGCAAGATATAACATTGGCTTTCTCCGCAAGGAAACATCAGATCTGCACAACTCATGGTTTTTTGGTCTTCGGGGAGGATGGGGAACATGAATATGTGATTGTTTTTCGAATTTGAGCTCTTTCTGCAATGGGCACTTTTCATACTATAAGCAGTTTTTCCTAACAAATGCAAGATATAACATGGGCTATCTCCGCAAGGAAACATCAGATCTGCACAACTCATGGTTTTTTGGTCTTCGGGGAGGAGGGGGAACATGAATATGTGTTTGTTTTTCGAATTTGATATCTTTTTGCAATGGGCACTTTTCATACTATAAGCAGTTTTTCCTAACAAATGCAAGATTTAACATTGGCTATCTCCGCAAGGAAACATCAGATCTGCACAACTCATGGTTTTTTGGTCTTCGGGGAGGATGGGGAACATGAATATGTGTTTGTTTTTCGAATTTGAGATCTTTCTGCAATGGGCACTTTTCATACTATAAGCAGTTTTTCCTAACAAATGCAAGCTATTACATTGGCAATCTCCGCAAGGAAACATCAGATCTGCTCAACTCATGGTTTTTTGGTCTTCGGGGAGGAGGGGGAACATGAATATGTGTTTGTTTTTCGAATTTGAGCTCTTTCTGCAATGGGCACTTTTCATACTATAAGCAGTTTTTCCTAACAAATGCAAGATATAACATGGGCTATCTCCGCAAGGAAACATGAGATCTGCAAACGTTATGGTTTTTTGGTCTTCGGGGAGGATGGGGAACATGAATATGTTTTTGTTTTTCGAATTTGAGCTCTATCTGAAATGAGCACTTTTCATGCTCTAAGCAGTTTTTCCTAACAAATGCAAGATATAACATTGGCTATCTCCGCAAGGAAACATCAGATCTGCACAACTCATGGTTTTTTGGTCTTCGGGGAGGATGGGGAACATGAATATGTGATTGTTTTTCGAATTTGAGATCTTTCTGCAATGGGCACTTTTCATGCTATAAGCAGTTTTTCCTAACAAATGCAAGATATAACATTGGCTATCTCCGCAAGGAAACATCAGATCTGCACAACTCATGGTTTTTTGGTCTTCGGGGAGGATGGGGAACATGAATATGTGATTGTTTTTCGAATTTGAGCTCTATCTGAAATGAGCACTTTTCATGCTCTAAGCAGTTTTTCCTAACAAAAGCAAGATATAACATTGGCTTTCTCCGCAAGGAAACATCAGATCTGCACAACTCATGGTTTTTTGGTCTTCGGGGAGGATGGGGAACATGAATATGTGTTTGTTTTTCGAATTTGAGATCTTTCTGCAATGGGCACTTTTCATACTATAAGCAGTTTTTCCTAACAAATGCAAGCTATTACATTGGCAATCTCCGCAAGCAAACATCAGATCTGCTCAACTCATGGTTTTTTGGTCTTCGGGGAGGAGGGGGAACATGAATATGTGTTTGTTTTTCGAATTTGAGCTCTATCTGAAATGAGCACTTTTCATGCTCTAAGCAGTTTTTCCTAACAAATGCAAGATATAACATTGGCTATCTCCGCAAGGAAACATCAGATCTGCACAACTCATGGTTTTTTGGTCTTTGGGAAGGATGGGGAACATGAATATGTGATTGTTTTTCGAATTTGAGCTATTTCTGCAATGGGCACTTTTCATGCTATAAGCAGTTTTTCCTAACAAATGCAAGATATAACATTGGCTATCTCCGCAAGGAAACATCAGATCTGCACAACTCATGGTTTTTTGGTCTTCGGGGAGGATGGGGAACATGAATATGTGTTTGTTTTTCGAATTTGAGATCTTTCTGCAATGGGCACTTTTCATACTATAAGCAGTTTTTCCTAACAAATGCAAGCTATTACATTGGCAATCTCCGCAAGCAAACATCAGATCTGCTCAACTCATGGTTTTTTGGTCTTCGGGGAGGAGGGGGAACATGAATATGTGTTTGTTTTTCGAATTTGAGCTCTTTCTGCAATGGGCACTTTTCATACTATAAGCAGTTTTTCCTAACAAATGCATGATATAACATTGGCTATCTCCGCAAGGAAACATCAGATCTGCACAACTCATGGTTTTTTGGTCTTTGGGGAGGAGGGGGAACATGAATATGTGTTTGTTTTTCGAATTTGAGATCTTTCTGCAATGGGCACTTTTCATACTATAAGCAGTTTTTCCTAACAAATGCAAGATTTAACATTGGCTATCTCCGCAAGGAAACATCAGATCTGCTCAACCCATGGTTTTTTGGTCTT
This sequence comes from Vipera ursinii, assembly GCF_947247035.1. Classification (NCBI taxonomy): domain Eukaryota; kingdom Metazoa; phylum Chordata; class Lepidosauria; order Squamata; family Viperidae; genus Vipera; species Vipera ursinii. Next base: position 35,392 of record NC_139529.1, on the reverse strand, counting down.
CGGGGAGGATGGGGAACATGAATATGTGTTTCTTTTTCGAATTTGAGCTCTTTCTGCAATGGGCACTTTTCATACTATAAGCAGTTTTTCCTAACAAATGCAAGATATAACATGGGCTATCTCCGCAAGGAAACATGAGATCTGCAAACGTTATTGTTTTTTGGTCTTCGGGGAGGATGGGGAACATGAATATGTTTTTGTTTTTCGAATTTGAGCTCTATCTGCAATGGGCACTTTTCATACTATAAGCAGTTTTTCCTAACAAATGCAAGATATAACATTGGCTATCTCCGCAAGGAAACATCAGATCTGCACAACTCATGGTTTTTTGGTCTTCGGGGAGGATGGGGAACATGAATATGTGATTGTTTTTCGAATTTGAGCTATTTCTGCAATGGGCACTTTTCATACTATAAGCAGTTTTTCCTAACAAATGCAAGATATAACATGGGTTATCTCCGCAAGGAAACATGAGATCTGCAAAAGTAATGGTTTTTTGTTCTTCGGGGAGGATGGGGAACATGAATATGTGTTTGTTTTTCGAATTTGACCTCTATCTGAAATGAGCACTTTTCATGCTCTAAGCAGTTTTTCCTAACAAATGCAAGATATAACATTGGCTATCTCCGCAAGGAAACATCAGATCTGCACAACTCATGGTTTTTTGGTCTTCGGGGAGGATGGGGAACATGAATATGTGATTGTTTTTCGAATTTGAGCTCTTTCTGCAATGGGCACTTTTCAAGCTATAAGCAGTTTTTCCTAACAAATGCAAGATATAACATTGGCTATCTCCGCAAGGAAACATCAGATCTGCACAACTCATGGTTTTTTGGTCTTCGGGGAGGATGGGGAACATGAATATGTGTTTGTTTTTCGAATTTGAGATCTTTCTGCAATGGGCACTTTTCATACTATAAGCAGTTTTTCCTAACAAATGCAAGCTATTACATTGGCAATCTCCGCAAGGAAACATCAGATCTGCTCAACTCATGGTTTTTTGGTCTTCGGGGAGGAGGGGGAACATGAATATGTGTTTGTTTTTCGTATTTGAGCTCTTTCTGCAATGGGCACTTTTCATACTATAAGCAGTTTTTCCTAACAAATGCATGATATAACATGGGCTATCTACGCAAGGAAACATGAGATCTGCAAACGTTATGGTTTTTTGGTCTTCGGGGAGGATGGGGAACATGAATATGTTTTTGTTTTTCGAATTTGAGCTCTATCTGAAATGAGCACTTTTCATGCTCTAAGCAGTTTTTCCTAACAAATGCAAGATATAACATTGGCTTTCTCCGCAAGGAAACATCAGATCTGCACAACTCATGGTTTTTTGGTCTTCGGGGAGGATGGGGAACATGAATATGTGATTGTTTTTCGAATTTGAGCTCTTTCTGCAATGGGCACTTTTCATACTATAAGCAGTTTTTCCTAACAAATGCAAGATATAACATGGGCTATCTCCGCAAGGAAACATCAGATCTGCACAACTCATGGTTTTTTGGTCTTCGGGGAGGAGGGGGAACATGAATATGTGTTTGTTTTTCGAATTTGAGATCTTTCTGCAATGGGCACTTTTCATACTATAAGCAGTTTTTCCTAACAAATGCAAGATTTAACATTGGCTATCTCCGCAAGGAAACATCAGATCTGCACAACTCATGGTTTTTTGGTCTTCGGGGAGGATGGGGAACATGAATATGTGTTTGTTTTTCGAATTTGAGCTCTTTCTGCAATGGGCACTTTTCATGCTATAAGCAGTTTTTCCTAACAAATGCAAGATATAACATTGGCTATCTCCGCAAGGAAACATCAGATCTGCACAACTCATGGTTTTTTGGTCTTCGGGGAGGATGGGGAACATGAATATGTGATTGTTTTTCGAATTTGAGCTCTTTCTGCAATGGGCACTTTTCATACTATAAGCAGTTTTTCCTAACAAATGCATGATATAACATGGGCTATCTACGCAAGGAAACATGAGATCTGCAAATGTTATGGTTTTTTGGTCTTCGGTGAGGATGGGGAACATGAATATGTTTTTGTTTTTCGAATTTGAGCTCTATCTGAAATGAGCACTTTTCATGCTCTAAGCAGTTTTTCCTAACAAAAGCAAAATATAACATTGGCTTTCTCCGCAAGGAAACATCAGATCTGCACAACTCATGGTTTTTTGGTCTTCGGGGAGGATGGGGAACATGAATATGTGATTGTTTTTCGAATTTGAGATCTTTCTGCAATGGGCACTTTTCATACTATAAGCAGTTTTTCCTAACAAATGCAAGATATAACATGGGCTATCTCCGCAAGGAAACATGAGATCTGCAAAAGTTATGGTTTTTTGTTCTTCGGGGAGGATGGGGAACATGAATATGTGTTTGTTTTTCGAATTTGAGATCTTTCTGCAATGGGCACTTTTCATACTATAAGCAGTTTTTCCTAACAAATGCAAGCTATTACATTGGCAATCTCCGCAAGCAAACATCAGATCTGCTCAACTCATGGTTTTTTGGTCTTCGGGGAGGAGGGGGAACATGAATATGTGTTTGTTTTTCGAATTTGAGCTCTTTCTGCAATGGGCACTTTTCATACTATAAGCAGTTTTTCCTAACAAATGCATGATATAACATTGGCTATCTCCGCAAGGAAACATCAGATCTGCTCAACCCATGGTTTTTTGGTCTTCGGGGAGGATGGGGAACATGAATATGTGTTTCTTTTTCGAATTTCAGCTCTTTCTGCAATGGGCACTTTTCATACTATAAGCAGTTTTTCCTAACAAATGCAAGATATAACATGGGCTATCTCCGCAAGGAAACATGAGATCTGCAAACGTTATTGTTTTTTGGTCTTCGGGGAGGATGGGGAACATGAATATGTTTTTGTTTTTCGAATTTGAGCTCTATCTGCAATGGGCACTTTTCATACTATAAGCAGTTTTTCCTAACAAATGCATGATATAACATTGGCTATCTCCGCAAGGAAACATCAGATCTGCTCAACCCATGGTTTTTTGGTCTTCGGGGAGGATGGGGAACATGAATATGTGTTTCTTTTTCGAATTTCAGCTCTTTCTGCAATGGGCACTTTTCATACTATAAGCAGTTTTTCCTAACAAATGCAAGATATAACATGGGCTATCTCCGCAAGGAAACATGAGATCTGCAAACGTTATTGTTTTTTGGTCTTCGGGGAGGATGGGGAACATGAATATGTTTTTGTTTTTCGAATTTGAGCTCTATCTGCAATGGGCACTTTTCATACTATAAGCAGTTTTTCCTAACAAATGCAAGATATAACATGGGCTATCTCCGCAAGGAAACATGAGATCTACAAACGTTATGGTTTTTTGGTCTTCGGGGAGGATGGGGAACATGAATATGTTTTTGTTTTTCGAATTTGAGCTCTATCTGAAATGAGCACTTTTCATGCTCTAAGCAGTTTTTCCTAACAAATGCAAGATATAACATTGGCTATCTCCGCAAGGAAACATCAGATCTGCACAACTCATGGTTTTTTGGTCTTCGGGGAGGATGGGGAACATGAATATGTGATTGTTTTTCGAATTTGAGCTATTTCTGCAATGGGCACTTTTCATACTATAAGCAGTTTTTCCTAACAAATGCAAGATATAACATGGGCTATCTCCGCAAGGAAACATGAGATCTGCAAAAGTAATGGTTTTTTGTTCTTCGGGGAGGATGGGGAACATGAATATGTGTTTGTTTTTCGAATTTGACCTCTATCTGAAATGAGCACTTTTCATGCTCTAAGCAGTTTTTCCTAACAAATGCAAGATATAACATTGGCTATCTCCGCAAGGAAACATCAGATCTGCACAACTCATGGTTTTTTGGTCTTCGGGGAGGATGGGGAACATGAATATGTGATTGTTTTTCGAATTTGAGCTCTTTCTGCAATGGGCACTTTTCATGCTATAAACAGTTTTTCCTAACAAATGCAAGATATAACATTGGCTATCTCCGCAAGGAAACATCAGATCTGCACAACTCATGGTTTTTTGGTCTTCGGGGAGGATGGGGAACATGAATATGTGTTTGTTTTTCGAATTTGAGATCTTTCTGCAATGGGCACTTTTCATACTATAAGCAGTTTTTCCTAACAAATGCAAGCTATTACATTGGCAATCTCCGCAAGGAAACATCAGATCTGCTCAACTCATGGTTTTTTGGTCTTCGGGGAGGAGGGGGAACATGAATATGTGTTTGTTTTTCGTATTTGAGCTCTTTCTGCAATGGGCACTTTTCATACTATAAGCAGTTTTTCCTAACAAATGCATGATATAACATGGGCTATCTACGCAAGGAAACATGAGATCTGCAAACGTTATGGTTTTTTGGTCTTCGGGGAGGATGGGGAACATGAATATGTTTTTGTTTTTCGAATTTGACCTCTATCTGAAATGAGCACTTTTCATGCTCTAAGCAGTTTTTCCTAACAAATGCAAGATATAACATTGGCTTTCTCCGCAAGGAAACATCAGATCTGCACAACTCATGGTTTTTTGGTCTTCGGGGAGGATGGGGAACATGAATATGTGATTGTTTTTCGAATTTGAGCTCTTTCTGCAATGGGCACTTTTCATACTATAAGCAGTTTTTCCTAACAAATGCAAGATATAACATGGGCTATCTCCGCAAGGAAACATGAGATCTGCAAAAGTTATTGTTTTTTGGTCTTCGGGGAGGAGGGGGAACATGAATATGTGTTTGTTTTTCGAATTTGAGATCTTTCTGCAATGGGCACTTTTCATACTATAAGCAGTTTTTCCTAACAAATGCAAGATTTAACATTGGCTATCTCCGCAAGGAAACATCAGATCTGCTCAACCCATGGTTTTTTGGTCTTCGGGGAGGATGGGGAACATGAATATGTGTTTCTTTTTCGAATTTGAGATCTTTCTGCAATGGGCACTTTTCATACTATAAGCAGTTTTTCCTAACAAATGCAAGCTATTACATTGGCAATCTCCGCAAGGAAACATCAGATCTGCTCAACTCATGGTTTTTTGGTCTTCGGGGAGGAGGGGGAACATGAATATGTGTTTGTTTTTCGAATTTGAGCTCTTTCTGCAATGGGCACTTTTCATACTATAAGCAGTTTTTCCTAACAAATGCAAGATATAACATGGGCTATCTCCGCAAGGAAACATGAGATCTGCAAACGTTATGGTTTTTTGGTCTTCGGGGAGGATGGGGAACATGAATATGTTTTTGTTTTTCGAATTTGAGCTCTATCTGAAATGAGCACTTTTCATGCTCTAAGCAGTTTTTCCTAACAAATGCAAGATATAACATTGGCTATCTCTGCAAGGAAACATCAGATCTGCACAACTCATGGTTTTTTGGTCTTCGGGGAGGAGGGGGAACATGAATATGTGTTTGTTTTTCGAATTTGAGATCTTTCTGCAATGGGCACTTTTCATACTATAAGCAGTTTTTCCTAACAAATGCAAGATTTAACATTGGCTATCTCCGCAAGGAAACATCAGATCTGCTCAACCCATGGTTTTTTGGTCTTCGGGGAGGATGGGGAACATGAATATGTGTTTCTTTTTCGAATTTGAGCTCTTTCTGCAATGGGCACTTTTCATACTATAAGCAGTTTTTCCTAACAAATGCAAGATATAACATGGGCTATCTCCGCAAGGAAACATGAGATCTGCAAAAGTTATGGTTTTTTGTTCTTCGGGGAGGATGGGGAACATGAATATGTGTTTGTTTTTCGAATTTGACCTCTATCTGAAATGAGCACTTTTCATGCTCTAAGCAGTTTTTCCTAACAAATGCAAGATATAACATTGGCTATCTCCGCAAGGAAACATCAGATCTGCACAACTCATGGTTTTTTGGTCTTCGGGGAGGATGGGGAACATGAATATGTGTTTGTTTTTCGAATTTGAGCTCTTTCTGCAATGGGCACTTTTCATGCTATAAGCAGTTTTTCCTAACAAATGCAAGATATAACATTGGCTATCTCCGCAAGGAAACATCAGATCTGCACAACTCATGGTTTTTTGGTCTTCGGGGAGGATGGGGAACATGAATATGTGTTTGTTTTTCGAATTTGAGATCTTTCTGCAATGGGCACTTTTCATACTATAAGCAGTTTTTCCTAACAAATGCAAGCTATTACATTGGCAATCTCCGCAAGGAAACATCAGATCTGCTCAACTCATGGTTTTTTGGTCTTCGGGGAGGAGGGGGAACATGAATATGTGTTTGTTTTTCGAATTTGAGCTCTTTCTGCAATGGGCACTTTTCATACTATAAGCAGTTTTTCCTAACAAATGCAAGATATAACATGGGCTATCTCCGCAAGGAAACATGAGATCTGCAAACGTTATGGTTTTTTGGTCTTCGGGGAGGATGGGGAACATGAATATGTTTTTGTTTTTCGAATTTGAGCTCTATCTGAAATGAGCACTTTTCATGCTATAAGCAGTTTTTCCTAACAAATGCAAGATATAACATGGGCTATCTCCGCAAGGAAACATGAGATCTGCAAACGTTATGGTTTTTTGGTCTTCGGGGAGGATGGGGAACATGAATATGTTTTTGTTTTTCGAATTTGAGCTCTATCTGAAATGAGCACTTTTCATGCTCTAAGCAGTTTTTCCTAACAAATGGAAGATATAACATTGGCTATCTCCGCAAGGAAACATCAGATCTGCACAACTCATGGTTTTTTGGTCTTCGGGGAGGATGGGGAACATGAATATGTGATTGTTTTTCGAATTTGAGCTATTTCTGCAATGGGCACTTTTCATACTATAAGCAGTTTTTCCTAACAAATGCAAGATATAACATGGGCTATCTCCGCAAGGAAACATGAGATCTGCAAAAGTAATGGTTTTTTGTTCTTCGGGGAGGATGGGGAACATGAATATGTGTTTGTTTTTCGAATTTGACCTCTATCTGAAATGAGCACTTTTCATGCTCTAAGCAGTTTTTCCTAACAAATGCAAGATATAACATTGGCTATCTCCGCAAGGAAACATCAGATCTGCACAACTCATGGTTTTTTGGTCTTCGGGGAGGATGGGGAACATGAATATGTGATTGTTTTTCGAATTTGAGCTCTTTCTGCAATGGGCACTTTTCATGCTATAAGCAGTTTTTCCTAACAAATGCAAGATATAACATTGGCTATCTCCGCAAGGAAACATCAGATCTGCACAACTCATGGTTTTTTGGTCTTCGGGGAGGATGGGGAACATGAATATGTGTTTGTTTTTCGAATTTGAGATCTTTCTGCAATGGGCACTTTTCATACTATAAGCAGTTTTTCCTAACAAATGCAAGCTATTACATTGGCAATCTCCGCAAGGAAACATCAGATCTGCTCAACTCATGGTTTTTTGGTCTTCGGGGAGGAGGGGGAACATGAATATGTGTTTGTTTTTCGTATTTGAGCTCTTTCTGCAATGGGCACTTTTCATACTATAAGCAGTTTTTCCTAACAAATGCATGATATAACATGGGCTATCTACGCAAGGAAACATGAGATCTGCAAACGTTATGGTTTTTTGGTCTTCGGGGAGGATGGGGAACATGAATATGTTTTTGTTTTTCGAATTTGAGCTCTATCTGAAATGAGCACTTTTCATGCTCTAAGCAGTTTTTCCTAACAAATGCAAGATATAACATTGGCTTTCTCCGCAAGGAAACATCAGATCTGCACAACTCATGGTTTTTTGGTCTTCGGGGAGGATGGGGAACATGAATATGTGATTGTTTTTCGAATTTGAGCTCTTTCTGCAATGGGCACTTTTCATACTATAAGCAGTTTTTCCTAACAAATGCAAGATATAACATGGGCTATCTCCGCAAGGAAACATGAGATCTGCAAAAGTTATTGTTTTTTGGTCTTCGGGGAGGATGGGGAACATGAATATGTTTTTGTTTTTCGAATTTGAGCTCTATCTGAAATGAGCACTTTTCATGCTCTAAGCAGTTTTTCCTAACAAATGCAAGATATAACATTGGCTATCTCTGCAAGGAAACATCAGATCTGCACAACTCATGGTTTTTTGGTCTTCGGGGAGGAGGGGGAACATGAATATGTGTTTGTTTTTCGAATTTGAGATCTTTCTGCAATGGGCACTTTTCATACTATAAGCAGTTTTTCCTAACAAATGCAAGATTTAACATTGGCTATCTCCGCAAGGAAACATCAGATCTGCTCAACCCATGGTTTTTTGGTCTTCGGGGAGGATGGGGAACATGAATATGTGTTTCTTTTTCGAATTTGAGCTCTTTCTGCAATGGGCACTTTTCATACTCTAAGCAGTTTTTCCTAACAAATGCAAGATATAACATGGGCTATCTCCGCAAGGAAACATGAGATCTGCAAAAGTTATGGTTTTTTGTTCTTCGGGGAGGATGGGGAACATGAATATGTGTTTGTTTTTCGAATTTGACCTCTATCTGAAATGAGCACTTTTCATGCTCTAAGCAGTTTTTCCTAACAAATGCAAGATATAACATTGGCTATCTCCGCAAGGAAACATCAGATCTGCACAACTCATGGTTTTTTGGTCTTCGGGGAGGATGGGGAACATGAATATGTGTTTGTTTTTCGAATTTGAGCTCTTTCTGCAATGGGCACTTTTCATGCTATAAGCAGTTTTTCCTAACAAATGCAAGATATAACATTGGCTATCTCCGCAAGGAAACATCAGATCTGCACAACTCATGGTTTTTTGGTCTTCGGGGAGGATGGGGAACATGAATATGTGTTTGTTTTTCGAATTTGAGATCTTTCTGCAATGGGCACTTTTCATACTATAAGCAGTTTTTCCTAACAAATGCAAGCTATTACATTGGCAATCTCCGCAAGGAAACATCAGATCTGCTCAACTCATGGTTTTTTGGTCTTCGGGGAGGAGGGGGAACATGAATATGTGTTTGTTTTTCGAATTTGAGCTCTTTCTGCAATGGGCACTTTTCATACTATAAGCAGTTTTTCCTAACAAATGCAAGATATAACATGGGCTATCTCCGCAAGGAAACATGAGATCTGCAAACGTTATGGTTTTTTGGTCTTCGGGGAGGATGGGGAACATGAATATGTTTTTGTTTTTCGAATTTGAGCTCTATCTGAAATGAGCACTTTTCATGCTCTAAGCAGTTTTTCCTAACAAATGCAAGATATAACATTGGCTATCTCTGCAAGGAAACATCAGATCTGCACAACTCATGGTTTTTTGGTCTTCGGGGAGGAGGGGGAACATGAATATGTGTTTGTTTTTCGAATTTGAGATCTTTCTGCAATGGGCACTTTTCATACTATAAGCAGTTTTTCCTAACAAATGCAAGATTTAACATTGGCTATCTCCGCAAGGAAACATCAGATCTGCTCAACCCATGGTTTTTTGGTCTTCGGGGAGGATGGGGAACATGAATATGTGTTTCTTTTTCGAATTTGAGCTCTTTCTGCAATGGGCACTTTTCATACTATAAGCAGTTTTTCCTAACAAATGCAAGATATAACATGGGCTATCTCCGCAAGGAAACATGAGATCTGCAAAAGTTATGGTTTTTTGTTCTTCGGGGAGGATGGGGAACATGAATATGTGTTTGTTTTTCGAATTTGACCTCTATCTGAAATGAGCACTTTTCATGCTCTAAGCAGTTTTTCCTAACAAATGCAAGATATAACATTGGCTATCTCCGCAAGGAAACATCAGATCTGCACAACTCATGGTTTTTTGGTCTTCGGGGAGGATGGGGAACATGAATATGTGTTTGTTTTTCGAATTTGAGCTCTTTCTGCAATGGGCACTTTTCATGCTATAAGCAGTTTTTCCTAACAAATGCAAGATATAACATTGGCTATCTCCGCAAGGAAACATCAGATCTGCACAACTCATGGTTTTTTGGTCTTCGGGGAGGATGGGGAACATGAATATGTGTTTGTTTTTCGAATTTGAGATCTTTCTGCAATGGGCACTTTTCATACTATAAGCAGTTTTTCCTAACAAATGCAAGCTATTACATTGGCAATCTCCGCAAGGAAACATCAGATCTGCTCAACTCATGGTTTTTTGGTCTTCGGGGAGGAGGGGGAACATGAATATGTGTTTGTTTTTCGAATTTGAGCTCTTTCTGCAATGGGCACTTTTCATACTATAAGCAGTTTTTCCTAACAAATGCAAGATATAACATGGGCTATCTCCGCAAGGAAACATGAGATCTGCAAACGTTATGGTTTTTTGGTCTTCGGGGAGGATGGGGAACATGAATATGTTTTTGTTTTTCGAATTTGAGCTCTATCTGAAATGAGCACTTTTCATGCTCTAAGCAGTTTTTCCTAACAAATGCAAGATATAACATTGGCTATCTCCGCAAGGAAACATCAGATCTGCACAACTCATGGTTTTTTGGTCTTCGGGGAGGATGGGGAACATGAATATGTGATTGTTTTTCGAATTTGAGCTCTTTCTGCAATGGGCACTTTTCATACTATAAGCAGTTTTTCCTAACAAATGCAAGATATAACATGGGCTATCTCCGCAAGGAAACATGAGATCTGCAAAAGTAATGGTTTTTTGTTCTTCGGGGAGGATGGGGAACATGAATATGTGTTTGTTTTTCGAATTTGACCTCTATCTGAAATGAGCACTTTTCATGCTCTAAGCAGTTTTTCCTAACAAATGCAAGATATAACATTGGCTATCTCCGCAAGGAAACATCAGATCTGCACAACTCATGGTTTTCTGGTCTTCGGGGAGGATGGGGAACATGAATATGTGATTGTTTTTCGAATTTGAGCTCTTTCTGCAATGGGCACCTTTCATGCTATAAGCAGTTTTTCCTAACAAATGCAAGATATAACATTGGCTATCTCCGCAAGGAAACATCAGATCTGCACAACTCATGGTTTTTTGGTCTTCGGGGAGGATGGGGAACATGAATATGTGTTTGTTTTTCGAATTTGAGATCTTTCTGCAATGGGCACTTTTCATACTATAAGCAGTTTTTCCTAACAAATGCAAGCTATTACATTGGCAATCTCCGCAAGGAAACATCAGATCTGCTCAACTCATGGTTTTTTGGTCTTCGGGGAGGAGGGGGAACATGAATATGTGTTTGTTTTTCGAATTTGAGCTCTTTCTGCAATGGGCACTTTTCATACTATAAGCAGTTTTTCCTAACAAATGCATGATATAACATGGGCTATCTACGCAAGGAAACATGAGATCTGCAAACGTTATGGTTTTTTGGTCTTCGGGGAGGATGGGGAACATGAATATGTTTTTGTTTTTCGAATTTGAGCTCTATCTGAAATGAGCACTTTTCATGCTCTAAGCAGTTTTTCCTAACAAATGCAAGATATAACATTGGCTATCTCCGCAAGGAAACATCAGATCTGCAAAAGTTATTGTTTTTTGGTCTTCGGGGAGGATGGGGAACATGAATATATTTTTGTTTTTCGAATTTGAGCTCTATCTGAAATGAGCACTTTTCATGCTCTAAGCAATTTTTCCTAACAAATGCAAGATATAACATTGGCTATCTCCGCAAGGAAACATCAGATCTGCACAACTCATGGTTTTTGGTCTTCGGGGAGGATGGGGAACATGAATATGTGATTGTTTTTCGAATTTGAGCTCTTTCTGCAATGGGCACTTTTCATACTATAAGCAGTTTTTCCTAACAAATGCAAGATATAACATGGGCTATCTCCGCAAGGAAACATGAGATCTGCACAACTCATGGTTTTTTGGTCTTCGGGGAGGATGGGGAACATGAATATGTGTTTGTTTTTCGAATTTGACCTCTATCTGAAATGAGCACTTTTCATGCTCTAAGCAGTTTTTCCTAACAAATGCAAGATATAACATTGGCTATCTCCGCAAGGAAACATCAGATCTGCACAACTCATGGTTTTTTGGTCTTCGGGGAGGATGGGGAACATGAATATGTGTTTGTTTTTCGAATTTGAGCTCTTTCTGCAATGGGCACTTTTCATGCTATAAGCAGTTTTTCCTAACAAATGCAAGATATAACATTGGCTATCTCCGCAAGGAAACATCAGATCTGCACAACTCATGGTTTTTTGGTCTTCGGGGAGGATGGGGAACATGAATATGTGTTTGTTTTTCGAATTTGAGATCTTTCTGCAATGGGCACTTTTCATACTATAAGCAGTTTTTCCTAACAAATGCAAGATATAACATGGGCTATCTCCACAAAGAAACATGAGATCTGCAAACGTTATGGTTTTTTGGTCTTCGGGGAGGATGGGGAACATGAATATGTTTTTGTTTTTCGAATTTGAGCTCTTTCTGCAATGGGCACTTTTCATACTATAAGCAGTGTTTCCTAACAAATGCAAGATATAACATGGGCTATCTCCGCAAGGAAACATGAGATCTGCAAAAGTTATTGTTTTTTGGTCTTCGGGGAGGATGGGGAACATGAATATGTTTTTGTTTTTCGAATTTGAGCTCTATCTGAAATGAGCACTTTTCATGCTCTAAGCAGTTTTTCCTAACAAATGCAAGATATAACATTGGCTATCTCTGCAAGGAAACATCAGATCTGCACAACTCATGGTTTTTTGGTCTTCGGGGAGGATGGGGAACATGAATATGTGTTTGTTTTTCGAATTTGAGATCTTTCTGCAATGGGCACTTTTCATACTATAAGCAGTTTTTCCTAACAAATGCAAGATTTAACATTGGCTATCTCCGCAAGGAAACATCAGATCTGCACAACTCATGGTTTTTTGGTCTTCGGGGAGGATGGGGAACATGAATATGTGTTTGTTTTTCGAATTTGAGATCTTTCTGCAATGGGCACTTTTCATACTATAAGCAGTTTTTCCTAACAAATGCAAGCTATTACATTGGCAATCTCCGCAAGGAAACATCAGATCTGCTCAACTCATGGTTTTTTGGTCTTCGGGGAGGAGGGGGAACATGAATATGTGTTTGTTTTTCGAATTTGAGCTCTTTCTGCAATGGGCACTTTTCATACTATAAGCAGATTTTCCTAACAAATGCAAGATATAACATGGGCTATCTCCGCAAGGAAACATGAGATCTGCAAACGTTATGGTTTTTTGGTCTTCGGGGAGGATGGGGAACATGAATATGTGTTTGTTTTTCGAATTTGAGCTCTTTCTGCAATGGGCACTTTTCATGCTATAAGCAGTTTTTCCTAACAAATGCAAGATATAACATTGGCTATCTCCGCAAGGAAACATCAGATCTGCACAACTCATGGTTTTTTGGTCTTCGGGGAGGATGGGGAACATGAATATGTGTTTGTTTTTCGAATTTGAGATCTTTCTGCAATGGGCACTTTTCATACTATAAGCAGTTTTTCCTAACAAATGCAAGCTATTACATTGGCAATCTCCGCAAGGAAACATCAGATCTGCTCAACTCATGGTTTTTTGGTCTTCGGGGAGGAGGGGGAACATGAATATGTGTTTGTTTTTCGAATTTGAGCTCTTTCTGCAATGGGCACTTTTCATACTATAAGCAGTTTTTCCTAACAAATGCAAGATATAACATGGGCTATCTCCGCAAGGAAACATGAGATCTGCAAACGTTATGGTTTTTTGGTCTTCGGGGAGGATGGGGAACATGAATATGTTTTTGTTTTTCGAATTTGAGCTCTATCTGAAATGAGCACTTTTCATGCTCTAAGCAGTTTTTCCTAACAAATGCAAGATATAACATTGGCTATCTCTGCAAGGAAACATCAGATCTGCACAACTCATGGTTTTTTGGTCTTCGGGGAGGAGGGGGAACATGAATATGTGTTTGTTTTTCGAATTTGAGATCTTTCTGCAATGGGCACTTTTCATACTATAAGCAGTTTTTCCTAACAAATGCAAGATTTAACATTGGCTATCTCCGCAAGGAAACATCAGATCTGCTCAACCCATGGTTTTTTGGTCTTCGGGGAGGATGGGGAACATGAATATGTGTTTCTTTTTCGAATTTGAGCTCTTTCTGCAATGGGCACTTTTCATACTATAAGCAGTTTTTCCTAACAAATGCAAGATATAACATGGGCTATCTCCGCAAGGAAACATGAGATCTGCAAAAGTTATGGTTTTTTGTTCTTCGGGGAGGATGGGGAACATGAATATGTGTTTGTTTTTCGAATTTGACCTCTATCTGAAATGAGCACTTTTCATGCTCTAAGCAGTTTTTCCTAACAAATGCAAGATATAACATTGGCTATCTCCGCAAGGAAACATCAGATCTGCACAACTCATGGTTTTTTGGTCTTCGGGGAGGATGGGGAACATGAATATGTGATTGTTTTTCGAATTTGAGCTCTTTCTGCAATGGGCACTTTTCATGCTATAAGCAGTTTTTCCTAACAAATGCAAGATATAACATTGGCTATCTCCGCAAGGAAACATCAGATCTGCACAACTCATGGTTTTTTGGTCTTCGGGGAGGATGGGGAACATGAATATGTGTTTGTTTTTCGAATTTGAGATCTTTCTGCAATGGGCACTTTTCATACTATAAGCAGTTTTTCCTAACAAATGCAAGCTATTACATTGGCAATCTCCGCAAGGAAACATCAGATCTGCTCAACTCATGGTTTTTTGGTCTTCGGGGAGGAGGGGGAACATGAATATGTGTTTGTTTTTCGAATTTGAGCTCTTTCTGCAATGGGCACTTTTCATACTATAAGCAGTTTTTCCTAACAAATGCATGATATAACATGGGCTATCTATGCAAGGAAACATGAGATCTGCAAACGTTATGGTTTTTTGGTCTTCGGGGAGGATGGGGAACATGAATATGTTTTTGTTTTTCGAATTTGAGCTCTATCTGAAATGAGCACTTTTCATGCTCTAAGCAGTTTTTCCTAACAAATGCAAGATATAACATTGGCTATCTCCGCAAGGAAACATCAGATCTGCAAAAGTTATTGTTTTTTGGTCTTCGGGGAGGATGGGGAACATGAATATGTTTTTGTTTTTCGAATTTGAGCTCTATCTGAAATGAGCACTTTTCATGCTCTAAGCAATTTTTCCTAACAAATGCAAGATATAACATGGGCTATCTCCGCAAGGAAACATCAGATCTGCACAACTCATGGTTTTTTGGTCTTCGGGGAGGAGGGGGAACATGAATATGTGTTTGTTTTTCGAATTTGAGATCTTTCTGCAATGGGCACTTTTCATACTATAAGCAGTTTTTCCTAACAAATGCAAGATTTAACATTGGCTATCTCCGCAAGGAAACATCAGATCTGCTCAACCCATGGTTTTTTGGTCTTCGGGGAGGATGGGGAACATGAATATGTGTTTCTTTTTCGAATTTGAGCTCTTTCTGCAATGGGCACTTTTTATACTATAAGCAGTTTTTCCTAACAAATGCAAGATATAACATGGGCTATCTCCGCAAGGAAACATGAGATCTGCAAAAGTTATGGTTTTTTGTTCTTCGGGGAGGATGGGGAACATGAATATGTGTTTGTTTTTCGAATTTGACCTCTATCTGAAATGAGCACTTTTCATGCTCTAAGCAGTTTTTCCTAACAAATGCAAGATATAACATTGGCTATCTCCGCAAGGAAACATCAGATCTGCAAAAGTTATGGTTTTTTGTTCTTCGGGGAGGATGGGGAACATGAATATGTGTTTGTTTTTCGAATTTGACCTCTATCTGAAATGAGCACTTTTCATGCTCTAAGCAGTTTTTCCTAACAAATGCAAGATATAACATTGGCTATCTCCGCAAGGAAACATCAGATCTGCACAACTCATGGTTTTTTGGTCTTCGGGGAGGATGGGGAACATGAATATGTGTTTGTTTTTCGAATTTGAGCTCTTTCTGCAATGGGCACTTTTCATGCTATAAGCAGTTTTTCCTAACAAATGCAAGATATAACATTGGCTATCTCCGCAAGGAAACATCAGATCTGCACAACTCATGGTTTTTTGGTCTTCGGGGAGGATGGGGAACATGAATATGTGTTTGTTTTTCGAATTTGAGCTCTTTCTGCAATGGGCACTTTTCATGCTATAAGCAGTTTTTCCTAACAAATGCAAGATATAACATTGGCAATCTCCGCAAGGAAACATCAGATCTGCTCAACTCATGGTTTTTTGGTCTTCGGGGAGGAGGGGGAACATGAATATGTGTTTGTTTTTCGAATTTGAGCTCTTTCTGCAATGGGCACTTTTCATACTATAAGCAGTTTTTCCTAACAAATGCAAGATATAACATGGGCTATCTCCGCAAGGAAACATGAGATCTGCAAACGTTATGGTTTTTTGGTCTTCGGGGAGGATGGGGAACATGAATATGTTTTTGTTTTTCGAATTTGAGCTCTATCTGAAATGAGCACTTTTCATGCTCTAAGCAGTTTTTCCTAACAAATGCAAAATATAACATTGGCTATCTCTGCAAGGAAACATCAGATCTGCACAACTCATGGTTTTTTGGTCTTCGGGGAGGAGGGGGAACATGAATATGTGTTTGTTTTTCGAATTTGAGATCTTTCTGCAATGGGCACTTTTCATACTATAAGCAGTTTTTCCTAACAAATGCAAGATTTAACATTGGCTATCTCCGCAAGGAAACATCAGATCTGCTCAACCCATGGTTTTTTGGTCTTCGGGGAGGATGGGGAACATGAATATGTGTTTCTTTTTCGAATTTGAGCTCTTTCTGCAATGGGCACTTTTCATACTATAAGCAGTTTTTCCTAACAAATGCAAGATATAACATGGGCTATCTCCGCAAGGAAACATGAGATCTGCAAAAGTTATGGTTTTTTGTTCTTCGGGGAGGATGGGGAACATGAATATGTGTTTGTTTTTCGAATTTGACCTCTATCTGAAATGAGCACTTTTCATGCTCTAAGCAGTTTTTCCTAACAAATGCAAGATATAACATTGGCTATCTCCGCAAGGAAACATCAGATCTGCACAACTCATGGTTTTTTGGTCTTCGGGGAGGATGGGGAACATGAATATGTGTTTGTTTTTCGAATTTGAGCTCTTTCTGCAATGGGCACTTTTCATGCTATAAGCAGTTTTTCCTAACAAATGCAAGATATAACATTGGCTATCTCCGCAAGGAAACATCAGATCTGCACAACTCATGGTTTTTTGGTCTTCGGGGAGGATGGGGAACATGAATATGTGTTTGTTTTTCGAATTTGAGATCTTTCTGCAATGGGCACTTTTCATACTATAAGCAGTTTTTCCTAACAAATGCAAGCTATTACATTGGCAATCTCCGCAAGGAAACATCAGATCTGCTCAACTCATGGTTTTTTGGTCTTCGGGGAGGAGGGGGAACATGAATATGTGTTTGTTTTTCGAATTTGAGCTCTTTCTGCAATGGGCACTTTTCATACTATAAGCAGTTTTTCCTAACAAATGCAAGATATAACATGGGCTATCTCCGCAAGGAAACATGAGATCTGCAAACGTTATGGTTTTTTGGTCTTCGGGGAGGATGGGGAACATGAATATGTTTTTGTTTTTCGAATTTGAGCTCTATCTGAAATGAGAACTTTTCATGCTCTAAGCAGTTTTTCCTAACAAATGCAAGATATAACATTGGCTATCTCCGCAAGGAAACATCAGATCTGCACAACTCATGGTTTTTTGGTCTTCGGGGAGGATGGGGAACATGAATATGTGATTGTTTTTCGAATTTGAGCTCTTTCTGCAATGGGCACTTTTCATACTATAAGCAGTTTTTCCTAACAAATGCAAGATATAACATGGGCTATCTCCGCAAGGAAACATGAGATCTGCAAAAGTAATGGTTTTTTGTTCTTCGGGGAGGATGGGGAACATGAATATGTGTTTGTTTTTCGAATTTGACCTCTATCTGAAATGAGCACTTTTCATGCTCTAAGCAGTTTTTCCTAACAAATGCAAGATATAACATTGGCTATCTCCGCAAGGAAACATCAGATCTGCACAACTCATGGTTTTTTGGTCTTCGGGGAGGATGGGGAACATGAATATGTGATTGTTTTTCGAATTTGAGCTCTTTCTGCAATGGGCACTTTTCATGCTATAAGCAGTTTTTCCTAACAAATGCAAGATATAACATTGGCTATCTCCGCAAGGAAACATCAGATCTGCACAACTCATGGTTTTTTGGTCTTCGGGGAGGATGGGGAACATGAATATGTGTTTGTTTTTCGAATTTGAGATCTTTCTGCAATGGGCACTTTTCATACTATAAGCAGTTTTTCCTAACAAATGCAAGCTATTACATTGGCAATCTCCGCAAGGAAACATCAGATCTGCTCAACTCATGGTTTTTTGGTCTTCGGGGAGGAGGGGGAACATGAATATGTGTTTGTTTTTCGAATTTGAGCTCTTTCTGCAATGGGCACTTTTCATACTATAAGCAGTTTTTCCTAACAAATGCATGATATAACATGGGCTATCTCCGCAAGGAAACATGAGATCTGCAAACGTTATGGTTTTTTGGTCTTCGGGGAGGATGGGGAACATGAATATGTTTTTGTTTTTCGAATTTGAGCTCTATCTGAAATGAGCACTTTTCATGCTCTAAGCAGTTTTTCCTAACAAATGCAAGATATAACATTGGCTATCTCCGCAAGGAAACATCAGATCTGCAAAAGTTATTGTTTTTTGGTCTTCGGGGAGGATGGGGAACATGAATATGTTTTTGTTTTTCGAATTTGAGCTCTATCTGAAATGAGCACTTTTCATGCTCTAAGCAATTTTTCCTAACAAATGCAAGATATAACATTGGCTATCTCCGCAAGGAAACATCAGATCTGCACAACTCATGGTTTTTGGTCTTCGGGGAGGATGGGGAACATGAATATGTGATTGTTTTTCGAATTTGAGCTCTTTCTGCAATGGGCACTTTTCATACTATAAGCAGTTTTTCCTAACAAATGCAAGATATAACATGGGCTATCTCCGCAAGGAAACATCAGATCTGCACAACTCATGGTTTTTTGGTCTTCGGGGAGGAGGGGGAACATGAATATGTGTTTGTTTTTCGAATTTGACCTCTATCTGAAATGAGCACTTTTCATGCTCTAAGCAGTTTTTCCTAACAAATGCAAGATATAACATTGGCTATCTCCGCAAGGAAACATCAGATCTGCACAACTCATGGTTTTTTGGTCTTCGGGGAGGATGGGGAACATGAATATGTGTTTGTTTTTCGAATTTGAGCTCTTTCTGCAATGGGCACTTTTCATGCTATAAGCAGTTTTTCCTAACAAATGCAAGATATAACATTGGCTATCTCCGCAAGGAAACATCAGATCTGCACAACTCATGGTTTTTTGGTCTTCGGGGAGGATGGGGAACATGAATATGTGTTTGTTTTTCGAATTTGAGATCTTTCTGCAATGGGCACTTTTCATACTATAAGCAGTTTTTCCTAACAAATGCAAGATATAACATGGGCTATCTCCGCAAAGAAACATGAGATCTGCAAACGTTATGGTTTTTTGGTCTTCGGGGAGGATGGGGAACATGAATATGTTTTTGTTTTTCGAATTTGAGCTCTTTCTGCAATGGGCACTTTTCATACTATAAGCAGTTTTTCCTAACAAATGCAAGATATAACATGGGCTATCTCCGCAAGGAAACATGAGATCTGCAAAAGTTATTGTTTTTTGGTCTTCGGGGAGGATGGGGAACATGAATATGTTTTTGTTTTTCGAATTTGAGCTCTATCTGAAATGAGCACTTTTCATGCTCTAAGCAGTTTTTCCTAACAAATGCAAGATATAACATTGGCTATCTCTGCAAGGAAACATCAGATCTGCACAACTCATGGTTTTTTGGTCTTCGGGGAGGATGGGGAACATGAATATGTGTTTGTTTTTCGAATTTGAGATCTTTCTGCAATGGGCACTTTTCATACTATAAGCAGTTTTTCCTAACAAATGCAAGATTTAACATTGGCTATCTCCGCAAGGAAACATCAGATCTGCACAACTCATGGTTTTTTGGTCTTCGGGGAGGATGGGGAACATGAATATGTGTTTGTTTTTCGAATTTGAGATCTTTCTGCAATGGGCACTTTTCATACTATAAGCAGTTTTTCCTAACAAATGCAAGCTATTACATTGGCAATCTCCGCAAGGAAACATCAGATCTGCTCAACTCATGGTTTTTTGGTCTTCGGGGAGGAGGGGGAACATGAATATGTGTTTGTTTTTCGAATTTGAGCTCTTTCTGCAATGGGCACTTTTCATACTATAAGCAGATTTTCCTAACAAATGCAAGATATAACATGGGCTATCTCCGCAAGGAAACATGAGATCTGCAAACGTTATGGTTTTTTGTTCTTCTGGGAGGATGGGGAACATGAATATGTGTTTGTTTTTCGAATTTGACCTCTATCTGAAATGAGCACTTTTCATGCTCTAAGCAGTTTTTCCTAACAAATGCAAGATGTAACATTGGCTATCTCCGCAAGGAAACATCAGATCTGCACAACTCATGGTTTTTTGATCTTCGGGGAGGATGGGGAACATGAATATGTGATTGTTTTTCGAATTTGAGCTCTTTCTGCAATGGGCACTTTTCATACTATAAGCAGTTTTTCCTAACAAATGCAAGATATAACATGGGCTATCTCCGCAAGGAAACATGAGATCTGCAAAAGTAATGGTTTTTTGTTCTTCTGGGAGGATGGGGAACATGAATATGTGTTTGTTTTTCGAATTTGACCTCTATCTGAAATGAGCACTTTTCATGCTCTAAGCAGTTTTTCCTAACAAATGCAAGATATAACATTGGCTATCTCCGCAAGGAAACATCAGATCTGCACAACTCATGGTTTTTTGGTCTTCGGGGAGGATGGGGAACATGAATATGTGATTGTTTTTCGAATTTGAGCTCTTTCTGCAATAGGCACTTTTCATGCTATAAGCAGTTTTTCCTAACAAATGCAAGATATAACATTGGCTATCTCCGCAAGGAAACATCAGATCTGCACAACTCATGGTTTTTTGGTCTTCGGGGAGGATGGGGAACATGAATATGTGATTGTTTTTCGAATTTGAGCTCTTTCTGCAATGGGCACTTTTCATGCTATAAGCAGTTTTTCCTAACAAATGCAAGATATAACATTGGCTATCTCCGCAAGGAAACATCAGATCTGCACAACTCATGGTTTTTTGGTCTTCGGGGAGGATGGGGAACATGAATATGTGTTTGTTTTTCGAATTTGAGATCTTTCTGCAATGGGCACTTTTCATACTATAAGCAGTTTTTCCTAACAAATGCAAGCTATTACATTGGCAATCTCCGCAAGGAAACATCAGATCTGCTCAACTCATGGTTTTTTGGTCTTCGGGGAGGAGGGGGAACATGAATATGTGTTTGTTTTTCGAATTTGAGCTCTTTCTGCAATGGGCACTTTTCATACTATAAGCAGTTTTTCCTAACAAATGCATGATATAACATGGGCTATCTACGCAAGGAAACATGAGATCTGCAAACGTTATGGTTTTTTGGTCTTCGGGGAGGATGGGGAACATGAATATGTTTTTGTTTTTCGAATTTGAGCTCTATCTGAAATGAGCACTTTTCATGCTCTAAGCAGTTTTTCCTAACAAATGCAAGATATAACATTGGCTTTCTCCGCAAGGAAACATCAGATCTGCACAACTCATGGTTTTTTGGTCCGGGGAGGATGGGGAACATGAATATGTGATTGTTTTTCGAATTTGAGCTCTTTCTGCAATGGGCACTTTTCATACTATAAGCAGTTTTTCCTAACAAATGCAAGATATAACATGGGCTATCTCCGCAAGGAAACATCAGATCTGCAAAAGTTATTGTTTTTTGGTCTTCGGGGAGGATGGGGAACATGAATATGTTTTTGTTTTTCGAATTTGAGCTCTATCTGAAATGAGCACTTTTCATGCTCTAAGCAATTTTTCCTAACAAATGCAAGATATAACATTGGCTATCTCCGCAAGGAAACATGAGATCTGCACAACTCATGGTTTTTTGGTCTTCGGGGAGGAGGGGGAACATGAATATGTGTTTGTTTTTCGAATTTGAGATCTTTCTGCAATGGGCACTTTTCATACTATAAGCAGTTTTTCCTAACAAATGCAAGATTTAACATTGGCTATCTCCGCAAGGAAACATCAGATCTGCTCAACCCATGGTTTTTTGGTCTTCGGGGAGGATGGGGAACATGAATATGTGTTTCTTTTTCGAATTTGAGCTCTTTCTGCAATGGGCACTTTTTATACTATAAGCAGTTTTTCCTAACAAATGCAAGATATAACATGGGCTATCTCCGCAAGGAAACATGAGATCTGCAAAAGTTATGGTTTTTTGTTCTTCGGGGAGGATGGGGAACATGAATATGTGTTTGTTTTTCGAATTTGACCTCTATCTGAAATGAGCACTTTTCATGCTCTAAGCAGTTTTTCCTAACAAATGCAAGATATAACATTGGCTATCTCCGCAAGGAAACATCAGATCTGCACAACTCATGGTTTTTTGGTCTTCGGGGAGGATGGGGAACATGAATATGTGTTTGTTTTTCGAATTTGAGCTCTTTCTGCAATGGGCACTTTTCATGCTATAAGCAGTTTTTCCTAACAAATGCAAGATATAACATTGGCTATCTCCGCAAGGAAACATCAGATCTGCACAACTCATGGTTTTTTGGTCTTCGGAGAGGATGGGGAACATGAATATGTGTTTGTTTTTCGAATTTGAGATCTTTCTGCAATGGGCACTTTTCATACTATAAGCAGTTTTTCCTAACAAATGCAAGATATAACATGGGCTATCTCCGCAAGGAAACATGAGATCTGCAAACGTTATGGTTTTTTGGTCTTCGGGGAGGATGGGGAACATGAATATGTTTTTGTTTTTCGAATTTGAGCTCTATCTGAAATGAGCACTTTTCATGCTCTAAGCAGTTTTTCCTAACAAATGCAAGATTTAACATTGGCTATCTCCGCAAGGAAACATCAGATCTGCACAACTCATGGTTTTTTGGTCTTCGGGGAGGATGGGGAACATGAATATGTGTTTGTTTTTCGAATTTGAGATCTTTCTGCAATGGGCACTTTTCATACTATAAGCAGTTTTTCCTAACAAATGCAAGCTATTACATTGGCAATCTCCGCAAGGAAACATCAGATCTGCTCAACTCATGGTTTTTTGGTCTTCGGGGAGGAGGGGGAACATGAATATGTGTTTGTTTTTCGAATTTGAGCTCTTTCTGCAATGGGCACTTTTCATACTATAAGCAGATTTTCCTAACAAATGCAAGATATAACATGGGCTATCTCCGCAAGGAAACATGAGATCTGCAAACGTTATGGTTTTTTGTTCTTCTGGGAGGATGGGGAACATGAATATGTGTTTGTTTTTCGAATTTGACCTCTATCTGAAATGAGCACTTTTCATGCTCTAAGCAGTTTTTCCTAACAAATGCAAGATGTAACATTGGCTATCTCCGCAAGGAAACATCAGATCTGCACAACTCATGGTTTTTTGATCTTCGGGGAGGATGGGGAACATGAATATGTGATTGTTTTTCGAATTTGAGCTCTTTCTGCAATGGGCACTTTTCATACTATAAGCAGTTTTTCCTAACAAATGCAAGATATAACATGGGCTATCTCCGCAAGGAAACATGAGATCTGCAAAAGTAATGGTTTTTTGTTCTTCTGGGAGGATGGGGAACATGAATATGTGTTTGTTTTTCGAATTTGACCTCTATCTGAAATGAGCACTTTTCATGCTCTAAGCAGTTTTTCCTAACAAATGCAAGATATAACATTGGCTATCTCCGCAAGGAAACATCAGATCTGCACAACTCATGGTTTTTTGGTCTTCGGGGAGGATGGGGAACATGAATATGTGATTGTTTTTCGAATTTGAGCTCTTTCTGCAATAGGCACTTTTCATGCTATAAGCAGTTTTTCCTAACAAATGCAAGATATAACATTGGCTATCTCCGCAAGGAAACATCAGATCTGCACAACTCATGGTTTTTTGGTCTTCGGGGAGGATGGGGAACATGAATATGTGATTGTTTTTCGAATTTGAGCTCTTTCTGCAATGGGCACTTTTCATGCTATAAGCAGTTTTTCCTAACAAATGCAAGATATAACATTGGCTATCTCCGCAAGGAAACATCAGATCTGCACAACTCATGGTTTTTTGGTCTTCGGGGAGGATGGGGAACATGAATATGTGTTTGTTTTTCGAATTTGAGATCTTTCTGCAATGGGCACTTTTCATACTATAAGCAGTTTTTCCTAACAAATGCAAGCTATTACATTGGCAATCTCCGCAAGGAAACATCAGATCTGCTCAACTCATGGTTTTTTGGTCTTCGGGGAGGAGGGGGAACATGAATATGTGTTTGTTTTTCGAATTTGAGCTCTTTCTGCAATGGGCACTTTTCATACTATAAGCAGTTTTTCCTAACAAATGCATGATATAACATGGGCTATCTACGCAAGGAAACATGAGATCTGCAAACGTTATGGTTTTTTGGTCTTCGGGGAGGATGGGGAACATGAATATGTTTTTGTTTTTCGAATTTGAGCTCTATCTGAAATGAGCACTTTTCATGCTCTAAGCAGTTTTTCCTAACAAATGCAAGATATAACATTGGCTTTCTCCGCAAGGAAACATCAGATCTGCACAACTCATGGTTTTTTGGTCCGGGGAGGATGGGGAACATGAATATGTGATTGTTTTTCGAATTTGAGCTCTTTCTGCAATGGGCACTTTTCATACTATAAGCAGTTTTTCCTAACAAATGCAAGATATAACATGGGCTATCTCCGCAAGGAAACATCAGATCTGCAAAAGTTATTGTTTTTTGGTCTTCGGGGAGGATGGGGAACATGAATATGTTTTTGTTTTTCGAATTTGAGCTCTATCTGAAATGAGCACTTTTCATGCTCTAAGCAATTTTTCCTAACAAATGCAAGATATAACATTGGCTATCTCCGCAAGGAAACATGAGATCTGCACAACTCATGGTTTTTTGGTCTTCGGGGAGGAGGGGGAACATGAATATGTGTTTGTTTTTCGAATTTGAGATCTTTCTGCAATGGGCTCTTTTCATACTATAAGCAGTTTTTCCTAACAAATGCAAGATTTAACATTGGCTATCTCCGCAAGGAAACATCAGATCTGCTCAACCCATGGTTTTTTGGTCTTCGGGGAGGATGGGGAACATGAATATGTGTTTCTTTTTCGAATTTGAGCTCTTTCTGCAATGGGCACTTTTTATACTATAAGCAGTTTTTCCTAACAAATGCAAGATATAACATGGGCTATCTCCGCAAGGAAACATGAGATCTGCAAAAGTTATGGTTTTTTGTTCTTCGGGGAGGATGGGGAACATGAATATGTGTTTGTTTTTCGAATTTGACCTCTATCTGAAATGAGCACTTTTCATGCTCTAAGCAGTTTTTCCTAACAAATGCAAGATATAACATTGGCTATCTCCGCAAGGAAACATCAGATCTGCACAACTCATGGTTTTTTGGTCTTCGGGGAGGATGGGGAACATGAATATGTGTTTGTTTTTCGAATTTGAGCTCTTTCTGCAATGGGCACTTTTCATGCTATAAGCAGTTTTTCCTAACAAATGCAAGATATAACATTGGCTATCTCCGCAAGGAAACATCAGATCTGCACAACTCATGGTTTTTTGGTCTTCGGGGAGGATGGGGAACATGAATATGTGTTTGTTTTTCGAATTTGAGATCTTTCTGCAATGGGCACTTTTCATACTATAAGCAGTTTTTCCTAACAAATGCAAGATATAACATGGGCTATCTCCGCAAGGAAACATGAGATCTGCAAACGTTATGGTTTTTTGGTCTTCGGGGAGGATGGGGAACATGAATATGTTTTTGTTTTTCGAATTTGAGCTCTATCTGAAATGAGCACTTTTCATGCTCTAAGCAGTTTTTCCTAACAAATGCAAGATATAACATTGGCTATCTCCGCAAGGAAACATCAGATCTGCACAACTCATGGTTTTTTGGTCTTCGGGGAGGATGGGGAACATGAATATGTGATTGTTTTTCGAATTTGAGATCTTTCTGCAATGGGCACTTTTCATGCTATAAGCAGTTTTTCCTAACAAATGCAAGATATAACATTGGCTATCTCCGCAAGGAAACATCAGATCTGCACAACTCATGGTTTTTTGGTCTTCGGGGAGGATGGGGAACATGAATATGTGTTTGTTTTTCGAATTTGAGATCTTTCTGCAATGGGCACTTTTCATACTATAAGCAGTTTTTCCTAACAAATGCAAGATATAACATGGGCTATCTCCGCAAAGAAACATGAGATCTGCAAACGTTATGGTTTTTTGGTCTTCGGGGAGGATGGGGAACATGAATATGTTTTTGTTTTTCGAATTTGAGCTCTTTCTGCAATGGGCACTTTTCATACTATAAGCAGTTTTTCCTAACAAATGCAAGATATAACATGGGCTATCTCCGCAAGGAAACATGAGATCTGCAAAAGTTATTGTTTTTTGGTCTTCGGGGAGGATGGGGAACATGAATATGTTTTTGTTTTTTGAATTTGAGCTCTATCTGAAATGAGCACTTTTCATGCTCTAAGCAGTTTTTCCTAACAAATGCAAGATATAACATTGGCTATCTCTGCAAGGAAACATCAGATCTGCACAACTCATGGTTTTTTGGTCTTCGGGGAGGAGGGGGAACATGAATATGTGTTTGTTTTTCGAATTTGAGCTCTTTCTGCAATGGGCACTTTTCATACTATAAGCAGATTTTCCTAACAAATGCAAGATATAACATGGGCTATCTCCGCAAGGAAACATGAGATCTGCAAACGTTATGGTTTTTTGGTCTTCGGGGAGGATGGGGAACATGAATATGTTTTTGTTTTTCGAATTTGAGCTCTATCTGAAATGAGCACTTTTCATGCTCTAAGCAGTTTTTCCTAACAAATGCAAGATATAACATTGGCTATCTCCGCAAGGAAACATCAGATCTGCACAACTCATGGTTTTTTGATCTTCGGGGAGGATGGGGAACATGAATATGTGATTGTTTTTCGAATTTGAGCTCTTTCTGCAATGGGCACTTTTCATACTATAAGCAGTTTTTCCTAACAAATGCAAGATATAACATGGGCTATCTCCGCAAGGAAACATGAGATCTGCAAAAGTAATGGTTTTTTGTTCTTCGGGGAGGATGGGGAACATGAATATGTGTTTGTTTTTCGAATTTGACCTCTATCTGAAATGAGCACTTTTCATGCTCTAAGCAGTTTTTCCTAACAAATGCAAGATATAACATTGGCTATCTCCGCAAGGAAACATCAGATCTGCACAACTCATGGTTTTTTGGTCTTCGGGGAGGATGGGGAACATGAATATGTGATTGTTTTTCGAATTTGAGCTCTTTCTGCAATGGGCACTTTTCATGCTATAAGCAGTTTTTCCTAACAAATGCAAGATATAACATTGGCTATCTCCGCAAGGAAACATCAGATCTGCACAACTCATGGTTTTTTGGTCTTCGGGGAGGATGGGGAACATGAATATGTGATTGTTTTTCGAATTTGAGCTCTTTCTGCAATGGGCACTTTTCATGCTATAAGCAGTTTTTCCTAACAAATGCAAGATATAACATTGGCTATCTCCGCAAGGAAACATCAGATCTGCACAACTCATGGTTTTTTGGTCTTCGGGGAGGATGGGGAACATGAATATGTGTTTGTTTTTCGAATTTGAGATCTTTCTGCAATGGGCACTTTTCATACTATAAGCAGTTTTTCCTAACAAATGCAAGCTATTACATTGGCAATCTCCGCAAGGAAACATCAGATCTGCTCAACTCATGGTTTTTTGGTCTTCGGGGAGGAGGGGGAACATGAATATGTGTTTGTTTTTCGAATTTGAGATCTTTCTGCAATGGGCACTTTTCATACTATAAGCAGTTTTTCCTAACAAATGCAAGATATAACATGGGCTATCTCCGCAAGGAAACATGAGATCTGCAAACGTTATGGTTTTTTGGTCTTCGGGGAGGATGGGGAACATGAATATGTTTTTGTTTTTCGAATTTGAGCTCTATCTGAAATGAGCACTTTTCATGCTCTAAGCAGTTTTTCCTAACAAATGCAAGATATAACATTGGCTATCTCCGCAAGGAAACATCAGATCTGCACAACTCATGGTTTTTTGGTCTTCGGGGAGGATGGGGAACATGAATATGTGATTGTTTTTCGAATTTGAGATCTTTCTGCAATGGGCACTTTTCATGCTATAAGCAGTTTTTCCTAACAAATGCAAGATATAACATTGGCTATCTCCGCAAGGAAACATCAGATCTGCACAACTCATGGTTTTTTGGTCTTCGGGGAGGATGGGGAACATGAATATGTGTTTGTTTTTCGAATTTGAGATCTTTCTGCAATGGGCACTTTTCATACTATAAGCAGTTTTTCCTAACAAATGCAAGATATAACATGGGCTATCTCCGCAAAGAAACATGAGATCTGCAAACGTTATGGTTTTTTGGTCTTCGGGGAGGATGGGGAACATGAATATGTTTTTGTTTTTCGAATTTGAGCTCTTTCTGCAATGGGCACTTTTCATACTATAAGCAGTTTTTCCTAACAAATGCAAGATATAACATGGGCTATCTGCGCAAGGAAACATGAGATCTGCAAAAGTTATTGTTTTTTGGTCTTCGGGGAGGATGGGGAACATGAATATGTTTTTGTTTTTCGAATTTGAGCTCTATCTGAAATGAGCACTTTTCATGCTCTAAGCAGTTTTTCCTAACAAATGCAAGATATAACATTGGCTATCTCTGCAAGGAAACATCAGATCTGCACAACTCATGGTTTTTTGGTCTTCGGGGAGGAGGGGGAACATGAATATGTGTTTGTTTTTCGAATTTGAGATCTTTCTGCAATGGGCACTTTTCATACTATAAGCAGTTTTTCCTAACAAATGCAAGATTTAACATTGGCTATCTCCGCAAGGAAACATCAGATCTGCACAACTCATGGTTTTTTGGTCTTCGGGGAGGATGGGGAACATGAATATGTGTTTGTTTTTCGAATTTGAGATCTTTCTGCAATGGGCACTTTTCATACTATAAGCAGTTTTTCCTAACAAATGCAAGCTATTACATTGGCAATCTCCGCAAGGAAACATCAGATCTGCTCAACTCATGGTTTTTTGGTCTTCGGGGAGGAGGGGGAACATGAATATGTGTTTGTTTTTCGAATTTGAGCTCTTTCTGCAATGGGCACTTTTCATACTATAAGCAGATTTTCCTAACAAATGCAAGATATAACATGGGCTATCTCCGCAAGGAAACATGAGATCTGCAAACGTTATGGTTTTTTGGTCTTCGGGGAGGATGGGGAACATGAATATGTTTTTGTTTTTCGAATTTGAGCTCTATCTGAAATGAGCACTTTTCATGCTCTAAGCAGTTTTTCCTAACAAATGCAAGATATAACATTGGCTATCTCCGCAAGGAAACATCAGATCTGCACAACTCATGGTTTTTTGATCTTCGGGGAGGATGGGGAACATGAATATGTGATTGTTTTTCGAATTTGAGCTCTTTCTGCAATGGGCACTTTTCATACTATAAGCAGTTTTTCCTAACAAATGCAAGATATAACATGGGCTATCTCCGCAAGGAAACATGAGATCTGCAAAAGTAATGGTTTTTTGTTCTTCGGGGAGGATGGGGAACATGAATATGTGTTTGTTTTTCGAATTTGACCTCTATCTGAAATGAGCACTTTTCATGCTCTAAGCAGTTTTTCCTAACAAATGCAAGATATAACATTGGCTATCTCCGCAAGGAAACATCAGATCTGCACAACTCATGGTTTTTTGGTCTTCGGGGAGGAGGGGGAACATGAATATGTGTTTGTTTTTCGAATTTGAGATCTTTCTGCAATGGGCACTTTTCATACTATAAGCAGTTTTTCCTAACAAATGCAAGATTTAACATTGGCTATCTCCGCAAGGAAACATCAGATCTGCACAACTCATGGTTTTTTGGTCTTCGGGGAGGATGGGGAACATGAATATGTGTTTGTTTTTCGAAATTGAGATCTTTCTGCAATGGGCACTTTTCATACTATAAGCAGTTTTTCCTAACAAATGCAAGCTATTACATTGGCAATCTCCGCAAGGAAACATCAGATCTGCTCAACTCATGGTTTTTTGGTCTTCGGGGAGGAGGGGGAACATGAATATGTGTTTGTTTTTCGAATTTGAGCTCTTTCTGCAATGGGCACTTTTCATACTATAAGCAGATTTTCCTAACAAATGCAAGATATAACATGGGCTATCTCCGCAAGGAAACATGAGATCTGCAAACGTTATGGTTTTTTGGTCTTCGGGGAGGATGGGGAACATGAATATGTTTTTGTTTTTCGAATTTGAGCTCTATCTGAAATGAGCACTTTTCATGCTCTAAGCAGTTTTTCCTAACAAATGCAAGATATAACATTGGCTATCTCCGCAAGGAAACATCAGATCTGCACAACTCATGGTTTTTTGATCTTCGGGGAGGATGGGGAACATGAATATGTGATTGTTTTTCGAATTTGAGCTCTTTCTGCAATGGGCACTTTTCATACTATAAGCAGTTTTTCCTAACAAATGCAAGATATAACATGGGCTATCTCCGCAAGGAAACATGAGATCTGCAAAAGTAATGGTTTTTTGTTCTTCGGGGAGGATGGGGAACATGAATATGTGTTTGTTTTTCGAATTTGACCTCTATCTGAAATGAGCA
Organism: Vipera ursinii; assembly: GCF_947247035.1. Classification (NCBI taxonomy): domain Eukaryota; kingdom Metazoa; phylum Chordata; class Lepidosauria; order Squamata; family Viperidae; genus Vipera; species Vipera ursinii. The sequence continues at coordinate 4,589 of NC_139529.1, read as the reverse complement.
CTTTTCATGCTCTAAGCAGTTTTTCCTAACAAATGCAAGATATAACATTGGCTATCTCCGCAAGGAAACATCAGATCTGCACAACTCATGGTTTTTTGGTCTTCGGGGAGGATGGGGAACATGAATATGTGATTGTTTTTCGAATTTGAGCTCTTTCTGCAATGGGCACTTTTCATGCTATAAGCAGTTTTTCCTAACAAATGCAAGATATAACATTGGCTATCTCCGCAAGGAAACATCAGATCTGCACAACTCATGGTTTTTTGGTCTTCGGGGAGGATGGGGAACATGAATATGTGATTGTTTTTCGAATTTGAGCTCTTTCTGCAATGGGCACTTTTCATGCTATAAGCAGTTTTTCCTAACAAATGCAAGATATAACATTGGCTATCTCCGCAAGGAAACATCAGATCTGCACAACTCATGGTTTTTTGGTCTTCGGGGAGGATGGGGAACATGAATATGTGTTTGTTTTTCGAATTTGAGATCTTTCTGCAATGGGCACTTTTCATACTATAAGCAGTTTTTCCTAACAAATGCAAGCTATTACATTGGCAATCTCCGCAAGGAAACATCAGATCTGCTCAACTCATGGTTTTTTGGTCTTCGGGGAGGAGGGGGAACATGAATATGTGTTTGTTTTTCGAATTTGAGCTCTTTCTGCAATGGGCACTTTTCATACTATAAGCAGTTTTTCCTAACAAATGCATGATATAACATGGGCTATCTACGCAAGGAAACATGAGATCTGCAAACGTTATGGTTTTTTGGTCTTCGGGGAGGATGGGGAACATGAATATGTTTTTGTTTTTCGAATTTGAGCTCTATCTGAAATGAGCACTTTTCATGCTCTAAGCAGTTTTTCCTAACAAATGCAAGATATAACATTGGCTTTCTCCGCAAGGAAACATCAGATCTGCACAACTCATGGTTTTTTGGTCCGGGGAGGATGGGGAACATGAATATGTGATTGTTTTTCGAATTTGAGCTCTTTCTGCAATGGGCACTTTTCATACTATAAGCAGTTTTTCCTAACAAATGCAAGATATAACATGGGCTATCTCCGCAAGGAAACATCAGATCTGCAAAAGTTATTGTTTTTTGGTCTTCGGGGAGGATGGGGAACATGAATATGTTTTTGTTTTTCGAATTTGAGCTCTATCTGAAATGAGCACTTTTCATGCTCTAAGCAATTTTTCCTAACAAATGCAAGATATAACATTGGCTATCTCCGCAAGGAAACATGAGATCTGCACAACTCATGGTTTTTTGGTCTTCGGGGAGGAGGGGGAACATGAATATGTGTTTGTTTTTCGAATTTGAGATCTTTCTGCAATGGGCACTTTTCATACTATAAGCAGTTTTTCCTAACAAATGCAAGATTTAACATTGGCTATCTCCGCAAGGAAACATCAGATCTGCTCAACCCATGGTTTTTTGGTCTTCGGGGAGGATGGGGAACATGAATATGTGTTTCTTTTTCGAATTTGAGCTCTTTCTGCAATGGGCACTTTTTATACTATAAGCAGTTTTTCCTAACAAATGCAAGATATAACATGGGCTATCTCCGCAAGGAAACATGAGATCTGCAAAAGTTATGGTTTTTTGTTCTTCGGGGAGGATGGGGAACATGAATATGTGTTTGTTTTTCGAATTTGACCTCTATCTGAAATGAGCACTTTTCATGCTCTAAGCAGTTTTTCCTAACAAATGCAAGATATAACATTGGCTATCTCCGCAAGGAAACATCAGATCTGCACAACTCATGGTTTTTTGGTCTTCGGGGAGGATGGGGAACATGAATATGTGTTTGTTTTTCGAATTTGAGCTCTTTCTGCAATGGGCACTTTTCATGCTATAAGCAGTTTTTCCTAACAAATGCAAGATATAACATTGGCTATCTCCGCAAGGAAACATCAGATCTGCACAACTCATGGTTTTTTGGTCTTCGGGGAGGATGGGGAACATGAATATGTGTTTGTTTTTCGAATTTGAGATCTTTCTGCAATGGGCACTTTTCATACTATAAGCAGTTTTTCCTAACAAATGCAAGATATAACATGGGCTATCTCCGCAAGGAAACATGAGATCTGCAAACGTTATGGTTTTTTGGTCTTCGGGGAGGATGGGGAACATGAATATGTTTTTGTTTTTCGAATTTGAGCTCTATCTGAAATGAGCACTTTTCATGCTCTAAGCAGTTTTTCCTAACAAATGCAAGATATAACATTGGCTATCTCCGCAAGGAAACATCAGATCTGCACAACTCATGGTTTTTTGGTCTTCGGGGAGGATGGGGAACATGAATATGTGATTGTTTTTCGAATTTGAGATCTTTCTGCAATGGGCACTTTTCATGCTATAAGCAGTTTTTCCTAACAAATGCAAGATATAACATTGGCTATCTCCGCAAGGAAACATCAGATCTGCACAACTCATGGTTTTTTCGTCTTCGGGGAGGATGGGGAACATGAATATGTGATTGTTTTTCGAATTTGAGCTCTTTCTGCAATGGGCACTTTTCATACTATAAGCAGTTTTTCCTAACAAATGCATGATATAACATGGGCTATCTACGCAAGGAAACATGAGATCTGCAAACGTTATGGTTTTTTGGTCTTCGGGGAGGATGGGGAACATGAATATGTTTTTGTTTTTCGAATTTGAGCTCTATCTGAAATGAGCACTTTTCATGCTCTAAGCAGTTTTTCCTAACAAATGCAAGATATAACATTGGCTTTCTCCGCAAGGAAACATCAGATCTGCACAACTCATGGTTTTTTGGTCTTCGGGGAGGATGGGGAACATGAATATGTGATTGTTTTTCGAATTTGAGATCTTTCTGCAATGGGCACTTTTCATACTATAAGCAGTTTTTCCTAACAAATGCAAGATATAACATGGGCTATCTCCGCAAGGAAACATGAGATCTGCAAAAGTTATGGTTTTTTGTTCTTCGGGGAGGATGGGGAACATGAATATGTGTTTGTTTTTCGAATTTGACCTCTATCTGAAATGAGCACTTTTCATGCTCTAAGCAGTTTTTCCTAACAAATGCAAGATATAACATTGGCTATCTCCGCAAGGAAACATCAGATCTGCACAACTCATGGTTTTTTGGTCTTTGGGAAGGATGGGGAACATGAATATGTGATTGTTTTTCGAATTTGAGCTATTTCTGCAATGGGCACTTTTCATGCTATAAGCAGTTTTTCCTAACAAATGCAAGATATAACATTGGCTATCTCCGCAAGGAAACATCAGATCTGCACAACTCATGGTTTTTTGGTCTTCGGGGAGGATGGGGAACATGAATATGTGTTTGTTTTTCGAATTTGAGATCTTTCTGCAATGGGCACTTTTCATACTATAAGCAGTTTTTCCTAACAAATGCAAGCTATTACATTGGCAGTCTCCGCAAGGAAACATCAGATCTGCTCAACTCATGGTTTTTTGGTCTTCGGGGAGGAGGGGGAACATGAATATGTGTTTGTTTTTCGAATTTGAGCTCTTTCTGCAATGGGCACTTTTCATACTATAAGCAGTTTTTCCTAACAAATGCATGATATAACATTGGCTATCTCCGCAAGGAAACATCAGATCTGCACAACTCATGGGTTTTTGGTCTTCGGGGAGGAGGGGGAACATGAATATGTGTTTGTTTTTCGAATTTGAGATCTTTCTGCAATGGGCACTTTTCATACTATAAGCAGTTTTTCCTAACAAATGCAAGATATAACATGGGCTATCTCCGCAAGGAAACATCAGATCTGCACAACTCATGGTTTTTTGGTCTTCGGGGAGGATGGGGAACATGAATATGTGATTGTTTTTCGAATTTGAGATCTTTCTGCAATGGGCACTTTTCATGCTATAAGCAGTTTTTCCTAACAAATGCAAGATATAACATGGGCTATCTCCGCAAGGAAACATGAGATCTGCAAACGTTATGGTTTTTTGGTCTTCGGGGAGGATGGGGAACATGAATATGTTTTTGTTTTTCGAATTTGAGCTCTATCTGAAATGAGCACTTTTCATGCTATAAGCAGTTTTTCCTAACAAATGCAAGATATAACATGGGCTATCTCCGCAAGGAAACATGAGACCTGCAAACGTTATGGTTTTTTGGTCTTCGGGGAGGATGGGGAACATGAATATGTTTTTGTTTTTCGAATTTGAGCTCTATCTGAAATGAGCACTTTTCATGCTCTAAGCAGTTTTTCCTAACAAATGCAAGATATAACATTGGCTATCTCCGCAAGGAAACATCAGATCTGCACAACTCATGGTTTTTTGGTCTTCGGGGAGGATGGGGAACATGAATATGTGATTGTTTTTCGAATTTGAGCTATTTCTGCAATGGGCACTTTTCATACTATAAGCAGTTTTTCCTAACAAATGCAAGATATAACATGGGCTATCTCCGCAAGGAAACATGAGATCTGCAAAAGTAATGGTTTTTTGTTCTTCGGGGAGGATGGGGAACATGAATATGTGTTTGTTTTTCGAATTTGACCTCTATCTGAAATGAGCACTTTTCATGCTCTAAGCAGTTTTTCCTAACAAATGCAAGATATAACATTGGCTAT